>NC_142084.1:33471412-34828912 GCF_054644295.1 Miniopterus natalensis | reverse complement strand
TCTTAATCCTTCTTTTATTAGCCATACTCATGAGTAAATTATACCATTATTTTCCTCTAAGCCTCAAACCTGAAATAATTTTGTGTAGTCAAAAATATTTTCAAGTGGCCCAACTAAAGAGTTATTCATGCTGTGTGTCTCAGTTTGACTGGATGTCTCATTATGTGTACATGTGCACTGTCTTCTGTTGGTAAGAATAAGCCCTCGGAATAAGCAGTCTTAACAGGACTTGAGGTTGGTTGTATTTGTCAGTGGTCCTGGTCTTTATTAACCTATCAGTGCTATGGCCTTTCTCTAATGGCAGCATTAATTGTTTTTAGTGCTAGTCATTTATCAAGATAAGGTTGATTTATGAGTAAGGGGAGGAAGAGATTTTATCTTTTAAACTCTGGAATTCTGGCAATTGATCTGAGAGTCGTGGGAGTTTTCCAGCATTATATGGTGACAATACAAAGGGTATTTGGAAAAAAAAAAATTATGCCCATCAATTATTAAACTGTGAGTGAAGGTAAGCGTATAGATTAAGACAAGAAAATGTTTAAAGAAGGGTGGAGTAATCTATAGGGTGAAATAATGTTTACACATCAAGTAGGCTGATGACAGAAAATAGACGTAGCACTATTGATAATCCCTGAGTTATAAAAAAAGTGACACACACACATGAAATAATTTTGGTGGAAGTATGGCTGATTGAAACTATTGGAAAGGTCTCTAAAGAAAGTGGAAGGACAACAGTCAATTAGAGACAATGAGTACAAGTGACGCTTTATAGCAGGAGAAAGTGAGGTCAAGAGATTTTTTCTTAATCTAGAAGAGAAATAATGACATGATTGAATATTCATGGAATTACTAAGAGACAGGTGAGACAAAGAAACATGAATCACTGGAGTGACGTTCCTAAGTAGGAAGGTAGTGTGATATCTAGAGGAGAGGAGAGTATTAAGAACATATCACAGGCCAGTGATCGGAATTGTGTGGGCACCTTGTCCGGCAGATGGATATATAAAACAATGGGATTTTATGGCATAGTTTTTTTCACCTACTCTGATTTTATCAGTATATGAAAAAGTGTTTTCATGTGTGTGTTCCTATACATGGTAAATGCTTACCTGCTCAACCAATTACTATTGCTTATGTAATGGATATCTGGAAAGAGTTAAACTTCGTTCAAAAATAAAGTAAAAATAAATATGTCAGGTAAACTGACTGAGGGGGCTGATAAGGGGTGGACTCGCAGTGAAGCTAACGAAGTTGGAACTTCAGGACTGCTCTCTTACATAGGCTCTTTCTAAGGCTCGGTGTTGCCGTAGCGATTTTACATTCATAGTTTTATTCATTCTTTTTCTTAGAAAAGTTTACCTAGTAGCAGCTTGGAACCCCCACCTGCCCTAGCATCTTCCTGTAACTGACTTGGGAAAAACATGGTCTAAACCTGTTCTGCCTGCAACATTTTGAGCAAGTGTCTCATTGACAGATTCCAACCTGGAACTATATAGAGAAGGAGATTCTGGGAAATCTAGTTCCTTTGCCTTTGAAGAGGCTAAGGATGCTGCTGAATTGACCAGAGACTATCCAGCATGTCATGTCCATAAGATCAGTGGGGTTATAAGGGGGACATCTGTAATGGTCTCAACAATAAAGATTAAGTCAATAAAAAAAATAAAAAATAATAAATTTAAAAAAAAAGAAAATGAAATTAAGGAGATTAAGGAGACTTTAAGCCATTCAAAAAATTAGAGCTCAAAGGAAGGAAGCATTTTTGTCTTAGGATATCTGACTGTGGAAGACAGTGATGTATGAATCAAAACCTGACTGATGCTAAAATAACAGAGAAGGGTAATTCTCACTTTGGAATACAGGGGACTGAGACAGCCAAGGACTTGTGGGGTGTCTCAAGCAATGTTTAGGGAAGAGGGTACCCTGATTATAAGGCTCTGTTTGGCACTAACAAAAGCATTCAACCCATTTTTTTGATCATTCACATTAGACACTAAGGATATCATTTAAGGCAAGATGAGATGGCTCCTCGATCCCAAGGGCTTATGGTCTAGTCCAGCACTGTCCAATTGAAATATGATGCCAACCCCAACATAAGCCACATATGTAATTTCTAGTACCCCAAATTAAAAAGTAAAAAGAAACAGAAGAAATTAAATTAAATTAGGTTCTTCTACTTAACTTGATAGATCATTGCCACCTTTAATCAGTGCAAAAGTTATTGATAATATTTTACATTTCTTTTTTGCTGGATACTGTCTTCAAACTCTGGTGTGTATTTTACATTTACGGCATATTGCAAATTGGACTTGCCACGTTGATAGTGCTCCATGTGGTTAGTGACTATTACATTGACTAGCACAATCTTCTAGACAACTAGCAGTTTAGCCTGAATAATTCTTCAGGAGCCCATTGTGAAAAAGTCCTAGACCTGCAGCCTGGATGACACATCAGTCTATGGTGATCCATCAGCATAATGCTACCAGTTAGGCTGGCTCAAGCGTCCTTTATTCAAAAGAATTTCCATGAGTCATAATTCCTTTATTCCAAATAATTGTAAGATGGTGTCACTGATAACTAGGGTATGTAAATAAAGTTAATTTACAATGTCCATTCCATGCCCCCAATGCCTTTGCAATCATACACTCCTCTTTAATATATTTCGCCGTAGCAAAGTGAAGATAGATTAAGAGAATTAAGCGTAGAATGGGGGGATTAACTGTGACTTAATACTTCCCTAAAGGAAGCTGGATTTGGGATTCAGAAAATGCTGTACTTCTGGACATGGAATTATTAAGGAGAAAGAGAAAGCAATTAGAGTTTAAAAAGTAGTTTTTTTTTTAAACACCTAATTATTACCTGGATGGCATGGCTCAGTAGTTGAGCAATGACCTATTAACCAGGAGGTCACTGTTTGATTCCCGGTCAGGTCACATGCCAGGGTTGCCGGCTCGATCCCCAGCAGGGAGTGTGCAGGAGGCAGCTGATCAATGACTCTCATCATTGATGTTTCTATCTCTCTCTCCCTCCCTTCCTCTTTCTGAAATCAATAAACATATTTTAAAAATTAAATAAACATCTGATTATTTCATCATCAGTTGAATTTATATAAAAATCCCACCTTTTATATTTTTATATAAAAGTTCCACATGCTAAAAAAATACTATAAATTTGGTTATAATGAAACAACTTGCTATCTTTAAATGCTAAATCTATTTCTTACAAATTAATAAAAGTACTTAATTACTAAAATTTCTAAAAATTACTCAAAACTCTCAAAAATACAAAATGCCTTTTCATTATTTGCTGTATTTCTCTGATTTATTTGGACACAGTTGAGGGACAGGGTACTTATCAAAATCCATGAAACATTGGTGTGTATTATCTTTAACATCGTCATCCATAAATGCCACAGTTGGAAATACAGTGAGAAGTATTTTTGAAAAATGTCTGTCATCTCACATACAGAAGAAAATGGGGTGAACACATACAAAAATAAGTTAAAAGTAGAAATAATTCATTTTTATTTTATCTAGCTGTCTGTCTAAATATCTATCTCTCATCTCTCTCTCATCTGTCTATCTATTAACCTTTTACCCTTCCCATCTCACTCTTTCTCTCTTTCATTAGAACATTAAAAACACTTAGGAAATTTCAACCAGGGTAATTTGTGCAAGTGTGTGGGTGATGTGTGTGTCAGGGGGATGATAGCTAGTTTTTTCAAACCATATATTTTCTGTAGTAAACTTAAGAAATTGTGTTTAGATTATTTTGGGGATGTGCATATATAAAGATTACAAGGTTATAGCTAACTGCCACTTGCATTTCTTTAGTAATGCTCTTTAAAATGGAAACTCTATCTATTTTAGCATGTCAAGGACATAGAAAAATGCAAGTGTGTATAAATTAAAGAAAAATGGGAGCCCGAAGAGCGGGAAATTGTAGAAAGATTAATAATATCATTGGAAATCCAATTTGCCTGCACAGAAAATCATATTTTCTGGGAGAAATATTAATAGCAGAGATGTCTAAGTAGGTTATTTAAAGATTAGGTTTCAAAGGATGGAGGAGTTAGAACAAAAACAAAGTCAAACAAATAAGGACCAATATTGCAGAAACTTGAGATCCCGCTAACGATTGAGCCCTACCTATTTAAATATGATATGATGGTGGTAAAATACAAAAGATTATTTAGAGTTCTCTATTTTGAAAGTATTTGTGGAGAACATTAAGTATATTTTGCTTGAATTAGGCCAGAGGTATTTCATATTCCCTGTGGTACCAGGTAATAGGCAAGTGTCAGAACAGAACAGGGTGTGAGCCTCATATACAGGCTCTCACGTCCTGGCTTTACAGGAATGACGGGTGGAGTTTGTTTCTACGCATAAGATTAATGAAGATGGCCTTCTACCTTTTCATGGTATTTTGTTCCTTTTAAAATGTGAGCATATTTTCAGGAAAATGTATGAGGGTATCAGATGAAATCTGTCTCACGGCATCCATCCAGGTATACATATATGGTGACCACATTCCTGTCATGGCAACTCTGCAGCACATTTTAAACACTGAGCAGATTATACTTTTCTTTTTGTAATTTTTAAATTGCTAAAAAGACTATCTATCCCCAAATCTATTTTTAGGGATATAGTCATCAGCAGCATTTTTTAGCGCCTGGGGGAAATTTATAAGTATTAGTGAGAGCTTTGATTTTCCCAATCAGGTTCTTCTGAAAGTACCAAAACAGATTCCTGAGGCCTTATTTAAACCTTTTATAAAAGTTATCCACGAGTTCCTCAGCTTTCAGATCTGCTCAGAAATAGAATGATCAAGATGCATATCCACCCGGCCGGCGTGGCTCAGCGGTTGAGCATCGACTAGGATCCAGGAGATCGAGGTTCGATTCTGGGTCAGGGCACAGGCCCGGGTTGTCAGCTTGATTCCCAGCAGGGGGCGTGCAGGAGGCGGCCGATCAATGACTCTCTCATCATTGATGTTTCTCTCTCCCTGTCCCTCTCCCTTCCTGTCTCTGAAATCAATAAAGATATATTTAAAAATATATACATATATGCGTTTCCATAACTAAACAGCATACAGACCTGCTTTTTCCTACCGTATCCTAATTCATAGGGAATCCTTTTCCAGGACAGGCTTCGGTCTTCAGTTAAACCTCTCCAAATTCTACCTATATTTCAAGGCCCAAATCAAAACTATTACTAACTGTTCAATATTTATTTAGACTGAGCTTCCACTTGGTAATTAGGATGAAGATTTTTCTATTTTAGTTTATTTTTTTAGAAATTGTATTTATAGTTTGGTATGTTTGTAATTTTTTTTTGTATCTTTTGAAGCCACGGACTAAATCTTTGCATTGCATTTTCTTTATAGCTCCCAATACCCAGAAAGAGATAACTGGCTAAGTATCAGTTCTTTACTTAATAATTCTTAACCAACTAGGGCATTGTTTTAATTTGTATGTGTGAGGAACTCATGAAATGCATGTGGACAGTTTTTGCTAGTATGAAGAAAATGAGGACAGATATAAGATATTTCAGTTAAAAATAACACAATTATATGATGACTTGGATGAAGAAATGCAGGGGACTTACCAGTTAGGGGAGTGTTTCTGGGTTAGAAGCCTGGAATAATAGTGATATTGCCAATTGAAATGATTTGTAGGTGACGTTTTTCTTTATTTTTGTCTTTTGAGTTTTTGATGTGTCCTAGGGATTGGAATTGATTTTAAGTTTAGTAATCATCAGCAAGAAGGATGTGCTAAAGTTCGTATTAGCTTACAGAAGAATGTGGGGGGAAATGAGGAACTAAGGCGATGGGCATGGTGGACATTCTTAGAGTATGAGGCCGGGTTCCAAACTCCTTGTCTGAGATCTCAGTCTTCTCATTAAAAAAAAAAGATGTAAAATCTTCTACTGAGAATCAATAAGGACACTGGGAATAGGAAAGAGAGACTGTGGCAATCGTTCATGTTCTGCATACCAGACTTAAAGACCAGATATAAGACACCACCACCATCAAGAAAATGTTATTAAAATTAACCTTTATTGCCTGACATTTAGCTAAGATTTTATTTTATTTCATCCTCACAATAGAATCAGGTAGGAATTGTTGTTTTTCCCAATTTGTAGACGAGAAGACTAGGAATCAGACTACTTAGGGGAGTCGCCAAAGGTCTCACAAAAAGCAGAGAATACATTTTTTATACGAACTTTGGCTAAACCCATGCTTTTACATTTAACTCCCATAAAATACTGATGTACCGCAGTTTACAAATTTTATCAGTTTTGCCCTATTTTAACTGATTTTGCTCTTTACCCTAAATTATGAATGCTGAATATTTCCTACCACCAAGAACTAGATCAATTAAACAAATACAGCTGCTCTCGCTCTCTCACTTTCTCACACACACAGTCTCTCTCTCTCTAAATCCCTCTCTCATCTTCCATAGGAGGAAAGAAAGTTAGATGAAAGTGTTATAACTTTAAAGCTCAATGCACATGTCTCTTTGGGAAGACCTACAGGACAAAATGATTCCATTCGATTATTTACCTCGACCATTCCTTTGGGTAAAAAATACTTTATGTGTATTTCATCTATTTCTGTGACATGTCTTCTGGACTAAAAAGTAAATATGTTGGAAGTAAAGGAATACTACTTTAATATTTATCTTCAAGGAGAGAGAAGTTTATATTTAATTGTTAAATGTAATATAGCCATTATGTCAGAGAAACTAATGATGTAGAAAGGTTTTTCACCCCCCCCCCCCCTTTTGGGTTACGTAAACTTGGAAAGGTGCTTCCTCTAGATGAAACAGCTGGTCAGTTCCATCTCTTCTCTCTTGTAATCTTCATTAGGGCATAGCTACTTGAGAAGTTGTACTTTGTAAAGGTTGAGTCCAGATTCTGAAGACAGCCTGTATGATTTGAATTCCAGCTACGTCATTTTTTTACACAGCCTTAAGAAAATTTCTAAACCTTCCCTCCCTCAGTTTCCTTGCCTTTAAAGTGGACTTTTTAATAATACTACTTATACAATGGGTTGTTATAAGGATTGAATGAATTAGTATATGTTCTATTTGTAGTGTCTGGAACATACTAAACTTTAACTCTTACAAGCAAAGGGACATTTGGTCATAAATATTGAGTGTGATAAAAAAAAAAACAACACACAGAAATGAACTCTATAGTAAAGGTCTTGAATAGCATTTCCCATAAGATAGGCCTTTGCCACAGCCCTGCTAGCTCTTCCATGGACTGAGGTTCTTTTTATTACCACATCAAAATGTGCTGCTTGCTTCCTGCTGGCCTGCATGCCTAAGTGATAGATAGGCTCTGCTTTCAAGTCACACAAAGTGGTGCAATTGTCCCCATAAACCAGGTTCCCAGGGAGGAGGGGTGTCCATCCTCATATATGATAAACAGACTAAGCAAAGTGAAACTTAGGCCTGGAAGGTGAGTCTCTACTTTCTGTCCTCAGGATTTGAGCCACATTGGCAAATGCTAATTTATACTCAAGCCTTATAAGCTAATACTATAATGCCTGTTTTATTTTAGTAAGTTATGTGAAGATTGGTGAAAGACCTGATCATCTTCATGTTGCATTCTGGGCATTTTCTGTAGAACTATGGCATTTGTTTGCCTTTGCCATCCGAAAGCACTCAGTAGAACCAAACAATATCATTTCTTGACTTGAACTGGGCCTGTATACTGTATCTAATATTAAAAGAAACCATCAAATGCTATATGTGCTTTTGGAAATATTTACTGCAGCTTAAATGATTTCAGACTAGGGGCACTGACAGAATTACAGAAAGGAAAGATCTTCCTTGTGTAGATTAAAAAAAATAGGCAGAAATCAATTCTTCTTGAATATTTTTGCCTCTTCTTACATTCTTGTAATTTATTTCATACTATAAGATATGAGGATGAGGCAAGACACCTGAGTGAAGAATTTTTCTTGGTTCATTGGAGGCTCCTTTTAGGAAGGTTTTGTTCCCAGGATGGCAGTGAGTGAAAAAGTGATGTGCAGAGACCTCTAGAGACTGCACAGCTTAACTACACCTACACGCAGTGCTCTGCAGATACGGTTCAGTGCTGTACTGTAAATGAATTATTCTGGGAGCTGTAACAATGCAGCTATAAAGAGAAACAGGTACTATTCTATTCCCAGTGATGCTGTGAAAATCAGCGTTCTCAAAAGCCTTATGATTCTGGCTATTTTCCCCTTAATCAGTTAATTAAGGTTAAATATGCTTTACATTTGCTCTACTGCAAAAACAATGATTATACCAGATGTTCATACCCCAAAAATATATAAATTATCAATGTGTGCAGAAAATTTATTTTTAGAAAAAAATATAGTAAGCATTTACCTGCTGCCATGACATAAGGGTATTCTACTTTTCTCACCTTTTATTTGTTGGGGATGGGGGGAAGCTAATGTTTTTTACATTGATTTTCCTTTTCTGATATATGGGACTCTTTTTGATACCTTGAACTGTCACTGGAAAATTTCTTTAAATGCCCATTACTAGTCCTATAAAATTTATTAGAATGAAAAATGATAGTTTACAATATTATAAACATATTTGATAATCACTTATGTCCTCACATTAGCTATTTTTTCCTCTCTATATTATGAATGTTGATTATTTCCTGCTACCAAGAAACAATTAAACAAGTATAGCTGCTCCATCTCTCTCCTTCTCTCCCTCTGTCTCTCTCTCTCTCTCTCTCTCTCTGAGACTGTATTAGTCATTGGTATATTAGGGTTCGCCAAAAAACAGAACCAATAGGAAATGTATCTGTGTGTGTATAACACAATAGTAAACAAAAATGTATGTATTATATGAACATTATTATCACACACACATTCACACAGAGAGAGACAGACTCACACATATTGTGTGTTTGTGTGTGTGTGAAAGAGATTTATTTTAAGGGATTGGCTCATGCAGTTATAGGGGTTGGCCCGTCCAAAACCTGCAGGGCTGGCTAACAGACTGAAGTCCCAGGGAAGAGCTCGTGATGTAATCTCTTCAAAAACATTCTGGAGGCAGAATTCATTTTCTTTAAAGAACCTGTCTTTTTTCTCTTCAGGCTTTCAGCTAATTAGATGAGGCTCACCCACATTATGGAATGTAACCTGCTTAACTCAAAGTCTAATGATTAGTTACATCTAAAAATATCTTTACAGCAACATAGAGACTGGTATTTTATCAAAACTAGGTATTACAACCCTGCCAAATTGACACATAAAATTGACCAACACACTGAGTAATTCTATAACTTTTTTCAGTTCAACTACCCTAGGTAAACCAAAACAAACCAAAGCTGTCAAAACATGAACACAGACACATACAGTTACATGGTGATTGGGGATTTTTTAGTTTACTTATAGTATAAATTCTATTTAACCACAGTAAAATGTTTTCCATCATGAAGCGAGAAATTAAGTACCTTTCAGTTAAAGTTTGCTACTCCATGATGCTGTCTACCATAGTGAAGATATTCCCTTACCATTGATTTCATGTTAAAAAAATTAGAATTTAGAATTCCGTTATTTTTATAATTCACACCCAAGTGCTGGTTATTGAATCAAGACAGAAATTTCTTACTGATCAAAGTATTTTCTTATAGAAATGTTGATTGAGATATATTTCCTTTATATTTTAAATAAATATGGAAAGATACAGAATGTCAAAAATATCATTTATTATTGAGCAGGTAAAAGGAGGATAATACTGTCTTATTTTAAACTCTAAGGAATGTAATTAGTATTTTGTCCTATATTAATACTAAAGATTGTGTCCCCTTATTTAGAAATTAGGTTTTAATTAATATCACCTATGTAAAAATACTTGAAATACAGGGTGGGGCAAAAGTAGGTTTGCAGTTGTTGGTATGGAAAATAATATGATATTTAATAAATAATGATACAAGGAGACACTGTGTGTTTCACGTACTCACAACTCTAAACCTACTTTGCCCTGCCCACAATTTTAATCCTACTTTTGCCCTACCCTGTATATTGATAGAGTTGTCTCCAGCCACCAATATATATTTAAACATGGGTTTAGTAGAATATATTCATTGACTTTGACTTTTAAAATCTGTTTCTACTGTTCTGGACAGCTTGGCTCAGTGGTTAGAGTGTTGGCCCTAGGACTGAAGGGTCCTGGGTTCAATTGCAGCCAAGGGCACGTACCTGGCCGGGGCTCATGCAGGAGGTAACCAATCAATGTGTCTCTCTCAAACTGATGTTTCCCCCCCCCAATAAGGATTAAAGGATAAATAAATAAATAATAATAAAATCTGTTTATATTATTAGTAAATATAAGTAGAGCATATTTCTGGAGTGCTTTCACTATCATTTTCTTTTGGAGGGACATTTGTATTTTCTTAATATGAAATGAATAGAATATGACTGTGAACTCAATGGACTAATTATAAAAAAATTGTTGACACACCTGAAGTAGCTTGTACAGGCCATGTGGCAATTTAGTGGCAGAGCTGGAGGTAAAATCTACTTTTAACTAGTTTCAAATATGAATATTATATAATCACTTGAGATGTATAAAATAGGGATAATGTAACTGGAAAAGAGTTTATGTTAATTCATTAAAGACTAAGGAAATGGTAATATAATTTCTTATCTATGTATTATCAATGGTACTATATTAGAATCTATAGAGATATATAGCTAATTTAATATAGCTAGTAAATTATATTGCTAATTAAGTATATATAGCTGATTTAATATATAGCTAATATAGCTAATTTAATATACATAGCTGATGTAATTTAATATATCTAGTAAAACCAATAGTAAGGTGAATGTCTGAACAACAGTTTTGTGTTTTATTTTGTTTAAAGCTAAAGTTAACAATTTAGTTTAAGGGTGGATTATATTCATGATATAAAGGGTAATAGACTTTCTTTTCTTTCTGAAATTAAATGTAATAAAAATTGAATGAGAAATATTTAAATACAAAACAAGTAGAAGTAGAGCATTAGATGGACAGATGAAATTTGAATATATAGAAATATTGGATTTGAAATTACAACAATAACAACAACCACACCAAAACCAAGACAAAACAGAAAAACATAGGCATGAGCACAGTGATGATAAAAATACTAACAAGTATTAAGATACAGCAATTTGCCAAAGTGAAAAAAGGTCAAGAAATAGATCAGTTGTAAAGGATCAGGATCAAAAGTAATAATTACAGAGACAGCTTTCCCTTTCATCCACAATTAGGATGTATTTAAATTTGCCTATGCAGCGTATGTCTGGAGTAACTGATAACTGGAATAAAAAGTCATTAGGATAAACAGTTTGCAACAGTCCTATACTTAATGATAACTGAAGTCTCATTGGCTTTGCCCATGCAAAGAATACTGAATAGGAGAGAATTCATCTTGATGTAAATTTAGGCTAAAGTGTAACTAACTGATAGACTCATTTCTGAAATCTAATATGTGACAGAATGCAAGGAGGCCAGTAGAAATGGCCTTCTAAGGAGTGAAAGAAGTAGGTGGTTACTGAGTGTGAAGCTGGTGGAAAGAAGATATAACCTTCCCTTCCCACCATATTGCTTAAGCTTCCCCTTACTCAAAGTGACATGCCGTCCCCTTTCAGGGAAGGGCCTCAACCATCTTATTTGAATTAATAGCATTTATTTGATTTTTGTGTCTGGTTGAGATGAAAAAATGAAGAAGCAGGAAGAAATTTATTCTGAGAGACAGTAGTCAAATTCTGAGTACACACAGTCACCACTTTGGAGAAATGTATATCTATGGGTCTCGTAGGCTCACATCTTTGAGAAACATCATGCTGCTTGAGATATATAGAATAATTCTGCCACTCCAAACATTATTTTTACATGTTATCATTGATTAGTTTTGAATGTTCTTTAATTTCATATAAATTAATTTACATAATACGTGCACTTTTCTGTCTGGTCTCTCACTCAGCATGTTTTTGACATTCTACAATGTTTATAGTTATCAGAAGTGTGTTCTTTTCATTGCTATACAGAATTCCATTGTTTCTTAAAAAAAAAAAAAAAAAATTAAAAAACCCAAAAACCTGTTTTTCCATTCACTTGAGGATGGAAATTTGATTTGTTTTTGTTTTGGAGTTATGAAAAGCTGTTATGAAGATTCTTGTATGTTTCATTGAACTCCTCTTGGATATACACCAAAGAGTGGAATACTTGGATGATGGGGTAGGCGTGAATTCAACTTTATCAGAAACTGCAAGAGTGTAGGCTAGGCCAAGTGGTAGCCTTGGAAGTCACCTTCCCTGGCCCCAGTTGAGAGAATAATTTTCAAACAACACCACATCTCATAGTAGGTGTCTGGTAGAAATTAAGGCCACCTTAAAGACATAAAGAATGCAAGGGCGATAAGCATTAGAGAATTATATACCTTTTGAAGTCAAGTTTTTTGTTGTTTTCTGAGCCCCTTGAAATTCAGAGCACTTGATCATGAAATATAGGTTTGCTCTGGTTCTGCAATTATCTATCATGAGATGTGTTCTGTCAGCCCACCAAGTCATAAGTGAATGAGGATCTGGGTCACACCATCAGCTGAACCAGCAGACATCCTATCAAAGGGTGAGGAGATAGTAGAGAAGAAAAAAGAGTTCCCTCTTGGCCCTGAAATGAGCTGTTGACATGTGGACTGTAGTGGTGCCCCTAACGTTCCTTGTCTGTTTCATTCAAGAAGACAAGCTCAACCCAGTCTTAAAGAACTGCTTCCTGACTGTATATGTAAAATTGGATCTGAGTGTGGTCGGCCAAGAAAGATACTACCCAAGATCCCCCATCAAGGAAGGGCTGGTTCCGTCTGCTGCAGGGAGTGCTGGGCCCAGAAAGCCTCAGCTCACTCCTTCAGGAGTTGCCGCAGTTGTAGAGAGCCACTCTGCCCAAAGTCATGATCTAGATGGTGGCCCACATCCAATGGCTGGTCAGGGTGGGAGTATAAAGTGTAGGTCAGCATGAACAGTTCTGAGTGCCATTTTGGCTCTGCAGCCCCCTGTGGTATAGACTGATGTTGAAAGGCCTGAATCTAACTTGCTTTCTCTGTCCAATCCTGCTCTTTCTCCCTCCCTCCAAGGGCCTTTCTTTATAAATAGTCTGAACACTAAATTCTTTCAGAATCTGCTTCTCATTGAACATAACTTGCAGCGAATCTCATCATTTATATACACTTTTGCTTCATCTATTTTGAGGTTACATGATTTTACTAGTGCAATTTTATGAAGAGCACGCACTTATTAGGTATTGTAAATTTTATTATCACCAAATAAACATCATAAAATCATCCATGGTGATTTTATCTTAAATTGTACTCTGCATGGGATTAATTTTATTACCGCTGCATTATTTTTGTTTATGCCTATTTATTTTTTAATATATATCTTTTTATTTATTTTTATTGATTTTAGAGAAGGAGGAAGAGGGGGGAGAGAGAGAGAGAGAGAACAAGAGAGAGAGAGATTGAAACATCGATGTGAGAGAGATACATTGATCACTTGCCTTTCCTATGTGCCTCAATCAGGGATTGAACTTGCAACCTAAGTATGTGCCCTGCCCACAGCCTTCCAGTGCATGGGATGAAGCTCCAACCAACTGAGTCACCCAGCCAGGGCTCTCCATTCTTTTAAGTGTGTATTTTCTAGGCAGCCTGGACCTCTTAAAAATCTAATTTAATACTTCCCTTTTAATAGAGGAGCTGAAATCCTTTATGTTTCTAGCTATAAATCCATGCTTGGCATTTTCGCCTTTGTGCTTGTTTCTCTTATTCCTTTTTTTCTATCTCTTGCTATGTGGTTTATGTTTAGTTTTTATTCATATTCTGCAGTGATTTGAAAGGCATATGCCACTATTATGTTTAGCACTGGTTAACAAAGTTGAAAGTAGGGGCCTCTGCTTTTCAAAGCCTGGCAGACAGTATGTGGGGAAAATAACTTCATAATCAAAAGAGCATAAGCAGCATATCTCTGGTGTATTTTAATTTACACTTGATCCTAAGAAGCTCATTAAAGGATGTGAGTGTTTCAACAGTTCTTTCTTAGTAACATAAGGCAATGAGCAATTTAGATACACAAGAACATTTTACATTTTTTTGGATCCAAATTTAGTCATTTTAGAATTTTTTGTTTACATTTTAAAAATGACTAACACTAAATTAGCTCAAATGTAGTTTGATGTTGAAAGGAATTTAGTTCAGTGTGTGAGTATTTATGCAGAATCCCTCTTGAAACCAAAATAATTTTACTGAAATCAACCATAGTTTACTTACCAACACATTTATAAAATACTGTGTATGTTTTCCCAGCAAACAAACCATTCAGAACCCACAAATTTGATGTTTCTGCTAACCTTTTCATCAGAAGCTGTTTCAAAGAAGATGTGAGAAGATTAGCAAATGATTAGTTTAAACTTTCTATTTTAGCGTAATCAAATAGTTCACATTTCTAGCTTGCGTTTTTTTAATCGACCAGTATTATTTTCTTACTCAGCCCAGCTGTTTTTGACAGACAGAACAGTGCAATTTGGGGAGTAGTGGCAAGGGAAGTTTATAATTTAACTACAGAGATGGAAAATTACGTCTGGCTCCAAATCCGAGGGGAATCAACAAAGAATAAAATGAAATGCCGCATTTCCCAGCCATGGCATGAAAGAACTGGACGTGGGGAGCCCTTGAGTATTTCCTTTGTCTGTATCCAACTCATTGTTATATTAAGAAATCTGAAGTTCTCGGGAATATTCCAGAGTATAAAATGCATTTCTGACATTATCAGCAAACAACCTCTGTTTACCTATTTAATAATTAATTAGAAATATTATTTCAGTTTTTATTTCTTACTCTGAACATTGTGAAAATTATTTGATATGCTCGAATCTAAGTCATCAATAACAAAAAAGATTAGACATGAAAATAATTGATGTAAAACTATCATCACTGCCATCAGTTCTTATTTCTTTAAATTTTATAGTGTTTTACTAACATGTAGTTTGTTATATAGTTCTTCAGTTTAATTATTTTGAAGTGCAAGTCATGTATAAGTCATACATAAAATTATAATTATATTAAAATACTTTTTGCCATTCCATTAATAAGTAGAAATTTAAATGGTTGCTAGTAATAATGCTTACTTTTGAGTTGTCATTGACAATTCTGCACCCAAACCTTATCTCCTGCCAAAAAGTATTTCTTTTCAAAAGTTAGATATGGATTTTCATATTTATATATAGATCACTGTGTATTTCTTCAGTTGCTTTATTGTGACAAAATGCATATAACATAAAATTTATAATCTTAACAGTTTTTAACTGTATGGTTCAGTGGGATGAGATACATTCATATTGCTCTGCAACTATCATCACCATCTATCTCTGCAACCATTCTGTCTTACAAAACTGAATCTATATCCATTCGGCAATAACTTCCCATTGTCCCAGCCCATGGAACCACCATTCTACTTCCGGTCTATGATTTAACTACTCTAAGTTTTTGTCTTTCTGTGGCTGGCTTACTTAACCTAATGTTGTCAAGGTTCATCCATGTCAGAATTTTCTTCCTTTCCAAGGCTGAATAATATTCCACTATATGTATGAACCACATTTGCTTATCCATTCGTCCGTCTATAATACTTGGATTGCTTCCATGTTTTAGCTTTTGTAAATAATATTGCTATGAACATGAGTGTACAGATATCTCTTTTGAGACCCAGCTTTCAATTCTTTTGGGTGTATATCCAGAAGTAGAATTGCTGGATCATACAGTAATTCTATTTTTAATATTTTTTGAGGAAACACCATATTGTTATATTCCCATGAACAGAGCACAAAGAATCCAATTTCCTCACCTCATAATCAATGCATTATTTTTAGATTTTGATGAAAAGACTGTCTTTTGCCCAATGCTTGATCTTGGCACCCTTGTCAAAAATCATTTGACTGCGTAAGCAAGGGTATATTTCTGGGCTTTCTATTCTAGTCCATTGATCTACATGTCTTTCTTTATGTCAGTATTACGTTGTTTTGATTATTGTAGCTTTGTGCCTATTAGCCATTTGCATATCATCTTTAGAAAAATGTCTATTCAAGTCCTTTGCCTGTTTTTGAATCAGGTTATTTTGTTGTTGTGGAGTTTTAGGAGTTCTCTATATATTGTAGATACTAATCCCTTATCAGATATATGATGGCAAACATTCCCCCATTCTCTAGATTTCCTTTTCATGATGTTGGTAGTGTCTGTTGATGCAAAACATTTTTAATTATCATGAAACTCATTTTGTCTATTTTTTTCTCTTGTTTTCCATGACTTTGATGTCATACCAAAGAAATCATTACCAAATCTAATGCTGTAAAAATTTGTCTTATGTTTTCTTGTAAGAATATTATTATGTCTAGAGGAAGGACCTTTTTGCCTTTGGCACAGAATGGAGGGAACTAGAATTATGCTAAGTGAAATAAGCCAGTCAGAGAAGGACAAGTACCACATGATCTCACTTATATGCGGAATATAATAAACAAAATAAACTGATGAACAAAGTGGATCCAGTAACATGGAAGCTTGGAACAGACTGAGGGATCTCAGAGGGAAGGAGGGGAGGGGGGTGTGGGTGGGGAGAGATTAATCAGGGAACTTGTATGTTTATGGGCATGGCCCATAGGCGTGGACATTGGTGTGGGGAGGGACTGGGGGTGGGATGGATGTGGGGTGGAGGGAATCAGTGGGGTTAAAAGGAGGACATCTGTAATGGTCTCAACAATAAGGATAAAGAAACATTTTTTAAAAAAGAATGTTGTTATGTCTTACATTTAGGTCATAGACTAATTTTTAGTTAATTTTTGTGTATAGTGTTAGGTGAGAGTTCAACTTCATTCTCTTCCATGTGGATATTCTGTTCTCCCATTATCATTTGTTGAAAAGACTGCCTATCCCCAATGAATGTTCTTGAAACCCTTGTAAAAATTATTTGACCATATATGCAAGGGTTTATTTCTGGGCTTTCTGTTCCATCCCATTGGTCTCTGTGTCTATATTTATGACAGTACTGCATTGTTTTGATTATTGTAGCTTTGTAGCAAGTTTGGAAATCAGAAAATCTGAGTCTTCCAGCTTTGTTATTCTTTTTCAGAATTGTCTTACCTGTTCAGGTCTCTTGAGGTTCTATATGAATTATAGGAGGGATTTTTCTATCTCTGCAAAAGAAGTTGAAATTTTGGTAGGACTTCCCTGAATTTGTAGATAGTTTTGGGTAATATTGATATATTAAATCTTACAATGCAAAGAAATGGATGTCTTTCCATTTATTATGTCTTTATTTTCTTTCAGTAATGTATTATGTTTTTAATTTTATATTTTTCACCTCCTTGGTTAATTCCTATTTTATTCTTTCTGATTTTTTGTAAATTAAGTTTTTAAAAAATTTTGTATTGCTCATTGTTTTGAATGACAATTTTCACATTGCTCATTGATACTGAATAGCAATGCAACATATTTTTGTGTTTTGACCTGTATTATTGTACTTTACTGAATCTATTAGTTCTAAATTACATGTGTGTGTACGTGTAATCTTTAGGATTTTATACATGTAAGATCATATCACCTATGAGCAGAGATAAGCTTGCTACTTCCTTTCTAATTTGTATAACTTTATTTCTTATTTTAGACTGATTGCACTGGCTAGAACGTCAGTGCTATGTTGAATTGAAGCCGTGACCTAGCACCCTTTCCCTTTTCCTGATCTTAGAGGAAAAGTTCCCAGTCTTTTTAGTATTATCATGTTCACGGTGGGTTTTTTATATTTGGCTTTTATTATGTAGAGGTAATTTTCTTCTTTCTCTAGTTTCTTGAGTGTTTTTATCATGAACGGGTGTTGAATTTTATCAAATGCTAGTGGTGTACATAGTTGCATTTCCTCATCAGGTCTATAATGTTACAGCAGCAGTGTCATTCAGAAGTGAGTATCCTTACTACCAATGTTTACTTTCTACATTCTTCTTAACTCTAAAAACCATGTGGACTTGGCGTTTTCATCTTTTTTGTACTAAGACTATGTTTTGCAATATGATAACAACCCACATTTCTGATCGAATTTGTTTTTGCTTGCTGATAAAACTATCTGTTCTAATATTTTTTAGATGGAGGGGTCATTTTCTAAAAGTCAGTTTCCCATATAGTTTTAATTGACAGGATTGTCCCCATAGCGGTATTTTTTTTAAAGTTAACTCACCACTGCCAAAGCTCTCTACTGCAGCTTCAGGAGACTAAGGTATGAAAGCAGCTATAAAGACCCTAAGAAAATATATTCATAATTCTTGGATTTTACTTTTATTTTCTGGAGTCAATATGCACATAATGTCCTTGAGGAGGGCATTTCCATGCAAGTAAATATTCAGTGATTTTGTATTAATGAACATGTCTTTTCAACTGAAAATTGCATAATTTGGTGGGATATAGAATTTTAAATTTTATCCCATTTTTCTTCTCCTGCTTTGAGACCTTGCTCCAATGTTTCTTAACATCTCTTCTCACTGCTGAAAAGTATGATGCTATTCTCATGTTTGCTTATTGGAAGTCTATTTGTCTGCTGTTGTTTTAGTGCAGTCTCTCTGAAACAGTTAAGACATTCTTTTTGTCTTTAATGTGTAATATTCTACAATAATTTGTCTAAGCGTAAATGGAAAAAATCATATTGCCTGTAACTCAGTGCTCAGTGAGCCTCTTGTCCTCTTACAGACTTATTTCCCTTTTGGACAGACATTTTTTGTGTGTCAACAGTGGTATTTTCGTTTCCAAAGCACTATTTTATATTCTCTCCCTCTTTTCTAATCCTCTGTCCTTGTGTTAAGTAGTTAGAACTTCTTGCATATCTTGAACATCTTGAAATTTTCTGAAAATACTTAAACACAAACATACACATACACATCTCCTTATGGTAACATTATTTGCCTTTGAAGATAGGTTTTTTTTTGTTTGTTTATTCTGGTCTTTCCTTCTGAAATTGCATACTTTTTAAAACCTAAGTATGAAGAAATAAGTTTTACTGGAAGCTATATGTTAATAGGCAGAACTTAGCAGCTGACAACTTCTTTAGTGTCAAGCGTTATGATGTTATAATAAAGAGGACTCGACTAGTAGGTGGTTCTACACACATAAGCTGCTCTATTTGTATCCTGAGAATGTAATTAAGTTTTAAAGGAATATTTTGTGTTAGAAAGGAAGACTTTATTTCTATTCTCCCGGTGATATTTGTACATGTGTGTATGGGTATGGGTAAGTACACGAGGGTTTGTGAGAGATCTAAATTAACCTTAAGTTTTAGAACCATATTTACCTCTGTTGTCCTTTACAGGTTCATAATGAGTAGTTTAAACTGTAGATCTGTGTTCTCACCTCTTTGTCTATACATCTCTAGAAGAAAGAGATTGTGTGTGTGTGTGTGTGTGTGTGTGTGTGTGTGTGTGTGTGTGTGTGTGAAAGACCTGAGGAGAAAGGGAAAATGATATCTGTGTGTTCTTAATGCCTCCCTTCAACAACACCATTAGGCTTCTTTTTCTGGAACTATTAAAATGAATTGGGAATATTATATAGTAAAATTAAACACAGTGGTTTCTCACTAGATGGTACCATAAATCTACAGTGGCAGGAGGTAGATTTTTTAAAATGTATTTTTCAAACAGCTCACATAACTCTATTTAATGCAAAGAAGACATTACCTGTCATTTTCCTCGTACAATTCTGTTACGTTGCCAAGAGTGCCTAATTAAACAAAGATCGTGGAAACAGCAACACCTCAGTCCATTATTTATGCAAACATTTGTAGAGCAGAAAATTGTAAATTAATGTTATATCAAGTTTTACAAATATTGTCTCACTCATGTTTACACATCAGCATTAGATTTTGTGAGAATATTGTTAGCACATATAATTAAAGATCAGAAGGTTTCCTTCTTGGCGTGGAAGTAAAAAATTAACAGTCAAGAGTAGTTATTCTTTATAATTATCATTTTTAATTTTTTTATTAGAAGAAATAGTTCAAGTAAGTACAATTCAAGTTTTAGGCTGTGTTAATTTAGTTTTAATGACTTCTGATAAGAGTTATTTAAACCTGACTATTAGCTATATTTCTTTTTGAAATGCATGTTTCAGTTTAAATTCCGAATAATGAAATGTCAAAAATTGTTTATATATTAATCAGAAGTATATTTAGAATATTTTTCTTGGGAAATACTTAAGGAGCTAGCCCTAAAAATTGTAATAGCAAAAATATGTATTTTTGACAGCTGAAACATTTTACTGTTAATTGAAAAAGTATTTGCAGTTGGGAGTCCATGGATGTGGAGGGTGGACTATATGTATTGATCTATGCCATTTTATATAAGGGACTAGAGCATTGGTGGGTTTTTTTATCTGTGGGGTTTCCTAGATACATCCTGCATGGATACCTAGGGGCAATTTAAGTTTTGTGGGAATCAAAAGTTTTAAATAGATTTTCACTGAGAGGGGGCTGTTCAAGGGCCAACTATATATATATTTATATATATATATATATATATATATAGGAATATATATATTGAAATATATATATATTTCTTCCAATGGGAAAAATGAATATACTAATAAAACACTATTGAATAATTGATTAAATATGTGAATACATCTTTAAGTAGATAAATGAGATGACAGACATATGAGCATTGTGATCCAGTTGTTCTTCAAATGTATGCTCTGAATGAATGTATGTTTATTTTCATTTAAGGAGACAATAAATACAACCTGAATTATAATTGCACAATATTTCTTGTTTTATTAATATCACAATTATAAAACAATGTAAGAAGACTTGTATAAGGGGAAATATTTTATTTCTTATACTGTGATTTCAAAATTGCAGTTGTTTGCAGAGAAACAGGATTAAAAATACAATTCATGTAATAAAGTAGAAGTAGGCAACAGAAATGAAAGAGATTTTGGTGCTCCTAGGTCTGTTTCCTTTTTCTCTTTCCACCGGAGCCTTCGTAGTCATTTCCCTGGGCTGATAAAGTACTGTACGTTCCCTTCAGTTTACTCATTTCTTTTTCTTGGGATCTTGAATTACCTGGTTTCTGGTCACTTTACCCAATGGAGCCTGCAGAAATACTCTGTAAGATATTATTTTTAGAATGTTGATTATATACAGCTTAATAAATTGCAAATTTAGTTTACCATTTTTGATTCTTATGACTGATATTTCCCCTAATGCCATTTTAATTTCAGTATGTTTGTTTTATTTTGACTGTCTTTATTGCTTGTTTTATATCCTATGTTAATTACTTTCTGTTCTAAACTAATTTTCTCCTTCGCTACTCAAGGAAATTTTTTTTCTGACATAGTACAGAGAAAACCAACAACTTCTCCAAAATATAAACTCTGGCTTCAAGGAGAAATAATTCAATTCATTATGAAAATATTTGTTTGCTAATAATTATATACGTACAAAGCAACATGCAAGGCACTGCACACAGTTTTAAAAAACACATAAGAAACAATATCGACCTTCTAGAGTTTAAAATCGAGTCAAGATCATAAGAAGTATACATTTAATGATATTACAGGCAAAGTAAAATGAAGGAGTTAAGAAAGTCACTAGGACATGACGTTCAGAAGGCCCAGGGTAGAGAGAGTAGGGAAGGCAGAGAAAGGGAAAAAAAAAAAAAAATGCTACTATTTAAATAGGGCTTTAAAAAAAATGAAGATTCTAACATAATTGAGTTTTCAGAGTGTGCCTCTGCCATCAAAATGTTTTAGTCCTTAAGAAAGTTATTCAGTCTTTTAAACTTCAGCCACTTAGCTGAAAAATGAGTATTAAAAAACTGCCTACCTTAGAGAGCTACCATAAAGTATAAATGAGATCGATGTAAGACATCTTTAAAATGTTACAGCTATGTGTTCCATAATCTTTCCTTTTTTCTTTTTTTGGGGGCCAAAAATCTGATATAGTCGTTTTAGGATTAATGCCAGTATGAGCAAGGTAAACATCCTACAAATATTAACAAAATAAACCCAGTGATATATTGTGACCAAATAGGATCCATTCCAGGCCTGCAAGGATAGATTAGACTTATTAGAGAATCTATTTATATAATTTTTCTTATTTAAAATTAAAGGAGAGATAAGCATATTATTAGGTACATAGTTCTGTGGGGAAATCTTTACTGAAAGTCAGTATCCATTTATCATAAAAACGTTTAGCAAACTAAGGATAGCAGGACACTTCCTAAAGCTAATGAACAACGTAGTATGTAGTAGTGAAGTGTTAGAAGCATATTCTTTAAAAGTAAAGAATGAGAACAAATGTTTTTTCTAATCACTAAAATTTAACATTATATCCAGGCCTTAACCAATTCAGGAAGACAAAGGTAAGAAATATTATAGGGTCCGGCTGGATGTGGCTCAGCGGTTGAGCGTCGACCTGGGATCCAGGCGATCGGGGTTCTATTCCTGGTCAGGGCACATGCCCGGGCTGCGGGCTCGATCAATGACTCTCTCCTCATTGATGTTTCTGTCTCTCTCTCTCTCCTTCTCCTTTCCTCTCTCTGAAATCAATAAAGATATATTTAAAAAAAGAAAAAAAGAAATATTGTAGGGACTGGAGAGAAAGACCAGTGATAACACAGGGTGGGGCAAAAGTAGATTAAGAGTTGTGTTATGGGAAAATAATACAGTAATTAATAAATAATAATACAAGAATAAACTCTGTTTTGTGTACTCACAACTGTAAACCTACTTCTGCCCCACCCTGTACAGTGACAAATTAAGAGAGTGGATATGATTTTCAGCAGGTTTCTTGACTACAAAATAATTTTTAAATTAATTGCATCTCTAGTCACTGGATAAAAAGAGTAAGAGAATATGATTTTAAAAGGATGAAGGTTACAGTATGATGCACAGAGGAATGCGCTTGACAAGAGATGTCCAGTCTTTCATGGAAAGAATTTTTAAACTTTACTAATGGCATAAAGATGATATAAACAACTGAATATCCTGTGGTCCTGCACAAAATATTTTATTATCAGAAAGATGTCAATTCATTCCAAATGAATAAATACATTGTGATGCTAATTAAAATCTCTCTTATTTCTGGTGGAACTTGACGCGCTGATTTGAAAATATATGTATAAACCTGCAAAGACTCAGTGACAGACAAGGGAATTGGAAGGGAAAAAAGGAGCGAGTCAATGCAGTGACACAGCGAAGACGTACCGTAAAGCAGTGGTAATTGAGACACTGGGAGTTTGCTGTGGTGGAGACAAATAATCAATGCCCCGGGAGAAAGAGCTTAGATGTGAACCCATGTATCTTTGGACGTTTGATATATGACACAGGTGGAATTACAGATCAATGGGGAAAGAAGAACAAGTTAACCAGGGATGCTAAAGATGATTTTTTTATTTAAAAAAATAAATCTTTGCATCACATACTATTTTCCTGGATATTAAATATTTCTATGTAAGAAAGTTTCAAAATTTTAATATAAAATAAAAAATTCTTTATGACTGGAAGATACAGGGTATTAATTATGATATCTGAAAACACATAACAGAAAAAATTGTGATAGTTTGATTATATTTAAATGTATTGCTTTGCCTGAAAAGATAGCATTACAAAGAATAAAAGTCAAGTTTTATGCTGGAAGAATAGATTTTGAATGCATATAACTGGCAGCAAATTAGTATACAGACTGCAGAATAGCCTACTATAAATAAAAAATAAGATGCAAAAATGCTGAATTATAAAAATGGCAAATATATAAAGTCACTTTCTTGGGGGAAGGGGCTGGATAATCCATAAATATATGAAAATCCAACTTCTTCAGAAATTATGGAAATGTAAAATTATTACTACAATTAATACCTCTGATACCCCTTAACTAGACAATAATTTAATACACTGTTGGTAAGGATGTAAAGAAATAGGAAATCCCATATTTTGCTGCTGGTGGAAGTGTAAATTGTTACAGCCACTTTAGGGAGCAATTTGGCAATACCTAGTAGAACTAACTATGTGCGTTCTCCGTGACTCTCATACCCCAGGGCCCAGAGTATAACAAGGGTACGAGATAAGAACTATTAAAGAATGTTTGTATCATCTTTTGTACAACATTTAACAGTAATGAAATCCTGAAATGACAAATAACCAAACCAATAGATTTGGTGCACTCATTGAGGGGAAATCAAGCTAGTAGTAAAAATGGTGAACTAGATTTGCATCTATCAAGTTGGATAAAACTAAAATATACAAAAGTGAACTAAAGGAATTTTCAGGATGCTATAGAGAGTACATCTTATAGGAGCTTTCCTTCATTGAACACTTACCTTCTTTTCTTTTAACCTTAACAACAACATCAAAAAAAAAAAGTGTTTACCCTCTTTCTCTTTCCTCTCTTCTCTCCTTTTTCTACCTTCCTTCAAGAATCAGAATTATCTACTTTTTCTGTCTGTTAATTGGGAACTTGTTGACAACTTTTTCTAATCCTTTCTCACTCTTTGCAGTTGCCTTCCCTTTTCCTATGTAATAAGTCATGCTGCTTAAACTTAGTGTAGGGAAAAAATGTATCTAATATTTTGTGAATATCCCGCATATTAGTGGTCTTAGGCCTTAAAGATTGCCTTTCACAGATATTAATTCATTCTCAAACTCACTGTTCTCTCAAGTCTCAGAAGAAGAAATAATGAGTCCAGTTTCCTCAGATCCTCACTGTGTCTTATAATTTTTGCTGACTTGGGCGTCCACAAAATGCGGGTCCATTTCCTCCAGGCTGGTTTAGTTTCAGGTGCAGAAGTGGAAGTGAACTTTGGTTTTAATGTCTACTACTTTGTCAAGGGAATAAAACTGGGTGAACTTTTGAACAATGGATTGTAGGCACACTGGTCTGAAATGGAACTGGTTCTTTCATACAACATCTGAAGAGAAATCTCCCACGCTATTACAGATAATGTGAATCTTTCAGTCTATTTCCTATCTGTTAATGATAATTTCCTGTTCCTCTAAAAGAAAATTCTTTCACCATCTCCTGAATTTCAGTTCAACCATTCTTTATATTGACTGACAGTGAATGATGACTTGTTCAAAGTGCTTCTCTAATTATTTTTTAGTTTTGGTCTCAGTCATCAAAAGATTATGTCAGGGTGTAAGATTATACATATGTGTTTGTATGTATCATTCTCTTATTAGCTTTTTGGCTTAAAATCTTAATAGTTAATATTAATTAAATAGTAGTTAATACTTATAAGCATTTGTAATGAGAAGGCACTGTTCTTTGTGCTTCATCTGTATTTATCCTTTGTAATCCTACAACATTTCTAGTAATATTCTTATCTTACAGCGTAGAAGACTGAGGAACAGAGAAGTTAAGTAACTTGTTTAAGGTCTCATGGCTAGAAGATGGTAGAAACAGGATTCAACCCAAGCTGCTTGGCCTAGAATCTGTGCTTTAGACAATATACTATATTGCCATTCTCAGGTTGATTTCTAAATCTAATCAATTATATTTCCTAATCAAATAAAACTTCTGAACCTAAAACTTTTGATGAGACCCCGTTGCCCTGAATGGTGTAATTCAGATGGTCCTTGAAGGCTGAATTTACCAAATAAGTTCTATTCTGGTTAGGAAAATCCATTTTGGAGATCAGCCATTTTACTCCAAGTACATGCCTCTGTATTTCATGCACTATTGGGTTTTCCTTCAAAAGTGTATGCCATGGATAGGTACAGATGGCTTAAATCAATTAAAGATTGGATTATTATTCTTAAAAATAATACAATGATTGTTGACCTGAGAGCAGATTCCAGGAAGTGATTTAGTCAAAACCTGCTTGAGTTGTAAATGGTACCAACAGAAGAAAAAGGCTATATCAGTGATTAGAGAGACAAGAATATTAAAGAAACAATTTCAAGGAGAAATAATGGAGGCTTTTTTTTATATAGAAAGGAATGAATGCCACTAAGGAAAACGAGATTAGATATAGAACAACAGGGGTATAAGTGATGGGGCAAATCTTCAAAGAGAGAGCTGTTGGTGTTCTGAGCTACAGCAAAATTTCAGTGTCTACCCATGAGCAGTTCTTTCAAGATAACTAAAAGAAGGGAGATTAGAGTTTTCTTAATGGTGTGGTGGGAGATGGTCCAAGTGTGAAGCAATCTTGGAGTGTTTTGTGGAAGATTCAAAGTAGTCAGGGCACTGAAAGCAGGGAGCATTAGGCTATTTAATTTTCTGAGTGGTAGGATAGGAAAGAATTTAAATGAGAAACAAGTTGAGCATATGGAGTGGGAAGACAAAGTCAAAAGGGTTCTGAGATCGAAGCATCTAGTCTTTTCTTAAGAAAAAGAGAAGATGGGAAGCAGCCCGGCTACACAGATGAATTTCACCTAATACGAAATTTTTGTTATGATCAGTCCAGTTTGAAGAGTTTATGGCAATTTTAGTGTTCAAGGGACAATGTGAGACAAATACATGTCAAATTGAAAGTAATATAACTAATGTGAAAGGATGTGATTTTTCATTGCTATGCAAAACTCCTCAGTAACTGGTCTGCTGCTGTTCACTCTCTCTAAATATAATGGAAAAATTACCATGACAATTTATCTTCTTGGGCTTTGGTATCATAAATTTCGCTTCCTTGCCTGCGCTTGCTTTTGTGTGATGAGACTTCTTTTTACCACCATGTATCTTCATCTAAAAACCACAATTAGACTCTTTTGTTGAATTCCTAAATAAGTAAATGGCTTTGATATATTGGGAAATTCTTTTAAAGAATGTTTTAAGGAAGACATGCCTTCTCAGAATAAATCATCTTGGGCTTTGTATAATTAAAAAAAATTCTTTATTTAAATAAAGGGAAGGGGCATGGAACAAACAATCTTCTCATCTTCTCCAATTTCATGAAAAAAATTCCTCAGAGATTTCTCTGAGTGATATAATAAGAAATAACTTGAATGAGAAACATTAATATTCTTGCAGCTGACACTTTGCTGGCTTGGTACAGGTTAGCAAGACAGCTACTCTTTTCCTCTTTTGTTTCCAGGGCACTGAATTCCGCACGAATGCTCTCCCGAGCAGTGGGAGAACCCACTGGAAACTACTGTGAATGCCTATCTAATGCAAATTCTATTTGATAAGCAGACTGGTTGGTGACCTCTGTAGCTATTATTGTTTAGCAAAATTCTGTTCTGTTTTATGAATGTACTTCAATCCTTCCTTCCTTCCTTCCTTCCTTCCTTCCTTCCTTCCTTCCTTCCTTCCTTCCTTCCTTCCTTCCTTCCTTCCTTCCTTCCTCCCTCCCTCCCTCCCTCCCTCCCTCCCTCCCTCCCTCCCTCCCTCCCTCCCTCCCTCCTTCCCCCCTCCCTCCTTTCTTGGGATACATGTTTATGTGTTTTAGTAATCACTGACAAATTTTTATTCAGTAGAGAACTAGGGCTACAATAGTCAACACTGACCACAGAGAGGCCTAATATTTAAACCAAATTATAGAGAATGTGGCTAAAAGCTTACTTACTCTGTAGGTTAAAAAAGGTTTAGCATGTTCTTATGATGTCAGCAGTCGCCAAGGTCTTAACAAACTCCTAAGGGTAAGTAAACCAGAATAGTCTTACAATTTTTGTTACTTTCCAGATCCCCAAAGAACACAGCTGACAACCAGGGAGAAAATTAGGATTCACAATAGAGAACGCTAGCATTTTATTTAGCACTTATGGTCTTCCAGATGTTATAGTTGAAGTATTCTTATTTCTTTCTATAGATAAAGAAAGTAAGCATTATTATTACCAATATTATCCTATTTGACAAACACCTAGAGATTATATAAGTGATGTGAACTGAGAAATGTCCTGATTTTAGCCCTAGTGCTGATACTTCTCAAAGGGACTATTGTAACTAACCCATGCTGCCTTAATTCCATGTTATCGCTCAGTGTGCAGAATGTTATCACTCATTCCTACACCAATTTTATCATCCAAATGCTCTATGATTTTTTGTTCTTTAGTCAGCTCCACTACCAAAATCTTTTCACTGTGTTATCCTGAACTGACCATTTTAAACAAGCAAACTATTATATCCATAATCATTGAGTATTTCCATCATCCCCTTGATATAATCAAAATTCTACTCAGTGACATCACCCACTCTCCTCTAGCCCTTACAAGCGGTGACAGTGTTGGTGAAGGTGTAGAGCAACTGGAAACCTCATGCATCGCTGGAGGGAACGTAAATTGGTACAACAAATTTCTCAAACTAGCAGTATGTAAAGTCTATAACCCATTTTATGATCTTAGGTATAAAATCAACATAATGTTTATATCTATACCAAAATACAGGCACTCAAATTTTAGAGTAACACCATTTATAATAGCTCCAGATGTCTACATGTGATTTAGAATGTCCTTATGTCTAGAGTATCCAGATGTCTATACTGTAATAGAATAAGTAAAATGTGGAATGATCATAAATGAATTCTATGAAAAAAAACCACCAATGAACATTAGACAGTTGCAACATTAGACAATGAACATTAGACAGTTGCAACATTAGACAGTGAACATTAGACAGTTGCAACAATGTGAATGCATCTTACAAAAATATGTTGCATGAAATAAACCAGATATCACATACAGGGTGGTTTACAGTTATTCATGGGGAAAATAATACAATAATTAATAAATAATAATACAAGAATACACTCTGTGTAAACATTTTGCCCCACCCTGTATATATTCTACTGTTCCACTTATATGAAGGAAATGAGAATAACTTACAATGTTAGAAGTCAGGATAGTATTACCCTTGAGGGGAAAGGGGTTTGATAATGAGTAGTGCTTCTTGGTGTGCTAGTAATGCTCTCTTTCTTGATCTTGTTTATATGTATGGATATACATATCTGTATATATAAATACACACACACGCACACACATATATATATAACAATTACTGCTTTATTGAGGTACCTTGACTCTTTCATAAAATTACTCTGATAAACAGAAGTTTCAATTTTATCAGATTTACCAAAATTTTTATTTATGGTAAACATCTTTGTGTTCTGTTTAAAAACGTTTTGCTTCTTCCAAGGTCAGAAAGATGTTCTCATGTACATTCCTCTAAAGCGTTCTTTTTATACCTTTCACGATGCAGCCTGTAATCCTTCTGAGCTGCATCTGTCCATGTATGCATTTGTATGTACAGTGTGTGACAGAGGTCAAAATACATTTTTTAATAAGTGTCGCCTTTGTCATAAGTCAGGGATTGATCAGTTTCTATATTCATATTTTGTTTTAATTTGTGCCATTACCATACTGTCTTAATAACTAAAGTTTTAATATAAGTCCTTCAGCTCTACTCTTCTCCAAGTCTGACTTGTTGTTTTTTTGGCCCTTTTAATTTTAAAAGCATTTTAAAAATCTAGCTATAAACGCTCATTTTAATAACCTGAATGCATTTTTATTGCTAATAAGTAACTCTATACACTAATTTTGGAAAGACATTATGTGTAAAATATCAAGACTTCGAGTCTGTGTATTGGGTTTTTCTTTAAGAACCCATTTTCCTCTTAGTAATGTTTTATAGTTGTCAGTATAAAGATCTTCTACAACTTTAGATTTATTCTTAAATATTTATTATGTTTAATGATATTTTAAATAATAATTAGATGTTTATTTTCATAGTATGTATTCCTGGTTTACAGAAATTCTATTGATTTTGTGTAATGAATTTTTATCCAATATTTATGTGTTTTATTTATATTTCTTACCTGAGTACCTTGTTGAGGATCTCTGGTACAATGTTGACAAATTTCATTTTTTTGTTTCATTCTCAAATTCAAAGAAATATATTTAATATTTCATCATTGCATGTGTCTTCCATGCATTGGTATAAAATAGTTAACAGATTAATATGTTTTTATTTTATTTTTGGCTCACTAAATAATTTTTTTAACTCATGAATAGGGGTTGAATTTTGACAAAGTTTGCTTTGTGGCTATGAAGAAAATCATGGGATATTTCTCTTTCCTCAATAACATGGTAAGGTGTATCGGTTCAGTTTTGAATAATAAACTACCCTTGCATTTCTGTAGTAACCCTTATTTGACAGTGATGTATTATCCTTTATATGTATCCCTTAGTTTTACTTATATTTCCTGATGGTTTGTTTGTTCCTGTGTGCCCACATGTGTATGTGTGCATGTGTGTGGTTTTGTGTATTTTGAGCCTTTATTTGTTTGGAGGAGTTTTATTCTTCCCAGCAAAATTGAGCAGAAAGTACAGAGAGCTCCCATATCCTTCCTGCACAGCCTGTCCTACTCAGCATCCCCCACCACAGTGGTGCAGTTGTTAAAATCAGTAAACCTACATTTTCATATCATTATCACCCAAGTCCATAGTTAGCATTAGGGTTCACATTGGTGGTATGCTTCCTACAGATTTAGGTAAATGCATAAGTATGTATCCACCATTTCAGTATTATACAGAATAGTTTCACTGCCCTAAAAATCTTCAGTGCTCTGCCTGTTCCTATATTCCCCACACTAACCATGGGCAACCAATGGTCTTCTTTTTTAATTGTCTCCTTCCATGGCCTTTTCCAGAACCACACCTCTTCAGAAACAGGCAGTAGTCAGCCTTTTCAGATGAGCTACTTACAAGCAGTAACATATATTTAAGGTTCCTCCATATATTTTCATGCCTTTAGAGCTTATTTTATTTAGTGCTAAGTAGGTATTCCATTGTCTGGATGTACCACAGTTTTAACATTCACCCACCGAAGGACATCTTGGCTGCTTCCGAGTTTTGGCCGTTATGAATAATGGTGCTATAAACATCTGGGTACAGGTTTTGATGTAAACTTAACTTTTCAACTCCTTTGGGAGACATACCAAGGCTCGGGTTTTCTATTTCTTCTTGTATGAGTTTTGGCAGATTGTCTTTTTAGGAATTGGTCAATTTTATCTAAGTTATTGAATATATGGGCAAAGTTTGTAAAGTTCTTCCTTTATCTTTTTGATATCCTTATAATCTATAGTGATGTTCCTTCTTTCATTTATTTGTTTATTTTTTTCCTTAGTTAGCTTGGCTAGAGACTTGTCAATTTTATTGATCTTCTCAATAAACCAGCTTTTGTTTTCAGTGATTTTCTCTAATTGATTTCCTGCTTTCAATTGCATTGGCTTCTGCTCTAATTCTTATTATTTCATTTCTTCTGCTTACTTGGAATTTAATTTGCTCTTCTCTTTCTCATTTTTTACTATGGGAACTAGATTATGGATTTTAGATATTTTCTCCTATTTAATTACTTGTAAAATGAAGTAAAGATATTATATTTAATTCTACAGGTTATAAATAGATGGATAAGGTTCATTTCCTTTTCTGATAAAAAGAAGAGTCTAAACTCTTATGTTGATTACTAAGATTGTTAATTTTTTTACATATGCTTTAATTTATTTACACACATTCTATTGCTGATATGGGAGTAGATTTTTTTAAAACTTAACGTTTTTCAATATACATTAATGTTTGCTCACATTAAAGAAATAAAACCCGATTTGTATGTAAATGAAACATTATTTAAAATTTTTAAATTTTCCTTCAAATATCCAACTTAAATAAAGAATATATTTTTTAAAAATTGTCAAACCACCAAAATAGTTCTTAGGAAACACTAAAATAAGTTCAAGTGAGGAAAATTGTTTTGCCCCTGTTGTGCTAGTTTCTTGACATTTACGTGAATTTCTTAGTTGGGAGTTTGACTTCTAGCATGCCCACTGGAATGCTGTGGAACTATAAACCAAAGAACTATTAGTGCTTCCAAGATGAAAATGTGTAGACTCAACCATCTTATTTAAGTCAGCGTAACTCACAATACTCAAGCATTCTGTGAATCAGTGTACTACGAAATCCATATTCTTTAAAGCAGTGTTTCAGGAGTAAACATATTTGTTTCTAAGAGTTAAGACTGGACAGAAACCTTAGATGTAAAATCATTTACTTCCAAGAGGCTGCTTATGCAAATAATCAAGGGAGTCCATTTCATGGATAGTCCATTAATATTGTGTAAAATGATAGGAAAGTGGAAACCTCACCAGTGCATGTTTTGCATGTCTTTGTGGTCAGAGTATTTTACAGAAGATAAAAACACTAAAATATGTTCTTTGGGATTAAAATTACTCTTATTAGTCACCTTTGGATTAGTTATTTAAAAAAACATTTCATTTCTATATTTAGCTATCAAAGGAGAGTACAGATGTCAAAACATTCAAAAAAATCCTGAGGTACCGGAGAGATATGTAATTATCACATTTTACTAGACTCAGCAGACAGCCCATCAGAGAAACAATGTGTGTTCTCCAATTATTTAAATGCTTCACAGAAGCAAAAATAGTGAATTGATTAGAGAAGTTACATTCTGGAATGATAGCAATACAATTTATTCTGTCAGTAATGTTAGACTATCTTTTCTAAAAGAACATATTCTGCTTCTGTTTTTCCTGTCGAAATAATATAAATTTAAAAAATGTATTATTATAATTTGTTTTAAGCTAGACATTTTTATAGTGCAGTGATTAAAATGTAATGCTCTTAGCCATTACTGAGTTGTTTTAATATATTTGAGGGCTTCAAGAGGCATTTCCATATTAATTTATGTATATTCCATGATTTATTAATTTATATATTAATTATTTAAAAAACACATTTTAATTCATTCGTTTACATATATACTCATCATTTATTCAATAGATTTATTTGATAATCTAGTATTAATTAGGCATGAGTTTAGACTACAAGATAAATATGTTTGGAGTTTTGGCCAAAGGAGAAAATATCATTAGCATATAAACTAGAAAAATAATAAAGCAACTTTACCCTTTTTTCAGTTAGAGCAAATGATTTATTTTAGTTCTACATAAGTATTATTGAGAAATATATATTTGAATTGAGTTACTTTAAATTTTTAAGCAGGTATGAAGTCAACAATCTAAGGCAGTAATTAGACATTTCTCTAGTTTTATTTCAGACGCAATGTCCTTAGCATATATATTTCAAACATTTGAGAACAACCAAAATTGATGATAAATTCTGAAATACAGAACTTCTAGAAAAGATTAATTTTATTATGTTATAAATTAATAATTATGGGTATATTTAAACAATTTTCTATTTTTGTTTTCATCATCTGTGCCAAAAACATTTTAACAACCTGTTTTGTTTTTTTAAATTTATCTTTATTGTTGAAAGTATTACAAATGACCCCTTTTCCCCCATTGATTCCCTGCACCCTGTACCCCTCCCCCTAGGCCTTCACCCCAGTATTGTCTGGGTCCATGGGTTATGCACATATGCATATAAATTCTTATGTTAATCTCTCTCCACCCACTCCCCCCTTCCCTCTGAGATTCATCAGTCTGTTCCATGTTTCTATGTCTCTGGATCTGTTTTGTTCACTGGTTTATTTTGTTTATTGGATTCCACATATGAGTAAGATCATGTGACACTTACCTTTCTCTGACTGGCTTACTTTAGTTATCATAATACTCTCCAGGTCCCACCATGCTGTCTCAAAGGGTAAGGGATCCTTCGTTTTTACAGCTGCATAGCATTCCATTGTGTAACTCTCCCAGAAGATGCTTGATATGATTCCAATCTTCTTAAACTTGTAGAGACTTGTTTGGTGTCCTAACATGTGGTCATTCTATCTTTGAGAATGTCCCATGTGCACTTGAGGAGACGGGCCTATTCTACAGCTTTGGAGTGGAATGTTTTATAACTGTCAATTAAATCCATCTGATCTAGTGTGTCATTTAGAATCACTGTTCCCTTGTTAACTTTTTGTCTAGACGATCTATCCAGGAAAGTCAGTGGGGTGTTAAAGTCCCCTACTATGACTATTGCTATCCATCTCTCCTTTAAAGTCCTCTAGAAGTTGTTTTGGTGGGGTTTTTCCCCAGCCTGTGATGATGGGCATCTCTTGTAGACAGCATATATTTGGGTCATGTTTTCTTGTCCTTTCAGCTACCCTATGTCTTTTGATTGGGACATTTAATCCATTTATAGTTAAGGTTATTAATTGATAGGTGCTTATCTATTGCCATTTTATTTCTTTATGCCTATGTTTCTCATTCTATTTCAACTTCTTATTACAGCAGTCCCTTTAACAAATTTCTTGCAATTCTGGTTTGGTGGTGATAAATTCCTTTAGCTGTTTTTTGTCTGGGAAGCTGTTTATTTTACCATCTATTTTGAATGATAGCCTTGCTGGATAGAGTGGTCTTGGTTTCAGATCCATGTTTTGCATTACCTTGAATACTTTCATACCATTCCCTCCTGGCCTGTAGAGCTTCTGATGAGAAATCAGCTGACAGCCTATAGGAGCTCCTTTGTAGGTAACAGCTTGCTTTTCTCTTGCTGCCTTTAAGATTCTCTCTTTGTCTTGAATTTTTGCCATTTTAATTATAATGTGCCTGGGTGTGGGCCTCTTTGGGTTCTTCTTGGTTGGGACTCTCTGTACCTCCTGAACTTGTGTGACTTTTTCCTTGACCAGGTTAGAGAAGTTTCCCGCCATTATTTCTTCAAATAGGTTCTCTAACCTCTGCTTACTTTCTGCATCTTCTGGCACTCACTCCTATAATGCAAATATTGTTATGTTTCATGTTGTCCCACAGCTCCCTTAAACTGTCCTCCTGTTTTTAATTGTTTTTTCTTTTTGGTTCCCTGATTGAGTGATTTTTTCTTCCCTGTCTTCTAATTCTCTGATTCATTCCTCATCTTCCACTAATCTGTTTATTCCTTTCAATGTATTTTTAATTTCTACTATATCCTTCTTAATTTCCTTCATACTTTCCATATCTTTTCTCATGCTGTTGAGTATCCTTATGATCAATATTCTGAACTCTATATCTGATTGATTGCTTATTTCCATTTCACTTCACTCTTCTTCTGGAGAATTCTTTTGTTCGTTCATTTAGGGCTTGTTTTTTTTTTTTTTTTTGTCTCCCCATTTTAGCTGCTTGTTTGGATGTGTTTCTGTGTATTAGGTAGATCTGCTAGGACCCCCAGTCTTTTGGATGGTGTCTGGTGCAGGCCAATGCCAGACACTGTTTGTGAGTGGCCTTAAGTACCCTGTTTGAAGTTTTTCACACTCCATAGCTTCTGGTTTCCTCTGCTTGGACTGGGTGTGTTTGGACAGGACCAAGATATGCACTAAGGTCTGCTTTTCCCAGCCCCGGGTCCAGAAGCAAATCAGGCAAAAACTCAAAGCACCCAGAGACTGTTATGTAGTCTCTTAATGAGCCTCAGGCTGTAGAAACTCACAAGGTGGGGTAGCTGATTGTTATCAGTCTCTTAAGGAGCCTCTGGCTGTAGAAACTTCATGGGGTGGGGCCAGAGGTTTGCCAGCACAGTGGGGCAGTTGCTTCCCCCTCAGGAAAAGCTGCTTAGAAGGTAAATGTCTGCCTGAGAAAAATGTCCTCTGCCCTATGGGGGAATGACTCAGTGCCGGGGTGCCCTCTGAAATCTATTACCCTGAATTCTCCTCACACTGCTCTAGTCCTCTCTGCCTCCACTGGAGCCCAAGGTGAGTGGATGCACATGAAACTTTGTGCATTGGCCCTTTACGAGGGTGCCTGTATTTCCAGCTGTCTCTCCCTGGCGGACAGAAACCTGGCTGCTTTTCACAGCCAGATGTTATGTGGGCACCTTTCTCAGGTCTGGTGCGCCTAGCTGGGAAGCCCAGCTTGCGGTTTAGACCCCAGAGTCCTCAGTGGGAACCCCCACAGCTGAGATATCCTTCTGGGCCTTCAACTGCTGCCTGTGGGAACCCGGCCAGCCCTCTTGGGCTTCGCACTTCGTACTAGTCTCTATGGGGGTCTCCTCTTTAGGTGCTTGGTTATGAGGGTGCTCTCTAGCTAGTCTTCAGTTGCAATTGATTATTCAGGGTGGTTTTTCTGTATTTTAGTTGTAATTCCAGTTTGGTTCTGGAAGAGTGTCAGTGTAGTTTCCACTCAATCCACTGCCACCTTGGATCTCCTTTTTTTTTTTTTAATTGCAAAAACTGAAGCGAGCACAGCTTGGACCAGTGCAGGAAGGAAAGTCACGCAGAAGGAGGCCTGACCTTTGCTGCAGGCCCTCACAGCAGGGTCTGGGGCCTGAATGAAGCTTCTTCAGAAGTGGCTTAATTTAATGTGCTGTGACCTAAAGTTACAGCTGGTTTCTAGAAAGGGAACAAAAAAACCACTGAATTTAAAAACTGCAGCCAAGCCCTCCCTTAACCTTTACTGATCTCTGGGGAGTTGGTTCTCTTAACAATCTGTTTTAAGTCAGTCATTCTCTCTAGATAGTTGGATATATTGATAAACAGATGGGTATCACTCTGGCCAAAAGAATAATAATAAAAATAGGAAGCAATGCAAAGTTTAGTGGCAAAGAGTATGGAGTACTAAGTAAGGAACAGTAATCCTATCTATTACATTCTTCAGTCATTATTTTACATTTCAGAGATAAACATTTTTGGGGTAACATAGATTTATTTCTCTGAATAAAAACATGACTCTGTATCCCAAAAAATGATTGGTCAAAATCTCCATCAGAATTTTAATTGAGTATGATCCTATCAGCTTCATTGCATGTTGGAAAAGTCCCAGGTGGACTAGAAAATGAGTGGTTCAGCCAGCTTGTTGATGCCTCTGTAGTCAAGGCACTTCATGAACTGAGCCATAATTAAAATTTGAACTATATTGTTCCCCTTAATTCTGAGGATATATACTACTTACTTTTATTACAGGAAACTATATTTTAATAAGTATCCTTCAGCAATAGAAATAAGTACCAATTTATGCACACCTGAGACTAATGTATTAGTGTATGTCAACTTTAATTGAAAAATAAAAAATTATTTTAAAAACTGAATATTAAAAATGTACAAAACCCTTTGCATTATTGTGACAGTTAATCAGTAAAGATCCCAATGCTGTTATTCTTGGTGTTCCATTTTTCGTATAAGGAAAATAGAAACAGAGCTGAGATGAATGACCTGCCTGAGGTCAGAGTTCTAGTGATGTGTTGATATAAATGCCTAGATAGAAAAATACTCTTAAAACTTTAGTAAAGCTTTACATCTATGTAGTTAAAAAAAATTATATATCATCAGTGAAATTTTGACAATAGTAAAATATGGGGAAATAGGCACTACCATATTGGTAACTTGACATTATTTATTAAGTAGAACATACACATTTTTTATGCAACAATTTATATTAGAGAAATTATTTTATATATTTATCAGTTGCACTAGATATGTTCATTAATCAATATTCTTTGGAGAATTATTTGTAATAACAAACACAAAACAGAAATAATAGAAATATCTTTTAATAAAGGGCTAATTTAATTATTGACGGCCAATATGTATCTTAAATGGCCACTCTCTGCAATTGTAGTTTGAATCTTTAAGATATTTTGTCAGCTAAATTAAAAAAACAACAACACAGTCCTGGCTGGCATGGCTCAGCAGTTGATCCAGGAGATCACAGTTTGATTCCGTCAGGGCACCTGCCTGGGTTTTGGGCTCGAACCTCCCCAGTAGGGGGCGTGCAGGAGGCAGCTGATCAATGACTCTCTCATCATTGATGCTTCTATCTCTCTCTGTCCCTCTCCCTTCCTCCCTCTCAAATCAATAAAGACATATTTTAAAACAAATAAAAAAGCACAGGATATTAAAAATATGGATAGTACACTCCCACCTATATAAAAATGAAGCCTAGGATTGATTATAGGCAAATGTTATGTACTACTACATATGACCTTTCTGATGGTGATTATGTCTTGAGAATGGAATAATGGGTGTAGGTTGGAAAAATGGCTTACTTTTTTATATACATTTTAATGTTATAGTTATTGATATATACAAGATGTATTTCATAATAAAAAGTAAAAAATAGTAATAATCTTAATAAAAGGGATTTTTAGTGTTACTGTAGGCTAAACACTGTACTTAGTACTTTATATTCAATGCAATTTAATCCTCTCACAACTCTGAGGAAGGCACCATTCTTGCCCTTGTACAAATGAGAAGAAATAGAAGGGCTGAGAAGTTCTATAACTAACCACTATTTTCATAGCCAGAAACTCTGGGTTTAGAAGTTTAGGTAGCCCGGCCGGGTGTGGCTCAGCAGTTGCGCGTCGACCTGGGATCCAAGTGATCGCGGTTTGATTCCCGGTCAGGGCACATGCCTGGGTTGTGGGTTCGATCCCCAGTCGGGGACGTGCAGGAGGCAGCTGATCAATGACTCTCTCATCGATGTTTCTCTCTCTCTCTCTCCCTCTCTCTCTCTGAAATCAATAAAGATATATTTTTAAAATAAAAAAATAAAAAAAGTTTAGGTATGTTTCATCCTTAAATTTATGCTTTGAAGTCCTTTGCTTAGATTTTACAAATCAAACTAATACCTAATGGGGAAAAATAGAGCTCACGTGAGAAGATCAAGACCTACTTTTCCTTTGACCTTACTTGCCAAGGAGCAAATGATTTTGTATACATTAGAAACAAATTAGCATCAGGGAAAATTGAGTAAATCTTTTATTGTTGGTAGATATAATCTGAGAATTTGTTTTTTTTAAGAGAGAGACAGAGAAGAACCAACATTGATTTGCAGACCTCTCATAATGTTCTCTCATTTCTGAAATGACTTCCTGTGAATTGTGTTGATTTATATCTTTATGGCTTTCCAATCTTAGTGCAAAGAGCTCAATACATGTTGGTCCTAAAACAAGTAATCATTTTAAATATAATTTTTAAAATTTTCTCTCTAAAAGACATACACTTTGACATGTTCATCTGTTCTTAAAAGCTCATCTTAGTAGTGGAAGCATCTGTAAAAAAAACCAAACAGCTGTGAATCTAAATATAGAAACAGATTCAGTCTTTACAACATAAAGGCTGAAATGTGCTTCTTCTCAACACGTGAAACTGTAAGTGACGGTGCTACATGCTCTAGAAATTGCAATTTTAGAAATTGAACTTAATGCTAATTTATCTCACAGGGAGATGCTTATTATTCATAGTATTTTTCTAGTGTGAATATATCTACATGTGATTCATGCTGCAAAAGAAAAGTCAGTAAAAGATATACTTTTTGTTTGTTTGTTTTTTCAGTAGATATGACATCTCAAGGCACAAAAGTACTGCTCTTTAAATGGTAATAGAAGAACAAAGTTTAAGGCTATTCCAGCTAAAACAATCAAATTAATGTGAACCCAAATTAAGCATTGTATTTTTTTTAGCATTTTTTTTCTTGAATCCTCACCCCAGGAAATGATGTTTAAAGATTTTTAGAGAGAGTGAGAGAAAGGGGGGGGGGGGCACCAGGTGTGGGTCCTGACCTGAATCCAACCCACAGCCCCCTGGTACACAAGATGATGCTCCAACCAACTGAGCCCCCTTGCCAAGGGTTAAACATTGCATTTTAAAGAAATATAAGATAATAAAATAATTTTCTTAAAGATATTTTTTAAGCATCTGATATTTATAGCAATGTCTATATATTTTTAAGGATTTTTACATTGATACCTTTAAGTAGTTTTCTTTTTTATTTTGGGTTCCCACTTTTTTGGTATTTTTCAAATTGTGTTAAAAAATATCAGGCTGAAAGTTAGTATCAGAAACCAAACCATGTGTCATATGGCCAGTCCAATTGAATTCAGACTCATCTTTTGATTTACCTATTTTATGTCTTTTTTTTCCTAAGGGCAAAATTTAGCAGAAATAATAAAATAATAAAATCTTCCCCTTTTCCCCCTGCACAGTAATTGACCTCTTTCCAGGGCCTATTCTTAAACTTTTAGTCACTGCTACATTTATAAGTTGTGACAATACTTAGGGACAAATGGGACTTTTAAGAATGAAGTCTGCTTCAACATTAACCTCTGTGTTAGATTTTGTTCAAAATCCAAACCCAAACCTTTAAACATTTTTCTGCAGGAGCTTTTTAGGTATACACTTTGGAAAGCATCTGAAGACTTCATGAGGAAGCTATAGCCAGTGTGTTGGCCGGCCCTGTACTGGGACATGTAGTGCCACTGCTCTGTGCGTGTGAGAGGGGGCAGGCCGCTGAGCTCCTGATGTTGCGGCCTCTCCCACCCGAGAGCAGAAAGCACATCCACAGGTGCAGCTTCATATAAATAGTACTGCTTTAGTGTTCTTCCAGAAGATAACACAAATTCACCATGACAGACCTCATATTTGGTAGTGAAAATAAGTATGTGGCACGGCATGTGTAATGAAATGTAAAGTGTATAAAAATATAAAGAATATGAAATGGCTCTACTGTCCACATCTTCTTCATTAAATAGCAGGGAAAGACCTATAACTACTGTAATTAAAGCAACATTCTCTCTTATTCAATTTTATTTGATTTATTTGAGTGCCTGAATTTTCCATATCACCTCATCCCATGCTGTGCGAGTTCTATTTTTTCTTACTTTTTGATCTTATTACTTATTAAAGATTAAGTTCTTAATCTTTGCTTGCGTTCTTGCTCAAATCCAAGTCTTTCTATAAAAAGTCAACCATCAATTGATTTCTAGAAAACCTTTGCTTCTATGCAATGATCGTAAAAATTTAGGTATACACTTTGGAAAGCATCTGAATAAAAATTTGCATATCAGGAAAATAACATAATCTAAAATTAAACAGTAATTACCTTCTTTAATGCCAGATTGCTTCAGATTTTCCAACTTGAACACTTTATGAGTTTTCTGAAGTGCCCTTCTGACTCCCTTCAAATGCAGCAGGTTGTGGAAATGAAAGGGTCCCATATTACACCCAACATTCCCTCACACACTAAGCTGGATTATTTTAAAGTAAATACAGAGGCATCATAAAGTTACCTGTAAATAAACACGCACCTCTAAGAAACATTTTTCAAGTTTACATAACCTGAGCCCTATTATTTTACCTAAAAAGGAAAACACTTCTTTAATATCATGTTCACATGTCTCTATTTGTTTCATAAATGTCTTTTTTAAATAGCTGGTTCTTTCTTATCAAGATTTCCCCCAAAACCCCAACATAATATCATTTATATTATGTATCTCTTAGTCTCTTTTAATCTATAAAATCCCTTCATTTTTTTGTCTTGCCATTTATTTTTTGTTTCATTTGTCTTATTTAATTTTTCACATTTGGGGTTTAGGTAATTATGTCCTTGTGATATCATTTTACATATTTCTTTATTCCCTATATTTTATGTAGACTGATTTGATCAAAGAGTTTGATCAGACTCCATTTGCTTTTTTTTTTATATAATATATCTTTGTTGATTTCAGAAAGAGGAAAAGAGAGGGAGAGAGAGAGATAGAAACATCAATGATGAGAGTCATTGATCGAGCCCGCAACCCGGGCATGTGCCCTGACTGGGAATCGAACCCTGATCACCTGGATCCTAGGTCGACGCTCAACTGCTGAGCCATGCCCGGCTGGGCTCCATTTGCTTTTTTTGGTGAAGAATATCTTATGAGGCTCAGGATATCTGGTCAACTATCATTTTGTGATCTTTCTGCTATAAAATTCTTCATCAAATTTCACTTAATGTTTTAGCAGCTATTAAGGAATGCAAAATTGTGTTGTTTCAACATTCTTATTTTTATTGGATATACTAGCTATGACTTTTTCCATAATAAAAGGTTTGCTCTACAACCATTTGGATATCCTCAAATATACTTGTACACTAAAGGAAGGGTAAATGCTTCACCCTTCTCTGTTATGTATTAATTTCCAGGATAATAAATTGTCCAGAGGTGATCATTGAGATTTTTTAAAATTATTATGAACTCATGGATTTATAAGACATTTGAAGTGTTCATAGCCATTATAATTCTTGCTGCATAAATCATAGTCTTCAACCAGAGCAAGCTCCTTTGCTTTGACTCTCATGACCTTCCAACAGGACTCTAGTAATCTTTATAATTTTTTATGTTGTTTTTTGATATGGAAATAAGTTCCAGGCTTATATTGTACAGTTCTTAACATAGAGGAGAATCTACTATTTCTCCAAGCCTTGGTTTAGTTTACTAAGACATGTTATTTAGAATCCACAATCTGCATTGTTTATATCTGGTTAGGCCATTACTTCTAGGCCTTCTCTGTTTAACAACAAGAAAATAAATATATATTATAGTCAAAGAGAAAATAAGTATACCAAGAGTTCATATTCTAATTGTAATTAAAATTTAACAGTGCAGCTTTTATCAAAATTATTTGCCCCTTTTTATTTTTCTCTCTTTGTTCTCAAATATATATCTCAAAATTGTTTATATTAAAGACAATGATATAATTACCTTTTTCAGTTTATCATCTATGTATCTAAATATGCATATCGAGCTACAGATAAATCTTCAAAGTAATAATAACAATATTATTACTGTGAATGTGGTCACCAAAAGTGTTTGAGATTTCTTTTTAGTTCTTTTAACCTTGATATATCCTTATAAGGACTTACAGTCAGACATCTGTGTTTTAATGCCATTAAAAACAATTATTGTATGGTGAAACCATTAAATTGATAATTTAGTTTAGTTTTATGTTGTGTTTCACTTGTAGGAATTTTTTAAATTTAGATTTAATTTGTATTACAATTTTGTAAAATAATTAGAAGGCTCTAAAATCTAATCTGTAAAACAAGATATATTCAGAAAACTGTACCTTCAGTTTCTTTTCAAGTCTCTGCTTCCGCTCTTTAGATAGTATTTTATTAGTTTTTTGTTTCAACCTCCACTTATAAAATACAAGCATCTGTTGTTGTATAGATGTATAGATAAATATATATTTACCTTGTTTTATATATACACTTTCCCCTTTCATAAGTAAAAGGTAATATATAATTATATTGTTTTTCATCTTTAAAATATTTTTAGAGAGTAATCTATAGTCATGTGTAAACAGTTTTTCATTTTTTAGAGATATATAGTACTCCATTTCATGGATGTACCATAATTTATTCAACAAGTCTCCTGTAGGCGGACATTTTGGTTATTTCCAGTTTTGTTTTGACAAATAGGACAATAATAAATAGCCTTTTGCATATGCCATTTTAGTTTTTCTAGGATATCTTTGGAAAAGATTCCTAAAAGAGGGATTGCTTAGTAAAGGAACAAATCAATAGGAATATTATCTAGATATTACCAACTTTATTTTTATACATGTTCAACTATTTATTTCTACCAGCAATATATGTATGTGTGTTCCTTCCCCTACACTATTTTCATGATATCTAGAGTTAAAATGAATCCTCTGACTGGAAAAAATACACACTGGACAAAATATCAGACCAATTTTCCTGATCAAGAAAATAAGTCTGTTGTCGTTAGAAGTTCAGAAGGTAGGATTTTTGACAATGATAGTCACTTTCGAAAGGAGCTTATAAGGTCATTAGGCATCTTTCTGCCAGTAAATTGTCTTTGGGGTAAGCAGCAGCTCTTCAAGAGAAATGGCTGGCAAATCAGTTTACTTGCTTTCAGAGGTCTACAAATTTAAGGAAACTTTTTGGAATGGAAACATCGTACGTGGTAACACTGAGCCAGCATAAAGTCTATAACAGGGCTGTTTGAAGTTCCTAGAATGGAATATTTTAGGTTAACCCCTAGTTACATTTTACTTAAGTGGACAATCAGGGAATGGCCTTCTCCTACAACTGAGCATCTAAAAGAGGCCTGCAACATTACCATCCTGTTATTTCTAAATTTTTTTTAGAATATTGTCTTTGGGCCCTAATGGTGCCTTCATCACTGTAAGGCACACATGCTATGCTTTACTCATCGCTGCCATGACCCGTTCCCCTAGGAAGCGTCTGAGAACAACAAAGTCACTGGAGAGTTAAAGAGTGTAGATGAGGGCCGTTAGCCACCGCAGTGCACCTGTCAGCAGTCCAGCTGGCTCACATAGAACTGAACATAAGGCTGATTGGCTCTCTGCCCAAAGAAACCAGTGTATCCTGAAGGGTGCCATATTGACAATTATGGATATGCAAAATTGTTCACACATTCAAGGTTAAGAGCAACTTATTTTGAGCTCATATCTTTATGCAATTCGTCTGGTGGCATATGGGGTCATATCAGAGCCTAGTCTCCAGAGGCAAGAATTGCTGTTGCAACTCACTTGTTCTAAATTATGGTTTCTGTGCAAATAGCTTAAAAATTAATTATCCCTCTAGGTTTTGACCAGAGTTTTAAATGATTATCAAGGGAAAATTGGGAAATAATGTAAATGAACAACTAGGCAATAAAGAATAAATGTATTGATCAGAGCTGGGTGTGACAATGATGGATGATTTCTGCTGAAAACAACAGTGCTTATTTGATAATGATGTGCCATCAAATAATACATCAAATAACAAATAGCATGAGAGTAAATAATTAAAATTGTCCTCCTGTAAATCTTGTAAGGGGATTCCCAACAAAATAATTAACTAGTTTCTGGATTTCACATTAAAGATAAACTACCATAATATCCTTGGTGTTTTGTAGTTTTTTACAAGCACCCTGGACAGGGTCATTATTCTGTGTATGTATGGTAAAGGCATGTCTTATTCATTTCAGTATCTCAGCATCAGGTCTTTTTTTTTTCTTTCTTTCTTGGTATCATAACATAATTATCCTTTGTGTCAGAAACTTCTTGCACTTTTAGACATTGTCCGAGTAGATTTATTGAGTGGATAAATCTTTTCTGAGAGAAAGAACAGTTAGTATTAGAAATATTTAGTTCCTACTTATATCAGCAAAAGCCATATTTTTCTGTATCTGTAAGGCAAATGCATTTTCATCCTTTTCCTGGATAAGATATGGGGAAATATTTGTGGAATTAATTGTTCAGTTTATACCTAACTTTTCCACATCAGTTTTTCTAGATTTACCAGATCAGCATGGATAATATTACATTGATAATAACATGATGGCAAAAGAAGTTTTAATGAAACTTTAAAATGCCTTTTAATTTTCTTTTTAATATCTCATTATTATTAAAAGAGGTTTTGTTCTTTCCTATGAGCAACAATAAATTCATATCTAAGATGACTAACAGTTTTGTTTTGATTTATAAGTCAATTCTTATAATAAGATCATTGCCTAAAAGATACCTTCAGTTCAGAGTGTTATGATTCTTTATTAGTTAATGTTCTGTTCCCAGTTGATAAACTTCCTTGCATTTCTGGAATCTCCTGGCTTTTATGTGATTTTTCTGTGTCCCTGCATATGCTACACTTAAGTAAGCAGTTTTAATTTTAAGACTAAGCTATCCAACTTTGCCGTACTTACCGCAATTAATCCTTTCATTTCTTACCAAATTTTGAATTGACATATTGAGAACAATTGCTTTTTATAATGAATTTGTCATACATATACATGCATGTGTATGTGTGTTTCTATATTACAGATATTTAAATAAGATTACCAATGTGTATTATTGTAGGTGAGAAATTGAATGATACATCTACTGTCTCTGAATGTAGTCATGCAAATTTATGCAAAAATGAAACTATCTTCAGATTTATTGCTGTTTAGCAGATGTACTTTAGGTCATATTAGTTATGTTCTTTAAAATAAAATAAATTGAATTATTTGTATTCTTAGTCTTAATTTACCTTCTATTTAAACTCAACATTATAATATTAGTTTTGTCCATTATAGAAATAAATCACTATCCAAGTATAGCATCAAATAAACTTTAAATTTTATATGAGGATAATAAGTATCTGCCATACTTCAATTTACAGTCTACTGCTATGTATCACTTCAGTTATTCCCAGAGTTATGTAACTACCATAGCAATAGCCTTATTTAGCATAACCACTCTTCACCCACACTCGTGCTTTAGAAATGTATGTTCTATTCACTAGTCTACATCTTTTTACATTCACATTCAAACACATGCACCTACACACACACACACACACACACACACACAGAGTATTAAAAAAAATTTCTTGGAATCTGCATATAACCACCTTATGGTTCTTATCATATTTTATTCAATAGTATGTACTTAGAGTACCTTTTTTTTCTTCCCCAATTCCTATATCTATACCTGCCTCTCTATATCCATTATCTTTTTATATGTCAATCTTCCCAAACAGAACTTAAGAAACTATGGAGAAAGCCAGAAAAAACAACATACATTGATTATTTCATATGTGTTAATGTTTTACACACATTATTAAGAAAAATCTCCTAACTTTCCTATGACCTAAAAGGTTTTTGCACAGTTTTACTATCGATAAAGCTTAGGTTCAGGAAGATTGCTTTTCAAAATGAAATATGGAATATCTCTGTAGATTTTCTAACTATGAAGTTGAGAAGCACACAGATTAGCAAAGCATGCCTGGTTAATAATTTCCAAATTTACCAATCAAATAAATTACTCCATCTCCTGTGGGCAGAGTAAAAAAGACATAGAGAGAGGCTAGGAATTAAAGTAATTCAGAACCCTTATTATAGAATTAAACATCACACAGAGCAGACTCTCTAACAGCACTTTACGAGGTTAGTTAGTATTTATGATCACTGGCTGAAAGAAAAACATATGGAAACAAGTTTATACTGAATTCAAGAATAATGATCATTAACCATATTTTACTGAAGCAAAAATGGTATTTCGAAAGACAATCAACAGGGATCCATATATAAAAGATGGAATTTTAGAGGATAGAACTATTTTGATATTCTGAAATTTTCTTCCACATTAACGTTGAGGAGTCAGGCTACTTGAAAGATAGGGAAACTGCTCTTGGTCCATCTGCCAAGCAATTTCAGACAATTTGACTGATTTTTTAGGTAGTAACTTCTGAAAACAGAAACTGTTGAAAGCGATCTGACCTGAATTTATTCCACAAAATTTTATTCCCATCTGAAAGTGTGCCTGTGATTTATTCTCTGTCACTGCTGCGTCTACACTAATGCACCATTATGCGTGGCCGATGTTTCAGATGAATAACCATCGCTCTTCCTGAAGCCAGGACTTTATGATTACGTCAGGCATTGTCTGGCAGCATCTATTTAGCTCGTCGATTTTGCCTCCGTACTTTCTTATGTTTCTGGAATAATTACTTAAATATTTACTCTTCTGTGTTTAAAATTTGCTAGAACAGAGAGATTATGCATGCAGAAAGTGTGCAGGAGGCTTGAAGATAACAAATGATACATCGAGCAGAGCCTAGCGTGGCTTTACTGGAGTAGAAACAGTGGTAATAAATCACCTGCCAATGTTGATAATAAAATACTGCATTGGCCTCCATCAGCCACAAGAGAAAGGTTAAATGTTATTTCTCACAATAACCATGTGGTCTTCATAGCTGACACCTCCAATATTAAATCCCATCATTATTTTCTGTAGAAAACATTTGGTCTTATTCCTAATAGAACATTTTTATAAAGAACTACTTTGCAAATATCTGTTATTCTTGAAATACCTTCATTCATTTTATGGTTATTTTACTATATCAATGTATCTCTTCTCTTTAGTGTAAAACTACTTTTATGTAATGGATAGCTTTGGGCGGTTAAAATTTATTCTGGTCAACTGTAAGTGGCCTTTTAATGATCAGGTTCACATGAACTCAGTGCTGGTGTAGGTTGCAAATTGAAATATTATCGCTGAATAAGCTCAGTGATCTATTTTCTAGTTTATTTATTAAATCAAATATCAATCTTGTCTGTATTGCATTCCAAATTACTTATTTTAAACACCAACCTTATCTCTATACAACAAATATATCCCTAATATGCTCTCTGTAGAGAATTAATTGTTATTGAGTGGGTTTGAAATGCATGTTGGACTCAAAGGGAAGGCATGAAATGTATTTAAGATATACACATAGGGCTTATATTTATGAAGGTATTAATATATGTACACAAAACTTATATTTGCAAAGATATTAAAATATGTATACATAAGCTTATACTTATGAAATAAATTATATCATGATAGCAGATACTTCCAGCTATGGTTACAAATGAAATCACACTAACTACTCATGTCCCCACATACAACTGCGTCATTCTGCCAAATATACCAATATGGCCCACTCTTATTTCTGAAAGATGTCAAATTGAAAACACGGTTGTACTTACAAAGTAGTGTTTTGGCTGTAATGGCCATATGGCATCTGTCCTGTGCTTCCTCTGTTCAAGAGACTGTTTTAAAGGAAAACTCCTGCCGGTGCTCATCCAGAGAACACCAAGGTTCACTGAAATAGTTTTATCTCTTGACACTCACTAAACACCAATCATAGAGGTGTCGGAGCAGTCCTGAAATAGAATGTCTTCCTGCACAACCCATTGCAGAAATTTATTTGACATCTAAAAGCAGCATTGCATGTGACCACTCACAGTTACTCATACCACCACACCAAAACCAACAATGATTTTTTTTTTATAACTCAGCCCAAGGCCTTCCTTTGCAAAGGTACATTTCTTCAGTAAGACCATCTTCTATTCATACATGCCTTTAAATATTTACACACAGTGTTTCTAAACTTGGTGCTGCAGAGATACTCAGACAACCTAACTTGAGAGTACAGACTTTGCTTTCTACTCCAAGACTGTGAATGACTTAAGAGCAAATGCTCTTATCTTTCTCACAGCTGTATCCCCAGAACTATTCTTGGCACAGAATAGGTTATATCCCCAGGGTTGTTCCTGGCAAAGGTCTTCACTTCTGTTTGTTTACTGGACTGAAAATAGGAAAGATCAAATCCATCTTAATCCTTGCTGTATCCCCAGCACAGCCCTGGCCTTAAATATTTTTAAAAATGAATACATAAATAAATAAAAGACAATAGGATGGTTTTTCTAAGGTGGCTCAGTCTATATAAAAAGATAATTCAATATGCTACAGCATATAAAACTAAAAATGATGTATATATTTGAAATGATAACTTTTCAAGTTTCTCCTTTCTCCATCAGGTTTTGAAGTATGCATGATCAATTAATTACCTTTTCTTTTAAGGGCAAAAGTGCCTCTTAGCGCCATAAAAATAATGAAAAACAGAACAGTTATCCAGAATACAGAAACTATAACTCATTTGTGTAAAGAGATTATCACTCTCTTTTTTTCTAAACAAATTCTAAAAAAAAATGTCACCCTATTTTTTTTGTCTTTGCAGCAATCCCTATTAGAACAAAATATTGACAGATGGAAAAGATACTTCTCTAATTCTTCTGTTGTCTTTCATTCAGTTCTCCTACAGTTGAACTTGTAACTGATTGTTAATCAAGAAATATATAACCTTCTCTTAATATTTCTGTTTTATAACCCAATCTTCTTATTCTATTAATCATGTATTTGGGTAACTTGGTGAGGAACACAGATGCCTCAGATATACTTTATGCAAAGGAAACATACCTGACATAAATTTTATTTTAAAGTTTGCATCACATTTTTAAAAAACTGGACAGCTTCAAGTGGAAAAGATAGTATAGCCAATTATTTGATAAAATGCAAATTTATTTTTAGATTTCTATGCACATTCTTCCTTTAGTTTTATATAACTATATTATATCTAGTAACAGCATATGTAGATGCATATTTCTAAATCATGATGTCGTAGTTAATTTTATGTGGCAACTTGACTGGGCCGTGGAATTTGCAGATATTTGTTCAGACATTATTCTAGGTGTTTCTGTGAGGGAGTTTTGGGATGAGATTAACATTTAGACTGGTAGACTAAGTGAAGCAGATTATCCTCCTTAACGTGGGTGGGCCTTATCTAATAATTTGAAGCCCTGCAAGTCCTCTCACTTTGTTCTTTTTCCAAATTGTTTAAGATATTTTAGGTCATTTCAATTTCTTTTTTTAAATTTATCTTTATTGTTGAAAATATTACAAATGTCCCCTTTTCCCCCCTTTAACCCCTTCCACCTCCCACCCACTCCCTTCTCAGGCCTTCACCCCACTATTGTCTGTGTCCATGGGTTTTGCATAAATGCATATAAATTCTTTGGTTAATCTCTCCCCACCTACCCCCACCTTCCCTCAGAGATTTGTCAGTCTGTTCCATGCTTCTATGTGACTGAATCTATTTTGTTCGTCAGTTTATTATGTTCTTTAGAGTCCACATATAAGTGAGATCATGTGATATTTGTCTTTCTCTGCCTGGCTTATTTCACTTAGCATAATATTCTCCAGGTCCATCTGTACTGTCCCAAAGGGTATGAGATCCTTCTTCTTTATAGCTGCATAGTACTCCATGGTATAAATATCCCACAGCTTTTTTATCCACTCATCTACTGATGGGCATTTGGACTGAGGGATCACTTTACCAGATATCAAATTATACTACAAAGCCACTGTAATCAAAACAGCCTAGTATTGGTACAACAAGAGACATATAGATCAATGGAGCAGAACAGAGACCCAAGAAATCGACCCAAGCCATTCTGGTCAATGAATATTTGACAGAGGAGGCAAGAGCATACAATGGAGTAAAGACCGTCTCTTCAATAAATGTTGTTGGGAAAATTGGACAGGTACATGCAAAAAAATGAAACTAGATCACCAACTTACTCTATACACAAGAATAAATTCAAAAAGATCATTTCCATTTCCATATAAATTTTAGGAACTTTTTGAAAGGATGTATACAACTACACACTGAAAGTATAACACCAGTTGCTTTCACTTGCTCTCATGAAATTGTGTACTGGTTTTGTTTCTGTTTTCTTTCCAAACTAGTTGTAATCGAACTTTCTTTCTTTCCTTTTGATCAATCTGCTCTTTTAAGACAATTTAATTTATACTCAATGAAATTAATGGTGTTGTATAATTTTATATTCTTTGATTCCTAAACAAGATTTGTACATACAGTTCTCTATTCTTTTGAGGAATTCAGTATCTTCTTAAATATATGCAAACTACATTGATATGAATCTCCTTGATCCTCAGAAAGGTGTTTTCTTCTTCTAAGTCTCTCCCAGCTCAGTCTTTCCCAGTGAAAAAAGTGCATGCTCTACAGCTAAGCTCCTTAACTGCTCCTTTAGGTTTCACTAGAGAGTTATGCTGAATGTGCATTTTAGCCAAATGCCAACAACTAAAGGTAAGAGCAGTAATAAGCTGAAGTCAAGGTTAATTCAGTCATAACTATGGACTTCTGCAATTATATAAAAAATAATCACTAAATGCAATCACACTAAAACATTTTTTATTGAGCTAGTTAAAAATTTTGACATTATAGTGAAAAAAAAACACACCCAAAGAAGTTAATTGATTAGGATTTTCAGCTGTTAGATAATTCCTATCATCATTATATTAAATATTTTCAATGCAAAATAAGGCTGACTTTAAATCGAGATTGGTGAAGAGGTAACATTTGGAGGCTACTTCTGTCAGAGTAGGGTACTGCCTGTGAGTGGCTAACAAATTAGGAACATTTTTCTCCTTTAATGCTATGGACTAGGGTGTAAAACTCATGTGCACCAAGACTTGTTTGATAACGATGTTAAAATATTCCCTGAAACAATACAATTATCTAAAATTTTGTACCTTTCCTGAATTAGATGTTTTCTAAATATTTTAAGAAGCGGACTTAAGATAGATTGTTAGCATATAATATTGTATTATATTACAAACATTGTATAATATGGTAACAAAAAATATAAAAGTTTAACAAAATTTTATATGTATTGGCTACCTTACTCAACTGTTTTAAAAGTCTTCAAAACATGGGTCAAGAAATGTGCTAATTAAATAATATAATTGGCTTTAAAAATAACAATATGGAATTTCCAGCTAGATCTTAAATATTATTTCTTAGATGTCAATTTCAGCATATTTTCAATAACTTTTTAAAGAAACTGATTTTTCACTGGAATCTCCAGAAAGAACACAGCCCTGACAACACTTTAACCTTAGCCTAGTAACATACATGTCGGATTTTTGATGTACAGAAATGGAAGACAATAAATTTGAGTTGGTTGAAACCACTAAGTTTATGCCCATTTGTTACTGCATCAGTGGGAAACTAAAACAGATTTTTGTACCTAGAACTTGGGTGCTATTGTAACAGACATAAAAATGTGGAGGTGACTTTGGAACTAGAAGGTGCTGGAAGAAAAGTGAGTAACATGATAGAATAAACCTAGATTGCCTTGAACAAAGTATTAGTAAAAATATGAATGTTAACTCTGCTAGTGAAGATATAGTAAGAAGTGAGTGCATGTTAGAGGAAACATATATCTTCAGGAACAACCTGCTGGCAGAATTAGGAACTTTAAAGGCACAGCCAGAGAGAGCTTAGGTGGAAAGGAGGAATGAGATAGATGTCAGTGGAAACCAGAGGAAAGCTAAACTGAATGGTGGCCTGTAGTATTTGAAAAGCAATTTGTAAACAGCAAATTTGTATATTTAGCTGAGGGGTTTTCTAAGCAACTTATTTGAGTTTTGCCTTGGTTTCTTGCTGTTTACAGAAGAATGTGAGAAGAAATAGAGGAAGGCAAGAATTGTTAAGAAAAAGAGACCAGTTCTCAATTATTTGGGAAATTCTCAGTCCGCCCAGATTGCAAAAATTGCTAAAATTAGGAGATTTACTATTAGAAAAGGGCGCTCTCTAGAGAAGGCCAAAGGTGTGGACAGCCTTTAGCTAGTTCCTCAGAAGGGTCAGAAACTTAAAATCAGTCTCTCAGAGGACTCGGAAGAGATTAGTCATGTGGCTCCCAGATCCTCTCAGGGACCTCAGCAGAAGCCAGGAACAGATAAAGGATTATTCCAGAAAGATGTGTGGGGAGGCTCTTGTCCGATGGAGTGAATCTCTGTGACATACATGAAAGAATCACAAAGTTCCTGAGATTTTTATACCAGCTTGGAATGACAGGGACAGAGAGAAGATAAAGGTTTGCAGACTCTCGAAATTCTACAGGCCAGAAATTGGCTGATAAAACTACTCAGCTTGAAACACTTGCCGCCCTTATAGAAAATAGAAGGATGACTGAGGGTGGAGCCACAGCTTGGAGGGAGAAGGCATGAACCCACAGGGCAGAGCCTTGAACCACAGACGATTATTTACGGGACGTGAAACCTAATGGAGTCTGACAGACTGGACTTCAAAATTTCTCAGGACTAGTGATCCCCCTTTCCTTCCATTATTTCCCTTTCTCAGTGGAAATATCCATAACTGCTTTCCTGTGCCTGGCCTATCATTGTATTTTAGGAGCAAATAACTTGTTTCTTGTCTTCCCCAGGTCCACAGATGTCACAGTATTGTGTCTCAGGGTGGATCACACCTAGAGCCTGCAGATTTTGGACTTGACATTCTCCATAACTGTGTAAGTCAATTTCTTAAAATAAATCTATTTCTGTGTATTTGCACAATCTGGTTTGTTCTGTTTCTCTGGAGAACCCTGGCTAATACACATCTTAACAAATTCTACTTCAGAACTTTAATTTAAAAGGAGTCAAATATAGAAATTTTACTATTATATGACCCATCCCTCACCCCTTTAGGTGTATTGTGATTGGTAAACATCTGTATATGTTGTGAGCCATTTTTATAATTATTACTTTATAAAATTTTATGTTTTTAAAGAAGCTGAGAGAAGAAAGGAAGGTAAGTTTGTATTTATAGAGTTAGTTATATTCACCTTATATTTACCCTCTCTGGTTCTCATCATTTCTGCGTATGGATGTGAGTTACCATCTGGTGTCATTTCTTTACTGCCACACAGCTTTGGTTCCACCTTCATCCTTTGTGCTATTATTGTTCAACATTTTACATTTCTATAGCCCAACAATACAATTATACACTTATTATTTTATGCAATTGTATGATAAAACTGTCAGGGAGAAAAAGGAAAAGAAATACGGAATTTTATGGTCTTTCATTATTACCTACATAATTTCCTTTATTGACACCCTTTTTTGTGTAAATTTGTATTATCTGGTGTCACTTGGTTTGAACCTAAAGATTTTTCTTTACTAATTCTTATAAGGCAAGAGGGTGAGCAACAAATTCTCTTCATTTTAGTTTATAACAATTATTCATAGTAGTTAGATTTATTGTTATTCTCAATAATTTTAATAAATGAGAGTTTTAAATGCCCGTTTTAATATTAATATGGTAAATAATGATAGCTATAACCCATATAAATGAAGGTTTTGTGGGTCCTCAATAAGTTTTGCTGTAAAGGCGTCCTGAGACCAAAATAGTTGAGAGCTGTTCCATTACATGGGTAACAGAAAGTCAAATTTCTGCTCTCTAATACATCCCATATTTTATTAAATTCACACATATCATGTTTAAATGTTTTTTATTTTCACCAAGGATATGTTTTTATTGATTTTAGAGAGAGAAGAAAGGAGAGAGAAAGGAAGAGACACAGAAACATCGATGTGAGAGAGAAACACCTGTTGGTTGTCTCCTGTACGTGCCCTGCCTGGGGATTGAGACTGAAACCTTCTGGTGTGCAGAGCCATGCTCCAACCAACTGAGCCACCCAGCCAGGGCATCGTGTTTAAATTAAATTTCAGAAGCCATTACAAATTTTTCCTGTTTTTAGGTAACATCATTTTTCTGCTCCTTTAAATTGTTTTAAAAACTAGATCTATTTTAGTTGAAATTTAGTCAACATTTCAATTTTATTATTATTGCTCTGTTTTACAGAGCTAATAATTGGTTTATGGTGTCTAAGAAAGAAAATGTTTTCAATAGCGTTAATTTAGTCTCCTTAAACTTAGGCAGTACTATGGCAGTGTACCATTTGCGCTGCTAACATGGCAAATGGGGAAGGGAAGCCTTATCTCTTAGGTGTTTGCTCACAACAATGAGGTAATGATAGAGGACAACAGAGAGCATAAAATATTTATGTAGTGCCACTTGTTTTGCCCATTTGGGAAATCAATATTTTAACAGTCATATTTTATAATACCCTGGATCATGAATCTACTGTGTTAAGAAAAAATAGAGTTTATAGCAGTGGAGACTGAAAACACCAAGTGTATAAAATTTCTTAAAAGTACACATCCTGGAGCTATAAAGAGAGAGCAAAACAGACCCTAGCAGAAACTAAACCAGCAGTGATCTCCCTGCTTTTCACCTCGTGTGCATTATATTTTCCTTAGGGTATCTGATACTCTTCCAACAACATTCTTTAAAGTAATAATATTATGCTGTGTTATTTAGGTTGGTTTTTAAAGACTTGATTGAAAAATAAATACCAAAAATTGTACAAAAGTTACTAATTTTTTCCCGAATCATTTTTTGGGGGGGTGGTAGGACACTTTCCTTTTTTTTTAAATATAATTTTTATTTTTATTTTTATTTTTATTTTAGAGAGTGAGAGGAAGGGAGAGGGAGAGAGAGAAGCATCGATGAGATAAACATCAATTGGCCGCCTCTTGCAATGAGCCTGCAACCTGGGCATGTGCCCTGACCAGGAATTGAACCCACAACATCTAGGTGCCTGGGACCATGCTCAACCAACTGAGCCACACCTGCTAGGGCCTAGGGGTTTTCATATGCAGGGTCTTCCATTCAGTCTGAGATGCTTGTTGATACCTAGTGTGGAGGGTTTAGTTAAAGGTTCAGGTATAAGTTGTGCCATATACTACATTCAGAGAAACCAATTTCTTTACTGTTGATATCTGCAAATATAGTGGTTTCTTATTAGGCATAAAAATCTCACACCCAAGTTGCACAACCACGTTTATTTGTTTCCCCCTCGCCCCCTCTTTTGTAGAGGCAGCACTTGGAAAGCATGGAATGCAGTGCTGGAGGAAGAAGCCAATATAAACATTTAACAAATATAATTAAGTATTTGGACACCAACTAGTAGGTCATAATGTGTAAAGATTTGTGCAATCCACTGATGATACGCTTTAAGAGAATTAAAATATTTCTGTGGAAGGCTCTCAAACGTGCTTGCCCTTCTTGGGGGAAGCATAGGAATACTTGTCTTCGGATGAGTATTGAAAAGAAGGCATTAGCAATGTCAGAGGCTGCATCCAAACACCAGTAAAAGCAGCAAGTGTTCATTTTCTATAGGTTCAAACATGGTGATGTTTTTATAAAAGCTTTGGTGGTTTACATTGCTGTGCCAAACAGAGATGACTTCCAGAACCTGATGCATAATACCCAATGTCTATGTTCTTGTGAGAAAGAATAATGTTTATCTCCCTGCAGACATTAGTTCATTGTCTTTGCTGGCTATAGGGAGTGCAGATATTCTTGGCCCTGTATTTCAGTGACCATTCTGGACACTAACAATAGGGCCATAGAGGGGATTTTTGATCAGTATATTCACACCCCTGCATCTGCACAAGATCTGCTTAAAATGTACAGGCTCTCTAAAAGAGAGAAGGCATAGTCCATGCCAGTGATGATGAAGATATTGATGAAGATGATGATGTTAACAATAATCATAACCATGATTATAACCTTTTAGTTTCAGTACATAGTAAGCTCGCAAATGTATTTTGCCTCCTCCTGGAAAGGGAATGGGAAATTGGTGCACAGCCCTAGTCTTGGTCTCTTTTTGTCTCTTGCCTCTGAGCAAATCAGTTCTATATTTTCACGTTAGCCTCTCAGCTTACATGTGTTTCTGCTTAGTAGAAGCAGCCAAATCCATTCCTGACTTAATCTTGGGTTATCTGCGCTTTTGCTTTTTGCCATCATTTTAGCTATTATGACTTCTACCTGAGCTCATACAAATAATATATATAAGTCCTTATTAGGGTTCAAAATATTCTGGACAGGGGCACATAGATGAACCCCTACTCCGTGTGGTGTTAATGTAAAGTAAGCTCTTGGAGAAACTCAGAGGTGCACCAAAACACACATGATTCTGAAGCGCTAAGTATCCTACAGAAAGATTAGTTGGGGCTGGACATAGCCAAAAAATCATGGAAAGAATGTCACAAAGGAGATTCCACCCTGTGATAATTTACATGCTTACAGGAGACTTGGAAGGGGGGTGAGGAACATGTATTCAACTGTGTAACAATTAAAGCTTCCTGGTGAAGGAGGGGCTTTCTGGGGACTCGGCTGCTGGTACCATCCAAAAGGTGTATGTTCTGTTTAGCTAGATATGTGTTTAGCTGGCAAACATAATTCCATACTCATTCATATTTCCCTCTTTACACTAAAAATTTTATTAATTAATTTATGAAATTATGTAATCATTATAGTGATGCTTATATAATAACAAGATGAATACAAATTAAAGGCTCATGGTTTAATTTCATTTAAAAAATTAAAAAAAAAAATTTAAGGTCTATCTGAACAATGGTCCGTCTTTCCCCACCTATTAATGATTACCATTTCTAAATGAAATGATGTGAAAAGGAACAAGACTCAATATTGTGTACCATCCATCTTTTCATTTAAATAACTTAAAGTGAAAGATAGGAAAATGATTAGAGAGATAGACTCATAGTTGTCTAGAAAATATCTGAACTGTAGAGGACATTTGAGAACAGGAAAGAAATGTTAATGTAGGAGAAATATTTCCTTTCTGATATAGATTTTTAACTAGTTTAATGTACTGTTTTATCATTAAAATAAGAAAAGTGTAAAGATCAGTTTCTAATACCATTCTCAAAAAAAACACACCAACAACAAAGGGTTCCATGGAGAAATAACAGATTCTAGGGCAGGGCTTGGAAAACAAGGATTAACATGGAACATTTTACAGTGCCAGGGAGTAAGGAAATATAAAATGATGGGGGTATTTTAAAGGAACTAGGAGCGACTTTAGACAGCCCCCAATGGCCAAAGCAATAAAATAACTAATATCATATTGGATCATAACCCATGGCATACAATAAATATCCATGAGTTCATACTGATGCAAATGAATGAAAGAAAAAGAAAGAAGAAAGAAGGAAGGAAGGGAGGGAGGGAGGGAGGGAGGGAGGGAGGGAGGGAGGGAGGGAGGGAGGAAGGAAAGAAAGAAAGAAAGAAAGAAAGAAAGAAAGAAAGAAAGAAAGAAAGAAAGAAAGAAAGAAAGAAAGAAAGAAAGAAAGAAAGAAAGAAAGAAAGAAAGAAAGAAATGGGGTGGGGGTAGGCAAATCTGTGCAGAAGAGTTTCAAATAATTTATGTAGATACTCTACTCAAGGAGGTAGGTAACCCTCTCTTCTTTAAGTGTGGGCTACACAAGTGACTTTCCTCTAAAAAGTAAAGGTTTCAAATGAATAAAAAACTACTAACTTTACAGTGGAAAACATGACAATCACTATGTCACCTAGATAATGAAGATTAATATCAACAGTGATAAGTGACATTGGTAGCATTTACCTTTGATGTGGTATGATGAGAATGGCACTTTACCTTTATGGTTTTCCTGCCCCAAAGCACATAAACCTTGTCTAACATTGAGAGGAAAAAAAAACCAGGCAAACTCAGTTGAAGGACAGTCTATAAAATACCTTATCAGTACTTCTTAAAGCTGTCAAGGTCATCAAAAAGTCTAAAAAATAATGTCACACTCTAGAAAGGTCTACAGAGACATGATGACTAAATATAATGTTTTATCTTGGATGGGATCCTGGAACAAAAAGGGCATTATCTAAAACCTAAGGAAATCCATATGAAGTATCGACTTAATGAATAATGATGTATCAATATTGGTTCATTAGTGTGACAAATATACTATACTAATGTAAGATGTTACTAATAGGAAAAGCTGTGTGTGGGATATATGGGAACTCAGTACTAACTTTGTAACTTGTCTGTAAATCTAAAACTACTTTAATACAAAATTTTATTTAAAAAATATAATGTAGGCATAATAGGTATAATATTACAACCCTTCTCTAATTTCAAAGTGGATAAAAATAATTGTGTCCCCCAATTAATTAATTTGTATTTTGTAATTATAAAAGTATATTATACATTTTCCTCAAATAATTTCAACAAATAATTAGTACATTTTAAGAATAAATGCTGTCAATAATAAACTAAGCAAAAGTTATATGGACATATGGTTTCTTTCTCTGTTTATGTTTTTAATAAAATCTGCAAGATGATTTATAAAATAAAGAAAACTGAATATTATTGAGGTAAGTTTTGAAGTTGTTAAAATAAGTTGGCTTCTTTTTAGATTGGCTTGATCAAAATATGTCATTTTAGTTTTCAGCAGAAAATATTGTATTTAATTGAAAATACTTTTTTTTTGCTATTATGACTTACACAACTCATACTTGATGCTGATTTTCTTGTATAACAGCCATATTGTAGGAAGAATACTACTTCTCTTGCAATATAGATGCTTTATAGCTGAGAGATTTAGAATAAACTAAGTAATTAAAAGTTTCAAACACACCAAAGTAAAAACAGTACAGAAATTTTGGGCATACTTTTATTCTATTTTGAATACTTTTAAAGTGTTCTTATATTTCTGCCTACATTAAAAACCCTTCACTATTAAAATTCAAACATTGATTTGTTGCTATTTTCAGCAAAGGCATAAAGAGACTTGGGGTACAGTGACAAAGAATTTGAAAAGCAAGTTCAATGATACATTTGTAAAATGATTGTATGCTTTCCAGTGGGATAACTGAGTGAAAGTTGTCACACACTTCTACGGGCAAGCATACCAACATATACAATTTTGCACATACATTTTGCCTTGCTCTGAGTAATTGCCTAATGCTGGCTACAGGGTTTATGTTCAGAGTTCAGAAATCCCTGGAATTTTTACTTTTATTTTTTTGTTCTCTTGGGTCCCAAGGAATCCCATGGACCATAGTTGCAGCAGTAGATACAGGAACCGACAGAAGCCAGATCTCTCAGGGCAGGGAAACTCTTCACTGCTCAGTGAAGCTATAATCTTAAGAGGGTGGGGCAAACCCTCCCTCTTTGTTCTCTCACCTCTTTGCCCAGAGGCACAGTTGTTGAAGCCTGGGGCAGGGCAGGGTATTTAAAACCCAACTTTCTGACTCAAGGACAGATTACTGGATTCTCAAGAAACAAGAAGGTAATGGGAGATCTTGGAAGAGGGAAGAATTTGGGAGAGCAACCCTATAAAGTTGATTAGGAATTCCTAAGCTCATGTGTTGATCATTGCTGAATAGCGTACTAAAGAAACAAAATATAAAAATTCATTTCAAATTTTTTTTGTCATCTATTTACCTTAATAATGTGAAATTTTTATGCTATTTATTTAGCTTAAGTTTTTTTCTTAAAATTTTATACAAATGTATAACGTTTATGTAAAATATACATAAATTAAATGTACAAATTGATGGACTTACGCAGCTATAGACCCTGTAGCATCATCACTCAGTTTAAGACTGGATCAATGTGCCATGTTATGTGCTGTTGAGTCGGCCCCTCCTCCTGGCATCTCAGTGAATGAGGGGCGTCCACAATGTCTTGTCCTCAGCAGCCCTGCTCAGCTCCTGTGCACTCAAGCCTGTGGCTTCTTTTATGCAGTCAATCCATCTCATACTTGGTTTTCCTCTTTTCCCCCTGCCTTCTCTTCTTCTCAGCTTTATTGTCTTTTTCACAGAACCCGGCCTTCTTATGATGTGCCTGAAGTCAGATACCTTTAATTTTGTCATTTTTGCCTCTAGCAATATTTCAGGCTTAATTTGCTCTATCCAGGACCCACTTGTTTGTCTTTATTGCGATCCAGGCTATTTGTAAAACTCTCCTCCCACACCATATTTCAAATGAATAGTTTTTTGGTTTTGTTTTTTGTGTTTTTTTTTACTATCAGTCTTCTTCACTGCCCAGCTTTCACATCTGTACTTAGGAATTGGAACTAGAATGGTGTGAATGACCTTAGTCTTGGTCTCTAATGACGCATCTTTGCTCTTGGTGATCTTTCCTAATTCTTCCATTGCTGCTCTCTGAGTCTGTCTTCTCTTGATTTCTTGGCTGCAGGCTCCATTTGAATTGATCACTGAGACAAGGGGAGCAGAATCTATAATAGTCCCTTAAGCCTCAAGTCAGTCCCAGTAAAGGTAGCTACTCTAGGAACTTTTATAACTGTAGATTCATTTGCTTCCTTTGAACATCAAATAAATGTAGTCATAGAGCGTATACTTTTTTGTTTTGTGTTCTCTGGCTCAGCATAACGTCTGAGATTCACACAGGGTGGAGCGTCACACAATCTGTCCTTGTTGTCTGTATGATACACTGCAAGTGATTTTACTATTATACTCTTCACAGACAGTTGGGTGATTACAAATTTCACACTACTAAGAATAAGAGTTGTTTACACATGTGTATATTTTTTGGTGGACATAAATATCTGTTTACGTAGGGCGCATCCCTACAAGCTAAACTACTATTTCAAAAATGGCTGAACACCAGAATTGCTTATTTCGATTTAATACTTTTTTGTATTTTTTAAATAGTATCTTTTGATACCCATCTATTACCCCTTATTACCTATACATCAATGAGTTAATTCTATTTTTACCTTTCTTAACTCTTGTGTATTTTAGGTCAGTAATTTCTAGTTTGTTAGCCATCTATACCTTATTCTTAGCCCATTATCTCCAACTTTTAGTCATAAATCTAAAATTGCACCTATTCCATGCCTACTTTCAGTTATTTTTGCTGAAATTTCCCATCATGTCTGTGTTGGAGTATGTTCATCCTTTAGCAGACTGCTCAAATAGAGGTTATATTTATGTGAAATGTACTCTATTTCCTAGATTTTATGGATCATAGTTATAATTATTGCTTCCTCTTTTTATCAGATCTGAAGATTTTCTTCAGAATCTGCTCTTACATATACACTCCACCTTTGCTTCTCTTCAACTTGAATTATTTTTTCACTTGCACTTTTAACTCTACCTCCCACTTTCATTATCTTGGTTTCCTGAGTGTATTTTTCAATATTTCTCATTAATTTTTGGGCTGAATTTATTTCTCCTTATGAATCTTATGATTTGATCTTTATTTCTGATAGAATTTTGCCTTTTTCTTCATTTCTGATATTAAATTCAATCACTATTTTATATCTTTCCTGGATTTGGTCCATTTATGTGTTTAGTTTTTGAAGTTCTTATTTATGGTGTTTTCTCCCTTAATATTTCCAAATGCTTGCTTAACTACATTAAATTGAGCTTAAAGTTTTTCCTCTGCTTTTTTAAAAGAAGAATTTATCTGTTGAAATATATTGATTCTCAATTTCTATTGTCTTTTAATAGTTATTTGCCCAACTTTAGATTTTTTTGTTTTGTTTTGGGGGACAAATGTTAGGGGTTAGAAGTATTTTACAAGGCTATCAGTTCAAGACTACTCTTTTTCCTTTATTTTTTAATTTTAATTTAAATTATTAAAAAATTTTCAATTACATTTTATTTTCAATATTATTTTGTATTGGTTGCAGGTGTACAGCATAGTGGTTAGACAATCATATACTTTACAAAGTGTCCCCCATAACTTTTTCCTTTGGTGGTGCTGAGGGAAGTATTTGGTCTGTCTTTCAACCTTGTAGTTTGCTTCTGTTCCTTCAGGATTCCTTAATTTACCCATTTTGTTCGTTTTTTCTCGTCAATTCTTGTCCACATGTTATTGCCCCTTACTTCCTAGTCTCCCAGAAGCAACTGACATTTATGACTTCCACTCAGTCATTATATGTGTTCAAGGATTTTCCCTTTATCTCTTGCTAAGATCTATCAGGTCTCAGGCTTATTTTCAGGGTGTTTTTTTGGTTTTTGTCTTTTATTTTCTTCTATTTATATCCTCTATCTATTTCTTTTCTTCTATCTTTCATATAGCAAAAGGAATTTTTCTTCTTGGGATGATTTTGTCTATGTCCCTGAGCCCTCTGCTCCCCTCCTCTCTTTTGCATGCAGTCTCTTCGATACCATGCCCTCTCAATTCAGGCCTCCAGTGTGAGCCATCTACTGGAATATTGTGTTTATTTCTCTAATTATGCATAATTGAGGTTTGTAGTAATCTGTATCTCCTGATATGCTGAGGTATTTATGTTTAGTTTTACTTGCTTTCCTTGTTGATATGAATTTTTTTTTGAAGATATGCAGAGAAACTCAGATTCAGCAAATAAAAATTACTTTAGAAGGACCTAGAATTCAAAGACATACATTTTTATTGGAGTAGAATTCTTGTTCATTTAAGAAGTTTAGAAAATATAAAACTCAATGAGAAGTAAAACTACCTATAGAGATGACCATTGTGGATATTCTGATGCTTATATAGTATTTTATGAAAAAGGCACAAATGTACATATGCAGATATATTATTCATAACTTAGATTATGTCCTATAACTTTTTTGAATTTTTTTCTCTCAGTGACATATTTTAGCAATATTTCTATGTTATAGTATTTTTTCAGCATGGTTTTCCATAGTACTTTATACAGTGTACCTTAGAAATATTTCTTATAGATTGCTACACATCAACATATCTATGCACACTATCTAAAAGTAATCTTGATGTTATAAAACAAACACAAAATACTATAGTATATAAAGATTTATTTTAAAATTCTAACTGTAGTTAATTATGCTTTTATTAGTAGCCAAAGTAGTTATATTTATTTTAAAAATATGGTTACCTTTTGATTGTTAATAAATTATGAATAATTAATTAAAATTATAATTAAGTGAATTATTTTGCAAAAGATATTTTAAAATACATATGAAAAATCTAGGCAAAAAGCCCATAAGACTGCAACCATTAGCACTGCTGTAAAATTTTAAGAACGATAAACACTGCTGAGTTGTTGGGTTTATTATACCATCTGTTCAATCTATTTTTCAAACAATCTGTTTTAGTAAATTACTAAATATGTCTCCAGTGCTCAAACTCTACCCACAACAAAGACATAGGAGATTTCTTAGTGTAAAAACAATTTTTACAACCTTATTTATTTAAAATCCAGAATATGGCAGTTAGCTCAGGCCTGGTAAAATTAATCTTCTTCTTATTTTCAAGTAGGTGGCCAGTAGTGTTTACTTATTACTCCCTTTCTGTTCACTGCTTAGAGAATGACCTTCTTACTTTTATATCCTGCCTGCTGTTAATCTTCTATTTTCTGCATTGAAAAACAATATCCAAGTCACATCTCTGCTTTCCAAATTTCACTGGAGATGGTCTTTTGAGACGAGCTCTGATACTGGTACGTTGGAACATGGTACATAGATTTAAATGGCATATAAAGTTCAATCATATTCCTTTTCCTACTTGAATCCATGTCTAACAGAGATCCTGGGTAGGGGATATCTTATATGACTAGGGTAGATTCTCAGTAATCTTCAGCACATTATGAATATTTGTAAAGGAGTCAAGGCATTTGGATTCAAAATATTGGGCTAGTTCATTAGGCCCTGTAGAACAAAGATTTAGAAATATGTTTTGGTGGGAATATTTTGAAATTATATAATTTAAATGAGGCAAAGTATTAGCATTTATTAATTTTCTTCCCTTACTTTTCCCTGTCTCTCTTTTCTAATCTTCACTTTCCCAGCTCCTTTTACTTGTGCTCCCTCACCGGAGACACATTCACTCCATTTCCTAAAGTATTCACGGCAGACTACTTGTGTTTAAATTCCCTTAGACCCTCCATTCAGTGGGGGTTAGAGATTAGTCACCCTTCTAGAGACTTAGTTTCTTTGTCACCTGTCAGACTTCTTTTCCTATGAAATAATAAAATATGTTCTGTTACTTTAATATCAACTCAAATATCACTCTAAGCAGCACTTTCAAGATCTCAAATACTTCTAATAGCCTAGTCTAGGACTACCTTTTATGAGCTCAACAAAAGGGAAAAATAAAGAAGTCTTATATTTGTACACCAACAGTGCACATGTATAGGGGATTATGGTTTCTTTGCTTGCATATGTGATTTAACCAAAAATCAAGGCACCTACCAGTATTCATGAGTCCCAATAGGCCAGGATAATGTCGGCATTACAGGGACAGTGGACTCACTGCTGCAATTTAAATATATCACAATACCTTCCATTTTAAACACTCTTTGGTATTTTGTAAATATGAAGTATTTTTTGTTCTTTTTAAAAATAATAATAATTTATTATTAATTATAATAATTTATTATTATTATTTTGGGGGGATTTCTCCTTTCCTCCTCCTTCCCAAATTGGTATCTTGTTAAGAGGAAAACTTACCTGCCTCCATTGAAAAGAGAAGGTGGCTGTTGATCCAGGTTTCTGTTTGTTTTCTGTCCTGTTTGGTCTTTGGTAGTTCCCGTTACCATACATTATATTAAATATAAGGTTTCCTGCCAACTTTTGCTGGCCAGCTCTTGCTGGCACTGCAGATTTTCTGTGAGACAGTCACAGCCTCTATTGTATTTATGGCTTATGTCATCCTACCCTACAGGCTTCATTTAGAGTCCGGCCCCCTCTTACTGCAGTGAAGGACTTTCACAATACCTGGTCCATAGACTCTGTGTCTCCCACGGGGAGCACACAGGAAAAGCTGTTACCTAAATTGCAGGAGTTTAGGGGAATTGTGGGGATAATCCCCGGTGGCACATTTCTCTGTTGGGCCTGCTCCATATTGACATAGGGACACTCGAAAAGGCAGTCTCCTCCTCAGAGAATCCAAAATAGGGACAGGAAACACATCTATTGTTTTATTTTATTTCGGCTGCCATAGAAAAATACCACAGATTGGTGGCTTAAAGAATACAAATACATTTTCTCATAATTCTGGAGGCTGGAAGTCCAAGATCAAAGTGTTAGTAGGGTTGATTTCTCCTGAGGCCTCTCTCCTTGGCTTGCTGCCTCTAGATGGTGGTAGGTGGTTATCCATCTGTGTAAGTGCACTCCTGATATCTCCTTGTAGGTCCCAATTTCCTCTTATAAGGTCATCAATGAGATTGGATTGAGGCTGACCCTAATGGCATAATTTTAACTTAATTATGTCCTTAAAGGCTCCATCTTCAAGTACAGTTGCTTTCTGAGGTACTGGTTAGGATTTCACCCTATATGAATTTGGGGGGAATGCAATTCAGCCCATAGCATCCATCTATCTGACATTTATCTGTTTGTCTGCCTGCCTGTGTATTCTATGCATCATCTATCCATCATCTATCTATCTATCATCTATCTATCATCTATCATCTATCATCTATCTATCTATCTATCATCTATCTATCATCTATCTATCTATCTATCTATCTATCTATCTATCTATCTATCTATCTATCTATCTATCATCTATCTATCTATCTATCTATCATCTACCTATCTATCATCTATCTATCTATCATCTATCTATCTATCTATCATCTATCTATCTATCTATCTATCTATCTATCTATCTATCTATCTATCTATCTATCTATCTATCTATCTATCATCTATCATCTATCTATCATCTATCTATCTATCTATCTATCTATCTATCTATCTATCTATCTATCTATCTATCTATCTATCTATCTATCTATCTATCATCATCTATCTATCTATCTATCATCTATCTATCTATCATCTATCTATCTATCTATCTATCTATCTATCTATCTATCTATCTATCTATCTATCTATCATCTATCTATCTATCTATCTATCTATCTATCTATCTATCTATCTATCTATCTATCATCTATGTATCATCTATCTGTATATCTATCCATCTATCATCTATCTATCCATTGTCAATCAATCATTTCTTTCTATCCAATGGCAGGGATTTTGATCTAAAAAGGACCTATGTTTTCCTTTCACCTCCCTTCATTCTTTTCCCTCTCTTACTGTAAGAACCACTAGATTTTTAAAATTCACTCTTTCTGCCTCTTGATTTTAAAGTTACACCCTCCTCTTTCCAGTACCTGGGAACATGGGGTAAGGGAATTTAATATATACACTGACAACATTGTAAGTATATCATCTCCTGTTCTTGATGATAAAACATCAATATATATTAAACAATGCTTATGTTTATAAAATATTTATAATAAGTAGAAACTTTATGACATATACATAAATATTGGAAAACAAATATATTAGCAATTTACAAAACATAGTAACTGCAGATCTAAACTGCAAATAAGCAAAAAAAGAGGGATATTTTTAAAACTTTTGGATAATTTTAACATTTTTAATGCCCCAACAATTACTGGCTTTATAATATGAAAACACACTATAAATTATATCAAATAATAATTACACATTTTCCCCTTGAGTAGATAAAAAAGTTCACTTTAGTCTCCTGGGTATAATTTCCTACGGTAGTCTATATCCCCCACCCCCATCTCAGTTGTATCTTTAAACACAGTTTAAAGTTTCTTATAAACTGTGAATTTCAGTAATTGAGTTTTTTCCAAACACTGAATTGCATTGTGTGTTAATATGTACAAGGAGGATTAAAAATAACAAAGAGGATTTTTAAATGCATAAAGCTATCAGATCTAACTCTACAGCAGAATTTTTCATCTTTGTTGCTAAGTATTGTGCAAATGCCTTAAACTGAGTTTAGCTTAATAAGAAAAAAATTCTCATCCTGTTAAGAATAAAATGAATTCATCTGAAATGATAGCAGAATAATTTTGGCTATAAACTTAGAGAAAGTAGAGTTTCAAAACAGGTAAATTTTTGAATCCAGACTAATATTAAAACAAACCAAAAGATTTTACCCAACAAGACAGATTGAAGATACACAATGATAGTTATATTGCAGTGACAATTTCTGCATAAAATGATTTTAATATATTACCAAACATTCATGAGTTTTACGTGACACCTTACGTGCACCTAAATAAGAAAAAATTCAAAATCATATTACTAATGTAGAAAGTTGTCCTAATTGTCAATGAGAATTAAATAAGTTAATCACTGACAAAAGATCAAAGAGGTTTCAGCATCTTATAAATGATCAACCAAAAATGTACATGAAAGTGTGCCATATGCAACTCTTTTTGAGAAGTGATATATATTGATAGATAATGGTAGGTAAGTAGGCAGTAGAAATGTAAGTAGGTAAACAGATTCATAATTGTTCTACAAATAATTATTGTTCTACAATAATGTGAGGGATATTTATTTATAAAGAACCATTTCCCGCTGAGTGTGTCATTTATTTTTTTCATTGGACACCCAACAGTTTCTTCAATTATATAGCATTTCCTTGTTAGTGAAATGGAAAATTTACATTTCTATATAAATGGTCTATAGGTCTTCCAAATAATCTTATTAAAACATGGACTTTGGCAATCAATTGACCTCTTCAGAACCATATTGTGGGAAATTCCCTGGTTGCTGGTTCTTCTCATTTCAAGCTAAGTCCAACAACTGCACTCCTGTTTATCACTTTCCTGATCCTGCCTTTACCTAATATAATTCTGCATGCCCAACATGAGGGTCTTTTTTTCCTCTACATCTTAAACAAACCTACTTTCCTTTTCTCTTTAATATATGATTTAAAAAATAATTTTTGTTGTTTTATTAAGACTTTTATGTTCACAACAAATTGAGGGAAAGGTACGGAGATTTCCCACATACACCTGCCCCCAAAATATGCACAGCCTTCCCTATGATCAACATCCCCCAGGAGTGGTACAAGGTCCACAGTTAACATTATGGTTCACTTAGTGTTGTACACCCTGTGGGTTTGGACACATGTAGAAAGGCGTGTATCCATCATTGTGGTATGAAACAGAATATTTGCACTGCCCTAAAAGTCTCTCTGCTCCACCTAGTCATCCTTTCCCCCCATGCCACCCTCCCCAACAACCTGCAAACCCTGATCTTTCTAACATCTCTATTGTTTTGCCTTTTCCAGGATATCAGAGATTTGGAATCATACAATATGTAGCCTTTTCAGATTGCCTTCTTTCACTTAGTAATATGCATTTAAGGTTCCTCCATGTCTTTTCAGGATTTGGTAACTCATCCCTTTTCATTGCTGAATAATATTCCATGGTCTGGATTTGCCACTGTTTATCCATTCACCTACTTCTTGCTTGCTTCCGAGTCTCGGCAATTATGAATAGAGCTGCTATACACATACATCCTTGGCTTTTCTACCCATGTCGTTTTGTGCAAACCAATCAGAATCCATAGCTTTAAAATGAGCCAGAATGCTACCTGAGAAGCCTTCATAAAATGCAAAAGCATAATTCTATTCATTGTTAAATACTGAGCTTTCTAGAATTTTTGGAGTCCTAGGAAGATTTTTAAAAGTGTAAGTCAAGATAGAAGCCACCTGCAAGGTTCCGCCTTGGTGACAGGGTGGGGAGGGACCGAGGGGCTGGGCCAGCCCGGAAAGGACCCCTCACACCTGCGGCGGGATCCCTGCGCCGGGGGCCTCAGGGCTGCCCGCCAGCCGCCTGACTGAAAAACCGTCCTCATGGGCCTCCTGCGTTCCCACGGGGTAGGGATCCTTTCCACGCCGTTAGTGGGCCGGGAAGGGCAGGGGTAAGGGGCCTGTGGAAACTGCGTGTGCCCCGGGGTTTTAGTCAGGCGGTATGTCAGCGGCCTGGCGGGGCTGCGGGACCCCAAGCGCCCCGCTCCCCCGCGCTGGCCGGAAGCGCTGCCCCCTCTGCTTCCCGCCTCCATCCTGTGGGCTGCGGGCGCCGGCCTCCGGGGCGGTTGCAGCCTCAGCCGCCTCCTCCAGGGTGGCCGCCGCTCAGGTGAGGCCTGGCTGGGGGCGCCCAGGCCCGGGCACAACTGCGGAGGACCCTGGGGCGGCCTCCAGGCCTTGCCTCCCTCCCTAAGGAACTTTTGGAAACCGTTTCTTGGAAGACTGGTCCGGCGTTGTTTGTCCCAGCAAGTCTCTCTTGCTCCTTCAATTTGCAAGGATAATTTGATCGCGGACGGATTTTCAGGTTTGTGTGCTTTCACGCCAGCATTTTAAGTATTTTATTCTACCCCCTTGCGCCGTTTCTGAGAAGTCGGGTGCAGTTTTTATCTTTGTTCCTCTGTAGGTGAGGTCCCCCCCCCTCGCCCCTCCTCAGGCTTCTTGCGGGATTTTCCGTTTACCTTTGATTTTCTGTGGTTTGCAAATGGTACATACGCCCAGGTGTTGTTTTTTGTTGGCATTTATTGTGCTTGGTTTTCTTGGAGTTTCCTGAATCTGTGGTTTGGTGACTGGCATTAATTTGGGGAAATTCTCAGCCTTTTTTTATTATTACAGCTGACATTCAGTATTATGTGAGTTTCAGGTGTATGGTATGTATAGTGGTTAGACATTTATATATTTACTAAGTGAACCCTGTTAGGCCAGATACCCACCTGGCACCATGCATAGTCATTGCAATATTATTGACTAGATTTCCTGTGCTGCACTTTACATACCTGTTACTGTTTTGTAACTGCCAATCTGTATTTCTTAATTCCTTTGCCTTTATTTCTTCTGTTTCTCTATTTTTTTTTTAAAAAAAATGTCTTTATTGATTTCAGAGAGAGGAAGGGAGAGAGAGAGAAACATCAGTGATGAGAGAGTCATTGATCGGCTGCCTCCTGCAGGCCCCCGACTGGGGATGGAGCCCGCAACCCGGGCCTGTGCCCTGACCGGGAATTGAACCTCGATCTCCTGGATCCTAGGTTGATGCTCAATCGCTGAGCGATGCCAGCTGGGCTTCTTTCTCTATTAATCGGGCTTTAGTTAACTCCCTTCCCCAAAGAACAGGTCTTGTTAAGAATAGAGTGCCTTGGAGTATTTCAGGATGGTTCCTTTTTTCCTCTCACTGCATTTTTCTGTAATATTTATTGTCAGAACCAGGTTACATTTCCTCCAAATAAATCTTACAGTGTTGTGGAGGCCCCTCTATGACTGGAGGCCCTGGAGTTTTTAACCTCGGGCTTGTCCGCACTGGGCCGCCAACATCGCCTCAACTGCAGTTAAGGTTTCCTAACTCTTCTTCCCTCTCTTGTGCTCATGGCGGTTTCATCTTGGGATCTCGGCTCAAGTCAGTAGAGATTCCGATTCTGTCTCTCTCTCCGATCTTTGGGGCTATGGTTCGTTCTGTGTTCTTCTCTCTCTTAAGGACCTGAAAAGAGTTTTTGATTTTCAGTCTGTTCAGCTTTTGCTTGTCAGGACACCATGATGACTTTCAAGATCCTTACATGAAGAACTGGAAAATGGACCCTAAATAAGTCATTTTAAAATAAATTGCTTGGCCGTTGTTTAATGCCTGTCTAACAAGATCTCAATCCCTACCTTGCTAGACATATTGTGGCCCTGCACCAATATTTCTGAAGCCAGGAGTCTAAAATCACTCTGGACACTCAGTCCTCACCCATCTCACAAGGGAACAGAAAGCACTAGAAGAAATTGGTATTTAGGAACCTTCATTCTCTGCACCCAATTGTGAAACAATGATCTTTACCCTTTTCTCCATATTTATTGTCTGCCTAGAAAGTGAGTGTGTGGATATCTCGTTTCTAGAAGCTCTCTGGTAAATAGCTTAACGTGTGTGTGTGTGTGTATAGAGTCACAGAGTAGGCAGATTATTACTGTATTGTAATCCTCAACTGATCCCATTTGATCCCAACTGATCAATCCCCAATTGATCCCCAACTCTCAGCCTGTAGCTACTTGTAAAATTATAGATCAAATTAATAACAATTTTTTTCACCCCTTCTTTCATTCTCTCTCCTAGTAGCCTAGACATAGTCTTTTAAAATATTAACTGATTGAACTGCTTCTCTACTGGTGGCAAGACAGAGGAGAGAAGAGAGACATTGTGAACATAATTGTGAAGGCAAACATAATGATTCTTTGATTTCACAAAGGTTAAAACCTACATTCTCCATATAACAGTACCTCAGAATACTGTCAACAGGCCCCCTCTGTCCTGGTGCAATACCCACCTGTCTCAAAGTGTACTAAAAACTAGTTAGTATCAGGTACCAATTACTGAAAAAAAACTTTTTTTGTTGTTAAAGAATAATTTAAAAATGTTCAATTGGTGGTAAGTAGATATAATGTCACTATATTATTAGCATAATCAATTTAATTTCAGTGTTGTAGAATATATTTCTTTGTGAAAGTTTCATTTTTAACAGAATTTTATTTGCATATTTTTGTCTCTTTCTCTCCTAGAGTAGACATTATTGTCTGCCTTATTGATTTGCAAAATGTAGTGCTAGCACACAGCTCTGCACAATCACCAGTATCCTGCCTCCAATATTTTACTGGACTTTTGGGACCATTTTATGCATTTATCACCCCGTGCTACTCTTTATCGGAATGCCATGGCAACATTTGTAAAGCATACAAGACTTAAAGAACCCTATGTGGTGGTTTTCTCTCTGATTGATTTTGAGTATATAACTGCTCTCCAATGGATAGAAAGCAAGAAAGTAATTTGGCTTTACCAAATAGCTCTCATGAAAGTGATCACTATAGTTCTTTGTAGGAAAAGAAAGGAGGTCCAAGGGATTTTTTCAGTGATGTATATTTACTTAATTCCTTACCAAATAACCTTGTAAAAAAAATCAAAGAACTGATTCTTCCCACTCCCAGCACAAACATTTTATTTAAACATATCAATAAACCACTCATTTAGAAAAAAATGTGAACTTAAGTATAAAAACATATATATATATTCATGATCTTTGTCCATATACATATGATCATATTTTAGAAAATAGAAATAAGACTGTATACTTAAGTTTGTACATTCTAATTTTCACTCAACTAAATATGAACTTTTTTTTATTTCATATTAACATCCCTGCTACAGTGTAGCTTTTATTCTGGAGTTGTATTAAAATTTATTAAGCTAATCTATTGTTGAACATTTATGCTATTTCTAAATTCTCATAATTACAACAATGTTTCAGTGAATGTCCTTTCATATAAATGTATTACTAATTCTTAATAAAGTTATAGAAGAAAGATTTCTGCAAATGAATCATTTTATGTTTTTTGGCACAGTCACAAATCTTGGTATTACTATGTTTGATAAGTATCTTTTCAAGGGGGAAATATAACATTATTGATGTTTAAATTTGAGTTATTTCAATGCAAAGTAAAATAAGTTTAGCTAGTTAATTATCATAAATGTCCTGTTTTTTTTATCTATTTAAGTTTTGTATACTCATTAACCCCCCTCCAATTTCAACTGGAGCATTTATTGTTTTTATATAACTTTAATTTTTTTTAAAATATGTTTTTATTGATTTTTAGAGAGAGAAGAAGGGAGAGGGAGAAGGGAGAGAGAGACAGAAATATCAACAAGAGAGAAGCATCAGTTGGCTGCCTTCTGCACGACCCGACTGAGGATGGAGCCCACAGCCACAAAATGTGCCCTGATGGGGAATTGAACCTCTTGGTTCATGGGTTGAGGCTCAACCACTGAGTCACACCAGCCAGGCTACATAACTTTAATGTTTTTTATGGTCTTCCAGATATGGGGCAAATAGTCTACCTTATATTGCTTTTTCTTTTTATGTTTATGTTTAATTTTACTTCACATTGAAAACTTCACATAATGATTTCTGTCAATAATTTTTTGATAGTATATTTTTATTTATATCCCATTTGAAAGCCCCTTTCTGTACCAAGACCAGGCACATACATATTATAATTTATATTTCCTGTTGCTTAATTTAGTATTTGTTTCTTTTTTTTTTTTTTAATTTGGAAAGGGGATTGGGGGAGTAGTGAAGGGTAGAGAGGGTTGAGTGTATGGGGACAATAGGAAATTTGGGTATTGGGCACACAATGCCATATACACATGATGTACCATAGAAATGTACACTTGAAACCTATATAATGTTATTAACCAGTGTCACCCCAATAAATTAAATAAAAATAACTTTTGAAAAGATACATGATGGAATTTAATTTAATATTAAGAGTTCTGCCTCAATATTCATACATTTTTTTTCTTAGGTTGTAGATTTTATATTATGTTTTATTTTCCAGATTTGGTAGTAATTGTGAACATCATATGGAAAGTTTTTCATCTTTTCTAAGTTATGCTTATGTAACAGCAGTCAAATATTCAAATTTTGAAGCAGTATGCTTTGAAAATTGGCTGATAATTATCACCTTTACTTACAGTAATATTTTTGAAAACTTCTTTTAATTTTATTCCTTCTTATTCTACTTATATTTGGATTTCTCCTGGGACAATATAAATTGTTAATTTATATTTTATATAAAACAGTCTACTCCTTTCAGCATTTATTAGTGTAGAATTACACATGAAATTTATTTATAATTGAAAACACTTATGGTTTTGTATAGTTCCTGGCAGACCCCTTTGGGTTCTGAAAGCAATACACCGACGCCTAGTCGTATCGCTCCGGTCCACAGGGCAGGTGATGGGGAAGGCAGCCAGCTTTGAGTGGAGCCTGGAGCAGGAAAGGGTTATAGTCTTTATTATGCTGCCTAGAGACTTATATATTTTACTGGCCATTTAAAACAGATCTTCATTTTTAAATGAATTCTATAGTTTCTCTTATTTTTTATTACCGCTGCTCTCATTTTTTATGACTTTCCTTTGTCCACTTTCATTAAGTTCATTAATTAGTTTTCCAGCTTGTTGAATTTAATGCTCAGTTTATGTCATTTTTATATAGTAATACAAAATTTGAGGTTAGCATTCCTCTGCTTGCAGCGTGTGTTTGTTATATGCCATATACTGTATTTTGAAACATGGTGTTCATAGTAATATTTTCAAAATAGTCCTTTTCTTCTTTGACCTGAGTATTTCAAGAAAGTGTTTTTGTATTTTGCTGATTTAAATGTTCAAACAAAATTCTTCCTAAATTGATCTATAATGTGACCTCAAATAAAAGTAAGAGTTGCTTTTATTTTAGTATAAGTAAGTTAATTTTACAGTGCTTAGTTCTCCAAGGGAAGCTTCTTCTAAGATGCTGATAGTTCAGATCCTCTAAGAGTAGCAGACACAAACACAGGTTTAGATGTGCTAGAGATGTATTGGAGTGGTTTGCTTTTAAATGTTAAAGGAGAACAAGGTAGTGAGGCTGGAGAGAACCTTCAGTTTGTGATGCAGTCTGATACTTGTGAAGGAGAGAGAGGTGAGAAAAATTGGGCAAAAGAAACTCAAATTGTAACATAGTTCTATGAACATTTTGGCTGAAATAAGGAAATGTCTTCAAGCAAAAGTGACCCACTGGAAGAATTCCACACCTCGCAGGTTTGGGTCTGTATCGGTCTCATTGCCATGCTCAGTCACCATTCACTGGAAAGTAGGCCAAAAGGAAGTGTGGCTGTGGTGAAAATGTCATTATAACTCTTCAGAGGAGGCTGCTGGGACCTTTTCATGGTCATAAAGGCTGATGACAGAGACTGGCTCTCAGCCACTGTCTTAAGTAATTTTGCCTCCTTAGTTCTTAGTGCCCCTTTCTGGTGATGTGCAGTGGTGAGCATTCATCTGTAACACAAAATCTTCATTCTTTGTGCCTACTCCACATTACTCTTGTCAACTTCCCCATACATGTTCTTATATCAGGTCACTTCTCTTTTCACATAAAGTCGATATACAGAGGCATTGCCTGCAGCTCTGAAATACTGAATACCTTCCTTCCTTACCCTCATTCAAGGTCATGCTGAAATGGGACTGAAATACAGCTGACACCAGTTTTCATCTTGTACCCATAATCTGAGATGGAAAACCCATAAACAAAGTTGACAGCTCCTTAAGCTGATCGAGTGGGGTCTCTTGCTATCCAGTACAGCCAGAAGTGCATCCTTGGAGAGGGGTACTGATGCAGCTGTGGTTGATGACAAGAGGGTCTGGGATATCTTGTCATATAGCATATGCGTGCCCTCCTGTCATACAGAAGCTCAATCCAATGCACCTGCTATTCCATGTGTCTCACTGAATGATGGATCTTGTCCTTGCCCAAATCCTTCTAAATGCAAATGAATGAGGTCTTTGTACTGAGAAGGTGACTTATTTTAGGTAAGGTATATGCTTGGAAATAAGTAAAGTGGTTGCATCGATACATGAACAAATGCAGTTGAAGTGAATGCTGTTTTCAGAAAGATAAGAGCATAGATTCAACTAAATCTAGTAGAGAGGTATCCTTCCATGTTTTTCATGATTAAATATTTCTGAAAGATCACTTGTGCATATGTGGAATAATTGATTAAATTTTGAGTTAGTTTGTCTTTTTAGACAGTTAATATGATCAAATTAAATTCTCAGAGTATTAATTCATCTTTCAAGAAGTGCCTTGCACATCACTACATGAAAAAGACCCAAAATAATAATAATAATAAGCCATTTTATCCTGAAGTCATTGGAATTGAAATAGTCACAAGTTTGAAAGTTTTAAAAATGCTCATTCATATATTATAATGATACTTTTATGAACTGATATTAGCTTAAAGCATGCTAATGTACAGTCACTGGCAAATGTTTTTAAGTAGAACCAAGGCCTTTTATTGAAAATTGATCTATAAATTGGTGTTCTCATATTTATTATCCAGTGCGGTGTCAGTGATTGTAAGGTTTTCTGTGTTTGTTTGTTTTTTATTAAACAAGGTGAGAAAGAGAAGATATAAACAAAAGATGTTTTGAATCAACTTGTAATTAACTTTGAATACAGATTTATAAAAATTTTATTTCCTATAATTTTTTAGAGTTGTATAATCACAACTGGTTTAACAGCATTTTAAAATTAATTTCCTTTTGCTGAGTCTTTCTAAAGCAATAGACATAGTTTTCATATAAATACACACACACACATACACAGAGTTTCTTTGGCACATAAATAGTGGCAAATTATGTAATACTTAATTAAATCACCTTGTACCTTTCACAGTTTTAAATTGCATGATTGAGTTGAAAACAACCTCAGTGGACTCTTGGTAGGCATTCAACTCAATTTATGGTAACTACAAGTGCCAAGATTTCTTTGTAAGTAACCTGATAGTTGTCAGTGTTTCAAAGGCATACTTATTAGTAAATATATTACAGAGAGAATGGAGGAAATAGTTGGAACACAAGTGGCCTAATTAGAAGGTGATTAAGGAAGCTTCTGCTGTACATATATGCAGTTTCCACATTTTCGGCATTTTGTGGCTTCTTTGTGAACAATATGACAATGTGCTACATCAACATATTCTGTAAGGAAAAATGTATAGTAGTGTCTAGAATCATTTAAAAATATAAGTTATTCATTTCAGAATTCTTGATAGTAAAATTTGCTGGGCATCTTAAGCTATATAATTGTATTTAACGTTTACATACTTATTCTTAATGAAAGAAGAGATGAAGAAACATAAATGAAAGTAAGCAATACTTTTACTTTAGTTTATAATTATTTACATATATTTAGGAACCGATTTAGAAATTGAAGGTATCATACTCATTAATTAATGAAAATAATTATTTGCCTAGAAGAAAAAAATTTAAAATCAGCATAAAACACTATACAAGAGAGTCCCTGAATTTTACAAATGTCACTTTAAAATTGGTTTTGTATAGGTTAAGATACTGTACTGTTTAGCCTTAGCTACTTCTGTGGTCAGACAGGTCTATTATTATTGCTCCAGTTGAGATCTCTCAGTGTTACAGCTTTTAAAACATCTGAAACACTAGCAAATAGAGCATCTTACTGGATGGAATAATTTTTAGTCCTCTCTGGATAATCTGGCCTACATAATTTAATTCTTGATTTCAAGGTTTTAGCTGCAGGGGGATTTCCCCCCATGGCGTTCCTGAAATAATTTGAATAAATGGGAAGTTCAATTTTTCAAGCATGGGAAACCAAGTTCCTAGTGCATTTCTTGTATCCAACAAATGCTCATAAATTCCTAAAGAACTGTTTCATTTACATTTGAACTTTAAATTGTTTCTAAGTATTATTTATACTCATTAAATTTATCCTTATGAGTGCTTTAGTTTCCACAAATACTTGTGATCATAATTCTGCTTAGTACTGCCATGTGGAACAACATCCATATATTAATAATTAAAAGTTTAAGTTCAAGCTTTTTATGGGTTTATATGTTCATGAAAATAATTTTTCAGTCACACCTATGCTTCAGTGTTTATGAACAACGTAACTCTAAAATGAACAGGAAAATACTGGCAAATAAACTTCATTATTCATTTTTATCACAACTTAGTTGCCTTTATGCAGCCCTGAAATGAGGGGGCTCAAGGCACTGGGCATGAGCAAAACTTAATATTAAAATTAGTATGTGTGATACCAAAATGCCCTTTACTGGACCTGTGCTACTGACTTGCTTGAAAATTGGAAAGAGTTTTAGAACAGCTGCTGAGATTTTATTCCTATACTATTGGAGATGCTTAACCTGTGCCCCTGACTTTCCTCTTGCTCTAGCTTCCTAGAAGACTAACAAGCCATTAACAGTGGGAAAAGATAGCTGTGTTCATCTTATGAAATTATTTCTAAACTAGGTTTTCAAACAGCTTTAAACACACTCTTTTTTTTAAAAGGAATATTAGTTTCCTCCTTTCTTTGTTCCTTCCTTCCTCCCTCCCTCCCTTCCTCTCTCCCTTCCCTTCTTTCTCTCCCTTCCCTCTTTCTTTCCTTCCTCCCCCTTACTTTCTCTTAATAATATCTAACTGAAAGCATCTTTTCTGAAGGGTGCAAAAATGTAACACCAACAACTCACATATAGGCGGCAGTAAAAATTTAACATTTAAAAATCGTGACTCTGCAAATGGTGTTTTATGTCTTGAGTGCTTCATGTTACTGAGCTCAGAGTGTTGTAACATGGAGAGGAAAGAAACTTCATAGAGAACGTATTTGTAATTGTGTAAACAACATTCATCCGCTGCTTTTTTAGCAGATTATTTTCTGGGCAAAATAAATAGCTCTTATTTATAATTTAACAGGATAGTCAGTCATTCATTCAGATATGAAAAGCAGGTTATACAGGCTTTTCTAAGTTCAAGTACAAACGATGTTCTGTTAAGAGAATAAAGAGTGAAAAAGTACATTACATAGGGGATAAACATCTTTAGACATTAGCTGAGGACAAAGGGTAAGCAATCAACCCAGGCCCAAATATGTGTTTTCATAGTATATAAACTCTTTGGAAAAGGCACTTCTGCAGATGGTTATGCCATTTGCTGTAGCCTAACTTTTTTATAATAGTGTCGGTCTCTGAAAGTGACATATTTCTAGGCCTTGCCCCCTAAATCACAAGACCACTTACTGTTAGATACCTGTGTACAGGATTGACACTGACATACCAACAGGCTGCACAGTCCACGTGGGAGCTCTCACATGAGTAATCCTGTAGCAGATTATGGATCATTTTAAGGTGTCAGCTGCATGCTAAGGACTGACAACTAAACCATATCTTACATGCAGCCAAATCTCTTCATAAGGGGTACAGCACTGGGAGCTGTCATTGAAATCTCATGCTTCAGCAGTAAGCTTTTAACTGATTCACTGAAAGTCAAGTAAAATCAAGAATTGAAAGATAGCATGAAGGAAAACCAGATCAATAACATCCTCACGTCTTTTGGGAGACCCACTGACAGACTGTGGCTTCAGCACAACATGAAGCTCCCAAGCAAGAAAAGGTGCTGTTAACACAGGTCCCTGCTACAGCTGTCTCGGCACAAGGGTAAAGCTATAGTTGGGCAGACAAAGGAAATAAATACATCATGAGGCGTGGAGTTGGTGAGTTTTTTAGGGTTCTCCATATTAAGTAAATTTCCTGCCTAGAGCACAGAAAAGAGATGCACAAAATATTACCAAATATAATCAATGAATAGCTTTTAAATCTAGTAGTGTGGAATCCAGTGGTTTTACAAAATATCTGCATAAAGTTTATGTTTAAACATAGGCCCTTAATCACTTTTAGATGATCTCCTCTGATTACAATTCATCTATAATATAATGTTTTCTTTCTGAAATCAGTGGTACATTTGAAAGCTTTATCTGATGGCATGGAGAAAGAGTTTATAATGGACAAGTGGTTGTAACTAGTTGTAAAACTTGGGCACCCTCTTTCATTTTGTCTTCCCATCACTCAGAGAACAAAATGACTATATTATTTGTCTTTAAAAATCTCTAATGCATTATTTCCTTTCCTATGTGGTAGGAACTATAATAGTCACAACTATATAGTATAAATGCTATAACTAATGAACTATTGCATATTTTATAGCACTATTTGAAAACTGCTTTAAATAAGAGATGTGATGTAAAGGTAGGTTATTTCATTTGTCATAAGGGACCTTACATAACACATTGAAAATTACCATAACAGAAACATGAATCCATACGTAATAAAATACCTAGCATTTGGTTCTGTCATAACTTATGTAGGTAGCATTTGGTGATGAAAAGGATTTTATTTGCCACAGTTTCCCGGCGTTTTTGTTTGTAAGAGCACCATGGGTCTTACAGCTGCAGGCTTCTTCTTAAGTGTCCCAGAAAGTTAATGTCAATGAAAAGTAAGCCACATTTTGACCCTGACCTAAGGGAACAATGGTACATGTTGAGTGAAAGGGCAGGAAGCTTAGGAGAGAAAAGACATTTGGGTGGATTATCAAAACACTATAGCTCTCTCTTTTAACTTTTTAGTTTCTCATAGTAAAAGAATCCAAGTCTTTCCTTGATGAAACTATTGTTAATTCAGGGGGGAAAAAGAATAAAGAGGAAAGTGGAGAGTGAAAAGAAGGAAGCATTTTTTCCCTTTATTTCTTGCTTTCATGCATGTGACAAAAATATTCAAGAAGAAAATACGAACCCGCAGGCCTAATGTGGGTCACTTACAAAAGGCTTCACTGTCTTCTCCTTAAACTTCAGTTGTCTTAATTGTGAAATTAGATTTTAAATTTCTATAACAATTGAAAGAATGCATCCAAATTATATATAGACCAGAAAGGACACAATTCTGTCAACTGAATTGAATATTATTACGAAGACATTATTTCTCACCTTGTTTTATGATTATTTTCACATAAGTCTACTGCCTAATTTGCCTTCAACATAATTATGATGGCATATGCCCAATATTTAATTAAGACCTTTATCCTGTTAACTAATGGTTAAATTTGACACCTTGTTGCTATATCCTAACAGGATTGAGCTTTTCTGAAGATTTTGGCTGAGATCCAGTCATCACAGCTGTTCTAGTATGATCACTGCTCTGAGAAGATGTTTTACCACTTCCAAATACCCTATTTTGAAATGCAATTTTTCCATAAGAACTTCTTTTATTCTTTTTTAAACATAAATCCTTTCCTTTGGGGAAATTCTTTTTTTTTTTCTTTCCAAAATATCTTTATTGATTTCACAGAGAGGAAAGGAGAGGGAGAGAGGGAGATAGAAACATCAATGATGAGAGAGTCATTGATTGACTGCAGCCCACAACCAGGGCATGTGCCCTGACCGGAAATTGAACCCTGATCGCCTGGATCCTAGGTGGACGCTCAACCGCTGAGCCACGCCTGGCCGGGCTGGGGAAATTCTTAATGTCAGCTACTAACTGCTGTTCATGACTATTACTCATCTGTGATGTCATTATAAAGGGAATCACCTGAAACTATCCAACCTCAAGTGTCATAGAGACAGTAGTATTTTATTGTTAGGGGACTGAGGTAAGAGAAGCTTCTAGACCAGAGAAACAACACATATTATGACTATTTCATAGAATGAATTGATATAAACATGTTAAGTTCATGTCTTTTTTGCATTTTATATTTTTACTCTTACAGATAAGACACAAAGTTCAAATTGGAATGGGAAAGCAAGCCTGAATTATTCTGAGTGCATGCTTTTTTTTTAAAATGGATAGTTAGCATTTCTTTATGTTAAAAGGAAGTGCTCCTTCCTCTCTATGGTGTTGTTCAACTAATATTATCTAATTCTAGACACTAGGAATATTCAGAAGCTCTTAACACAAAGTGGGACTCTAAGGTCCTGGAGTAGAAGCATGAACAAAAATGGGTTTCTTTGGGGTCACACTTAAGGTCATTGGAATAAGTCCCGGATGTAAGTTTGACATGAGACTAGTTTAAATACAGCTTTTCATTGGGATAGATGTTGTTTTACAATAGATTAAATATATGTATGAAATTGTTGTGATAGACCTTTATGGGTTTGTGATTATGTAAACCTAGAAAAAATCTGGGTTCTGAAATGAGGGTGATTAAATTCTGTGTTCTGACCCTGCTGAAGTCTCCTCTGTGTGACGTGCCAGTGTGCTCCGAAGAGGAATGCTGTAATAGCATCGCAGATAGGACATAGCACCACAATTTCTCATTTGTTCCATTATGTCTCATTTTGCCTTGAACCAAACTAATTTGAGTCTTGATTAGCTCTGTCTCCTCTTCTGCTTAGGCAGTCCTACTTGACATAACAGTTAAATTGCATTTTTTGCAATCTTTCAACTTTGTACCCTCAAATTTGAATGATGTCGAATTCTTCCAGTCCTGGGTATCCACTGGCTCTTAAACTGCGAATAAAGACCACTTTATATAGAGCCACCATCAGCTGTTACAGCACTCGATAGCCCAACATGTATGTAGTTTTCAGGTATAATACTGTCAATCATACAGAAGTCTAATATTGACATATAATTAACAATGACCTTGGAAGGTGGATAAAATTTAATTTTTTTAAGAAGTGTGGCTTGAATGGCAGTATCACTCTTATTTTGGCTTCTCTGAAATATTTTCTTTCTCTGTTGACTCAATTTATGTACTTTAAACAAAGTGTATCTCAAGGCTGATTCCTTTTATAGCTTGGTATCTATAAACAATGGCCTATTTAGGAATGTTAAAGAATGCATTTGTCCCCTTACGGTTATATAAAGTGTAAACATAAAGGATTTTGGACATGTCAGGATTTATAGGTGTGAGACCTCTGTGATTGCACTGGGCCCCATTCTCATGCATGTTTGCATTGATATAATGCTCTGCGGTTCATCTTGAAATTCTTAAGAATTTTTTTGAACAATTTCACTTTTCACTGGGCTCAACAAATTATGTAGCCAGCCTGCTTTTGAAATTTGGCAAAGATAGTAAAATATCTAATCATAGGTGGTTTGGGATATTAATTAAGGAAATAACTCTCAGGGTAAAGGGAAAACTTTAATTCAATAAATATTTAAGTGAGTACTATTTGCCAGACTATGGTAGTCAAGCAAACAGACAGATTCTTGCATTGTGGAGCTTATGTCCCAGAGAGGAGAGACAGCTAATAAGCAAACAGACTAGTACATAATATGCCAGATGATAAGAACTGTGGAGGAAAATAAACTATTATAAGAGGAAGAAAGAGAGACAGACACAGCCCATCAGGAGAGATGGAATAGAATTGTAGCATCAGTTTCCATTTCTGCTTAAATTATCTCTGCCTTAAGACAAACTCACTCTCCTCTCCAACCCTTTAATGTGAAAGGAGATCATTAGTCTGTCATTTAGGGGAGAAAATGGAGTTGGTGGGAGGTTTTTCTTAGAAGTTGTTGAAATCAAATTTGTAGTTGATTAAAATCTGTCTCTGGCTCAGAACAAATTCTTTACTCTGGCAAATGGTGGAGGTGAGGGTGTTTATGACCAAAGTATTACCCTATTTCTGCCAATAAATGGTTCTATCCTGAGAGAAGCATAATCAGAGAGGCGATGGGTCTTGGGATTTGTAACAGGAACATGAAGCCTTTGCAAATATATTTGAAAATTTGTAAGAGCATGTGAGTGTCACATATCCAAGATGATCAATTTTCAATCCATTTGTCATTAAAAAAAGTAAGTACCAGAAAATTAACCTTTTGGTATTACATATCCTATGATTCAAATGTTATGTCTCTTAAGAGTATGTTATTTTTACCTGCACAGATGCAATATGCATGTGCTAATTTAATGTACAAAATATACAGTCTGGTCATGATGAAAGAACACAGTTGTCAACACTTTATTCATGGTACCTTCTAATTATAGCATCTTTACTAGAATGAACTGAAGTCCTTCATGTATAAGCTGTGTGGAATTTCATACTTGCTCGCAATTTACGCAAATCATATATTCCTGTCATGCTTTAAGAACTCATCATGTAGACTCAGGAAACTGAAATAACTTTGATAAATTTATATAGTAAGTCATTAGGTCAGCTGATGAATATGTGGCTCTTCAAAAGATTGAGCTGTTTTATTTACATTAAAACCTTCTGCCTGTCCAGTCTTAGCACCCTTAAAGTTTATAGATGGAATTACATTTAATAGAGGTGTATATCACCAATCACTGGCTGAACCGTGTAAAGTTAGAAATTTGTTGGTGTTCTCTCTCCAGCAGGCCAGCCTTCCGCCACCCCTTTCCCATGTGGCTTCTCTATGGAGCATGCCCTATTCCCCTACGCATGTTTTCTTTGTCTCTTTTTCCTAACCTCCAAAGATCCTTCTTTTTGTCTCTCTAACTTGTTTCCTGAGTCCATTTCTTCTACAGCTGAGTTCTTCTATCTCGTTGACTTTTTAAATAAACTTTCTCTTATAGTTTGAAAAAAAAGTGTTCATATTAGCAGCTGTGTCATCAAAAGTAGTTATCATTACTTAAATAGTAACTGTCTTCATCAAACACTATTGCTTTTGGCTGAACATTCTGCCACTGCGATAGTGTATTAAACAGATACAATCACCTCATTTCTGCATTTAATTTTCTGTATTCTTCCTTGGTCATATTCCATTTCCTGTTTTGCATTGTATTAAAAAAGGTAATTTTTATTTTCAAGCTCTACTACTCCTTAAACTTTTGAACATCTTTTCAATAGGATTTGAAGCAAAGTACATCAATTTGCATTTTTATTTATTCTGGATAAGTTATGCTCCTGTTAGCCAAGTAGTTTCTAAGATGTACTTTTCCTACCATCTGTTCCAATAACTGAGGGCGAAATTTTTGATGGCTAATGATGAACGTGTATTAGGAGCTCTTTAAGATATTCCGTCACTTTGATGAGCTCAGTGGTGCTGGCATAATCATCTAGCTATTGAAATTTAATTTTAAAATCTAAGAGTGATAGTGGCAGAATCTGCAAAAGCTGGAAGAAATATTTTGGGTTTGAATTGAATTGCACACGTCATTCCAAATTATCTCACCGTCTATTTATTTTAATTTCCTTTGATACCATTTATAGAATGTAATAGACTAAACTTTGGACTATTTTCTTAGAAAGGTGGGTAGTATTAATGCGTTTGTAGTTCATGAATCATTTGCAGAGTGTCTGAGTAAGTTCTGTAAGTCTGTGGCACTTTATGTGGGAGAAATAACACATGTTGCATATGGTGTTACATTGCAGACTTCAAGCATCTCAACCACCTAAACTAATGAAAATGTTGGGTGGGTTTATAACCATTATAAATGTAGAATACTTCCTGTTAAAAAGCAAAAACATCTAGTTAAAAAATGCATATTACAAATAAGGTTTCAGGTTTATTAGTAACAGATTTAAAGCTAGAAACATGACAACTAAAATAATGTTAACATTTTTCCTTTGTTTTACTTTGTGCATCTAAAATTTTAAAACTGCATTGACAAACAATAAGCTGGGTGAGGAAAAGAATAAAAATATTTTCAACATACAGAAAATATAATTTTTCTTGTCCATAACTTAGGCATAAATAATGTGTATTCTTCATTTATATTTGAATAAACAGGTGGGAACAGTGATCCAGGGTTGCAAGTCAAGGGTAAACCAGTCTTCCCATTGCTCTTATTGGGAAAGTGACTCACCTAGACTAAGGAGACCCAAGTCTGCTGTCTGGGACTCTGAAAAAATATGATTGTAGCTTTTCATCAAACATAGGAACTTTAGAATATCGTTATGATAAGTTGTGTACCTGTTCTCAGACTGTTTTACACTGAAAAGCTTACCAGCCTGCCTTAAAAAAAACGCAAATAAATCACAAAAACAACAGCAAAAGCTCTCAGGGTCAAAGTGTCCAGAACAGAGTAACTTATGAGCCCAAGCGTTTCTGTGTAGTCTTATACCAAGTGCCAACTCAATCCCAACCCCCGTGTTGGGGGTAGGGGTATAATAGTAACACCACAGACATGCCTTCCCTCATCCCCATCATACTCATCAAACAGAGTGGAGACCCATATTCCTGACAGAGAGAACATATTTATAAATGAGAAAAATATGACACCAAGAGACTGAAATGAATTAAGTCATAGTTATTGGATTATAGAGGGTAAAAGAGACTAGTTTAAGAGGTGAGGTTGGAGAGGGAAGAAGAAACCAGATCATGATAGCAGTAAGTCAGGTTTAAGAGGACGGAATTTCTCCTGAAAGGAAATGCAAGCCATCAAAAAGTTGCAAACAGAGAAGTGCCATAATCAGGTTCATGGCTACCATGTTAGGCTACTGGGTAGACAGCAATATTATTCACTGGCAAAGGGATTGCTGCAGAGGATACAGGTTTGGGAGATGATGAGTTTAGATGTTCAGATATTGAGTATGATGTGTCTGGAAGACACTCAAGCATATATGTCCAATAGGCAGTTCAATATCTTTAGCAAACAGGAGAGTGGTATGATGGTCTGAGATAGCATTGTAGGTTTTCACAAGGGAAAAGAGTTATCAAAAGAAACATGCTGCTAATAGGTTACTTATATGCAAATAAAAAATATATAGCTTCAGTGATTTTAGAGTAAACAAGTAAAATAAGATTTTAGATTCCAGATTCGCAGGAATTGTGGGTGTAGAAAAACTAATAGCAATCACTTAAGGAAAAATAAAAGGGAGACAATGCTTTTAATAGATTATTTCAAGAAATTTAACTTTGTCATGGAAAAGAGAAAGAGACAGCTGTATGATGATTGGGTTAATGGAGGGTTTCTTTAAGAGAAAAAAGTTATTATAATTCAATAATGATTGAAAACAGCCAGGAGCAAGGGGATCCCTGATTTCCTTTCTCTTCTTTTTTGTCTAAATGCAACAATCTTGAGGATGCCTGTAAGGACTGGATAGGTTTTGTGTACATACGTGTTAAAAAAACACAATTGAGATTTTGCTCTAATCCTGCTTTGGTCTGGGAATAAAAGAGAGCCCCTGATCAGATGCAAAAGGCATTTTTCCAAAGAAAAGTGAAGAAGGATCCTAATCTCAGGATACCTTGGGGAGAGATAGAAGGGAACTAACTGTGCTTTGAAATTAATGGCAGGACAACCTGACCTCTGGCAACCTTTTACTTCTGACTTTCCAGCGCACTCCTCATGCACTGTTTATGTTGTCTCTGGTATCTCCTTCTCTGCTAGAGCAGTGTATTCAAGTCATCCCATTAGTCCTTATAAATTCTGCCTCTGTTTCTCCAGAAAGGAAAGACTGTGGATCCCAGAAATGTTTCTCCTGCCAAGAGAGGGCAGAAAGAGAAAATGAAAGGAAGGCAGTTAGGGAAGAGATGTCTTTCTGTTATTCTAAGTCAGAAATTGGAATTTGTAAGTCTCATGACTATATCCACCCCACCCCACCCCCGCCAAAAAAAACAACAAAAAACCCTCTAGATAGGAAAATATAAAAATTTTAAGTTTGAAGCAAATTAATATAAAGAGTAACTGTCTTTTTATTCCAAGAAGAATCAAAAAGTCTCTTAGTTCATTCTTTTCCCAAGGAAAGTTATTGGGTTTCTAATTTATTTAAATAAGTGGTGGCATAAGTAGTTAAACACATGTAACCAGTCGTTGGTTCAAAGCATCAAGACTTGTGTAACAACACCAAAAAGCCTCAGTCTATAACCTATTAAAAATGCTTTGGAAATGTAAATTAAAGATGACAACATGAAACAGTTCTATTGATGCAACTCCTTTTGATTATAAAACTATGCAAGACCATGCAAAATTTAAGAACTTTACGAAAGATAGTAAACATTTTCTAAGGAATGGAACTTTGAGTTAGTTTATGTCCTCATAGGGGTTGACAAGTTTTTTATTACAAAGAAGCAGATAGTAAATAGTTTAGGCTTTGTAGTTCATTGGGCTCTGTTGTAACTACTCAATTCTGTCATGGTAGCTTGGAAGCAAACATACATAAAATAATGGGGTGGATGTGTTCAAATAAAACTTTATTTACAAGACATGGTGAATTAAGACTGGATTTGACCCAAGGGCCATAGGTTGCAACTCCTATACGACATGTAAAAAATATATAGATGATGAATATTCTACCTGAATAAAAGTTATATATAGTAATATTTTACATGTGTATTTGTCAGCATCATTTTTCTTTTGGGAACTCCAGCCATCATACAATTATTGTGAGACAGATGATAAAAGAGATTTAATAAGCACATTTTCCTTCTGAAAGGGGTTTTCCATTTTGTTTGAAGAAAGCAAGGGAAAATAATTAGATACTGTTTTTCTGGTTTTCTAATTGCATTTAAACAAGTTTTCAATTATATTAGAAACTAGCTGAGAGTCTTCTCATGATCACAGACTTTTAGAAATCTGATTATTCAGTCAATTATTCAAGAAAAAATGATTAAATACTTTTGTGCGCTAATAACCATGGTAGGGGATTCATATCAAATGCTCATAGACAAACTCTTCTCGTGATATAAGACCTATGATAATGTGATCTATAGGATGTTATGGGAACTCTAAAGAAGAAATTTATGAGACTACTTAGAAAGCATAATGTCTTAATTGTCAGAACAAAGTGTTTTAAATCAGTGTGCTAATGTCTTTATTATTTTTCTGTCAATTGCTATAACTACTGTTGGCCATAGTACCAGGAAGTCCAGTTAATTTTTCTTTTACTTTTCCGAGTGTGGCAAAAACTTAGTGTAAAATGTCCAGTTTTCACATCTAATCTAAAGGATTATAGTAGTAGGATCAGCTTACTCTATTGCTTCTACCTGTGAATATATTGCTTCATAGTTTAACTATTTGGAAATGAATGATGCTGGTCCTTTATTTTATGATAATCTCTTGTCTACCTAGCTGTACGTCCCACTGTGTTCTTCCAGAGGGGATATTTTCACTCTTATAGCTTAGGTCAGAAAAGTATGCCAAATACTTGGGTTCCAGAAGACATAGCTCTTCGTACTTGGATACTGCAGTCCACTAATGCAGAAACCTTCCAGAGGAACAGGTTTAAGAGAGGTTCTTCAGTTTACCACCTCATAGGCCCAGAACCATTGAACTTTCCTACCTCCGCCCAAGTATCCATGTCTAAGTATTTGGCAGCTTTTTCTTTTAGACTTTCATAAAACAAATGGTCTGATTATATTGCATTTCCCCTAAATTTGTCATTCTTAAGTAAGCTACCTATTCATTTTTCCAAGTTTTCTGTTTTTTTCCTCTTTTTAAAAACAGTTCCTCAATGAAGTGGCACCTTTTTTGCTGAAGACAAGGTGATCAAATATATATAAATCCACACATGCACAAGTAATTTTAGGGTGCCATTTAATCTTATGAATATTTGATATTCATTAGACAAAATATGCCTTAAATGTGTGACCTGTGTCTTACTGCCTTCATGATTAGAGTCCAGAAATGCTCCCTTCAAATCAGAAAGCCCACTTTTTGCTGTGGCCCAACACAGGTACTTGCAACCTCTGAAGTCATAGCCCTCATAACAAGAAAGGGAACAAGTAGACTTCTAACTACTGGTGCTCAAATGCTTAATTTATTAATATGCTACAGTGGCTATTTGCAACAGAGTTATGGCTAAAATACAGGAGTCAAAGTCCAAGGCCCAATGTTGAAGTTTAATATTAAGACATGTTTGTGTGCAGAGAGGCTCCTGCTCCCGCTCCCTGTACTTACCTCCCAGCCCAACAGTGTCCAAGCAGGGTCTAATGCTAGAGATATGTTCTGCAATTAATGTTACACTTTATCTCTTACCATCTCTTTCTCAAAGGCAAACGTACAATTTGGAGGTTTTAAAGAGAGATGCGCTTTAGTTTAGAGGCCTAATGATCTTTGACATATGTCAATGAGATCAATAATGGGAATTGTATCTTAGGAAACCAAAAAAGTAAACGCTCAATAAATGTGTTCTAGTTCTACCAGTTTTGGAGATGGTGATCTAAGGTACATGGTGCAAAGGGCAACATCTTTCACTGTCTTTCCATATTAGAAAACTACAGCACAGGCTCCCTGTAGGTGATGCTACAAACTATAGGACTGTCTCTAACGCTAGACCCAAACCCCCAAATTTGGATGATCTAGCTCAGGGCAGGTCTCTTAACGAACCAAGGCACTTCTCAAGGGAACTGTGAATTCATTCTCTCCATTGATTCTGTACTGTTCTTCTTAGAATTAATCCTACTTCCTCTTGAAATCTCCAAGTAGAGTTAATGATTAGACTTTATGTAGGGGTGGTCCCTAAATGACATAAATGAATTACCCAGAGTATTGATAGAGCCAATGCAATGGTTAACAGTGTATAATTAGGTAATTATGCACTAACTCGTACATTTCCTCTGTCTACAAGACATAGACATCCTACATGAGGACATACAGTTTGTCCTTCAATGTAGGATACCCAATTCCAGCAAGCTTTCAAATGAGTCTCTTTAAAAACAGCTTAAATGAGTAAGGATCCAGTTTGCACACTTAACACTTCTTTCCCCAAATGAAAGGAGTAATTCCCGGCAAGTCGAAACTGAAGGAAGCAGAAGGAAGAAACAATGCAGTCAGCAGAGAAATGCAGTATGAATTCACATAGGGAAATCTAAAACATGCTGTGACACTACTTAATTAAATCTTAGTTTAATGTATTCATCATCAACCGTATATTGAGTATCGCGCGTTTGGCACTGTTCTACAGACTGCAGATAATGGTGATAAATATTTCATCCTTGCCTTGGAAAAGCTTGCAGCCAAGAAAGGGAGAAAACTTCAGACGAGACTGTGATATTCGCAGAGTAAACACAGGAAGTAACGAGTACAGGGGGAAAAACGCCCTCATTCTCCCAGGAAAAGTTTCTGGAAGATGGAAGACCCTGGCCCCTCACCAATTAGATAGAACACGCCTCCTTTATTACAATGAGAGAGGAAAATGTGGAAAGAATGGCCAGACTTTTTGTAAAAGTCTCTTGAAAGAAATGGGAAACCAAGAAAATAGATGTTCTTTTTTTTTTAAACATGTGGCCTAAGATGATCAGATCAGAGTAGACTAAAATCTTTTGTCTTCTGGTGGATGGACAGGATGGCTTGTATCATTTTTTGTGTGGGGGAAAAAAAAAAGTGCCCACAGAAACTGGGGAAACCTCAGTGTACCACGGGGAAAGCTAGCCTGAAGCCAAAGTTAACATTGAAATGGGGACAATGGAATAGAGCCCCAACAGATGCTATTGCCTGAGTTCTGCTTTAAACATTTCAATCTTATCAGTCAATGCATTCACTTTAGTAAGACAATTTAGCTTTTTTTTTCTTTCTTTCTGTTAAACCTGGGAGTGAGACAATGCTTTTCACCTGCTATTCAGATGGATAGCAACAAATGTCCTTAAAGGTGTTTTGAAGTCCTTAAAGATTTTTATGTCAAAATGTATGTGTAGCAGATGATGTGTTTTATTATATATGTTTAATAAGCCCTGGATATGTGATCGCATGGTAGTGTCCTCAGGAAACATACACAGCAAGACCTACTAATTTATTTCACTTCTCATATCATTGTGTTCCCTTTTCCTCACATGGAAATGTTGCTTATATTGGTCACTGGCAGAAGCAGTGTGTCTAACTAGATGGGCCAGAAATCTAATCTGGTGTGACAAATGAAAGAGACACCTAATTGGCTATGTAATTCTAGGGTGGAACTGTTACCAATTTTAAGCAATGGATGTTCTCAGAAAAATATTATACACAGCTCCAGTGATTACAATTACTATGGGGAACCATTGGATGTTTCTCTAATCTTCTAGTGGGTTATAAAAATTAATGGAAACTTTTGGTAACTGGTATTTTACTCACATATGATGACGATCTGAGTTTAGCTTCTTTGATTCAAAACGGTCCTAACCATAAAGCTACGTTCATTTTATTGTGGAAAGTATCCATCTTTAAACATAACATGACCATCTCTTTTCATTTAAATATAAAAACCTTTAACTTTAAATCATGTCAGTCGCTTGCCTGAAATACCCACCAGTTAGGGACACTTTTTGACTTCAGCTTCTATTGTCCCTACTCACCTCACGGTCTAGTGAAACGTCCAAAAACCACCAGTATTGTTCTTTCAGTTTCTATTGCTCATACACTTTTGTATTCATGTTAATTTACCAGAAACCAAACCTTTTGAGATTTATGGGAAGCTGAAATTCCATAGCTGAAAGTTGAGAGAAACTAACTAGGCCATATTAGTATGTAACTAGAGTTACATACTAATCACTTCCTGGCTTGCGTCTTAGGAAACTGATGAAACTTAGCTCAGACTTGGAAATATTACCCTTAGCAAGAGATTGTGCTGTACTACTGTTTATTTCTGGTCTTGCATTCCTCCAGTGTATCACATGTACCCTTCCTAAAGCTTCTTAGAAATTGGCTCCTTTTCCACTTCACTTATTTTAGTAGCTTCTGTACGATTTGGCAGACAGAAAGACACAAATGAGACAGTTCTCGATATGCCCACGCTCACCATGTACTTACAATTAAACTATACTCTTTAGCATAGATGTGCATAAAACAACTTTTCAGCTTAATATTCTGGATAACTCTGAAGCTGCAACATTTAAAATAATAATAAGGCATATTAACACACATTCAGTTTTTTCCAGGCACTGTGGTAGTGCATCACATACATTAAATTCTAATCCTTTCAACAAACCCTGCACACTTGATATCCTTGTCTGCTTTTTAAAGGTGAGGCGTTTGAGATTCATGTAAGTTATTTGCTAAATGCCATGTACCTGGTAAGAGTTAGGGCCTGCTATTCAAATCAAGTTTTGTTTCTTTCTGCCACAAAATATATAATGGGCAAAAAATAGATATATCATGGGAAATACATTGTCTTGTTTCAGAGAGGAATGGTGGGGATATCAGTACTGGAAAGAAGGTAATATAGATAATTTGTATGTATATTATACTCTAAAACTGAGGTCCTTAGTTCAGGGTTGAAAGGCAAAGACACTACCCGCCAATTAGCCAAAATTTTTTTCTCCAAGCAATAGACTAGAACCACAGTATCTTTCATGTGAAAGATAGTTTCATTTTTTTCTTTTTTGATTTTTTAAACAAAACATTTTAGACATTAAAAAGCATTTTAACTGTCCAGTGATTATAAATATTATAATATTGGCTCTGCATAATAAAAAAATTCCAAATGGCTCAAGATTATCTCTGGCGACTCGTTTGAATATATTTAACTGGTAGATGTATTCTGGACAGGAATTTCGTTAGTGTGGCTATCAGAGGGCTTCAAAATAAAATTAGCTTACCATTATTATATAGCAGAGCTTTATCAGCCTTACAAGTTAAAGTAGACTTTTGTCACAGACAAAGGTTATTTTGACAAAGCCAAATTAAGGTCCAGGTAGGTCTTGATACACAGAAAGAATGCTCAATCCCTAGTGAATCTAGCGATAATTAACATCTGATTTAAAAAACCATTGGGAATGACTTGGAATGCTTTAATTGGTCCACCTTAGTTGCCTGCAGGCTTTTCTATTGTGGGGATGATTTAAATCTCTTCTAGCTTTCAGCTAAATCTCAGCATGTCTCAGATTTCTGAATTTACCTTTATCATTTGAGGCCCTAAGGAGAAAATGAATTGTAATTCGGCTTTCATCTTCATGGAGAAACATACATGTTTCTATAATAAAGGGAGAGCTGATTAAGAGGGCAGGATTCCATCACAAAGTAAGTAGGAATGGATCGTTAGTTGTGCACTAACGCACATGACCTACTCCTTTCCTGTCAAACATTATATAAATACATATTTTTAACTTAAAAGAGTGATGAAGAATTAGATCACAAAACCACTGGGGAGGCAATTGAGATATACAGAACTAGTGTAAAGCCATACATGTACCGGGGCCTATCAGTAATTGTTACTCCTATGGTAAAATGAGACATGAAATTACTGAATGTTAACTGTATCACTTACATATTTTTATTGTTGCCTTCTTTGAATGAAACCCATGGGAGGGTGGTTATGAAAAATAATGATAGCCATTAAGAGTGCAGATCTAATTGAAGGCATTATCAAATGTGGTAACACATACAGCTGGACCACCATGGAAATAGAAATAAATACGCAGATGGTTGAAACCAGTCTGCCCGTCAATGAACCATTAAGGCACATTATCCCAGCTGTCAAAAATTTTTCTATTTATATTGCGTAATCATCTTTGCTAAGTGGTAGATATGCAATTAATCTGTTTATATTTAAGACTATATTTTTATAAGTTTAGAAAGGTGAAACTTTATTCTCTGGAAAGTTTTTGTATTTGTTTGGTGTCTCTTACTATATGTCATACTATCCTAATTTCAGACTAGTGTTATTTATGTCATAATAATATATAATATATTATTAACTCTATATGTTCATTCAGTAACATCTCCTTTATTTTAACATATATATGCATATACATTTTATGTAAATTTCTTTGACATAAACACTAAGTCATTATGAAGAAGATAGTTTTTAATTTGGTTTTGAGCTGTTTAGTTATAGGTAACAGGTTGAGAAAACTTAAAAATCTCTGTAGATGAAGAGAGAAAATGAGCAGCAACACATTTTCTTTACTTTTCTTTGTTCCTTTCACTATAAACACACACACACTTTAATAAAATAGCAGTTTCAATATTTCCATTATGCAGAGATAGTAATGTCAGAAAGTGTAGGAAGCGGGGTCCTGCTGTCATTGAGAGTGCTTGAATATCTACTTCTGAGTGAGTTGTCCGAGGGTTGCCAGTAAGCGTAAAGGAAAAGTCTTGTCAGTCTGGTACTTAATTGGATGCACTCCATTCTATTTGTAATCTCTGGGGGAAGATCCTCTCAAACAGTGGACCCATAACATTTATAATTAAGATACCACACTTCAAGCTTTGCTTTCATTTACACTGGGAAAATCATTCTTTTAAGATTCATATGAACAAATGGTTTTAGCATGAAAAATATGCAATAAAATCTTTGTAAGGTGAATACATACGAGGTTGTACTTTAGGAAAAGTTTTGTCTTAAGTTCCTCTCATTCCTTAGTAATCAGTTCCATTTTTATGTAGGAAGACATTATGCTATCTTTTATCATGTTCATGAGAATGGTGAAGTATAGTGATATTCCACCAAAATGTTATTTTGATACTAGTCAGAATCGAATCTGTGATGTGAAATGCAAGAATATATTTTTAGGTTACCCCAAAACCTAGGTTCAGCTTCAAATGTCTGTGAAACCCAAAAGTGAACAGCATTGTAAACCAGAAAGAAAAAAAAAAAAAGTTGTATATAGATGTCAAAAGCATAAAGACACTTCTGCCAGCAAAATACAGGTAAAAACAGCCAAATGGAAGGGAAAATGTGACACAGGACCCACCTGCCACAAATCACTTGAACATCCATAATGGAACTCGTAGTTTGAAAGGGTAGGGACTAGATTGCCCCAGCAGCCTTTCCAGCGATGGTTCTCTGAAGCTGTGAGGCGACACTGAACAGAGTTGTGGAGGGACGGGTGGATTACCCAGGGCCTCAGCTCACCGCCTGGTGTAAGGGCAGGCACAGTGACTGTGAACGGGCCCTGCAGTTCCAGGTAGTGCATCTGTGCCGGGCGGTGAACAGGTGGCTCCAGTCGGAGTCCAGCTGCTTCCACAACAAACAAGGAAAACCACCCATCCTCTCTCTCCTTTCTTCTCTCAACTTCCTGCCTGTTGTCAAATCTCTCTAACAACCAAATAGGCTACAGAAAATTAAATGTTCTCCTTCTCGGTGACTTGAAAGAAGAGATGCGGGTTTCCCGCAATCTCTGGCAGAACCTGCCTCAATTTAAAATAGGAACGTTAGCCGGCCGGGTGTGGCTCAGTGGTTGAGCATCAGCTTAGAATCCAGGAGATCACAGTTCAGTTCTGGATCAGGGCCCATGCCTGGGTTGTGGGCTCGATCCCCAATCTGGGGCGTGCAGGAGGCAGCTGATCAATGATGACTTTCATCATTGATGTTTCTATCTCTCTCCCTCTCTTCATCCTTCCTCTCTCTGAAATCAAAGATATATTTAAAAAATAAAATAATAAAATAAAATATGAATGTTAATTTCTTTTCCTGTTAAACATGGGACAAAGAAAAAATTATCTTACACAAGAAAAAATGTTGCAATTCAAAAGAAAGTGCACAATATGAAGAAACAGACATGTCTTCCTCAACAAAGAATTGTAATGAGTCAAGAAAACAGAAAATCCATAATTTTTTGTATTTGTAATTTACTAAACAATATTACTTCCAAAACACTACATGCCAGGTGCTTTTCAAAGGGTGTTTCAGATAGTAACATTTAACCACTATAATAAGTTATAATCCCCTTTTCACAAATTTCATTCTTAATAGAAAACCAAGAGTATGTTTTATAGATGAAGATAGAGGTGGCAGACACAAAGAAGAACTTGAGATGAGAAAGGGATCTTGGTCCCTGGGGTAACATGGAGACACAGTAGGAGCTCAGCAAATATTTGTTGTCTTGAATTTTGTTGAATGTAAAAGAGAATTTATAATTTAAAAAAATGTAAGCAGTATATCATACTTGGTCATTCAGACAAAAAAAAAAATCACCAAAATAATAAAGACACTTTAAGTTTCCATACAGTTAAAAATAAATGATAGAGGTAAAAATGAAAATAAGAGAAGTAAACATGGATGAAATATTAAGATTTTTAAATAGTAGTATAAATAGAATCCAAGGATGAAAAGTAGATGATAAATACTGAAGAAATAAGAAAAAAGTTGAATATATATTTCTTTTTAAACATAAGCATTTGCCATGTTTACATTGATAATGGTGATGAGGATGATAACTGGTATTAATAATTGATTTACAAAGGGCTTTGTGTTTATAAACTCATTTAATTTTCACAAGTTATTAACCCTGGTAAACCCTTTTAAGGGAGTCCCGTTATTATCAGAATTTTGCAGAGGCAGAAATTGAAGTCTAGGATGAAAGCTAAAGCCTGGATTCAAACCCACAGAGCATTTCCCTGATCCCTTCACTCCAGTCACTTTTGTACCAGATTCTCCTGATGAAAAGAGACCTAAATCTCAGTCAGGGTACTGTGCTTCAAGAGTAAAACAAACATTTATTCATGCAGAAATATAAAAAACAAACACTACCAAAACAAACAACAACAAAAAACAAAAAACACCACGTCGGTGCCTAGTGAGACAGGCCATGAGAATTATCAAAGTCAAAATAGGTGCCAAAGACAGTGAATTCATTTCTGTAGCATTTTGAGTAAAACAGATTGTGGTCAATTTATTATATTTGGCTATAGAAAAATCTAAAAGAACGTATATCTTTCAAATAAAGAGTAATTAAAGACATATTTGCACTCAGTAGTGAGATAAATCAAAATAAGTTATTCATATGGAATATGGAATCTTTTTTTAAAAAACTAGTAGAAAAAATATAAAAACTATTAATTTATAAATTACAGTGTATAAATCAATATTATTAAACATGTCACATTATTAATCATTTATTCAATAATATTTACAGAGAGACAACTATGTGCTAGAGAGTCAACGAACAAAACATATATTCTTACTCTTATTTGTAACGTACTTATAGTGTGGATGGTGGAGTCACAATAAAAAAACAGGTTGTGATGAATGCCATGAAGTCAAATAAAGCAGAGTAAGGGCACAGAGTGAGGGCAATAGGGAAAGGCCTCTGCGGTACGGTGACCCTTGCGTGGTGGGAAGTGAGGGAGTTGGGTCTTGAGGCTGTCTGGAGGGTGGTCATCCCAGTAGGAAAGGAGAGCAAGTCCTAAGGCCTAGGGTTGAAGAGTGCTTTCAAGGAAGCGAGTGGAGGAAGTGAGATATGTTAAAAGGTCAGAGAAAGAACCAGATATTCAGGCCAGGGGTTTGCAAACGATAAACCTGTGGGTCTAATTCTGCCCACTACATTTTTTTTTTTTTTTTTGGTAACAAAAATTTTATTGGGACACAGACACACCCATCCATTTATTCATATTGTTTATGGCTGCTTTTACCCTTAAACAGCAGAGCTGAATAGCTGCATATTGTGCTTTTTGCCCACAAAGCTGAAAATTTTTACTTGTTGACCTTGAATAGAAAAGTTGACTGAAACCTGGCTCATATATTGTTAAGTTTTGGATTTTAATATTAGTGAGAAGTCAATAGAGGGCTTCTGAGCAGAAAAGTGGTATCTGACTTACAGAAGAAACATTGATTCTATTTAGCAAATAGACTTTACTGAGGCATGAGCACAAGAAAGGAGTACTTAGTAAGTTGTTTTCATAATCTGAGCCGTAATTATTTATGACTTAGAGTTGAGTGATTGCAGTGGAGTACGTGAGAGGTGTCTGGAGTCCATATATATTTTGAAGAAAGCATTGAAAGAATTTGATGACCTATTTGATGTGGGGTGAGAGAAAGAGGAGACGAGAGGAAATAGAAGAGTTTCCCCTGTATAACTGGTAGAATAAAATCTCCATTTTCTTAGGTAAAGAAGAAATAAAATAATTAGATTGTAAAATAAGAGGTCCAAAATATTCTATATCTGAGTTTAAAAATAGGTAAGATTAAAAGTAACAAATAGCAAAATACTGTTTAATTCTTGACAATGACAAGTAGAGAAATAGGTTAGTTATATTTTTTGCACTTATATATTACTACAGTGCCCAAAGTACAAAGTAAATAATCTTTGAGCCCATAATTATATCAGTGTTTACGAAATAAATAAATGAGAGATGAGAAAAATCTTCCTTCCAGAAAAATTGCAAATAATTTATGTTAAGTCCTGTCTAGGAGGTGGAGATTAACTCCCGCCCACAGCCCTTTGAATGTGGCTTCCAGAGAATCTAGTAGAGGAAGTGGAGAGACAGGTAACATTTTTCAAGTGGAAAACCCTGGAAACACTACCTCGAAGTGACCGGGGTTAACAGTATCAATGATGAGTCAGGTGATCGCACGTACTGGTGATAGGAGGTGATAAGAAGAGCACTTCACCTCTGTGGATTCTTCCCCAAACCACCTCTCAGCTAAGACCATGAGAAAAATATCAGACAAACCCAAATTGAGGAACATTTTACAAAATGCCTGATCAGTACTTTTCAAAATCTCAAGGTCACGATAAATAGGAAAATGCTATGATTAACTGTCATAAACCAGAGGCAACCATAGAAATGTCACAGCTAAATGCAGTGTGGTATCCTGGATAAGATCTTGGAAACAGGAGCAGAACTTCAGTGGAAAAACTAATGAAATACAAATAAAAGCTGAAGCGGGGTTAATAGTAATGCACCAATTTGGTTCCTTTTTTTAAATTTTTTTCTTTTTATTGATTTCAGACAGAGGAAGGGAGAGGGACAGAGAGAGAAAAACATCAATGATCAGCTGCCTCCTGCACCCCACCCCCAGGGATGGAGCCTGCAGCCCGGGCATGTGCCCTGACTGGGAATTGAACCGCGATCCCCTGGATCCTAGGTCCATGCTCAGCCACTGAGCCACACTGGCTGGGCCCGATTTGGTTTCTTAACTGGGAAAAGTATGACTTGGTAAAGTAATATGCTAACAACAGGGGAAACTGAATGAGGAGGAATATCAGAATTTTCTATCTTGCCACATTTTTCTAAATCTAAAATTATTCTAAAATAAAAAGGTTATTAAAAAGGTTATTTAAAAGGTATAGGCTAAAAAAATCACTAGTAAAAATATCTTAGACTATTTTCAGTTTCCTAGCAGAATAGAAATACTATTCACAGGGAAGAAGAAAAAATACAAAGAACTACAAACTAAATGCAGTAAACAAGTTGGTGGATAAAAGCATCATAATTTAAATATGATTAAAATTAATATATGTATTTCTCCACAAAGGAGTAGAGCTTGCAAAGAAAATATTTCTTAATGGGAAATTGGCTATGTCATAGTACATATCAATGTACAAAAAGACGAGGGAACAAACTTTCTGGATCCTGAAATGATATCTGATAAATTGAATATTTTCTTGGAATATTGGTGGCATGACATGAGACTAAGCCTAGAGTAAAATGATTTTCTTAAATACTGTAATGAACATCTCTCTTAAAATTACATAATTTACTATATCATTATCATTGAAGATTCTAAGCAATATAAAAAATTAAAACATTGTTAAAAAACACTAAATTAAAACTTAAGAAAATAATTTAAAAATTAATATTTATCTTTTCAAAAAGTAAGAAAGATCATTCTAAGAAAAAATCTAAAGAGAAAAATTATAAAGAATATCTGTGATATAATTGACCTTAGGTTCAAAAAGAATTATGTTAAAAGCAAAAATAAATTAATATTATTAAATTAGAAAAAGATACGTGACCATACATCTCACTCAAAACTTTACCACCTGTAATTGAAAAAAAGAAATTCCAACAGGTAAGAAAAAAGCAAATGATCCAATATAAAATGGAGAAAATAAATGCACAGTAAATTCATTTAAGTATTATATAAAAGCACTTCACATATTTAAATAGTTAAGCTTACAGTTGCAAAATTGAGTGCAAATAATAAAATTTCTAGTTCAAACAAAAAAGTTGAACTACATAGTAAAGTATTAACTAAGATTATGGAAATAAAAAATAATAATATTCAGTGTTGGTAAAACTTCTGTGAGCAACAAGTCAAGATAATTCCTAGTCAGAATGTAAAAATATAATTATCTATACTTAAATTATAGTACCCACTGGGCTCCAGGGAAGGCAAAAGGTAAAGCATACTTAACACACTGTGTCACAGATCTAGTTTGCTAAAATTTATTTTTAAATTCTGCTTCTGGCCATTGGAGAAATCAAACTCAGGCTTACAAGAGATAAACTAGAAATATACAAGCTAAGAGAATTAATAAAAATATTGTGACTACTAGAAATTAATGGCAGTTTCCTATATCATGAGAATAAATGTGTTTCTTATGAGGTAATTTTTAAATTTTGAAAATGGTATTTCTATGAAAAAATACTATTTTTATGTGTTTTTCTTTGATGTGTTCCAGTGTTAAATGGTGTACAAATTATCACAGCTTTCACATTAAAGGTGATAAGCAAGGGGAAATGGGTTGATTCGCTGCTATCCTAAACAAGAAAAAATACACGATTATGAAATTTTGAATGAGATAAAAGGCATAGGTGACACTTTGTGTTCTAAACATAAAGAGATACCTTGAGAAAATGATCTTATTTCTCTTGTGCTATGTGTAAACCAAGGGAGAAATGAGGTATTCCAAGGAAATGAATTGGGTTATTGTATTAGGGAGGGATTCTGGAAAGGGAAGTGAAAGAAGTGTGAAATCCTGTATTCAGATATCTGTTTGCGCCAATGGTGAAGAATGAGAGAAGACATGCAGGGATTTTGATTCCAAGCTGACTGGGATGTGGTTCAAATAAACCCAGCAGTTGGGATTAATATGCAATAAATGGCTAAAAATCTAAATGGGCTGGCCTGTGACATTTACTGGATTACTTTCCAGCTACTTAGCTGCTACAGCAGCCCTCACTGTGACCAAACACTGATCTAACTGCTGGGAATAGTGTGGTAAAGGAAACACACCCACTTTCTGCCCCCTGACGTTGCCAGTCCTGATGTGGACAGTTGACACCTTTGGAACAAGTCCCCTATTAAGTGCTTGCGAGGGTTTCCTGAGCTCTCTGATAATGAGATTACTGGCTCAGTCTCTGGTGCTAGCAAATAATGTTGCAAATTCTCCTACAGAGCATTTGCCATTCTCGATTAAGATTAATCTCTTGAGACGTTTGTCTGCACATTCTAGGTACTTCAGAACTCTGGGAGGCGGCTGAAAACGAGAATAAGCTCTTGAGCATATTCTAAATTCCTCGTGGAAATGGGTTAGCCTCCTGCCTGCATTCGGAATCATATTAGGGACCTAACGTTTCACAAAAGAATGTCAATTCAGCTGCCTGAGTGTGTGAAATGTAAAACATATGGATCGTTTTATCAACAACGCAAAATATTGGCATTTCATACACTCATTAAAAGTGTCAATCATAAATTGACTGTGATGCCAAAAACTTGCTTGAGACATCTGATATTTGAGAGATAGGATCTGAAAGTCATATGAAGCATCCGTTCCTCTAGTCAGTCAATCAAGAAATTGAAGCTCAGGTTTTTATTTCGTTTTCCAAATTTCATGACTTGAAGGAACATAGAATTTGCTCTCTCCCTTTCACTGTTATACCCGTGCTTTCAGAGAATAAAATTTGATGGTTTAATGGTTCTGTTCATCTGTTCGTAAATATTTATAGATTTATTGCTAACCATTAAGCCAGGTATAAATATGAAGGACATATGAGATAATAAACTTGCTTTTTTTCATAAATCATAGAAGTGTTGTAACCAAGAGACTTGGCTCTGTACTCAAACTAACATTAAGTTTAAATCCCTCCTTTCTTACTAATAAGCTATATCCTCTTATGCAGTTTTATTGATTTTTACCTTAATCTTGAATATTTTCTTTTTTAGCTAGCTTTGTGTTTATTTTACATTTAAAAATATTTTTCCTGATGGTGGAACCTAGTTATTGATTTATGACCTTTCCTTGTATCTAATGTAAGCACATTTTCCTACTTAGTACTCTTAACTGAATTCCATATACTTTGATATGTTGTATTTATAAAATGTATTTTGATACTTTCCCTTGGACCCATGGGTTCATTAGAGGTGTGTTGTTCATTGTCATGTGCTTGGAGATTTTCTCTTGTCTTTCAGTTACTGATTTCTAGTGTGATCACTTTATAGTCAGAGAACGTAGTCTGCAGTTATTTAAGTTTTCTGAGATTTGTTTTATGGCCCATGATATATGGTCTATATTGGTGAACATCTTGTTGAAAAAATGTGTATTCTGCTGGTGTTGGCTGTACTAGTCTATATGTCATTTATATTCTGGTGGTTGCTTCTGAAATTTGTCTTTGTGCTTACTGATTTTCTCTTTGGTAGTTCTATCAGTTGCCAAGAGGGAAATGTTGGAGTCCCTACTTATAATTGTGAATATGTCTATTTCTTTTTTCAGGTCTATTGGCTTTTCCTGGATGTATTTTTAGGCTCTGTCATTTGGTGCATACACAATTTAATAGTGCTATGTCTTTATGATTGATCCTTTTATCGTTATAAAATATATTTTAATGAGAATTACATTGACTTGTATACATTTTATGGATTCCTAGGGATGTAATCTACATAAATTAATAATTAAATCCGGGCATCTCAAACCCCAGTGTAGTACTAAGATGAGTTCTTTTAACCTTAGCCAAAGTAACCCGAAATACATTTTATAGTGGGGCATAATAAGACACCAGAAAGAGAATCTTAGCCCTTGTTCAAAGAATTTTATACAGTAAATATGTACCTTGTCCTTTCATTTATAAATACAATAAGTGTTGGGCGTGTGTGTGTTGGTGTGTGTGTATAGATATATTGTGCAGTTATGACTAAGAAAGAGCTACTTAATATGCACATAGAAATTAATAGATAGGTATACTTGAAGTGTGATTGTGATATTAACTAACAGTTCCTTCTATCTATCAGTAAATCCCTTGGGCATAAATAGCAAGAAATAAGCTAGAAATAAAACAGCTCTGCTTATGATCTAAGCCTCTCATCATCCTGCCCCCCCCCCCCAGTTTTATAGAGATATAATTGAAATACAGCACTCTACAAGTTTAAGGTGTACAACTTAATGATTTGACTTACATATATAGTGAAATGATTACCATAATAATTTAGTTAACATCTATTGTCTCATATAGATATAAAAAAAGAAAAAAATGTTTTTTCCTTGCGATGAGAATTCTTAGAATGTACCGTCTTAACAACTTTCATGTATACCATACTGAACCTCTGTCTTTATATTTTTATGTTGATATTGAATAATCAGCTAATAATTTTTTGTTGTCAGTTATTATTATAAGATGTACTTCCAGCCTTATACTTTTTCTTTTTTTTTATTAATTGATGCAAAAAAGAAAATAAATAACTTTAAAAAACAGTATGAGTAAATAGTAGAGACTAAGCATCTTGATTCTAGGTTTAATTTTTTAATGGCATGTGTCATAGTGATAGATAAAGTTTTGTTACATTTTATAAGATAAAACTGTTTGATATAAGAAAAAAGTAATGCTTCTTTCAAAAACCATGTATTCATTTTGGACTGTCATCACTTTTAGGTGGAATCTTTTACAAATTCTGTTGTTTTGTTAGTTTTTATTTCAGTTTTAAAAACAAAGTTGTCTAATTTATTCTGCAGATTTCCGAGTACATCCCTGCAAAGCTGAGAATGCAGGTGACTTGTACTGATGACTGTGGTGATCACATAGAAGTGAAAAACACTTAGGCCCCAGGGCCACTTAGTTTATCTGATCCAGGGACAAATAAGTGACTGGGTGGTGTAGACTCAGATCAGGATCAGACCAACACTTCCTGTACATACCTAACCAGAAATTGAGTGTGTGTGTATGTGCATGTGCTACCATCCCCATAACTTAAAAGCTTTTCTAAAGTAGTGAGACGTTTGCTATAACAATCCTGCCCTCCTCCAGTCTCTTCCCTCCAGGGACTATATGGCCTCTTGTGAGTTCTAGAAAATCTTTTGTATGGAGTGACTTGAAACCATGCTACTCTATATTTGACTTTTTGTTTGTTAGCCAGTAAATAGTCTATATAGTTGAGATGCTCAGTAAATACTTGGTAGCTATGATAGTTGAAATTTTACATCTATACTTATCTTTTTATACCTATATCTATATCAGGCTTGGAGCTGGAGGTTTGTGTGGCAACGACTGAAAGATAAAGCCACTTCTTATTTTCAGAATATTTTTGTATACAGGGCTGAATGAATTTCAAGAACACTGGCTTAGTTCAAAACCCCTTGGACCATAGAAGCTGAAAGATAAAACTAACCTGTGTCTAATACTTTTTTTAGAGTTTATAATACCATATTAAAAGTCATTGGCAATTAGAATAACACATAAAATGACAATATGATTTGTAGCTTCCTGTAATACCAGCTGCCACCAACAGTCACGGAAAATCAGCAGTAGGGGAGTGAATAGCAGATCTTGGGGTGTTAACTCAGGGTCAGAAAGTAAATCTCAGATTTCCTTTGAACACCATTGTTGAGTCAGTGCATTTTGTTCACTGGTTGACAGGTTCTGTATGACCCGTGAGGGGAACGAGGTTGTATTAACTATCGTTAATAAGGAACGACCCCCAGACTAAGTGACTTAAGACAATAGGCATGGGCCCTTTCACAGTTTCTGTGGAAGGAGTGCTGGTGCTGGATCTGGGCCTCTGCCCCAAGGTGACCCAGAAGGCTGCCGTCGAGGGGCGGCCTGGGGCTTCCCTCTCTTCTCAAGCTCGTGTGTGTGGCTGCTGACAGGGTGCAGTTCCCCCCAGCTTGGCTGAAGATTGGCCTTGTCGTGACGGCCCCTCTCTAGCTCAGGTGAAACTGTGGCTGCTGAGAGAGCTCCCAAGGCTGAGGTCGCCTCTTTTCATAGCCTCATCGTGGAAAAGCTGTCCCATCACTTTGCTTTATTACGCTCAAGGGCATAATCAAAAGGAGGCAGGAACCGCTGAGGGGCCTGTTAGCTGCTGCCCAGCACTGTTGGAAATGCTGAGGTGACCAAATTATTTTCCTTGCAAACCCATTGGATTCTTTTCTCTCACATTTGTGATTAAGGAAAATACACGTAAATGAACAGAATAGACACGCCCTTTAGATAATCTTGTTTTGTCAATGGGAGTGGCTATGAGGTAAGGTGAGAAACTCACCATATGAAAGAATGGTAAATTTAAATGCTACAAATGCACACAGTCTCACTTTCAAAAGAGACATTTTAATGAAATGTCTTTTAAAATAGCAACAGAGTCCACTAGCATTTAAGACTGTATTTTAAATTTAACAAAAGACAACCAAACTTTGAAGTTCAGATTTTTTCATAATTTTGATAGCATTGATTTTTCTAATATTGGGGTAATAGATATCCAATTAGGATGTTTTGGCTTTGTACCAAAATGTTGAACAAAGTCAACATTAGACCAAAAAATATAAAATGGCTCTATATAAAATGATAGGGGATTATTTCCTTGGTAAAGAGCCACATTTACACAATTCAGAATATCAAGGGGATGTTTTGACTCCTTTTTGTTTTTGTTTTGTTGTTGCCGAGTGTTAGTTCTTAGATAAAACGTAACATTTCCCCCGTGAAAGAGCCACTTTTTAGTGTAGTTAATTAGAATGCCAATTTATTATCAATAATTTGCTTACAGTGTGCACTAGGATGGAACATGACTAAAATTACAAATATCAGCTGGTTGTGATACATGCTCTCTTTCTATGACTTCAGATTTTAGAATCCACTATTATATTGTATTGATTTTTTGGTAAAATCTTTTATTGTTGTTGTATGCAATGTTGAATCATTGAATCTTTCCCTGCTGTGGAATTAGATGTGTAACCATTATTTCATAATGAATATGCTGCCTAACAATGGACTCCTTTATAAACACAACAATAACATTTTGAATTTCATCATTATGAAAGATTGGAAATGTACAATTTAATTCCCAGGGTTTTAGCGTTAATGCGATACCAGCTAAAATATTTACATTTTCAGTGCCAGTTTAATTAAGCATATTCATTGTCTTGAATCAAAACATAATTTGCACTGGGTTTAAATATTTCAGCATTATGTTTGTACAGAATCTGAACACTGTTACAGAGGGTCCTTAGAGTTAATTTTAAACTCCAACAAATGAGTCATTTAAGCTAACCCAAGCTTCTTGGCGCTTCGCAACACAGCTTTACATCTCCTGGCAAATTGAATTCCAGCCAGGTGTCACTCTTTAGAATCCCCAAGGTTTATCTCTGCCCTTCCTGCTCTGACATATGCTTTTGACATACCCAGAAAATTGTGTGATAGAAACCTGTGGAGTGGTAATACCCTCGGCAGCAGGGGTCAGCTGTGAAGATCCGTTAATGAGGCCTCCCATAAACAAACCGCTCTGCACAGCCCTGGTGGCAGAGGAGACAGAAGGAGACATGATCTACTAGCACGTGTTGTGTGCAGTACACATTCTTCAGAGTGCTTTTCCAAAAAGTGAAAAGATGCTGTTGTTTTTCTCTGCATTTCCCATGAGAAAATTATTTGAGTTTATTTGGCTTTTTCCCCCTTCTCAATTTGAGAACTATTTAATATTTACTTTTATTGATATTTCACAATGGGTATGTCATCTTCTATCTGTCTTCATTAAAAATATATGCCACTCTTTGAAAACATGTACCCCAAATCAATTAATATTCATACAACTTGCAGAAAACTGTTCCTAGTAGACCCCGCAATGTAGGTTAACCTGGAGGGAGCATAGTGGAGACCAGGAAAGAGCGTAACTCCTTACAATAAGTAAAAGCTACCAAGTAAAAATGAGGTTGGTACGTTTTTCTTGAAGTGAAATCTGCTGAAAAACAGTACTGTGTCTCAAGGGAAGCGCTAAGTTCATATTATTCAAACTATTTTATAAAGAAATAAACAGAAGCAGGAGACTGGTACATGAAGCAGGAGAAATGGGCTATGACTAGATGACCTAGATAACCACCTAGTGGTTACCTGTTAACTTCCTTTGTGTAGACGTGATACTTCATGATTATATCTCATTTGCATATTTGTTGACATTTGATGTTTTGTGTATGTTATATGTATATATCCTCTGAATAGTTCTTTTATTAATATACAAAACATCGTCATTTTAGGATTAAGTTCAAGTCAAATCCAACAAGTGGGTAAGTAGAGAGTTCGCAAGGCATCGACCATGTTACATGCAATGTGTTTCAAACTACTTGACTCTGACATAATTTTTTTTAAGTTTGTTGGTTATAAGTAATACACATGTAGATTATTTAATAAAAACTCAGCATACCATAAGTGAAGAAATAATTCAAGTTATTACAGTTATTTTTAAAACTAATTAGGAAAACTATCTGTTTTGCCTTTTTAAAAATATGCTTAATATTATTGCAGTCTTATACAATTTGCTTATGTTTTTCCCACTGACCCAAAATATGAATAAATGAAATAGAATACAGTGAAATAAAATGAGAGATTAGTGCATAAATTGCCACATAATGAAATGCTGACTTGAGCAGAGCTATCAAGGACTGCACACGTTTCCTCCTTCCCACATTATAGGTCTCCTTGACTGCTTTAACCTGCCCTTCTGTTTCGTCTTAACTCAGCTTCAAGGACTCTGGATGAAAGAACCTTCATTTACAGACCTCCTGTCCCTTTCCCCATCCCAGTTACAAGAACAATGTGAGCCTGAGAGGTTGTATTAATTTGACAAGGTGGGGTGTGTGTGTGTGTGTGTGTGTGTGTGTGTGTGTGTGTGTGAGGTTGTATTAATTTGACAAGGTGGGGTGTGTGTGTGAGAGGTTGTATTAATTTGACAAGGTGGGGTGTGTGTGTGTGTGTGTGTGTGTGTGTGTAAGTGACTCATCCCATCTGCATTATCAGTGACTCAAATATAGGAGCAATGCCTTATAAACTGTTCCCTTAGGGAACAATTCATGTTATTGTTTGTGATTTTTATAATTCCTCAATGGGTTAAACAGTCTTCCTTCAGTTAGATAGGTTTTGAATACCCCTTTTCTAAGTTTCTCTGATTACCAATAACAGCAGCTATTGAATAACGGAATAAAGTTAGAGATATCATCTGGGCACATGAAACAGTTTTCCTCTGTGCAAAACCATTTTGTGTGTGTGTGCTTGTTGCAAAACCAAGTCCAGGTGTCATGTGGACTACTTGACCCCTATGTCTGGAATTTTCCCCTCAAAATAATTCTCTGTTTCTCTAGGTAATGTGCTATGGAATAGAATGAAATTATCACTGGGCTCTCATCTGAATTATATACTTTAAGGATTCCCATAAACACAGTGGCAGAGAAAATTAAGAGACTTCGAGAAGATTTTCATTTAAGGATACGTTAGTCTACAGGTGTCATTTGGAAAAACTTAGAGTAGACCAGCCACTTACCTTTAATTCAGGGCAGACACAAAACGGCATAGGAAAAAGTTACTGTTACGCCCGACTATGACAACTACCCACAGCATGTTGGGCAATCGGTGTGCCATCAGGATCTTAACTCATGTAGACTGAAATACGTTAGGGTGGGAGGGAAAAAGGAATATATGGAATTTTGTCCCCTTTGCATTTTAATTAAGCCGTGGAGTCATATCGTTGTGAAATTTGAAGTAACTTTACATTCGAGATGAGATTAATGTCTTAGGAAGACTGTGTGAGAAAGGTAAGGCTACAGATTTTATTTTCAGCATCATCTTACCTAGTGGGTATTCTCTTATCTTCACAACATATTTCATCTTAAACTTGTGAAAATAAAATCGACGTAACCAGGTAGTAGAAACGATTCCTTCAGTCCCCTACCCTCCTCTCGCCCTTCCTCCTGCCTACCGTGCCTCCACAGACAGGAAAATGCAGCTCCTTTGTGCCCGTGATGTGCCATGCAAAGGACAGGGCGGTGACCTGCCCCTGCCCTCAGCGGCCAGGCTTCCCCGGGAGCTGGCACTTAGGCCTTGGCGCGCCCTCCCCTCCACTAAGCCTCCAAACGCTTTTCTGGGGCCTGGACGTGCACACTACCAACCAGCTTCTAGAAGCATCACACCTAAGACAGAAGATTGAAAAGGAAATGAAGGTTAGGTGGGTGCAGGCTGGCGACACTGTGTAAACCCCTGGCTGCCCAGAGCCTTATTATCACCTAGGGGAACAGCTTTCAAGAGAATCGAGCAAGCCCCGGTGTCACCACACACACACAGCACACAGGGGTCCCTTCCGTGGGACTTCGCCCTTTTTGTTCATTTGTTTTACATGAGTCACCTCACTCGTTCCTCGGAACATTTGGCTACAAACATTCACATGGACTTCAGCTTCTCTTTGCCCTCCGTGGAAGCCGTGTTGCTCAGATCAGCATCCCGGGATCCGTGTGATTCCTCATGTGCTCGCACTTCCCTCGGCTGCGAAGCGCGGAGCCCTTCAGCGAGCAGTTACCATAGAGCCAACTGAGACACACAGATTGGTTCAGTTATTTGCCATTTGGCTTTGTATTAGTTACTATCTCCTGATACGTGTGTATCTATCTATACTCATTTATAGTCATGAATTAATATGTTTTGAGGGTTTATAGCAAGTTTATTAATATTTGGACCGCACTTAAATTAGGAAGCGCATTAGATGCAATAATTAGTGTGAACATTCAAAAATATAATTGCTTCCTTAAAGCCACAATAAATATTGAGGATTGACTTTCTATTTAACGTGAAATTGGAGAGGATGTGATCTGGATGATTCTCACTTTGTTTTCTGAATCATGACCATGAAGGGTTATTTTCAAAAGAGTGATGTTCACATTTCTGTAGACCTCAGAGTGTCATCGTGAATGAAATTTTTTTTTAAATTCTAGTTAAAAGGACATTTCAGTTATTTGAGAAGTAGTGCATGGGTTTAAATCAATGTTGTGTGTAAGAATTGAAGAGATAGGTTGCTGTGCTTGCCTCAGTAAATTTGATAATTCAGTGTTTTAAAATACAGACATCCATATGCAAAAAGAGAGGTAATAGAACATAGAAGTAACAGATAACAAGGAATAGAGACAGAGGAATTGAGAGAAAATGACTAAGGGAAGAAGACAAAATATGTAGATAGTAACATGGAAAAAGAAATAAAGTGGATCTTATCAAAGGTTGACATACCATGCAAAGCATAAAGCATTTCGGAGGAAATGTGGGAGTTTGCTTTGTTAAAGAAAAATTAAATTTTAAGCAAGTGTTCAAAAAAAAAATCTTTCTGATGAGGCCATCTATTTGATTAAGGATGCAGGGCAGAAACATTAAAGCTGAGTGGTGCGGAGCACTCTGGTTATCTCAGAGTGGCTGTGCTCCGAGAGCAAGCACAGGGATTATTTGATGCCCCTTTCCATCTCCAGTGTCCACAATTTGTGTTTCCAGGACACACACACCAAGATCTATTTTTGTCCATAGTGATTGTTTTACAATATATACAAATATCGAATTATTATGTTATACATGTGAAACTAATATAATGTTATATGTTGATTATATTTAAATAGAAAGAAAAAAGGAAGGAAGGAAGGCGATGGAAACCTTTTCTTGACAAATCATCTATTTTTATAATGTAAATTTAAATTATTTACCCCCCCCCAAAAAAGATCTATTTTTGTAACAAAATGTGGAACGCAAATTATACAAGCTTACATTTTTAAATGCCTGAGTACTATGTTCCTCTCAATTTTTCTGTTTTCTGTTACCTTATCGGAATGAGGAGTTTCTGTTAAAAAGAGAAATGCTTATTTTGGATGTGATAAATTTCCAAAGAATTTAAGAATCATGTTGAAGGACCCCGTAATCACACAGTCAGGTGGTGGCGATGATGTGACATGAATCCATCAATGTGGTTCCCTGCCAGTGTATAATAGCAGGATAGCACTTTAAAAACTGCACACTCGGCTGTGCCTTTTCTAAGGAAAATAAGCAGTTAAAGATGAACAAATGGCTACTTTTTCAGCAGCTCTGTAAGAAGCTTAGGTGCTAATGTTTCTAAATGAAAGGGGTTTAAGTGCCACAGCTATTTTAGGGACATTAGTGCTCAAACAAAGTCAATGTATTATTAGCACTTACATGACTCACTTTTCATAGAGCTAGTCATTTACCAGGACTTCGGGATTTTCCTTTTTAAAAGCAGTTTGTATCTTGGCTTCTAAAACTAGATGCTATGTTTCTGGGAGTCCCAGGAAATGCATTCCTTTCGTTACTTTAAAGGAGTAAAATACTGGGACATTGATCACAGTATCATTGATGTTTTCCCCCTAGAAAGACCGTGAGAAATGTGTTGCTTTATCACCAGATAAGACCACCTGGAAAATAGCAGCATTGTTTTGGTGCATAATAAAGATCTAAGTAGATTTCACAAATACGTTTTAAATGAATGCATAAGTATTTTTCTAATCCTCGTTTTAGAATGTTAGTGCTCTGTTATGACCCGGAGTAGTATTTATTAACTCTTTGTAGTTTTTTAAAATAAGGAATTGCAACATCTTGTAGGTGCTAATCACTTGGCCAGTAGGTGGCAGCATAGCTCTTTGGTTGCTTGGAAGAAGTGTTTTAAAGGAGTCCTAAGAGCTCTCCTTTCTGGTGATTTAAAAATAAAAAGGTTTTCTGTATGCTTCATATGTTTCTTTTATTTTTACACCATATTCATGCCTGGGTATACAATATTTAGGTCTTAGTTTTACAGACAATTAGCAATTTGCCCTTTCAAAAAGATTATGATACATATGCTATATTTACAATATCATTTCCATTTTTAAATCATAACATTTTAGATCATAAAGAAACACTTTTAAATCCTCTGCTTCACCCTTATCATTATTCAGATTAAACAAACATAGAGTCCTAGAAAGATGAAGTGACTTGACCACTTCAGAAATCAGTTAGCCTCCCTTTCTCAATAAAAACTTATCTAGCACAAATTTCTTTTGCACAAATGTTGAAGTCTGAATTAGAGAATATAAACAACGTCTAATGTTTTATTTTGTTCATATTTTAAAGTAAAACGTTTCCTCTCTTCCTCTCTCCCTCCCTCTCTGCTGGTAAGGTTAAGCTAAATTGTGTGCAAAGACCATTGATAATTGGCAGCATTTTTTCCTCACAGCCGACATTCTTAATCCAGTAATGACATTAGATTGGGTGACTAAGTCACTGCCAGCTGATCAACAATGACATATCATCTTAGTAACCACTTGTCTCCCATCTTTCAGAGTGTGTAGGATTGCTGTTCAGAATGTACCTCTCTAAGCAGGAAGCTGACGTTGTTACCACTGGGCAGAAAGGCTTTGCTGTCTGGACTCTCCTCACGGGGCTGCCTCTGGTGCTCCTTTCACCCCAGCACACAGGCTGGGGGCTGTTCCTCCAGGCTGCTGAACAGGTTCCAGCCAGGCCCAAACTTACAGTCACTGAGACACTCCGGCCCCAAATATCTTCAAGGACTGCTTTAAATCTTGGCACAAATGTCACCATTGCAGTGAAAGTACATGAGGTTCCTGATCACCTTAAATAAAATCACAACTGCCCCATTGTCCTTTTTCCTATCCAAGATCTCTGATTTATTTAGTAGTTCTTCTGGCTACTTTAAATTTGAGAACCTTTTATTACAAGCCACCTAAGAACTATACTATTATCAACATTGGCAAACCATATATTTTGTTTGTTTGATTATCAGTTAACTGGTGGTCATTTATTCCATTAGAATATGTCTCAAGTGGCCCCGAATTTTGGCTACTTTTTTTCATTCTGTATCTCTAACACCTAGAATAGGCCCTGGTAAATAGTAAAAACTCAATAAATTGAATATTGACGTTGTTTTTCGTTTTAACAAAAACTGTGGAATCCTTAGAATGAAGTTATAAACCAAAGTAAATGCTACTTTTAAAAGTCTGGTTAGCATAGATCTTATTTCCTGAACTAGTTATAGTTCATACAAAGTATTATATGCCTTGTTTTGTTGAGTTTCTACATCTTTGTTAGTGACTGATGATTATTGCATGTAAAAATAAATGAAAACATTAATAGTCTATTATGTTTTCCAGATACTTGGTGAATTTCTTTTCCTTCTTTTTATTCTATTTCATTTTCTCTTCCTCTTAACAATTATATAATAAAGTACCTGAGGTCAAACTAGTAAAGACTGACCTTAGAATTTTAATTTCATGTTTAGATACAGAAAGATAAAATATAGCGTTTATTTTTAATCCTGAGTCATAGCATTGACCTTGACAATAGCCTTCTGTAACTAGATGCTCCTTGGTAGTAAGAAGGCTTATTTTCATGACTGATTGCATATCATTGGTACCTTGTGTCTCTGTGACTATAAAGCACCTCACCTAGGCTACATATCAGTGACAAGTGATGTCAGAAGAGATAATGCTGATAATATGTGTGGCTTTTTTTTTTTCCTTTTTTCTGTTAAGTGAATATTGATCCAGGGTTTGTAGGGAGAGTTTTGTTACATGAAACACTGTCTTATGAAAAACATAGACACCAGATCCTTTGCTTTGGGGTTATTCAAGATTCTCATGAATGCAAAAGGCTATAATCAGTAGTGAGAAAAATTTGTTACGCAAGCCAAATCAGTTCACATTAAAGTCACACTACACCATTCATTTGTTTTAAATTCAACAATATGAGCTTTTTATTATGAAACTTTACATTCATAGAAACTACCTAAAAACACATTAATTGTTGCAATAATGGGCTTGTTTTATGGTGCTATCACCAAAAAAGAACTAATAAGAAAGAACTCACTGTCACAGAAATGAAATTAAAATAAAACATACGTTTTTCTCATTGAAATCATGAACAATTGATATTGCTCACTGTGAACTATTTTTCTGTTTTTTAATTTATTAAATTTATTGGCATGACATTGGTTAGTATGATCATATAGGTTTCAGGTGTGGATTTCTATGTTACAAGATCTGTATATTGCACTATTTTTCTTGAAGTAAAGAAGATAGAAAAGGGGAACCATGATATGATAGGCAATTTTACATCCATATGCAGACATGCCCAGCTCTTTTAGAAAATAAAATGGGGGAATGAGAAATGAAGAGTTATCAAAGTCTCTAAAATCATTCTATCTTCCCTTGAAATGAGATCTGGGTACTTCATATAGGAATGCAGTTAGCCACCAGCCAGTGTCCAGGGATACAGAAGAAATGTGACGCAAAAACTGCAAATGGTAATGGTATGAAAAATTCCATTTTTATCTAAAGATTGAAAGTAAAATGAATTTACAAAGAAAGCGTTTGCATTACAAAGTCATAATATTTTTGTATTGGTATTTACTGTGTGAATGATCATATGGTATATTGTCACTTTAAATGTTTTAGAGGGAAGGTCTGGGTAAATTAACCATATGATGAGGAAAACAAGCCAATAAGCCACCTGTAGTTTTGTTTGCACAACAATAACATACGTATATAGCTGATGCCTCTGATTGTAGCCATCACAATCTGTAACACCTCTAAACATAAAATGATTATCCATGGATAGGCCCCTTAAGTTCCAACTGTGCAAATTAGCACTGCCCTGGGCACAGCGTTTAAATGGCACAAGGGCTCTGGATGACAGCGCTCACCAACATTTTCTGAAAATTTTAAGTATGAGCCCTAGCATGAAGCTTTCCTCCTGGAATAAAAAGAGTCATTTTTCTTAGATTAGGGACTTTAAAGTCAGTTATGACTTCCAAAATAAAATTACGAGACATTATATTTTTGACCGAATGTAGATATAACATTAAAGAAACTGATATTTTCATATGATATTTCAAAATATGCTGCTGGATTGCTTTTCATTCATGCTAGTATAGTACTCATCTCTTTTATACTAATGATTTGTTTGTGTTTCTGTGCTCTCCCAGCCAGTAGACTGTGAGCTTGTTGGCTTAGTTATTTTTGTAGTTCTGTAGCTAAGATGGTGGCTGGCATAAGGTATTATTCAATAAATGTTTATTAAATGTATTATAAATGTGCAGCATTTTCCCTTTCAGAGCTTTTTGAAATATATAAAAATGAATAAAAAGTAAAATATAATCATTAACCATCTATTTTACTTTATGTGATTCAGTTATAAGCTTTAGTAGAAAATTTTTTATTTATTTAGTTATTTGCTTTTTTATTTCTCCCCTCTTTATTTTTAATGACAAGACATAAGAAAATGAAGCCAATTTTTTTTTCAAGGCATGCAATTTGAAGGGCTTTACAGTGATTTTGATAAACATTTATGAGAAAAATGTGAAAATACTGGGGACTATATTAGGACATTTTGAGAAAGTGATTTATAGTTGCTAGTAAAACTATATTTCCTTTTTTAAAGAAATTCTTTTTGACCAGCAAGCAAAGACTTCTGAAATCAGGTTTTGTGCTTTCTGATGTGTCATATTTGAATCCAAATACATATATACTTTTATATTGCTTGCCAAAAGTAACACCAACATAAAAAAGATTTGTTTTCACCATTTTCCTCCTAAAGTCAAGACCCTTTGTCATCATATTTCTGTGTAATATCCAGAACACAAAAGTCATAGTGAGGAAATGATCACATTTCTTTGTTAATATAAAACCACTTTTTTTCTTAGAAATATATGTGTAGAAATAGGGTCTTAAAAAGGGAGGGTCTTGAGAAAATAAGGAATAGAGTGTATGTCTGAATCCTTACACTACTTTTGTGTCATTACACTACTTTTAAATGCCATCCAAATGAACGAGAAAGTCAAACTTATTCCTTGCTAAAATGGTTTTAAAGCATCTCCTCTTTCTAAACCCTTGTTTGGTGTGAGTACACATGTACTTGCTTGTGTTATGGGCATTGGCTCACAAATCAGCATCTGCAAGTTTCAGGGGGTCTCCCTTGGGCTTCCTTCAGTACCCAGGTATAGGCAGAAAACAGAACACCGACCTAGAAGGCCTGGTGTTCTTCATCTGCTCCCTTCAGCCACCCAGGCCTGGATTGCGGCTTTCTGTGGATCCATCAGGCATATGCACCTATCTTTTCAATTATACTAAGTAGATACATTTTAACATCAAGTATTATGAAGTTAAAAATATTTGGGAAGAAAATATTTAAAACTACAAGTTATATATGCACAAAATCACACCACATTTTTTATATTAACTTTAAATTTATTCTCTCTAGATGGTAGTGTGGCTTAGTGGGTGTGATGCAGGATCATCATGGTCTTGTTCAGCGTCTCCACTGCATCCACCTTCTGCTGATCCTTGCTTGTCTCCTCATGCCAACCTGTATCTCCCCTGCGTCTGTACCAAAATGATACCTTTGGTTAAGTGCCTGTTGTCACCTGGAGGGAAGACGTTAAAAACAGAGTCATTCACTTTATTTCTGAATAGTTCCCTCCTAATTTTATTGCAGAAACCCAAGAATCTCTAGAAGTGAAGGAGGTGCTTTGTAGATTTTAATAGCATCTTTTTTTTAAGAATTCGAAGTTGTATGTTCCTTCAAAGTGGTTTGGGTGTCTAATACTTGCTCAAGAAAATTAGATAATCTTTAAGTCATTGTTATCATTATCCCTATCTCATCTACATTGATTTGCTTTGGTAACAAAGATGTTGATAGAAAATAAGTTCATAAGATATCATGAAACCGGTAATATTTATAGCATTGGTGCCCAAGGCTTACCAATAAGATAAGAACCATTCAAGATAAATAACTCTTCCAGGTTTTATTGGGAAACAAAATTAGTGAGACTGTAGGATGTTAACAAAACTACTCTGGGACTAAAATGGTTAATGTATGATGCAAGGGGGGAAATCAGCAATGCTTTGTGACCTTAAAATACAAGTGCCTCAAATAAGAGTATTTGGGCCATGTCTCCTCAGTGTACAGCCTAGTAGCAGATTTTATTTCTTTTTTCCTCTGTATTTTTAAAAAGATATATTTACTTAGCCATTTCATCTCTGTGTTTGGCTTTGCAGTGATTGATTGATGGTTGGTGACATCGCATAAATCGCAGCTTATGTCAAACTGGGGCAAAGTGAAATGGAAGGAATCTTGTCATTATTACTTGACCTTTACTTTAATGCAACTCATCAGACTGCCACTTAGTTTTGGGAATATACTGAGAAGTGCAGTGCCTGCCCTCAAATTATATTTGAGGAAAAAAAAAAAAGTATTCTGTTAGCACACTTAATGTTCTTCTGTAAGTCATGGCTATCTTATGCTATTGCGTCTATTTGTGATCATATATTACTCTTGTCTGTGAGTTTCTCCATCTGTTATAGTAATTCCCACCTTCACCAGTGTGTGTAGGTGGAGGGACATAGCTTGTCTGACTCGGTTAAGGTGGCAGGAAATGCCTAGACACAGTCAGTCGCGTAAGAGTGATTTGCCAGTTGGCCCAATGCTGAAAAGCACAAATGCTTTACCTTCCACCGGTGAAAATGTAGCTGGAAAGAGTTTAGTCATTCACTCATTTAGATTCACTTATTCGTTTTCAAATAATTAAAATACATTGTCTCGCTGCAGTGTATTAGAAAAACGGAAATCATCGAGTTGATTTTGTGGGAAGCAGATTATTAGATTATTTAACAAATGTAAATATGTGTAGGGTAAGTGACTTAAGAGAGTAAAAGTGGATGGTGACTCTCTAAACAATTAAATCTAAGTTAATACCATGCTCTCTCTCTAGAAGCATTTAATGTAATTGCAAATAAAATATTTGTCCAATATTTTTACACTAATTAGTAACGTCTTTGGGTAATTACTGAAAAATAATGTTTTCAAAGTTACAATGAATCTTTTATATCAGCTTTTTTCCAAGAGCTAAATATAGGAATTTTTATTTAAAATGGAAGAAATCAAAATTTCTCTTCTTGCCATTGTACACTAAATGGGACCCAGCTTGCGTTTTCAGTGCAGACAGTATTAAATTGCAGAAGAGACGTGAGGGAAGCGCTTCTGGGCTTTGGATCACAGGCAGTGACCGATTGTGACTTTGAGGAAAGGAGAAGCCAGGCGAGCCTCGGCACTGGGGCTTTCTGGCTGGGAAACCTACCCCAGTGCAGAGGCCTCGGCTGAGCTGAGCTGAGCTGAGGGAGATTTGGAGTTCAGGGCCGCTGAGGTGGTGGAAACCAGCAGGGCAGGGACTGGGGAGAAGAGAGTGCTGGGAGAGGTCTCAGAAATCTGCAGGGGGTTCCCACGTGTTCATGACCGAGGGACAATTTGCACTGTTGGGAGGAGACTACGGGAAGGTTAATAGAGAGTCATTGCTTCATGGGGCCAAGATCTGAGAAAACACCAGAGACTGTGAAGGCTGAAAGGCATTGAAGTTCTAGCCCAACCAGATGATGGAGCCCTCCCAGAACTGTTTATATATTCAGTTGAGACTGTGGACACTTCAAGTCTTGAAAGAAAAGAATATGGCTTTGAATATGACCCATATCCTAGGATTAAGGGTAAAACCTAAGTAGATACACTCTAGGTAACCCCAATAAGCATTCTGCACAGAACCTTTCCAGAGAACCCAGTGTAAAACAAATGAGCCTTCAAGTGATGCTTACAGGAGGGTGGCTTTTCAGGTGCAGGGGTGCTGTTTTTTGAAAGGGTTAATTTTTCAGTGGATTGAGTAGTGGACATAAGAGAGTGTGATTGGGGTGTGGGAAATGAGCAGGATACCAGCAAAATAGTGAAGCTGCTGAATTTTCACTTTTATGAAAAACATGTCTCAGAAATTCACTTTAAATCACTAAATAGGACGTAAAGTTAGCTTGTAAAAAAAATCATTTATTTAAAAAGAAGGTGGAACTGAATCACTTTACAATTTGACACCTCGATCCTGTGAGTGCCAAGTATACCCTGGAGTTATTGGCACTGAAGCCAGGGCAAGCTTAAAGAGTGCCAGTGGGGCAAGCCGGTGCCAAGCTAATGTTGAAAGTTGCTTAAACAATGTTGACAATTTCTTTTACATCATAATAAGGCAAAGAGAAAGCTAAAATTAGACTTTTACATGATAAACACTTTTGTGTGCACATCTAGTTATCTGTGAACTCAGCATCCATCTCTCCACACTTACCCCTCCCATGTTGGGAGTGCTTCCAGCTACCTGGTTTCTTAAACAAGGAATCCGGGAGTCAGCTTAGAATCTTACTCACACAACCCTCACATGCATTCACTACATTATTCCAAAGCTGTCTGCTACCTCTTTATTTACATTTGAATTTAATTCTTCCCCCAAGGCTCACTGTAATTTTATGATTCTGGTCACTCGTATTGGCCAGTTTGTTTCACAGCTTTCTTGCAACCACTATTTTCTAAACTAACCTTAAAATTGTTCAAAGGATGAAAACTTCTAAATACAAATTGAATTGTGCTGCCCTTCTATAACTTTCATGTTCAATGGCCTGTATTTTTCTTTTGTTGTGGAAGGGGGAGAGAAACATTGATGTGTGAGAGACTCATCGATTGCTTGCCTCCCACTCATGCCCCAACCGGGGCAGGGGATCGAGCTTGCAACAGAGTACATGCCCTTGGCTGGAATCGAACCTGGGGTTCAGTCCGAGGGCTGACACTCTAACCACTGAGCCAGACCGGCTAAGACTAATGGTCTGTATTTTTAAGAAGCATCTCAGGCTCCTTCTCACAGCATTGAAGGTGCCAGTACTCTGCCTTGCCAGGCGTTTATTTTCTCATCAAATCCGATTATTGCCCAACTACATTACACTACGTTTAGTTCCTTCGATTGTTGGCCTACTCACATGACAACCCCTCTTCCTAGAAAATCTACTACTACTGGTCTCAAAAATTAGTGCCCTTGAGAATGCTGTTCAGAGGAAAAATGCAATTAGCTCACTTAAAATAAAATGAACTTGAATGGCTTGACTGGAGTCAGGCACTGCCCAGTCTACCCTGTGGCCCCTGACTTTTATGATGTTTAGGCAAGTTACTTAGATTTATTCGTGTTTTTCCCACGAGCCTGTTCTCTGCTGCACCAGATGCACCTCCCCAGACTGTATTAGTCTTAAGTCTCCCTCTGAAGAGCCCCTACAAGTCCCCTAAATTTTTTCATAATAGCATTTTCAAATAGTTTCTTCTCATACTACCTTCATGTTTCTCCTTGACAACATTTAAAACATAGGAATGTGATAAATCTAATGAACAAAAAGTTGATAAGTACATTCAATTTTTTAAAATATTTTTATATCAAGCCCATATATATGGCATTATTTTATTTACTATACTTACCAGTTACTGTAAAATGACATTAAATATAGAACAGATAAATCTATACTGTCAGTCCTCAATTGTGAGTGAATTTGCCATCCAGGGAACATTTGCAATGCCTGGGGACATTTCTGGTTGCCACAGTAAGGGATGGACAGAATCCAGGGAGGCTGTGAAATATCCTTCAATGCACGGGAGAGTCCCTCACAAAGAAAGAATTATCCATCCCAATATGTCAGTAGTGCTGAGGTTGAAAAACCCTAACCTATATGGAAACATGATTCTTAGGCCCAGCAGTCAACCTGTCCAGGTTAGGATCCTGGCTCCACTTGTAAAATATCTGTGTGATATTGGGTAGTTTCCCTGTTTTTCAGTTTTCTTTTAAAAACAAAGGTAATGACTCATGTGTAAAAGGTTATCATCAGAATTAAATGCTTAGAACTACCTGTATGTAGGTAACAATGAAAAATGTTAATTATTGTTGTCATGTGTTACCAACAACATTGTTAAAGGAAATTTGCTGGAATCCACTTATCTTGTTGCAATGTTCATTTATATCTGGTTGTGATTTCCTTTTGTTTTAATTAAATACCACCTGTGATAGCCACAATGACACTAAGCACACTGTGTTTTCTTTTTCTCTTCTCTCCAGCCATACCATCACCAGGGTAAGTTGTTAGTGTTTCAGTCACATAACAAGCAAAAATCATACCAAAAAGATGAAAGACCTAGTGTCCTCAGAAGGTGAAAATGACACGTAATTTGAGCTGGGCTGAAAACCAGAGGTAGTTGTCTTCATTCTGATGTTCATCAGGAGATCGCAGAGCTTTTTAACAGTCACACACTCTAAATTCCCAAGCAAAGAGACCATTTGCACTTTTGGCTACAAAGTCTAAAAAATCAGACTTTGTACCCAGCGTAGTTTTCAATATTATAATTTCTGTCTTGTTTTTCTAATACTATTAAAAATCCTGTAAAAGATATAATTTTCTGAAGATGTTGCATTTTCTGATATGAGCAAATAAACTATTACAAAACAAATAATTTTGCTGTCACACAAGTAGTTTCTAAATTAATGTATTTTTAAAATTAAAGCCTCCCCCCCTCGAAATAATGGACTTTTTGGAATTTTCTAGCTGCTTCTCTACTTATAAGCTTTTTTGGGAGGGGAAATTGGCTATTGATGCATTGGATAATAAAAAGAAAAAAAATGTTCTGGAACTCTTTTTATAATAAAAATGCAATTTTTCACATTTTAGGGAATTTCTACACACACGCACACACACACACACACACACACATATTTATCTTTCTTAATAGTCAATAACAGAGTGAGAACCATCACTTTGAGTGAAGTTTATTGAGTGCTGCATGGCAAAAATGTGGGTCATTTCTCAGCCTTTATTAGACTGCATTTTGATTTAAAGAAGCTTTACCCCACTGGAAAAGAAACATTGTGTTCTAAAAGTGATATAATGCATTTGACCAAAATATCTTTTTACAAAACTTTAGACAGATAAAAAATTCCCAAGATCATCTAGTATATTAATAGATATAGCTAGATATTTGATATGATGGATTTTTCATGATGAATGTTGATTTTTCCAAAACTGTAAAATGGAGAGATAATATCTGAAATAAGAACAAAGTAAAAAAACAAACAAACAGCTTAATGGCATAGTTGTTTTTTTCATCCAGAGTTCAATATATGAACACATGCAATTATGTCTTCTACCTCCGCAAACAACACAACAATTAAATGAAAGGATCACTTGCTCTGAGGAAAGTGAGTTGTCATGTTGTGCAGCCCCTCGAGCAGCCCAGTGAGAAGCCCATGGAGCAAGGAGCTGAGGCTTCTCTTGTGAATAGCCATCGAGGCACTCGGGTGTCCTTCCAATGGCCGTGTCAGTGAGCCATGGTTAAGTCACACTCTCCACCCCCAGTCAAGGTGACGCTGCACTGCCTGACATCTGCACTACAGCCGCCTGGGACACACTGAGCCAGAACTGCCCAAGTTAAGCTACTTCTGAATTTCTGACCTGCAGAGACTCTGAAATGATCAGTGTTTGCTCTTTTAACATGCCACCATTTGCACTAATTTGTCACATGGTCATAGTTATCCAACACAGGAATAAAAAAGAAGAAGGAATGTCCTAACAGATGGAAACTGGTAACAGTTTGAAAACTGTAAGGCCAGTAAACAAGGGATATAAGACAGAATGTAGGTAGGACTGAAAACAGGTGGATGAATAGCTGAAAGTTAAAAAAGAAGAACTTAGATCCAGAATGTCCTCTCCCTAACCAAAAACAGAACAAAGCATTATCCCTTGCAGAAGACGGATGGCTTGCTCCATGGAGGACTCATGGATTCGGGTACGTGGCGCACAGCTGTAGTGCCAGGTTTAAATAAATCGGTTAAATGGGGGTCTACTTGGTGATCAGCAGGAATCTAGCCTGTGTCTCCTGCTTGTCTCCCAGAATTTTTAAAATTATAACTCCTACCCACCAAGAAACATAATTGAATGGTTTCTCCTTTTGGATTCATTTAGTCAGCATAAGGGAAAGAATACTGTCGGTGGAGTGGACAGTTTCACAGTGAAATGGGTTGTTGGATCATTATATTCTGATCTGGACTGTGGCGAGCAGAATTCTAGGACGACTCCTGATGACCCACCGCCTTAGATAATCCCCTCCTTTGAGCCTGGGGAGGGACCCGTGACTGTGATGGGCTATCAGTCCAGTGATAAGATCTCCTTATTTGATAAAGGGGGAAGGATTTTGCAGATGTATTAAGGCATCTAACCCATTAACTCTGAGTTAATAAAAAGGGAGATTATCCTGGATGGGCCTGACCCAAACAGATGAGCCCATAAAAGAGACTTGAAACTGCAACAGGTGTATCCCTTTTGGCCTTAAAGTAGCAAACTGCCATGTCGTGGAGAGGGCCATGTTCCTAGGACCCGAAGGTGAACTTTAGGGTCTGAAAGCAACCCCTGACCAGCAACCATCAAGAGAACATGGACCTCAGGTTCATAACAGTGAGAATGGCTACCGTGGAATTCTGCCAACACTCAGAATGAGCTTGGAAATAGATTCTTTCCTAGTCAAGTCTCTGGCTGAAAACGCAGCCTAGCTACCACATTTATTTCAGCCTCGTGAAACCCTAAGCAGAAAAATCACCTGGGCCATGTCCAGGCTTCTCACCTACAAATCTGTGTGTTTTGTTTTTTTTAAGCTGCTAAATTTGTGGTAATTTATAACGTGACCATAAGAAACAGAAATGAATGTACACACTGTTGGACAAATTCTGCCAATTCAAGCAGAATTGCCGTTTAGTACTTAGATTCTCTTTAATGTGATAGGTAACCCAAAATAATTAGGCTTTGAAGAAAGACATTAATCATAGACAATGAAGTAATTTCCTCAGGATTGAAGGACACAAATGTTCACATTAATAAGTCCATCTAGTAGTCAGCAAAAGTGAAAAAGACTGAAACTAAAACAGTGCATTAGAAAATTTCAGAACACAGAGAATCAAGATACAAACTGAACCACATTAGATTTTCAATAATACATGGAAGTAGAAGATAAGAGAGCAATACCTTCATAACCAAGAAAGTGCCACCCCTCTCCCCTGAGTTTTAAACCAAGGCAAAGTAAGGATATTGTGTTGTGGTGGAAGAAATAATTTTTTTGATAGACATGAATCTTCTCAAAATATTACCTCCTGTGCCTTTTAAGGAAACTACTGGAGATTCTGTTCTCCAAAAGTTTAGAGAGTACGCCAAGAAAAAAAGGAGACCTCGATTCCAGAAAATAGAGGATCTAACATTAGTTCTGGCAAAAAGATGGTAATGACAGGAAGTTTTGGGAAGAGCTATATGCCTGGAACGGAGAACAGCAGCTCAGCGCCGATGGGTGCAGCAGGAGGAGGACTTTTCTATAGAGGTCATCTTAAAAATATGAATTGATAGGTATTTTGATGGGTTTGAACATGCAGGAAATACCTTGACTTCTTAGAATCTAATGGACTTACAGAAAATGGAACAATATTTATTAGAAAACAATACAAATTCAAAAATAGAGGGACTATTTATTTCAGAAAAGTTAAAAATGATTTTTTAAGGGTGCTTATGTATACTTGGCTCAGCATTGATTAATAATTGTAATTGAATACTGATATATACTGAGTATTTAACCAAATACTGTGACATGAGTTTATTGTCAGAGTGGAATAGAGAGAGAACAGGGAAGAGATCTTAATCTTACACACAATAATAGAAAACAGTATACTGTTTCTAAAAATTATGTATCTAGAAATAGCAGTGTAGATATAAATTTTATATATGCACAGATACATATAAGACACAGCTTAAAAAAAAAAAGAATGGGATTAGGAAGTACTAGGAAATAGTGGGGAAAATACCAGCCCTTTTTACTCAATTTGATTTTTTCAACTGAGTGTATGTACTACTTTTATTTAAAAAAATTATTAAAAAGATCATATTAAGCTAATTAAAATGCAGGTGTGAGGGAAGATGTGAGAAAACATTTCCAACTAGTGTGATAGTCAACAAGATAATACTTATTATTCAAATAATTCACTCATTACTGGGGGAAAATATAGCATGCTGTCAGGGTTGGAAATGAGTGCTTTGGATTCAGACTCCATTTTTTGAATCTCAGCTCCTTAGGCACTAACTCTTATTTGTGGGCTAGATACATAATTTCCTCATCTCTAAAAAATAATACTGACAAGGCACGGTTCTTGGAAAAATAAATCTAAGAAAGCTTGTAAACTATGTTGAAAGTACCCGGTAAATAGTTAGTAAATATTAACTGTATAAATTACCAGTCAGGTCTATGCACACAGCACTGTCCTAAGTCTATGTGTAAAGAAAAATGAATGAAATGAGAATGATTTCTGCATGTGAAGCTGGCAGTCTAGATAAAAGACAAATGAGAAAGTTACATATTAAAAAGCTAAAAACTATTTTCAAAATTCAAATCTGAGTAAGTGATCAATGCTCTGAGAGAAACCAGAGTAATAGGCAGCATTGGGGGGGGGGGGTGTGTGTGTGTGTGTGTGTGTGTGTGTGTGTGTGTGTGTGTGTGTGTGTGTAAGGGTAGAGGTCGTTTTAAAGGTTTTCATTGGTTGCCTCATGAGGAGATTATATTCAAGTCACAGCATGTATGAATCTGCTCAGGCTGCCATAAGAAAAGGCCCCAGACTGGATGCCTTAAACAAGAGAAATGTATTTCTCACAGTCCTCAAGTGTAGAATTCTAAGATCGAGGTTCTGGCCTGTTTGGTTCCTGGTAAGGGCTCTCTTCCTAGTTTGCGGATGACCGTTTTCTTGCTGTGCCCTCACATGGCCTCCTGTGTTCACAGGGAGAGGCGGTGAGGAGGAGGGGAGGGTGCACTCTAGCACTCTGCAAAGCCCAAGAATAAAAGGCAAATTCTATGATTAAGGACAAGGTAAGAAAAAGTCTGCATGTACATTTGCTTGTGTCAGTAACTAGAGGAAGCCTCATGTGGGCAGCAGAATTGATAAGTTTGGCAAATATGAGATAGGAAAGGTTGGATTGGAATGGAATGGTATGGTGAGGACCTTCTTATGATGATTTTTGGATTTTATTTTAAATATGAGGGAAAACAAATGCATTAAGCCAGCGTTAATACATTCCAATATATATTTTAGAAACATCACTAGATCAGGTGCATTGAGAACAGACTGATTGTGAGTAATTCTATGCCCAAAGCTGATCAAATATGATAAACTAACAGGTCAAAAATATGAACAAAGTACAATAGGATTAATACAAATTACAATATATTTAAACCTACTCTGTTAATAAAAGTGCTAATAAAAATTACCAATGTACTATCATTTTTATCTCATCAAAGTTCTACTAAAAAGGCCTAAGATAAAAATCAGCCAATATGTTGTAGAAGGATCAACATGAAATTATATAAAAGCAGAAAAGCCAAACAGAGTTCAGCATCTCTAAGTACCTGGAGGAGATCAAGCAAGTGAATGCTGCCACCCTGTTTTTGTTTCCCAGGCACTGCCAGTCCCAGGCTGTCATATGGAAATGGGGTGATACCTGGTGTCACAATGCCTGGTGAAGTTCTATTGATCTTGGGCAGGGATGGAGGAGTTGTGGTGGGCAGAAAAACCAAACTTTCTGAAATTGTCTGGCCAGCTCCACACAAGGAAGGATCACCACACTCCAGTACCTACAGAACCCTATTGAGGATGTTGGAAGTCAATGTAAAGACCATGTAGCAATCGCCCTTCTCTTTCCCCTGCCTGGCCAATACACAGTCTCTCTAGGAAGAGAGAATCAGAAGCAGCCACCAGACTCCAGAAATGGGAAAAAACATACAGAGAGAGCCTGCTTGACCAAAGGATCTATGAGGAGTTATTGGGGTGTTAATGGCTGAGAGATCTGCCCAAGGCAGGCTTCAGGGTTAGGGAAATGGAAAACACTTGCTCTTATAAAACAGATTTCCATTTTGTGGTAGAGGCTTTTGTGTTTGACTTGTGATGACGGTCCAGTTCGTATTTGGTACACTATCCTCAGTCAAGCAACATAGCAAAATTTAAAATAACTTTTAAAGGAGTTAATATCATAATTTTAGTTGAGGGAAAAGCTGTGGTAAGGGAATTATAAAGAAACTCCAGGAATTTTCCATAATATCACAGTGTTATGTTAATATACCACATAATATACAGTGTTATTTGTATTTAGAAAGTGGAAATGATTACCTCGTATAGAGTTATCTACATTGTGCTTTCCAAAATATCTTATTGACATGGAATTCTCACAATGCAATGATAGGAGAAAGTATGCGCATATGTATTAGTTTATAAAACATATGTATGTGTATATATATACTGAGTGGAAACCTACTAAAATATTAATACTGATTATCTCTGGTGGGTAGTGTTACTGATAGCATGAAAAAATCTCTTTATATTTTTAAAATTTCTATAATGATCATTTTTGCTTTCTTTGGTGGTAATTTGCAAAATAAAATAGTACTTTTCTCATTGAAAAAGATTCAAACAAAATGGAGATATGGGAGCGATGTATTTTACTTCGAGAGGTGCATTTCTGGATATTACATAATTGAAAGTTTGCACAATTTGAGCCTAATATAATTCAAGAATAATTTTTCTATAAAAAAGGCAATAGAGAAATGAAGTTTTACATTGTAGAGGTTTCTAATCACAGCACATACACCTCCTAGATGTATTTTTTTCTCTAATGATGTTTTTTACTTTATCTAAAATATAGTTACCTAAATTAAAGGCTTCTTGACCTTTTTCATAGAAATTTAGCATACCTAATTGAATTACAAAATTTTTTTGTTGGTCAGTAGCACTTTTCAGAACTAGCTCTGGCTCTACTATTTAATGAATTCTTAGAGGATATTATCATAAGATAAAGCTATTTTCACATGTTAATAATAGTGAATGTCAAAACAATAGCACAAGTGTTATAAAAATTTTTTCTGGAAATTCTAATGCATATTAAAAACATTATGATTTAAAAGATGTACGGAAATAAAAAGGAGGGACATGGGTATTTCTGTTACCAGCTAAAGTGACGCTAGCTAGTGGCAATCAGAGGAGGAAAATTACAGTACAGCTGTTTTGCTAGCTGTTACATTAAAAAATTCTTAATAATTATAAAGTCAACATTTTATATACTATTGTTTTGTAAAATACAATTACACTCCATATACAGTACAACACTGAACTCCCTTGTCCCTCCCTCAGCCACCTTTTACTCCTGTCTCGTCTCCTTCATATGTCCCTTCAGTTTGTGTGGTTGCTTCCAATCATTGATTTCATTATTTTATATGTGTATAGTATTACCTGTGATTAAGAAAAAATACATTAAGGTGTATATAAATTATTTCCCCTCAACTTATGTAGTAAAAATCACTTTGTTGTAATACTGTACTCAGAACAAAAAATCCCTAAGTACACTATATCACAATTGATCAAAAATTCAATAATTTAGTCATAAGGAGATTCTCCTAGAACCTGCTCTGCAGATCTACATAATTACTTCTATTTATTTTACCTAAATGTGGACAAAGACATGTTAACAGTATGCGATTTCATAAATTCCTGTGACTTGACAATATTTCCCCTAAAAATCAGAAAGATAGGGAAGGAGAGGAAAGGCCAGCTTTTCTTCTTGATAATAATAAAACGTAAAATACTCCTTTGTACAGTGTTTTTCTTGAAAAGCAAGGGCCAGCTGCCTGCTGAGCTATGCTTATGCCTCTTTGGAAGCAATTTAAAGGAAAATACTTATGGATTAGGAATAAATTATTATCTTTTTGAGATGATAGTGAAACTTTTCCTTTTAAAAAATGAAATAAATAGAACAAAAGCTGCCAATTAAAAATTAGCTATTTACAGAAAAAGGCTTAATTATAAATTTCTCCCCAAAGAAGCAATTTTAAAACTTGTGATTCCACTGCTTTAAAATGTTGCTCTTCTAAGTCTCTCATCTTATAGGAAAGTAGGTTCTTGTAGCTATTTTTTTCTGTATTCAGAGTGATTCAGATTAGCAAATTATCAGGCAAATTCCATTTCAACAATTAATTTCCTGTCTCACTTTGCAGTTTTCCACTATTGTCATGGTTAAAATATAATAATTCTACCAGCAATGACGTATTATGGACAGAACACAAAATAATTAAAAGGATCCAAATATTTCCTAAGGATCAAAGAAAATAGGCTATGGAAATAAATTTACTGCTATTAGAGGTTGACAGTAATGGCAAATTTTTTCAAGCCATTTCCAAAACACATATGATTTATGTTTGGCTTTTTGGATGATGATCCTTACCTCAATTTTACTTAAAAATAAGTAATTCAAATTATGTCAGCTTTTTAAAATCTAGAAAATTGTTTTTAAAAATAGAACTTTCAGGAAATTGAAAAATTTGAATTTACAATAATGATTGATCTGGATTGCTGTCATATTTTTCAATGTCAAACCACAATGACTCAGTAGTTAAAGGGAGGTGTTGTGTATGTGTGTGTTTCCAGTTTTTGTATTTCTAGAAGAAAAAGGCGCTTAACAGATGGAGCAATATTAAACTTTGCTGAGAGTTACATTCATCTTATGCACAAGTCCATGCAACAAGCAAGCCAACTTGACAGTTTAATTCCACATTAGGATAATGCTGGGAAGGGTAAGCCTATTCGCATGCAGGATAAAGATGCCTGCACAGTGGCTTTGGCCTATAAAATTGTTAGCTATAAATTCTGAGCTGGCATTATGAGCTTCTTAACTTTTAAACCAGCCTTTTCTTAGCATCCTATTGCCAAGAGTAGATTATTTGCCCCATAAATCCATCTAATGCATGATATTTTTCTTTTAAAATCATTTGCAAATATAGCCAAAGCAATAAAATCTACTTTTCATATGGATTGTCTTATTCTAGACAAAATAATTACGTATATGTAAAAGACACAAAATGAGTTATAAAAGGAACAGTTTTGTTTACGAGAGTATATGTATTTAAAGAGAACCAGAAGAGTTTTATTTTTGCTGTATTTAAGGATAAAATATTAATCAACTGCTTGTTGGAGTCAAGGTATATGTTCTCAATACTCTATATGGAAATCAAAGAAGAAATGAAAACACCTCTTTGCTTAGTTTTTTGAAATTAGCACTTAAATCTGATTCAGCTGTGTACTTAGCCCATGCATTTACCTAACAGACATAGCTGATGTTTATACCTTGCTACTGTGGAAGTGAGTGACCAGAAATGAGCATGGAAAGCTGAGCTCTGAGGACCCTTCAGAGGTGTCGGCCCTGTCCTCTCCATTTAAACACTGGTTATAAATGTCTGAAGTTTCAAGCTGACAAATATGAACAAAAGTATTTAAAAGGCCAAACATGTTTACTGTTAGTTCTTAGTTTTCCAAATGGAGGAAAATCTGCCTTGGACCCTAAATCTTGGGTGGAGTCTAATTTCAAAGTCTCCAGATAACTGCCTTCTCTTTCAGCTTAAAGAGGCTGGTTGTTCAAAGCCCTGGAATACTGTCCTGCTTCCCACTGTAGCTACCTCTTTAAGATGATTTCTTCTTTCAGTTTCTCAGTGTCTTAAATTTGCTTGTTTTACTCTTTTTATTGGAGCTCAGTTATTTATGACTCACTTGTTATCCTTTTCAATTAATAATATATTAATTTGACACTAAATCATCTTGTTTTTTATTTGGTCCTATGTATAATTTATATCTTGTCTATTAAATTTTTTAAACAACAAAACTTTTTATAGAGAAGTTTTAGGTTCATAGCAAAATTGAGAGGAAAGGACAGAATTCCCTTTTCCATTCACATTGACTATGCTAATTTTTATTCTTGTTTTAATTGTATTTTTCAATTTAAACATCATCAGATGTTGTTTTTGGTATATCTACAGAAGCAATAATGTTTATAATCTTTATAGATACAAGGATCATCTATATCCATTTATAGCAATCTATCAGAAATAACTTCAATGGAAGTGACGGCCTGGAGCTTTAAAATAGGAAGGATTCTTTGATTCTATTAAGATGTAGTAGGACAGTTTCATGATCTATTAGATGTCTGCCATGGGCAGAGGGGATACTGGCGGCATGTGTAGCATGTTTCTGCCAACCTTGACCTATTGCTGCAGTAAGGAAGACCAGGGTTCTCTGCACAAGCTTTGTGAGTGTCTTTATTGAAAGCAGAACTTCCTCCCTCAGTACTGCAAACTTGTAATATATTTTAGAAAATCTAAAAAACTAGCTTCCCTCCATTACTTGTATTCATACTACATGACTGTACATTGTCACTTATGTGAACAGCGATAGTCCTTCCTTTATCTTGCCCTAAGTGAGTCTGCATGATCATTAACAAGGGGATACATTCTGAAATGATAATAACATGAATGATCTTTCAATTTTATTTCAATTTAAAATTTCTAGATTTTTTGCATACATTAATTCAGTTAATTCATATTATCTGATAGCAATTATTTTTATTCAAGATTACTGATGAAGACCAGAACAATGAGTTTACTTGCACTAAAGCGACTGATTAGTAAATGAGGGAGACAGGAATAAAATCTAGGATGACTATCTCTAAAGCCCATACTCTTAGCCATGACCACTGCAGAGGTGGTAGGAAGGAGGTAAGTGGCATCAGTCAGTTTTGAATCTTTGTGTTTTCAGGAAAGATATAGTCAATAATCAGACCTGTCTACCCTTTGTTACTTCAGTATGTCTCCAGCATATTTATTTTATTGATTATTTTTTGTTCAATGCAGGATTCATGACAAATGAGGACCCAAGAACAGAATCTCATTGTGACCCTGATCTATTTTCCCCTTTCAGACATTTTTCAGAGTCTGCATGTTAATGAAATTCTGTTATTTGTTTGAAACGTTTTAAGTACAACGTGTTGTGTAAAGACAAGTTAAATAAATCCGCCCCTCTTATAAAATGTTTATTGCCATTGTTTTGGAATTGCCTGTAGGCAAGGCAAAAGAAGAATCCCCTTAGTGTGAAAGTGTATCAACTTTTTCCTCCCTTTTTGAGAGTTAGAGGCCATGTTCTGTACTGCTAAGAGTATCAGTAGGAGGTTTTTTGATCTACTTAGTTTCATCTTTGATGAGTTAAGTCTATAAACACATACAGAGAACAAAACAAAGCAAAAATAACAATTACATTCCTTACTAGGAAGCAAGACTGAAGTAGAACACTAGAAGCCTACAAGAACGAGACCCTAATGCCCATTAAATAAGGAATTTTCAACATTGCCAGTGTATTAGAATTTCCCAGGAAGCTTTGTAGAAACTACTGATGCACAGATTTCACCACCAGAAATGCTTATTAATTATTCTGTGATATGTCCTGAGAATTGTTTTGTTATTTAGCTGTAGTAATTTATTTTTTAAATGTACTTTATTTTGATATAATGTGCATATGATAAAATGCACTCATTTAAAATATTCAGTTCATATATTTAAAAATGTTAATATCTGTGTAACCGCCACACATCAGGATATATAGAGTATCTCCATTTTTCCACCAAATCCACCCATCCATCCCTGGCTCCAGGCCATTGCTGAGTTTCTCTCAGTCACCATAGATTAGTCCTGCCTGAGCTAGAATTTTACATAAATAGAATAATAAAGTATTTTCTGTTTGCGTTTGGTATTTTTGTTTATTAAATGCTTTTGAGAAGTATTCATGTAGTTTTTGTACATATGCATAGTTTGTTCTTTCATACTGTGCAGTATGTTAATGTGGGTTTACTCTGTATTTGTGTGTGCATACATATATATGCATAAAAAATATATATATTATATATATATAATGCCTTGTATTTTTTAAGTTTTTTAAAAAATCTTGCTTACCCTGTGTTGGAGAAAATTTTTCCTTATATTTTTTTCTAGAACTTTTACAACCTAATCATTTTTTATGTTTAAGTGTATGACCCAATATGAGTCAATAACTACTTGGGAGGAAAGAGTGGTTGAGGTGCATTTCTTCAGATATCTCACTATTTAGTGAGAAGATTATTCTTTGCCGGTGGCAGCATTGTCAGAAATCAATCACCAGGATTTGGGGAAAGGCTTAGTATTTAGTGGGCTGAGAAGAGCATACAGGCAGACTCTATAGTGTATTTTTATACTCTCTGAATTGTTCCATTTGATCTGCAAGTCTATCCTGGTGTGAACACCACGCTTGATGCCTAGAAAGTAAGTCTTAAAATATTTTAGTATAATTCCTCCAACTTTGTTTTATTTTAATTTTATTTTCACTTTTTTCTGCCTTCGTAGTTCCATACAACTTTTAGAATCTGTTTGTCAACTTCTGCCAGAACAAAACAAAAGGTTTAAAGGGCTTTTGACTGGGATTATGCTGAATATGTGGATGTATTTGTGAAGGACTAAGAACTTCACAACATCATTTATTTCAGTCCATGACATTGGAATCTCTCTCTATATTTTAGGTCTTAGATTATTGTCAGAAATATTTTTAATTATTAGTATACTGTGTTTTCATACATTATGTCTAATTTATCTGAGAGTACGTGTCTTTTTATACTATTTTAGGTGCTATTTTTATTTCATTTTCCATTGTTTGGCAATATGTGAAAATGGAATTGATTTTTTTCTAGATTTCTGTGGATATTCTGTCAGCTGTTAAATCTTGCTTTCTGTGAAAGTAAACATTTTACATCATTCTTTGCAATGAGCGTGCTTTGAACTTCTTTTTCTTTTGTTGTACTAGATAGAACCTGCAGAAAAATGTTACATAGAAGTGGTGAGAACGGACATCTTGCCTGCCTAGATTAGAGGGAAAGCAGTCAATAAGTATAAAGTTAGAAGAGGTTTTTCAAAGATGCCCATTTTCAGAATGAAAAATTTCCTTTTTATTCCTGGTTATGTGACAGTTCTTATCATTAATGGACATTGAATTTTATCATTTTAATTATGTACCTAATGACTTCATGCATTTTCTCCTTTTTTTCATTAATATATATGATAATTAATATATATTTCTGATCTTCAAATGCTAAACTAAACTTGAATTCCTAAGGGGGAAAGCCTTTTCATGATGTTTTTATATGTTACTCAAATGAATTTGTAAACATTTTGTTAAATATTTTGTCTATTTTCATAATGGCCTCCCCAAATGCACTTTCTCATCTCTGTAAGATCACCATATGTTAATCTGCCTTTTCTGCTCTGGGACCCAGAAACGGCCACTAGACAGAAAGCCTGGCACTGTCCGTGAAGACAGTCTCCCTGAGATGACCAGGAATAGTTTTAAATGGAATCAGTTCTACCTTTGATGCCTTATGTCCATAGCAAACACCTATGTCACTTATGGGGCAAGCAAGACTTAACTTAAAAAAACAGACATTTATAAGAGTCCCATCTCTGTTTCTATTACATGAGACATTTCAATACCACTGCATATGCTGCAAAAAAATCACTGTTGCCCAGGTTTTGTCACCAGGAGTTTTGACTTAATTGTTGTTTTGACTTAATTGAATATTTATTCATTTGCTTCTGTTTTTGTTTTTAATCTCTTCAGGTGATCCCAGTGGCAAGCGGCTGTGAAAACCAGGCTCTGAGTGAGTAGTTCCTTCTTGTATACTGCTTTCCGGGTGTTAGCTCTTCCCCGTGGAGGAGGTTGAGTAGTTTTGCACATGTTCATATATAAAATGAGTAGAGACTCCTTATAATCTGCTGATCGCCTGCGTTTTGTGTTCTTTTATGACATAGTCATGTGGGGCCACAAGAGGTGACAGAGGAGGCCTGGGAACAGCAGAGTTTATCCTCCGCAGAGGTCCTGGGGCCAGGAGGCACCGCGTGCTGGGCAAGGCCGCGTGGGAAAAACACCTGGGTGGCCGGGGGGCAGAGACAGAAACAAGGGGGAAGTTTTGGCCACCGCCTTTATTGGGGTTTCCACAGGAAAAGAAAGGCAAAGCAGGGAAGGATGAGCAGTTAGGACTGGTTAGTTTGGATAATTTTGGTTGGTTTAGGGGTGTAGGAGTGGTCCCCAGTTGCCTGGCACCTGGCCCTTAGGCGGTAAAGGCAGAGAAGCAGCTTCCATTGGAGGCACAGGCCCAGGAAAGGAAGAATGGCTCTTGACTGGGTAGCGTGCATGTCAGAGACAGACCGCTGGAGGGGCCCTGAGCCACCTCAGAATTGTCTAGGCAAGGAGGGCAGTCTCTCTCCAGCCACAGAAGTGTTTTACAATGTCAGAGTATCACAACAAACAGCAAATTACAAATATTTACTATACAACCAACATTCCTATTCTTTGCACTTTGAAGCAAAGCCTTCTCAGGCAATATTATGATATTTTATTCCCTTAGTTTAGTAAAATTGTTATTTTTGAACCCCTTATATAAACTAGATGTCCTTTTAAAGGTGAAAACTGTATAATTGATGTACCTAACACCCGACTATGGTCCCCACTGTATTACATAATACGATTCCTCCCTAAATTTTTCCTGAGAGGGACTTAAACCGTCTTATCTAATACCAAAAGAATTATTTAATATAGTTGAAATTAATTTCTAGTTTAATTAGAATTCAATTTCTAATTTAACCATTTTAAGAATATCAACTTCTATAAAGTTAAATTCACTGCTATCTTACATTTAGTGGAATGGCTTCTTAGCAAAGTCTGTCGCTCAGAGTTCTTTCTTGTAAGCAATAAAAACTAATTTCTAATCGTTTAAGAATAAAATGCATTGAGTGAAAGAATATTGATTGAGTCACAGGACTGATTAGTAGGATGGAAAGTCAGGATTAGAAAATAGGCATGCACTGAAGGAGACTCAGAACCAGTATCACGGCCAGAGTCATGCCATAGGAGGTGGCTGAATAATGGAAGTGTCACTGGAGACTAATGTTTTCATCTCTGCCCCGACCTGCACTGGGCAATATTCCCCCAGTGTATCTCCATCACCACATACCTGAATAATTCTCAACCATTCCTGCATCATGCACTTAAGATTCTCTGCCTCAGGCTGGATGATCTCAGTCATAGGCAACTGCTTGAGCTGCTCAGTGGGTCGTGTGAGAGGCAGGCTGCTCGGCTTCTCTGCTGCAGGGGTCACTTCTCCCCAGATTGGGTGAGAGGTCAGATACTAGTTTGGAGTGAAAGGAGGTAAACCCCACTTTCTATGAAAGGGGGATTTCAGATGAATGTGGCAGGCTGTCGTCCTCTCTGCTGTGGCTCCTTATTCAACATCATTGTGCAGGAGGACTCTAGCCCTTGTTTTAGAAGTGAGCCTTATTGGGCCTGTTTTCTAACTCTTATCAAAAGCCCAGTTCAAAGAAGTGACGTAGAGGAAATGCTTTAATTTATTCTGAATTTTCGTCCCTCCCCTACGTAATCAAGATGCTACCTTTGAAATTAGTTCATTCTTTGAAAATACTCGTATTCTAACTGCATTAGTTTTGTGCTCTTGGAACTATCATAATAGAGTTGTGTTTTATTTTCTGCCCTTTACTTTTCTGTCATAAAGTTATATGGAAATCAGGTGAACCTAGTGTGTGGAATGGTGGTATCTTCTGTGAAATATTATAATATGCCATTTACTGGGGGAGCATGTTGGAACATTCGTTGCATAGTATGACTTTCTTTAGTAATCACAGTCTGTGCTAAAACTGGTTTGCCAAAATCCTGCTTGGTACGAATTAAAGAGTGGTCAAACACTTCACTACAGGTTTACACAATGTGCAGCTCATTGAAACTCTAAAACTGGACTCCCCTAGACAGAGTTTGCAGGTAGCATTTACAAATGGATTGGTTATACATTATGTCATACATAGACTAAAATGCTTTACTATCGGGGAAAATTATATGGAAATCATGATATATTTACTTTCGCATTTGTTATAAAGATAGTGTTTAAGAATTTCTCATATCATTCTTAAGGTTTATTTAATTTTTTATGGAGGTGAAGGGTTAAATAATTTAGTGCAAGAAAACTATTAATTTATTCCAAGGAACTGGTACCATACCTCATTGTAAATAATGTCAGAAAGCTCAGATTCAAATATAAAGAACAAACCTGTTACTATTGTCTTTGTGTAGTTTTTAAACACTTGTCATTATTTTAACAAAGCTCCAAAGGTGCATAAGGTTGACTATAAGCTCACTAAAAAAATTAATATAAATTGTGATGCATGTCTGTGTCTGTATTCCTCAGGAGCCACTTAGACTACTCTTTACAAATATGTGGATTTGGATTATAAATGATGCCGAAAGAGTTCAGATGAAACAAAAATAAAATATCAACTAATAAACAGTGGGGTTCATTTGCTGTACAGAAAACCATTAGGATTTGCAATGATTGATGAGCTCTTGGGACTTTCACATTGTAATTGCAGAGCTTTATGTTAATAATAACAAATTAGAAAATATAAATAAGCCAAACTGATGAAAAGTAAAAACTGTACTGGAAACCCCACCACCCAGAGATAAGTGTTATTAATTTTTATCATATATACACTCTTACATTTATACAGATATTTATCTTTGAAGTTTAATTTAATTTTAAGTGATTTGATTTTTTGTCTTATTATGCATATTAGTGGGATTACTAGCTGCCTTGATACACAATAATTCTTGATTTATTTTTCTAAATCTTCCAATAAATTTCAGTGCTGATTAATAAGTCTAATATACCTATGAGAATAGATAATTTCAAGAGTTGTCTGAATTTTCCAGTAAAGTAAAGCCACTCTCTCTAGAAGTTTGACCACTATTTCATATTACTCTACTTGAATATTCTTCTGTGGTGATAACTTTTCTTTCACTGTGTATGAGCAACAAAACATTAAATGTTTTAATAATGGCTATGGTATATAATATTGAGAGGGTTATTTAAAATATGTGTTAAACCTGAGAGAATAGGTAAAACTAATAAAAAATGATAACTGAACAGCAAAAGAAATATCAATAACTTTCAGTTTAAAAAGGTCAAATGATGTGCACATTATTCTACAATAACCAAAATGTTTCAGAAGCAATCCTACAGTTATGATGGATTTCGTGACTCTCTGTGGCTGGTCAACAGCACACTAATAGTCACAGTTTTGCAGCCAAGAGCATACTTGTGAAATTGTTGTGACTCTTTCCAATAAACTTGGTCTTACAGGCTAAAGCGCAGTAAACCTGAGGAGCAGGCTAAACTCTAGTACAGAGATTAATTTTGTATTTCTAATAAGTCCTGCAAAGCTTTCGATTCTGTCTTATCCTCTCTGGAATTCGCAAAACAGCCTGATTCTTTCACCTGACAGAGTCGTCGGCCTCTTCATTTGGATTCACCAAGAGAATAACACTTTCTGCAAGAACTGTCTTAAAAGGATGCATGAATGATCTCCCCCTTTCTGACACTGCTAGTTTATTAGGTATTACAAGACAGAGGAACCCTGTTCTTACAATAAAGAAGAGCAATATTTTTCTGAATGATTCTGTACATTTGTGGTGAAACCCATTTAAAACTAATTCTCTCTCAAATGGAGAGACCTACAAAGAATTAGGAAAACTGTGACTGCCCACCACTCAATTTGTTATTGTAATAACCTAATGTTTTCTTTCTTCTTATAAAAAATGTATTAGGTAGCCTGGCCGGTGTTGCTCAGTGGTTGAATGTTGACCCATGAGCTACGAGGTCATGGTTCAATATCCAGTGAATTCCCGGGTTGCTGGCTCGATCCCCAGTAGGGGGCGTGCAGGAGGCAGACAGTCAATGACTCACCATTGATGTTTTTATCTCTTTCTCTCCCTCTCCCTTCCCCTCTCCAAAATAAATAAAATCATATTTTTTCACAATGTATTAGATATATGGTCTTAATTGAGATCTTCAGTAATTAGATCAGGATACTAAATCTTACCATTAAATAATATCTGCATTTCAGTTATTTTTTTTTTTAGTGGACTATATGATAGATAAATTGTGTAAATTACTTAGCACAGATCCTGATTTAAAGATTCCCTAGGCTAAATAATGTTTTCCTTTTTACTTTTTCATTTCCCACAAGTAATATAAGTTTCGTAAATTTATCATATACATTATTCATTGTTAATGAATATAATAATTATAGCTTGGTGGATCGTAAGTCCTTTATTAGACAGTGCTGCTATTTCTTCTGAGAACCAGAGAGAGAGAGACAGGGAGGGAGGGAAGGAGGGAGGGAAGGAGGGAAGGAGGGAAGGAGGGAAGGAAGGAAGGAAGGAAGGAAGGAAGGAGGGAGGGAGGGAGGGAGGGAGGGAGGGAGGGAAGGAAGGAAGGAAGGAAGGAAGGAAGGAAGGAAGGAAGGAAGGAAGGAAGGACATGGACACATTAACCTTACTTAAATGAACAATGAAATTCTCTATTTGGATGAATTCCAAGCTTTCTTACAGTAGGTATCTAAACAGTAGGTTACACATTAAAAATGATCATTAAGTTATCAAAATATGAAATAATATATAGTAAAGGAAATTAAAAGACATTGTAGAGTCCTTTTTAAAAGTTGCTCATTGTTTCAGGATTAGCTGTCCAACAGGACCAGCTATCAGTTTCTTGACCCAAGATTGCCAGAAAAAATCATGCGAACCCCCATTTGTGGTTGGTGTTGCTGTGACATCAGTTACTCCTTCGAATACCAAGGGCTGAGAATGACGAAATGGGTGGCTAACTTGGAGTTCTCTTCATCTTTTAATCCCTCTGCACATCCATCCTGAGTGTTCCCTTCAGATTAGAAAACATCTGTGGTACTAGTTGTTTTAGCAGATGCCTAAAATCATTGCTGCCCTTTAGGGTCAAGCATCTCTGATTTACCTGTTCAGTGTTAGAGTTTCTGATTGTAGAGGGTCCTTGTTGTTTCTGATGAGCTGGCAACGTGACGTAACAGAGCCAACAGAAAACAGAAGAACACAGAAGGAAGCTGAAAAAGTGAGAGGCTCAGCGCCTGAGAGCCCGTGGCCACCATCCTTTTCGGTGCTGCAGTCGAGACGGACAGGTTACCCGGGCAAGGAGACTTCTGCATCAGCCTCCTTCCCAGAAATTTTCCAGTGTGGCCTCTGAGGCTTGAGTTCTGAGTAAGCTGCAGAAATATTGTATCTGACAGGAAAAACATTGAAATTCTTACCATGTTCAATTATTCCTTAGAGTGAAATAAGTAGTTGGTAAAAACTATCAAACTGTCTCATCTTTAGGACTATCAGTTTATGATTATCCATTCATTCACATTAATTAAGGGACATATAAAGGGACTCAGAATCAGAAATAATATATAGTGAGGGGAAAATAATATGCATTTCAGTACAGAAACCAAATGAAGTTTTTACTGATAAAGCACTTTTCTTAGATTTTCAGGTAAGACTTTAAATGTTTGTTTATTTATGTATATCTGTTGAGCAATTAAACATTTCCTGTAACTTAGTAAGGACAATTACTAATGGGATATTTAATTATACTATTGGTGGCTTGAAATAAACGTTTTATAAGTAGAGACTTGACACAATCCTAATATTTTCCAGTTAAGTGTCACATGGATTTTTAAATTTAAGGTCTGTAGTGGATTCCTATCATTACATTACAGTTAGCATTCCACCATCTTTCAAATTTTATTGAGTTCATCATCTAAAAAAAAGTTTCACAATTATTTTTAGAGTGAACAGTGTATATCATGTATATTTAGTGCAGCTAGTTGGGACATAGATTGAATCAAGTCAAATATTTTGCTTTTGGGCAGATCATTTTTTCTTGAGTCACACTGATCACCAAGAAGACAGGTTAAGAAAATGTGAATGAATCCATGAAAATCCATCACCACGTTGGAAGCCACAGAGAGTGCATTCCTTATGGGCATTGTGTCAGCACTATCATCTTTGTTTACAAAGGATAAAATATAATTAGAATCAAATAAAACAGTTTTGGCTAATTTGCTCTACAACTCAACAAATTAGTTACTAGATTGAAGTCTAATGAGTAAAGTAAGAAAGTGCCATTCCATTGTATTTGTTTTCTCATTGGGAGAGAAAAAGATGTTTGAAGCTTAAGTTATACATCTACTCAACCTCTCATCTCAACTTTCAAACTCAGAGACTTTGCAACCATTTCTACCATTATTTTGAATGTGTGAATTACATGTGAGATTCAATAGCCCCAAGTTTGTTTCTCTTCACTTCCAGTGACTTCACTTCTACCCCATTCAGCACCCAATTCCTGTGGGCCTCAGGATCAACCAGGGGTACTTGAATCCCAAACATAAACTTCACTGTTGGGCTTTTAATGAAAGCCTATGTTTTATCCCAGCTGGTTCCCTCTTTCCTTTAAAACAACCACATCTGTTCTTAAGTGCTATTGGGGTATCAGTCTTCTGGACTGTTCTTTTTTTTAATTTTTATCCCCAGTCCCTAAGCCTAAAACTCTTCTCATTTTCATGACTTCTTAGCATAGGTCTCAGAATTTTCACTTCATTTTTTTTTTTCCCCCTCCAAACCCTCAACTCCTCCTTTCTTTGAATTTTACGCATGTATGTTCAGTTGTGGATTCATTCATCCCGTAAAGTGGGCATTAGTGAACCTTAAGATAAAGAGATAGATAATATTGCAAGGTCTTCAGAATGTATTTATCATGAAGGAGAAGCCACAAATGGTAAACAAATATATAGTAGAATTCATTTCTAGTTGAGAATTTAGTGTTTAATGTAAATAGCATTAAAATACTTTCTTACCAAAAGGAAGTGTACATTTAATGCAACCAGGCAGTAGGCAGTTTATTGAGAGCAGAGAGAATCATGCATGAAAAGTGAGAATTTAAACTGGTTCTATATTTGGGGGAAGATCTTGCAATATCAAGATCCATTTGAAATTTTATATATTTGACTCAGTAATTCTACTGAGAACTAAGAAAAAATTCTGAAATACCATAAAAATGCCCTGAATGCTAACAATAGTTTGTTTTATTACCTAAACTTCAACATTAAGACATTTTTATATAAATTAACTTGCTGGCATATAGTAGGATATTATAAAATTTTGGCAACTATTTTTACAGAGTTTTCTAATAACACAAGAAAGGATTATGTATCTATAAATGAAAAAAGGCTTTTCCTTATATCTGTATCAAATTCAAATGAATTTTAAATCTTCAAAGTGAAAGCACTACCATATTAACAATAATGGTCTCTGATCAGCAAGAGAATGAGGTTATCTGTGTTTGATTCTCTACATTTTAAAAATCTCCTAATTAATTACAATGACGAAGCAAAATCTTGTTACCGATGCTCTTAGCTGTTCAGAATAAATCTTAGAAGTGACATTCCTAGCAATGCTCACAGATTCTCTTTCCCAGGTGATTAAAAAAGAATCCTGCGTATTATGCACTTCCAGCAGTTTTACCCTCAGTGTTATCTGTCCAGGGGTGAGGTCCTGCTCTTCACTGCTCCTGTCTCCTGAAAGTTGATCCATAGATTCAAATGTATCTCATTATTAAGATCTGGGAAGCACTTGCTACACAGTTTGATTCCTTTGGGACTGGCCTCAGGGCCACCAGGTTTCTGGGCAGGAGTGGTAGGGAGGGGACAGGAGGAGCATCCCTTAACTCTGGCATTGTTTACTATCGAGGGATCATAGTAATTTGATGTCAAAACTTAACTTGGCTCCTAATTCCCTTCTGGTTACATATTTTTCCACTTGTAGGTATGGAAACACAAATTTAATTTTTAAGCTGTGACTCACTACCCTTCACCTTACTACATATAAATGGAAATATAAAATCTTATATAAAATACAATTTTTAAATGTTTATTAAAACCCAGTTGTATTTTTACCTCTCCCTCTTTATCTCTTTCTTTGCCTATATGTGTAAGCAGTTCTCTCCGTGTTTACAAAGTTATAAAACTCGCATGTCAGTCATATAATCTTGTAGTTGCTCTTTAATGTTGGCAAATGTGGCCTGGTTTCATCATAATATAATGCATTAAAATTTCTCATTTGACTAAACACAGGCAAATGGCACAGCAGCTGGCTATGCAATATTCCAGAGAAGCTTAAAAGTTCTGGAGAAGAAATGAGTTTCTAGACTTTGTCATTGAATCAGGGTTTTCTTGTTAGACACAATTAGCTGAATATGGGCGTAGGTCAGTGGACAGACTTGCTTATCAGTAGCTAACCATTGGCAATTGCTTTCGGGAGGCAAGAAGCCCACATTTTAAACCCAGATTGAAGGGTAACTATGAAGATGGGAATAGGCCTTTCACAGCTGCATGGTTTTAACAAATAGAAAGGAACAAAAACCTCTGTTACTTAAGCTGTTTTGGCAACAGCTTTCTAGTAGGGTAATTTTCAGTCTAGGATACATGGATGGTGTGGAAATAAAACGTGTTTGCAAAATATGCCTAGTACAGTCACTGATGATTGAAAGCATTATAATGTTCGCATTGGCATTTACTACTTATAAAGTAAAAAATAACCCTTGTTGCCCGGCCAGCATGGCTCAGTGGTTGATTCAGGAGATTGTGGTTCGATCCCCAGTCAGGGCACATGCCCAGGTTGTGGGCTCGATCCCCAGTAGTGGGCGTGAAGGAGGCAGCCCATCAATGACTCTCTCATCAGTTTCTGTCTTTCTCTCTCTCTCTCTCCCTTCCTCTCTCTGAAATCAATAAAGCTATATGTATTTAAAAAATAATAACCATTGTAATACAATTATTTCTGCAGCAAGCTTATAACAATACAGATGTTACATGGTTTGTGAAATTTAAAATATGACTCTCTTAGGTTCCTCACTGATACAATGTATGTTTATTCTCTATATTATGACACTGTTCTTCTCTTTGATAAACATTTTGTTTGCCCACAGAGGTACCATGTACTTTAAAATTTACTCTTCATTCCAGAACCTACATGTGATGATTTTATTCATATAGCCAAATAAAAACATAATTGCATGTTCTGTGGCCACCAGAAGGTGAAAGACCTGCTGAGTACAAAAAACTCCCCAGAAGGAGCAAACTGTGCCTGCCTTCTATTTAGGGTGTTCTGTTAGGATTTATACTGAACTGGCGTCTCCTGCCTCTGATGAGCTTGATAATTTCTTTAGGGTTTTCAACATCAAGGCAGCCTTGGTTTCTGCATTTAAAAAATGGAGTCCCAAAGCTAACATTCAATGACCCTGTCTTTATAGATAATAAACAAAAAAAGTTTTAATTTGCAAATATTTCAGAGAGCTCTAATATGCACATATTTCCATGATTACTATTCTTATTATTGAGAGAACCACCCAAGGAGTCTGGGTCTCTGAGTGACTGCATGGAACAGAGTCGCCCTGCCAATTCTGCACTGCCCATTTCCAGATTACATGTGGATGAAATGAGTTTCCCTCCAGTTTAAGCTTCTGTTGTTCTGAGTACCTGTAACATACAACTGAACCTGTATCCTAAGTGGAGGGATCCCATTCCTTTTGTCCACAGTAGAATTCTGTCCTGCAAATAGTGGATAGAAAAAGAGTTAGTCCGGCCCTCAGCACAGAATCTTAGTTTGGGGTGAAGGCGCCGCAGAGGGAGTAACTCCTTTTGAGCCCACAATGACATTTCAAAATTGTGGTAAAATACACATATCATAAAACTTACCATTTTAACTTTTTTTCTTTTAAATCCTCACTGGAGGATATTTTTCCCATTGCTTTTCAGAGAAAGTGGAAGGCAGAGAGAGAGCGAGAGAGAGAAACATCAACTTGAGAGAGACACACTGATTGGTTGCCTCCTGCAAGAGCCCTGACCAGGGCCAGGGATCCCGCCTGCAACCCAGGTACGTGCCCTTTATCTAAATCGAACCCAGACCCTTCGGTCCGAGGGCTGTCACTGTAACCACTGAGCAAACCGGCCAGGGCCCATTTTAACTGTTTTTAAGTGTACAGTTTGGTGGCATTAAATACAGAGACATTGTTGTGTAACCGTCACCGCCATCCATCTCCAGGAATTTTCCATCTTCGCAGACTGAAACTCTAAGCCCCCTCAGCACTAAGCCCCCTTCCCCCACTCCCTCCTGCCCGGCAGCCAACATCCTACCTCCTGCCTCTGTGACTGGCCGACTACTGTAAGCACCTCATCTGAGCAGAAGCATACAGTGTTTGTCTTTTTGTGTCTGGCTTGCTTCATGCTCTGCTCTTTGCAAACATTTTGATGTGTTTCATCCCTCAAGCAAACTTTAAATTGTTTCAGCTATAAATTGAAAGTCCTATTTATTCCCTAATTATTTTTTAATTCTGTTTTGGGTTGAATTAGGTGTTCCCCCAATGGCTATGTTGGGGTTCTAGCCCTCAGCACCTCAGAATGTGATTTTATTTGGAGATAGGATCTTTACAGAGATAATCAAGTTAAAATGAGTTCATTAGGGTGGGCCCTGATGTAATGAGTGTGGGCCTTATAAAATAGGGAATTTTGGAGACAGGCACACACATACACACACATACACACACACACACACACACACACACGAAGAATGCCATGTGAGTTTGAAGGCGGAGATGTGGTGACGTTGCTACAAGCCAAAGGTGGCCAGCAAACCACCAGAAGCCAGGGCGAGGCACAGAGCAGTTTCTTTACATGGCCTTCAGAAAGATCAACACCTGCCGACATCTTGATTTTGGATATCTAGGCTGCAAAAAATGTAAGACAATAAATTTATGTTTGTTTTTGTCACTCCGTGGTACTTTGTTAAGGCAGCTGCAGTAACTAATACAAATTAGATGCAGAGCTGAAAAAGAGAAAATGGAGACAAACTAAATTTGGTGTTGATTTTCCTTTAATATAACCACTTTGGTCCCACCAAGAATTTTGTTGTTGTTTTTACCTCTAATGGATTCAGATTTTAAAAAATCAATAATTCGAGTCACTGTTACTCTTACTCAGCATTACCTGCAACACTAACTTTGGAGGGTGGCGGCAGGTAACCCCTGCCTGGCCCCCTGTTGACACGTTTGCCCGCTGGAGCTTTTGGTGATTAACGCCACTCATTAGGTTGCTCCTTCCTGCGCATGTATCATAAAGGTCTCCTGCAGCTCCCAGCAGCATCACACTAATTCAGCGCCCCGGCAAAATTAGCAACGGGAAACAAACCTTTGTAATTTCCTTCCTTTATAAATAGCATTGTTCATTCAGTAAAAGATAGCAGTTCCTGCTGTAACAGTTTCTGCCATGAAAAGTTCCTTTTTCCCCTCTGTTCTTAAAAATCAATCAAAATGAATGCACATATAATTAACCAGCATCCTGGGAAAGGAAATATTCCTTTTACTTTGGACTCTTCTGATTTCATTTCTCAGAGTGGGTCTATTGTGCAGGCATTTTTTATTTTTTTTTTAGAAGTATTCAATACATTTAATGCGCCTTGAAGTTGCCATTTGAGAGAATGGAGCAACAGATGGAGCATGAGTGAGCCTATGCTACTGTTTTTTTAATCTCAAAAAAAGCAGTTTCTCCTCAACAAAACAGTTAATTTTTAATACCAGTTGAATGTGGAATTTGGGACTTTGGTTTCCAAAGGTGAATACAAAAATCTTAAACCAAAGGTAGTGCTGTGTATAGAAAAATCTTAATTTCTTTGCGTGGAAGGAATTTCATCTCAAGCACCCTCTGAAGTAGTATAATACATCTTTAGATTGGCGAGAATTTTAATGACCATACACTATAGTAATTTTTATGATGTTGCAATTGCTGTAAAGGGAAGAAAAATCCCACATCAAATAGGTTTACATTTCCCCTTAATCTTACCTATAAGTAAATAAAATTGGTAAAAATGTATTTGTAGATAGACAATAATAAAGTGATCAAAAGTAGTTATTTAATACAAACAACAATAAAAACGTTTAGTTGGCCTTGGCCACGTACTCAGTTGGTTAGAGCGACGTCTTGGCACACCAAGGTTACCAATCCGATCCCTGGTCAAGGGCACATACAAGAAGTAACCAATGAATGCAAAAGTAAGTGGAACAACAAATTGATTTCTCTCTCTCTTTCAAATTAATTTTTTAAAAAATTCAGAACAATACAGAAAAATACAAAATTTAAAGATGAAGCAGAAAATAAATGTTTCCATCAATAAGAAGAAAAACATTCAGAACAAAATGTAGAAACACACAATTTAGAGATGAGGCAGGAATTAAATGAGTAAACATTTATCAGTATATTTAATACTACACACAGAATTAAGAAACATGTTTTAAAATGTCATTGTGTAGCAGAAGTCCATCCTGAGCCTGGGTTGCAGACATTTCTGGACTTCCGGAAATGAATGGAAGTGACTGAGAGGCTGGAAGCCTCTTGGAAAAAAATAGCCAAAGTCTTGAGGAAAAAAGTCTCCAAGGGAGTTTGTCTTGCATAAGTGCCTAGAATCACAGGATTGTAAACTTCAGAGTCTCTGAGTTTTATACATGTCAGCTGTTGATCACATGTGCTCTCCACCTTGAATATACTATGTCCAGACTCCCATGAGCTCATGGCTGACTTTATGATTGAGGCAAGGCTATATAGGTTATAAATAAAAACTGAAAATTGTGTTTTTGATGAATTTTATTTTTCAGTTACAGTTTACATCTAATATTACTTTGTGTTGCTTTCATATGTTCAGCATAGTGGTTAGACAATCACATATTTCACACAGTGATCCCCCGATATTTGATATTTCAAGAACCCACCTGGCCCCATACATAGTAATTACAATATTACTGATTATAGTCTTTATGCTGTAATTTACATCTCTGTGACTATTCTGTAATTACCAATTTGTACTTCTTAATCCCTTTGCCCAGTGCTCCCTTCTGGCAACCAACCGTCAGTCTGTTCTCTGTTTATGAGCCTATTTCTATTTTATTTGTTTATTTTGTTATTTTGATTCCACATATAAGTTAAATTACATGGTGTTTGTCTTTCTCTGCCTGACTTATTTCACTTAGCCTAATGCCAGCTAGGCCTGTCCATGCTGTTTCAGAAAGTAAGATTTCATTCTTTTTTATAGTTGAGTAATATATTTATATGTAAAGAAAAATTTGTATTGTTTTGAAGCTCATATAACATAGTATAACTGCACAATACAAGAGAAATATTTTCTGTGTGTTGTCATTGAATACAACACTATATTCAAGAACAGTAAAGAGTATATTCTGACTTTCCTGGGCCCCAGCTCTCTTTAGTCAAATTCACAGAAGTTGATCTCACTGTAGCACTTCCTGGTAGTAATAGTGTCCCTAACGATGACAAGGGAGGCAGATCCTAGAAGTAAGTGTCACCAAATAGTTGAGTTTCTGTTTTGTAGGAAGTAATTTAAAGGCAAATGCTGATGATAGTCTTCAAGCACATTCATGGACCATTAATTTTAATAAATAGGAATGAACAAGAAAAAAGTATTTGTACTGTGAAACAAGTATTTCCCTTTACTAATTGATTTTAAAATTGCTGCATTTACTTCTATAATTTCCAATTTTCTCTAAGCTTACTTTAAAAAAACACACCAAAAACCCTTTATTTGTTTAGAGCAGTTTTAGGTTTATAGCAAAATTGAGAGGGCAGAACAGGTATTCCCCAAATAAATCCTGTCCCCACACAGGCATACCCTTCCCATTATCAACTTCACTCACCATAATGGTACCTTTTTTACCTGGGAAGAACAGACATTGACACATGTTAATCATGCAGAGTACATAGTTCATTTTAGGATTCACTTGTTGTGTTGTACTTTTTTAAAAATATATCTTTATTGATTTTAGAGAGAGGGAGGGAGAGAGAGAGAGAAAAACATCAACGATGAGAGAGTCATTGATCAGCCGCCTCCTGCACGCCCCTGACTGGGGATGGAGCCCGCAACCCAGGCATGTGCCCCGACCGGGAATTGAACCACGATCACCTGGACCCTAGGTCGATGCTCAGTCGCTGAGCCACGCCTGGCTGGACTGTGTTGTGCATTTTATGGGTTTGAGGAGATGTATAATGACATATATTCATCATTATAATACCAGAAAATGCAGAGTACTTTCGCTGCCCTAAAAACCCTCCGTGCTCTGCCTGTTCATCCCTGCTCACCACGACCACCACCCCTACAACCACTGATCTTTGTGTCGTCTCCATGGTCTTGCCTTGTCCAGAAGGCCATATAGGTGGAATCACACAGTATGGAGGTCTTTTCCGATTGGCTTTTTTCACTTAGTAATATGCATTTAAGGTTCCTCCCTGTATTTTCATTCCTTGATAGCTCATTTCTTTTTAGCTCTGAATAATATTCATTGTCTGGCCGTATCACATATTACACATTCCTAAAGCAGCTGTAAACATCTGTGTACTGGTTTTTGTCGGGCATAAGTTTTCAACTCGTTTGGGTAAATACCAAGAAGCATGATCACTGGATCTCATGGTCAGAGGATGTTTGGTTTTATAAGAAATTACCAAACTGTCTTCCAAAGTGGCCGTATAATTTTGTATTCTCTTTCCCGAAAATGAAGGAGAGTTCCTGTTACTGCACATGGTCACTGACATTTGGTGATATCACTGTTCTAGATTTGGCCATTCTAGTAGGTGTATAGTGGAGGGTGCTTAAAATCAGTCCAGTGCTATTTAATGTGTGTTCATGTCCATCTGTTTCTGAATGGTGCCGAAACAAGTGATGCCTCTGACTGTCTGGTTGTTTTGATGTCATGCAGATACCTTGCTGAAGGGATTCCGTGTATATATTCTGTTGTGATTAAGTTGGGCTATGCATTATTGTTTATATATAATTATATGTATATTTGCCACATATATCTATACATACAGTTGACCAGTGAACAACATGGTTTTAAATTGTGTGGTTCCACTTATATGAAGATTTTTTTCAATAAATACTGTAAATGTATTTTCTCTTCCTTACGATTTTCTTAAGATTTTATTTTCTCTAACTTACATTTTTGTAAGAATATAGTATATAATACATACAGCACAGAAAAATGTGTTAATTGATTGTTTAAGTTAACAGTAAGGCTTCTAGTCAACAGTAGGCTATTAGTAGTTAAGTTTTTGGGGAGTCAAAAATTATGGATTTTTGACCATTCAGGGGGACAGCACCCCTAACCCTTACATTGTTTAAGGGTAAACTATATGTAGAAATTTAGTATAAAGGCATATTAAATTTCTAGAAACAGATTTCATCTACTATGTTAAGAGAAATTTTGGATCATGCATTTAAAATAAGGAAGTAAACATTCAATTTTTTGTGCAAACTTGACACATATATTTTAGCTGTAATTTCTTGCTCACATATAATATGCTGCAAAGGAGGCAATTTACTTCATCAAGGCAATAATTTAACTACTAATGTCTTTAACTTCTAAGCTTGATAGAAGCCCAACAGATAAGTGTTGCCAACTGCAAAGAAAAAAATCAACATGTAATTAAGCAATATTGTATATAAACAATGTCTAAGTCTTTATTTAGGGAGACAGAACCTTGGATGTGAATCCCCTGTCTCTCTTATTTGCTGCTAGTAAATAAAACTACCTAATGACATACACATCCAAAAGGCCAAATGTGCTAAAGAGAAAAAGTACTTACCAAGGTTGCAAACAAGTTTTTTTTAGATTGAGTAAAAATGACTGGTTATTAATATTATTCTTATTTTGTTTCTGACCTGTTGAGTTGAGCAAAATAACATGAATGAGGTTCTAGCTGAGATTATTTATTCAAGCAAAACCAGAATTAGAAAGGGTGGTGACACATACATCATTGCCACGGTTACAAACAGCTTTGGAAATAAGTCTCAGTTGAGTGTATTAAACTCTATGAATGACTGACTGGGCAGGCAAAATTATAGTCCACTAGGATAATTATAGTTCACAGTCAGATCTAATGGGATCTGCATAAATCGGGGTATTGTTTGCCAAAGAGTGTCAAATGATTGTAATTGGACATTTACAAAGGACCATTTCAATTTATAAACATGACTTTTTAAATGAATATTTATAAAGCACTTGTTAAAGAAAATAAATTTACTCAGGTGATTTTGAACTGTGATTTTACAGCATGTAATATAAAACCATCTCTTACTAAGGAAAACATTTAAGTGTATATGGATGATAAAGCTTAAAATAAGGTATAGATAGATAGGATCGTTTCAGCAGTTCACAGGGTAAAATATTTCATAATACTTATGTATCATCAAAAACAGTAGCATAAATTTAAATTCTAAGCTATGGAGGCAATAGCACTAATTTTTGTAGAGGGAAGAGCACTAAGATGATACACACTGGCACACAGATACAAATCTCATACCTGTACAACTGACATAAAGCCTGACAGATATCCTACTTATGTTGTAGAACTTTAGGAAAAATTTGAGTAATAATTTATTACAAAAATTATCAGGAATTATGGAGTTAAATAAGGCTTCTAAACTACCACATATTCAGAATTACTTCATTAGTCAGATTAACATTACAAAGGATACCCTTTCATAGAGTCTTAGACTGTTATGAGCATTACCTATTTTGGAGTGTAAACAACCCATTGAAAGACCCAATTCTTTCAGATCTCTGACTAGCTACCTGCTCTGTGGTTACTTCTGTTAATCTGATGATTCGTCTATATATCATGGACAACATTACTGGAAAATGCGCACTCCCATTTGTTGCTGGGACATGGTCCACAAAACCTCTTCCTAGCTTCTGGTAAGGGCTGGACCACCAGAAGCTAAGACGTCTCCCATAAAAACACGCCCAGGACAGGGAAGCTTTTGTGGCCTATTCCTGTCTCCTTTCCGACATGGGGTCTGCTTGGTTCCCCTTTTGACCATCCAGGGTTGAATGTCTCTCTAGGTTACTCAGGAGGACACTAACATAACCGCTGGCTGAGATGGTGCAGGGGCACCTAAGGGCAAACGATGTGAATCAAAAGAACATATGGCCCTTTCCTTTGTATCTATAGCCCCTGTATTCTTATGCGGAAAAACTTCCTCTTCTATCCAACTGTTCCCACTGTGAGTGGTCTAGTTTTATTCTTGAGAAATCTGTTTACTGCTATATGTACAACAAAGCTTAATCTCTTCAGGAGGAAAGACAGTTTTGAGTTTCCTTTAGAGATTGGGATATCTCCCACTTTACCCTAACATCTTCTGTATATTAGGCCTTGCTTGGTTCTCTCTGATAGGGCCATATGCTTTCACAGTCATAATTAGCATTTACTCCGCCTTCTTAGAACATCTTTTCTGTTTAGCTTTGGCTTCCTAATGTAATCTCATTATTCAAAATTCAATTAAATCAATATATTGTTTTTAAATCTTTTTCTCTCATTCATAGTCTGTATCATACTCTTCTATGATGCTTCTGTATATTGTTGACCAACCTTTTAATAATATTTTTAAAAAACCCCAATATTCTCAACTTAAGTGTGGGATCCTTTGTTCAGAAGCCTGGGTATTAAACACTGTAATCTCAGTGTTTACATCTAATCAATACATTTTCAGTTTATGAAGGGATTTATAACAACTCTATGAAAGTGTTGATTCCTAAAAAAAATTAAAAAATTAAAAATTAAAAAAAATTTTAAAAACAAAATGAAACACACCTATTTTAAAACTTGAATATAGTTCCTATGTTGCATTAACCGGTTAAGATAATTTGTCTAAATCTTCAGATGATGAAAGAAAAATACTGGATTCATACCATGGGCATATCGGCAGAGGACTGGAAGGGAAGCTAGATCGTGCTTTCTATCTGAGCAGAACCTTTCAGTGCTTTCCCATGTTTCAATCTGCAGTCATCTCTGCACCTTCCTATACTCTCTCCTGTCTTACAAGGAATAGAAGCCCTGGCCCTATACTTATCAAACTCTCTTTCTTCAGAGATTCTCAATGTGACTAACATTCTGTCAATCAGATATATTTATATGGATTTTTGAGATAGAAAAGAATGAAAAAACATTGCTCTCTTTTGCAGCTGCAATACACAAACATGTAAGCTTCCCAGACATGACATTTTGCAGCAACTTCTAGATCTTTCCTCTGTAAGTGCTTTGGGACACCATTACAATAAAACATTCAGAATGTCAAAGAAGGTGGCCTTTACAGAAGCATTGCAAACAGTGAGGGGGAAAATAATCTATATCCAATAAGTTTATTTTTATTTTCTGGCCTCTTCATATTGAAGAGGATCTCCCATAATTATCCTGCCACCAGGTGACTGGCTGGTTCCCCCGGGACATACAGCCCTATTAGTGAGTCAGTGCTGACCTTTGCTGTTGGCTGGTTAGACACCCCACAGCAGTGGTCATGGCAGGTGAGCCTTGCTGAAGGAAAGTTCACATTTAAAGCCTAAGCATAAGCCTTGCCTGGACCACCATGGCCACTCTGAATGTAAACCAACTGAGCAAGCACCAGGGTGGCAAAAAAGTTATCGAGAAATTCAGGCCCTGTCAGCTCAGAAAAATCATCTCAAACTTTTATTTTGGGTCTGTTTCATGGCACTACTGTTAAAACACTGTATCCGTTAGTGTCTGGCAAAATGTCCAACACACTATTGCTTAACAGTGGGGACACAGAGTCAGAGGTCTGAAACTCAGGAGATTCTCTTTTGGGGGTTACTTTTTAATACTCCCTGGAAAACTGCAGCAACTCACTAAAGACAGGATCTGCAGGCTCCAGCCTGTTCATGAATGAAGATTTAAATCACACGAGCTAAATGCTGGCTGAGAGCAAGCAACCAGTGAATGGTCAGTGGAAGGAGAAAGTGAAAGGGGGGGGAAAAAGAGCAAATTACAACTTTGTGACCCATTACCAAAAAAAGAGCTTTAATAACTACAATTTATATATATATATATATATATATATATATATATGCACACACATGTATATATGTATTTAAAATCCTCACCCAAGGGTATTTTTTCCATTGCCTTTCAGAGACAGTGGGAGAGAGAGAGAGGGAGAGATTGAGAGAGAAACATCAATGTGAAAGACACATATCGATTGGTTCCCTCCCACATGTGCCTGACCAAGGCCGGGGATGGAACCTGCAACTGAGGTACGTGCCTACATGCCCTTGGCCAGAATCAAACCCAGGACCCTTCAGTCCGCAGGCCGATGCTCTAACCACTGAGCCAAACTGGCTCGGTCCAATTTGTTTTTTACTTGCTTTATGTTTATCTTTGTGTATATTAGTTGGCTTCTTTTCTTCATTCCTCACTCACTATTTACATAAAGTTTTGGTGGCTTGTATAAATTAGTTTTAGGATCTAAGTATATCAAAGAGGGGTTGCAAGTGAATTTACGGAAAAATTAATGTTACTCAGGGATGGATTTGGTGATTGATGGATTCGGTCCCTGATATGGGGGAGAGATTGAGAAATCTCTGTATGAGGAATGGGTCTATTATTGTATTAGAAGAAATCATGTTGTTTTTACCATTACTGCAGGTTAAGTTTTAAATATCCGCCAAAGTGGTGTGTACTCTACTACTTATTGTTTCTTTTGGCCCCCACCCAGTGTTTGTCCCCAGCCTCTCCTATGTTCTTTCTGTCACAAGAGCTAAAGCCTGGAAACTAGATTTTCTGGGCTCCCTTATATCCAAGTTTCAGTATATGATTCATTTTTGGCAATAGATTCCATAGTTTTATTTGAATCTTTAGCCCATATAACTTTCTAACATATAATAATTTTGTGTACTTACCTGTTTTCAGCCTCCCACACTAGAACGGGAATTGTCTGAGGGCAGGGATTCTTTTTCATCAATGTCTTTCACTGCTGCACCTTGGATGCCTAGAACAGTGTCTGGCACATATCAGGGGCTCAGTAACATTTACTGATTGAATGATTAATAAGTGAATGAATATGAAAGCTAAGAAGGATTATAAGAAAAACACACAATGATTTCGTATGGATCTGCACATTGAAATATTTTAAATGGAGTAAGAATCTCTCGATCTTTCGGTTGGGTTATCAGCACATATAGAGACATGGTCTGGGATAATTTCTCAGCTCACCTACAGGGTTCAAAAAAACGAAAGTACAAAAAGAAAATAACTAAAATCTCCAGTGAATGTGAACAATAAGAAAAATTCTTAAATTTCTGAGAAAAAATTTTAGGAAATGAAATACATGAATCAAAAAATGGCCAGTGGTTATATCATTGAATAAAAAGGTATTGATTGTACAGGTGAAATTGAATGTCACTAACATCAGTAGTAAAGCAGAATAGGAGTGCTGTCCTTTGCCTGTAATTTTCTAATCCTGAACACTAGATGTTGTTTTACTTTTGCCCTCCTACTCGTATCAGAGATGTTCCCCCACTACTGATGCCTATTTTCAACTTCTGGGGGTCAAAGTCCATGTATTGGTTATCTTTGTATCTGTCAGGATGCACCATAGCTCTTCTCATAGAGGAGGAAAAATATTTTTATTGGATGAAACTGAATGAAAACACTTGATGTGCTTGAATGGCTAGCTGGGAGTCCTCTACACTTACGGAGTTCAGTGTCATAAATGCTAATAGCAGATTGATTGAGGTCATATAAAAGTACCACAAACTAGCCCGGCCAGCGTGGCTCAGCGGTTGAGCATCTACCTAGGATCCGGGAGATGGCGGTTCGATTCCCTGTCAGGGCACATGCCCGGGTTGCGGGCTCCATCCCCAGCAGGGGGCGTGCAGGAGGCAGCCGATCAGTGACTCTCATCATTGACCTTTCTCTCTCTCTTCTTCTCCATTCCTCTCTCTGAAATCAATAATGATATATTTTTAAATTTTTTTTAAAAGTGCCACAAACTTAAGTAAAAGAGTAAGCTTTCAAAACAGAATCATAGCCCTGCCTGGGTGGCTCAGTTGGCTGCAGCATTGTCCCATACACCAAAAGGTTGCGGGTTTGACTCCAGTCAGGGCACATACCTAGGTTTTTAATTCAGTCCCTAGTTGGGACAGGTATGGGGGGAGGTGACCGATCAATATATCTCTCATCTCTCTCATATCTATGCCTTTCTCTCTCTCGCTCTCTCCCTCCCTCCCTCCCTCCCTCCCTCCCTCCCTCCCTCCCTCCCTCCCTCCCTCCCTCTCTTTCTAAAACAAAACCAAACCAAACAAAACCAGAATCATAACTAATGGATTGACTAATTATTCTTCCCTGTGTAGGACTTGTGATACCTCTCAGTATTTCCTTTCAGCCAAGCACATCCTTGCAAAATAAGCATAGGGATCACTTTTTTTAATGTTTAAATATTTCTTAAATTAAAACATTTTGTATCGTAATTGCATTGTCAGTCATTTCAAAATTCTAATATCAAAATGGATATATATTATTTTTTAAAAATTAACCCTCAAAACTGTTGTCCAAGCTTAATAGGACATTCTTCATTGGACTTGAAAGAGGAAAACAGTGCACAGCCATTTATATCTTACTATTCAGCTTTTGACCTTATTTTACTTAATCATATATTTTATGTGTATTATGAATCTTTTTAAATGTAGTGGCTCTTTCTCCCTGTAGTGGCTCATTGAACTGATAGTTTTGACATTTCTTCCTCAAAAAAGCATGCATAAAGTGTCATCATAAAATCTAATTTACAACTGTCCTACATTTAGATACAACTGTTTCTACATACTTGACTTAGTTATACCACTTGTTAAATAAATTTGAATGTCACATGTGAGATTTTTGTTGATGAAATGTATTCCATGAGAGACTCAGTTGTCAAAGTGTCAGCTTCATCAACTCGAGATTTCAAAAGCAAAAATCAAGAACCTCTTTCATTTCACTTTTTCTGAAGAACAACTTGTGAATAACAGTTGTTAGATAGCAAGAATTATACTTTTCCATTTCAGAAAAACACACACGTTGTTATTAAGGTGTTGTAATTTTAGTATCAGACTCAATGCTGTTATTTGTTGTAGAAACACATCTCTAAATGTCATCAATTTTTTAAATGCATGTAATAAATATCTATAATGCTATAATACTTGTCACTTGGCTCTGGATTACAGTAAGCAGTGGTGTATTTAAAGTTCACAGAAGTGCTTTGCATATTGCAAGGTGCACGAAATGTGTAAAGTAGCTTTGCTGTATCTTGTGTAACTCTGGAGGAGAGCAGACTGAGTTGAACCCCTACACTGGAATTCCACACACTGAAGGGTAGAGCAAGGGCCTTGGTATCCTAGAGAAGAGGGCCTCCAATTGGAATACAGAGGATTGGAAAAGATGTAGACAGACTTAGGGTGTGACCCCCATGCAGATTTTCTCTTGTCATTCTTACTCATACATGCTTCTGACCTTATCATACCTAACTTCACATCTTTGCTTCGGATTTTTCAAACCAGAAATCTCTAGAACTTTTTATCTAACCATCATGTTGAGTCATTTGACAAGTCCTACCAATTTTATCTTTGAAAAGTTGCTTTTTATTATTTAATACAAAAATACATGTAAAGCTTATATTACATTAATATTTTATATTATTACTTAATGTGGTGTTACTTCATTTCATCATGTATACATGTGAAGCATGATATTTTTGAAATTGAATTCATTGATCTCTGAGTTTTCCCTGTAACCTCCAGTTCAAAATATTAGTTCATGGTTAAACTAAAATATATAAATCATTTCATTTCACAATATAATGTTGTCAGGTGTATATAAAAAAATGGCAAAGTAATTCAGCGTTATGTAAAACACCATTTTTCTTAACAGAGAATATTCATGCACTGTCAAGGGGATGGAATAGATGAGTTAATATGTTTTTACATATTTAATTTCTGTGATCCTATGAGGTCTGACAGTTATTAAACAAGTAATTAAGAGACATTATGCAATTACATTTAACTTGCTTTCATATATAATGTTTAATTTAAAATGTGATTTTATTATGGTTTTCATGATACATTTAGAGTCAATTTCAGGAGATAGTGAACTTAGAATATGACTTAATTTTTAATATAGTTTTCCTTACATAAGGAAACTAAACATACTTATAATGAGTACTGTGGTGAAGCCCTATTAGTTTTTTTCCCCCAAAAATCAAATTTACTAGTCTAAATTTATAATAAGAAATCTTTTGAGTTTTGAATTTTTAAGTCCTAAATAACCTTAGGCAGAAATGTAATGAGTGCCTTAGGGTGTGTCTATTGAAGGTTATGGAACAGAGTGTAACGTAGTCTGTTCATTTAGCCCGTTTTAATGATAAAAACACTTAACCATATTGTGAGCTCTTGATGCTAGGAATTCATTCAAAAGACTATAAAAATAATTGCAGTATAATAATCTTGTTTAAAAGTCAGGCCATTTACATTTTAAATATATTTTTTTAATTTTTAATTTTTTTTTTACAATTTTTGCGATGTGTTCGGTGTCAAACAATTGTAGTGGCAGGTTTTAATACTTTGGTTTATGACATGTGCTGTATTAAAGGAGAAACACTAGAGAAATGCCCTCGCTATTTCCTAAAGTTCCGCCTCTGTGTTCCTGAGTTATGTCACCAAAAGTTAAAACTTGATGATACTCATCTATGTCTCACTTGATTTTGTTTCTGGAATATGTCTTGAGTCTGTTTTGTGTTTTTTTTATATATATATATTTTTATTGATTTCAGAGAGAGGAAGAGAGAGGGGGAGAGAGAGAGAGAGAAACATCCGTGATGACAGAGTCATTGATCAGCTGCCTCCTGCACGCCCCCGACTGGGGATCGAGCCGGCAACCCAGGCATGTGCCCTGACCGGGAATCGAACCCCGATCGCCTGGATCCTAGGTTGATACTCAAGCGCTGAGCCACGCCCTGCGGGGCTTGAGTCTGTTTTGAACCTTCCCTTCCTCTTTAATTTGGGTCTCATGGCTTCTCAATTTTACTCTTGAACGAGCTTCAAAGCTGCTGCTTTTCAATCCATCCTTCCTCTGCTGCTTTGTTAGAGTTTCAGTACTTTTATGTCAATCTTTTGCTCAAAATCTCTTTGCTTTCCTCTAAGCCTCCCTTACAAAACAACAACCACCTTATAGCCTATCTCCAAAGCTCTATCATTCCTACACCCCCCCCACAGACAGACACACACACACACACACAGAGAGAGAGAGAGAGAGAGAGAGAGAGAGAGAGAGTGAGTGAGTCTGGGCCCAGTTTCCCCGCAGCTGTCCCCTCTGCCCTGTGCCCCTGCTCCTTCCAGCCTGGGACCCTAGCGCACCAGCCCAGCGGGTGTTTGGATCTCGCCAGGGCCGGTTTGCTGGTTTGCTGCCGGCACCCTGCAGTGGGATCCTCTCTCCCTTGCCACCCTCTGCCGAGCTGTCTGTTCGGTTTCTAGGTGGCCTTAATGGACTTGCTGTTCTCCCCGCAGAACCTTCTCTTTCCCCCTCCAGGAGGAACTAATTACTACTCTAATTCGTACTCCTCCGCACAGTCCTCAGCCTGTCCTGCCTGAATTAGCATCGCTGCACTCGGCATTGTTTTCTCCATTACCTGTGCATATTGTGAGCAGAGAGCTCATATTCATTTGTGTCTCTTCCTCCTTAATACTCAGAAGAAGGATTTCATGGAGTTTAATATCAGTAAACACTTACGGAAGGAAGAAATGAAAGGAAGGAAAGAGAGAGGAAGGAAGCACGATTTATTGATTTTTTTCCCTGCTCAGATTTCCTTTCTAAATTAATGGTTAACTTTAAAGTTCTGATAATTTATACAAATGTCCCACTACATATACATAATATTTCAATAAGGAATATTGACTTTATGAGGAATCAGTTGCCCATCCTCACTCACATGCCTTGCTCTTTTGATGTTTGGTATTTATGGGAAAGGTTTGCTTTGTGATCCCAGCTACTTATTTGGCACAAGTTGAATTATAAGTTTATAAACAAGTTCTATAACCCTCTCATCTAAAGGAAACTTGCAGAAATCCCTCAGCTTGTGCTGCACAGCATTCAGCCCAAAGACCACTTTTATCTGAAAGACCAATAAAAACACTTTATTTTCTCATGCATAGTTTTCTATTTAATCATGACCCAAACATTCTTCTGCTTAGAATTTCTTTGAAAATTACATCAAGACTCGGTAAACCACTCTCTCACATGTTGCTTTCAGATGGTTCTTCATTTCTTTTTCTAAATATATGACTTCACCACATAACAAAAGTTAAAAGAGGCCTTTTTCCTGCTTCTATATTTACTGCAGTAAATATCAAAGAGAGTGAAAACAAGGAAGCAATTTAACGAATGCTTATTATTCACCGAAATTCAACTAGCCCCTGCAATTTTATGAAAGATACCTAAGTGTATTGCCTGATCCAGTTATGATTCTGACTTCACTTTTTTGGCTGTCATTATAGAAGCAATTCATTTTTTAAAGTCACTTTATTAAAGACCATATCTTATGAAATATAATGGTTATTTTTTTCTTCCCTTTTGTTAAGAACTCCCTATTTAACCTGAAAAGAGCCAGTGGTGACCCTAGTTAATAAGAATTTCTGCAATGATTGCATGAATTGGGTAATTACTGATATGAACAACTTATAGTACCCATATTGGCTGGAAAAGTTTCTTCTTTTAGCATTTCTAGAGTAATACATGTGCTAAGAATTTTAATGTACTTTAAAAAAATTTTAAAAATAGTCTTTTTGGGTGCTGTTAGCAAACAGAATTTTTTTGGTCAGGAGAAATCACGAGTCTAGAATAAACTACATCATTTGTGTGCAAAGAATGACTATGAAGAGGCAGCTGTGAGAGTGAAACTGAAACAGTGGCATTCTGTATCCTGGGTTGGAGTCTCTGTGATGTTGGGCAAAGCACCCTTCTACAATTGTGAACTGCTGATTATATATCTTCTAAAATGTGAATAGCAGTTTGTGCCTCATGGGATTGCTAATAGGGTTACCTAAAGTCATGTATATGAAAGCCCCTAGAACAATGACTAGCATTTTATAACAATGATTACAGCTTAATGAATGCTTTCTACATACTATTTGTTCTTTGGAGAATTTTCCATAATTTTTCTCAATGATTATCAAACTTCAGTTTTAATATTTTGTCACCTTGAGGACAAACCTGGTTTTTGTTTGATATCTTAATAATGAAATCATTTTTTTTCTTTTCTCTTGACCTGTGAAATTATGGGCCTCCAGATTATACATTTTTCTTCTGACTCACACTCATACACACACATATTTATATTTATTGATTTGTAGTGATTTTTTAGAGAGAGAGAGAAACATTGATGTGAGATTGAAACATTGATCCACTGCCTTCTGCATGCACCTGCCTTACCAGGGATCCAGCCCACAACCAGGGCATGTGCCCTGACTGGGAATTGAAGCAGCAACCTATTGGTTCATGGGACAACGACTGATAACCAACTGAGCCACACTGTCCAGGGCCCATATTTATATTTAAATATGCCCCCATTATAATATTTTCCAGTCCTCCCTTAACGCACCTCATATACCATTTGTGTTACACATTTCTGCCTTGAGAATTATTGCCCTATGTATTGTTATTCGTATCACAACTCACAAACTCAGAGTGGAGAGGGTTCTTATTATCACCTGTTTTTACAAATAAGAAAACCAAAGCAAAAAAATATAAGTAGCTTTCTCAAAGCAACATGGAGACGTAGTAAGTGACAGACAGACAGGTTTCAATACCATTTCCGCCTAATTTCAAATTCTGTCCTCTTAGCATGAGGACAATGCTCTGTCACAGTATATTTCTCATGAATAAAACAATGGATGTTTCTGCAGGAATTATGCCTCATTTTCTTTGATCTTAAGGTCACACAATACAGATCTGTGCTTAATTTATATTACTGTATACCTTAATAATAGAAAGGGTTGCCTTATCTAATGTATGATTAATAAAGACAAGAAGTAGTGATTTAACATCTTTGAGTTGTTACTCAGAACATTTTCCTTCTAATAAGAGCCCCAATATCAAGAAAGGGCCAACCCAAATTTAATTTTCTTTAGGTCCCCCAGGCCTTTCCTCAGGTTTCCTACTACTAAATAAAGGCCCTTATTCTAAAGAGGAGCTGATGAATGTCCACCTGAGAAAAGTAGACTGGGATACCTTAGAATGAGGTTCTCAGGTATAGCTTTAGCTGCCTGTCTGTCCCTGATGCTGTGAAAGAGCTCAGTGGTCTATACCAGGGCCCCTGCTCTGTCATTCTCAGCATTGCCAGGTTATAGAATCTTTAGCTCTTCATCACTTGCCTCTGCATCCCACTAATATCTTGTAAAGGCTGACTGTCAAATTTTGCTGCACATCACTGTTGACTATAATTTCATGTACTCTCTAGCCTTTTCAGGACAAATTACTTGAAATGACCCATTCTTTTGGGGTCATTCTCTATTTTAATATCGCCCCCAAAATGTTTGTGAACTATCCTACTCAATTCCTCAATATTCCTGAGGATTCTTTGGGGGTGATCTGGAGAGAGATTGGATTCCTCTGGCCCATTTTATGCCAAATTTCTGCTTTCTACTCAGATCTTTACTTCTTCATATTGTTTTACCACTTACCTGTATCTATACTCCAAAACCTTTCTCCCTTATTTTGCATAGGACCACTAGCACAAGGCCACGGACTTCAATAGATTTTTAATGAAGGATTGATTATAATACAGAAAAGTACATAATAACAAATCATAGTAAAAAGCTTAATATTGAAAACTAGATATTACTCTTGCCAAAGTTCCTCAATATTCTTCAACCCACAGAATATATCATTTATATTGGGATTTGTATGTTAATCTTAGCCCATGCACAGGTGCTCTGACCTCATCTAGAACATTTTATCAGCTGTCTGCTCTGCCTCCTGGTATCCACAAACCTCAGGAACAGCTAAGGAAACACTGAAACAGGTTCATTCTTAAATCTAAAATTCTACTTTAAAAATGTCTAATAATGCATTTTCCAACCTAAAGTTTCATCTTCCTCTGACACAATTTCCTGTTCTCTAAAGTTTGGAAGTTCTGTGACTATCTGTGTTTCTTAATTTTCCTTCTCATTGCACGAAATTCTTAACTCATCACGTTCAGCACATTGTAAAAGCAATAGGACGATGTGTGGGAAGGATTATACATTTTCAACTTCCCTTTGAAATGATGACTGTATGCGTGGCTTCAACAGCAAATGCTGATTCTAAAATCAGTCTTTATTCTCCATCGCTGAATCATTGGAGGTGGTTGGCTCAGAAAATGATGATGATCTCGCCTAGATTCTTTTTTGTTTTGTCTGTTTCCTCCTGTCCGTGTCCTTTTCTGAGATTTTTGCCTCTTGCTTGAGGGATTTTAAAACTAATTGATAAAGAGGCCCCATCATCAAAGTGCTCAACTTTAGACTTTCTGCAGTTTTAAGGCTGCAAAAGGAATAAATAATTTTATAATGTGAAATTATTTAGTACTGAAATATCAACTTCTAAAATTACTTCCTATTCAAGCACCCATTCTTTCCTCCCCAGAACACAGACCTTTATACTGAATACAGGCCTTTACCCCTGGAAATATTTTGCTAATATTTGGATGCTTTGAACATCTCATGGCAGAATGAAATTAAAAAGGAGAGTGATTACAAGATGAATTTGAATATATTTTGGCAAAGGAGCAGAATTTCATGTGTTAATAAAGTGAGTAAACTTATGTATCACTTAAAACCATTGAAAATCACGCACGTGGCTGAGTTCACATTTACAACTGAAAGGACCATTGACAAAAATGAGAATAAAGAGCTCGTGAAAGAGAATGATTGAAACATCAAGTGATGATGAGAAGTCTGTGAGAAAACTGATAAAGTCCTCCATTATTTTTATTAGTAATCTCTTTTGGTTACCTTTCTTTAGAAGCCAAATGTGAAGCGAAGACCGTCATATAATGCCATCCTATGGCAATGAAATAATAATTTTACCAACAAAATATTCATACTTCAATCATGTTGATTCAGTTTAACATTCAGCGTACACTTGCAGAACAGAATCAAATATGTGGACAAGTTCTTAGTTCCTGAGCCAGTTCTTAATACCGTGATGTAGGGAGACAGTGGCAAAGTAAACAAGGGTCGGAGGGGAGTCAGGAAGCCACAGAACTCACACTAACTAGCGTGGCTTGGAATTAACCAGCTAGAGGACAGCCTTTCTATGTAAAGGTTGATACTGCCTATAAAGAGATACTATTTTGTAAGGAGCCAGTTCTATATTTAGGCAAAAATTAAGTATTCGAATTGTTGGTAGAATCAAAGTACCATGAACCCTATATATTTTTCCACCTTGTGGAAAACATGCATGTTATTAGTAAGGCTGTTACCTCCATTGCTTGAAAAACATTGTTACAACAGTACCAGATTTATTAAAGGAAACACATTATGAAATTTCTGGGTAAAGTGCCTGACTTATAATAGGAACTGAAAATTTTTAATTCACTCTCCCTTGAAGACAGCAGAAGACTTGTTAACAGTTTACTGGTCCCCACCAATAAATAGATTGAGTACATTGATCAAATCAAGGACATAGGCCCTAGATTATTCATGGTGGAAAATCTAAATGTCACTCCATTCCCTCCCACTTCTCCACCCTTATCTGAATTTTCAGAGGAGGAAACCTTAAAGTGTAACTGCAGAGTTACACCTAATGACCCCACATCATAACCTTTGAACTTTGACCTCTAATTTCACTTGTACATATGGTTTTTATTTTTTCTAGTATAATTAATTTTATCAACTTAGGTATATACTTCTGTACTGTATTTTTCTATTATATAATTTTATTTAAAGAAAAATAAAACATTGATTTCTGATTTATTTAAACAATCTCTTTTACATATAGATATCAGATTGGGAACTGAAACATTTACTCAATTAAAAGCAATGCAGTGATGTTTTCTTGAAATTATATATATATATGCATATATATATATATATATATATATATATATATATATATATATACATACTCCAAAAAACAGAATTTTAAGAGAATTAAGAAACATAAAAAAAATTTCCCATCTCTCCTTACACAGTTATTTTTAACCAAGTGTCAAAAACAAGCATTGATATCAGAGTGCTGAGTTTGTTGAAAACAAAAAATGCTTCCTTAAGGTACAAGTACTATACAGTGAAACTGCTTGATAAACATGATTGCCTAGTCAAAAATTGCATTCTGCCAGAAAGTACCTGTATTTAATATTGCTGTCCAATTGTAAATGTTTGCAGACTGCGTCAAGGAAAATTATAACTATCTGACAACCGTTGAGATGCAGTTGATTATGTTTGTGGGCAGCATTTTTATAGAATTTATATTGCATCAAAAATGCTGACAAAATCAACATTTTATATTATTTAAAAATTATAATACTGCTCTGTTTGATTGATGAGCACATTTATTTAATACATATATTTTAGTCAAAGGGTTTCTCTTGAAATTATAGAGCTATATCCTGTTTTCAGTTATTCTTAATAATGTTAAGTCAAGTCATTTTTTTACTTTGATGGAGGAAAAAGTGATTTTAGGGAACTATTTTCAGCCAAATTATTTTAGCTAGATATATAAAACTATACTTCTAAAGGTCTCAGATGATCAAACTTTTTTCTTCTTCTCCTGTTTAGTCTGAGAAACTAAAAAGAGTGCTGATTTTTCATCTGACTGTCCGGTATATAAGCTTAGGTGAAAAGTTGTTTTGTTTTCCCTTGATACCTATTAATCTTGAATTTTGTAATGATAAATTCTAAAAACAAAGCAAAACAAGTGAATAGCTGTCTCCGATAGTAGTCTCTTGGTAGATGTCGAAGTCTTTATTCTTGGCTCTGGTGTTCCAGAATGGCTCCAGTTATGTCTGAGCGCTCATCATCTCCACCCCTGAGGGTCACTTTGCCCACACTAGGTGTGAGACTGGGGCAGAAGCATTTCTACTGGAGTGATTTAATAAAATCATGAAGCGCTCTATTCATTTTCCTTCTCTTTCCTATCCTTTAGCCTGAAAATAAAGGGACTTCTACACAGTGCTTCGCAGTTGCCTGAGTTTCATGAATTCTGGACCAGCAGGTGGAATTGGATTGAACAGTTATTTGATTGGTCTTAGCCATTTGGAAATGCTTGGATCATTATGGCTGTTCATTATAAGAAATATGTTAACAAGGTCAGTTCCTAGTAAGAGGTTTGGGATAGTCAGAGATTCCATTGCAAAGACCTATTACCTGGATTATTTAGGGAAATTTATGATCAACCTATATACTTCCTGATATCAGAGAGGACAAATGGTTTTTGCTTGGAAAAATTCAATGTCATCATATAGAGGAATAGAAGATACTTTTAGCTAACCAATATATGTTCTATATCATTTAAAATGTATTTTTTCTTCCTGTTTTTTAAAAGATTCTGCCTCCCTAAACTCACGATTTTTACAAAAAAACACACACAAAACCTGTGCACTTTTATGTCTTTTTATAAAAGAGTATTTCCTTGACTGTTTCATCTTGAAGTGGGCACATTCCAAATAATTAATATACAAGCATTGACTAATGTTTTAATATTACTTCCCATTATGCTTTTAAGGAGGAAATATTTTTGACTTAATAAACATACTGTGGTGATGTAAAATATTTTGATCATGCTCACTTCTTCCATATAACAATTATAATTAAATCACAAAATATTTAAAAATCAGTGTTTTGATGGCAGTGATACTGACTAAAAGGGGCAGAAATTTTGGAAATTAGATATTTGAAAGAGTGGAAGTGCACTGGATCTGATTGCTCATTACTTTTTGGCCATGGGTATACTTTAAACTCTTAGGTACAGCACAGAAAAGTAAGCAGTCTTAATTACTTGAGGTGTAGAATACAGAGCTCAAGGATAATAGTAGATTATAAAAACAAAAACTAAATGAACAGAAGTCCAGATAAAAGGGTGACAGAAGGGTTGAGCTCTAAAATTTCTTTTAAACTTTGCCCAAATTATTGCTTGTTTCTTGAATTGTGCATGTGGTGAGGGGACTGCAGGACATCTAGTGAAGCCAGCAAGTGTGATCTGGCCAAACTGAGTGGAAATTTCAGCTGAATTCCACTCCAGAGAAAACAAAGTTTGAAGTTAGAGTCTAGACAAGTTAATACCCTGCTAAGAAAAAAATCAACCCTCTTCAAAGCAATATAACTGAACTCGGGTGTCTGCAGCATACTATTCAAAATGTCAATTTAATAGAAAAAAATGAACAGACATAATAAGAAACTGAAAAACATAACTTATACCCATGAAAACAATATGTCAACAGAAACAATTCTCAGATGACCTAGATGTTGAAAGAAGCAGAAAAGAGCTTTACAGGAGCTATTACAAATATCTTCAAATACCTGAAGGAAAATATAGTCATAATGAACTGAAATACAAGGCCTCTCTGCACAGAAATGGAAATATAAAAATAAAAAGAAGTAAAAGTTCTAGAATTGAAAAACACAATCAGTAGAAAGAAAAAAAATCACTGAATGGGCTTAACAATAGCATTTAAAGTCCAAAATAAGTCAGTGAGGTATTAGTAGAAATTAGCCAATTTGAGCAATAGACTCAGTACTCAGTGAGGCAAATTAAGTGGTCTAAAATATATGTAATTTGGAAGCTCAGAAGAATAAGAGACAATAAAACAAAAAAGGCAATTAAAAAATAATAGTAGAATTTCTCAAAATTTGGTGTAAATTCCTATCTACAGTTTGAAGGAGCAAAGTGAATACCAAATAAGGTATTGAAAACTAACATATTACATGCAGGGTAACGGAGATAAGAATGATATCAGGGGGGAAATTGGAGGCCAGGGGAAAATGGAGCAAAATTTTTAAGGTGTTGAAAGGAAATAAAAATATCACCACGGGAATTTATATTTAGCAACTATAGTTTTTAAATGGAAGTTGAAATAAAGATATTTTCAGATAAAAGAAAACAAAATTATTTCTCAAAAGACCTGCACTCTACAAAACATTCTAAAGGATATGTTCCTTAGGTTTCAGTGAAGGAATATCAAAGAAACTGAGATCGAAAGTTAGAAATAAAGAGCACAGGACATAAATTATGTGAGAGTTAGATATTTCTAATTTTGTAAAAAGGCATGTGACTGTTGAAATTTAAAGTTATTACACAAAATGCAGGGTATATAACAGCACCACAAAGAATGGAGAGGTAATTGAAATAATTCTGTTATAAGGTTTTTATATTCTATAGGAAGTGCTATAATGTTAACTCTAAGTAGATCACGATAAGTTAAAGATGAAATTTCAAGATCTGATCACTAAAAACTATTCAATTAACCAAAGAAAAGGCAGGAAATGAGGGGTGGAGAAGCAAAAAAACTGATGGGACAAAGAAAAACAAATGGTAAATGAGAGATTTAAATTGAACCACATCAACAATTCCGTTAATTAGACTAAACACTCCAATGGAAAGAATAGCCAGTGTGGATTAAAAAAAAAGAACAGCCCCAAAACAGCCCAACTGTATATTGTCTACCAGAGATACACTTTAAATACAAAGATGTTGAAATTTTCAAGGTAAATGAAGGAAAAGAATATACGATGAAAACACTACTTACATGTAAGCGCGAATGACTATATTCTACCAGACTATGTGGACTTCAGTACAAAGACTATTATCGCAAATAAAGAGGGAATAGCAGATGTTAATAGGGTCCATAAACCAGTAAGATTAAACAGTTATAAGTATGTATGGACTAAATAGATTTTCAAAATATGTGAAGCACAGGCTCGATCCCTGGTCAGGGCACATGCAAGAGTCAACCAATGAATGCATAAATGAGTGGAACAACAAATCAATATTCCTCTCTCTGCCCCGGCCCTCTTTCTCTATCTACCCCTTTCCCCTCTCTTTCTAAAATTAATAAATAATTTTTTTTAAAAGGACATGGAGCAAAAAACTGACAAAACCAAAGGAGCAACAGATAAATACACAGTCATAGTTGGAGGTTTTAACACAACTCTCTCAGCAATTGATACAGCACCAGATGAAAAAATAAGGGTATAGAGGATGTGAATGGGATAGTCAGCTACTTTGACATAATTGAAATTTACACAAATATTATGCCCAAAAGCTACGGAACATGTTTTATCAAATGCACACAAAATATTCACCAAGATGAATCATATGTTGGACCATAAAAAATGTCTCACTAAATATTAAAGGAATAAAATTTCAGGAACAATTTGTAATCATCTACCACGCAATTGGCTGCTTTGTCATTCACAGGTTCTGTTAAGTTTATTATTACACAGCTTATTCTTTTGAAGATTTCACATTTCTCTAATTGCTGTGGGCATTTATTAATTTCTTAGGCACTTAATTTTATGTAGATTATTTCCAGAAACTACACCAACTGTATAGATAATTGAAGCCACAGGAAAAGAAAAGAAAAAGAAATGGCCTTATAATATCTCTCATTGACAATATGGCTAATTAATTATGAGATTTTAAATAAAGAGTAGCGTGGCAATTGGATAGATGGTCACGGTCAAATTTAATACCATGTAAGTTTTGGATATGCCATTCACTTTGTTTGAACCAACTAGAATTAAACTATGTCACTGGAATGTGTGTTGTCTCAGAAGGCAGATTAGCTGAGTATGTTATATGAAGTTTAAAAGAGCATATGTGTGTGTGTGTGTATAAATATATACATATATATATATATATATGTCTCATTTTAGTTAACTTTGAAGAGGATGCCCTTTCATTATTTACATATGTATTCTAATTAGAGTAACTCCTTTCTGATAGAAAATGCATTATGTTTTGGAAAGTTTCCTGTCTATAGCCAACCTTGAAGTAAACACCCTTGGATGTGGCTGTTAATCTTATAGAAAATGGTTGTTAAATTTAGAAAAGCTCACCAACTTGAGCCACAGATCCATGCCTTTATTATTAGTGAATAAAGTTTTACAGTAGGTTAGTAGAGGAGCTTTATGTATCATTATTTTAATAGCATCACTTTTCTAGGGAAGGTACATTTAGCAATGTGAAATGTTAGTGATTGTGAGTCTCCTCTTTACTGAGGATGGGAAAGTTATCTTCTTTCATCCGAGACACTGAAAGTACTTAAAAAACATTATCTCATTATGTCTGTAACATCTTCTGACAGAATTGGCTTGTAGTAAAATTCCCATTTTATTGGTAGATAAAGTCATGCACATTATGGTTTTATAATTTAGTGAGGCAGCTGATCTGCTCTGCAAAGGAGCTCTCAGCTTTACTTCATCTTGGAAATTTGTCTCATTTATGTCTTCACATTTCTAGTGCAGACATGACCTTAATGTTCCCAGAAACCAAGTATTTAAGTGGTCATTTGTCCAATGATTTTTTATTCCTGAAGAAATGTTTCTGAATTATACTGTATTTCATTTTGACATGGAGGAGAAATGAATAACATTTTGGATAACTGATAGAAATTGATTTGGGTCATTTTGTAGATTCAAATGAATAATAGAAATCTTTAGCAGTATTTTTTGTTAGTATTAAATGACTTGGTTCCTTTTAGTAACCACTTTAAAATATTTAAATGCATAACTTTTAAAAGTCAGTCCCACACCACTCTTTATGAGACATGAGCAAATTAAATCCATGACAGATATGATTATTGTACATGATTTCCCCATGAGATAATGAATAATATCCTAAATTTAGTCAAAGATAAGCAGCCTAAGCTATGATGACATAAGATCTTTAATTAGTATAAAAATACCAATTTAATGCAAATCATTTAATTGTCACAAGACAGAGGGTTGTATCATTTTCTATTAAGTTTTACAGTTATTTATTTATTTATTTTTTACCAGAAGTAAAAAGTGGGCAAATCCAAAATATGTTTTTGCAGTGGTTACATAGGTTTACAAAAGATATGATGACATTTGTGGAAATCTGAATCATGTATCCTCCAGGAGGGATTGGAGAGACCCTACAGTTTGGATTGGATAACATTATTCATCAGAGTACAGTATAGGGGGGAAGAGGGTGAGCGTGGATGGAAAAAGGGAACATGAGGCTATAGTAATTATTCTCTCCCTCTTCTGTGTCTCAATTTTCCAAAGAAAATTAGATTAAATGCCTTTTATGTATGAGATATAGATTAGAAACTATATATACAAATATAATTCAAACATGAGTGTGTCCTTCAAAGAATAATATATGTATATTATTATAAAAATTAAAACCAAGTACCAGCATGGTAAAGGGAAAGCATAGATCAACATATAATTTTTTGGACTTTAATTTCTTTTCTGGTTATCAGAGATCTCACAAATCTATTATGGCCTAAAAAGGGGCTGTTGCATGCTTCAATATGATAGAAAAATATGGGTGAAAATAAGGTAGACCTTTTCCTCTTTAAAAGTAAAGTAAAAATATACACTTTGTGATGAAAGCTTTTATGTATTTAATGAAAACTCTGGACTTCACTAATGTAATATAAAATACTGAAAGGATTTTTAACAGATGTTTAATTTTGACAGATAAATTATGATTGAGTTCTAAAAACTTGGGGCTTTGATCTATTATTAGAAAAGCACATTAATATTTTCATTTCAGAACTGTAAGATTATAATAGATTCCTTTTCCACTCCATAGAACCATCCAATTAAAGTTTTACCCTGAAAGATAATATATAACATTTTGATTTAGGTTCAGAGTAAGCATATATAATCTATTTTTAAAATTTTATTTTAAAATAAGGGCCATTCAACATACTTTCTCTCTCATATTGTAAAAGTAGAAATTGATCTCATCTTTCTTGTAAATAAACCAAAATAAGTATTAATGCAAGCTGAAACTAACATAAAAATAAAGAGAATCATGGAAGTGGATAAATTTGAGCCAGATTATACTCAGGTCTTAGAATAAATCCTATGCCTATAGTGAAAGTGTTATAGGTAGAGTAGTCACCAGAAAAAGTGTTATCGGACACCTCCCTGAGTTGGTTCTTGTCAGTCTCATAGGAAAGACTTAAAATGAGTGACAGACAGCAGCTCTGTAATAAAGCGAATTTATTAAAGAAGTAAAGCAAGTACATTTATCAAAGAAGGAAGGCAAACAAATCTATCAAAACACATCTGGCTTATGAAGCACAGACCGGTCCTAAACTAATCTGAGCAGCATTGCCCGGTAGAGGTTTAGTCTTTTATACTTTGCTGTCTACAGGTTTTAAAATTCCTCTGCTGGATATCTTGGTACAGACTAGACCTCAAGGTGTCCCTTTTATTTCTTTTATGGCTTTCCCAGACTTTATGAGAAGCATCTGGCAACTTTATCTTGACAGAGCCCTGAGACTGCTGGCTTCTCTGCTTAAGGAATGAGATATAACTCCCCCTTCTCTCATTTCCCCAAGAGGCTGAGTTCTTTGTTTAGTGGGTGAGATAAACTCTCCTTCTTTCCTTCCTCCTTCCCTCCTCCTGTCTTAGGAGTTCCAGGGTGATATCCGCTGTGTATTCTCTGGTTGGAGAGGAGAGACATTAAGCATTTGTTCGCAAGTGTCCTTGGTTTGGGAAGATAAGGACTTGCTCTTTACAAGCTGGCTGCAGGCTGCCTAAACTGTTAGGCCTTGTTTAATTTTCTTGTCTCAGTTTCCCTGCTCCTCCTGCCCTGGAATTTTCCTAGCTTCTTACTTTCCTGTTACAAATGAATTGCTTTGGAGTCAGAAAAATACTGATTGTTAATATTTTTTTGTTTAAAACGTTTTCCTCTTCTGTAATGACTCATAGTATGCTCTGAGGAATATATATTATTCCTTGAAAATAAGCGATTTCTAAATACTTGCGTTAAAGAAGACACAATGCTGTACAGTGTTCTCTATGCCTTAAAGTAAGTCAACTTAAAAAAAAAAAAAAAATGTTTGTTTAGTGCCCCGAGGGTCAATAAGGCTGGGATTCCTGCTCAGACAAAAACAGAGGGGGGATTCCAGAGATGACTGGAGACTCCCCCGTGTGAATCTGGGAGCATTTTGACTGAAGTGCTTCAGTTCTGACCTTAACTCCCGCTGAATGCCTTGCTCCTGGGAGAGAAAATCTCTCTTCTACTGAACTGTTCAAAATTCATTTCCAATATGCTTCTGCTCTGCTCCACTCTGTCTGAAAATATATGCAAAGTTGATTGACAGCCCTCCGGTTACCATACCATGAAGGCTGAAAGCAGAAGGCTACAGCGTTAATTCACTGATAGCTGAAAGCTACAGAACCTAATTTCTTAGGTTCGTTCGTAAATCTCTACTCACTGTCCCAAGAGGAAAACAAATAATGAGGGATTACATAGGACTAATGGAACTCTGTATAGGATAAGGGTGTAAATATGGAAATAGCAGTCATGAATTCTCTGCTCTTCTGAGAAAAAAAAAAAATCACATTTATTCAAGTAGTTCTCGCAAAGATGGCCGATGAAATAATTTCATTTACCAAAAAAAATATTTCTTTGTCAAGGAGGAAAATACATAGTGCACATTTTCTTTATAATTTAACAATTAGTAAAATATAAAATTACCCTTTAAAAGATATCAAAATTTTGGCATACACTGCCAATTGGATTACTAAATATTCAAACCTAGCAGCTTCCTCCCCTTTCTACTTCTAAAATTTTGGCTGTGCAAGCTAGACTCTTGATTCCCCTCTCCGTGCTTCCAGTAGGATTCTGTAGAAGAGTTTGGGTTAATAAATTATATTATGAAGTCAACCTGTGCTTTTCCTTCCCTCTACCTTCCTCACATAAACATAGATATGAGAGTGAGGTGCAATAGCCATCTTCCAGTTATGCTGTAGAACTCTCCCCAAAGTGGGAGCCTTCAATCTGGACAGCATTGATCCTTTATATTTCTGCCTCCCAATGGTTTGTTACATGAGGAAAATAAGTTCCTTATTTAAGCCACTGTGTTATGTTGAAAAATTGCTCTCCTAAAGACTGTCACCCTCAGCCTCAGAGCCTGTGGCCAGGATACCTTACACGGCAAGCTTGCAGGTGTGATTTAGCCAACATTTTGCAGTGGGAGCCCATTCTGGATTACTGGCCTGAGCCCAACGTAATCTCAAGTGTTCTTTTAAGTGAAAGAGGGACTCAGAAGAAAGAAGGTCAGAGTCAGAGAGAGATTTAAAGATGCCACGTTCCAGGCTTTGGAGGTGGAGGCAGGGACTGTGAGCCGGGGGATGTGCACCCTCTGGCAACTCGAAAGGGCAAGGAAGCAAATTCTCTCCTGGAGCCTCCGGAAGGAAACAGGCTTGCTGACCCAGTTTTAGACTTCTGAAATCCAAATTGTAAGTGAATGAAATCTGTGTTGGTCCATTATGTTACTGGTAATTTTTCTACAGCAGTTATCAAAAACTCACCCAGCCCGGATTTCTGTTTTTTGTAATATGCCTCCATCTTAATTGAAATGGTTGTTCAAGGATTTCTAGCTCTCAAAGACACATTCCAGAAAAAAATGTCCAAGGGAAAACTGTAAAGTGAACTAACTCTCCTGTGGTAAATTCCTCTTCTTTTGTTCAGGGATTTATGTTTAATCACTTATTTAATATGAAGACACTTTTAAAAAGCGACACTTTTCAAGAATGATCTAACTTGTTCAACAGTTTGTTTCTTGTTTCAGTCTTTTCAAGAATGGTAAAATCACAATAAACCCACATTGCTAAGAATGCCTAATCCTTTAGTGACATCCTTCAAGGTTAACCATTTACTTAAAGTTAATGTTATATGTAAATGTATATTTAGTAATGTCTTAGGCAAAATGCTGTATGCATGTACATGAAACACACACACACACACACACACTTCTTAGCAGAGAGAGGCTAGTAAGTTGTCAGACAAACTCTCCAAAGACTCCCAGGGTCCCCCCTCCTGACATATATGTCTTTCATAATCTCTCCCTTCATATGTGAGCATAACCAGTGATTTGCTTCTGACTGATAGAATATGAAAATGGTGATGAAATGTACATGAGTGCGTTATATAAGATTTCAGCTTTGGCCTTGCAGGAGTCTCTCTTTCCTTGCTGGCTTTAAAGGGACTCATGTGGTGAGGAACTGAGAATGTTAGGATCTGAGAGTGACCTCCAGCTGGCAGCCAGCAAGAAGCAAGTTCCCCAGGGATTCAAGTTGAGACAGCACTGCAGTGAATCACCTTCAGCCTCTGGGTATCATGTGTTTGTATTTTTTATTATCTGAACACCAGTACTTTTATTTAAAGGCCACTGCCAAGATAATAAAAAAGAGCTTCTAAGCCATTTACACAACCCTGACTCAAATCAAGTCCAGGCTGGCTCCTTACATCCAGTTGTATATTGTTCATCCATCAATCCATCCATCTGTTCATACAAAGGGAATATGAATATTTATACACTTTAACCAAATATCTTCTATAATCTAGACTAAAAAAATTAAATGGAAATAAATATATGTTTTGTGCATACATATTTATTAAAACAATTTAAAATTGTGTGAAATTGAAAGAAACTTAATAGCCAGTGATAGAGAAAGGATTAATTATCTTTGCGATAGCCGTAGCTTTTGGTGTACCAGGTATTATAGTTAATGGTTAAATTCAGGCTAATGCCAAGGGTAGGGAAATATGTAATAATATAAAAGCACAGTTTATAAAATTGTGTGGACAGTACTTTAGCAACAGTGTTAAACAGCATGAACACTAACAACAATAACAACAATTTACAGGGAGGAATTAAACTGGGAAAGAAACACTAACACAAAATAGGGATTATTTTAGGCGATTTTCAATCTGTTCAACGAACCTCTCTCACTTTTGTTCATCTTCTGTTTTCTAAACAACTATTTTTGTCTTACAATTATTTTTTAAAAGTTATTGCCTTAGATTTTTAAATTTTACTTGTTTGGTTGTAAACTCATTAAAGAGTGCATTCACTGGCCAAAATTTTGCTTAGATTTTGAACATAAACTCAGCTTATTGCTGTTATAAATGTTTTGCCCCAAGTCAGTGTGGATTGCAGATCGCCAGAGCGCATTTACACGGCTGAGTGGCACGTCTCTGATTTAATTTTGAGGTGCACTGCAGCAGGGCTCCTCATGCGGCCCTGCGCATCAGCCGGAGCAGGGAGTGAATTCCCGTAGGCTTGTCCAGGTTGTGCTGGGCAACATCCCAGCGCACTGCACCCCCCGGCACCCCTCTCACCCGAGTCTAGCTGCACCTGCTGATTTGCAGGCGGTGGGGCCCTGTTCACAGTTGGGGTTCAGATGCGTGCAGGGGCCTGGCGGAGCTATCGTGCAGGCAACAGCGCCACGGGGGAAGGGACCCTGCACAGCTCGCCGGACTGAGCAGAAGGCCGAGAAGGGTCCCGGACGGCTGCCTGTCCTGACGAGGAAAGGCTGCTTGTAAAACTGAAAAGGTGGTAAGATCTGTGCCCTGAAGCAGCTTTGTTATGAGGCCTCCTTAGAATATTTATAGATAAGAAAGGGGGAAGCATTCCCTTTTAGCAAGGAGAAATGGGACCGTGGTAGGTGCATCAGTTGACAGCATCAGGGCCTGAGAGAGGGTGGGCCTGTGGGCAGGTTTGTGCAGAGCAGTCCCCAGCCCCTTAGGCAAATGGGTGTGGCTCATGAAGCCCCTGGGTGACACCAGTGGTCAGTGGCAGAGCAGTGTTTTCTGAGCCTGCAGAAACATGGTGCACACACTCAAAGAGTGTAGAACCAGGGGCTTCATTCAACAGTGCATTGAATGCACTGGGAACTCTCTAAAAACAGAGGGAAAGAAACCTAAGAAAAACCTGACATGCTGTGTTTCTGCAGATAGTATATCATCCATCTAGCGCACTATGAACCTGACTTTTAATGTGATTTAATTAGGATGATAAGGTTTGAGGACATTCAGGTAACACTTTTTTTCTTCTTTATCGAAACGCAGTGAAGAATGTGTTACATCCACATGATGTTTTTGCAGCATTATAGTTAAGTAATTCAGTATGTTTGCAGTTCAGTATGTTTGCAGTTGCTACACTTCCAAAAGAGTCGATTTGATATGCTGATACAAATTTGACCCAATATAATTATTACAAACTGCCTTTAGGATTTCAATATTTTAAGAAATATTTGAGAATTTGACTATGTCCCTTGATATAACTCACGATTCTCTTGGTAGTCAAAAAATAAAATAAATTTGAAATTTTAGGGCACATGTGAGCTCTAATAGATCAGAGCTGGAAGATACCTTAGAGATAATGTTCACCGTTCTCATCTTATATGCAGTAGTTATGCAGAAGCAGTGTAGAGAATCAATTAACTTGCCAAATCACATAGCTAGTTAATAACATGCCTAAAGTCATATATCTGGGCCGTGGCAGCAACCTTGAATCCAAGTCTCCACTACAAAGTACTGCCAATTTAGTATTGTTTCTACTCTCTGATAATTCCGAGGTTTTTTCACTACAAGTGAAAATTGAAAATTGACCTGAGAATGTAGGAAAAATAGGCCAATTAATACTTCAGTTCATCAAGTGAATGTAGTCTTCATTGATAAAAGGAATGTGTCACTGTGGCAATCAACTACTTTTGGAAGTATTTCTGTACAAATCAGGCCGGTAAGTAATTCAGGATTTTTATGCATTTCATTTCAATTACCCTTTGTTGTATTTTGAAAAATTAAAATACTCCTTCTAAGAAATTATTTCTCATTTGTATTCTTAGCACTTCACAAAATGCCTGGCATATAGAAAGTACTAAGTGAATCATACCTTTGATTATAATTACTTAATATGATATATTTTTAGTAAATACTAAAAAGCAAAAGTCTTAAAAATCCATTAGGCAAAGTAATTTTTATTTTTTAAGTTCATTATTATTGGTCAGAGGGAGTAAGATATTGCCGTGGCCGGGTGGTTCAGTTGGTTGGAGTGTTGTCCTATGTACCAAAAGGTTGTGGGTTGCTGGTTCCAACTTCAGTTGGGGTGTGTATGGGAGAATACCGATCAATGTTTTTCTCTCACATAGATGTTTCTCTCTCTCCCTTCCTCTCTCTCTAAAAATCAATAAACATATCCTCGAGTAAGTATAAAAAATAAGAGAGTGTGAAGTGTGATGCTAATTTTTACCAGTCATTTTCTCCATATTTGCTTATATGTAATCATAAGCATGACATAAATAATAAGTTGTTTCTCATAGTTTAAAGATTAATATCAGACTATTGATAGAATAGATAATGAATAGCTGTATTATGTTTATTACTCTTTGATACATACATGTGCACACACACACACATATATATACACACACACATATTTCTTTCAAAATATTTGTTACTTGTGATTATTATTTGTGGTAATAAAATTTTCTTTTTTTATTGACTTGAAAGAAAGAGAGGAAAGGGAGGGAGAGAGAGGGAGAGAGAAAGAGAGACAGAAAAACATTGATTTGTTGCTCCACTTATTTATGCATTCACTGGTTGATTATTTTATGTGTCCTGACCGGGGATCGAACCTGCAACTTTTGTATATGGGGACAGCTCTCTACCCAACTGAACTACCCAGCCAGAGCCTGTGGTATTAAAATATTTAAAAGGATTACTGTGAGTTGTCAAGTATGGAAACATTTAATTCATGAACACATATTTATGTGGGTTGAAACCATTGTTTAGTGATGTGGTTTCACTTAACTAGCAATAGGAAATTAATATATTTCTTCTTTAAAATTAAACATAGGTCTGATTTTTTTTGGAGTGGGGAGGAGAATAAGGGAGTGGTATGGAATATTTAAACTTCTGTTAGTCAAATATTTGTGACTGCAAAAAAGCAGAACTTATCTTGATTAAACAAAAAAGGAGGGAATATAAGTTTTAAGTGTTCAAAGGGATCTCATGAAACATAAACAGCAGAAACTTCGCATGGAAGGAGTGAAACGTTGTCAGCACTTTCTGTAACCCAACTTTGTGTTTTTTCTACACCTGCTTCATTCCTCCCTGCCTGCATGCCTGCTGTGCCTGGTTTAAGAGCAGGATCACACCTCGGCTCCCTGGATTCCTGCCTTAGTTTCAGGCTGTAAATAGATGTGCTTTGTTTCTTCCCCTTGTCTGTGTGGGGCCGCTTTGCCCACTTACCCTCTCCCCAGGAGGCAGAGCTGTAAGACTGGCCTCAGCTGCACTCTCGTGCTCTCTGGCTTTCAGTTGGACATGGCTGATGGGAAGCATCAGAGAATTTTAAAGGACTGACCTTACAGGAACTATGTCTCAAGGCACAGAAAGCCCTGAGAGAGGCTTTCAACTGCCCCTTGCTTCTGGAAGTCTCCTGGTGTCAGTCAGGAGACATTCTGGACCTGCCATTATTGTGCGCCCTGATCCTTGAGGATCCAGAACCTGACCTCTATGCCATGTTTCCTTTCTGTGTCCACCAAGGTGCAGAAATCTGTTTCCTATTAGGTGGCCGGAACTATTATACTCCATGTAGAATTTCAGGGCCCATGTCAGCAGATAGTTCTGCTCTTGCAACCCAATATGAATTCAAGTTTTAATTATTCTAAAGTTGAGCAGAGAAAAAGCACTACTCCTATGTCTAAAGAAAGAAGTATAAATAAAATTACATATCACCTTTCTTAATGCAAGTGCAATTGAATGCACTTTACTCTGCAGTAATAACTGGAAACATCTGGTTTTAGCTGAGGAATTATTGAAAAATAAAGCATATAGACTTGTGCTGTACAATACTGTAGCCATTAGCCACGTGCAGCAAATTAAATTAATTAAAAGTTAATACAATTATAAATATAGTTGGTTGGTCGAATTTGTCATATTTTAAGTGCTCAATAGTCACATGTGGCTATTGGTGACTGTACTGAATACTGCAGATTAAAGAATCTATTATTGCAGAAAGTTCTGTTAGTTGGCATTGATATAGACTACACTAATTCATGAAATATATAGCATTATATATTGCCATTTATGAAAACAGAATTATTCAAAAACAGTTTTAGGGTCAATTAACATTTATTCTCTAAATATTCTGGAGATTCTTTAAATTATTAAAGCAAACAAAAAACAGTAAGTAATATTTATTGCATACCTATAAAGCTCTGGGCCATGTGTTGAGCTCTTTTCATGGACTAGCTCACTTAATCCTCAAAAATCCCTAGGATCATATACCATTAATATCTCACCTACTAATGTTTTATAGCTAGTATTTAGTGCAGTTAAAATTAGAATCCAACCAATCTGACTCCAAAATCTTTATCTTAACAGTTACGCTCTATTGCCTACTTCATAGTTGGGAAAATACTGAATCATTTGGGATTTCATTTTTCTACAAATGAGAAAGACCAGGTTACCATCATTAAGTAAAATGAGGTATTTTCAATATCCTGCAAATATACAGTACTTCTCGACAAAATTTTAAGTGCCTCTGTCATACGAACGGAGTATCATATAAGTTTGCTTTCTGTGTTTTTAAAAATCTTGAACACGTTAAGTTCCACTTTATTCAAAGGAGCATGACCATTGTTAAAAGTACACTATTAATTTTGGATTGATTTTAAGGAACATTACTGATACAATATTCCTTTATACTCATAACTAGGATATATGTAATGTTTTCTTACATTATTTTTCATAAATTAACCACTCTTAAAACTATCTTAGTTATTAAAAGGTATAAAAATTTAAGTAATAGTTGATCTAGTTTTAGTAAATCATTTTCAAGGCCTTTATTAGTATAGAGTTGACGTGTATAAGGAATAATTTAATCCTAGTATATTTGCATAGACATGTTTAAAAACTGACAGTTTTTGGATGGGTTGCACTGTTAGTACTATTATATAGTTACCATTTATTAATTACATTCAAATATATGACTTGATCTTTTAAAAATATTTATTTTTTATCTCATAAATGTCTTGGAAGCACTACAATATCCATTCTATTTATATAATATAAAAACATATAAAGGAAAAGTAAACTCAGTAATGAAATATTTTAACTTAATGTCTTTTTATAGCAGAAATATATGGGTTGCACAACTAAAATGCATTTTATATATGTACTTACAAAGATATTTTTAAAATAATGAAATATCTCTCCATAATAACTGTCTTTTTTGCAGATAGGAAACTCCTTTTCAATTTTTTTCTTATTGACAGAGGTTTGGTTTTGCATAAGTTAGTATTTCCTGCTGTGCTAAGCATTAATTCAGAAAGCATGATTGACAGCAACCTAGGTATTCAGAGGCCAGGTTGCATAGATCAGACCAGATTGACTTTGTTCCTTCCCAATATTCAAATAGAATAATTTTCTGATACCCTCAAGAGGTTTCTGGGTATCGCCATGCATCTTTACATCCACTAATTGCTCATCATGTTGCTCAACTTGTATGGAAAATGACAGGTGAGATCATTCCAGACTATGCTGCTGCTACTAATGGAGGAAATTTATGTTTTTAAAAAATCAGGACAATAGAGTATTATTCATTGTGGTTTTGAAATAAGAAATATACTCATGACCATACTTTTAAATATTATTCATTTATTTACTTTAAGACATTAAAATTAGGATGCATGTTGACTATTTTTTTCAATAATATTCCTAATTAGTGCCTCTGTTATATCTAGTTAGTTCACAAGTTATACACTGTGCAGGAAAGAATTAAGTCCACAGGCCTGGGCTGTGCAAACCCTGCACTTTTCCAAGAAAAGTTTAGCTCCTGACTAGCCCCTGAGAGATGACTTCTAAACCCTTGGAATATCATGCTCCATCAAAGTGGGGTTTTTTGCCTGGAGCCTTGAGTCACACCAGGAAGTCTAAGCCTAAAAACCCCTTTAAGGTAGGGGTTCAAGAGGTACCAACTTCCAATTATAAAATAAATAAGTCAATAGGGTGTAATGTAAAAAAATTAACTTCCTTTGAGAAAATGATGTCAGTGAATTTTTTTATTCCTGCTAAGAATGTGTGTGTACGTGTGTGTGTGTTTCTTCATGGAACTTGGGGCGCTTGATCAGTGCCCAATGTGGCTGTAGCTGCTTCAGGATTATTATATTCAGGGGAGTTTAGTTAGACTAATTTTCGCCCTGAATTTAAATGCGGATGCCTCCTTTAGGTATTGTTAATGAGGTTAATGAAACGCTAACTTCCAATCCTAGTTGGGATCATTTATATGCTAGTTATTAAGCAAAGACAGTCTAAGAAACAAATTTGCAACTGCACTCAAGGCAGTTTTAACGAAACATCATCCTTATGGTCACTGATACTTCTTAACTCATCTAGGGTGACTTCTTTTATCCAGTTTTCCCCTAGGCAGGTTTTCTCTGCTCAGGTTACACTGGAGAGAAAGTAGGCAGTTTTACCTTGCCCGTCTCTGACATTACACCACTTACTCCAGAACACCCCACATTTTGTCTGGCACACTAAAACGGAGGGAAATGTCTGATGCTTAATGTTCTAGGAATCCATCACAATATTGAACACACAAGCACTGTAGTTGGAGCCTTTATGATAATCATAATTATGTTACAATCATGATTCTGATTGTTTTGCTTTTTAGCAGGCATTTTTATTTTATTTAGTAGTACTTTTAGGTACTCATGAAAAGCATAATACCAAATATACTGCAGATACCTCTTCAGAGAGATATGCTGTTGAATCATTGTTACTGTTGTTTTTATCTGTGAAAGTTATTTTTCTCATTAAGGAATGTTTAGTTTTACAGTGTCTGTAAAGAGAACCCCTGAAATGCAATCCCTGAACACAGTCTAGTCTCAGGCAGAAACAGCTTCACTCTGGTTAAGAAAGACTTGCTCTATCTGGAGTTTTTGCTTAAAATTTGTTTTTCATATGCCCATGTGAGAAATTGTTGATTGTAAGACAGAATTTAACTCCTTTAAAAAACAAACAAAAAAACAAACAAAAAAAACCCTTCTGTTTTTTAGTCAGAAAGCTGAGAGGTGAGCTTTGTCATTTCTTGTCCTTAGCAGTTGGCATAGATGTTTCCCTAAAATGCTGGGGCCACTGATGACTTGGCAGTGCCAGCTTCCTCCTGCCTATCCATTCGCTCAGCAGCCCTTCGCCAGGCAGTGACCCTGTGGCTGCTTTCAAAGCTCTATGGTAATGTGACTACAGAGCAATGGGTGAATTCTTACAAGAAGTGACTCATATCAATTTTTTCCTATTAAATACATTTAATGAATATATTTTATCCACTTTTGAATAGCTAATGCATACATAGAACGACATTAAAAAGGTCCACACAGACACCCCTTTCTTTAGCCACTCCAATCTTTCTCTTCCCTGGATACAAGCCCAGGGCCAGCGGTCGGGGAGGCTGTAGGGAGAATCTGTTTGTAGGGGGACATTCCTGAGCCGGGGGGGTAGAGGATATAAGGATACTTATAAATGAAGAAGACCGTGAAGAGTGAGGACTTCAGGAATTACACAAAATATTTGAGAAAATCTGGGGGTGTGATTTATTTGGGGGAGAGGAAGGAAGTGCTGGTACAGTGCAGACTTGAGATAAAGATATGCAGTCTGCTTTTGAAATTGAGGCGTGTCTTTTACATTTTAAACATTCATCACCATGCATATATTTGATATTATAGTCATGAATATAACAAGGTTAAACTGACATTTATCGAATGCCTATTAAATACTGGGCATGGGTATAAATATATAAGCAATATATGGGCTCTGACTTTCAGGCATTCACTATATGTTGTTGAAGTAAACAAATCAATTTATGGCATTGTTGGGGGTAAATAATTAAAAACAAAATCTCCTCCCCACCCTTAAAACCTCTCTGCAAAGGCAGAAGAGAGAGAACAGAGTTCTGTTGCTGAATAGGTGTTAATGCAGAATGTGATCTCAGTCAGATGGCCCTCCCTTTTATATAACCAAACAGATACAGCCTTGCATACAGGTTCCCAAAATGAACAATAGCTAGTCCTCAGTAAGAGGACTTAACAGCACCATTTTCACACATAATCTATCCTAAATTCACTTAGTTCATCAGAAAAACTCCTGTGTGATCCAAAGGAAAATAAATTCTCATATCTTTATGAGATGAGGTGAATTTTGCAACTTAAAGCAAGGCGTCTACCCTCCCAGGGAAACTGGGAGCCAGGGGCACTATCTTTCTTCGATGATTATATTTCAGAGATGGTTCCCAGGTCCGTGAGTGAGACCTTCCTGGGCCGTAATGCTGGCAAGAGGCTTAGTTGGCATTTAAGAACATTTGCAAAGATTTCAAAGAGACAGAGGACAAAACTTTCAATTTTAACTTTCTAAAGTAAATGCTCTAAGAAAAGGGAAAGATGGAAATCTCTTATTTTCAACAGGGAGAATAATTTTTCTCTTTTTTTTGTTTGTATTTTACCCACGCAAGCCCCCCTTGGTTACTGTAAAATAGTGACAGGACACATTCCTAAGTTCATTGCTGTTTTCACCTTTCTCTGGGCAAATTGCAGCCCTCTCAATAACCAGCAAGTCCATAGCTAAATACAACACAAAGCCATTGTTAAATTCTTATAAAATAATAAAATTACTAATTTTTTCAAACGCTATACATTATTTGCGTGAGGTAATAATCTTTTAATACATCACACAAGTGATAAATGGTTAGATCATATTCATAATTAACAACACACTCTTGTTTTCTTTGCTGACACTAAGTTTATAAATTGCGTGGTTTTTTTTAAGTATATCTTTATTGATTTCAGAGAGAGGAAAGGAGAGGGAGAGAGAGAGACAGAAACATCAATGATGAGAGAGTCATTGATCGGCTGCAGCCCACAACCTGGGCATGTGCCCTGACCGGGAATTGAACCCTGATCACCTGGATCCTAGGTCGATGCTTAACCACTGAGCCACACCCGGCCCGGCTATAAATTGTTTTGATATCTTTATTGCTTACACTTTCAAATGAATTTATTCGGTAGTTCCTTATGAAGTCTTTCCCAATCCCAGCCTAAAGAAGAGCCTAGAACCAGAGCCTGATCATCTAAATTTTTAAATTTGAGTTATCCTTGTAAGGCCCAATAAAGTTTTCCTGAGTCTCAGCCAATCACATAAGCACACTCACATTTACACAACAGTTTAGCCCCTTTAGTGGTTGTTCCTTCTTCCCCATGATTGTTCTCAGATGTGAGACACAAAGATGCCCACGGCCATCCTCTAGCATCAGAATTTTATTATGAGGACCCAGTGAAAGGTGAGGACCCACTGAAAGGTGGGATTGAAAGTCTACTGTTGAATGTATATGGCTCAGATTGTTTTAAGTCTTGATGACAAAAAACTTATCAGTCACTTTTTTTTTTTGTACGGGATCTAATCAATAGCCTAAATAAAATTTTCTCATATTTCTTTTTAAAAATATTTGCTTAGAAATACATACCAAAATGAATCAAACTGTTAATCGATGTGTCAAGTATTAATAAATCATTATATTTGGTTAAGGAATCACTTTAGAATTTCACTCTTTGAAAATCTACATCTGCTAGTTTGGTGGAACCTTTTAATTTTCTGTTGGAGGAAAATTTTTACTATTGAAATACAGAATTTCCCAGAAAATGTGTACACACTTTAACAGCTGATAACTCACTTAATTTTCACTCTTTTTCAAGCTCAACTGATTTGAAATAATGGTGAAGCCAGACTAAGCTGTGAACAAAAAATTTTTCCTAAAGTGCCACTAGACCTTTTTTTATAGGGATACATAAAAGATAAAGTTTACTGTACAAAACCAGCAATAGTGGGCAAATTGAGGGCGCACAAATACCAAACAAAATGATTCTTGACGTTTGCGATTCCACTGCTTCAGGTTATTAGCAGTGCCTGGACTAGTCATCTGCTTAAAAACAGGTATTGACAAAAACAATTATTCATTTCTGTAGATTCTTTTAAATTGTAAAAATGAGCTGTATGTTAATGAACACAGGCTTTAGCCCTAGCGGATTTGGCTCAGTGGTTAGAACGTTGGCCTGTGGACTGAAGGGTCCAGGGTTCGATTCCCACCAAAGGCATGTTCCTGGGTTCCAAGCTCCATCCCCAGCCCTGGTCTGTGTCTGTGCAGGAGGCAACCAGTAGATGTGTCCCTCACATCGATGTTTCTCCCCCTCTCTCTCTCTCCCCCTTCTATTCTCTCTGAAAAACAATGGAAAAATATCCTCGGCTGAGAATAGATTCAATGACATGGAAGCATGGATCAGACTGATGAATGTCAGAGGGATGGAGGAGGGCAGGTGGGTAGAGGGGGAGAGAGTAACCAGAGAATTTCTATGCATATACGCACACGCCAAGGACACAGACAATGTGTGGAGAGGGACTGGGGAGGGGGAAGGGGAGGGGTGGAATGGGTCATCGGGGAGAAAAAAGGACATCTGTAATATTTTAAACAAAAATAAACAAACAAAAAAATAAAAATAAATTTTAAAAAATTTTAAAAATTAAACACTGACTTTATAATCATTGAAAGAGCATATACATTTTTTGGGACACACTGTATGTATCCCCCTTTGTGAAATGCCAAACTTTTATGAAATTTTTGTGAAATTGTTTTTCTTTTTATTTCATCAGAATTTCATTCTCATCTAACAGGTTTTATAGTAAAGAATTGTTACAGTTATCAAAAAAGTAGAATTTTAATTCAGTAAAGTATAAATTGTTTTAAAGGAAAAAAGACTTCTATAAAGCATTTATCCTTCATAGGAGTGAAATTCATTTTTATTGTACTTTTATTCTAACCGTACCTTACATTTTTCTTTCTGCACTTTAATTCTGGAATATCTCCTAAATTTGTGATATCATTACAAGCCTAGACTGGCACCATCATTATTTGGTCTAATTTTTTAAATAATAGATTAAGTGTGAAATGTATCTTGTTAGAGCAATTCTAGTTGCCTACACAATAGCCATTGTCTCTTCTTTTCATTGAACCCTTATTTTGTGTATATGTGTGTGTGCAGCAGTGTCCTTTAGCCCAGTGAAGAAATCGTACAAGAAAACATGACAGGAACACAGGCTTTTGTGACAAAAGAATGCCTAGATCTTCAAGCAAACATTTTCACATGATATACTAGGTCGTAGGGAAAATATCCTATCCAATGAGGGGAGCAGAGCAGAAATAGATCTTTGATGACACAGTGAAGCCACCGAGAGTTGCTCAGTGGCTCTTGCCTTTGGATTCTGTTAAATAATTATTGATTTTCTTGATTGAGTTATAGTTAGTCAGATATTGTGGTAACTAGCTGATGGAAGAGCTCTTAACTGATATGGACCCATTGTTTCCACTTTCATCTCTATAGGTGGATTAAGGAAAATAGTTTATCATCCAGAAAAGCAATTTCACATGATCTCAGTGTTTGCTAGTTATAGATCATACTATGGACTTTATTATTTTGAACTAATTAAAAATGTGTTTTATTAAAGTAATTTTAAATTAGTCACAAACAAAGAAAATCTTAGATTTGGTTGAATTTTTAATCTGCATTTTTAATAATGCTGCATTATTATTGTTTCCAATTGGCGTGTGTTCTGTTACTCAGAGTAGTTTTTATTTATTTATTTATTATTTATTTTAAGAATTATCCTCTAGATCAGACTTAAATCTCACCTAGAAATATGAACTATTATATAATATATAAAAGCAGAGTTGTTCTGATGGAAGATAGAAGGGGACATAGTAACATTTCTATGTCTGTTTTTTTTTTTTTTTTTTTTTTCATTTTCCCTTGTGAAGTACAGTTTGAAAACCATGTCCCACAATATTCTACCCCAGCTGTATTTACCTAACTATTCATCCTCTGAAATTCAATTCAAACATTTTATCTAGTTGTAGGAGAAGTTTTATAGCACGGCATTTTACATGAAAAGCAAGCAAGTCTCAGCTACCCTTGTCATATATTTACTTTATGGAGAAATATTTCAAATATAGTATAATATTGCTTGGAGCCTGACTGACATCTCGTCTATCCATCGTCTCTTGCCCTTACTTTTTATAACTGCACATAATTCTTGCCTGTCATTTGATGGCTTGAATCTATACGTATAATAAATCAATGCAAATATATTAGAACATCTTTTCCCACCAGTAAATATAATCTAAAAAATGTCACCTACACACTCTTGACTATCTGATAATTCTTTCAGCATCAGTCCTAGTGCCTTCACCTTTCATGACTACTTCACCTGATTGGTTTTCCTTATGATCTTCTGTTTCCTGATTCTCTCTCTAGGTACTTGCAGGGAATTGAGTCTGCCTTGAACCTCAACCTAACTTTTCTGGTGCTTAAGATACCTCCACTAGTTGTTGTTGTTAATTATTATTATTATTATTATTATTGTTAATCCTCACGTGAGGATATTTTTTCCATTGATTTTTTTAGAGAGAGTGGGAGGGAGGGAGAGAGAAAAGGAGAGAGAGAGAAAAACATCGATGTGAGACACATAGATTGGTGACCAGGTCCAGGGATCTAACCTGCAGCTGAGGTGCATGCCCTTGACCAGGAATCAAACCCAAGACCCTTCTGTCAGTGGACCAATGCTCTAACCATTGAGCCAAACTGGCCAAGGCTGTCATTTCCTTCTTTAAAGTTGTGTCTTGATTCTCTTCAGCAGTGCTCACTTGAAAACCTTGAGACCACATCAAAGATCTGGACAGAGACCTATTTGGCCAACAAATTATTATAGTAGAATTTTAATTCTAGTGGCTATGTAGCTGGATCTCTGTGGCTTTAATTCACATTTTTCAGATTCTTGCACTTTTTTTCATGTGCTTGTTGTCATTTGTATATTTTCTTTTAGTGTCTATTTGAAGTTTGATCCTTTTGCAAATGTTTTTTTGTTGTTGTTGGTTATTGTTGAGTTGTAAAACTGTTTTATATATTCTAGATATGTCACTAGTCAGATATGTGCTTTTTAATACATTCTTCCTATTTTTGGCCTGTCTTTTCATTTTTGTAACAATTCTCGTGAAAATTAAATTCTTTTTTAAGAATACTTTATATACCATTTTCTTTTATGATTCAAAGATTTTAGGTTCTAAGAATTCTTTGTCTTACCCAAAGTTCAAAATATTTTCTCATATGTTTCTCATTTTCTTCTAGAAATTTATTAGTTTTAGCTCTTGGGTTTGGGTATATGATTCATTTTGAGATTTTTTAAACATAGAGTAAAGTAAGTATTGAGGATAGCTCCTTTCCATATGAATATCCAATTATTACATCAGTGTTTTTAGAAATTAACTCTTTCAATTAAATATTCTTGGCATGATTGTCAAAAAATCAATAGAGCATAGATGGATAAGCCTATTTGTGGATTTTATATTCTATTCTTTTAATCTATATGTCAATCCTAAAACCATGCATTAGTTTTTTTAGGCATTCAAGTGTCACAAATTGAGTGGCTTAAAGAGTAGAAATTTGTTGTTTCATAGTCTGGAGGCTAGAAGTCCAAGACTGAGAGCACAGTGCTTGCCAGTGGCACTAGGAAAGGATCTGTCCAGCCTCTCTCCCAGCTTCTAGTAGTTCTCTTTCTGTGGAAGGATAACTCTAATCTTCACATAGCTTTCTTCCCGTGTGCTTATCTGTGCTTACATTTCTCCCTTTTTATAAAGATGCCAGTAGTCATAGTGGATTAGTGCCCACTCTAATGACCTAATTTTAACATGATTCTGTCTATAAACACTCCATCTCCAAATAAGGTCACACTCTGAGGTACTGGGGGTTAGGACTTCAGCATGTCTTTATGGAGGGCTGGGGGATGCAAGTCAACTAATAAGACACCACTATAACACTGTTAATTACTATAGCTTTATAGTAAGTTTGAAATCAGGTAAGACAATATCTCTCAGTGTATCCTTTGAAAACTGTACATATTCTAAGTTCTTTCTATTTTTATATGGAGTAGAAGTTGAATAAGCATCATATCCTATCAAAAATTCAAGACAGCCCAACCAGGCGTGGTTCAGCAGTTGAGCATTGACCTAGGATCCAGGAGATCACGGTTTGATTCCCGGTCAGGGGGTTGTGGGCTCAGTCCCTAGTCAGGAGTGTGCAGGAGGCAGCCGATCAATGACTCTCTCATCATTGATGTTTCTATCTCTCTCTCTCCCTCTCCCTTCCTCTCTCTGAAGTCAATAAAGCTATATTTTAAAAAAAAATCAGGACAGTGGTCCAGCCTTGAGATATACAATTGTGAGTTATCATATTGATGATATCAAAATCATTAAATGGATGAGATCACTAAGGAAATTAGTATAGCTAGAACAGTGAAAGGCCCAAGGATTAAACTCTTGAGCACACTGTTTAGAGAATGTAGGGAGATCATGAGCAAGAGAAATGGAAAAAAAAAAAAATGAGAAGAGTGTAAAGGGAAGAAAACAAGAATGTTGAGTGAGAACAGTATTTCAAGAAGAAATGGCCAATTTGGTCAAATGCTGCTGATAGGTCAGGCAAGGGAGAGGATTATAAATTAGCCATTGCGTTTAGCACCGCCGTGTTTGTTGGCTTCAGTAAGCGTAGTTTGGCGGCCTAGATATTCTGCTTGGAGTACGTCAGGTAGAAAATAGACGAGAAAAAGAAATCAAAGTGTGTGGAACTCTTTTGAGAATTTGTGCTAAAAAGAAGAAAAATGGTGGAAAAACATCATGAAAGTGATATTTAGAGAGAACAATATTTAGTTTTTGAGGCTCATGGGAAAGAGCATGAAAAACTAATGCTACATGGGAGAGAGGAGGGCACTTCTGGAGCAGTGTTCTTGCAGGGATGGAAAGAGATGCAGCCTGATGCACAGATGGAAGTTTGGTCCTTGCTAGGAGCAGAGAGCATTTATACTAAGAGACAAGGTACATAGACACAGGCACAAGCAGGTGAGTAGATACGGTGGTGGGAGCTCAAAAATGTTTCAACTGCTCCTATTATTTAATTGAAAACAAAAACAGGATTATCAGCCTAGAATGAAGGAAAGAAAGGATGTTTTATAGGTTTAAATGGGGGAAAATGTGATAATTGAATAGAGTAAGAATGTTAGTAGATTTAGGAAAGATATTATAACTGTTCAGATTAGTGGCCACTGATTTAAAATAAGGACAGTCATCATGGTTTTGTGTTTTCCTCCAGTCATGCTCAGCTAAACAGTTGCAGACAAGTAATAGATAAAGTTTTGATATAATCAGAACAGTACTTTAGCCAAGGGAGTTAGTTCTATTAAGATAACCAGAAGAATTAAAGGTTTGTGTAAGGCAATGGTTTTAATGAGTGACCATGGAATTTAGGCCAGATAAGAAAGAAAGCTAAGAATAGAGGCATGTAGGAACACAGAGAAGTGGTAGGATCGATGGACTGTGGGATCTACTAGATTAGATGCAGCATCTGGAAGAAGTTAGGAAAACAAGAGACAACTGTTAGAGTGGAAATTTTGATTTTAAGCTCTTGTAAAAGAAATCATTGTGAAGACAAGATCTACTATGCTGCCATGGTGCAGCTGTCCAAGGAAATTGTCGATAAAATTCACATATAAGTGTGTTGTTCAATGTCAGTATATGTTTATTGGTGGATCATAAGTTAATGTTCAATAAACTGTTCAGAGTTAAGTGTTTAATGCTCCAAAATTTTAATTAAATTTCTAGTTAAAACTAAATACATAATATCTATCTGAGCTTGAGTTTGCTTTCCATTTTTTGCTCGCATTTTCTACAACTTCTTATTGATATTCTATAAGCACTAGGTCCTTCTTAAGTGCAATGATATGAGTTTTGCTTATATTTGTTGACAGTAAAGTGGCAAAACACAAAACCAGTCTAAAACTTTCAAGCCTTCTAATCATCTGAAGTAAAGTAATAAATTGAATAAATCAGTATATATACAGGCACATCAAGATATCAATATTGGGATTATTCAGATGTAGTTCAGAAAGAGAAAAAAACATGGAAAATGGAAAACTTAATTTTGTTATACTTAACCTAAATTTCTACTAATGGAATTAGGAAGCAGTGCCTATTTTTATCATTTTCATTCACCTTTGGATAAATTTTTCAGTTTTAACATTTATATTTGTGTGTGTACTAGGTTGTCAGTTTTACTAATCTGAAAAATATTGATTTTCCCGACATTTTTTCTACTCAGCTTATGAAATTGCTTTCACTTCAAATTACTGATATATTCATTTATTTAAAAAAGGATAACAGGAGAGACTTAGTGCCTTTGTGATTTCACATAACTTTAGTTACCTGTCACCCAAACCAGAAACTATATTCAAAAGAATAAAAACAGGGTTAAAAAATATTAGATGGGTTTTTTAAATATTTGATTAATTTTTGGGAATTTTTAGTCATACAGATGAACCTAGTGGCATAATATGTTGATTGCTAATAACGTAATTTAATATTCTCCGCATCTGCATATTTATCAGCTCTAAGTGCAGTCAGGCAATCAGCAGTATCCCCACGCTAACTCTCCCGCGGTGCTGGGTGAGAGAACGTAACGCCTGATGAGCAGTGAGGCCCTCTTCAGCCGAGAGGTAGGCGGGTTCCGATTTTGGTGCAAAGGAAATGAGCTCTCCCTGCTGCCCAGGCAGCGGAGTCAGCAAGGAGTGGGGCGCCCCCTGCGCAAGGAAAACCGAAGCCAGTCTAATTATTCAAAAGAGATCTGCGACCTTTCCAAAATACTTTTTAAAGACAAAACAGACGTTATGCCATCGGTAAAAATACGTACTAAACATTAAAAACGCTTTCTCAGTGAAATAGTCTTGTCGTTAAAAAAGTGGAATCCTTGAAAGTGTTGCGTGCATGAGAAGCATTGAAATGTATGGCTAGCCCAGAAGAACAGGGCACGGAGCATTTCTGGTGCATGTGATGCTGTAAAGAGGTTGTGTGCTCCTTGCTGTCATAAACACTGACGGGGATACTCTTGTGTACACATGATGCTACTTATAGTGCAATGTACTGTAATAAGACCGTGCTGTATTTGCTTTTCTATTACTAAGCCAAGAACTGGAAAGCAAAGAGCACACTTCGGTGACAGCTGAGATTACAGCATGATTGCATCATAGCCCCAATCATACTTTGTTGTAATTACCTGTCTAATTACTTTCTCTGAGGATATAGAAAAAGTACCACTTGGGGCTTTTGGTATATTTCAGATAGGCTAAATATCTGTTAAACAAAGGGTAGGTAAGGCATTCTAAATTTTTCTTAAAGTGTGCTTTCTTTTAAAATTAAAAACAATTTAATAACCCACCAACCATATGTATATTACCAAAAAACAAGCTATACATAAAACAAAGAAAAGCCGATGCAAGATGACTTCTCCTTTCATGAAAACACTGCACTAATTTATTACCTATGTATTTATCAAATGCCTACTTCGTATCTGGTACTGAGATATATCAGTGGGAAAAAAATAGACAAAATGCTTGGGGTCATGGAATTTATGTTCTTATGGGGATAGACAATAAACATAATGAGTAATGTGTAAGTTAGATTATATTAGCAGATGATCAAGTTTTGTGGCAGAAAAAAGAAAAAGTAGAGCAGGATAAGAGGAACCAGGAGTGCTACTTCAGAGGGAAAGTGTGGAGCAATTTTAAGTAAGATGGGTAGGAAAAGCCTCGTTGAGAAAGTGGCATTTGAGCAAAAACCTGTTAAAGGTGAGGGTTGAGCCGTGTGGATATTGGAGAGGCAGAATTCAGCCAAATGTGGAAATATTGGGGAGTTTAGAGTGAATGATATGATTTACATTTTAAAAATATCATTCTGGCTTCGTTAAGTATTGAAATTTGGGAAACAAGGGTGGAAACAGGTAGAGTCCATCACAGTAAGTTAGTCAATGTACTCTGTAAGACAGAGAGACTTCAACATTTTTAGCCTGGGCAACCTATAATGAAAATATAATAATTTCAAAAAAATGTATAGATGAAGTACAATGAGCTGTAAAGTATCTTAGAATCTGTGTAGTGTACTATATCAAATGTAGGTGACTTATTTGCTGATTCAAAGAAATTCATGTTCATGGAAATAAATTCCAACTCATGGTTAAAATGAGAGAGGATCTTGTATTTGGGCTTAATTATAGCCGGGGTCAATACTCAGTTCACTCACGTACTTTTTCATTCAATAAATATTGTTTGGCTACCTGTTTTATGTCAGATACTGTTCTAGGCTTTGGAGATATCAGTAAAACAAATCCTTATCTCTTGGGGCTTACCTATGATTGAGGTGGACATACAGTATAAAAAATAAGTAAGTAAAATATTATTTGTCACACAGTGGTAAGTGCTTTGGAGGGAACAAATGTAGCAGGGAAGGGGGAATATAAAGTGACTGGAGAAGCTTACTTGGAGGGCACCTTTTAGTAAAGACACTTAGGAAGTGATGAGACTAATTGTGAGAATTCTTGGGGAAGATCATTCCAACAGAGTCAACAGTACTGTGTGAAGACCTCCTCACTCAGACTGTCCTAGAGCTCTAAGATGGCTTTGGAGCGTGGCACACACTCGCAGCCTGATGGAGCCCAACAGTGAGGATCGGTCTACAAAGACCCTTTCTGGTCAACACAGAGCATTCAGCACAGCAGAATTATATACAGGGTCTCAGCCCATTCTGGATTTGGCATGTAGGGCCTATATTCTGATCCCATCTACTGGGGTAGGCAGGGGTGCAAAAGAGATTTAATATACTAACAAATGTGGACATGGTTAAATGAGGTGGTGTTGAGGTAGAGTTGATTTATTGCTGGAGTGGACACATTCTATCTTTATCTTTGGGAATGCCTGGATATTCGGTGTTTCACTCTCCGCCAAGATAAGAGCAGTGGATTTATGAAGTTCCAGAATCCCTCCTGGAAACCCATAATAGTTCTTTTTTACTGATAGTTTACAATTAGCCTAATACTTTTGACAAGCCTGGCTTAATTGTGTGAATAAAGAGATTTATAAGACCCCTCATTGAAAGGTTCATTCATTGATGGCTGTCCTGAAACTGAGATTCCTTGCGCAGATCTTGGCAGTTTAAGGCACATCGAGCACATTCTCTGTATATGGCTGGGGCCACAGGGAGCTTGTGCTTTGGAATGCCTCTTGGATTCCAGATGCATACATGCCATCATTCTCTGTCTCTCCCTGCCCATATTCTTTACTTTTAAATAAAAGCCATATATGACTATATTCTGTGGAGTCTGTTGAGTCATTTTAAATATCCAAACTGGGTAAAACAATACAGGTGCCAGTGTAAGAGAAAGAGCTATCACAACCAGGGTTACAATATGTGTACCTGGATAGATCTGGGGAGACAGGGACATGTATCCAGCTGTCTTCCAGCTTAGAAGGCAGATCACTCTACTCACTCCAGAAGGGCTCCAGTTTTAGATACTATTACAAATGGATTATCTTCATTGTCAATTGATACATACTATTATATAAATGTAAATGCTGATGTTTACAAGGAATTAAATGGCTATAATTTTTAACAAATATTCACGGCGTTTTTAGTAAACATTGTGAAATAAATATAGTAACATATATTTTGGAGGTCCAATTACACCAAAGTATCTTTTTATTAAGAATAAAGGAAGGGATTTTCATTTGTTCTGCTCACTGAAGAATCTCTAGCACTTATAATGGTGGCTAATACATAGAAGACATTTAATAAATGCATGTTGAAAGAATAAATAAATCAGTGCTGAATCTAAATACAGTACTGTATTACATATCATGTCTACTGATAGGTAGATTAGGGCATTTTAATTAATTCTTAGTGACATATAAAGCATCAGGAATGAGAGAAGAGAAAAAGATAATAAGTGCACCGAGTTATAAAAGAAATACATCTAAAACCAGCAGAAAAAGTAGCAGTTATTGTTCATAAACAAGTCTGGGACTAAGGGAGTAGAATGTTTCTCTAAATTGTGAGTAAATCATCATAGACGCATAAGCCTGCACATTTTAAAAATTACTCTCCTAGGCAATGTCTCACCAAAATTTCCCACTGACTATTTTGAAATAGTTGAGCATGTGTATGTGGATTAAAGTAGATATTTATTGCCTTTCAGTTACCCAGGATGCATTCACCTTTCTTTAAGAAAAATGTACTAAAATTGCTCTTGGAGAATTACCTATTTTTTCACATTGGATAAGGCCACGTAGGGCTATAGAAAAATGTGATTACTCATCCTCAGCCTCTAAGACACTGAGAGTTCTGGATCATGTCCTTTCTAGCGTTGGGGTTTAAAGTTTCTGTTTAATTCTTTAATTTCCCTTAGGGCCTTAAAATAGACCCCAACATTATTCAGAATTGCCAGACTAAGTTCCTTTAGTCTGTAGCCAAACAATCATATGTGTTAGAGGAATATGCTATGTAAGATAGCCTATTACACGTAGTTAGTTCTCCAGCTTTAAAAAAATGAAGCAGAGAAAGGTGTAGCTAATGAGTAAGGGAGAAGCTGTGAGTTTTAAAAGGTTTTTTTGCACTGCTTCTGAGAATTCATGTAGACTGTGTCATACATCACAGCATTTCAAATAAAATAACAAGGATTGGAAGCAGAGAATGTCTGCCCCTGAGCCCATTTATAGTTGCTTCTCTTGGAGAGGGAAGTTTTTCCTTTGCCTTACAAAGGTTCTTTTGGCTGGTCTAATAATCTAATTGACATGAGACAGTTTTGTTAGAGGCAGTGTTAGACCTCGGTTCTTGAGTTCAGCAAAGAAAGAATTCAGAGCCAAGCACTCTAGCCTTTTAAAAGGAAAGTCACAGAGGCAGAAGTGAGCCAGCTGGCCTAGGTAGAATCAGGGAACAAGTTACAGAGGCCTTTGGAGCTTAGGAAAGGAAAGCAAAGATACAAGCCTCAGGAAAGAAGAGAGCAAGCTCACTGAGTCCTTTACCTTAGGGGTTTTTATCTGTTTTCTAAAGGCAGGAATTTTAGGGGAGTTCTTAGGGGAGGATCTTAATAGAATATTCACCAAATTTCCAGGTGTTTCCTTTCAGGGTCATAGTCTCTGCTGATTAGTTGGCAGTAGGGCAGGGGGTCACTGGTCATTGCATCTGGCCCTGATGTCAGCCATGGCATCACTTTGTCCATTTTACCGCTTTTCTGGTCCTGGAGCTAAAACACAACTGAGGCTAGGTGTTGCCTCTAGTTTGACTAAAACTCTCTCTCTGTGGTTAACAGATTCGAGGCTTTGTTCCTAAGATTATTTAATGTCGATCAGAGCCTCATTGTCCTGAGAACTTAATGATTAACGGAGTGGTTGTGCGTGGGAGAGGGAGGCAGGTGAGTCAGGGTGCTGGGTGGGATCAGTCATCTGTCTCAGTTTCCCCGTTCTACTTACCAAGGAATTTTCCTAGCTTCTTACTATCCTGCCTCAGATTGGCAGGAGAAAAACAATTTAATTTTTATGCATATAGGAACTCCACTTATGTGAGAGGTTCCAAGACGGAAAGGTAAAATGAGGTATATCTTTTTCATTTTGAGCCAGGGAATGAGATAGAGGCCTGGGGCTCCAGAGGGGAGGAGGGGAATTCACAGGACAATAAGAAGAGCAGATGTTCAGTAATTAGATGTTTGCCCTGCCATACAGATAAGTCATAAAAAGTTATCTCTGCCAGTAACTCATTACGGGCAGGGCAGTTTACATTCTTCAAAGAGTTTCTTTAGGGCCTGCAGAGTCTCCATTGCATTGAACTCAAAAATAATCCTCATGTCAAAGTGGCACATCTTGGGGAAGCCTGTTCTGCTGCCATTTCTAGCTCTTTCTCTGTCTAGTATTTGATCTCCGAGAGTCAAATACAAAAATCAACCAATGTGGCTTGAACTTTCTTCAGTGCCAACTGTTAATTAAAGCAGATGCCTACAGGCAGACCTTTTCTAAATAAAATGGAATCACTTTAGTTGTTTGTGTTTCTGGTATTTCAGGTATCCTGTCTCATGATTTCACATTGTGATGTTGTGATTTTTAATAAGAAATGTATATTTGCTCCGTGTCCCCTATTCTGCAGAGCTCCTGAACCCTTAGAATTTCCTAAGTGGTAAGAGCAATAAAGGTGTTTTGATGTGCATAACAAATCCCTTTCAAACCACGTCTGAGTTTATGTTAATGAGGTGACTTTTGGAAAGGATGGGGGCTGGTTGCCAGGGAAACCAACCATGTTGTTAGAAGGTTGGAACTTCCAGCCCTATCCCCCTTCCCAGCCCCACCCCAGACTTCCAGGGACTGGAGAGGGTCTGGAGGTTGAATTGATAGCCAATGGCCAATGATTTAATCAGTCATTCCTATGTAATGAAGCCACCAGAAAAACCCAAAAGGATGGGGCTTGAAGAGCCTCCAGGTTGGTGAGCACATAGGTACTGGGAGAATGGTTTTCTCCCTCCCACATGTCTTGCTCTATGCCTCTCTTCTAACCGGGTGCTGCTCAGTTATATCCTTTGTAATAAAGAGGAAATCTAGTAACTAAATATTTCTCTGAGTCTTGTGAGCTGCTCGGGCAAATTAATAGAACTGGAGGGGGGTCCTGGGAACCTCCACTTTATAGCCAGTCAGTCAGAAAGCAGCACAGGTGACAACCTGGACTTTTGATTGCTATGTGAAGTGAGGGGCCACAGTATTGTGGGACCGAACGCTTGACCTGTGGGATCTGATACTGTCTTCCGGTAGATAGAGTCAAAACTGAGTTAAATTTGTGGGGCACCCTGTCAGTGTCCATTGAAAATTTGGAAATTGCTTGGTGAGAGGAAAACCCTAGCACATCTGGTGTCAGAAGTATTGTGAGTGTGCTCGTAAAGTCAAACTAAAGGACAGACACGGGAAAACTGGGTCTTTTCCAACACATTGGCCACATATTTATATATTTTTTAACTAAAGTGCCTTAATTTGCTGACAGCCATTTGAGATTCATTTAGATTTTCAATGTGATTTCCTTAGCTATTAAAAGTATTCCATAATTTTCAAACGGTTTCCAATCTTTCCTCCCAATTTTTTATATTTCTCAATTCTTACCACAAATTGAAAGATTGCAAAGCATGTATGACCTTGTAGATCAATACTTTCAACTCAAACACTATGTTTCTAATTTAGCAAACATCCAAAATTTGAACAGCAATTTTAAAACTTATTTTCCAACTCCCAGGTTTGAGAGTTCAAATTTCTGCGAAAACAGAACCAGACATGAAGGAACTTTCCAATAGTTAGGGCATACCAAAGCACAATATGAAATTGATCTTTTTAGGCTATGGAACATGAACATATATATTTTTTTCATTTGATTGCACCCCACTCCACTATTTTTCAAGCTACTAAGGAACTAACTGACTTTTGAGCAGTTTCTAGAATCAGCCTCACCCCAAACTGCACAGGACATTGAGGTCTGATATTTCACACAGAGTAATGTTTTTACCTTAATAGCCTTCAGGACACTGACCCAGTACAGACTTGCTGTGTGCTTTCCTCTGCTGGCCCAAACTGATTGTACCAGCCAAAGACTCTAACATAAAGAAGTCAATTCAAAAACCGTTCAATTGCTGAAAATTGCTCAGATTTCTGCCTAAATAGGATTGAGCTGCCTTTGCTATTTTCTCTCCTAAGAATATGATTCGGGAATAATGAAAAGAATCAGAAAGTTGATGAGGTTGAAGAGGGTCCATGCAGGAACCAAAATTACATGAACTCCAAACTATGAGAGCAGTGAAATACCTGTACGGAAATGGCACTACATTGTACAGCGTTCTTGAAACATTTACTCAATAGAGTGAGGAATTTGGCTCAAAGGGTCAGAAGGGTTGAAGCGGAGAACAGAATATTCAAGCTGTATGAAGCAAAGCTTGCGAGTTATAACTCACAGGCACTTGGCGGTGGGTGTTGTGCCAGTTACCAGCTTACTGCCTCCTAGCTCCCAGTTCATCCTTGATTGGCTGCTGTGCAATAATGGAAGACAGTGCCGTCAGTTTTCATCAGCTGGCACAGTATTAAGCTTTGCCAGTAGAGGGCGCTGGAAGAAGAGGTTTCTTTTTCTTTTTTTTAATTTTAGATTTTTAAAATAGCTATTTATTTTATTTCCATCCCCATTTACCCTCCTATACCCTCCTCCACCTTCCGCCCTCTCCCTTCCAGCAATCACCATACTGTGGTCCAAGTCCTCCTCTTACTAGGATCCTCTGAGGTGTGTGGGTGGGGGGTGGGGTGGGGAGGGAAGTATCTTTTCCAACATCAGGCTCCTCTAGTGCATAGAGGGCAGCTCCTTTCCCAGGCAACTCACATCGCAGTAATGCTGATGACTCACTCAAATGGCTTCCTATCAAGTACTATTGTATGGTATCCCTTTCTCTCCATGGATGCCTTCCCTGGCATCTCAGAAGGCAGAATTTTACAAACATAAACCCTCAGCAAACTTCTCCACCATCCATTGATCTACAGCTGTACCTTCTCCAGTAAGGCCTTTGTCAAAGGCCCTGGCAGGGCACTCTTGCTTGGGGGCACTCTCAGCCCTGGGTTTAGTGGCTGCTCCTTCTATTTAATATTCCTGTGTTATGTTATTGTCTTTTTACCCCTTAATAGCCAAAGCCCCATTACTCCAATGCTAAGTTAAAGTTAACAATTTTAACAATAATTTTCCCTGTCCAAATTACTGTATACTTTATTCCCTGATTAGACTCTGCCTGTTACAGAAAGCAAATAATAATAATGATAATAATAATAAAAATAACTTCATTAAGTGTCCTCCATAAGCCTGGCTACAGGATATAATTTGATTCATGCAGGAGATTCTTATGTATTTACTGTCACTCTTACATTTTCAGAAAAATACATATGGCTCATCTTCTATAATGAAATCATATTTATACTTAGTCACATCTCTTAAATTAGGGGCTGGGAGAGTTGGAAAATGTCAAGGAAGAAAATTAGAGGGAGAGAGAACTATAACTTTGCAAACATCCTCGCATTGTTTTTCTTAAAAAAAATTATCATCACATTTCTTCTATTGTCAGTGACTGAGAACTCCTGTCTACTACCCAAGACCACCAGGCTTCTTATTTAACTGAGAGTGTATCTGATTCTTTTCTAATTTCTCAGTAGGTGCTGGCATATCACCTACCTGTGATTAGGCCAATGAGGGTTTCTTGTTTCCAAGATTGAGGCTGGAGGTTTGCAGCTTTCTAGGTAGTAAACACAAACATCTGCATCCAAACATTCCTTTGGGAAAGCAAGGGTTTGCGATAACTGGGTAGATGATGGTGTATAGGGGCATTCAGCTAACCTTTGCTCAAACAAAGCCCAACGTCGATTTCTTCTAGTCCCCCAAATATGGAGATAGTTTGTGGATGGTCATTATTTTTGGAGCATCCAAATGGGAATTTGTTTATTCCTCTGCACCTGTATTTATTTCTTTGAGATTTGAATTCTAAAAGATATTCTCACGTGTGCCTGTATCACTCATACTTTCCCCATCTGTCCCTGAGTTTGGGAAGTAAACTTGATTATTTTGTCACATGCTTCAAGTGTTACTAGAGTTGCCTTCTTGTCCTCTTCAAGTACAACTAATTTCAGCAACAGAAAGAATTAGAAAATATCTGAGTAGTGGTTGTACCCATTATTACTAATTGTTTCTGCACATTCATTTATGTTCTTCTGATCTTTCAGTCTTTGTCCATCAGCACCTTACAGATGTCTGGCTTAGTTCTTGTGCTACATGTACATTGATGCTCTGGTTGATGACCTTGAATTCAGAGTCCCATTCAATAGCGACCTTGTCCTAAATACAGTCCACAGCTCTGAAGCAACTTTCACCAGAGACATCAGTTATTATAACGTTGGGTCTAAGAACGACCTCCGGTAACAACATCCCAGGTTCACATTCTAAAATGGCCCATTACTGATTATTACATATTCTCACCATGATTCAAAACCCTCTTCTCTGGTCCTTGAAAATGTCATTATTGAAAAAAGTATCAAACTATGAATTGCAAGTAGCTTGCACCAGCAGTTCTAAAACCTGAAAAAGATAGTAAATATTTGGTTTGATTGGGGGATCGGGCAGAACTTTGAAGTAATTTAACCAATCCTGATATTGATGTCCTCACACTATCTCAGGTGATCACAATTTCCAAATAAATTAAGGATCCTTGGAAGTTGGACATAGTAGGTAATTTTCACTTTACTACTTCCAGCAGGGTAGTTTTAGATGTCCACAATGTAGTGAATGGTACTATGCTATACAAACTTCCAGTTTTCTAGCTAGTGTCTACAGTCTCTAACGCTCAGTTATCTCCAAATTTGCAACTCTAAGTTCAGAATATTTTCTACACTATCTCTTTGGCTTTCTTATGTTATTCCAGAACCATCTTTTCATGTTATTCAAGAACAATTTTTAATCAAGAATACTGGTGAATGTAATACGTTTGGTCCCCAAAGTTGGATAGCAACAAATGAAAATTGTTGCTAAAGAAACCATTTACCAGTGTGGGGTTTTATAGTTTCTATGTGGATTTACATTCATGTGGTCAAAGTAATTCAAGTGGAATTTCATTTGCATTTGGTCTTTCAAAGGATTCTAACCCTATTTATTATACCAAAAACATTCCTTAAAAACCCTTATTTGTACCACTTTGTATGCCTTCCAAGCCCCATACTTGACAAATCTTTAAATTCTTTCCATTACAGCCTCATCTGGCTCCTCTTCCCCTTCTCTGTTTTTCGTATTTCTTGATTTAGCAACCAGGCTAACATTTTTCCCATGGGCAGGAGTTAGTAGAAATATGTGAATGTTCACACTGACATTTTTGCAAAATAATTCACCATTATTTTAAGTAGCTGCTTTTTTTTCTTATTGTGGGAAAATATGGTAACCTGCTTTCGGTCACTGTGTGTCATGATCAAAGAGTCACATGTAGATACTCATTCTGTAAAGGAGTTGCATGTAAGAAAGTCAACATAGGAAGTAAATATTCTTTACAATCAATATCGCTGAAGAAAATAAAATTTTCCATGAGAAAATCAAATTTTAAATGCATATTTTTCTCAGTATTCTTCTTTATAAGTCAGAATTTTTGTTCATCTGATAAATGCAATCTAGAAATTCCACTAATGAGAATACTAAATAGCTAGATTTAGAACATATTCAGTGTCATAGGGCAATTTGCAGTGTTCATTTGCAATTTTCCAGGGGGAAAAGGAATCCTACCATTAGATTTCTGTCTACTCTTAGCTTTTCCAAGGAAAGAAACCATAACATTAAACTAAATTTGTCTGGTCAGAGATTTGTTTGTTATGGACTGTTTGTGTCCTCCCAAATTCATATGTTGAAGCCCTTCCCAGCAATGTGATAGTATCTGGAGATGAGGCCTTTGGGAGGGAATTATATTTAGCTGAAGTTGTGAAACTGGGGACTCCACGATGGGATTAATGTCCTTAAAAGAAAAGGGAGACCACCACTCTCTGTCTCTCCACCACGTACATGAGAATGTAGTCATCTGTAGCCAGGAATTTTAGACTTCCCAGCTTCCAGAACCATGAGAAATAAATGTCTGTTGTTTAAGTCACCCAGCTGACAGAAGTCAAGGTACTTTATATTTGGAGCAGTTATTCTATATAATAATTCTACATAAGGAGCCCAAAACTGTTACATTGTATGTTCACCTTGGCTGCTTGCACAGGACTCTTCTAAAGTAATTAGGCCTGTGGAAAAAACCTTGCAGAGCAGTAAAAGGCTGGGCACACTGTAGTGTCAGCTCCAGAAATCTCTTGTTTCCTCGTGTCAGAGAACAGTGATTCCCCGTGAAGTGAGCTTGCTAACATATTTTTAAAAATCAGTTGGGAAAAAGAACAATAATCTTTTTTATTTTGGTGAAAAATAAGTAGGAGGAAAAAAAAGAGATGGGGCTAAATTTGATTTAGATTGTTTTGTATTCTTCCAGTCAATTTGAACATGCTACTGCATATTGGATGATTTTATTTTTTAAAAAGTAGCGTTCAGTGTGATTGCTGTTACATTGTTAATGATTTGAATCGGGGAGTTTTGTCCCTGTGAAGATGGTAAATTAATGAACCTGATGCAAACAATTTGGTTCCAAAAGTTGATGCTTTAAATTATACCCTCTGGCTAAAAGAAGTTAAACATTTTGGAAGAGCAAACTTGACCCAAATGCAATCTTAACAATTTGTGAGAAAAGAAGTAATCTCATCCCCCACCACACTTCCTTCCACTCTGACAGAATTGATTTGATAAAAATAAAATCTAATTTTGCCCCAGATTTAAAAGTTTCCACATCCCCCAAGTGATTTCCAAAACCCTGATGAAGTTTGTACTTGTCTTTAAACAGAAGAGAAGGTAAAGGACAATGTCACAGACTTCATTAAACTGAATGTGTTCAATTCCTCAAATTACCCTGTGTTTTTACATCACTTTCTAATTTTGTGACTTTAAAAAGGGCTTTTAAGGTTTTGAAATAATGGTATTAATGAAGGTGTTATTTCCTAACTTACTTGTAAAACTACAAATCTGGCATTCTGATAGGTTCTGGCTCATTTTTTTCCATTTCTATATTTTCTTTTCTTTGCTCTTTTTTAAAAGTTCCTTTTATTTTACATATCTGTGAATTCAAGACAGGTAATCTCTGGCCTCCTCAATGAAGTTAAAGATCCCCCAGGGTGAGGCTGAGGGTCTCATTGTTTTTCCTGACCTGTGTTTTATAATCTCTAAACTCTTCCTCTTCTTTGTCTTTTGATTTGTTCTTGCTTTTGAAGATGCCTTCTACTTGCGTCCTTCACATGCATTATTTTTTTTTTAAAAAAAGGTGTAAGTCATACTTCAAGGCACTAACATCTCAGACACTTTCAAACATCCTTCCTCTCTGCTCTTGATACAGCCTGTGATTGCACTTACCACATTGCATTCTACTTTTTTCAAGTACCTGGCTTCTGCAACAGGGTGAGCTTCTGGAGAATTGGAACCATGCCTAATTCATTCTTGCATTTTCATTTCCTAGAATATAATATATGCAATAGTCATTTAATTACAATTTCATGCATGAATCCCTGAACGAATGAGTGAATGAATGAATGACTCATTGTGGCTAGCACCAGCTCTGACAAAATCATCCCGGATGCCGCTTACTGGCTAATTGTACAAAGATGAGATTTAAATGTTTCCATTATCTGGTCCTGAGACTTTCAGCTCTGTCTCTGTTTCATCAGTTGTGGAGCTTTACAAAATCTGTGTTCGGTCCTCAATGTTAGAGAGTCGGATCTGTTGTTTTGGGGGTGGGCTCTGGTAATTATATATTGGTTCCTTTGTTTTAATTTTTACTCATGACTCTTATGTGCTGTCAGATTGAGAACAAGGTGGATCAGTCATTTCTAAATCAAGTCTAACAGAGTAATTAGCTCAATATTAAGAATTTAGGAAATACACACAAAAGTGCAGAATATATGTGCTTCCCTTGAAGCTTTCATTGTAGAGTACCTATTTGATACATACTTGCTTTGAATGTAATTTTTATCCCACTTTAATTATATCTGCAAAACGTAGTCTCAGACACAGTTTAGGACATTTGCCAACATTGAGGACATTATTAACTACCACCCTGACCTTGAAAACTAGCTAGTCATGGACAGCGTGACTAGCGCATATGACATGGTTAGAGTCTACAACTACCAATAAATTCTGCTTTGATGTTCCTGCTGCAGCATCTGTATTACAATTTAGTGAAGTTTTGGTATCTTCTGCTCAACCATAGCCTCACTCTGATAGGGAGTATTGCTGTGATTTGATTAATCTAGTGACAGTTTGTGGTTTCACTTTTCAAGAAGGCCAGTAAAATAAGATTTAGTTGTAATGATATGTACAGTATAGAGTTTCATAAAAACCTTATCTCATAAAATGCCTGAATAACTTTCCAAGTGGTAAGAAAGAAGAAAAAAATAAGAATTTATGACAGAAATAATAAAGGAGGCTCTGCTGTTGAAGACCTGCCTGATTTTCGGGGACTCCAAAGGCAGGCATTAAAGTCGACACTGTCTTGATGAAGCCACCTATCTAATATTACTGTTCTTTCTTCTCAATCGATTTGTGGAACAGCATCCATACAGATAGGAGTTTTCCAACATCACTGCCGATATGATTATAGGCTTATGTGTCTTGATTCTAAATCATTATGGACAGTTACTGGATAATTCATTGAAGAGATTATTGTATACATAAAGTTTTTCATGACTTTTATCTATATGTTAGCACTTAAATGATAGACTCAAATATCAAGCATATATAATAAAACAAAGAGTCAATACTTAACATAAACATTATTGATAAATGTAAACACTATGATGAATAACATAGTCATGAATGTGGGTATACAGTAGCGTTTCCCGACCCGGGTTCCTGGACTAGATGAAATGTCCTTATGGGTCATGTAAATGATCGTAACACTCAATAAAGTTATTTTTGTATTTTGTGCAAGATCCTAACGCAGTGATGGAACGTCCCATTACCAAACTGTTAGAGGTTTTTTTCATTGCCACGTAGCAGGGTGCAGAAGCACCGTGCCCCCGGGGGTGCCCGTTCTCAGCCGGCGAGGCCTCAGAGGAGAAGCTGTAAGCCCGGTTACCTGGAGGGAGAGGAGCCCCGGGCATCCACTCTCCCTCCCAGCCACCTACCTTAACCGCCTTTTAGGCACCGCCAATTGATTTTGGAAAATCACAGGAGCAAATGTGCTCTACCATTGTCAAAGAAAGGCAGAGGCAAAGTTTAATTCAGAAGAAGGAATTTTTATACGTTGTAAAAATATGTCCTGCTTTTGCTTTGCTGTTGTTTTTCTTTTCTTTTGAATTGTTGCAAGCATTGTATAGTGTGGATTGTGTAGGTTAGAAGTGAATTGTATTGTGATGTCATATTTTATTTTTGCAATTTTTTAGTTACGATATGCTTCTGTTATATATCTTACTAGCCTGCCCCCCTTCGTTTTCTTTTTCTTTTTTTTTTTTTTTTTTAACAAAGATGCCCGAGAGTGGAGTGTGGTGGTGTTTGAAGATGAGGGGAAAGGAAGAGAGGATTCTAGGTCTAAGCCAATAAACAATTCTGCAAAAGTCGGCAATGAACAATGCAGTCTTCTGGGTCATTTTGGAAATATAACGAGGGACATACACACAAAATCCTGCCACCACAAGGAAAGTCTCTTATCCATAGACTTTTCCTGAGCCAATGGTCCATGTTTCCTATTCCACCTTGTTTCAATTGTGGCAAATAAACTAAAAATGCAGGAATGGCTCCAGAAAAATTGAAACTTTACCTCACTACAAGTCACACCTTTTGACCTATAAAGGTGCTGAGTATTTTAATAGATGTTAGAATCACAAAACAAACTAAAGTTTTCATTTGCAAAAGTCACTTTAGTAAAAGTTTCAGGAAGAAAGTTATTAATAACCAAACATATTGCCCACAGAAGGAAAAGTCCCAGAGTTGGTGAGAACCTAATAATGCCAGTCTGTAAAACTCTCGTGAGAGATGCCAGGACAAGATACGGCATGGGGATTTGGAAAGGCTCCACTTCTGAACAGTGAGACAGAGTAATACGGTTTGATTCCTGGTCAGGACACATGCCCGGGTTGCATCCTCGATCCCCAGTGGGGGGCGTGCAGGAGGCAGCCGATCAATGACTCTCATCATTGATGTTTCTCTCTCTCTCCCTCCCCCTTCCTTTCTCTAACGTCAATAAAGATATATTTACAAAAGAAAAAAAAGAGAGCAAAGCTCTTTTACCAGGTTGACGAGTCCTGGTGCTTCGGGACATGTCATGCTGTAGCATTTATAAGATTTGAGAATGATGGTGAGATTCCAGATTTTATTTTTTTCTATCGCCAGAAAGCAAACTGAAGCAACAAGCAAAGGCCAAGATGTTTTTAATGTTTTTCTCTTCTCTGCAAACAGAGAGCCTGTCTTAGAGGAGCTCTGTTGACATCTGTGTTGATGGCGCTCTATCAATGAATGTTTGGTTTCCTGAGAGGTTTTATATCTCTTTAAATAAAACAAAATCCTTGGTTTCTTGGGACGTTTTATATCACTTTAAATAAAAGAAAATTTGGACATGGTCAAAACAATGCTTTCTTCATGGAGAAATGCGGACGGCAAAAGATCTAGGTGGTGATTTTTTTTAAAAAAGTTCTAAATGATGCTACACAATTACTTTATTAAACAAAGACCAGTTTACTTGAGAATATTTTTTAAATGGATGTATACCTGGTCAGCGAGCACATAAATTTGCTGCACACAGAAACCCGGTGGATTGGTAGATGAGCAGTGCTCAGCAGGGTGTTTCAGCAGATAGGTGCATTGGAGGAGTGCTCCAAAGGAAATAAAAGACTCGATTCAGTGCAGAATTTCAAGGTGAAGTGTAGCTGCTAAAATTGGTCTGCTTAGCAGATTTGTTTGCGCACATGGACCAGTTTAAAGGGCCTTTGCAGAAAATGCTGTAAAAGGAAACAATCTTTTGAAATAAGCTGCAAAAGGAAATTAAATTGTTTCCACTCCTGCTTGGACTTGAATATCCAAAAGGGAATCAGCAGGTCTCAGGTGTTGCTGAGAACCACCTGGGAGGATCTTGGGGACAGTTGAAGAGGGTGTGCCACCCCTGGGAATGCAAGGGCGTGAACGGGCCAGGGGCCTTTTTCCGACTCTTGTGCTCAGACTGAGAACCAGACTCTGAGGCAACGGGAAGAACTTGGAGAGCTGTGACCTAATTATAGAGGGAGGATGGCATTTGCTGACCTGTCCCCACACAAGTTCTGGGGTCCTGTGAAAGAAGGAGGTTCTGACACTCACAGGAATGCAAGACATATTTTGCTGCTGTTTTCAACATTTTACAGGCATTTTCTTATTTAACAAGTATCAAAAGCAAGGAAAAGAAATGACCTTATTTCAGTTCTCCATGCTTAAGTTTTACCTAGAATTGAATATTTGTGCAACGAAAAAACAAGGGAAGGTTTTTCATTAAAAAGATAAATTTTGTTTAAAAATAATACTTTTTATGCATATACAGGCCTACAGAGGAGATCAAGAAACCAACTTAAATACACAATAATTGAATAGCTCCTATTATTATGTTTGAAGCTAATTATGTTCTTTAAGTAAGAAAATATCTTTTCAAAGTCTTATATAAAATTGTCTTAAACTATATTTCTATTGATATTGCCTTGGCTTTTTTTGTATGTGTGGAGTTTTACTACCTAACGTGTAAATAAAATTTTATGTTGTAAATAAAATTGATGAAAATAAGTTCCAGACTATATTTAAATGAAATCTATCAAGCCTATGATTAGAAAAATATAGATCTTATTTTGGCTTAAGCATATTATTAATAGTAATTTATTATATTTTCATAATGAGTTCTTTACATTTATAGAAAGAAAAGAAAGAGTAGTTTCAAGAAAGTAAGCCAAGTTTAATTACCTTTTTTTCTATAAATGTTGGTTAAAATTTTCATTTTTTAGTTTTAAATAGGGGGAAAATAGTCTGGCACATACTGTATACCACATAACACATACCATATACCACATCATTAAATGTTACAGAGTAGAAATTTGTGACAATAAGACCTACTTGCAGGAAATTAAAATGACTATTTTCGTTCATACCAGTGGTCTCATGTTGGCAATTTAAAGTGGTGTCAGAAACCACTTCTATATATGTATGCTTTCCTTTGTCATTGAGAAATAACATCTTTATAAGTAATTATACTGCAAATAAGTAGTAATATAGAATATTATTATTTCATTAAAAACAGATTTTGAAAAACCTTACCTGTCCAAAATGTTTTATTTTATACACACACACACATAGGCTCAAGTAATATAGGAGATATATTAAATATTGTATTAATAACTTTTTCAAGTATTGCAAATAGTATTTAAATATTCAAACTTAATTCATGATACAAATGTAAAAGTACAAAACATGAAAATAAGCTAGAATTGGCATAGTGATAATCTGCCTCACATTTCTTTTTCCTAGCTTTAGAATGGAATTTGATAAGATTTGGAAATCTGGCAAAGTTAAAGATCATAAAGGAAAAATTATTTTCCTTTTCTTGAAATTTTCTATCACTAAGATATTTTCACTCACAAGCAATTTTTTTTTTTAATTGTTACATCTTTAGATATATCCATCTTTGCAAAGTGATGGAACACTAGGTTCTGAAATTTCCAATTATCATATAAAAATTGAAGATCATTTTAATATCTCCTGAGGCATGTAGTAGTTTGGCAGCCAGTCAATTCTGCATATTGAGAAACTAAGGACCACTCTGTACAATGTTTAACTGTTCTGTACTTTCTGTCTTGTTAGAAATAACCTATATTAACTGAAATCAAAACACCTCTCTGTATTTCAAAACTAATAAGTATTTCAGTAAAGCAACATCTATTACAACAGTAGTTTTGTTACCTTTATTGTTACTTTTACTACTTTTTTTGGAAAGCAAGTTAACTGCATTAAATATTTATGTAAATTGAATTAAACTTTATATTTAAATTTAGTGTAAGTTGGTTTGAAATATCTTTAGTGAAGATACCTTTAGCATGCTTTAAAAGTACCCAGAATATTCAAAAGAAAATTAGGGAAAGAAAGCAAGTTTGAGGCTTTAACTATTTGATTAAACACTTTATAAAAAAGCTACTGCAATCAAGATGATACAGCATTGACTTGAGAATAGAAAAAAAATATATTAATGAAACTGAATAGAAAGTTTGGAAAGATACCCACATATAGATGGTCAAGTGATATACAAAAAAGGTGTCCAGCATTTCTATGGTGAAAGGACATTTTTTTCAATAAATTGTGCTAGAGAAATGGATATCCCAATGGAAAGAAAAAGAAACTGATTCCTGTCTTACAGCATGAATGAAATTTACTTTGAGGTTAATTAAGATTGACAATATAGATAAACAAAAGCCTAGGAGAATATCAGATGTGTCAACATATTTGTGTTTTAGGGGAAGTTTATATTTCCTAGCCTGAGACACAAAAAGCATGAACCATAAAAGGAAATGTCAAGTTTCTGTCCAATATATTACAAAGAAATCCGAAGGGAGGGAGGGAGGGAGGGAGGGAGGGAGGGAGGGAGGGAGGGAGGGAGGGAGGGGAGGAAAGAACGAATGAATTAAATTAAAATAAATAGATCCCTTGAATTGTCCAATATGACTCAGCCCCTTTTCTCTCCATGCAACAGATCCAGCAATGAGCATAATCTTCCCGACATTGCCCTTTTACCTCTTCTTTTATAACTTTTACTTGGAGTAATAAAAACAGTTCATATTATATGCACAGGGAGCTTGTCCACATGTTTATGATATTGGCCTTTGTTTCTTCTTTCATTTATCAGTAGGAGAAATGACCCAGACGTTAGATATGTCAGAGGTGTACAGAGCCCACTAACTGCAGATCGTCGCGGCTCCGCTCCTTCAGTGACTGCCGATCGTCAGTGTTCCTCGATAGGCAGCATTGCCATTTGGGGCTGCACAGGGCTACCTTACGCAGTATGCCAGTGATTAATCCAGAATGTGTAACCAATATTAAGATAAAAATGCCACAACACATTTACAAAGCATCCAGTTAAAAGGCACTTCTTTGAAGGTAATAATATTGTTATCAAAAAGCCACTTTATTGTTACCCCAATCCACTTTCCATTATTTATCCATCATGTATCTTTTACTTTCAGTGTTTAAATGCCCTTAGAAAGCCATTTTAAACATTTTCTAGCTTGTGTTTTATGCAATTTATGCTTTTATTACTCTCTATGTAAAGTAACATTTTCTTACGCTTATCCTAACTGTACTTGTTTAACAACTATAATAATATAACTAGAGTTTATTTACCTCTTGCAAAGTGATTTTACCTCATTTTCTCATTTAAATCTCATTACAACCTGTGAGGTAAGGATTTTTAATCTCTATTTAATAGATTAAAATGCATTTCTAAGTTTCAGTTAATTGACAAAATCTTACAGGTATTAAGTTGCAGAGCTGAATTAGAAACCAAATCCTACCCTTTAGTGAAATGTTTCAGTGCAAGTGTTATACCAGTTCTAAATATTTCAATAGCGTGAACGTTAGCTGTCAATTTGTATAAAATTTATGTTTTTATTCTCTGCATAAATGTTGAATTGTAAAAACTGCTGCCATATGTGGAATACAGGCCATATGATTATCACTGTTATCACCCTAAATATTTTAGATAAGTCACTTCAACTTTGATTTTCACTTTCCCCTGCTAAATAATCTGGACTTATTCCAAAAGAGGCACATATCCAGGCACTGCTAAATACTGATATCATCTCATGAGTTTCAACTAAAAACCTACAGATGAAAATAAGGGGAGCAAATGGATCACATGATATTGATGCAATATTCTCTACCTCCAAAAAGCTACTCTTATGTTAATGAGTTAACATTTTCTACGGCAAGTACAGTCTAAGGAAGCTATTCCCTATGTACAATGTGAAGAAGGAAGCGGGAGCTCTCCCGTTCTAAAGGGAATGGTTTTTCAGCACCTCCCAAGGTAGATTGTTATAATGTCACTTTATAGTGTTGGTTTGACAAACTCTGAATTCCCACAATGCCTAATCTATAACCAATTAAGATATAAATATAAACATAACAGGTATTTCCTTAGGCCACCAGCATAGAAGATCAGTTAGGATGCAAATTAATAGCATGGCAATTTTTCTGCGCCCAATCACCCAGATCCCTTCTTTCAACATTAAAAAGTGGAAGGAGCTGCCGTTCTGGCTAATTTTGAGTATGTCTGCAATACCCCCTTCTCTTCATTATCCCTGCAGGTATTTTTATTTCCAAGCAGCTGCATGATTCTTGATTGACGGCTGATGTCCCTCAGGAAAATGACATATTTCCCAGACAACCTGTGCATCCCTGGCTAACTGCGCCACCACCAACTGTGTGTGCAAGGAGACCATGGGCCAGACGGCCTCTGCCAGCCCTGGCCTGGACCATGGTGCCAGGAGGGGGCCATAGGAGCCAATGCAAACGTCTCTCCCAGGATAAGCCAGGGAGCCTTACTACCACAAAAGGGCTATTCCTTTGCTATGTGTCCCTCATAATCACTGAGCCCATCACACCCTGACTTCGTGTGATCTGGGCCTTTTCTTAGCAGAGGTTCCTCATGTAACCACTACCATATCCCTGTGCCAGTCACTAATGTGAATCACGATTTCTTCTCTCCTTCTCTGTTCTGTTACCATACATCAGGATCTAGGCATAATGCAGGGTCAAAAACTCTGCTTCCTGCATTGGGGTTTACTTTTAGTCAACAAATTGCTCTTTGTCTGAGACTAAACCTCTGAGCAACTCCTGAGAACTTACCCCATCCCATTCTTGTCAGAGAGAATGAAAATTTTTGTCACCTTCACTTGATTTTCAGGGTTGTATGTGTGTGAATGTATGTGTCTATGTATGTTTAGGTATTGAACAATATTTTTAAAGATATTTAACTTTGGACTTTTAACAGGATTTCAAACTATGCTCAGTTCTACTAACATTAGTTTTTTTTTCTTTGAAAAATATAGGAAATATAATTTATTGACTCATTTTTATGTTCACCTCTAGTACTTAACTACATGTATACATGTGCTTTTACAGATGACATAATGCTCTTAATTGGAAGTGAAAAGGGGAGGCCAGATAGAGGGACAGGTGCAGTGAGCACAAACCCTGCTTTACCTCTGACTTCCAAGTGTAGCAGTGGTGAAAATTAATAGAGTAAAATTTACATGACATTAATATCAACAGCATATACACACACATGCAAAATATACCCTGCAGGAGGGCAGACCAGTGGGGCCAGAGCATTGAGGGTGGCGGTGAAGCCACACCTGCAAAGAAAGGATGCAGGCAGAAAGGACGCAGCTAATTTCATTAAAGGAAAGTACCTGACTTTGGTTGAAGCCAGGAAAGTACTTGCTTTAGAATTTTTTGTAACCAGCAATTAGGGAATAGGATGAGCTAGCAGGTTTAGGGAAAAGAGCTGAAAAGGGGCTTTGTAAATTTAGGTGAGAGGAATACAAAGAGGGAGACTTTTGAGTAAGTGAGTATATTGAGTTTCTTGAGAAAAAACATAGTTGAACCTTCTCTGTGTGTAAGGTACGCTGAGTAAGGATACACTAGTGCCTGGAAAGAACAAGGATCGGATTGCAGTAAATGAGGTATGAGGGTGAGAGCTCTGCGAATGGAGAGGCGATGTGGATACAAAGCTTTTCAGAGAAATAAGTAGCATAACTTAGGAGATACGAAATGGAGATAGCTTTAGGGGATCCGTGAGTCTCCAAATTGAAAGCAAAATGTTGTGTAGATGAGTATATATTTATGTATATATTTCTATGGGATGAAAGTCAATGTATTTTTATCAGATTCTCAAAGGAATTCATGCCTTTATCATTGAATGTAAAGAACAGTGAGAGAGCACAAGTCAAAGAAGGAAAAACTGGAGAAAGCTGGTATCACTGAAGGTGATGGGAAATATGGGAAGTGTTGGATTCGAGGTGAAGTAATTGAGTTGATCTTTAACATGTTATATTTCATTAAGTACTTTGGCAAACTGAAGCTAGCAGAAGGAAAACAATAAAGGGGAAATTCTGAGAATATGAGACTGAATGTTTCGATGCATTATTTTATTTTTGCATACTGAAACCTTCATTATTTCAATTTAATCACGTTCACAGAAGCACCATAAATATTCCTTTCTCCATCATAAGCTTTTATATTCTGCCCACTTGTTTAAAATGACCTTTTAAAACCAGGCATTGCATATGGGATTTATTTTTATGAATACATAACATTTATGTAACTAGCAATCAAATTTTAGTAGAAGTGGAAAGATAATGGAGTAGGGAAAATTGAACCTAGGACAATTAAGCAAACTGTAATTGTCAGGGATAAGATGGTAACCATTTCAGGAGGGACTCAAAAGCTGGCTACTCTGGTTGATTCATCAAATTACAGGTTCAGAAAAAATAATTTATCAGTTTAGTCCCTTGAGATTCAAAGGCCCTAATTACTAAACATGAATGGTGATTAACTAACTGCTATACCTAAGATATACCTGGCATGATAACTGAAAAGACTTTTTCTAAAATGGATTAATGTGAAAACCTTGTTTAAGAGATCAGTTTAGAGGCCAAAAGTAATTAGATAGGTGTATGAGACAGAATTCTAAGTTTCTCTGAAGATCTCTTGCTCTTTCTGGTGTATATATCCTGAATACTCCCCCAGCTGAAGAAGGTGGATTTTGCTCCCAGGATTAGGTTATGTTATATGGAACAGTTGATTTTAAGATAGATTTCTCTGTATAAGCCTGATCATGTCCTATCAGCCTTTCTTTTTTTAAAAAAAAACACTTTATTAAAGTTATTGGGGTGACAGTGGTTAATATGAACATCAGCCTTTCTAAGGAGAATTTTTCTCCAGATAGTTGTGAAAGAGCAAGTCAGAGATTGTAAGCAGCAGCAAGATTCACTGGGCATTACTGGCTTGCAGATGGAGGGGGCCATGAGCAAAGGAACTGGGAGTGCCCTCTAGGAGCTGAGATGGACTCCAGCCAGCAAGAAAACAGGATTTGAGTCGTATAACCGAAAAGAAAAGAAATTATTTCTGTCAACAAGAATGATATGTGAGCACATATTTCCTGGGAGACTCCAGAGGAAAAGTCTGCCTGGCCAACACCCTAATTTTGATTTCAGCCATGTGTTATCCTAAATAGACTGGCGAACTAGACTTCTGACTACAGAAGGGCGAGGTGTTAAAATACAAGACAATGGGCCTAAAATGGAGTCGCTTATGCTAAGCCCACATCTCGCAAACCAAGATTTAAGTTAATTATAGTTTTGGCTCTTCCAGAAATGGAATCTAAGAGCAATCAATCAGCAATCACCTGAATAGCACTAGTTAGATAACCTGCCTGCTAGATGTGCCTTGCCCTAAAGAAAGTAACCTCGCTATAACCAACCTGATTTTTTTTTTGCCTAGAATAACTTTCTTGTTCCCTTTCCCTGTTGCTTCTAAAAGTTTTTCATTTTGTACAACATCTCAGAGCTGTTTTCTATCTGCGAGATTGGATGTCACCCAGTTTTAATCTATCTTTGTTCAGACTCTTAAAATTTTTAATATGCCTCACTTTAAAATTTAAAAAATTTTAAAAAAGGGGGGTTGTTTTATCAGCTGCTAAATTTGTGGTGATAAAGTGGAGATGGAGTCAGGGTAAACAGTTTCTGTTTTTTAAGTGTTAATGCTGTCTTGTTCAGTGAATATTTCCCAATTTCAGTGACAGACACCAATTTCCCACCCCATTTCCATCTTTGGAAAGCACCTCAAGTTTTCTTTGGGAAACTTTCTCTTCCATTTAAAGATACTTGAATTTGCATGGAATTAATCATATTCCCTTTCCAGGGGAGAGGACATAGTGAATATAATAGATATTAATCTGATCCAATGTAATTATTTCAGACTCATGCACATGTCCTAGGTGGATCTCAGGGTAATTATAAGGACTTCCTGGAAGTCCTTGGAAACAAATGACCCCTTTTGAGTTGGAGGTGAACACAGAAGTTTACATATATCCTTAGGGGCAGTTCATAACCTATTTGATAATAAGAGGAAAGATCTTGCCCAGTAGAACAAACCTTGAGGAAAGAAAGCCAGGGGTTAGGGGTAGTAAATGGAGGTTCAGTGAGGTGAAATTATTTGAATCACAAGCAAATCCTTACCAAGATCACTGTCAGGCAATTACAAGAGCCATAATTCCCTTTTATTATTTAAGTCTGCTTGGCTGTCTCATTTCTGCTGTTTATAACCCAGTCCTCCTAGAGTAGCAGTGACCTTTACTCTAAGACTTTTTCTATCTAAATTACAAAGATAAAAATAAATAAAAATAAATCACAAAGACGAATAGTCTTGAATTGGAACACATTCTCACATGAGTTTTTCCTAAATGGACACTGACTGATTTTTTTATTCTTTATTTCTTTTTTTCTTGGTTTCAGCAACCAAATAAATGCTTCTGCCATTTCAGCATACCCACATCTTAAAACTGAATGTGAGTTTATTTTTCAGTGAGAGCATTTTAAATTGATTTCTTCCCGATGAATCAAGGAAAGATGTTTTGCCCAGCCAGCGTGGCTTGGCGGTTGAGGATCGACCTAGGATCCAGGAGATTGCGTTCCATTCCCGGTCAGGGCACAGGCCCGGGTTTTGGGCTCGATCCCCAGCGGAGGGCGTGCAGGAGGCAGCCGATCAGTGACTCTCTCTCATCATTGATGTGTCTGTCTCTCTCTCTCCCTCTCCCTTACTCTCTCTGAAATCAATAAAAAAATATTTTTAAAATATAAAGGAAAGACATTTCATCTTTGATATATTTAAAACTGTGCCTTAGAATAGATGCTGGAAATATTCTCACTGATGACCAATCTCATTTATTTTCAGTGTTGTAATACCAGACAAAAAAATATTTTATTACAAGGCATATGATTTGCAAAATCTCAGCTCCATTGTAGACCTTTGTCTCCTAGGCAGTATTGCAACTTGTGCTAGTTTGAAAAGTACAGAACAGTCTAAGCGCAGAGACAGTTATACAGTTGTTTGAGGCTGCAGTGTATCCCTCCACTGTCAGCTGGGAATGAGGAAAATCTCCAAGTAAACAGAACTTGCTCCCATATTCTGATTGATCTTTTTATACAATTATTTTTGCCTTTTAAACTTGGCTTCCTATTTCCTTTTTCATCTAGATTTTAGATCATGCTAGAGAGAACTGCAAAACCCCTGCCCCTCTCTGCCACCTAAAACATTAAGCCACTCAGTAGTCATCTCAGGTATTAAATCGACTTTCATGGTATCGTAGTGCCTGTGTTCAAGTAACCCGAGTTTCACTTAATGATGGCCCCAAAGCACAAGAGTAGTGATGCTGGCAATTCAGATATGCCAAAGAGAAACTGTAAAGTGCTTCGCTCAAGTGTAAAGGTGAGTACAGTAAAATAAGATATTTTGAGAAAGAGAGAGACTACATTCATAACTTTTATTACAATATATTGTTATAATTGTTCTATTTTATTATTAGTTATTGTTGGTAATCTCTTACTCTGCCCAGTTTATAAATTAAACTTCATCATATGTATATATGTCTAGAAAGAAATACACACACACACATTATATATATATATGTATATATATATACACACACATATATATATATGGAACCATATATATATATGGTTCAGTACTGTCTGCAGTTTCAGGCGTCCATTGTTGCCTTGAAATGCATTCTCCATGGATGGGGAGGGGTGATGGGGCTACAGAACTACCAACATAAAACAGTGGATATAAATTTTGTTTAAAAATATAAAACCATAACAGAGTTTTCCCATTCTTCACAGGCCTAAAAATTCCCAGCTAAGCCAATTACAAGGAAACATACTTACCAGTATTTACTACATTTAGTGATTTATTACATTATGTGATCAACAGAAGTTCTCATGTGTTCTGTATTGAACGTGTTGTTAAGCCTGGTCTCTGCTTACTAGGTTTTGTGTGCATTGTTTAGCAAACATATATCTGGAAAAAATGTTGCCAAAGGCATCAAATCAAATTATCTTAATTATTTTTATGTTCTAACTGGTAAACCCAAAGCCATATAATATGGTTATCTTTTTCATGGATTTGTTATATTAATCCCTTTAATTAAAGCTTAAAGCCACAATATGCTGGCATTTTAAAAGCTGCCGAGGGAATCAGAGCCAGAGAACTAACAGAATAGATGACACTTCCCTTCCTTCGCCCTACCCTAGGCCACTCATAGGCAGCTGACGTGGTTAGTGGTCCCCTCCCTCTAGGAGCACAATGCTGCAGAGGCAGTGACTGGCCTCCTGGGGGAAGGGTTGGGTTGTCATTTTTCTATGACACTGAAATACTTGGACAGGGACATAATCTTAGTTTTAGCTAATGTAGATACATTATTTTTTTACTTGATCAGCTCAGAGTGAAAAACACATTCCCAGTGGGGAAAAAAAGATTCTGTGCGAGCACACACACACACGATTATGGACTGAATTGTGTGTCACCCCCCCCCCCCCACACACACACATTCATGTGTTGAAGCTCTAATGTCCAATATGTGATGATATTTGTAGATGAGGCCTTTAGGGGATAATATAAGCATGGATACATACAAAAGAATAATGGTAATATTGAAGTATGATTAAGTGGTTTCTGATATATCAAGATGTATTTGGGGTAAGGATGTAAGGGTGGTGATGCATGAAAAAATAAAATTTATGTAGTGGGCCAAGAACAAACCGTAAAGACAATGCTTAAAGATCAAGACTTCTCAATAACTTTGATGGCGTCAAGCTTACTTTTGAAACCCACTCTATAATATAGAAAAAAAATATTAAAATGCTCTTACATTTCACAATGAAATATTTATATGAAATTATAACAGGTCTGTGTTGAGCTCATTGACATATCACACCTATAAAGATTAACATTCACTAGAGTTAATTTGGTTCATTTTTCAAGTATTTTTAATGAAATGTTGAAAAGCTTAAAAGAACTTAGACATTGTGGATATCTGATGGATAAAATTACTCTGATGTGCAGCAGAATTCATTGGAATATTTTTAATAAGTAAATGCTGTATTTGGATTTATGATTCAGGTAAATCAGTTTGGAGGAGCAGATAAAGATGGGCTTAAATGGGACAAAAATGTGTCATATAGTTACCTCATAAAGCTATCCTGTGTGTCATGTTTTCTTACGGCAGATTTTGTAGCACTTTGGGGAGTGCACTTATGGTTATGCTGGAGTAGCTTATAGTAGGTCAACACTCTGACCAAAACCAGTTACAAATTCAAAGTAAACATGAAAATAAATTATGATTGAAGGCAGTGGAGAATTGCCAGGGCAGTTGAATCTTAAGGAACCAAAATCACTGCTAGCTTATTAAAAGAGCCTAACTCTACATTGTTTAATTTCTGCAGAGCTGGAGACTACATGTCTAGAAAGATGCTAAAAAGCGTTGCATAATATATTAGTCCCAAAATCATGGGGAGACAAAAAACTCAAGCTCTACTAAGAAGAGAGACCCTATAAACATTCCAAGCTTTAGCTGGGATCCTAGGAATGGGCCTAAATAAGAAGAGGACCACAGATCACAACAGAGGTTTATAAAATGTTGAATCATTTCAGACCCAAGTTAGACTGTAGTGATCTGCCCATACTCTAGCTGCCTGGAAGAGACTAGGATGTGTCTTTTCCTAAGATGATAGTATAACCTCTCAGCCTCAACATTTTTTTTAATAAAATGCCTACTATTCATTTAAAAATTATAAAAAAAGGAAGAGAAACAGGCAATAGATAAAAAATGATTCAAATAATAGAATGATTAGTCTTGGGCATTAAGATAACTATGAATAATACATTCAAGAAAATAGATAACAGGATATAGAATTTTATCAGAGATCTGGGGACTATAAAAAATATTCAGCCCAGCTGGCATGGTTCAGTGGTTGAGCATAGACCTATCAACCAGGAGGTCACGGTTTGATTCCTGGTCAGGGCACATGCCCGAGTTTATGGCTTGATCCCCAGTAGGGGGTGTGAGCCGAAATGACTCTCTCTTATCATTGATGTTTCTGTCTCTCTCTCTCCCTTTCTCTCTGATATCAATAAAAAACAAACAAGCAAGCAAAAGGACATTAAAAATATTCAAAGTTCCAAAAATTTTATTTTTCTTTGGTGATTTTTTAACTCTTCTTTCCCCATAACACATTTACTATGAGCTCATCACTTACTTAATGAAAACAAGGGATCATGCTAAGGCCAGGGCAGTTTTGAGACCCTAAGCTGGAAACCAAGAAAGTTTAGGCAGAAAACACTCAATGCTATGCTGAGAAACATACTGTAAAATCTGGATTATTTTTCGGTGAATTTATGTTTTTAGGCCTGAGAGTAAGTGGGTAATAGGAAAAAGCTGAAGATATAAAGTATTGGAGAGAAAAAACAAAAACAAACAAACAAAAGCTCACCCATATGGCCCTAGTCAGGTGGCTCTGTTGGTTGGAGCATTGTCCCATACACCAAAAAGGTTCTGGGTTCGATTCCCAGTCAGGGCACAAACATAGGTTGTGGGTTCGATGCCTTCTCAGGGAGCATACTGGAGGCAACCAATCAATGTTTCTTTCTCACATCGAAGTTTCTCTCTATTTCCCTCTCCCTCCCTCCTTCTCTCTCTAAAAGTCAATAAACATATCCTTGGGTGAGGATTTAAAAAATAAAAATAAAGCTCACCGTATGGTGACAGGATACTTGACTTGGGGTGGTGAGTACACAATGCAATATACAGGTGATGTATTACAGATTTGTATACTTGACACCTTTATAATCTTATTAACCAATGTCACACCAATAAATTTAATAAAACATAAAAAATGTCATCTGAGAATAAATAATTTTTTTTAAAAACAGCATTTGAACTGGTAATGACTAGACATGGGCTCTCTCCATGGCCACCTGTGCTAAGATGTCAAAAAGACACAGGATGCTTGCTGTATCCCACAAATAAAATTTTTAAAACTACTAAGATAAATATGGGTTCATGGAACTAACAAGAACAACAATAAAAACTGAAAAATGGAAACCCCCCCAAAAATAAATTTAAAAATAAATACATAAATAAATATGTATAAAGGTGACCCAATTAGGTCAGGTCCACCCAGAAAAATCTCCCTTTTGATTAATTCAGTCATGTGATTTGGAACCTAGTCATATCTGCATAGTCGTTTTACCTTTATCATCACCAGTTGATGGAAATTTTAATTGTAATTTTTGGCTTTTGTTAATAGCAGAGCTATATGGATTAATGTACAAGCATTGTTTTATTTTTATAGCTAGACATCTATAATCAAACTTCTGGGTTATATGATAAATTTAAAGAAGAAGCATATCTTAACACATCCTGATTTCATATCCCAACTCCATTCTTACTGGCTGTGTGATCCTGAGCAAGTTATCTAACTTCTCTGTGCTTCAGGATCCGCATCTGTAATGGTACTTCTCTAACAGTATGACTCTGAGAACCGAATAATCCATATGAAGCACTTGGAACACAGTTTGATACAGAATAAATACTCATTGTGCGCTACCACTAATACATATCTGACAGCCTAGTAGGCATTCACTAAATAGTCACTGCTTGACCTTCAGGCTGAAGACTGTTTTGCTGGATAATCTCCATAATGAAAGCTACTCATACCTGTCCTCTGTCTAACAAGGTTCAGATCTGTTCTTCTGTTTCTTGGTCATATGGCCTATGCTTTGGATTAACTTTATTATTGATCCCTTGAGAGGTTTTGTCAAATACTTAACTCTTGCAGATGCCTTAATAAACATCACATATTTTTACTTTCCAAATAAAAATGCAAATAATGAGAATATACAGGCTTCACATTTCTGTAGTGACTTTCATGAAAGGAAGTCTGCACATTTATAATCTTACTCCCACATGTGACTTTTAATATTCTGATCTATAACATCAAATAGACCCTGAGGTTTTTGGTATTTGCTTTTTTTAACTACTGGCTGGTGGTCTGCGATAAACTTTATGTGTGAGGAAAAAATAAAATTTTACTTGCTGCTTGCAGACTAAAAAATATATATATATATATTCAAATGGAAATTCTAGAAATGAAAACTACAACAACTAAGTGAAGAACTCTGTATATAAGATTAACAACCTTTCAGATAATGCCAGAGACTTGAAAATAGGCCAGTAGAAAGTATTTGGACTGAAGCACAGAATAAAAAGAAGCTGGAGTGTGGGGCAAGAAGGAAGGGCATGGTGAAAAATTAAGCAAACTTGTAATTGGAATACCAGTGTAATAGAAATGGAGAATGGTGCAGAATTAATATTTGAAGAGATAAAGGCTGAAATTTCTTCAAAGACAATTAAAGACATCAAGCCATGGATTATAAAAAATGCTCTGAACCCAAGTGCAAAGGAAACCACTCTAGGCATAGCAAAGTGAAACTGAGAACCAAATTTGGAGAGAAACTCTTCAAAAACAGAAAATAAAAGACATTATATTCAAATGGAAAAAAAAAAATTGTATAGATTTGCCTATGAAGTATCTATGTATTTCGAAGGATTTAACACACTCAGAATAATTCTTACCACAGTAGAGTTAAAATAGAAATCACTGATGAGGTATAAATTAAAATTTTCTAAATATAAGCAAATTAAACAGTATACTGCTAAACACTCAAGGATCAAAGAAAAACATTAAAAATATAAAACATGTTGAACATCATGATAGCGTTACCATTTTTAAGCTTTATCATAATAAAACTACTACATAGTAAGACCAATCTTTCTCATGATTATAGAGGAAAACATTCTAATCAAAATGTGAGCCACCCCACATATAAACAGGATAATGCTGCACAAGCAAAATTGCTTCAATTTTAAGAATGCAAGATTGGTTAAAGATTTGCATACCAACCAAAAAAATTCTTCCCATTAATAAAAAAAAACAACACAACACAAAAACTTACGTCCACCTACTTAGATGAAGATAAGACGTGTGATAAAATTCAACATGTACTCATTATTAAACTCGTAGCAAGTAGGAATAAATGGCAGTGACTAACTAACAAAAATGTAGCCAACATCATAATGAATAGTGGTAAAGTGCTCCAGACTCAGCAGCTGCTGTTGGGTGTAATACCTGCATGCAATTAGGGTTGCAAATGGCCACCTTGCATGCTCTGCATTTTCAGGGGTCAGACTGGTGAATTAATAGATGGGGATCGCCACTCGGAATCTTTCAGGTTTAGAGGAATATCTCTAATTTCTTCCACTCGTCATCCCCAGATGCAATATTTTGTTTTAGTTATTATCTCAGCCAGGAGAGGTCAGTGTCAGAGGCTCCCGTTTGTCTTCCACGCTGTGATTTCTCTCACTGCACAGGCTAAGCTTTGGGGAAACTGACCTCGCTTTTAGGTAGAAGCTTCCAGGTTCAAAACTGGCTCTTGGCAAAAACTCATGACTTTTTGTTCTGAGGACCTATTTTTAATTTCCTTTGTGCAGAATGATTGCTTTTGCTTGCTTCCTATGTATTTCATCCCTAGTGTCATCGTGCCGTGCTAACACTCTCCATAGCTTTTTGCAGGTCAGACTGCCCATGACCGCCTCTCGATGTAACTATACATTTAAATATCTGTATCCCCCTGATTCTGTGAGTCCAGTTTTGCAACAGCATCTCTTCCATCAGGTCTGGCCTACCTAGAACCGCTGCAGCTTAACTTCTTAGTGACGCCGGTGCCCCCTTTTAAGCATCTTCTGCATTGCTTTGGTGACTAGTGCATCCTCCAGGCCTTTTTGCCAAAGGTAGTCCTCAGTATTTACAGACAGGGTGGCCAGTATCAGCAGGTCTCTGCCTTTATCATGATGAAGCAATCACCTGGCTTGTTAAAAAGATATTAGATCTTGGCTGCAGTGCTAGCTGTTGTCAGAGAAAGGGAGCAGGAGAGCAGGAGTTAGTAATGTCATTTAAACAGTATGTATTTCCAAAACTTCACTTGAACTACAAGTGAGTGCTAAATGCCCATTGGCAGAATTCTGTTCTGTAATTACAGTATTTTTTCAACCACATTATGCTGTTTTACCCAAATCTTTGTGTTACCCATACCTCAAGGCAATTACCTGAGGGTAGGTCCAGGACTTGTCAGAGTGCAAGGCACAAAATAAACAAGATGTAAGTATTTGTTGACTATAATTGAACTAAGTAAATGAAGTGTTTTGATTTACATTGAAAGTTAACAGAGCCTTCCTCAATTATGACTCTTCATATCAGGAATATTTATGATTGCTTTACTCTATTTTGCTACTTAGTCAAATCCAGAGATCTTAGCTGATTCCTGAACCATTCAAAACATACTGAAGCTACTTATGGTTTTTGGAGATGTGTCTCTATATTAATGTCTATCCATTAATCTCTCTATGTTAGTCTCCAATCTTTTCGGGTCCTTTGAGATTAGACTCCAGAATTGGATAGATTGGGAATCTGCACTAACTTATTTGCATGTTACACTTTGGGGAACAAGGAAAAAAAAGCCACCTGACTGCGCAAACGCTGGCACTTAATCAGCTGAAACCTGTGGAATTATGTGTAAAACTGAGTGACCCAAATTTACTTCTTTGAATGTGGTGGCAAAAACTCTGATTCACGTTACATAGACGTCTCACTTAGTCAACAACGGACAAAATAGTTAGTTCTTTGCAGACAAAGCAAATGTGGAAGCTATTTGAATGAACACTGAAAATGTAAACATCTTCTTTGTATGTTATTTAGTTATGTTCACCAGAATGAAAGTAGAATTGAATGCTCTACATTCGGCTTTAAGAAAAAATGTGGGGCACAACAGACTATTCAGATGCCAAATAACAATAGCCTCTAAAGTCAGAAAAAAAACTTCACACAACAGAGAGACAGCAAAATTTCTCTTACAGTTACTGTGCAAAGTATTGTAGAGTATAATTATGGAGATGTCGGCTTTTAAATTTAATTTCACCAGCTGTCACCCATGGCATGAACATTTCAGCATCATGCTGAAAAAGTACAGGTGCTGGAAGATAAGAGAAGTTCGGGACCTGAGCGTTACGCTATAAGGAAAGGGTGTCAGGGTTTAGTGGGACGATGAAATGAGCCGGATGCAGCAGAGACAGACACAGTGAGAACAGAACCACGATATTTCAGCCATTAAATAAAAAAAGTAAACAGAGGGAGGGAGGGGAGACTTTAGAAAGTGAATACATGGGTAATGAGGTTAGACATTTAGAAAAAGAAGAGCATATAGGGATTAAGAGGCAGCAAAGTGATATAGATAATGTGTGAAATGTGACTGTTTATTTGAACATGCTGCAATAATCATCAAGATGGAAGAATCGTGCCCCATTTTTTTTGGTCAAAATAATACCACTAGATAGCAATCTCATACAAATATTTCTTATGTAAGAGGGAAAAGATGTGCTTTCTTTCACGAGGAGGAAAAAGCCTTTAAGAAATTTTATTACTTCAGGAAGTACATAAAAATGTCTTGGTCCAAATGCTTGATGTAGATGTCTTTAGAGAAATATAGGGAGGAAATGTGATGCTTACCGCTTCATTGGAGAGCCTACTGTGGGGAATATTTATTCTAACACTTTCTACTAAATGATCATTCAAGCACACTTAGGACAATGAAACAGCTATTAAAGGAAAAAAAATCTTTAAGAACCAAAGTTACATAAATATTTCAGTTTAGGTAAAAAATTATCATGTAACTAAAATATTTTGCTTTCTCTAATTTTATTTTTATGCAGAATTAAGAAACAAATGGTCCTAAAAAAGTGTTTACAGATAATGAATCTTTGACTTTAAAGTACATACAAGCTTTACATTTATGATTGTATTTCAAATGCTTAACAAAAATGTATGGATTAAATAAATGAAATAATGTTTTCTAATTATAAATTATTAAGCTCTCCGTAAGACAGAACTTTAGATCAGTAATTTATAGTACATATGAAATAGTTAAACCTTAAATTCTGGCCTCAAATAATTTGAGAACTCACAATTACAAAATAAAGTAAAATAAAATGTCATTCTACTTCTAGAAGCCTGTCATGCTGAGAGAGGAGCCTCTAATGATATCAACCTCATACATCTGCTCTTTGTATTAAATGAAAGAAGTGCTTAGCTTTTTGCCTGCAAACATTAACTGTTTGCGTTAGAGTACTATTCAGTAACTCTTTATAATTTTTTTCTCTTAATTTGTATGTCTCTCCTGGAACTTTAGGAGTGAATTGAAAACAGTTAGGGCAGCCCTGACTGTTAACAGTGTCCCGTCTTCTAGGAATATTTTTCTCATTGTCTTCCCAGAACTGAGGCACCTGTTACTCAGCAGGAGACCACTGATACCTGATACCTTTCGTCAAATGGAAGCAGAAGAATATTCCAGTGAGCACGTGTTTACATGTTTTGCTGTGTAAGGAGAGATGCAAGGCTTTTTTCTTTGCTCTGAAAGTATTTTATCCAGAATATCTGGATGGAAGGAAAGTATAAACATTTAGATCACAAAGACACTATCTAGGATGCATTATACACAACAGAGTAGAAATTTCAAAAGTATGGAGACATAGGACTGAATGGCACCCTCACAATCTGCGCAGAAGAAAATGGGAAGAGTCTACGGGATGTTTATTCAGTAGAATCAGGCAGTAAGCTCATTGCTATATGAAATAGACTGTAGTCTCTTTGAACGTCATATAGCAAATTCTGGGACTATTCCTGTAGGGGAGGAACTGATAGCTCTGGGTATCTTGTAACACAGGGTCTTGCAGGTGCTGGAAGGTCAAGTTCAGGCAGAGGCCAAATCACACACTCAGCAAACAAAAATTCTAGTTTTGAAAAAAAGCATAGTTTTTAAAGACAATAAGCAGGAAGTATTTACAATGGCAAAGAACTTGGTTGGACTTCTTTGCACTCATTTTTAGTTGATTTTATTTTTAAATGATGTGGAAGTGATAGGGCATTCCTCTAATGCTCCCTCTCCTATATCCAGCCCTCTCTTGTCCCTGGGGACTTAGGGCTCTGACTTTCTGAATTCTGGCCTCTTCACTCTGGGACTCTAAGCCCTCTCCAGGACTTTGCAAACAGCCTCAGTTTTAGAGTGTTTTTCAGGAATATACTGCATCAGTTGAGACTGCTTCGGAAGTTCTCTGCTTGCTCAGCTAGAGCTGAATAAACTAATCTTGCAGGGTGTTTTCTTCCAACCGTCTCCATAAATGAATGAGTCACTGGTAAATCATTCCACTGTTACTGAGGAGCTGCTTCTGGTTAATGGGGCATTGATGAGATCATGCGAACCCATAGGTCCAAAGCCCTTTTTGCATTCTTTTGCCGTGAACTGAGCTCCTTGGTGAGAAGCGATCATGTGTATGATATGAAGCACAGTGGTAAATAAGAGCTGAGGAATGTTAGGGCTGGCAGGAGCCCTTCGAGGAAGGAACATGAACTCATCTAGAGAAGAGCGCCCTATTCCATGGATAGCCACAGACTAGGCCATTGTAGGGACAGTGAAAACACTTAGGCTTTCTCACCACCTTCTCCTGCCCAAGGCCCCAGTTATGAAAACGTGATACAGCATGGTCATGACAGATGCCCTGTTAGCTGACCAATGTCTGACCCATCCTTAGCTGAGAGCAACTATTGTCCTGGCTCCTATAAGACTAGCCTCGGACTTTCAGAGGTGCAGCTTGTTTTCCCTGGGTGGGGTTTGTCTCCCAGGGGTGCAATTTGCCCCCTGGGGTGCAGCGTGTCCGCCATTTATGCCCAGCTGGCCGCCACCAGGAGGAGATGGTTTTTCATGTAAGTCAGTCCTGCCCTCAGCTGAATAAAGAAAACATCTCATTCTCCTTCAGCTCCAATCTTTCCTTTGGACTGTCTGGATCTAGAGTGACCCTCCCCCCCAGCCTTAATCATTTGCATTACACCATCTTACCCATGTGATTACTGAGAGGCTCCTCTACCATGGGAGAACTTTTGTGAGTATTTATATGGGACAGAAAATTCTCACACTCCATGAACTTAATAAATGAAGGTCTGTAATGCCTCTACCTCAAGCACTGTTGTCATTGGAATTCTAATATTTTCTTTCTAAATTCTTATCTGAAGCCATAAATTGGGGTACATCTGTACACAACGCCATCTTTTCTTTCAGCAAAATAAACATGAAATAGACAAATAGGAGGTCAGCCCAGAGTAAGGATTTCCATGATTTTGCTCCAAAATCCTGGAGCTAGGCATTGTAATTTCCCTATTTTGCAGGAGGCTCCATAAAGGGTCTTTACATGCCACAAACATGTCAGTCCTCAATTGTCACGTAAGGCCTAAGTGTCCGGGTAGCTTGAACTTCAGCCAGACTGCAACACAACCTTTTGTTTGAGTCCCGATATAAGCTAGCAGCTTTAAACTTTCTCATTTAATGGATATTAGAGGCAATGTGTATCACCAAATGCAAAGAGATGCTTCAGACCTTTGGCTTCTTTCTTATCGGTTGGCTATTTGATGACAGCATTTTAAATTAATTCCTGAAAAAACAAAACACGAACATTTGTGAAAATATGAGAAAAGTTCTGTCAGATTATTACGATAGTTTATTACAGAATATTGCTCTTATTGAACAAAGATGATTTTTTCCCAGGCAAAATAGCTCTATAAAAAAAGGAAATAGGATTATAAAAATACTTGAGTCCCAAGGTTCCAATAGATTTTGTTAGATGTGTGACTTTCTGGATAGTTTCCTTTTTGCTAAAGAAGGAGCTATTAGAGCATCATGTAACTTTTCACTATTAATTCTCTTGGCACAAAATTGTTGCTTCCGTGTGTCTGCTGTGCTGCATCCAGAGCACCTGCACTCAGATATTAAGGTAGAAACCAAGAAGTCATCTGTACATTTAGAATCTTTCTTACTGTGACCACATCATGGACTAATAAAGAGAAATAATCTAGGGATTGTTTTGAATTGCCTGAGAATTTTCCCATTAATTTTTAAAGTATTACTTAATTTTGATGTTTTTTCTTTGGAAATAGATTATATGTGTTGGCTTTACAAGAAACTATAAATTCTTAAGAAATGATCAAGCCCTAGCCAGTTTGGCTCAGTGGTTAGTGCGTCAGCCCCCCCCCCCCCCCCCGGACTGAAGGGTCCCAGGTTCGATTCTGGCCAAGGGCACGTGCCTCAGTTGCTGGCTCACTCCCTGGCCTTTGTCAGGAGCAAGGGCGGGAGGCAACCAGTTGATCTGTCTCTCTCCTATCGATGTCTTTCTCTCTCTCTCCCTCCTACTCTCTCTGAAAAAGCCATGGAAAAAAATAACCTGGAGTGAGGATAAAAAAAAAAAGAAATGATCAATTATTAGCCTTTTATAATTTCCGGCAAATGACAATATTATGTGATAATAAAATAGTTAACTTCTTAAATTAGACACATGCATAAAAACAAACTCTTCCTCATTAGAAACCCAAGTGATTGCCATTAGCCACTTTAGTCTCACAGCAGGTACACAAATTATTATTACATTTAATTAGCATTCTGACAAGTCAAGGAATTCTTTACCTGCATTCGGATTACACACAGAAAATGATTTAAAAGCATTTCCTGCCCTGAAAACATCAAAGCAAATCAAAGAAATCAGCTCCAATCTTATCTTTATTATCAAATACCTGGGGATCATTAAAGGAAATGACAAGGAGAAATGTCATTTCTAAATGTAGTTTGAAGGTGACATTTGATTTTTCATATTAAGAGATTATTACAAGCAGAGCGATATAATTCCACAAAACAAATTCACTGGATATAATGCTAATACTGCCACTTACCTCCTTTTCTTGATAAAACAAAGAATCTGCATCATCATTTATAGTTAGGGCATCATTCCATCCCTATTTAATTCTATTCCTGGTGTAATTCATGTTAAGTAATTAGTTATTTTGAATTCTTGAATATCAAATTAAAGTTTCCAGCAAAAGTAAGTTTCAGTGGCAGAAGAATGTGTCAATTTATATACTTGAAAAAGGTTCTGTGCTGAAACACAATTGTCTAGAACAAGACAGACTAATAACATTTAAAAAATGGTAAGAGTAAGAAAAGGCATTTTATGTAACACTAAATAAAATTACTTTCGTAATTTGAAACACTGGCTAATGATAATACTAGGTATCAGTGATGATTTACTAATGATATTTAGTAGAACTTTCTTGTACTTAATTTCTTGGTGCTAAATCTCTAATGTGATGAAAAGAGTAAAACTTGCATGAGAATATATTCATTCCAAAAAATAAATTTCCCATTTTGGTTACACTGGAAGTAAAATCAGATATGTTCATACAGTGGTGTAGTTTTATTTTCCATAAATTATTTATTTTAAATATGAAAGCTCTCCAGAAAAACTGCATTGGTCTCATCATGCACTTATAAAAAGAATGGCTAGCCCAGCAAGGACCTAAGTAGGAAATGAACTTGCAATGACAAGAGAGCTCAATCAGCAGATGATATAGAAGCAGGATGAAACTGGGGGGGGGGAGGGGGGAGGGCGGGAATCCAGAACAGAACAAAAGAGAACATAGGAGCCTGGCTATTCTTGGCTAAGAGATTCACCAGTAATAAAACAGGAAGCATTTGACACTAACACTTGGAACTACACTGTAATTTTTTCCACATATCATTTCAGATTGATATACATTTATATGCATATATAAATTTATACATTATACATATGTTTCTTTACATAACTAGCGTTTCTATATGTATAGATTTTTCTAAATTCAGACATTTTAATAAAGTTGTCTTCTCAGGGACAAATTTTATTGCCATGTTAAAAAAAAAAAAATCTGAGTTAATTGTATTTATTTAGATGAATTTCTCAACCCAGTGGAATGAACCAATTTGAGAAGTCAAAATCCCAGTGCTCTAAGTTTTGGCCAGACAAGGTGAGCATCTGGTCCTATTTTACTGAGTAACGACTAACCAAAGACTTGTATTTCCTTTTACTAAGTAACACTTGATTCTTATCTATAGCATTTCTACAAATATACAGGTTTTTGGTGTAGTGACATTTTTTGAGCCTTCATTTCTTGAGGCCCAGGGAATTACCTTGGGTTTCTCACTCATTGACACTGTCACCTAATCTCTTCCACCAGTTTCTCTTTTTTTTAAATTAAATTTTAAATCTATTTTCTATCTTCAATAAGCAGAAAATAGAGAGGTTAAAAAATTAGTTTTATTTTCTGATTAGACTAGATAATAGTCTAGTAAGGTGTTCATGATATCCTGAATTCAAGATTTTTAAAAATACAACTTACAATATAGCAATTTGAATAGGTGACACCGGAAATACTATTTTTTGCCATGTATATTTTATTTGCATATTTTAAAACTATTAAAATTTAAAACATAAGTATTTTGTTAAATTGTATTTTAACATGGACAACTAAATAGACATGATTAATTTTTACTCTGTCGTTTAGAAAATAGAAACGTCAATTTTGCATCCATGGTGGTAAAACATACTTGACAGTTAAGCCTCTATATCTGCAATTATTATTTGTGGATATATTACCGCTCCCTCTAGCCTATAGGTTTCCATATAGTGAACCGGGTACCAAAACAAGAGAAATTAATTTTTGAGAAGTAAAAAGGTTCTTATTTGGTTAAATGAATCATTTGCTATTCTGGACTGAATCTACATGTTAACGGCTTTCATTATTATTGCCATTCAGGTCTTATGTACTATTCATTCCCCACTGCCTACAGCCTTTTCTTGATCTAAAAAAATGATCTAAAAACTATTTTTGAGATTCTGTATGTGTCTGATTGCTTTGAAAGCTATGACAGATTCTTTAGAATGTAATACATGAATCATTAAAGGGTTTATTTTGCACCTTATGCATTCAAAAGGTTTGGGATTCATTCTGAGCGTTTCAAAGCACACTACTACACTAGTATCTTATGGGTTTTTACTCCCTGAACTCACATTCTCAATGAATGATTTTTCACTTACAACACTCTACTTGGGCATGAGGTGTACAAGATAGGAAGAGAGGCAAATTCCCTTTGAGTATAACTAAATCACATCAGGGAAAAAGACAATATTTATGTTTAAAAAGTGAATTCAGAAGCAGTATATATTCATATATATATATATATATATATATATATATATATATATATAGGCTTTAATAGAGAGTATGTGAGCTCAAATCCTGTTCTGGTATCAAGTTTTACCTGAATTTCTCCATGTTGCTTTAAGTGTGGAAAAATAACTAGAAGACTTGCATATGATAATTAACTCCTAAAATTCATACTAGTGTGCTTGACTATGAGCTATTAGAAAGTAGGATCATTTGTTGTCCATTATTATCTCACAAGGACAAAATGGAGTGTCAGACCATATAATAGATGCTCAATAAATTTCTTTGTTGAAAGTATTAATACAGGGCATTAAAATGACTTCTTATTTTAGTCATAGAATTAATGATTATTTGGAATATATGTAAACAACGGATTGTGATCCTAAAGTTAAATTATTCCACTTGAATCTTGTCTTGGAAAATCTCAAACTAACTAAAAACCTAAAAAAGTGCTATCACTGGTTTCTTTATTGTTGATTATTTGCTTTATAAGCCTTCCCATAATGTTTCTAATGGCAGTATCATAATTCCATTGAATACACAAATAGTTCCTCTTTTCACTTATGTTTACTGAAGAAAATAACCACATTTGGAAAATAACTGCTACAAACCTAAATGATATACTAATGTACTGAAACTTAATAAAAAGAAACAGTTCAAATTCATGCTTGAAAATTTAAGTTTGAAATACCAACACAGAATATCTGACTGTCGGGACAGATCTGATAGTCTTTCCAACTCTGCTTTAAAATTCCAATGGGAAAATAGGAAAAGACAACAATTGGAAACATGAGAGAAAATTAAATTGATGTCCTGCCCCGTTTAAGAAGGGATTTCTATTTTCTACAAGCCCTGTGCAATTGAATTGAAAATCCCAGTCAATGGCAACATGCCTGTTGGCAGGGAACATGCAGCGTGGAACTAACCAGCTGTAGAGATTTATTGAGTTGAGGAAGGATGGCCTTTCAAGAATGACATTTGCATACTGGTGTGTAATCCAAACAAGTTAATGGGCACCGGCAGGGAAAATCATGGGTGCGGGGCACAGGAGGTGGGGGTAAACTCTGGGCACTGTTGCTGCTGTTGTGGTTTTTCATTAACTTCCATTCCATACTACAGAGAAAGGAATACGACTGGTACACACAGTGCTGGGAAAAGAACATTGTATACCTCACACACAGAGATTAGTTGGCAGAGTTTAATTTTAGGCGTATAGAGCTCCTTAGAGGATGACTAATGAGAAAGAAAATAAAGTTGGACTCATGGAAATATACTGCAGTCCAATAAAGAGAAGAGCCTATCTTGAAAATGAAAGGAAAAGTGTACTCTTTAAAAATGATTTATTGTAGTAATATTTTAGAAATCTGTTCGGTATTTTAATAAGTTTCAAGAAGGCTTGATGAAATAGCACAGAGAAATAAGAAAAGAACAATTTTACAATTTAAAAAAAAAAGACCACAGATAGTGTAAATATAGAAACTAGCTAAAAGAAAGGTATTTGATTTTACGGTAGGATCTAGAAATCAAAATATCTAAGGAGAAGCTGTAAACAAACAAACAAACAAACAAAACAACATTTCCAAGGAAGATAAAAGACCTCAGTGGCAGGACTTAGGGCCTTGTATACTCCGTTAGGCATCATAAGGATGTGGTCCAGCTCTTTGGGTTAACTTGTGTATTCTCAGCACCTAGTAGCATACCTTGAACATATGAGCTAAATAAGTATACCTTTAGAAATAATGATCAGGTAAAATCTGTAATTTAAAAATGTATCTAGATGATAGAGCAGCTGTTGGCATTGAGAACTGGGTTTTATAAAATTGTCAGAATAAAATCCATTCATGTTTGGGGATAAGAGTGTAGAGGGCAGATTTTAGGAAAGACCACCGGGTAACCACAGGAAAAGGGACTCTCAATTTTGAATCACCTTTGGAGAGACTGTTCTTCAGTGGATTTTCTGTAGATTTGGAGAACCACCTGAGGAAAATAATCCCAGGGATATGACTTCACAGTAAGTGATAATAATTTTGCTCAATTATTTAAAATGATGCTGATGTTGCAGTTGTAGCATCTGGGAAGCATAGCAGAGAGGAAGTTTCTCAAAAAGAAACGATAAGTTTGTATCCAACAGAGCTGTAACTAATGAACAAGGACTGTTTTTCCTCTTTCTTCTAATTAAAAACACAAAATATGCAAGTTCATAGCGTATTTATCTAGGAGTTGGGAGCTCACGGTTCTCAGCTCTATATAACTTTTCATCATGCCCCGCCCCCCCCCTTTTCATTGAAAGAACATAGATTTCTGCATAAGGACAACGTCTGCCACCACGCAGTTGCGGGATCATTGAATAAGGTGTTGCCTCATTTCTTTGTTAGGTTTTTCAGATAAATGTTAGAAGTACTACACAGTTTTTGTTAAAACTCTGCATTGTTTCAGAAGTACTTTCCTTAGCACTTTGACCTGTGTTTTGAGTGCTATATTGCTCTGACACTCCAGGCCAAAAAAATAAAAAAATATTATCCAATAATAATATTGGATTGTTTTTGACTTTTTTCCCCCCTAGCTCTGAGATTCATGTAAAATTCGGTACATAATTTAAGAACAGATGCGAGAACAATTCTTCTTAAACATTTTGCATTTTACTTTCTACCAGTTCAGAAGCAGTCTGCTCCATTTCCAGCTATTCTCAGATAGATCAAATGAGCAGTATAAAATCAAACTTCAAACAAACAAAATACAGTGTTATAAACTACAGTAGAGATTAAGGGATGATTTGGAAACAAATGTTTATTTTTATTTTTTGGTTTTATGCGACATAGTATGATAGAAACATCATAAGATGATTTTCTTTAAACTTCCTAATATTACCCTGTGAGTTAGGCACTATACATGTATATAGTGGATGAGCACACTGAGTTTAGAGAGTTAAAATTGTTCACTGACGATCTCTCAACTAGTAAATAGTATGTTCAAAACTCAAATTGATATTTCTTTAATTGCAAAGTGCTTGGATTTGCCTCTTTGATAAATAAATTAAATGAATTTATTTTAGGCTACATTTTTTTAATTGTGTCAATATTATAAGAATATTTTCTTGATATATATGTTTGTTAGACATCTAGTAGAGCCTGAAATGGATATTTGATGTATAATGTAATTCACTGTTTTTCACTTTTACTTAAATACTATATATAGTAAAATCAAATAAATAGAGTGGGTGTTATTTATTTATTTATATTTATTTTTTATTTTTATTTAATTTTATTTTTGTTTAAAATATTACAGATGTCCCTTTATCTCCCCAATGACCCGTCCCACCCCCTCCCCAGTCTTTCTCCCCACCATTGTCCTTGTCCTTGGGTTGTGCATATATGCATATAAATTCTTTGGTTACTCTCTCCCCCTCCACCCACCTGCCCTCCTCCCTCTGACATTCGTCAGCCTGATCTATGCTTCCGTGTCATTGAATCTATTCTGTTCATCAGTTTGTTAAGTTCTTTAGATTCCACATATAAGCGAGATCATGTCATGTTTGTCTTTCTCTGCCTGGCTTATTTCACTTAGCATAATTTTCTCCAGGTCCATCCATACTGTCCCAAAGGGTACGAGATCCTTCTTCTTTACAGCTGCATAGTATTCCATGGTGTGAATGTCCCACAGCTTTTTTATCCACTCATCTACTCATGGGCACTTGGGCTGTTTCCAGATCTTAGCTAATGTCAATTGTACTGCTATGAACATCGGGGTACATATATTCTTTCTGATTAATGTTTCAGGATTCTTAGGATATATTCCTAGGAGTGGAATCCCTGGGTCAAAAGGCAGCTCCATTTTAAATTTTTTAAGGAACCTCCATACTGTTTTCCATAGTGGCTGCACCAGTCCGCATTCCCACCAGCAGTGTCCCAGGGTTCCCGTTTCTCCACACCCTCGACAGCACCTGTCGTTTGTTGGTTTGTTGATGGCAGCCGTTCTTACAGGTGTGAAGAGATACCTCATTGTGGTTTTAATTTGTATCTCTCAGATGATTAGCAATGTTGAGCATTTTCTCATACATCTCTTGGCCATCTGTCCTCTTTGGAGAAGTGTCTATTCAGGTCCTTTGCCCATTTCTTAATTGGGTTGTTTGTCTCCCTTTTGCTGAGTAGTATGAGTTCTTTGTACACTTTGGAAATTAGCCCCTTATCAGATACATTCTTGGCAAATAACTTTTCCCAGACCGTGGGGTTCCTTTGTATTTTGAGATTGTTTTCTTTTGCTGTGCAAAAGTTTTTATTTTGATGTAGTCTCATATGTTTATTTTTTCTTTTGTTTCTCTTGCCCTAGGGATGTACCAGTGAAAATTCCACTACATGGGATGTCTGTGACTTTACTGCCTATGTTTTCTTCCAGGATTTTTGTGGTTTCGTGACTTATATTAAGTCTTTTATCCGTTTTGAGTTTATTTTTGTGTATGGTGAAAGTTGGTGGTCTAGTTTCATTTTTTGGTATGTATCTGTCTAATTTTCCCAGCACCACTTATTGAAGAGACTATCTTTACTCCATAGTATGCTCTTGCCTCCTTGCTCTAACTGACCATAATGGTGTGGGTCTATTTCTGGGGTCTCTGTTCTGTTCCATTGATCTATATGCCTGTTGTTGCACCAGTACCAGGCTGTTTTGATTACAATGGTTTTGTAGTACAGTTTGAAGTCTGGTAATGTGATCCCTCCCACTCTGTTCTTTTTTCTCAAGATGGTTGCAGCTATTCGGGGTCTTTTGGGTTCCATATAAATTTTCAAAATGTTTGTTCTAGATCTGTAAAATATGCTGTTGGTACTTTAATAATAGGAATTACATTTAATCTATAAATTGCTTTGGGTAGTATGGACATTTTAATGATATTAATTCTTCCAATCCATGAACATGGTATATTTTCCCACCTCTTTAAATTTTCCTCTATTTCTTTTTTCAGTGTCACGTACTTTTTTGAGTACAGGTCTTTTACATCCTTGGTTAAGTTTATTTCGAGCTATCTTATTTTTTTTAGTTGCAATGGTAAATGGTAGTGTTTTTAAGTTTCTCTCTCTGAAAGTTCATTGTTGCTGTATAAGAATGCCATTGATTTCCAGATGTTGATTTTGTATCCAGCTACCTTGCCAAATTCGTTTATCAAATCTAGTAGTACTTTGATGGAGTCTTTAGGGTTTTCTATGTACAATATCATGTCATCTACAAATAATGACAGTTTTACTTCCTCCTTTCCAATTTGGATGCCTATTATGTTTTCTTTCTGTCTGATGGCTGTGGCAAGGACTTCTAGTACTATGTTGAATAAGAGTGGTGAAAGTGGACATCCCTGTCTTGTCCCTGTTTTTAATGGAAATGGCTTTAGTTTTTCCCCATTGAGTATGATGTTTGCCTAGGTTTGTCATATATGGCCTTTATTATGTTGAGGTGTGATCCCTCTATTCCCACTTTGCTGAGAGTTATCAGAAATGGGTACTGGATTTTCGAATGCTTTTTCTGCGTCTATTGATATGATCATATGATTTTTGTCCTTCATTTTGTTTATGTGATGTATCACATTTATTGATTTGCGGATGTTGTACCAGCCTTGCATCCCTGGAATAAATCCCACTTAGTTGTGGTGTATGATCTTTTTAATGTATTGCTGGATCCAGTTTGCTAGTATTTTAGTGAGGATTTTAGCATCTATGTTCATCAGGGATATTGGCCTGTAATTTTTTCTTTGTAGTGTCTTTATCTGGTTTTGGGATTAGGATGATGCTAGCCTTATAAAAAATTTTTTTTGAGTTTTCCCTCCTCTTGAATTCCCTGGAATAGTTTGAATAGAATAGGTGTTATTTTTTTCTTTGAATGTTTGGTAAAACTCACCTGTAAATCCATCTGGTCCAGGACTTTTGTTTGCTGGGAGTTTTTTGATTACTGCTTCAATTTCATTAGTTGTTATCAGCCTATTCAGTTTTTCTGCCTCTTCTTGATTCAGTTTTGGAAGGTTGTATGCTTCTAGGAATTTGTCCATTTCACCCATGTTGTCCAATTTGTTGGCATATAGTTACTCATAGTATTTTCTTACAATCCTTTTTATTTCTGTTGGGTCAGTTGTTATATCACCTCTTTCATTTCTGATTTTATTTATTTGGGTCCTTTCTATTTATTTCTGAGTGAGTCTGGCTAAAGGTGCATCAATCTTATTTATCTTTTCAACGAGCCAGCTCTTGGTTTCATTGATTTTTTTGTTTCTTTTTTTAGTCTCTATTTCATTAATTTCTGCTCTGATCTTTATTATTTCCATCCTTCTACTTCCTTGGGGCTTTTCTTGCTGTTCTCATTCTAGTTCTTTTAGTTGTTGTGTTAGATGGTTCATTAGATCTTTTTCTTGTTTCTTGAGATAGGCCTGTAATGCAATGAATTTTCCTCTCAGGACTGCTTTTGCTGTGTCCCATAGATTTCGGGTTGTTGTCTGGTCATTTTCGTTTTTTTCCATGAAGTGTTTGATTTCTTCCTTGATCTCGTTGGTAACCCATTCATTGCTTAATAGTGTGCTATTTAGCCTCCATGTGTTTGAATATTTTTGAGTTTTTTTATAGTGGTTGATTTCTAGTTTCATGGCATTGTGATCCAAAAAGATGCTTGATATAATTTCAATCTTCTTGTATTTGTAGAGACTTGCCTTGTGCCCTAACATGTGTTCTATTTTTGACAATGTTCCATACGCACTTGAGAAGAATGTGTATTCTGCTGCCTTGGGATGAAATGTTCTGTAAATGTCAATTAAACCCATTAGGTCTAGTGAGTCATTTAAGATGTGTATTTCCCTGCTGTTTTTTTGTCTTGATGATCTGTCCAATATTGACAGTGGGGTGTTAACGTCCCCGACTATGATTGTGTTGCTGTCAATCTCCCCCTTAAAGTCCTCCAAGAAATTTTTTATATATTTAGGTGCTCCTATACTGAGTGCATAAATGTTTATAAGGGTTATTTCCTCCTGTTGGGTTGATCCCTTTAGTATTATGTAGTGACCATCTTTGTCTCTTGTAATTGTTTTTATTTTGAAGTCTATTTTGTCAGAAATAAGTATTGCTACTCCAGCTTTCTTTTCCTTTCCATTTGCATGGAATATTTTATTCCATCCCTTCACTTTTAGCCTGTGTGAGTCTTTGCTCTCAGGTGGGTCTCTTGTAGACAGCATATATTTGGGTCCTGTTTTCTTACCCATTCAGCTACTCTGTGTCTCTTAATTGGACCATTTATTCCTTTTACATTTAAGGTTACTACTGATATAAACTTATTTATAAGTTTTTCCCCTTTATGCTGATGTACCTTTCTGTCTCTAGTCCTTCTTTTTCTAAGAGCAGTCCTTTTAGCATTTCTTGCAATGCTGGTTTGGTGGTACTGAACTCCTTTAGCCTTTTTTTGGTCTGGGAAGCTCTTTATTTCACCTTCAATTTTAAATGATAGCCTTGCTGGATAAAGCAATCTTGGTTGCATGTTCTTGCTTTTCATTACTTTGAGAACTTCACGCTACTCCCTTCTGGTCTGAAGAGTTTCTGTTGAGAAATCAGCTGTTAGCCTTATGGGGGTTCCTTTGTAGGTCACTGCTTGTCCCTCTCTTGCAGCCCTCAATATTTTCTCTTTGTCCTTGATATTTGCCATTTTAATTATGATGTGTCTTGGAGTGGGTCTCTTTGGGTCCCTCTTGTTTGGAACCCTCTGTGCGCCCTGAACTTGTGTGGCTTTCTCTCTCACCAGTCTAGGGAAGTTTTCTGTTATTATTTCCTCCACCAATTTCTCTATCCCTTGCTTTCTTTCCTTCCCCTCTGGAACTCTTATAATGCAAATGTTGTTTCACTTCTTGTTGTCCCAAAGCTCCCTTTAAACTGTCCTTATGTTTTTTTCTTTTTGCTGCTCTGATTGATTTTTTCTACCTTGTCTTCTAAGTCACTTATTCTATCCTCTGCTTCATTGAGCCTGCTTTTAATTCCTTTCAGTGCATTCTTGATATCAGATACAGCATTCTTTATCTCTGTCTGAGTTTTGTTTATGTTATGTATCTCTTTTTTCATGTTTTCCTTAAAGTCCTCAATCTTATCCTCTATTGCCTTGTTTTTCTCTTTGAGTTCCTTGAACATCTTCATCAGCAATACTCTGAACTCTGTTTCTGATAGCTTGCTTAATTCTATCTCATCAAAGACTTTTTCTGGTGATGTTTCCTTTTCTTTAATTTGGGGGTTGTTTCTTTGTCTCCCCATTTTGATAGGGCTTAGTGTTTGTATCTGTATATTAGATATATGTGCTATTCCCCAGTCTTGTGGGGTGGAATTTTGTCTTGTGGGTCCAGTGGAGCCCAGATGTGTTTTCCTTATACGTCTGAGCTCTTTGCTTTAGGCGTGTCCCTTTTGTGGGTGTCCCTTTTGTGGTTTCTTTATGTTCTCCTGTTGTGGTTGGGTCTAGATTGTTGTTGACCAGTCCTTCAGAGGACTCTCCTCTCAGGTTGGCTGTGTGTCTCAGCCCCAACCTCGTCATGTAAGCTGTTGTACAGATGCTGGCAAGGCAGGACAATACCCAACTAAACTTTCAGGAAACAAGGAGTATCTTACAAAATATCTTGACAGTCACAATGAAGACAATCCAAGTGAAAATAGAACTGAGAGAGTGAAGGGAGAACACACAAATAAAATCTTAAATAAGAGAGAAAAAAGTAACAGAGAGAGAGATGTATATTGTTAATGGTGAAAATTTAGAAAATAATAATAAACTAAAATGTAAAAAATAGAGAAACTACTGGGAGATAATAGAGGCAAAGAAAAGATCCTGAAAGAAGGGCCAGCAAAAAATTAAGGGAGAGAATAGGAATAGGATAATGGTTGAAAATGAGAAAATAAAAATACAGTAAAGAGAATAAGAGAAATTAAAAATCGAACAAAAAGAAAGAAGGGAGGATAACAAAAGAATGAAAGAAGAAAAAAGAAAAAAAAGTTATGCCAATGGATCAAGAGGAGAGAGAGAGATAAAGCCTGGGCAGGGAGGGAGTCCGGTAAGAGATTTGGGGGAAACTAGAGAGAAAAGTAGTAAACTTGTTGGTTATAATGATAAAGTCCCAGTAGTTTAGCAGGGATATCAAGAAAGTCTTGATAGTAGAAGCAAGGATAAAACAAAACAAAGACAAAATTATTTCATAAAAAAAATTTAGTTAAAAAATTAAAAAAAAATTATAAAATTTAAAAAAGAAGAAAAAAACAAATGTTTCCCCCCTTTCTCTTCTTCCCGAGGGAAAGAGAAAAAACAAACACACAAACAAACAAAAACCCAAACCCCAAAACAAAACAAAAAAAACGCTGAAAAAAAAGACAAGTGTTTCTTCTGGGCAGCTTATGTTGTCTGAGGGTCACTGATTTGTGTGCTGATTTCAGTTCTCCTGGGAGGTGCTTGTGTATCACCCAGTGCGAGGAGCCGTCTAGGTTTGGCTCTGGTGTCCTCAGGTAGATGGTTGCTCTGAGGCTCTCCGTGGGCCACCTCCTCTTGTCAGCTATTTTGCAACCTTGTAGTTGCCCGGTCTTGCTCCAGAGTCTTCTGTAGAGTCTTTAGGGTGCAGGGTGGCTAGTGTAGCCCAGTTTATCACTCCCCTTAGAGGTGTCGCTGTCAGGCGCTCACTCTGCGGGAGTTAATCTCTGCTCCACCGCCAGCTCCTCAGTCCCTACCCTGTCCTCTGATTCTAGTTCCCCAGGCTCTGTCCTGCTGCAGCTTCAGATTGATTTCAGCCTGTTGCCTTTTCTATACGGGCCGTTTCAGCAGCTTGGGCTCAGTGGGTTCGATTAAAGAACATTCCAGTGAGCTCTTTGCCTGCCCAGCCCCCAGCAGGGGTTTTCAGCGTTTTCTCCAGTTCCCAAACAACAGTCCCTGAGAGTCTCATTCTTGTGATGTCCTCCTGTGAGCTGCTCTCCCTTCCCCCTCAGGACTGTGCCCTGCGCGGGTGTCTGGGGCCTCTGTGAGCTGGACCCGCCCCTTTCCTGTTGGGGGCGGTGCTCCCGGCTGCAGGAGAGGCTCCGCCTCCTCCGTGCTCAGCTCTGGTTGGCTGGTCGCACCAGGCCCGCCCCTCAGACCGGCTACTGTGCAGCCTCCACTGGACTGTCTGCCCCAGTGCACGCTGGGAAGGTGGGCGCCAGTTCCCGGATGAGACTCAAAAAAGGCACAAAGCAACACGCAGGCAGGGAGACGGCCCTGCAAGGTCCCACCACCCGCGCACCAAGGCATCCAGCCGGAGGGGAGCCAAAGTCAGCTCCACGCAGCTGAGGGTCCCCATGTGTGGCTGCTCAGCGCCGACCTCTGGTCCCTTAACACTTGGGTGCCACACGCTTTGGGACAGCCCTTCCTATGGTCGGCACCCCTAGCACTAGACGCCGGTCACAGCTGCCACTAGAAGCTTTGTTTCCTAGGAAGGTGCCGTCCACCATTAGAGGCTTTGTTTCCTAGGAAGGCGCCGATCCCTCCGGGACTCACCGCTCCCCTGGTGCCCTCTGCCCTCCGCGGGGCGCTCCTTCCCCTCTCGTCTCCCCGGGTGCGGGATCCCCGCCTTTGGGTGCCGTCCGCACTCCCCAGGGGCAGAAGCTTTGCGGCCTCCAGGCCTCCGGGCTCAGAGCCCAGCACAGGCTTCAGGGGGCTCCCCCTTCCTACGCCCCCCTCTCTTACCGGACTCGGTGATGTTTCTTCAGTGCTCCCCCCTCGCACTCCGTCCAGTCAGGTATGTTTCTCTGGTTTTTCCAAGCTGGCTACCTAGGATTTTAGGAGGAAATCGAGTCCCTGGCTGGGAGCGGGGGCGCTGCTGCTTGTCACAGGTTCGCCATCTTCCCTCCCCAAGTGGGTGTTATTTAAATGAGAAATAAAAATTAAAGCATATCTGAGAAGTAATAATTACCAAGACTTCAAACTTTTTGATGCTATCAATAATTCTATTGCTGATTTCTCCATTAAAAATGATAAAATGCATACAATTCTTATTTTAGTATCTCTCAAGTTACTTTTCCTTTATCTCATTAGCAGAATGAACTTACTAACCAAGCGTATTTCATTAATCTTTTACAGAAATCTCATGGTTGCTTCTCTTTGAAAGTATTAAATTCTAAATGGTCACAAACGATGATAGCCAAGTTATTTATTATTGAGCATTGATTGATATAATACATATTTAACTATTACTAAAGAATCAACTGCTCAGAGTAAACCATCCAGTGTTATCATTTGAAAAATTATTGTACCTCTGTATCTTAGATACGTTCTTTCTTTCACTAGAGTATAATGGAGAATGAGATAAAGTGAAACCACACCTGCTCTCAGGTAGAGAATTACACTGAATTCTCTTTGAGCATGCTCTTTGAGAGAATATCAAAGAGGAACTTGGTCATTGTTTTTGAAAACTTTCTTGAGTAAGTGATGATTAAGTTGAGATCTCAAGAATTAGTATATAGTATGTTAAGAAAAAGGTTATGGAAAGGAATCATTCCAGACAGAGACAGAGAGAGCACGTCTATAAATGAGAGACCACATCTATAAATGAGAGACCATAGTGGGGGAAGGGAAAGGAGGGGAGGGGAAGGGGAAGGGGAAGGGGAAGGGGAAGGGGAAGGGGAAGGGGAAGGGAAGGGAAGGGAAGGGAAGGGAAGGGAAGGGAAGGGAAGGGAAGGGAAGGGAAGGTCATAAAATACAGAGCAAAGTGGGACAGCTTCTCTAAGGCTGGGGAAGACGATATTTTGCACACCAGGAAGACTTGTGGGCCATATGAAGGGTTTTGTCATGTAAGCAGGAGGAAGTTCTTGAAGAGTGTGGCATGATTAGACTATATATTAACAGGATTCAACTAGAATTGTTTAAAGAGTGGTTTATAAGGGAGCTACATTGGCAGAGGGAGACAGTTAGCAGGCTGATGTCATAGACAGGGCCAAAGATGAAGGTGGTATTGACAGAGCTGATGGGAGTAGAGATGGAGTGAATGTGGACAGATTTAAGAAGTATTTAAGATGTAACAGGACATAGAAATAATTTTCTATTTATTAGAATAAAGCATTTTACAGGCTTCCATGAAAAATACAAAGAAGAAAACAATACATGATTTTTGCACTTAAAATAAGGATAAAGTTTGTATCATAAGACATTTTCTTCAAAACCGTTGGAACTATACAAAAGGCTGGTGGGTGCATCAAAAATTGCTCAGTAGCAGTAGTCATTTACTTTCCTGATCCCGGGATACTCAGGTTGTGAAAGAAGAAACATTCTTATTTTAATATGGCTGCAAGGGGAGGAAATATCCTTGTGGGAAATGCCCCTCTTAAAACAGAGAGAAAGGAAATTTTAAAAATTAAATTATTTTTCAACTGCAGTTGCATACAATATTATATTAGTTGCAGATGCACAATGTAGTGATGAAACATTTATATACCTTACTGTGTGATCACCCAGTAAGCCTGGTACCCATTTGACACCATACATACTTATTACAACATTATTGCCTATATTTCCCATGCTGTACTTTATATCCCCAGGACTATTTTTATAACTGGCAATTTGTACTTCTTAATCCCATTACCTTTTGGACCCATCCCCCTAACACCCCTTCTGTCTGATGATTTTCAACTCGTTCTCTTTCTGTGAGTATGTTTCTGTTTTGTTTGAAGAAGTATTTGAGGACATAGGTTAGGTTCTTAATCATAGAATAAAGTTCTATATTTTATAATGAAATAAGTTTTTGGGAGAAATGAGGAAAGACTATCAGAAAGTGGAAAACAGTAGTGAAATGAGAGTTCAGGGTATGATTGATTATCCCAATCTTGCCTTCATTAGATGTTAACAGGGAAACCAGTCATGTGGATTAAGTTCCATTACTCACCTGGGTAGGGGCCTGCAGGCCCTTGAGCCTAACAGCACCCAGGGCACAGAGATGTTCTGTAAGTAAGGCCCAAGTGTTTTGGTGAAAGTGCACTTAATCCATTATTTTGTGTGTAGTTGGTGTTGGAAGGTGAAGCAAGTTCAGCAGTAGCTTGAACCACAGAGCAAACAAGCTGCAGCCACGTGACCTCACAGTAGGGTATTTTCTGTCATCTGAAGCACGTCTGTGTAGTGCATTACTCTGGAATGAGCATTGACTGTGTGCTTCCTCCATTGCATGGCAATAGCTGTGGAGGGGGCGGCTCTCCTTTTAGTGTCCCTCTTCCTGTTCCCAATCTAGAGGATTATGGGAATGTTCTGTCAAATATTGGTTCATAAATTATGCCCTTGTGTTTCTCAAGTGATAGCCCCGTCAAGAGAATATAGATTCAGATATTCCCCTTGCAGTGATTTCTTAAAGACCAAGTTTTTGTTGCTTGTAGTGTTACCGCATGATTGTAGACTGTAAAATGGTGGGGTTTTTTTTTTTGTTTGTTTCTTCTGTAACCCGTTTTCCCCAGCAAACTCTCTAATGGAATGCCACATTTGTCACAAGAATCAGAAATAGAATTACTGAAATCATTGTTCTTTAATCTGATTTTTAAAAATTGAAAGATGAAATAAACTATCAGCCATTTGACAAAGGTTACAGATATTTTCTTTGATTTTTTTATGTGTTTAAAATATTTATATATTTTAAAGAACATAAATATATTATGGAGCAGAATGCAGAATTTATAATACATAATATAATGAAAAATTTCTGCCAGAAGTAGAACGCTTTCGCTCTCCAGTGCTGTTGTGGTTGTTTCAGTGGGGATATAGGTAGTGTGATTGTACATGGAATTGCTACCAATACAACCGTGTGTCATTTGGGGTAGTCTGGTTGGATAATAATTGGTATTTTCCATACAAGTTTCCCTAAATGCTGTTCTAATTATTTTTCTCCCACTCGTCATCTTCCTCATCTTCTTTCCCTGCTCCAGAATCTAGAAACATATCCCAGGGAAGTAAAGGTAAAGAAATGAAGAAGATAGAAGACATATAGATAAAACAAAAGAACAAAATGTGTGCTGCAAAATAGCAAGTTCAGGTGGAGATATGAGAAATCCATTCTGTTTCTAGGCAGGTGATAAATGCCCAAGGAGTATCTTTCCCTGGGGTTGTCCACTACTAATAGAATCTAATTATGTTTGCTCTTCCACAAAACTCTTAAGTGCATTGTAGAACCCTGTTTAAAGCATGGCTTGTTTGGGAAAGAAGGGATGGTTCTCATGCAGGAGGCTTACCTTCACACCATGTTAAAAAACTGTCTGGTCATCTGCAGAGTGATGTAGGGTAATGCAGTGAATGACTGTAGGTCAGTCTGTGGACACTGACTTGTTTCTTAGCTGCTCCCTGGTGTGGCTTCTGAAATGTAGCTCCATTTACACTCACGTCCTCCAGGGATTGTCCAAACATATTACGTGTAATTCGATACCCCCTCATTTTAACCATAACTTTTTTGCTGGCCTGCTCTTTGGGTCATTCTGATGCAATGCCAGGTTACAATGATTCCATGAGAGAGTCAGGGGAACTGTCCCCAGGCCTGTTGTGTCTACACACATAGCACCACTGTTCTGCTCTACAACCAGCACTAAATGACAGCAGAAGTCTTCTTTATTAAACTTGGTGGTTTCCTGTACTCCACCTAGCATCTGGGCTCTGTCCACTGTAGTTCCCTGAAAGTCAAAGTGGAGTAAGCCTTCTCCCCAAGACCTATTTCTAGGAAGTGGGAGATGGGTGCAGTGTCCCCCGTAATATCGAATGCTCCTGCTTCCTCAATTTCCCAAGTCTCTTTCTTCCATAATTCAGTGACTATATTTAAGGAAAGTGAGAGCAGTGATTATCGTGAGCGTTTTCACTATTTGGCTCATTTCTTAAATATATCAGACTTAAGCCTAGATCCACAGCTTTTTCACTCAGAAGTTAAATAATTCTCACATATGTTCTCAGGTCTCTCTCTGACAGCTTCCATTGGCCGCATGCCTCATGACAAAAATGAGAGGTGATAGGCTGGGGGAGTGGAGTTGGAGAAAATCATGCTTCCGTGACTATATCACCATAGTGTCCTGACTTACTTTTATTTATTTTTCTTTTGTATAAGATACAATGTGTCTACATGCATAATTTCATACTGTTTTCTGAAAATGATTGATGCAATGAGTAGAATTATTAATAAAACTCACCAAAGGACCAGCCCATTTTGAACAACAGTATGAGGCTAACGGCAGCATTTCACTGTCTCAGATAAACTCACTACTGCATTATGCTAACTTCTCTTGGCAAAAGACTAGTTCTTGGCTGGAACAGCATACCCCAAGGGAAATGAGGATTTGTGTGCCTTGTAGAAAATTCTGCGGAAGCAATTAGAGGGCTGATTAGCATCTCGAGCACAGATTGAGCTGGAGAGTGAGGTCAGAGAAGAAGAGAATGGTCACGATCTCTCTTCCAATTTCCCAACGGATTAAAGCCAAGAAAGGCACTGACACTCCCCAGTGTGGAGAGCACAGTTTTGTGTGGCATCTGCTTAAAATGCTCAGCAATTTTAGCTCTAAGTACACAAATGTATGCCTGTGTGAAACTTTGGAACTTTGTAGTACTTCTATTTTTTTCTTTTATTCCAGTTAGTATTTTATGCCCTAGTTTGTTTTCTTCTTTTTTGAATTCATTTAAAATGTTTTTTGCATATTTATATTTTCCTTTTAATCTTGTAGTCCTCTTGTTTTTACAATCTCACAGTTAATTGTTCCTTGTTGATTTATCTTTTCTCACTTTTTTGTAAGACTTTTTTATCTCCTGTTTACTTGGTTCTTCTTATCACCTTTAGGCGTTGCTTTAATTATTTCCTTTTTATGTTATCTATTTTTTATTGTAGTTTTTAATTTTTTATTATCTTCTTTTCCCTTTCTTATCTTTATTTTAGTGTCTCTTAGTAAAACAAACAGAGAGCACTAAAGCATGTGGGGGGAGAAGTGGGCAGAGGGAGGCTGCTCTCTTTTCCCCTGTCCGTTAGGTTGTTCCTGTCTCTTCCAGGGGGTTGAGCATCTAGTCTTAAGCTTCCTACCTCGAAAGCCTCATACTGGAAAAGCAGTGTCACATGTACAGTGGTTAAGGTCACAGGTGGGAATAAAACTAAACCTGTCTCGTGTTAGGACTGTGCCCTTGAGAATGTTATTTAGCTTCTAGCACTTGAAATTTTCTGTGGTAATAACAATAACTTTCAAATGATTTGTGGATTGATTCACATGGAACATACTTACTAATTTTTAATTCCCCTACTCTAGTAAAAAGACTAGGATATGGATGACACTTAATTATGTTTCTAGAAGAGTGGCAACCACTGTTTCTATATTACCCCCTAAAAACCTAAGTCTAATCTCTATTAGGCAACTGATACTGATAATGGTGTCAGTCATTTTTGGCCAAAATAGACTATCATGATAATTTTATTCTTATATTAACTTTCTGATTTTTTTCTCTGACTCATGTACCTTTTTTCTCACTTTGCCTATGGGGAGACTTTTCCTTTAACCAAGGCCTGAAACCCCAAATTTCTAAGATATCTTGAGTACCCAGAATGCTTCCTTTAGGCTAATTCTTTCATTCTTGTGATGTTTGTCCGCTTAGATTGTCCATGGATTCCAGCTAATGGTAATAAAAAGTCATATTCCACTGACAGAGTTTAACAATATTCATCATTAACTGACTCTGTTTTCTACTTGGTCCCAAATTTCTCAGCTGGAAAGTTGTAGAATAAAATATTGGGATTCTATATACAAAGTCCCTGGTGCATAATTTTAAGAAGTTGATGTCCAGAACTTACCATTTTGACTTCATCTCTCTCTCAATTTGGGCAACACAGTTATTAGGATAGTAGACAATACTGTATGTAAGTTTCACATGGTTTCCGGTGGAAAATTGGGCTTGCGTGATAGTCACTGGTGTCTAGCTTAGTGTGCCAGTTCTCAGAGTAGAAATATGGGCAATATAATTATAGACTGAGCAAGTTAATATCAATTATTTTAGACCAGTTAGTCTCAATATGAGCTTGATTCAACATATGTTTCTTCTCCCTATTAAAATAGAAGCTCTATCGTAATGTCTTTTACTTCAAGATATGTTCACTTTTGTTTTGCCTAAAATGTAATTTTCTGGAAAAAGCCTAAAGCTGTACTAATGTAGCTTGGGGAAGTCTGTCTTTCACAAAGCTCAACAGATCAGTCCGTCATAGGTCACACACATTGTTCATCAACTTATATTCTAAACTACAGTCTTTTATTTTATTAAGCTGAAGCTTTTTTTTCCTTTTTCAAACAATTCTTACGAATAATTTAGATATTTTTGTACACTTATATTTGTGACTGTAAGCTTGTGTTTGGATTTTTTATACCAGGATGATATCCATTTGATTTTCCTCCAGGTGCTGAAATATGTGAATGGTAATGTTCGAGCATCAGATAACCTGCCCCATAATCAAATTCCTCTATGAATCAGGCTTCTCAAATGAGGTGGGAATCAGGATTTTAAATGGCAGTCAACTCTAGCTCTTGTTTCCTAGTTTTTAGTCTCAGATATCAATTTCAATTTCTAATAGTCAAGCGACTTAGATCTTTCTACTAGCTGCTTTCCAAAAGTATTTGTCATTCTTCATTAGATTTTTTAAAAAAATTATCTTAATAAATTTTCCTTTTTGTCCTTTGACTTCTCAACATTCAAAACAATTATATATGTATCAGTAGCACTATTTTCCACATCAACACTTTTGTCCTTTACAACTGTGTATGACAAAATTTTAAGGATCATGCTAGCACATTTTTGAGACTTTAGAATTAAAGCTTTCTAATTATTTCTTCTTTTGGAAAAGATTGTTTTATAAATATAATAGGAGAACCTAGTTTCCATTTTCATGAACTGAATTCTAGACGTAAACAATATGAAAATGTATTCTTTTAATGACGTGTAATATGTCTCTAATACCACCACAATGAATTACCTTTCTTGAGCTACTTTTACTCTATTTCTTATATTTCATATGCTTATTTTGACTGATTAAATGAAATAAGAATGAGGTACCAAAAAATAGCAAAAGCATTTCCAGAAACCACTCTGCTTAATGAGGTTGAACACTATAATTGTCCAACATTTGAGCAACTTTGGACCTTTTGTATTTTTTTATCCTTTTGAAATCTTTTGGATATAATACTGCAAGTGTAAAATCCAGCTAGAATCAACCCAAAGATTTCTTTATTTATTCTTAAATTATCTTAAGCTTTGTAGCTGGTTGGTAACAGTTGGAAAAACCTGTATTACAACGATACTTTACAATGTCTAACATTACTTTTTAATATGTGATCTTACAGTGGACTAAAAAGTAAGATCAATTTAGCCTACTTTCACTTTTGCAAACATGATCAAAAGAGATCAGATTCAATACTACTTAAAGCTCTTTCACAGCATTGCTTATATTTAGTAATTCGGGCTTTAGTAATACTTATATTTGAGAATGCAACATGATTAAATAATTGTTTTTATCTCCACATTTAATTCCATACCAAAATTTGAAATGAGAAAGATGCCACTAAGTGAGACATGATGCTCATTAATCTTTATTTGTTCATAAAATCATTTACCTTCCATTTTTGCTTTGAAATAGAAGACTCATGTTTATTTTGTTGAAAAATATTAATTTACAAGTAATATCATCTCATTGTATCTATTTAGGCAGATCCTGATCATGGAACTATTCAATAAAATCATTTCAAATTAAATGACAAAGCTTTTCAGCTGCAGTTCTTTCAAAAATGTTAAGACACATAAATAGGGTAACTGGTTATTGTCCTGTTACCTTTTTGGGGGTATGATTTATATAAAAATTAATTTTAATTTTTATATTTATATGTTTATTTTTGATGCTGCCTCAATTTCCTTTCTCCTTTTGTATTTTTGTATTCATCTGTAAAGCTTGCCTTTCTCTTTAAAAAGAAAAAAATAATACTGCAATTCTGTTGATTTTCTTTCACCACCTCAGTTTCCTTGTATTTCATGTCAGATAATTTCTGTCCCATTTTCGTTCAGTCTGAGGCTTTTTTCTTTCACTTTTTTCTTTTTTCTTTCCTGTTTTCCTCAGCCTAGCGCTTCTAGCAGTAGAGGCAGAGAGTTTCTTATTTTGCTGTTGCTGTTATTGATGTTATTGATGTTATGGGACCCTGTTCTGTCAGATAAGACTAACAGTGGCAGTGAGCTAATAGAAATGTTGGTTTTAAACCAGTGACTTTGTTATTTACGAATAATAAGGCTGGAGGTATTCAGACCAAGTCTGGAATAGCAGCACTAAATTATCTTTGAGAATGCAGATTTTTCTATTTTTTCACTTGGCCATCTTAGCATATGACTTTGACCTCATGCTCAATGCTTCATGGTATCTGGTTGGTGGTTTCCCTGTGGCATCAAATCTAAATTTTAGGTAAGAAGACATAAGGTGAGTAAAACACAAACTTTATACCACGTGAGTCTCTTCATTTAAGGAGCTTAAATGGCTTAATTATACTTATTTTCCCCAAACTTGTTCAAATGACCACTCCTAACTAATAAAATCAGGAAAATACAGTTTCTTAAATGAGCACATATTGACACTTGAAACAAAGCCAGGTTTCTGTTAAGAAGGGAGGAGAAAAGATTAATATAGCAGAGGCCACAGGAGTGTTTGTTTGTTTGTTTGTTTAGTAATTTGGCTCTTTTATTTTTTATTATTATTTTTTAACAGGAAGAGACTATATCTTTTTAAAAAATATATGTTTTTATTGATTTCAGAGAGAAGAGGGAGAGGGAGAGAGAGAAACATCAATGATGAGAGTCATTGATCAACTGCCCCCTGCACGCCCCCTACTGGGGATACAGCCTGAAACCTGGGCATGTGTCCTGATCAGAAATCGAACTGTGACCTCCTGGTTCATAGGTCGATACTCAACCACTGAGCCGCACCAGCAGGGCTAATTTGACTCTTAAAGGTATAGCTTTGCTTAGATGCTCTAAATATCTCCCCATGAACATTTTTTTTTCCTTTCAGTTATTCTAGTATTAAATAGGCTCATAATTTCCATAAAATTTCTGCAAATATATTTACCCTGAGCATTGCATATTAAGTAAAGAAACTCTTTGTTTGCCCTTTCACTCTTTGGCAGACATTCCATATCATGCACTCCCATATAATTTGGTCGTATACTACAGCATCAATTTTTTTTTAATTATAATTATTTGATTATGTATTTTTCTCTCTGTGCTATAACTTAATAACATGACTGTTTCTCACTCATTTTTTTCTTTTATTATATACTATAATATCATAATGCCTGGCAATAAAAAAAGGTACTCAATGAACTTTTATTTTTTTCCTGAAAAGATTAGATATTAACAAAATTAAGTATATATTTTTGTTACATAATTTTCAAATTATTGACAAGTTGATATTATCACTAGTAATGTTTACTTATATATTTATGTTTTTTCTTGCTTACATTTGATAAACCATTTATTAGCAATTATTTAGAAATACAGAAACTGTGTTGAATAATTCATATTGCCCAATTCACCTCTCCACAGCTAATTATCTAATTTCCATGACCTTTGCATGTTTTTCTATTTGCTTTCATAGTCAATTCAACAATGCTTAGTGAGTGGCCACTATGTGTAAGGTAATATGGTTATTTAATTAAAATTAATTTTTACTTAACATTAATTATATCTTCAACCTTCAGTGTGGTGGGAGTAAAAAAGGAAGTCCATGCTATTATGCCCAATTTCAATTCAACAAATATTTATAAGCACCCACAGTCTGGCAGCAGATATGCTGAGTGATGGAAATAAAATAGTTGAATGTAACTTTATCTTTGCCCTTGCAGAAATTAGTGTTTTATGGAGCCTGTTATTTTCTTTTCATTTAAGTATTTAAAAATAATAATCAATTATAAACATAACTCTGTCAGTTTTGTTTCTATCACATAAGTTTTAATCTTAAACTTAAATTCAGTTTTAATTTTTTTTATAATTATACATAAACAGTTTATAAATTATTTCAAAAGGATAGGAAAATAAGAATAACAGCTAGAATTTATTTAGCATTTACCTTGAGCCAACTGCTCATCTATGCAGTTTGACATACTATCACATTTAAGTCTCAAAACAATTCTTGTTAGAAAGACACTATTGCTATCAACTATCTCATTTGCATGACAAGAAAATTTAATCCATTCTCCATCCTGCTTTCCCCCCTTCATTTAATCTTTCTTAAATTCTCTCCTTAGTTCAGAGACATAAAAGAAACTGCAAACTGTCATTCTCTGGAGTATTTGAGGTCTTGCTTCCTGGCAATTGTCAGTTTGGCCAAATAAAACTTTTATAAATTTTTTTAAAAAATGTATAATGTTTGCTTTCCAGAAGCAGCGCCTCTTCGGAAAGGATACCTTTGTGGGTATTTCTGGTATCTCAGGTTCTGCACTGTCTGCTTCTCTGCAGACAGTGTAATTTATTAAATTACATTTGTTTCCTTCTCTCATTCATAATGGAGTATGTGTGTGTGTGATACCAGAATGAGGAATGGAAGATGATTCTTGCCAGAGGTCCCTAATAATTCTTGAAAGTAGGCAGGGTGAGTTCCTTTATTCCATCTTTACAATGAAGTCAGAAAACAATGCCGGATTGCCCTGGGTTGCTCAGCTATCACATTACAGAGCTACGATTAGAAATACTTCTGCTCTATATCTAAAGAAGTTGTCCTGAAAAATGCTCCCGTTAAATAGGATTGCCTCTCTGCTATGCTTATGTTATGTTATGTTATGTTGTTATGTTATGTTATGTTATGTTATGTTATGTTATGTTATGTTATGTTATGTTATGTTATGTACTTTGTTGATAACAAAGTATTTTTAGTAGTAAATAATTAACCAATAATATGATGTCTAGCCATGTCTGTGTTCTAACTCCCCACATTAAGGTTTTCTTGATTGAGTTAACTAGTCTAAAACCTGCATACACTTCTATTTTTTCCTTCCTTCACTAGTTCAGGGACAGCCGAAGCTCTGCTTAGTCACATTGCACATATATTCAATTGATGACATCTTAAATGCATATTTGTAATAATGGTAATAGTACACTGTGAGCACATGAAATATGAAATCCTCCAACCCATTTCGAGCAACCGTGATTATCTTCCAGGGGTTTGCTGAAGGAGATGGGACAGAAGATGCAAGGGTCATGGTCAAAAGCACGGTGCAGTTTTGCGCTTTTGTATAATGGTGCTTTGTGGTAGTTATACCAATAACCTTCTGATGGAGTTGGCAAAAGAGGTCTCAAATGAAAGACACTTAGGGAATGCAGAACTCAAGTGCACAGAATACCTAGAAACAAACAAGTTTTTGTGCTTGAGAGCTCATATTTCAACTTCAAAGTTGATAAGTCATAGTTTGTTTACAGGTGCAACTCCAAAGCCAAAGAGGCCAGGGATGGGCACAGTCTATGCTTAGGTGTCATGTGTCTTCTCTATGCATTTGTATGTTTTGACATGACAAAAATATTTCAAAATATAAACACTTGTAACTTTCTTAAAAGTTTTTTTCTTGGAATGAAATCACACATATGATAGATTTTTTGAAGACTCTGGAAGAGAACCATTAACATTTGACTTTGAATCACTGAACAGACTGCATGAAGGCACCTGAGAATATACACAGTGAGTTCCTAGAATGAAATTAACAAGGGGTTCGATTGGAGTAGCATTATATAAAAAATAAAATAAAACACGTGGTGCTTCTTTGTCCACAGGCTGATTAGTAGCTTAGGGGCGTTCATATTTTCACATAAATTATTTAATTTGTGTCTAAAATTCACATAATGCCCATTATCTTCTATCTAAGTTGCAGATCACTGATTTAAAATTAGAATGTGACATTTTAAATAACATCCCAAAAATGTTACAGTAAGTAAACTAATATGTCTTTATTAGTCTTTGAGAATCAATTTCAAAAGCCTTTAGATTCTGATGAAAATTATGCAAATTTCAGCATACTATCATCCTTATAGTTTATGTTAATTTGACATTAATGTTAGCTGCCTATCTAGCTAACAATAATCCATCTGATCTAGCAGGCTGGAATACCAATTACAGACATGAGTAGAGCTCTTCCTTGAAGTTTCTTTTCTCTGTTGCAAGTAGACATATATCAGCACGCAGGGAACAGCACGGATGTATCAAAGTCTTTCAAGTATCCAGGCGTCTTTGTATAATGGAGCAGGCTGTGGTTGACATACTAAATCTTAAAACGGAAAAGAAGTCACTTTGTATTGAGAACAAAAAAAGCTGAAAGGGAGAAAAATTGATGTGAAGATATTCTTATATGTTGAGAGTCATTATTAGAGAACTTTGAACGAGTGGAGTTTCTATTTTACAGTGGATTAATTTGTATTTTATTGAATATGTGAGGAATTCAAGGGGCTAATTGATTTTTTTTTAAATGAGGGTTTTTTCCCCCCTCCCTCTTGATTCTGGCTGCTGAATATGAATTACTTTGTTATTTTTACTCCCATTATTGGCTTATAAAGAAAGCAAACGTTTTTCAAAAAAAGGAAAATGATTTTTGCCATTCAAAACACATTGTTATTTATTTTCAAAGGAAGAGTTAGCTGGAATCTGTACGTTTTTGTACATGTATTTTCTTAGAGTGGTGGTACAGTATTTTTCTTTTTTTAATGATAGACTTAAGTTAAATGGCTGGGAATTCCTTCAAAAGTTCCCCAAATATGTCTACCTTCATGTACTGTGGGAAGTACTGATACAAATGATTAAAAGACTATATGCCCAATACCTTCTCTCTCTATAATTATTATGCTACCTATTTTATTGTAGTTAAAAGCTTACTTAAACATATCTATTTGATACTTTTACACATTTTGTTGAATCATTAGTTAAGTTTCTATGTGTGTATGTACATTTCATTTATTTTTCCAAGTATAGTATAAGGTTCTTAAGATTTAAGACAAGTTTAATTCTTTTTATTCCCTCCACAATGCTTGAGGCCATAAAAATTCAAATATTTTCTATATTAACCTTGCCATAATTATATAAGTGGGTAGAAATAATTAAGTAACCCCTCCCCAAAAGTGCAGTACCACTTTAATGACAACTATTATCACAGATGTATATGGGGAGTAGATGGTTATGACAGACATAGAGAAGAAATAGTAAAATAATTCAGAGGAGCTAGTATCTGGACTAGGAAATTGATCTTGCTATAATTAAAGATTAAAAAGAGCTACCAATCAAGAACAGATCTACCAAGATATTAAAAAGGCTTCTAAGATGAGGAATATTCTTGCCACCACAGACATTTTTACTCTCCATTGATTGAGTTTTATGAAGATGCACAGTGATTTCACAAGAATGGGGATTATTTTAAATTTATATTAAGAAATATTTTGAATAGAGAGAATCATATAGTGAACAGGCATATAACTTTCATCTAGGTAAACAACCGTTTACATTTGCCAAATAGTTTTTGTTTGTTTTTTCTGAAGTACTTTAACTTAATTACAGACTACATGATCATTTACTCCTAAATATTTCAGTACGCATTGCTAAAATTATGGATATTTTTCTAATAATAATACCATCTATACAGTAGCAAAATAAAAGTAATAATTCTCTATATTATCTAGTAGTTCACTCATATCCAAATTTCAGAATGGAGATTTTAGTGCCATCTTGCCAGTTATATTTCAGTAAAGCTGGGGGAAAGAAAGAGCTGACTTGCAGGATGAAACCAGTGATGAAGGCACCTGCCCCTCAGGAAGTGACGTCAGAAGATGGGCTGCAGCCTCTGCTGCCCAGTTCTGGGGCTCTGAGCGTGGGCAAGTGGATATTGTCACTCAGCTGTAATCTGCAGTTAGATATTTTTTAAAAAGACTAATTTTTGAAAAGAAAGCAGAGAATTCCAGCTCTCCTGCTAGCAGAGTAGTACCTGGTTGATAAACTGTTTTCACTACCTAAAATTTTGCATCTCATATTACACCCCTCCCTGCCGAAAGTTCAAACGACTTTTATTTTTAAAGCATTCTCTACTTTTTCCCTCCTACGGTTCTTCTCACATTTCGGCTCACTCCTCATCTCACCCCCACTGCTTTATGAGAGTGTCTTTTCATTCTGTTTTCCCACTGTTAAAAGTGAGCATTCTCACTTCATTGACTCATTTTCACTGATGACTTCATTTACATATTTACCCTTATAACTAGTTTCCCCATAAACCTCTTCTCAAACATCTGAATTATTGTGACATTTTAGACTGATCACAAACATTAGAAAACTGTATGTTTCAGAGGGACCCTAAATTGCACTTAATATTAAACTTCATTTGTAAAATGGATATGATAATATGGTCTTAATAACAATGTGTAGTGAGTTAATAATTATACAGCATGTGATCAGTGTTTATTAAAATCTTTGTAATTTGTTTATGTAAAATGGAGGTGAAATCGTTAACCTTGGTGCTGACTTCAAGATTGTAAATGGACTTGCTTAGCTTGCCAAAAGAATCAAATGAGATAATGTAGATGAATGTTACTCCTAAAGTGTATAATTCTGGGTATAGTATTAATAATAATCTAAAATATTTAATCGGGTTTTCTAAATGAAAAATCGCCCTCTAAAATAGCAAAGAATGCAAAGGAGAAAGCTAATGCCAGTCCCACCATAGCTGTATATTTGCTGCTTTGTTCTGGGTAGCCTGACTTTTTTTTTATATATACTTTCAAAATATTTTTTTTCTTCTTCTTTCCTTTTCTTTGCTCCCCCCCCGAAGAACTTTCATCTTCATTCATGAAACTCTCTTCCTCAGTTTCCCAGTAGACTCTTGCTCAAAAGAGTAAGTAGCTGTTCAAAATATTCCTATTTCAGTGAACTAGTTATATCTTCTTTACCTGCTTTTTACTTAGAGTTAAATATATATAAATAAAAAAAGTATTCATTCCTAACTGTAAGGTTGCAAATTGGCATAATTTGCATTCCACTAATGAGTGGTACTTGTAAATTTACATTTTAATTATAAAACAATTTGTTAGCTGATCTTTAAGTCAGAAACATTCAGAAGCAGCCTTGCTTGGACCCATCAAAACACACCAGTTCGGTATCTGTTTTACTCAGACTTTGCTTTCTCATGGGTGTCCAGCTTATGCTAGAGGACCAGTGTAAGTTTGTTGAATGGGGATAGGTCTATTTTGAAAAATGGAACAGTGTTGTTAATGAGGGATATATTCTAAGGTGAGAATTTTATAAAAGCTCCTCCATAGAAAAGATTGAAAAAAAATTCATCTTAATTATATTAATTGGCATTTTGGCAATGTTTGACAACTTTTAAAATTTTTATGAGACTATCATTTAAGACTTTTTACTTCTTTCCTTGAAATTGAAATTTAAGTCAGAATGGTAATATATTATCAATTCAAACTCCACTTAAATGTTTATTTTTTATTTTGTACTATCGTTTTGAAAGCATATCATAGCAGTTATAATTAAATTTACCACATACTTGCATAATATTTTTTAACCAGATTTGGACAGTACTGCAAATGGCTATCTTGATTTCATTCTCTGATTTTGAGTTGGTTTAGTGTGGGTGAAGGACACTCTAATTTGGCTGATTACAGTACAAGGAAATACATTGTAATAAGTGAATGAAAAAACAGTAATGGAGTAAATCAATGCAATAATTTGGATTTGAGGAGTGAATCCTACTATTAAGTTCAGGTGCAGGTAACGATGCTTTCACATTGTTCCACCAACTGAGTTGAATAGTCTTTAGTATAATGTAAATAAGTTATACTAACCAACAGCATAGTTCTTTGAGGAGTGAATATGATTTATTTATACAATAAAGCTTTCTTGGCACCTTTTATTTGTAAGGGTTTATGCTAGACAGTAATAAAAAAGATACTGTGTAATATTTATCTCTTCATCTCTTGTACTTATTGTAGTGTTTAGCATTCAGTAAATGCTAAAATGAAAGAAGAAATACATTTAAACAAATGAAACACTAAGTAAATAAAATATAATTATTAAAAATGTACTTAAAGTTTTCATAATATTCTGAGCACATAGACTAGAAAAAAAAGCATATAAATAAATGATAGCAATGCAGGGAGATATACTGCAATAAGTGAATGAGAAAATGGTAATAGGAGTGGATCAATGCAATTATTTGGAATTGGGGAACAAATTCTAATATTAATTTCAGATGCAGGTAACAGATGGCCCAGATTATCAGGATTTTAAAAATTTTTTCTCATATATGTGAAAATCTGTGCATAGAGAGTCCAGGGCTAGTGTGCTGTCTCTGTCTCCCTCAGAGCCCAGGCTCGTTCCAACTCTTCATTCCAAGGCACAGTACTTTCATTTATCCCAGGTTGTTGCTAGAGTACCTGCCATTCCATTCTTGCTGCCAGCATCATACTCACCTGAATTGTGAGGCAGTATGAGCTTGAGCAGTCCATTCCTGCCATGGTATGAGGTAACAGAATAATCTAAACACAGAAAGTGGCATTTACGATGGCAGGCTGCATTATGTCAATGCCCATATTATTAATTTGAACTTTTGTCTTAGTGAAAATTTAGACTCACTGATGGATTTTCCAACTGAGTTACATTTTTGGGGGGCATACAAGTAATAAAGACACAGATTGGTGAACTACCAGGAGACTGAAGGCAGGATCACCAAGATGCTCTTCTAATAATTCAGTTATTAAAAATATTGCCAATAATCATGGCAACAATGAAGATCTATGTATAAGTTGGAAGAGAAAAGATCTGATGATAACAGATTGGTGTGGGACTGACAGGGAAGAAGGGTCAGACGTTAGTGAGAAGTTACTGACTTAGTTTCCCAGATAGAATAACTGAGATCAGAAATGCAATGCAATATAAGTAGGGGTCATGTAATAAATACATTAATTTTGGACTTTTAAGTATCAGTTAACTATGAAGCACACACATTTGTGAATGAGGGTAGAGTTTAAGAGAAATAGATGACTTGATGATACTGTTTAGGTCAATATGGAGAGTCAGAATAGTCCAATACTATAAAATACCTCATTTGTGTTGTGGTTCTCTTCTATATCACACATAGCACCACCTCAAATTATATCTACAAATCCTGATATAAAATGTTTCTTCTGTATGACAGGAGGACATGCTTCCTTTTATGGAAATAAGAGGTTTATGGGACAAGAGACGTATGATAACATTTAAGATGAAATGATGCCATGCCATGTACTGTAAAGTGAGAAATTCAAGTACAGTTTTAGTTACCATTATTTAATATTTTAAATAGTAAAGGGAGAAACAATTATAATTATGGTATTATATAACTGTGATGCTCAATGTACTCATTTATGTAAAACACAGTAATTAAAAACACTCAAGTAGATTTAGACAGGCTCCCTGGAGGCACTAATACCTGGTTTAAAAAAAAAAGAATATGGAAGCTCTCTCTGTGATCTATTACTTCTTAATTATGTACTTTTTCTAACATCGAACATATAAACTGAAGAGAATCTTGTAAGAGGAGTTGAGGGAAGATGCTGGGTAATATATTACCCTATTAATGAGTTTGTAAATAAGAGAAAGAACAAACATAAACTGTCAAATAAAAATTAATGTAAATATTTTAATAAAGAGCTAGTAAATCATATGGCCAAGTTGTAGGATGATGTCATTTAAACAACTACTTTAAAATCACCTAACTTAAGAAACTGTTTAATTTCTCCAGAACATATTTTTAAAACATCTACCTTATTTGATTTCTAACTCCTAACATTTCCATTCTGAGAGACAAATGATTTATAGACTCTCTTGAGCCTGAATAAAATTCCATAATTTGAAATTTATATTAAAATGAAAAGGTCAAGTTTCTTAATTTGGGGTAAGTCTTCTTTACTTCTACTTTTCCTTTTGCTTTCCTTATGCTGTTTCCTTGTATTATGTTTCTATGTAAGACTAATGAAGACTGTTTTAGAGATTTAAAAACATGGCAAATTGAAAATATATCTAATATAGTTAAGAATAATCACCTTGCATTTAAAAGTTAGAAGTTCAATTTACATTTTAGCCTATTAAAACTGAATAAATGGGCCCAGCCGGTGGTGTTCAGTGGTTGATCTTCAACCCAGGAACCAAGAGGTCACGGTTCAATTCCCAGTCAGGGCACCTGCCTGGGTGTTGGGCTCGATTCCCAGAAGGGGGTGTGCAGGAGGCAGCCGATCAATGACTCTCTCTCATCATTGATGTTTCTATCTCCCTCTCCCTCTCCCTTCCTCTCTCTGAAATCAATAAAAACATATTTTAAAAAAAGGAATAAGAGGAAAAACTTAGAATGAAATAAGAAAAGTAAACTACAATATTTTGGGAAAACATACTTCAGTGTATTTTGCAGATAAACCAAGAACCAAGGTTCTCCTTGCTATGTCGTTAAAATTGTAACCTTCATTGCATGTAACATTAATGAACATTTACTAACATCAGGAAATAATTTTTTAATATTGGTAGAGACAGATTTTTGTACCCACATTTATTGGTATATTTAGCTAACATAAAAATTTTAATGAATCATAAATTTAATGTAAGTTATGACTCAATTTTGGCTAAAAATCTGTTTCCATTTTTGATCATTGATCTCATTGTCCCCTGTTAGCCAATGGGTAGTAAGTTATATAAAAGTGAAATTATTTGCTTAAAGATATTCGGCAAATCTGAAGGGATAAATATGATAAATCACATTTTAGTAAATACTAACAATTCAATGCAGAACAAAATGGCTCTGAAGATTTAAATAGTTTTATATTTAAATTACAGACACACTACAAAGTTGTTGTTTTTGTGGGGTTTTTTGGCTTTTTGGTCAAAGTGACAGACTGATTTCATTTGTATCCATCTCCTCTTTCCAATATTATATTGACATGATAAAAGTAATATCCAAATAAAAATAATTCCTTGACAGCTCTGGGAAACAGAAAATCACACAGCCTAAAAACCTTTAGGAAGATTTGCAAGATGAGGCAGATGGACGGAGGGGGCTGGGGTAGAATCCAGTTTTGGTGTTGACAATTCCATACCTACCATTCACTGTGAACTATTCAAAGTTACTCTTTCTGTTAACTCTGTGGTAGTGTCTTTTGATGTTCAATGCTATTCATGTCCTCCTCTTGAACATTTCTGGTATTTCCCAGTGTTTTCTTTTTCTATAGTGGTGCCTTCTCTGTCTCCTTGATAGTAACTTTAAAATGTCTGTTATTTTAGCCCAGCCTGTGTGGCTCAGCAGTTGAGCGTTGACCCATGCACCAGGAGGTCCTGGTTCAATTCCCAGTCAGGGCACATGCCCAAGTTTCAGGGCTTGATCCCCAGCAGGGGGTGCGCAGGAGGCAGCTGATTGATGTTGATGTGGATGCTTCTGTGTCTCCCTCCCTCACCCTTCCTCTCTAAAATCAATAAAAACGTATTGTAAAGAAATATTTGTTATTTTAGTGACCTTGGCAAGTACAGGTTCTGGGAAACTCATTTACGGGGCAATAGTAGGTGTTGCATTGGGGACAAATACTTTGGATTAATTAACACTAACATATTATTTTCTATTCTTAAAACAAAACAAAACAAAACTGATAAAACAGAAACAAAGCCATACACACACACAACTGTCACCACATTTCCTACCGCTCTAATTCATCCCTATATTTTCTAAGGCTATTCTAGGATTAAATACTGGCTGTGCCATTCTTAGTCATATGAATCTGGCTAAGTAGGCCATGGTTTTGTGATCTGTCAAGTGAAATAACATGGTCCCATAGGGTGGTAGAATTAGTTAAATAAAATACTATACATATACCAACCAGTATTATACATAGAATGGCATCTGGCAAAAACCAGTGAGAAGATGTATAAAGATGTATAAATTTAGGAGAGCATGGCTTATTTCTTTGATATTTTTGAACTCAGTTTTTTTGAAATAAAGAGACGTTATACATCATCTAGTCTCCTGGTTTCCAAATTTAGATCCAAAGCTTATTTCTGGAGTTCCTAGAAAATACACATTTCTGTGCCCTGTGGTCAGGTGATTTATATGAAAATATAGGATAAGGCCAGGAATTTGTATTTTTATGAAGCTTTTCAAGTAATTCTGAAATGTAGCTGATTTTGGGAACCAGTGGTCTTTTATACCTAAGGAACAAAGAACTAGGGAGGCTGTTTTCTCACTGCTGTAGAGCTAATTTGTAGCTGAGCTCATCTTCCCCAGTTCAGTCTTTGTTGTGGTGACACTTCCTCATGCAGTGTTTATGCACAAGAGCCAGGGGGCTTCATGAATTTAAAGGAGTTTGCCTGTGGAGAAGCCGTTCCTAAGACAACCATGGTGGCTGCACATTGATCACACATGGCTAAAGAGGAGTCTCCATAGCAAGAATAACATGCTTGGGTCTGGGTTTCAAAACCCTGTGGTCATTGAGGCTTTTACCCATTTTTCAGTCTAGCTAGTTTTTGAGATGATATTTAGGGGAAGGAACTGGATTGCTGCCTTGGATTCATCATGAAGAAATATAACTGCTCGTGCTTAACTTCAAAGGCAAGATCATACTGAGAAAAGCAAACTGAACATAGACCTTTGTTTGAAATTCAGAGCAGTTATTGATTGTTAGTATTTTATCCTGAAGACATCTTGATGCATTTTTGATGAGTATAAAATAATATCACCGTTTTATGTTTTGTAATTTAATGTATGATCATCTGTGATGAGAGGATCATTGATCAGCTGCCTCCCGCACGCCCCCCACTGGGGATGGAGCCTGCAACCTGGGCATGTGCCCTGACCAGGAATCGAATCAAGATCTCCTGGATCATAGGTTGATGCTCAACCAGTGAGCCACACCAGCTGGGCCACAGGTGTATTTTAACCTTGAGAACACATCTAAATGGGGAAAAGAAATTTGGGGTAAAAGATGAATTTAACATGAAAAAATATATTTATTAGTTTATTTTAGAGGCATTCTATTACCCAAAAATTGGTCTTTCTTAGGTCTGAAATGAAAGTTTTTATTTAAAATTTTATTTTAATATTGGATTCTAAAATCATACTCAGCAATTCTTTTTGAGTGTAAGATGTGTACAGGCCACTGTGTTGCATGATACCGTTGCATATACAGTATTTATGGATTTCTGTTAGCAGTTAGCCTGGGTAGTTTGTAGTAAAAAGGAAATACTTTGTTTGTTTAAAATATGTTTTTATTGATTTCAGAGAGAGGAAGGGAGAGGGAGAGAGACAGAAGCATCAGTGATGAGAGTCATTGATCTGCTGCATCCTGCACTCCTCCTCCTGGGAATCGAGCCTGAAACCTGGGCATGTGCCCTGATGGGGAATCAAACCAGTGACCTCTTGGTTCATGGATTGATGCTCAACCACTGAGAACACTGGCCAGGCAAAAGGAAAGAGTCTTCTAAAAATCAAGTAATTGTTTTCTTTGTGACTACTGCCAACCAATCTATTTTCCATTAATGAAAAGAACCACTAATTTGAAACAGAGTAGAACATTATTACCACTGGTAAATTCTAGTTTAAAATAATATTTATTTAATGTTTACTGTGAGCCAGATTTTATTCTAGAGACTTACGATTTAATAATATGGACAATAACCCTTAACTATAGTTAAGTGTTATGGTTATTCCAGGTGTTACACCTGAAGAAACAGAGGCAATACAGGGAGTTCACATAACTGGCTGAAGGTCACCCAACTGGTACAGGGTGGATCTGGAACTCAAACTCAGGCAGCTTGTCTGCAGAGCACACATTCCTGAGGACTGTGTCACAGGGCTCTGCTAAGTTAGAAATCACTTATCTTTAACGAGGGCTTGTTATATACCTGGTATTTTGCTGTGACTTTTAGATCAGTGCATCATTTACTATTTAAAACACAATTATGGGATAGAATCATTATTATTTACATTTCAGATATTAGAAAAATATAAAGATGGTCAATAACTTGTCTAAGTAAATATAAAAACAAATGTGAACGAGGAACATGACCTCCGCTGTTTCTCAGAATCTGAAGTTCTCAGCATGTCTTCTAAAGTGTTGTCCCAAGACACGTTGACACATCTTCCAATGTGCACATAACATTAATCACTTTTTTTTTTTTTTGCCAGGGACTTTGAGTAATAATTTCTATATTTGTAGCTCATTTTGAATGGCCTGAATCATTGAATATATATATTCAGTGGGAAAATAATGTCTTTAGCATCAAGAATCTTTAAATATGTGATTCTTTAAAATGTTTATATCAATTAACCTATTTGTTTTTGAATTGGATATATGATTCTAAATAACAGAGGTTATTTTATAAATAAAAGCTATTCATTTTGCATAAGTATATAGCAACACAAACAAACATTAATAACAACCTAAATACTAAGGAATAAGGAAAGAGCTGAGTAAACTGTAGTATTTATTCTTGGTGGAAAATCATGCATTCATTAAAATATTTCCTAAGAGTAGGCAATAACACTTATGGGAATGTATTCAAAATACAATTTTGGATATAAACTTGTTCATATGGTAATGTTAAAATTATGTTTAGTGATTTTTCTTGCTGTTTTACTCTTTTTTTACTCTCCTGATTTTAATTTTTTCCCCTTTCCAAGTATTTTTGTGGGAAGTAGAAAAATATCTGAGGATATGAGATAGTATAGTCATATTGGAAGTTAGAATGCAGTTATTCATTTTATTGTGCTTAAGAAATTATCTGCAATTAAAAAACGTGCTTTGTCTGGCTTATGTGGTGTTTAAAGATTTAATTTCCAATGAAACACCATTAAAGGTCATTTAGGAAAGGTGGCCAGAGGGCGTTAGCAGAGAGCAGTGATGTTACAAAAGGGATGGGCTGAAAACAGGATGGATCGAATATTAAACCACAAATATAGATGCTCAAGTTCACTTTTCTCAGCCAGTTGTAGAGAAAGCAGAATAAACTTACTCAGATTGATTTAATTTGACTAATCTAGGCATTCCCGTTGATATGCTGGGCCCCCAATCTGTCCAATCTGGTGGGTATCAGTATGATAGCTTCCCTGGAGAGTGTGACACCAGGCTATAAACTAATCATGTGTCAGGCAAGCCGAGCCCAAATGTCAGACAAATTGAGCCCAAATGGCATTCTAAGGCATAAGTGGGATCTGGACTCTGGGTATATGTTTCTAGATCTATGGCTGGTTACCTGCATATGGATTGTCAGGGTAATTAGCTTTCAGAGCACACAACCCTTTTTGTTCCATTTAAAATAAGCAATTAGTCCTAAGTAGCCTGTGTAAGAGCAGAGGGGAACTTGGGGACGGAGTCTGCAAACATGGGGGATTAGAGCCAGGTTGACCTAGGACCAAAGCCTTGAGCAATTTACTAAAGTACACTGTCAGTTTCCTCATCTACAAAATCGAGTTAATCGTACTGCCTGGCTCATGATACTGCTGGAAAGATACATTAGGCATGGACAGTATGTTGTCACTCTTGCCATATCCAAAACTCCACAGTGCGATAAATGAGTGCTAAGCAATGACTCCATATACTTTCTAGATGTAGAGCAAGGTCTGGGTCATCGCTGGAGTAGGCACTTTCTTTTTGAAAGAGTATAGCTGGGAGTAGAAAGACTAGAGTGCGGAATGAAGGACAGAAGAAGGACAGCTCTGGAAGGAGTCAGAAAAAGAAGGGCTGCATCACACCTTGTGTCTTCTGTTAGGGTGATAGGTTGCTCATAGGAAAAAAAAAATAGAAGGAAAATCATAATTTGCAATCAAGATTCTCTATTTTGAGGGCAACTGGTATGAGGACTGCTTTAGACTGTAGCAAACACCAAGGAAACAAATTTAGAGGAAGAAATTTAATCAGAAGGGAATTATGGACTGCAAAGTTCAGATTTGGAGGTAAAAGAGAAGCAAATCACAGTTTTGTGTTTTGAACATAATAGAGAATAAATTGGAAATTAAAAGGGAAGAGAATGTGACAGGAGTGGGAGATAAAGATATTAAAAAGCAAAGGGGGAGCTGGAAGGATAACAGCTATGAAAAGCACATGCCTATGTATTGGTTTCTTCTATGTACTGTTTAGTTTCCGTTAATATACTTGTGGATATTTTTTCCTATAATAAGCAAATGGTTTCTTCCCATACACACATCTTTTTTTTTTTTTTTTAAATCTGAGGTAAGCAAACATTAGCCAAAAATCATTGATAGTGTCTTGTTTGAGAAATCGATGACTAATTTAAAAATAGATTAAGTGGAAATTTATACAAAACTTGGGTGGGGGGTTTCAGTGGTTTCAGTTGATTCCTAGTCTCTCTAAACATTTGTGGGCAACTATCCTCCCCTCTTCCCTTAAACCAACAAGGCTCCCAGCTGAGGAATTCTTGGCTTTTTCCTTGCAACATTTTAGTGCATTCATGCGTTTCATAAGGCTGAATTCTGTCCCATCCAATTATAAATGTTCCTCGGCCATCGTTAGTCTATGCTTTGTATTCTACGTTAGATACAGGATTTCCCAATGAGGCTTACAGAACCCTACACTACCACCTGGGATGAAGGCAACTCTCCGTTTGCTTTTATCACCCATCCTTTAATCCCACCCTCCAAATATTTATTCTTATATTGACTTTAAGGGTACAGGCAGGCATCCTGCCCTCATGCACAACAATGGCATCTAAGTTCTCATTATATCATGTTTGTTCTCTATCTTGCCTTCATCTGGTAACATTTGATTTTATTGTGATAGTGGGACTAACCATGGTTTCAGGTGATGTCAGTCTGATCCATTATGATAAAGTTCATCATTGACATTTTGCCTAATAATTTTACTTGCTGTTGAAGGCCATTACCTAGATCCATTATTTCATTGTATTATAAGAGTTTTAGTATCAGTCCATTTTTAGTGAGAGGTTTGGAGTCTTTTATTTACCACTTTTTATTGCTGCTTGCCCTGTGATACTAGATATAAGTACTGGAGTCAATAGAGATTACATGTACTTTATTATTCAGGAGCCATTCCACCTACTACAAAACCTTGAATTTGTATATAACTGTGACTTTCTGGTCACCTAAACATTATCTTCAGGGATATAGACATTATCACCCTGTATTTAGAAAATTTATTTAATGAGCATGTACTACTTATAGACTAAGGGGAAAAAGTAATTTTAGAAACTGGGTAGCAGAAGCAGAGTACTTCTAGTGCAAACTACTACTGGTAAATAATTAAATATGCCTCCACTATAAAATCTAAGGAGACCCTTTACTTATCATGATAGTTTGGGGACACATTGATGTATTTTATATAAGTAGCCTACTTACTTGTACTCTTATGATGAAAGATTTTTTTTTTTTTTTTTATCTTAAAGCAAATAAAAAAGATGGCCCTCAAGAGAAGTACACTATAATTCTGGTGGCCCAAAATATGCCATAATGAAATATAACTGTCCCTGTTTCAATTATGATGAAGGTTTCCAATAAACTTTTGACATTTTTGAAGGCCTGATTTCTCATTAACATCATTACAGAGCAATTGAAATTATTAATCCTCTGTGAGAACTTTGTCTCAAACCATAATGCTGTTGGGCAGGTTATTTTCGGAAGGCCCCTTTTACTTCACTGGAATATTCACAACGCAGACCTCTACCAGTACTACCAGGGAACCACATCTAATATTTTCCAAGGACCCACGGAGGGGTAGCAGTGTGACAGTAATGTTGTATGCTGCAGAAGGTACAGACGTGATTTCTAATACAAATGCTCAGCTGACACAAGTGGGCATTCTTCTCACCAGGTTTCCAGAAAAGAGGAAATCTCCATGTTAGAGTATCTTCTGATAAATGTAGACTAATAAGTATATGCTGCAGAGAGTTAGTTTTGTGGTTTGCAATTTTAAGTCCATGATGTGTTTATTACACAAGAAGAAAAAGGGTTGAAGTTCACCTAGAATGGTACAAGAATTGTCCCAGCGTTACACATTGCCTGAAATCAAATGACCCTAAGTATTCCCTTGATGGAGTATGGAACTGTATCATCTTTAAACATTTAGAATCTGGATGCCTCAGGATGGTGCACTATTTGAAATAGTGCTTTCACATCCTCATGACTAAAAAGGTCAATGCAGTTCTGCAGATGTTTACTCATTAACTTCTACATGCAAAAATACTGGAAAGCAGAATGACATAGATTAGGGTTTTATTAATAATAAATCAAAGCATTCTGTGCTCTGTTATGAGTGACAGATTCAAACATCCATGAGGGATAAGCAAGTAAAGGAAAAGCATGGAGCTGTCTGAAGGTAGATGGTGGCGTTGGTTAAAAGGGGCATTGTGGTGACCCAGGAAGGCATTGATTATTTCTCACAAGTTGGAGGGAGGATCATTGTTTCTCAACTCTGATGAATGTTCATATACAACCAACTTTGGCCTGCAACCCCAGTGTTACAAGATGTAATTGTTCAGTGCTACTTAAATATCTATATTTATGGAAATTATTGGCTCTATTCTAGATAAAATAGTTTTTTAGAACCTCTTACACACATATGTGATATAGCTGCTTCATATTATTCAATATGCCAGTTTCTCCAGTGACATTGGTGGAAAAAATAAGCTAATGCTTATTGTTAATTTTTCCTTAATTTAAATTATATTTAAATGTAAACTTCTTGTCTGTGTAAAGAAAATAAACAGGATCCCTGACCATCCCCTCCACCCCACATACTGGACACAATGAGGTCTTCTTCAGCACACTTCATCCTTTCTCAACCCACTTTAGTTTTGTTAAGAGTATAAAGAATTTTACTTTCACATTTTTAAATTTTCATTGCTATGAATATTTGCCCTTTTATATTTCAAAAATTAATTTTAATAACAGCATTAAATCTCAGAAAGCAATATCAAAACTTGATTACAGTTTTGTTTAGTTTCTCACTGTTCTTTCCTGAATACCCTTTTATATGTCCCTGCCTTTTAAAAAAAAAAAAAGTGCAGTTCTTTCCTTTTCCTAAAAGGAGAAAAATATTAATAACTTGAATTATTGAAAATCCAGTGAACTCCAGCAATCCTGGGCTTTCATTAGAGTTAACGGTTGAAAGGACAATGTAAACCCACAGCTCAAATAGTGTCGTGTCTGTGTTAACAATTATAACTTTTAGTTTCAGATCTGTGTTTAGATCTGGCGTACTTAGGTCTTTTTCTCACCATTTGCCTAATTTGAGCCAACAATAGAAGGTATTGAGAAATAGTTTCAATTGCTAGACTTCTACTCACTTTTGAACTCGAGTTTGCATTTTCTCTCTGCAGAGTAGGAGCTTTCCACATGAAAAACGAATCTGTGAAAGGCCCGGACCATTGAACATTCATTCCCTTCCTCGCTTTGCAGCGAATATAAACTGACTCGGTTTCAGTTTATACACCTACTCACTTTCTACTTTAGAGCAGCTTTTATGCGAAGGAAATGTCTGAAGAACTTCTATCTCCTGGGAAGAAAAAGTGTGTTATATGTCAAAGCTGCAATTGTTAAAAGACTGTAATATTTTCAAAGGGTGGGAATCAAGGTCAAATCAAAAGGCTAAGTCCCTTTACTTTCCTGTTTCCCATTTCTCTTTTCTCTATTATTATCATGTCTATTTGCTAAAAGGTTATGCAAAATAAATTAGGCTTTTAAAGTGCTGACAGCTCAGGCATAGAGAAATTCTTTCCTCTATTTTTTTTGCACTTTATACGTGAACACCTGCTACACTTTTAATGAGCTTTAAATTATACTTTACACCCATGTAACAAGAATGGATATTGCTCTTTAGTTATAATCAAAGAAAATATCATGATGACTTGTTGCTAAGAGCAACAGCTTGTCAAAAAAATGATACTTTCTTCAGTAACAACATAGATAGATAAGTCTGGGTTGATAGATGGAAAATATGATTTAGTCTATACTGAGTGTTATCAGTCTTTTAAATTTTTTTTGTCTTCCATGATTTAGGAGGAATTTGTCATTGCTCTATGGCTGTGCCTACATCATTTTCTTTTGTTCATCTCTTTGTTCTTTTAGTCTCTTTGCTAGTTATAGGCCAAAGGATTACAATGAAAATTTTCCTTTATGCTTTTATTTTCTCTGACACTTGAAAGTGGATTGACTTTCAATAAGATTCCAAGAGCCTCTTGAAAATGCCAGATTATAATGATATATATTTATTTTTTGAATTCTCTTTCCCCTATAATTTGATCCACTTTAAAATATTTAACCCTATTTAAGTGACCTCTGGTCGTTGTCAGATTTTCTTTTAAAGGAGTTTAATACAGACAGAAAAGCAGTCATTAAAAATGAACTCTAGTAATTTGGCTACATACTGTCCTCACATAGGAGATCTTAGGCTTCACGACCAACCAGAGTTAATTTATTTTCTACAATGTTATCAACTTAATGCCACCTTCTGAGAAATGAGATGGTTGAGTGAGAGAAAAGACGGCTGTGGAAGTAAATAAGATATAATGCAGTAGAGGCAGAAAGGGCGGCTGTGAAGGTTTTTGTGCAATGTCCCAGGTAGGCACTGAGGGAGACAGGATAGTGCAATGAAGAATTGCATCTATAAGGATCATCACTAGAGTGTGCAAAGGAGAAGTATGTTCCTCTCTGTTGAGATGAAAACATACCTTCTCCGCTACCTGCTTTTAGGTTGAGTCATGTGATGGAGATGCGTCCATAACAGAGGCTGTTTCCTTGATTGTTAAATGTGTGGACTCACTGTTTTGTAAGTTCTTCCCTCTATGCTGAGAAGTAGGATTGGTCTCCAGCGACTATTCTGTTAGTTAAAAGACCTTTTTAATGGGCTTAACATGTAATTTAAAAAAAAGAAGAAAACAACAGAATGGGACAGGAGAGAATATGAAAATGAAGAAAGATGAGAGGAGAAAATAAACAAGTTTTAACATATTTTCCCATGCCATTTTATAATCCGCATAAGATTTGGAAAACAATGAACTACTTAATTGGAAAGATAGTCAACATCATAAATTCCATAACTTCAGTTTTCAAAGCTTTCATTTTTATAAACATTTTTAAAGTTTTTGAACTGAAATGAATAAAAATGCAATAAATAACTTTTTTCTTCATATCATTCCTAAAGTAATATGCCTTTCCCTGTAAGTGTTCATTACTGTACTCTCCTTTTCAAAAAAATTTTTTTAAATGTCTCATTAAAAAACAGCAGAAGAAATGTATTCTTTTCTCTTATCACCAGTAACAAAAAACTTCAAAAAAATGTTTGGTTCCAAGGCTCCTCAATATGCAAGCTATCTATTTATACTAATTATTCAAGCCTTGAGAGACTGAAAACTAGAGATAGAATTCTCCTGAGAAAAAACAAACTCTAAGTTTACATATGAGCTTTGCTAAAATCCACTGCTTCCATTCAGGGTAGCTTCAGAAAGAATATCATGTCTGGTATTTTCAGTTAGCTAATAACAGTGATAAGTGTTTATAATAAAACAATAGCAATAATATATTTTCAGAGATATTTCTTTATTTAAATTGGCTATAATGTCATCATGAAGTTGCAGAAAATGTCCTTCAAGCATCTTTGTCCACTTGCATTGGAACTAGAATTTGTTTTTGTGTGTGTGTGACTTGGAAAAAACACAGAGATCAAATCCGGCAAATCCAGTGACCTTGTTCTACTATATGTATAAGATATTCTCCAACTCAGGGAAGTTTTTATAATGTTACTACACCTTGCTTCTTTGCGTCATATCTGTCTCTGTGTTCACTAATTGGAACCCAGTTTTCGCAAACTGCTAGAGCTGAAGTCCAGTGCATCTTTTCTGGCCCTTTGACATCAGAGCTGCTGGTTCTCAGGCCTTGGATGCAGAATGAGTTATACCACCAGTTTTTCTGGTTCTCCAGCTTGCAGAAGACACATTGTGGGAATTCTTGGTCTCCGTCATCACATGAGTGTTTCCCATAGTAAATCCCCTCATATGTATCTGTATCTATCCTAAGGGTTTTCTACGGAGAACCCTGCCTAATACACCTGCATGTCAGTAGGTGCACACAGTCTCTTAGTTTCCCTTAGAAATGGATCTAGAGTCAAGCAGAAAGGTTTGTACAGGTATTTTTGTTTTCTTTTGGTATTGGCAATGGAAGTTAGTAAAGGCAATTGAGGGATCAATAAGTCAACCTAAGAATCTTATTTTTAAAGTACTAACTTTAAAAAATAGCTAAAAAGCCAGAATACATTAAAGAAAACTAACCAGATGAGTATAAAATGCACATATACTTTATTTTACACATTTCTATTTTTTATGTAAGAGAATGTGTTTTTCTAATCATTCTCATTTGCCTGCTCATTGAGCTGTTCATTCATTTTAAACTGTTCTGCATTTCCCTCTGCAAGAAATTCTGAGCGGGTAATTTTGATTAGTAGCTCTCTCTGCATAGTCATCTTTTTGTTCTTTATTTCAACTGTTACCATTTCCCTTTTTATTTTAATATGGCTCCTCATTTTATGCTTGTGATTTAGACTAATGTCTCTTATGTGAACCATTAATATAGAGGTTTGATCATTTTACATTGACAAAGGTATGAAAATACATTCATTTATTCCTTTAACAAGAAATGTCACAGCATTGGGATTTAATAAGTAATCGTACTGAGAAAATGAAAGTATGTCAGGGTCTTTGTTAAGTAAAAGCAACAAGTCATAAAATTTTTATCTTTGTGAAGAAATAGGTCTTCTTGGAGATAAAGGTATAAGGGACCTTTAGAGAAGAAGGTTTTAAAGAAAGTAATGAGTGAATGGAAACATCTCTTGCATGCAGTGGGCTCCACCATAGCATGCCGGCAATGTTACTCGCCTCCACCTGGGCCACGTAGGTAAGACTCAAACACATTCTGAACCAGGTGCTGGAGGAATGTGCGCTGAGACAGGCAGTCTTACGAGAAACTGTCCCAAGACCATTTCTCGCTTGCTTCCTGTCTTGCAGGAGGCTGTTAGGAGGCAGTTTCTCCTCTCTCTCCTTAGTTCCATCAGTCCTGACACTATCTGGCCCTCAATTGAGTACTGCTCGAAACTATTAAAGTGCTTGACTTTGGTTTAGAGTTGGCTCCCTAAAGATAGACCCCCAGAACCACTCTTGTCTCTCACCTGGCTCTTTCCATGTGGTGTTCTGTGGAAATAGGGATGTGAGGAGCTGGCACCAGCAACCACGGTTTTGTTTGTGAAAGTTTTATATACTTGCCGTCTCCATTGGGGCTCACTGTCTCCATTTCGGATGAATGCCTGTCAGGACTGCAGGCCAACCTAGCAGCTCTGTGGGCTGTGGCTGAGGGATTGATCACTGCTTGACTGGTGCAGAGGTTATAGTGAATAATAACCTGCTATCTCGTGTTGCTTATAGGACACCCCCCAGTTGCCCTATTCATACCCATCTTTACTTATTTTCATATGTTTTCCTCTGAGCACTTCTTCCTCTCTTCAAACACATTATGTTTTGTTTTGCTAGATGGATGGAGGTTTCTTTATTTATCATTTATCTCCTTTCCACCTATGAACTTGGACACACTGATGGATATTTACCAAAATGCTAAACACAGTATGACTGCAAATGTAAAAAAAACCCAACACAATAAAAGGAGGAACTAAAGTGCATTGTGTTTTTTTAAAACAGGGTTGATGGTGGTGGTGGTTCTTTTCTGTAATTATTCCTGCATCGTCTTCTAATAGTCTAAATGCGCTTTCCCTTCTCATTTGTAGTAGACAGCGACCAGCGATTGCTTGGCTTCTCTGTCAGACCGTAAGCCCTCTCCGTGCTCAAGCTTAGCGCCACATTTTCACTCCTGCGCTCACCTTCATCCTTTGTCTCTAAGAACAACTGAGCTTCCAAAGTCTTGCATTACTTTTTTCTTTTTAGTTTTTTTCTTCTCCTACATCATATAATCATGGTCAGGGGTCATACAGTATTATAAAAATTAAAAAAAAACAAAACAAGAATAAAACAACATCATCAAACTAGAAAAATCACTGATCTTACATCGAATGCCTGTCTGTTCTTTCACCACCAAACTTCTTGTGGAGTAAGAAGTAGCCGACATTAATGGCTCCTACGTGTTTACTTCCACTAGGTCCCAAGGTCACCGTAATCTGGTGTCTACTCCCTGCGCCCCACTGAGAGCTAATCTGGTCACAAATGAATAATCACAGATTTCTCAGCCTTTTTTTTTTTCTTCTTTTCTGTTTATTGTTGAAAGTATTACAAATGTCCCCTTTTCTCCCTGCATTGAGCCCCTCTACCCCAAATTTACCCCCCCAGGCCTTCACCCCATTATTGTCTGTGTCCATGGGTTATGCAGATATGCGTATAAGTTCTTTGGTTAATCTCTTCCGACCCCCCACCCCCACCCTTTCCCTCTGAGATTCATCAGTCCGTTCCATGCTTCTATGTCTCTGGAACTCAGCCTTTAAAAATATATATATATACTTTTTATTGATTTTAGAGAGAGAGGCAGGGAGAGGGAGAGAGAGAAACGTCAATGAGAGAGAGTAATTGATCTGCTGCCTCCTGCACACCTCCTGCCAGGGATTGAGCCCTAAACCATGGCAGGCGCCCTGACTGAGAATCACACCGGGGACCTCTCGGTGCTTGGGACGATTCTCAACCCATTGAGCCACACCAGCCAAGGCTCAGTCTTCTTAATATGAGCTTGCATATGTAAAACAATTGCAACACAGAATTATTCTAGATTTTCCTCTAAGTATATGTCTACACTTTCTAAATATCATTTTTAGCTTGTCTAATTTTTCCTAAATATAGATCATTGTCATTTCTTTACTCAAATCTGTTTTTTAATCACATTCCTTCCTTAAAGATACCTAGTTTCTAAGCTTTAATAATTATATTTATGTGCTTGATTATTAAATTTGTATTTACAGCCCATATATTCTCCTGAGCTACATTTCTAGGAATTTACAGGAAATTTTTATTGGGTAAATTAGTAGCCCCTTAAAATTACTATACCCAAACACTGCTCAGCATCTTTAATTCCCATGTGTCTCTCTTATGCATTCCTTCTCTCTATATTAAATATGTCTATGATTCCAAACCTTCTAGAACCATCATTCAAGCCATTTCTACTTCAGATACCAACTATGCCCCCATCCATTTGACAGGTTCTCTTTATTTAACTTTTCCAGTGTCCCTTGAAGCAATCTCATCTTTTCATTCCTCACTCTTACTGTCCTAATTTAAGCCTTCATTACAACCCTTAAAATGGACCCATATCAGATTAGCTTATTGCCACTATTCCTTCCTCCCATAAGTTTTATGTACAAATAAGCTAGATATGCTTTTTTTGTGTACCCACAACCATTACCTCCCTCTCTCCTGGGAAAGCCCAGGGCTGCTTTAGCATTTACTGTCCTTTGTCCCCAGTGACAGTAACTCTGTAGTTCCTTCAGGTTCATCACAATTAGTCCAAGTCGGTCAGGTTTGTTTTATTTCCCTTGACATGATTGTTCTTGTCATGGCCTGTGACTCATTTCTAGCAAATTGTACCTGATGGGAAATCTGTAGTCTTCTGAGAGGTTTTTCTTATGGATTAAATGTGATTTCAAGGTTGAAAATGCTCCTGTTTTTAACAGGACATCAGCTCTCTGCCTGTGAAGCTCAGAACTGGTGCAGCTTCCTTTCTGTCATGGAGACACCAGCAGGTGTGGGGGTGATGAGGCACATGGATGGAAAGCCTCTGGTCTTCAGTGAATTCACGGAACAATTGAATTTGCTAACCCTTTAACCACCCTGCCTCCAGTTATTCTTATATAGCTAACCACTTACATTTAAAGCCTTTATGAATTAGGTAAATTAGTTTATGTGGGACTGTTATTTAGAACCAAAAGCATATCGGCTGCAACTCAAGTCACTTTATTGCTCTAATTGTTCTCTGTTCCCTCCAGAATAAATTATAACATGCTTAGCATTTCATTTATGTACCCATATGAACAGCCGCAGCATACCTTTCCAATTGTATCTTCCAAAACTACTCTCTTCACAGTTCTTATGCATTCAAAATAATCTGTTAATTCACTGTTCTCGAACATGCTTTAGAATCTTTCTCTCATTTACCTTGAAACTTCTTTCCCTTCCACTTGCCATAGCTCGAACCTATTTTTCTGTTGAAATTATTATGATTTCCTAAGGTTAAGAAACCAAAATATTCATGAAGTGACCCTGTTCCTCTGTTTGGAATTTAAAATCTCTCCATCTGCCAAGTCAGGTGGTAATTCTATTGGAGCACCTGTCACATTCTGTCCTGTAACATGAAATGTTGTGCATTGTGTCCCTTGTTTCTTTGTAGTTTCAATTATACTTAGCAATATCTATAGGCAGCTGTTAGTTAAAAGTATGCTCCGTAACCGAAACAGGAAAAAAAACCAAAAAACAAAACTTGGAACCCCCTAGCCCAGTGAAGAAAAAGGATACTTGGTGAAACTTACTCCTCCTTGAGAGCACAGGGATTGTGATTTTTGGATTTATCGCGGAGAAATTTTGCAGTGCGTATAAATTGAACACAAATGTTCATTACAGCATTGTTTATAATATGACAGAATTAAAGTGAGCCAATTTGGGTTGCCCTTCCTTTGTTTTTAATTAGTCTAGGGTAATGGGTTTTTGGAAATAATGGCATAGAGGTGAAATTTGCAGTCTCACAGCTTTCCTAATATCCACATCATCCCATTGGTTAACACATTCACCATCTGGTTAAGGTACTGTTTGCCAGGTTCTTTTTGGAAGCAAGTCACTAAGTCCAAAACCCTCTGGGGAGGGGAGGGGGGTAGATTGGTGGCAAGAATGAAGCTCCACCTGCTGTGAGGTAGAATATCTACATATATTATTTGGGATTCTCCTATGCAGATTTGTCCACCGCTTGCTTTATTCAATCATTTATTTACATTGGCATGGACTTGTGCTTACTTATTTTATAGTTGGGTTATAATCCAAAATGACTTTATTAATTTTGTAGTTTGCATTGTTCCACTTTGTCCATTGGGAGCTCTTTCAGCAGTCCAGTTTCTTTGATAGTCTATCTATTCCTCTTGCTCTCCACCCTACCTTTTCCCCTAATCTCATGCCTCCAGTACCTCATTGGCTTTCAGTATAACTCATACCTCAAACGAATACTTTCCAGTTCCATATTTAAAATTTTGTAAACCTACTTTGCATCATCTGATTTCTCTAGCAAAAATTAATTCAACACATGAGGAATTAGTAAAATATATTTGCTATGGTGAAAATTAGAATGCTTAGAATATAAAAAATAAATTACCAAGCCATCTGTTAGAGAAATCTTGATACTTAAAAGGACTTTCCTCTCCCTGACACTTGTACTTCTCTCCTACCTCTCATATGCTGCTCTAACTATGACAGCTGCCATGGGTGATTAGATTCCTCACCTGCAAAATCTAAATTACACATGCTTAATATATCACTTTATCTAAAATAAATGGACAGGCTCCCTATATTTATACATGGGTATATTTGTATATTGGCAACTTACATTCCACCACAGTGCAGAGGATGCCTCAATATGTCAGTTGCATTTGACGGGGAAAATTAAAATTGCTTTAATTTTTCAAAAAGGGCACAGCACTTTTATACACTTTTGTCTACTTGTCTGCCCAGTGTCAAGTGGCATTTTAAAACATTGGGTTGATTTTCATAGAAGAATTTGTTTAATATCATGGCTATTGATTGGAATTTAGCAAAGAACATAGTTACAAAAACAAGGCCACACCTATTCCCATATCATATGTTTTTTTAAAAATGCTTCTGTTTCTCAGAGGGAAGGGGGGGGTGGAGAGGGCGGGAAGAGATTAACCAAAGAATTTATATGTGTATAACCCGTGGACCCAGAAAATAGTATAGTGAAGGCGTTCAGGGGTACAGGAGGGGGGGCAGAGGCAGGGTGGGAGGCAGTGGTGGGAGGCAGTGGTGGGAGGGGCAAGGGGGAGGGAACAACTGTAATACTTTCAGTAATGAAGATAAATTAAAAAAAACAAAACAGAGGATGAGTCCAGAAGGACAAAAAAAACCCACACACTTTTGTTCCTAGTCTTTGGCTATTACAGAGGAAGAACAGAGATGGAAAGTGGTATAGTGGAATGTTATAAAGTTCAGAATCCTAGCTCCACTACTTAATATTTCTCATGTGTATAAAACAGATTAACAAGGTCATTATGATAATCAAATAAATCTAAAATAATTCTTAGTATTTTTATTTAGTCATCTGTGGAGCAGTGGTCAGCCATATTTAACTCTTATATTAAAATACATGCATATTTTCTTTAAAAATTAAGTAAGTTTTGGACACTTGAGTAAGTATTTTATAATTATTCACATGGCAAAGCAAAGTAAACATGATCATCCATTGAGCAAAATCCTCCCAGACAAGAATGCCCTTGCCTGGTGATTGGGGCTGGTCCTTGCCTTGAACCCACTTGTCTCTTGCAACCTCCCTGCCCCTTTCCAGAGGATTGAGCACCTGTCTGATGTTATTTAGGGGGGATGAAGGAAGGAAAAATATAACTACAACAGGATGTTTTCAATCCTATTAATTTCCTAATCTTTCTTTAATAAAAGCAAACACATTTCCAGTGGGGGAGAGTGAGCTCGTCTGGAACACATAGACTCAGCTTTATGCTACCTTGTTCCCAATTAAGGCTTACCTTGAAACTGGTTTTCATTTGATATTGCCTCTGGAAACCGATAGTGAGACTGTGGGGCTCCTAGTGAACTCATGCTCTGTGATCTTCAATCCCTAAGTGTGACCTTTTGTTTTTTCTAGTGTTCTACGCGTGTAAATGGAATCTTTGGAAGCAACATGAAGTTCATCAGAGTTGACAGAATATAAATAGGTAAGAAATTATCTCAGTGACTTTGAACATCTCAGTGTCCTAGAAGGATCAGTACTTTCTTCATGGGTGTATAAAAGTACCAAGGGCTATTTTAAACAGTGTGAAAATGCAAAACCATCATAAACACCCGCTGATGCCCACGCACATTTGCTATATTATTTCCTGGACCTTATGAATATGTATATACTTTCTGCATATCATATGTCTATTTTACTTCAAATACTTTTCAGGTTATTGAAGAATGTCAAATATTGTGTAAAATGTCAGTGACTGTGAAATTTACTACTGGGGACATGATTTAGGCACTGTGGCAAATACGTGCTGTCCAGGCCAAAATTAAAGAAAATATTCTTAGTTATTATATTTGTTATAACTAAATATATACTTACACTTAAAAAATCCTGAGTATGAGAAGGGTAGTCTGCATGAACTTTTCTAAGAAGCACAACTTATTTTAGGAATGAGGCCTAAACCTATAGATAGTTTTTCTCAGTGCTTATAACTTTTAAAATGTTTTCTGTTTTTATTGCAAGTATCATTTTATAAGCATTCTAAAACTGTTTCTAAAATATAGTTCTGGCAAAATAGACCTCTCATACCTGATGCTTTAATTTATGTGTTTATTTATTTATAAATCAAAGAAAAATGTTTTGAATACTTGTAGAGCCAATTTCATCTTCTGTTTATGGAAATGATAGGAGTTCATTTATTTCAGAAGTAAAGATCCCTGGAATCTGTGTACAATAAAAGCTACTTTAAATAATTTCTTCTTAAACAACTATGTGGTTTAAGTGATACTTTCTATCGACTGTTAAACTTGCTCACTCTCGCTCGATTGCTCTGGCTAACACTTCCAGTACTAATGTTGAATGACAGCGGTGATTGTGGATGTCCTGGTCTTGTTCCTGATCATAGAGTAAAAACTTTCATTTTCATCATTGAGTATGGTATTAGCTGAGGGTTTGTCATATATGGCCTTTATTATATTGAGGTACTTTCCTTCTATACCCGTTTCATTGTTTTAATCGTAAATGGATGCTGTATATTGTCAAATGCTTTTTCTGCATCTGTTGATATGATTATATGCTTTCTTTCATTCGCTTTGTTCAAGGGGTGTATTACACTGACCAGTTTGCATATGTTAAGCCATCTTTGTGTCCCTGGAATGAACCCCATGTGGTCGTGATGTATTGTTTTTGTGATGTATTGTGTTCTATTTGCTAGTGTCCTGTTTAGGAGTTTTGCATCTGTATTCATCAGAGATACTGGTCTGTAGTTTTCTTTTTTGTGTCTTATCCTTGATAGATTTTGGTGTCAGGGTTATGTTGGTTTTATAAAGTATGTTAGGAAGTATTGCCTCTTCTTCATTTTTTTTTGGAAGAGTTTGAGAAGGATAGGACTGGTCCTGGACTTTTACTTTTTGAGAAGTTTTTGACTGTTGTTTCGACTTCCTCACTGTTGATTGGTCTGTTTAGATTTTTCAGTTCATGATTCAGGCTAGAAAGGTTATGTATTTCTAGGAACTTATCTGTTTCTTTTAGGCTATTGAATTTGGTGGTTTTTTTTGATAGATGATTTGATCAAGATATGGTACATATACACCATGGAATGCTACTCAATAATCAGAAAAGATAAAATATAAAATACTGCCATTTGAGACAACATGGTTGGATCTTGAGAATATCATGCTAAGCAATATAAATAGACAGAAAAAGTCAACATCCATATGGTTCACTCATAGGTGGAATAAAACTAAAAGGAACAAAATGAACAAACAAAGCAAACAAACAAAAACACATAGACAACAGTCTGGTGGTTACCAGAGGGAAAGGGGGGTGGGGGGAGGCAGTAAAGGGTAAAGGGGGTCAAATATACAGTGAGGGAAGGAGATTTGATTTTGGGTGGTGGGTGCACAATATAACATACAGATGAGGTATCATAGAATTGTATATTTGAAACCTATATAATATTATTAACCAATGCTACAATAAATTTAATTTAAAAAGACAAAGAAAACCAGGCTAACTCATGCTCATAGAATGCTCACCACTTGTGACAAATAAGTCAGTTTCAGATGCTATGAATCAGTTGTTCATTTCTAAAACACTTTATGCCAATGTACTTATTGTAATTAAAAAATTAAGAGATTATGGAAAATGATACAGTATAAGCAAAAAACACTCTCATTATTTTTATGAAAAATAAGGTATTTGTAAAGATTTGATAAAAGTAAGTCACTAAAAATTGTTCTCTTTGTTTTTAGTTTCTGTTTTTAAAGCCTAAAATAATAAAAAATGCTAGTATCTAAAATAATACTGCAAAATAGTTTCTCTAGTGTTTATATTTAAGTTCTCTCACTTTACAGAAACAATAACTGGAAAACATATTGCTATGATATATGCCAGAAGTAAAAATAATTTCATACTTTAGAAATTTATTTAAATAAAAGATCTTAAATCATGCTATAACAACTGGATAACCACTTGATACAAGATAAGTTGGATTCTTTCTCTTTCCCACTTCAGAATAAATTCCAAATTGATTAGAGAATAAAATGTAAAAAAAACAGAACTATATATGAACTAGAAGCAAATTGGTGTGAAGTTTTCAGTGGGTGAAAATTGGGGGAAAAACACAATAAGCTAAGTCAAAACCAAACAGCAAACTGGGAAATAATATTTTCAATTTACATGACAAAAAGTTTGTATCCCTATCTTACCAAAAGCTCTAAACATCAACAACCTATAGCATAATGGGTAAGTGATATAAACTAAGCATTAAGAGAAAAAAAAAGTCAAACATATGAAAAGTTGCTTACCATCACTTATAAACAAGAGAAAGATGAACAAGCATTTTATGGCATCAGGTAGCAAAATTCCAAAAGCATGACATAATATATTAATGCAGCTATGGAGAAATGGGTAGTCTCATTCATTACTCATAAGATTGGGGGGAAAATAACATTATGATAGAGAAATAGTTGGCAATATCAGCAAAGTTGCACAGTGAATTAACCCTCTAATTCCACTTTTATGAATCAATCACCAAGACATATTGGCTAAAATATAAATACTCATTGTGGTGTTCTTTTTAATAGCAAATGATTGAAAACAACTTACTGCCACCTCAATAGGGAACTGAATGATTAAATCCTGTACGTAATGCAGTGAGATGCACTATAGCCATAAGAAAGAATGAATATATTTGTACAGTGATGTGACATGATTTCTGTGATATATGTGGAAAAGACACAGTATAGAATGGCGTATGTAATTTTTTACAATTGTCTATATGGGGAGGAAGAATCAACATAGAGGAGAAGGGACTGGAGGCAAGCCTTGACGTAAACAGCTTGTTATATAATTTCTAGTTGCAACCTTTTAAGTCTTACATAATTTAAAAAAAAACTGGATCAGAAAATAAAAATTACTTAAAAATAAAAGCTAATAAAACTACCTGTCAAGGTCGATTTAAAATATATTATACCTTTCTGTCCAAGTTAATTTAGGACATAATGTATTTTTCTATTCAGACTCAGTGAAATGTGTTTGAAGGAAAAATTGAACTGCAAAAACTCATGAAAACCATTCAGTTTTTTCACTTATTAGCAATAATGGTGTTATTACATTGAAACTAATTTATTTGTTATTGGGTAAAGCAGTGAAGTAATAAAACTGACTTTATTCTGAAACCAAAATTTTCAGTATAAGAGAAAATAAACACAGGTTTAAAATAAAACGGGTTAGATAAAAATCCTGTGGTAACGAATTTGAATTAGAGAAATATGAAGGCATACATTTGTTTTGTTTCTAAAATGCATTTTTACTAGTTCTATCTCTTGAAAACACAATGGTAATGGAGTGGCATCTGGACTGTGACTTCTCTAAATACCTTTTACCAATAAAAGAAGCAGCAGAGCTGCAGGAGGAAACATGGAAGATTAGCTGAAACATTGTGCCAAAAACCAAGGATGCTGTGAAAAAAAAGTTTACATCAAAAGAAAACAGAGGCAGTAAAGGAGGGACTTTGGGCAGTGTAACATATTTTCATGAAAAATATTAAATAGCTAAGTGGTATTTTTATATAGAAGCTTCAGTTCAATTAATCAAAAGAGGAGCTCAGTGCACTAGCTTGCTGGCCTTCAATCCAGGCTTCACCACCACCACCACCACCATCTCACCACCACTGATCCTAGCCCTTTAGAGTCAGGCTGTCTCGTGGACAGTGATGGGGAGGTACCTTACCAAAACAGAGGCCACTTCCATAACAAATTTCCTCTGGGAAACGGAGTTGGAAAAAGATGCAAGATCCCTTATTTATCTCTTCTACATGGTTCTTCCTACATTTGTTGTACATGATTTCCTTCATCAATTCATTTTTTAAAATATATTTTTATTGATTTCAGAGAGAGGAAGGGGGAGGGAGAGAGAGATAGAAACATCAATGATGAGGGAGAATCATGGATCTGCTGCCTCCTGCATGCCCCCTACTGGCAATCAAGCCTGAAACACATGCCCTGACCTGGAGCCGAACCACGACCTCCTGGTTCATGGGTTGACGCTCAAACACGGAGCCACACCGGCTGGGCAATGCATTTGATTCTTAACTCGCTCGTCTATTGCTTTTGAATACTTGCTCTGTGTAAACTGAAGAACAGTTATAGGCATGGCAGATAATTTCATTTCATTGAAGTAACTGTCAATAACAAAAGCTAAACTTACACAGCACTTATGTGCACTGGTATAAAGTCTAATACCATAATTCTCATGGAAATCCTATGAGGTAAATCTTGTTATGACTCCTGTTTTGCACATGAGATAAATTAGTTTGAGAGGTTAGAAGATCTGACCAGGTTAGAGTCCACAGCTGAGCTGGGCGAGAAACCCAGTCAGTGGGATGCCGGAGCCCATGCTTAACCCTCTTACAGAAGATAATTCTTTTAATCATTCCCACATATGCTTCTCTTTAACTTAATGAACAATATTGAAAATATCATTCTATATATTTATCTCATATAAATAGATTGCATTAAAATATTAATGCACACTCCATCTTCTTTTATTGTAATGAGTTCTCATTTATAATCTGCTGTTCTTTGTAAAGGGCCCTTCAATGGTACATACACATTCTTTTCAGTCAATTTAAGAATACATGTGCTTAAAATTATGGTGCTCTCCATATATAGAGACATTTTCAGATGATACTAATTAAAGGCTTCTTATTCTTCCCTCAGTTCTCTATTTTAAATCAAAATATTCTTTTAATAGATAGTAGATAGTACCTCCTTTTATGCTACAATTTAATAATACATAACACGAAATTTCTACAACATAAAATAGCTTTCTCTTCTTATCATTTGAAAGATTTCTTATTTATTTTATTACATCTTCAAAGAGAGGTAAAAATTCAAAATGTGAAAATTTTAAATTAATTTGTATTAAAGACAACTTTGAATTCTTTGCATAGGAGAGTATTGTATTAACATATACTTTGAAGTGAATTAAACTGTTAAGCAAAACCATTGCACAAATATTTATAGAACAATCTTAACAATTAAGTGAAGTTAAAGAGTACTCTAAACAATGTTGAATAAATTTCACTCGTTGTGATCTGATATGTTACTTTAAACAAATTATCAGTGGCAAAAAAAAGCTTTTGGATAAATGGTCTTTTCTTTCTTTAGCTCCGGTGGGGTGATTCATTTTTAAGCAATTTCAACTTAAAATGGCATAGTTGTGATAATTTGTTTAAATAAAAAACATATATGAAGTAATTAATTTTAGAAGGTGTCTTAAAGCAACATATTTTCTTACAAAGATACTTCACAAACAACTTTATATATATAATTTTATTTACTAGTAGGAAGAAGGTGATACATTATTTCTCTTTGTGTTTTTAAATCTATGTAATGGTAATGAAGTATTTCTTGGATTTATATTCTATTTGCATTATATTTGGACAAATATAATTTGTGCTAATAATATTTTCATGTTTATAAATTATAAGCAGGGAACAATATTATCTTAAAATGCTCATTTTTTGTATTCACACGAACACAAACACACACACTCAGATATAATGGGGCCACTTGAACATATGAACTTAATTATCTATCATTACTACAATCATTTAGCACTAAATTCCCAAATACCATGAATACTTACCCCAGAAGGAAAGTGCTGCTTTAATTTGTGGCATTTTTAATTTGATTAACATTTGCCTCCTTTGAATTATAAACAGGTTTTAATAATAACCTTTATGATTAGTGAATGATTTTTCCTAACTCTAAATGGGAATGAAAAAGAATGTAGATGTCAAGTGTTTTAGAATATGACTTCTAGCTAATTTAATTAAATTAGCTAACATTTTTGAGAAAACTTAACTTTCATATACTCTGTCTCCTATGATAGTTGCAGAAACCCTGTGAGGTTACTATTCTCTACTCCATTTCACAGATGGGAAAAGCGAATTTCAGAGAGTACATGAGTCGTCCAAGGTCATTCAGCTAATAATTTAGATTCAGACTAAGTTCAGATTTTTTCTATTTTCTTGCTGTAGCTACTCATTATAAGTAATATTTTATTATTGGAAAAATATAAGTTTGATGATTTGTTGATAGTACTCTAAGCTTGACACTTCCCCTTCAAATTTAGATTTGGTGCTCATTGATAAGAAATTTAACTGCGTAAAATGTGTTATTAATTTTGGAACAGAACATTCAGTTAGATTTCTTGTGCCATGCACATCATTTAAATTGTTTCCTCCGATGTCATTCTGAATCACTATAACTGCATATATATATATATATAAAAATACATTTTATATATCAAAATATATTTATTATATTTAATTTACGTGTATATTTGTTACATATTTATTTGTTACATATGTATTTATTTTTGAACCCTTTAGGTTAGGTTTTTTTCATATAAACAAAATGTTTTAGAGAGCAAGTGTCTTTTAATATCCAGTGCTTCCCATATTTTTTAAAGTTAATTCTATCACATACTAGACAACATCGTCATTCCTGTGATTGAATAACGTGAAAGAGCTACCCCGAGCTGGTAATGAACTAGTGTAGCTAACCTGGGGAACAACTGATATGTGAGTGCTGGGAGATGCTTTAGTAGTAATTCTCCCACATTCAGATCCCACATAAGCAACGTGAAAAATACAGTGTTGGAGTCACAGTTCACGACTGCCATGCCCTATGCTCAGGAGAAGCTCAACACTGATTGAAATGCCTGGGAACTATAATAACCACATGCAAACATCCTCAGGTAGATCACCATTTCTGTTATTTATACTTATAACAAGGTTTGGAATAGCATGGTTACATAGATAAGTTGTGTCTCATATAGACAAAACATAAAATAAATCAGAGTACTTTAAATCCCTGGGTAAATTTGAAACCCAATATGAAAAAATATATACAGTCAAAAGAGTTTTTTTTTAATATTTGGGATGACTTCCTGATACTATATTATTTGCTTTATAGCGCTATAGGGAACATTCTTGATCGAAACGGCAATGACAGGCAATAACGATACGCCATACTCTGTGGAAAGCTGCACCGACTTGTGAATTATTTCTCTTCATATGAGTTTGGAGAATTGATGTCCTTGAAGCATATATTGTCATCTACCAATAAAATTCAAAACAAATCATAGCAGGAGAGACACTTTGTGAAAATTACTAGAATAAGAAGAAAGGCATAGTATTTAATTCATGATAGTAAACACTAATTTTTTTATTTATTTAATCTTATTATATGATTTCTCTTATTGATATAAAAATTTCAGTAAATGAAAGTCAAAGAGTATAGCAAACATGCAAAAATAAAAGCAATATTATTCACATACATCCCTTTCTGAATAACAATTTCACTACTCCTTCTTAGAAGCAATGATTTCCAAACGTCTGTAGTTTGGATTCTCCTGTTTTTCTTCACAATGCTAAGTAATTCTCTGTATTAGCATTTACTTCAGTAAATATTTATTGAATATGGATAAATGCATGTTAAAAGTTGTCAGTCTTTATGTAAATATAGGTAGGGAAGCAGGAATTTTCAGCTATATTGTTTGAGGAATAGTAACTAATGTAGTTGGGCTGTAGTCAAGGTCATAATGAAGGTCAAGGCACCAAGCTTGAAAGGGAGTAAACACTTGGTACTGTATGAGTATCTCCTCAGTTCATAATTTAATCAACAGAAGATAAGCATTATAGGAGATGATATTTTTTTCAAGCTGTGGGTGTGTCACCTTTATACATGAAAGTGCTCATATTTAGGGAATTGAAAGACTTTTAAATATGTCTCTGATCATACCATCCCACATAGGCATTTTTATGAATAAGGGCATATTTTCCTTGTATAATAACATGGGGGTTATTTTCTTTGAGGAACACTTTGTTTTCATTTTTTAGTATTCTTAAATATATTTATGGAAAGATAATGGGAAATTTATGTTCTGAGATCCTTGCTAGTCAATATCCAAACTATTGTGAGTATATATGAAGAGGTGATTTAATTTAACTAACGTGTACCAACATGTAATATAGTTCCTCACTCTGGTTAGGAGCAAATTATTTAGTAAACTCAGATATTTCCTTCAGAAATAACCATTGTATATTGATCAGAAGAAAGCTACTTTTTTCAGTGTAGGATGTGACACACTGAGGAAGAAGGAATTTGGGGACTAGTGGGCACAGCTGCACAGGTATTATCAGCAACAGCAAGAGTTTTGGGTGGCAGGTGCAATTGGCTAGACATTGGGAAAAGCATGCTGTGCTCTTTGCAGAAAAAGGTGCAATCCATACCCTTACCCTTTGTGGAGACAAACTAGATTTGCTGCAATTAATAGGCGAAGCTTAGAAGTTGGATACAGTTTTTAAAAGGTAGGACACATAATGAGTTCAAAAATCAAAGCAAGGGGCAGGGGATCACAAGGAAGCTGAGCTAAGATTCTGTGGGCTTTGAGGGAAGAATTCGGTGTCTGCCTGTTACTGTATTAAGTCTCCTGTAAGAAAGTTTTAGCTGTCTAAAGATGATCAAATGGGTATTAGTAAAGATATATTTGCTTTTCTTATGTATTTAACATCTAACTATAAACCTGGATTGAACGTATAGTTAAAAAGAGGTACATTTAATGTCTGAAATATTCTAAATGTAATATTACAGCTCTTGGTAAAAAAAAAAAAAGGGGGAAGGAAAGCAGGAAGGGAAGGGGAAGGGAGAGAGAGAGAATAAAGAATAAAAGAAAGGAAATAAAAAATATTTCTTTAGTAGCTTAGGCTACTATATTCTTCTCAACTGATAGCACATAATAATAATATTGCTTCAACTCCCAAGTTCCCTCAGTTTTTACTCTTTTAAGTACAGAAGTTATTTTTATGTAAATATGTGTTTGAGTATGGGCATGAAAGGGAAAATGACTATTTTTGAAGTAGCATCAATTGTCGAGAATGAAGATAAGAACCAAAAGAATCTTTAACTTGTTAATATTTTATTTAAATATTTTAAGTATTGTTATACAGCACTGATCTATAGATTTTTATTTTGGGATATTTCACTAAGTTTTGTTTGTACTGCGATAGCATTTTACTTTATTTTATTTTATTTTTTTACTTTATTGTTAAAAATATTACAGATGTCCCCTTTTTTCCCCCTTGATCCCTTCCACCCCACATGCACTCCTCACCTCAGGTTTTCACAATACTATTGTCTGTATCCATGGGCTACGCATATATGCATGTAAATTCTTTGGTTAATCTCTCCCCACCCACCCATCCACCCCCACCTTCCCTCTAAGATTCATCAGTCTGTTCCATGCTTCTATGTCACTGAATCTATTTTGTTCATCAGTTTAGACTTTGAGCAAGGGATTCTAGTTGACTATTAATTTCATTTTATTCAAAACTGAATTTGTTTAAATTTGTATCTGCTCTCCTGCTCTATCACTACTATATGATTTAAACTGTATTTATTTTACAGAGTGAATACTGAAGAACATTTTGTTTGAAATAAATATGTTGAGTAAGTTTCCCAGGGAATGTATCTGTGGTGATAATGATTGCATAAAAATTAGTTTTTTGTGCCTACCATTACCTGAGAATAATAGAATACTAATAATAAAGTTAATCCTTTAACAATTTGTCACCTGGTGTTGTCAAAGCAAACAACATTGACATAATGTTTAATACTTACCCTAAGCGTTGTTTACCTAAAACTGTCAAACAAGATTAGTTCCATTTCAACATCACTTTCTAGTATGTTGCATTGTTTAATGTTCACATTTAAATAGTTTATTTACTTTCTACAGCCAATCTGTCAGCAGTTTTACTTCCAGTACCTAAATTTCAAACTTGAATTTGTCCTTGAGTCTTCTCTCTCAACCCCAGTTCCCAATCACTATGCTTATATTTGTTGGTACCACTCCATCTTTTTAGTACTACTGGAGATAATTCTAGAATAAATTCTCATCAAGTGTAATTTGCATTAATGTCAAAATCTTCTAATTCCTTTTTTCTGCTTTTAATTGTATATTCCTCAAATCCAGCTATCACACCTACTCTAGAGCAATGGATTTAAAAAAAAAAAATGTGTTCATACCCGGCAGGCTTGGCTCGGTAGTTGGGCATTAACCTATGATCCAGGAGATCATGGTTTGATGCCTGGTCAGGGCACATGCCCAGGTTGTGGGCTGGATCCCCAGCAGGGGTCGTGCAGGAGGCAGCCGATCAATGACCTTCCCTCATCATTGATGTTTCTCTCTCTCCCTCTTCCTTCCTCTCTCTGAAATCAATAAAAACATATTTTTAAAAATCTGTTCATGTGTCAATTGTTTAGTCATTTTGCAGTTCAGAAAATAATTACTGACCTTTTCGTTTTGTAGTTTCTGGATATGGAATTCATTTATCAGGAAGAGCAGGAGGTGGGCAATTCAACAAACCGATCAGATTTGATTAAGGTTGTTTACAATATAAAATTTCCATTGCTTCAAATCAGTTCATATATTTCTCTTTTTGATTTGGTCTTTGAAATCTCCCCATTCTTTTTATCACTGCTGCCCCATGCCAGGGAGCGCATGCACCAGAAATGCTGGTCCACTTTATTTCTCTGAGCGCACCTTGGTTTTACCCACCACACTCCTGTTCCTGCTGTTCCCTCAGTCCATAATGCTTGCATGACTCATCCTTCCTGAATTTGAGGATTCAAACCAATATTCTGCAATCCAGAAAGGTTTCTTTAACCACTTGAAAGCATTGATCATTAAGAATGAGACAAAAACCGAAAAGCTTTCTTTAGTGTTTGAATAGTGATTAGTGGATTCTCTGTCACTGCCTTTGCCATAAGGTATGACAGTTACAGTCCCTGTGTCTGACACCCTCTAACTGCAAGCTTTTTTGAAGATAAAGATCATTATTATTCATCTTGTTTTTCCTGGCACTGATTTTGGCACATGGTGGGGATAAATTTTCCCAATTAATGTGTGAAGAGAAAAATAAAATTTACAGAGCACATTTCTGCATTTTCAAGGTCACTTTCAATTGATTAATTTGGGGTAATGTTTCCTGATAAAAGAATCAGGCCAAGTAGTTGGAAATATATATATAGGTTCCGTCTGATGCAACTCTGTGAAAATTATATCTTAATTACTATTCAGGATGTACATTCTTGATACTTCTTACTAAGTATCTGTTGGCAAAGGAAAATAATTTCATTCTATCCTTCAAATTTCTCTCTGGGGTCCCTATAACAAAAGACAGATCTGCATGTCTTCCTCGGGTATAAATGGGAGGCAGGCAGGGGAAAACAAGCAACTGAAAGCAACAGCTTAGAACTCTGGTTTATAACGTACCTTCAACAACAACAAAAAACATTTGTGGAGAAAGGATATGACAAAGGAAAGCAGTTTTAGGCTCCCAAGGGTGACAGACTGTGGGAAGGTAAATATGTGGGGGAAACTAATGGTAGACGAAAGCTAGTTAGTAAGGTCTGTTACGTAGATGCTTCTGGTGCCTTCTCCAGGCTGATAGAGTCTAAAGTTGTCTCCGTGATTAACCTTTGTTTTTCCTGTTAGGAAGGGGAGAAGGGACACCTTTGTGTATGTATGTGCTGCTTTTAGGCAAATAGTGGGAAGACAGGAACTTTTCTTGTATCTGCTTCTTCTCAATAGTCTGCAGCTCAAAATAATCCCAAAGTGGCTTATTTTGAAGTGACATATTCTGCTGCCTTTCATGTTGGAACATGGATTTCAAGGAAAAAATAGAAAATAAAACACTAAAAATATAATGTTTTAAATACTTCAGAATGTATTTAAAAGCATTATGCTGCAATATATTCCTATTTTTTCTATTTGAGAATTAACTATTATTTTAATGTGGTAATTAGAAAAATGTCATTTAAAATTTATAGCATACATGACTCGAGTTTATTAATGTAAGACAAAATATTAAACTAGGTCAAACTAGATTATGAGCTAAAAGTATATCTAATTGAACATTTTTTAACATTTTTTGATTTTTTAACATATACTAATTTATTGAAAGGTATTATATATTTACATTTATAGAGCATTTTAATAAATCAAAGTCATTTGAGTGCTTTTAATTGAACTTTTATAAAGGGGAAAACTTGATGCTTCAAGTGATATAATCCCACGTACAAAGCAATTGCATGGTTTATACATATATTTGGATGCTAATTTCTTACTTCTAATGCCTTAGCTGGTTTAAAGTTTTATTTTAAAACTTCAAAGTTGATGTTTTGTCGATATTTGTAGAGTATCTCAAATTGTAGTGTTATTTAATGATGGATTTAGACTGGTTCTTGGCATATTTATGACTCCAATCAGCTTAAATTTTATCTGCTTTTCTGGAATAAAGCTATTTAGCTACAAAAGAGTCAAACAGTTTGAAGATTATCAAACAGTGTGTGTTCTTTTAGTAATATAGCTTAAAGTGTTCCGATTGTGGGGGGCGGATCCTTGAAAGCAGTAAGCCATCAAACAAATGCATCAAGTTCCACAAAAGGTCTTATGATTCATTTTTTTGGTGGCATTTGTTTGTATTCTTCTTTATATTTTTATTGTACTCATTAAGTGAATAAGGTTAATTTTAGGAAGGAAGAGATTTAAAAATTGCTTCTTATCATGATCTTATCAGTTTCATGATTTCTGAACACCCTTTAAAATTAATATGCTGTGTTATTCCCAACATTTCATGTTAAATAAGGTATTCAAGGATAGACATAAGAGGTCCCGTTATTTGAGGGACCTTTTCTACACAAATACTTCTTGTGTGAAAACGGTCTCTATTAACATAAGTAAATTATGCTCTTTAAAAAATTGTAATAAAAATTAAGAATGTAATGTCTTTTTTATGTCCAGAGTCTTAAAACTTTCTGAAAATTAGAATTTTATGTTATGGAAGAGAGGGAGAAGTGAAAATCAAAAGTAAGATTGTGTCTGGTGAAACTTTATTCACATTATGTGAAGTCTTTTTCCATTCAAGTTTATCAATTAGGCCCCTTTAGTTTACACAGTGGTGGAAAAAAAGCTTGTTTCTATTCTGCCACCTGTCCACTGAAGGCCAGCAGGAGGCACTGTTCCACTCCAATCATCAGCCTGGGGAAGAAAGTGTGGTGAAGCATATGGTGTTTTTTCAAAATGTCAACCTAGAATTAATTGACAAGGGCCTCTCTTGCTCACATTTCATTGCCCAAGAAGACTGACATGGACACATTCAACTTCAAATGCAGTGAACTTGCAATGGCCTGGCAGAACAAATGTGGAATGCTTGTGAGAGAACTTGCATCTTCTGTTGAATATGAAAATGTAGAAAAATATGAAATAATAAATGTCTGTGATATAAATGACCAACAAAGAATGTTTTTAAAAAGTGCTAAACAAAGGATAGAATCTCAATACAGTGTTTCACATACCATAAAGATAGCTTCAAAGTATGTAAGATTTTGACAGAATGCGCTTTTCACACTCATCTCTCACCTTCTCTGGTACGGCAGCCTTCACCTTGTTCCCTGTATCTATGGTTCTGTTTATATTTTGTTTTTTTATTCATTTCTCCTCAATCTTTTGTTTGTTTGTTTGTTTATATTCCGCATATAAGTGAAATCATGTGGTGTTTGTCTTTCTAGGTCGGCTTTGTTTCATTTAGCCTAATACCCCCTAGGTCCATCCATGTGGTCACGAATGGCAAGGCTGCGTTCTTTCTTATTGCTGACTAGCAGTGAGATTTTATCAGGTTCATGGTTTGGATTAAGCGGCTAGTTTCCCATCATACCCTATTAATACCGTTGTCATATAGAATAGTTTCAGCAGAGTTAAGCATAATCTCTGTGACTCGATGCATAACTATGTTACCATTTACACATGTGCTCTCCATTGCTCAGAGCTGGAGGACTTCGGTTTCTCGGCTTAATAATAAAAGGTATTAGTTACATGGAATCTCTTATTCTTAAATGCAGGTTATTGGAGTCAGCAGAACAGTACTGTCTCTCTAGACAATAACAGATGCTTGCTACCTCTTGCATTTCCAACACTCTGATTCAGGCATTTTAAAACACATCACAGCCTGTGGCCTCAGAGGGTAGCATCACGCAATCAAGACACAATGAAGCCAGATGTATTTCAACTTCTGAATACACTGTGTAATTGGGTCTGGCATGAATTATTGCAAGATCTATCTTCTCCCACATCAATAAAGAAAACAATCCCAGTATTTTAGAGAACCTCATTTTTGGTTTTCCAGCATTTTTAGCATTAATAGATAATGCATTTTATTAGTTTTAAACATATTCAGTTATCTTTTTAATACTTAATTTAATAAAACAATTTTAAGTAATGTTTTGTGTAGGTATAAGGGCATTTCTCTAGTTGAAAGTATGGAAATATTTTTGAGTATTTTAAACCATAGATTTATAAAGATTTTATTTCTATTTTAAACTTTTTAAAAACACAAATGTATAAACAGTTCAACATACAGCTGTTTTCTTCAATTAGAGTTCCTGAATAGAAATTATGAAAGAATGCAGAACTGAAATTTATTTGAGTGCTTGAAATTTGCTTTAAATAAATTAAGCCCTGAATGTTTACAGAACTTCACATTTTTCATCTTGAATATTACTTTTGCTTGAAAATACTAAGTAAATAGGCTTCTCTCTTTTAGAAATATATGTGGTTTGTCACTACCTTCATAGACTTGGCTGGGGTAAATTGTTATTTTCCCAAAAAGTAAACTTTTCTTGAATGTCACTGTGTAGAATTTTGAGCACAGTTGTTCATGCTGGGTTTTCTAAGCTGAAAGATGTCACTGCCGGGTCTTAAACACATGGGGCACAGTGCCAGTGAGAACAACTTGCCCAATATCTGTCAAGCCAGGACAAGCGTGGGGCAGTACCCAGAATCCATGAAGAATATTCTGAAGGTCAGAACATCAGCTAACTTCAAAGAGATCATAGTGAACCTTTAAAGAGAATAAAGTATCCTATTGCTTTTAACATGCAGGAAAGGAACCTGGATTTCTTGGCTATAAGAAATTAAAATGAATATTGATGGCTTGGTTAGAAGTTACACACTTTAGGAAGCATTATGTATGGCTCAATAATAACGCTACCCATAATTAAAGAGACGATATGATAAATTTCTGCTTTCGAATGACTGGATAATTTTTCAGGTATTTAAAACCTAGAAAATATTTTTAGTTAAAATGGATAGTAAATGAATCCTAGCAGTTTGAAAAATGAGAGATTAATTATTTATCTAGGATGATAAGCAATAAAGAACAGGTGTGCTCTGATTCAAAGTAAGATTTATGTCACTCTATAGAAAAAGGGAATTCAATTTCCCATCTCTAGAAGGGGACAAGTATATAGTCATCATTTTTTTCCTGCAACTTGAACAAGTAATAGATGTCAGATATTTTTAAGCTACATATTTAAAGTGAAAGTAATAGACATGATCAAAGTGTTTGTTTTTGAGCGTTTCTCAACTGGGTAGCAGCAAACAAGACAAGGGAACGACACAGAGAAAAAATACAGACTATATGGAGGAAAAATAGGTAAGGGGATCTCAAATAAATATATCAGCCGAAACCAGCTGAAAAACTACCTTCATATAGAACACATTGGAATTTTCCTCAGTTTTTTAATTTGCAGTGGTTTGGGGTAACGTCTTACTTAATGCTACATTGAGGACTGGGGACAATTTTTTTTCTTTTACATGTCCTCCAACTGCTATTACATTTTTAATGCCTATCTGTCACTTGATCTTCCTTATTTCCCATGGGGACCAAGTTACAATAAAATGTTGTCCATGAGGTTTGCTACCATGTCCCTAAACTTGACCTAGAGCATAGACCATTCATATTACATATTCAAAGAAATATACTGGATAGATACAACATCAGAATAGTGAAACTGGGAGATGTTTTCTTAATTTAAAACGGGCATATGCGTTATTTTTTTTCTTCTCATTTTGCTTTATGGTAGTTATTAAAATTAAAAAATCATTTCATCATGAGAAATGGGAATTGTTAAAAGTCAGTAGATAGTAGAAAATGTGTTGTGATGTTTTAATGTTTAAATACATTTAAAATGTTAACACCTTAATTTTTTTCATTAAGAAAAGGCATTGTTGTCCTGAGAGAAGGTGTGAAACTATTCTTGAAGAGGTTGTAAGGTAATTTCTCTGTAAGCTTCTTGTTAATTAATAATGACTCCTAATTAATAAATCACATTTTGTCATACCATGCAGTAAATAAGATATATACATTAAATGACTAAATGACTCACATCTTGTAAATGGGAAGATGGCTAGGCCTCAAATTTTAGTCTAAATTTGATAAACAATCTGAAAAATTTAAACAGAATTACAAATTTGTTCTAATAAAATATTTCTATAGCAGAGAATCTAAATCATAAATAAACATTTTGCCACAGGCTTTTTTCTGTAGACAGACTTGAATGGCCTTAAAATTACATTTTTTCCAGGTCCCATAAGTGTTGTTTTCAATTCAAGAAGAACAACATCTGTATTTAGAATGTCACCGGGACACAATTAATAAGCTAGGTTTCCACTAAATGTTTACACGGATTTTCAAAGCACTGGCTGTGTGTTCTAACAGTTAGGAGCAAACTGAACTGGCTAGAAAGACAAAAGACAGCACCACTTTCATAAGACTCAAGTAATCAAGGAGAAATACTGTAATTGTACTGATTTCTAGATTAGTTTAATTTTTTTAAAAAATTATTGATTGATTTTAGAGAGAGGAAGGGAGGAAGAGAGAGAGAGAGAGAGAGATTGATTTATTGTTCTACTTACTTATTCATTCATTGGTTGGTTCTTGTATGTGCTCTGACCGGGATCAAACCCGAAATCTTGGCATATCAGGACGGCGGGCTAACCAACTGAGCTACCCTGCTAGGGCTTATATTAGTTTAACTTTTTAAAAATTACTTACATTAACTACCCAATTAATTTGACCACTTTTTTGATAAATTTATAAGATTTTAACATTCCAAAAACCCATAAGAAAAGTCTTTTTAAAATATAGCTTTTAATTCTTATCAATTAGACTTCCAATTATGTTAATAAATAATGCTAAACTTTATGAATTAATGCACATAAGGAAAAATTTTCAGTGATGCACTGATGAATTCTCAGTAAGCAGTTAATTTTAAATGAAAGAAATATATCTATTAAAAATGATTGATGGACTTTGTAGATGTAATATATATATATCATATATGTATGTTTAACATATACATATATGTTAAATAGATTCACATAGAACATTTATTTTTTGTTCTTCTATACTTACATGACAGAATGAAACTGTTAGTCTGCCTTTTTCTATTTTTATCAGAAGTATCAGAATATTTTTTAAAGTATGCCATAATCCAGAACTAATTAAACACTTCAAACCTTCAACAGAAAATTGGGAAAACTTGAAAACAGAAACATTAAAAACATCAAAACATTTAAGTTTTACCCATCAAACCACTCATCATATGTGTTGGTGCATACTTTTCATGATTTTTCAAAATATTTGAAATGTTTTTGAATCATTTTTAAACAAAATTTACATTTATGAACACTTTCAGAATAAACCAAATGGATCAGCTTTTCCATTTGAGTATAATTGCGTGATAACTGTACATATGTCTGGATATGCAGGAAGCTGTCTGTGATATATCACTTATTACAATTTCTCCCTTTTGAAACAGTACTCTCTTTGCAGCTTTTTGGTGAAGGAGAGTATCTGATTTTAGACCACTGGAGGGTAAAACTTCTCAGACCTAAAGGCAAAAACGTTTGCCCAGCTCCAATGTTGCTGTTGACTGATATGTGACCATCCTCAATTAACTTGCTTTCTCTAATCTTAGATTTCTCTGTTAGTGAAATAAGAAAATTGACTAAGTGATCCTCAAGATCTCTTCAAGAACTAATATTACATGTTATAGCCATTTATGGAATGAAAGCATTTCCTTTTTTATGGTCTTAGTGTCTCACCATCATTACCATCCTCTCTCTTTATTTATTTCAATTCCAAATGAAATAGTGTGCTATTGTACTGTATATGTGGATGGAGGTACATTTGGGGGTATCTCTATCTTTATATGACTTGTTTAAGATATCTTTTGTTTTAATTTAATATTTTGTATTAAAATAGTGCCGATATGTGGTTTGAAAAGTCAAAGAGTACAATAAGTTTATAAGAAATAATAGGAGCTTCCTATCCCATCTTCCTCACATTTTCCTGTTGTCTGCTTTCAACTCTTTTCATTGTTTCTTCTGTAATATAAATATATATACAAAAACTACATGGCTGTTATTATATTATTATATTAATAATAGTCATGCTTTTATCTTTCCATTTTACACAATACCTACCAAATTCCTTTTATTAAAGATAAGAGCTTCACTTTCTTACTATTGAACTGTTTCCCCTGTTTTAACATGCAGTTTATGCTAAACTTTAAGCGAGAGGAAGTAATCATTAGCAAAAATCTGTGTAATTAAATCAAACTACAAGACAACATTAGGCTCAATATATCTTTTTCCAGAATACTCTAACACTATAATATGCTGGTGGGTTAACCACTTAACTCTATTATAAAGAAAGGTTAAGGTTAGGGCTGGATGGCTCAGTTGGCTGGACCACCATCCCCTGCACCAGAAGGTTGGGGGTTCGATCCCCTGTCTGGGCATGTGAGGGAGGCAACAGATCGATGTTTCTCACATAGATGTTTTTCTCTCTCTCCCCTTTCCTCTCTTTAAACATATCCTCAAGTAAGGATTAAAAAAGCAAAAAGTGATTAAGACAACTGTATTAAAATTAGCTATAGCTTCAACATGAATATAAAACTCCTGAGATTCTGTTGCTGTAACAGCTGCTATATGGCAAGACAAAATGTGATCGCTAAACAGGAACAGGAAAAGCCTGCTTTGTGGGTATAAGAGGCTCGTGTAGTGTTCTGTGTAGTGGAATTCCAATAGAAAAGAACATGGGTTTAAGGATTATAGCACCATAACCATTATCATAAACCTGTTCTGAAAAATAGATATGAATTACAGCGGTAGGTAGGAATTTTCTGAGTTTTTAAGAGAGAAATTCATTGCTAAAAAGAAGCTGGGTACTAACCTCAATTATCATTATTATTAGAAAAAACTGGTGATTTATAAATACTCTTTTATAAGCTTTAAAATCTGTTTTCTATGCTGTTGCTCACTACATAAGGTAAGCCTGATGTTACTTTTTTCTTTAATAACAATGTAAAGGTAACATTTTTTAGTTTTTCAGAAGAAAACAAATATGAAAAAAGTCACTACATGTTTGGTGGACAGATGCTTTAGATAAAATGATATGTTTGGATGAACGAATTCTTTTTTCCACTTAATTTGATATTTGTATGTTTATTTCCTTTAGGCAATTGAGATTTCAAAAATATCACTATTATGTATATTTTTTCTTACTTTGGTATAAAGAAATTATACTGTTCACTGAAATTTTGTGTGAACAGGTATGTCTCTAATTACCTATGTATAAATAACAGTCCTTCCCACCATGAACACATATGTAGTTAATGCTTTAATTGTTGGACTTTGCAGAGCTTGTCACTGACATTATGCCTCTAAATTCATGGTTAGCTCCAGTAGTCACTCTCAGAAGAGTTACTCTGGCTTTTCCTTGCTTGATGCCCGGTGGCATTCTTCATTTTTTCCCTTCCCTGTTTCCCAGCGTGGAGTTTTTCAGCTCTAGGACAGTGTTGGAAAATTTGCTCAGGGTGACCAATGAAATTCCTCTGCTCCTTTCTTGAGTGTCTGCTTAGTTCACCTGACTTGGTTGAGCTACACAGTGATATTGTTGATCGTATATTAATACTTCATTAGTTCTCTTATATTTACTGTTTCAAAGCGCTTGTAAGAAAACTGCTCTAGAAGCAAAAGGTTGATTCCATTTCTCTGTGTGTGATTCAGGGTTGGTGGTACATTAGCACCATAATCTGACCAACTTCCAAGCAAGTTTTAGACAAATAATTGTTCAAACAGATTCAAATTGTTCAAATTATTATGGACACATTTTCTCTGTTAAGTAAAATTAAATTGTGTGTAGATACTAATGGGTTTAAAAATAATCTATTACTGAATCAATATATTGAAGCTACATTTAATTTTCTGAATAAAGATAGGACTTAACAATGATGTCTGCTGCCAGGAAAGGAAGATTAAATTCTAAGTATAATTTTTCATAGGCCTTCCCAAATAATTGAGGTTATATGCAAATATATAGGGAAGCATTGATGTCTTCCATGGTGTAAATGAATATGCAGTCAACAGAGACTTTCTGGGGAGTTGATATGTGAAGTTTTCAATGTTTGAGTAGCTGTGAGGAAAATGTACTAAAATAAGGGTTGTGATTGTGTTTTAATCTAATACCACCTCTCTAGTTGTCAAATTTAATCAGCTATCATCTCAGGGAAACATACTTATGTTCTGTGAACTAGCCATTACTCTAGAGAGTAGAATCTGTACACAAACAAAAACAAAACAAAACTTTGAGAATGAGTCATTCATTGTTTTTATATATATTTTAGGTACTGCTTATGCTTTATAGTCTAATGGAAATCCATATAATTTATCCGTCTTTAGTTGTACAACAGAATAAAAGCAGAGCAATAATTTTCTTCATTACTGTTATATAATGACACTGTCACAGACATAGGCTGCCCTGGGTATATTCCATTTGCCCCTCCAGGCTCTCTCTCCATTCCTTTTCACCCTGATATGCCCTGGAATGCTCATCTTCAATGGGCTGCATCGTCTGGGCTGATCCTAACCTAAGAGATATAAAAAAAATACAAAATTATTCCATGGAAGACATCAGTTGTCCCTTATATCTTTGTATGTAACCTCAATTTTTCTTTTTGGTGGGGGTATGAAAACCGAAACTTGGAATTTTACCTTCCCTTCTCAGTAGCAGACATCATTATGAAGTCTTATCTTTACTTGGATACTTTAGATCTCCAGCAGGGGATCTTTTCTTAGAAGGCAGAGGAGAGTGAAGTCAGAGCCAGTCCTTATTCCCCATTTACTCTCTGCTGCAGTCCAGGTGCCTGCAGCCTCCCCAGGCCCAGAGTGGCAGCAGGCACCGCTCACCCATCCATCTACCCTTGGTCACCAGAGGCACTCTTCCTTGTTTTCCCTTAGTCCCTTCCCAGACTCTCCTTCATTAAACTCTTGCAAATGATCCCACTTGCATGAAGTCTGAATATTGAACTGAACTTAGTATTTGTTGGAAAAAATCAGGCATAAAATTGAAAACAGAATTCCAAGTATGATAAAGCTTTGTTTGGAAATTAGTTTATAAATAAAGCTATAAAATATGAACAAATTTGATTTCCTTTTTTCAATAATAAATATATATAGATACAATACTAATAGCTGTTTAATTTTTCAGCATATAATACATTTATATGAAAACAATCTAGTGTATGTAAACAGGATAAACCCTTGTTTCTTAGCAATTGTTGCATGAAAGAGCACCATGTCTGAAATAACATTCATTAGTTTCAAAGTGTCTATTTTGTAATAGTGTGCTATTAATAAGACTTACAGTTTGTATGTGCGTCTGAAAAACATGCAATAATTTATAGAGTGTTCACATATGATTAATGCCCTTTATTTTTACCCTTCAGAGCATTTATTAATTATAACACTCCTTTATAAACACTTAGTATACACAGTTTTTCTTTGGTTAAGGCATTTTATATCTATGTTAAGAAAAGAGCAAATCTCCTCAATCAGAAACCTCAAAGACAAGTGTGCCAATGAGGGAAACATGTATGAAGTAACAGATACAGAGAGAGAGAGGTGCTGGTTGGAAATGAATATGCGTGTGCTGTGAAATCACAAGAAGGGAGCAGCAGCTCTCCCGTCTGTTATTGCCTCTGTCTCTGGTCTTAGATCCCTGGAAAAGTTCACTCCTAACCACTCTTCAGCAGGTCCATGTGTTTATGTTGCTCTATAGCAGTTCATATTCTTACCCTCTTAGGGAATAATGTGTCGGTTTGCAATCAAACGCTCCAAGGTATAGATGTATAGGGATTATCAACTCTATCCCAATTTTGCCTGATATTTCGCCATCGCAGGCAGGCGTATGTATAGTTCTAAACATTTTTAAGAGAGTAGGTAAAAAGAAAAGCTAATGACTGGACCTAGTCTTTGAAGGGTCTGTTTCTATTAAAATGCAAGAGATGTTTCCAAAAGCTATTCTTTTTAAATTTTATTTTATTAAATGTATTGAGGTGACATAGGTTAATAAGATTATATAGGTTTCAAGTGTATATTTCTGTGATACATGATCTGTATATTGCATTTTGTGCCCACCACCCAAAATCAAATCATTTTCTGTCACCATATATTTGACGCCCTTTACCGTTTACTGCGTCCCCCCCTTGTGGTAGCCACCATGCCGTTGTCTGTGTCTAAGAGTTTTTGTTTGTTTTTCGTGTTTATTTGTTGCTTTCAGTTTTATATCCCATATATGAGTGAAATCATATGGTTCTTAACTTTCTCTGTCCGACTTATTTCCCTTAGCACGATATTCCCCAAAGCTGTTCTTAATAGTGAAGTGTACTCAATAACCTTTGGCTGTCAGATTTAAAATTACATTATTTTCTACAATCCCATTAATTGTAAATGTAAAGCTTCCTGGTGTAAAATTTTATAGGAAAGTTTATATTAATGCCCTAAAATTTTGGAATATAGATCTACATTTAAAATAAAATCTTGAAGTACTTTTTCAATTAAACAAAAAAAGTACTTTAAATGGGCATTATTTAGAATAAACTTGAATTTATGAGTTTATGAAATAGTAAAAATACCAGAAAGCATTAGGTTACATAATTTAATTAAATTAACATTCTGAAACCCAAATTAAGTATTGTAAACATACTGAACAGGAGTGGATTAGACAGGAATTAATAACAGGACTTCTAATACTTCACATTTCCTCTCATTTTTATTGCACAAAGTGACAAGGGTGACACCTTTGTCTCCGGCTTACAGAGTTGGATGGGGAGTGCTGCCTTGTACTCAGATGCACAGTAACTGGAGAGGGACACATTCGGGAGCAGGGAATTGTCAGTCCAGTTTGGTCCTGCAGAGTTTTGAGGCTTCCCAGAAAGCTGTCCTGCAGCTGAGGGCAGGGTTCTGAATCTGAGAGGGCACATTTTCTGTCTACCCTTGTGATGGTGAATTTTCTGTCTCAACTTGGCACCCACATACACCTCCTTAAACCATAATCCCCAGAGAAAGACAATAATAAAGTCATACTTCTGCCTAACATGGTACAATTATCCTGAGTACAACCTAAAATGTACTAAGCCTTTCCCTGAAGAGGGTCCCAAGCCCTTGGGTGATGTTTACTCTTCTTGATATCTTATAACTTAAATATTATGATTTAAAGTTGATAACACTTAAATACTATGTAATAAAGTCAATACATCTTATATACCATGTTATGCAGAATTATGACATTATTATTGTCTTTATTTGGGGATCACGCATAGTTTAAGGAGATGTATATGAGTGCAAGTTCACAAGGGGTGGATTTGTGATGGTTAATTTTATGTGTCAACTAGCCCATGACTTCCAGATACTTGGATGAAAATTATTCTAGATGTTCTATGAAGATAAATTTTAAATGAGATTAATATTTAAATCAGTAGACACTGAGTAGAGTAAATTACCCACCATAATGTGTGTAGACCTCACCTAATCAGTTGAAGGTCTTAGGAGAGCAAAAGTGACTTTCCCCAAGGAAGAGGGGATTCTGACAACAGACTGACTTTGGACTTGAACTATAGCATAGACTCTTTCCTGGGTTCGTGCTGGCATATCCTGAAAACTGTGAACTTGCCAGCCTCCACAACCATACAATCATGTGAGCCAATTTCTTAAAATAAATACCTCCCTTCTCCTCTCTCTTTTAACTGCGGTGAACAATGGGAATGGGCCCTACTTGGGTTTGGGAATGTAGCCTCCTCCACTCCCAGGCAGCACAGAGTATACAGAATGTGTGGCAACAGGTACAGGTGTTATATAATATAATAATATGTAATATATAATAAACATATAATTACATGCATAACATATGTATTATATAATATTTAATATAAACTATACAAATACTACATATGTAAATATTATGTATAAATATACGTATATCTTTGTATATATACGTGCACATTTTATATCCCATTGGCTCTTTTTCTCTGGGGAACCCTAATGCAGTCCTTTGCCGTTGATGCGCAATGCCACACTCTATCACATATCATGCACCATCTGTGCTTGGAGGAGTATGAACTTGGAATTTGAGCTCCATTCCATCTAGCCAGTTTTAACTACTATGGTTGGATAATAAACCTCTTCTTTTGCAAAAGTGCCATGGGTACTTTTGACTTTTATAATTCCGTTAGGATTTGTACCAGTTTGGTAATTTATGCTAACATTTCTGGTGAGATTTCCATTAGTGCACCAATGGGATTTTTACTTGGAGATAAAACTATCCCATTTCTTCCACGTGCTAACATTTCCTCCTAGCAGGGCGGTTTTACTGAGCACCCCAAGTGTCTTGGGTTTCGGAAACATCTATGAAGGGAGATTTTGTGGTTTTCCCCAGGACAGGACCCACAGTACACTCAATTTTAAAAATAATATGTTATCATATTAATTTCTGAATTTATTCACAAAATACTAGATTGGTGTGAATTTGATACCCACATGTGACTAAGTTCCTGACTTCCCAAGGGTGTTTCTTATTGTAGCCTCGCTCCTGGAGGAGTGCAAGATTCCTTGGTAGTTCCCTGAACTGATGACCCGAATTGTTTGATTTCTTTTTACACACAGTAGGATTTCTGATTTTCTGCAGGCAGCTCAGCTTTAGGCAGGTCAGCAGGCAGCTTCCATTTTACTTGGTTCGGGTTTCCTAGAATCTCTGTTCATTTTTTTTTTTTTTTTTAAACTTGTCTTTATTGATTTCAGAGAGAGGAAGACAAGAGGGAGAGAGAAAGATAGAAACATCAGTGATGAGTCATTGATCTGCTACCTCCTGCACGCCTCCCACTGAGGATTGATCCCGAAACCAGGGCATGTGCCCTGACCGGGAATCTAACTGTGATCTCCTGAGCAACGCTGGCTGGGCTAGAATCTGTCCTTTGTGGATATTAACATCATAACTTCCTGCCTTTACCTGGTTTGCAGAGCTCCCAAGTACGTTTATCCCCCAGCTTTTGTAATCTAGACTTATTTTTCTTTGACTTCATTGACCATAATTGTTAAAGGCATGCTCACCTTCTTTAGTTTTTATTTTCCAAAACAAATTTAGTTCTTGGATTAATTATCCATCCTGAGGCTTTTGGAGTGGTAACCTGGCATAGAGATTTGGAAGTCGCTGTGAACTGACCATGTAGACTACATAAAAGTTTGCATTCTAGGAAGAGAATGCTACCTTGTCTTCTTGACCTCCCTTTTCTCATCTATAAAATAGAAATAATGAAATAATGAAAGGTATGGAGATCATTTTAGAAACCATTTGTGGCACCTTACAATTAATTTAGAACATGGTATATACTTAACAGGAAGCATGTTATAGCATTTTACGTAATTCAGCTCTCCGTGCATGAAGGAAGGGAATGAGCAAATGAGAGTTTAAAAATATTAAGAGTGCGAGAAATCTAGCTGCCGCTTTCATCACGGCACCCATTCTCAAGAGTACGCTTGACATGCATCAGTTTCTGCTGAAAAATTGAATACTGAGAGGCCTTAGTACAAATAATTACCGAGATGATTCAATTAGATATGTCCAAATTTTGGAATACTTTGGACTATTTATTTTCATGTTTTATCTGTCACTAAAATAAGCTTTTCTTATCATCATAAATTACTAAGATGAGGGGCCCATGAATAAAAGGGATTCTTCCCTTCCTCCTCCCCTCCTTTCCCCCTCACTCACCCCCTTCTCTCTCTCTGGATATCGGGCAGTGTCATACACATGCACATCTATCTATCTACCTATTCTGACACACATTATTCAATTTATGGGGGTTTTATACTTCGATTTTCTAACTCACTGAGATTAAATCTTATATCATCTTTTCCTTTAAAAATATAAGCACATAAAACTACTGAATATGACTCTGCTATATCGTATAGTTTGGCATTTTAATCAGGGAACATGGCTTTTTTACAACTTTACCTTGAGTCATAACTGTGTTTTGTGTCTATGTGCCATCTTTTTAAAAGCCAGTTTTCGAAGTGTTCCATGAACCCATCAAATAATAAGATCTATTATCTCTGTGATGTTCAATTTTTAATATATATTAATAAAAATCAATCTAATAATTTTGTATTATCAGCTTTTCCATGTTCCTAAAAGTGTGGTTCATAGATCTAAGGTGGTGGTTAGAAATGGACACAACTGGTACCTCTTCTATTCCTACTGAATCAAAATCCATAGTTGTGAATATCATAAGTCAGCATCATTATCTACATTCCTAACTAATTTTCATAAAAAGTGGAGTTTGAGAATTGTGGGTCTCTATATCCCTTTTATATTCAACAGTTTACCTGTTATATAAACACTAATGCTTAAACAAGGCCCAGGCAGCCGCAGCAGGCTCATTAGGTGTATTTTAATACTCACAATAATTGTATTGGTGGTGGTGTTAGTAAGTGTTAGAGTGCTTAAGCAATTTATCCATGATCATAGCTTTAGTAAATTGAAGGTTCAGTTCAATCTTAGGTCATCTCGGTCCAGCACCCTTGATCTTAACGACTGTATATATGGCTTCTATTAGAATAGAGCCATGAAACCACATGGTAAACTATGACTCTGTCAGATGTTCCTGATTTTAAAACAGACAAAGAGACTCCTGATGACAAAATCCTCATTGTTAAGTGTGTCCTTTATTAAAATAATATCATTGTCTTTGCTCCATTTCATGCGTTTCACAGTATAGTGGGAATTTTATCACAATGCCTGGTATTTTGCCATTTGCTTTGCACTGATCTATATTTGCTCAAGCTTTATTTTGGTCATTTTGATTTCACTTTCTCTCTCTCTTGTAAAGAGTGTATGCCAGATTGGTTTCCCTACCTTTGGTTGGTAAAAATTTAAAAAAAGAATAATTTAGGGTATTTACATCAAGGGGTTGGGTTGGTGGGTAAAATGGAAGTACTTCAGTTGGTTTTCTGTAGAATTTTCCATAGTTTTGCCTGAGAGATTTAGATATGATTTGGATGTGTCCTCTTGCATCCAAGAGACGATTGCCCAGCAGATTTTGTTAACGGTACTCTTGAAATTTTGCCTCTTAATTTTTTGGACTTTCATGAGTATTTTAACAGAAGAATGAAAGAATAAATCACAAATCGCAAATAGTATCATTTTAACCTATCAGTAACCAAGTAGTAGGTAGTTTATTTTTATAATCTTTAAGAATAAAAACACAACAGATTTAGTATTTGAGAGGGAAATATTTTACTAAATAATAAGTTTCTATCTCAAAAGAAATTTGCTTTTGAATATATGGGGAGGCAAGAGCTACTCTACTTCCAATTCTTGGATAACATAGAGGCAAAATATGAAGGGGAGAGTGAAGCCGGTACAAATGTAATCTTTATAATAAAAGGGGAAGCAGAACTGCCCCATTGTTTTCACCATCCCAGAAAGGTTAATCAAGGTGATTGCTGAGGTTTCTTGTTTACATGCAGAACTCCTTAGCTGATTAAGAAAGATCCAGTGTCACCCTAACTGGCTTGGCTCAGTGGTTAGAGCATCAGCCCACAAACTGAAGGGTCTCAGGTTTGATTCCGGTCAAGGGCATGAACCTTGGTTGTAGGCTCAATCCCTGGCCCTGAGAAAAAAGAAAGACCCAGTGTCTTGTTAAAGCTTTTGAAATACAGTTGTTTGCCAACTGGGGGCTTGTTCCTTTTCCATGAGGTCTTAGATAATGAAAATAAGCCAACAATACTTTATGGATTAATGTTTACCAATACCACAGAAGGTTATGTACATAATTGCTGTTGTCTACCAGGTATGAGTGACCTGGCTTCATTCTGGATGAGCAGTTTTCAAGTCATGTAATATTCATTAACGCACTGATGGATTTGAAGTCTATCAAAGTTTTAAACAGTTGACTCAAATCAACTGAAAACCAAAAGCCAATTGTTCCACCTGTCTCTGGCTCTTATTACTGTACAGAATCCTTCCTTTTCAGTGTTTACAGGCAAGTCCTTTAGACGTACCCACCTGGTATGAGGAAGACCAGATCTATAACTTGGCTTTTAGAAAAGCTACAGAAATAATACATCTGTTATTTCATTAGAACTACATTTCTATCATGTTACTTCATTTTATTCAAAAGGTAAGAATCTAGTTGTGTCATTTAATGGACACACACAAAAATGATTTCATTCCCTAACATCTCACTTGGTGGTGTTTTTTTTCCAATGTTGACTATCTTTTGCACTTCTGAATCCTCATTCCACTCAATGTGATGAAGAAAATTGTCCCAACTTTATAGGTGGTGTTATTAACGCATAAGAGGACATGTTTTCTTTAGTACAGATGCAAACTAATATCAATCTGCCGTTTGGAAGCATGGTGAGGTCTCTGGGTAACAACAAATGTAACACGGGAGATTGGGTCCTGATCTTTTCACTCTGATGAAGTGAAGATCTATTAAAAATAATGATACTATGATAGCACGAATTTGGCTGGTACCACTGTCCCAAATCAAAGCTGTAGCTGGAGGCAGCTGGAGGTATTTTATTGAAAGCCGAAGTAAATTGGGGCAGTTCCCCTAGCTGTATAAATTAGTCAGAACCTTGGAGACATCGGTACATTTTAGGAGCGAAGGACTGAGCTCTTTTTCTAAGAATTATGTCACCTTAATTCAGTAATTTGGTATGCCTCCGGGTTTGCATGTATTTTAGAGATACTGTAATGAAGCGTGTGAGTATTCATTTAAACAGAGGCGTCCCCCAAGAATAAGAGCCATGCCTAATTCACTGGAAAAGCTGTCGTCCTCGGGCCGTTTCCAGGAGTAATGCAGACTTGTACCAGCTAAGGTAGATAAGTTGTTAGAAGCATATGGGGATGAAATGGGTAAAGTGCGCTATGGAGATCATTGAAAATTAGGTCATCCTCAGATGAATTAATAAAGACTCATAGAGTTTGCAAACTGCAGGAATACGTAGTGTTTGCCTCCAATCATTCTCCCTCTGGCCTCTGGCTTGGATGGACCCACCCTCACCATTTCAATGTCTTCAAACCCTATATGTTTTTAGTGATTGAATCGAACTGCTATGCTTAAAACTGGGATTTTTACACATTGGGGTAATTTTCTTTGTCTCATATAGTGGTATGAGAAGCCACAGAAGCATTGTATATTGTTAAAATTAAAATAAAGAAGTCAATATCGGTATGGAATAAACTCATTTTTTTCTCCTGTAACTACAGTTTAGTGGAAAACAATGTCAAATAGGTCTTGAAACTCTATAAACAAACCAGTCTAGGAAATGCTTCCTTTTATCCCGCACATACCCATACACCACTCCAGGTTTTACTAAAACTGTATATCATTTTGTATTTTTCTCCTTCCTATTAAAATTTAAACTAACAACAAGAAGTGTGGTGGAATCAAAGAGCATAGGTTTTGGACTTAGATGGCTCTGTATTGAAACCTTAGTCTACCCTTCTTTGTGTTGTAAGTCTGGATATTTTTCTTAAACGTTGTGAATTTTATTTCCTCCTTTCAGATAAGGGCATTGCAATATGTGCCAAGAGACCTAGGCTATAATGCTTTTATTATTATTATCCACTTTTTAAATTAAGTCTGGAAAGTAAAATTCCTGTTCTAATTATGGGTAATAGAGCATATTTAATGATAAGAAAACATATTTTTGTCCCATCGTCATTATTTGTAGTTGGATTAAATGCACACGTGTTCCTAATTTATAAACAATGCATAGATTTTTCTTATCACCCTACTGAATATGCTTTGATTAGAATTTTAAACTGAATATTATCATATAACTTGTGCTTTTGAAACTCTGTTCAAGATGATTCACGTTCTGTGGTTTTGGAAAATAAAGAGGAGTAAACATTATTTTGGGAGCAAAATCAATGGGCAGGTGTGTTACATTTACACAAAGAAGACTGTCAACGTCAAGGACATGTGTCAGTGCCACAGTGTTCCCTGGAAGTCTGATATTTATGCTGGAAAGAAATGTATTATGCAGCTGACAGAAAAACTCTAGACTATGTCCATATGATACCAACATTTAGTTGAAGTGTGGGAACATAAGCCTGGTATTTCGATATCCACTTCAGTAATGAGGCAGTTGATTAACATAGTATTTCCACTAATGTCACTGCAGTTTGTGTTATGCAGAAACAGCCCATATTAGGCTTTGAAAGGAAACATCAGAAGGGTTATACTGGAAGGCTTTTTTGTTTTAATTTTAATATGTTAGTTGCTTGTAGAATTTTTTTTTCTGTGAGAACATATTATTAAACCCTTGCAGAGATGAGCTGGGAGAATGTTTACATTTTTTTGGGTCTTCTCCAAATAATAAGGTGGCCATGAATAAATTAATTAAGGTAGAGAGATGTTATTATATTGACCTCAGTTGACAAAATCAAGGTCAAGGTTTTATTGTGGAAGCAAATATTAATCTGTGTTCTTTGGGATACAATAATCCATCATGATCTTAACAGATATGTGTGAGGAAGAATATCTCCAATGTTTGAGTACAGGTCTGTTTACACTGTTTAATGCGTATTTCTATAACTTGAAATTGTATTTTAGAAGCTAAACGTTAGCCAAATAGTTATTCTTAGAAAATAAATATTATACAATGACACTTATTAGACTATAAAGACACATGCATATGTCAATATGATAAAATTTTATTTGTTCAGCACCGTTGGCTTTTTATCACTATTATAATTTTTGAATCTACCAGGTTCTTCTCTTTTTCCGTGTTAGAAAATATTTGTAGTATGTTGGTGTTATATTCTTCAATTACAGGAACAAAACAATGAAAATAAAAATACACCTTTCAAAAGAAACTTGCTTTTAAGTTAAATGAATGACACAAAATATTAAAAAGTAGACCTTAAAAACCACTTGAATTATATAAATCTTATATACATGTACTTAAAGGAAAATAAAGATTAGATTTATAAGTATAACGAGGCGTCCCCAAGTAGGAAAATAATTATTCACAAAGTTTTCTAAGTTCAGGTATTTGTGCATGTAAGAGCAGAACTTAACCAACTTATTTAGAGAATGATCCTTGGGCAAATGAAGAATAGTTACTTTTAACTACATATTAAATTACATAAGAAACTATGTTTATTTGGAAATAATTTGGAATGGTCTTTATTGCTGTAAATAAGTAGCTACAGACTGATTATTAAAAAATAAATATTATTAAATGAAAATATTTCAGATATATCACATTAAAATAAGATCATTGTATTTTTATAAAGTTTTAAAAATGAATTTTATCCTGGTTGCTTCAAGGGCTCTGAATCATATCCTGCCAGTGTGTGTGTCAAGAGTAAGATTGAGCAAAAATAAAGGAAAATAAATCTCTGTCGATGTATATGATTATTTTTTTTAATATATTTTTTAAATTTTCACTGTAACATCTTGGTAAATATTATAATCAAGGTTCCCTTCCATAGATTAATGGGAAAAGAAACTCTGATGCATCCAAACAATGAAATATTCATCAACTGTAAAAACAAATGAACATGAAGGCATGGATGAACCTCGAATACATACTGCTAAATTAAAAGAAGACAGTCTTTTACAGAAAAAAACAACCTGTATGCCCTATGAGTCCAATGATATGACATTCTGGAAAAGACAAAATTGCAGCCATGGTAAAACGATCAGAGATTGCCATGGATTGGGAGTGGGGAGGGTTGAATAGATGAAGTGCAGAAGATCTGTTTAAGGAAAAGAAACTATTCTGTATGATATTGCAAGGTGGGTGCATGACACTATGCGTTTTTCAAAACTCATAGAACTTTACAGCAGGAAGTATACATTTTAATATTCGCAAATTTAAAAATCATTTAGCGCGGCTGGGCGTGGCTCAGCGGTTGAGCATCGACCTAGGATCCAGGAGATCGAGGTTCGATTCCCGGTCAGGGCACATGCCCGGGTTGTGGACTCGATCAATGACTCTCTCATCATTGGTGTTTCTATCTCTCTCTCCCTCTGTTGCCCTCTCTCTGAAATCAATAAAGATATATAAAAATTTAAAAAAATAAAAATAAAATAAAAAATATCATTTAGGAGGTAGATAGATCCCAGAATGGAATGCAGAATGTACCAACACAACCCAACTTTTATGGAACAACCACACTGAAGGGGGGGAGGGTAAGAGGCTGACCCACGTAACTTCGGAAGTGGAGTCTGGATGACTGAAGTCAGAGGAACTGCACGTAAGAACTGGACCTACTTGACAAAGTTGCTTCCTATTGGGATGTGGGGGAACAATTCTGATATTCTTCACATGTACAGTAGAATTGAGTAATTAAGCAAATGGAAGGTGGATCGGGTGAGCCAGGTTTTTATCACTGGAGAGGGAGTTTACAAAATAAGGAGAGGAAGCTAGAATGATCCATGTGCCAATGGACTAGAGTTGGCGTCATTGATAAGAGCTCTCCTTTAGCTTAGTATAGATTCAGGTTGTTAGATAAAGAAATAATCGTGCCTGTGTGTACATACAGTGATTTAGTGTGTACACATCTATTTCCTTCTCTGTCAGCTGAGAGGAACTGGAAGCAATGGCATTCTAGGAGTGACAAACAAAGATCTTGATTTCTAATATTCTCTGTATCAGGAAACTGTGCTGCTTAGAGAAATGAATGATTCTAGGACTGGAACAGGATGGATGCAAGATGGCAAGATGGGCAACTTACAGTACTCAAAAGAAGAAGAAAGGAAACAAAAAGGAAGAAAGGAAAAAACACACAGACACAATGAAGGCCAAAGACACAGGAGACAACTGAATGAGCTCCCTATGGCCAGAGCTGGAAAAAATTGAGCAATAAATTAAATAAGTGTATTGGATTTTAACCCAAAGTAAATATCCATAAGTTCATACTGACAGAAATAAATACTTGAATAGGTAAATGAGGGGAAATAGAAATATTTCTCATGGAGAGTAATTCTAAGTCTTTTATGTCAGATACTCTGCTATGAAGTAGGTAGAGCAGAAAAAGAACATTGATAAAATCTAAGAAAATCTGAACAACAATGGACTTCAGTTAATTAAGTAATTTACCAATATTGTAACAAATATATTATATAAGGTAAGGTGTTAATAATAGGGAAAACTGAGTTTGGAGTATACTGGAATTCTGTAATACCAAAGAATTTTTTCTATAAATCTAAAATTATTCTAAAATAAAAAATAAAAAATTATTTAACAATCTAGTCTGTCCTTTCGCTCCGTGCATACTAGCAATGAATTAGTCTGAGCAGGTAAATATGTGAATACTTTCTTTAATAACATGATTTAATTAAAATGTAAAATAGTATGTAACCTTTTCTTCATCATTACTATTTTTTTCACTTTTTCTATAGATCTAAAATGTTGCCAGTTGACCTAATTACTATTAGAAGAGCCAGTGCTTCCATAGCGCTAAGTTCATTTCGCTTCAAGGAAAGAAGCTTTTAAGAGGAGCTCATTAACATTTTCATTTCACCAAGTTTGTAGTTCATGTATAAGTTTCTCTTTCTTGCATATGCAAAGCCATTAGAGAGGTAAAAAAGAGAAAAAAAAATAATTGGGGTGCAGGCTGTTTAATACCTGTGATGTGACAGCAGCCCTTCCACCTGAGATGAGGCAGTGGTTAAAGGACAAATAGTTGATTCTGGGACAGTGGGATAGGGACATGATTTTAATAAATTTTATTAAGCATCTAAAAGATTCTGCTTTTTAGAAGAGTAACCCAACTATAAATATCTGTTTCAAATACTTCTCGCAGAAGAATTATATATATTATGTATTCATTTAACACACTAATCGAATGCCTAATGTGTGCCAGGCAATCCTAGTATTAAGGATACGTCAGCAAACAGAACAGACCAAATCACTGCTTCTGTGACTCATATCACGTTGCAGTTTTCATTATGAGCTATTTTGTATATGGCTTTTGAAGTCAAGAAGTTATAGAAAACAATAGCATTTTAAGTTTTTATATACTTGCTTTTCTAGATTACTCTGAATACTTCCAGTATACGAAATAACCAAAACATATTCTACATGTAATGTCTTAAAATCTATGAACCAGTAAGAATTTAACAAGAGAAAGTAGCCATAGATTTGTTTCATTGTCTGTAATGAATCAAAATACTAGTTTTATAAAAGTGAAGAATATTTTTGCATACCCTCATTTCTCTCTTTTTTTTCTCTCTCCAAATTTTACAACATTATTTTTTAATATATTTTTTTTATTTGTTGAAAACTTGTATCAAGTAAGTTTTTGCACCAGACACTGGGAATAAAACCAGAAGTTAGAAGAGGCCAGGAAGGACCATCCCCTAGAAGCTTTGGAGGACGAATGGCCCTGTCAACACTTACTTTTGCATTTCTACTCTCCACAACCATGAGAATTAATTTCTGTTGTTTAAAGTCATCTAGGTTATGGTACTTTGTAATAGCAGCCTTATGAAATTAGTAAATATGTCTATAACTTGTCATTTTTGTTAAATGACAAAAAATTAGCAACATATCAAAGACAACTGACTATAATTATTGTTCAAGTTCACCTGTTTTGTTGATAGGTAGGCCGTGTTTGGATGAGAGAAAAAATTAAAATTTTCATAATTCAAAAATTAGTGTTTCTCAAGTTATAGAGTATAACAAATTAGGCTTTGTCATGCAGTTTATTTTTCTTGCTTTCATTTTCACAAAAACAACATTTTCATAATTAAGATTTTACTTAGTTTATGCTCTATTGGTAATAATTATTGGCATATACTTTTAAAATGATAAAAACATCTTTAAAATATTTAGATGTAAAGAATTATAAATAATAAGTAAGTATATTTCAAGATTAAAAAATTCAAATAGGGTTTCATAAAGCCAGTAAATTAAAGTAAGTATAAATATTAAAAATATAAATATAAGTGTTTTCCAAAATCATCATTGTTCTTTTAAATTTTCAAAAATCGTATGTTACAATTTAAAGAAAAATAAATATAATAAATTAATGACTTTCAAAACTTAAATAAAAATTACCCAGATAAACCTAAAATTTATATTGAATTTCTGGGAGAAATTATTAAATTTAGTGAAATATTTTGTGTAATTGTAGCATTCAAGGTGACTCTTGTGTACTAATGTAAAGAATCAGTTTCAAGATAGAGGTATTGTTCTACACAAATCTGAAAATGTGAGGTTCAGCACATTTGAACAGAAATATGTGTTCAGAAATACATTTCTGAACTGAAATATATACATTTTGGACTGAAGTGTTTGGCTGGTAGTTGAATTTTTTGTGGAGCTTTCAGATGATGCCATCCAATAGAAGCTTGACTTATGACTGTCAATCAAGGAAATAGGTGGGCTGTGTGTCAGGTCACCTGGCAAGTGGATTTACAGAGGGAATCAAGGACTATGCACTTAGTTTCTCTTTCCATGTCCCTCTTGTTTAATCTTCTAAAATAATGACTATCTGGTTTTAAATCTTATAATTTCCAATGTTTTCATAATCCAGAATATGCTGGAAATTATCAACAATTGATCAAATTTGATCTTCTAAACATTTTAAAGGTATTTTTTAGCATTTAAATATTTTATGGTGTTTATTTTAATCTTGGGAGGAACCAAAACATTTCCATAAGAACATACATTAGATTGTATAAAAGACAATCATTGTGGAATAGAAAATATATAAAAATCTACTTTATAAGAAGCTTCAAATATATTTTTTTCTCCCTTTGGACAGGAAGTTTTAAAAAACATCTGTGATAATTCAAATAAGAGAAATGTTCTTTAAAGAAAGTTTTTAACCTATCATAAGAAACTAATTGAAAGTAATTTAAATTGTATATATTGGTCATTCTGCAAGGTACATAATTGTATAGTGCAGCATTGTTCTAAATCTCTATCACACATAAAAGGAAAAAAATTACATTGCTTTGTTTGGAGAAAAAGGGAATGACTGAGAATAAAACAAAAATACTGTCTATTCGACTTTCATCTCTTTCAGGACAACAATAATAAACAGTGATGCTAAAACCTTTAATTCACATAAAACAGAAGGATTTTCATCGTTATCTGTGGTGCAACTTGTGATGTTTCCTGAAACTGCTTTTTTTTCTATTTCAATTGCCTTTATCTTGCTTTCAAACTCATTCTAGGAGTCTCACATATAAGAACACAGCAACAGACAGGCCAGAGTGGCTCAGCAGTTGGGCATTGACCTAGGGTCCAGATCGAGGTTGGATTCCACTCAGGGCACATGCCTGGGTTTGGGCTCGATCCCCAGCAGGAGGCAGCCCATCAGTGACCCATTATTGATGTTTCTCTCTCTCTCTTCCTCTCCCTTCCTCTCTCTGAAATCAATAAAGATATATTCAGAATATAGAAAGATTGATAGATGGATAGACAGAAACATAAAAATGATCTTTATAGATAAATACAGTTTGGTTTTGGAGTAGTTATGAATATTTCTCTGAAATATTTTGACATGTTTATTTAATAAAACAATTGACCTCTATCCATTTTACCTGACACTATTAGGGATTGTCCTAGATGATAATAGCAGTGCATTCTTGTCTTAGGAGCATGTTTGGACAATGGCAGAGAATGATAAGCCAACTTTTTATGGTATATATTTAAAATTGTGAAGTCATCTTGAGAATTAATACTGTTTATAATGAAATGAATATGAGTGTTTCCATTATATTTACTTTCATTACAAATAACACCTGCCACATGGTTCTTTAATTCCTATTCTTAAAGTTATAATGATTCCAAGGGCTGATTTTGTTGAACAGTTTGTTTGTGGAAGTGGTAATGTCTGCCAAATTAAACCATTTCTAAGAAGAGTGCTCATTTATCTTCCTTGGATTTCAACCAGACACATTTCAGAGATAATGTTATAATGTATCCACAAGAAGTTTAACTTGACTGGCATAAGGTTTAAGTAGAAATATTCTATCTATATCTATATTTATATCCATATCCATATCTATTAGGCGTGCTGCCCAATTTTAAAGATGCTCATGCCTTAGGATAGTGGATTTCAACTTTGTCTGCATATTGGAATCACTTGGGGAGCTGAAAAGATACTGATATCAAGTACCATCATCAAAAATTTAGTTTTAGTTGGTCCTGTGCAATGGTTCATGGTTATTGAAGTTTTAAAAGCTCTCTAGGTGGTTCTAATACCCAGTGAAATAGGAGAACCATTGTCTTAGGATTTTAAGAAGGTGTCACGTGAGAACAGTAGTATCTTAGATTTTATAAATGTTCCTTTACAATGACAGAATGCTGCTTTCTTTGAACGTGTTTTAAAAGAGCAGATTTGATGATACAAGTATATTATAACTTAGTTACTCAGAATCCACAATAAAATATTATTTAAAACTATTCTTAATATTATTTTGGTTCCTAATTCATGAAGTTGTTACTTTAGACTGTTTATTCCATCACAATGTACTCTTTGTAGTTTTGATATTAAAGAGGCAGGTTTATTAATATAGATTAACATTCAGTGATGTGCTGATGAATATTTAACAACCAGATCTTTGAGGGCAGGATTTGTCGTAATTTCTGATTTCCATGATCTGTTTACTTGTACCATAGCCACTATCAAGCTACAACATGAGGTCAGCCAGCTCACAAAATTTCTGAAATGAAGTCTCTGCTGCACGCTTGAAGCTGGCTGCAGCGTACCATTGCAACACACCCCTTGCATGTGTCTGGTTTCTAAAACACTAAACACTCCTGTATAACTATGTCCATTAATCCTCAAATCCACACAGTGATAGAGTAACAGTGCAGTTAGTTCCAATTCAAAGAAAAGGAGATTTAAGTTTCTCAAGTGAAGTCAGACAGCAACCACCTACATGTAATTTTGAATTCCTGCTAGGAATCAGATGCTGTTTGTCCAGCTTTTGATTCATGACTATTTCTACCCTCAAAAAGCCTATACTCTACTGTGAGAAGACAGAAAAATAAACTAATATATAGGGTAAATTTACTGGTTGATATGAGCTATGAGGAAAATCGGTGGTACAGTAGAGTGACTTTTCCAGGAAGCTATATTAAGTTGGATTGTAGAAGAATTTTCCAAGGAGGTGTACCTTGAACAAAGTTGTATATGAGGCATACAAGGTAGTGAAACTCCGGGAGGAGTTTCCTAAGTTAAAGGAACAACTAAAAATGTGCCCAAAGGAGTATAAACAGGGACTTCTGAGGTACAACTAAGGGCATCTTGGGTGCCTGGTAAATGCAGTTGAGATGGGAAGTTGGGAGGGTTGGTAGAAGATAGGCCATATGATGGGTCGTGTGGTCTGGCTTTTATTCCACCTGTAATGGAAAACCACCTGAGGGTTTTAGGCCTGAAGACAAGAAGTATGATTCATATGATAACCCCAGCTGCTCTGACCAAGGGGACGAGGGGGGGATGTGAGAGTAGATAGAAAGCTATGGTAAAATTAAAGGGACCCGAAAAGGAATGCTGGATTACCTTAGGATTCTCAGTAGCAAGAAGCTGTTACCAACCTTAGCTCTAAAAGTGCAATGGAATGGTAATTTTCACTTTAAAATACTATTTAGGGAAGATAGGGAAGGTTCCAGTGTATGTAACTATGTAAAACTAAACATGTTTTGGATCTCAAAGATAAGGGGAAAAAGTAATCTTACTAGTAACAGGTGTTTTTTCCCCTTTTTTTTTTCATTCTCTCCCTAATGGGAGTGGGACATATTGGCACAGTAGTACATCAGTGTCCTTATAGGAAAATTAATTCATCTTAGCAACAGAAAATCGCCTTGTAGATGCTCTACCCTGAAGTGCCGTAAAGCCCTAAGTGTACTCCTGGGGAGTACCGTAAGTGTCTGCTCTTCTCCTTGACAGAGAGGCTTAAGGCTTCCACATTCTGAAAACCCTCAGTCAATTTTCTTCTTAATGCAGTCTTTGGACTTTGCCTGCTAATAATCCAAGCCAAGGTCTGCCAAACCATGATCTTTTAATCTACATCTGGCCTTAGTGTTCTGTTCATCTCCCTGCTCATTGATGTAACTGCTTCCTTCCCAACAGCCCTTTTTCCCTTAAAAAGATGGTTAGGTGAAGAGGCTGAGCTAATCTGAAATTGCAGCCTGGTTGGAGATCAGTGAATTCCTCACGATAATGAAAACTGCCATGATGTTGTTTTGGTCCAGGAGTTACAGTAGGAAGACTTTTTCTGATTCTCTCATTTTTATAGGTTGTATGCATTTCCCATTTTTCAATTTTTAATTGAACCGAGATTAATTTAATGCAGTTTGTCTGTGGGCATATGAATACAGCATCTCAAATATATCAAACATAACATATTTGCGATTCCCTTGTGCTTTTCTTTGTTTTATTGTTGCTCAAGAAGATAGATAGATCAATATAGACATCAACATAATACCATGCACACACATTACTAACTAAAAGGAATATATGTGATATCAGGCCTTAAGAGAAATCCATTTAGTGTCAGACCCTCCTTGGGAATAGCTTTCTCTGGCACCCCAGATTTAAAGCATTTCCTGGCCCCCTCCTCCTGTGCCCTTAGTTTTACTGAGTCCTCTCTTGGCATTGGGCTTGACAAACCAGGTGGCAGCGTCCCCTGGTGGGAGGGCGGTGGGGAGGGGGAGCTATTCTGAGGCAAGGGACCCTGAAGATCGCAATGGCATCGAGCAGTCCTCGAGAGGAGGGGCAAAACAGTGAACAGAAGAGCAAAGGAGGGAAGCAGAAAGAAGGCTGTGGCAGGGCAGTCAGGAATTGATAGTAGGAAAGGCTGGGGGAGGAGGCCATCAGGGCTGCTGGACAGCACCTTGGACACCGTTTCTGACGATGTCAGCTGCTGCTGAGGCTTTCCTGTCCTACCCTTGGCGGACAAAACAGACCCCATCGTTTGTCTTCGCAGCACACTCACGGATAGGCACCAGAATAGACTGCTCGTCCTGTCCTCTCTTTCCCTCTTCTTCCTCCAGGCCCGGGACAGCCTGATGCTGTTTGTTCCACCTTCATAGATAGGTAACAGCATCAGGTAAAAACCCCAGGCCCCCAAATGAGCCGAAATAAAAATGCTGATTACTGGGGGGAGAGAAGAGAAATCAGAAGTTGGAATTGCAGATTTACAAACTTAAGCATCAAGTTTGTGCCACTTCACAGATGTGTAGAAGAGAGTGATAGAAACAGAGATGAGGGTGAGATAGAGGTAGAGGTGGAAGGGGGGGCGGGCGATCTTTGAATTCGTAATGTTATCTTCAGACTGGAAATGGCAATAATAATCCAAATTTGAATGGATATGCTGTGCGTGAAGCTCCTGGGTTCACGATATGCTTAAAATACCTAAAAACCTTACTTTTACTTTGGGCGCCAAAAGCTGTTGACTGTGGAGTCAAGGTTTATGGTAGTTTGATTGTCGTGTTACACAGATGGTTCTGAGTTTAGGATATTAACATTGTCATACTTGAGATTAACATATGCATTTGGTAGCCTCAGGGAGTTGCTACAGGCCTGTATTCAAAATGACTAGTTGAGAGGCTAATTTAAAAATAAATTCATAGTAGTCACTTTTTCTTTTAAAATGGTATTTTTGAAATTGCTGGCTTAATCAATATAATTCATTCTTCTTTAGGCCCTTTTGTGTGAACTCTGATTACATTCATCCCTTATATCTGCTCTTCTTAGTTGTCTAACAAAAATGTGACTACAACAGACATAAAAGTTGGGCAGTTAAATTGCTTAGAAATTGAAATATCACTCTTTATGTTGATGATTAACTCTTTGTAAAGATAAACCCTTTGCAAAAAGCCTCAGGGTACATGCCAGTTAAGTATTTTCAAACTATGAAAATGAAAATAGCTGCAGCATGAGAATTGTAATTATCGACTGATGTTTCTTGTCCTGAAAAGTTAAGTTTTATAATATGCCTTCAAGGTCATAAAACTAGAGTCTGTGGAGCATAAGTAGACAGGCAGTCAACAGCACTTACTGCTTTTCTGGGTGGAAGCTGAGGCCGTGAACCTGGTGAGATTTTGATTCCTGGAAATATGATTTTTAGTTCCTAAACCTTATGTGGAATGGAGGTTTAAAAGTCACACAGGAGCAATGCCACATGTCACTGAGAAATACGGCATGTTCCCGTACAGAGAGGCAAAGTTTCTCTCCTGTTGAATCCTACCTTTTGTTTTTGTTTTTTGCCTGCTTGAATACCGCTAAAACAATATACTTAGTGACTTATTTAGTAAGAGACTAGTTGCTAAAATTGTATACCTTTTAACTACAAATATGGGTCTAATGTCTTATGTTTTCCCTGCGTGGCCAGGCTAGGGTGACTTCAGATGGTATTTAAGTTACTTTCCTCAGATAGAAACAAAAGATCCTAGATCTAAGTAGTTAAAGCAAAAATCAGTAAATATATAATTGGAGAGATACCTCTCATTAAGTTAAAGGAAAAGCCTAAAAGTGAAGCTTCAGGTTGGAAAGAAAAAAAAATACTGAGTGAGCTCATTTCGTCAAAAGCTGGAGTGACATGTAACATTCCTTTCAAAAGAAAAAATGGACCGTTTACAGTGAACAGGCTGCCCATGTTGAAATTTTGAAAGGGTAGTTTATAGGAGTAGGAAAAATAAAAGCATTGAAACAGTTTTATCGTTGCTTCTTTATAAGTATGAATCATCCTTAACATTAAACCATGTTTATATTATTTTAAACTGATATTTGAGTATTTAATAATTAACCTTTGTTTAACCTCATGAAGCAGAGACTTAATTTTCTCTTTCCCCTAGACCAGAGCTTAGATTCCATTTCCCAGCCTCCCTTGGAGTTAGATGGGTCAAGTGATTGCATTGCATCAATAGAATTTGGGTAGACGTGGTTGGCACCACTTGCAGACTGGCCTGTGGGAACCCCCTCTCTGTTCATCTATGTTCTTCACTCTCCTGACTGACAAGAATGAAGACAAATTGCAGAGCAATTTTGAAAACCACGTATTGAAGATGGCAGAGCTGCCATCCACCAGGGCCCTTTATTGAATGTGTTGAGCCATAAATGATCCTTCCTTTACACTTTCTTGAGTTAGTATGTGAACAAGATACTTTGTTTTTCAGATATATTTATTTTTGTGCATTTATTTGTTTTTAGGTGTATTTATTTCATCAGTAGTAGTTAACCGGCTTGATACTCTTCATAGGATTTATTTTACAATGTAAATTTAATTTCTTTCTAAACATTTATTTTACTGTCATTATACACATCTGAGAATAAGAACCAGTGAAAGCAGCTGGCGCCCACACATGGTGCCCAGTCGATGCTTCTTTTGTTTATTTTTTTTACAGTTAATATCTCATTTATTAACTTTGGTGTTTGCTGAAAACTTTGCCAAAATCCCACTTAGTACGAATTAATTTTACAGTGGTCAACCAAGTTTGACACAATGAGCTGCTAATAGAAACCTTAAAATTACATTGTTCCAACATTGGTTTGCTATTACCATGTACAAATGCTTTTTTTTTTATTGTTCAAAATATTACAGATGTCCCTTTTTTTCCCCATTGACTCCTTCCACCCCCTCCCCACCCCCTTCCCCAGCCCCTCACCACACCATTGTCTGTGTCCATGGGTTATGCATATATGCATATAAATTCTCTGGTTAATCTCTACCCATCCCCACCTTCCCCTGAGATTCGTCAGTCTGATCCATGCTTGCATGTCACATTCCACATATAAGTGAGATCATGTGATATTTGTCTTTCTCTGCCTGGCTTATTTCGCTTAGGATAGTACTCTCCAGATCCACCCATACTGTCGCAAAGGGTACGAGATCCTACTTCTTTAGAGCTGCGTAGTATTCCATGGTGTAAACGCGCCCGTGCTTCTTGCAGGAAGCTTCCTGAATGGTGCCCATGCTTGTGAGGATGATGTGGTGAAGGGATCAGTGAGTTAGGAGCAGCTTTCATTTGAGGAGGTTCTAGAACCCACTCTGTAGTCGGCAGCATGTCTCCACTAATGCTTGATTTCATTGTGTTTCCTCAGTAGGATTTATCCATGGGGCGGAATAGGAGAGTGGGGGAAGAAATTCACTCTGCATTTTGCAAACAGTTGTAACTGGTTCTCTTACCTTTCTGCCCCTTCCCACCCTGTATCACTTCCCCCACGGAAATAAGAAAATAACCGTTTAGAATGACTACTTTGCTACGTTGCGGCATGGCGTTATTATAAAGGCTAAATACATCACCTGTTTTATTCTTCCTTCCTCTCTCCACCCCCATGCCAACTGGTGTCCATAACAAAATGAGCAGGCCACACATAAAACCTAGGAAAAATGATATTTCTTTTACTATCTTAGAATATATAATATTTATTAATAATCATTTCATTATTTTGTTTGAATAGTAAAGTTTACTGGGAGAGAGATTCTGGAGGAAAAAACCCCTGAATTCTCAAAACCATATTCCTCCTTCTATCTCTTGGCTTCTTCGCTGGGATAAGACAATAGCATTCTTAACATCAAAACTAGGGAGGGCATTTGAGGTAGAGGACTTGGGGTCCCATGAAGCACAGGACTCCTGGGTGCTGGGCCGAGGGATGAGAACAGGATTCCCTGATAACCAGCCATGGCCCAGCTCCAACGTGCTCAAGGAAGGTCCGTCCCCGTGGACACGAGCAGGGCTGCTTGGTCCCCCAGGATCTGGGAAGGAGCTGCCAAGTGAGCCTTCAGGTTCCGAGGCTGGGGCAAGTCAGCCAAACACAGCTGCTGAGACCCAGGAGGAAAGAGCATTTTACTTTTCTCCAGCCTCAGGAGACAGTTGGCAGTTAAGACAAGTCTCCTGCCTGGGCGGAGGCATAAAAAAAGCCGGGCCGTTTGAGCCTGTGCCTTTGTTCAGCCTAGCCTAATAACTTAATCTCACCACTGAGGGTGTGAAAGGAAAGAAATGAGCACGAGGAACCACAGGAAGGAACAACCGAGGGAGCCCAGAGATTAAGTTGCTCACAGTGAAATGGAGTTATTGGAATCAGCCGACAACCACCTTAACAGCATGATAATATGAGCTCTTGAGGGGCACCAATTAAGTTATTAAAATCATGGTATTAACTTTGGGAGGCTCACTTAAACATTTGGAGGACTGGGCCATCAGCATTCAGCACCAAGTTAGTGACCAGGCAGATCATGTGAAATTAATAGCTCAGAACCCACAGGAAAAATAGAGATGGCACTTAATGGAAACAATAGACGTTTTTAGGAGAGTTGCCAGAGATATAATATGAAAATAATATGTCTTAGAAAAGGAAAAGGAATAGATGGTGCAGAAAAAAGTGATTAAATGAATCAAAGAGGCTAATTTATCTGATGGAAAGAAAGATTTAAAAATCTCATCAAATCCCAGGCAGGAGTAATTTTAAAATTGCCTTTACCTTCATAGCGAATATGTGTAGTAGGAATGATAAACATGATGGCATCTAGGAGCTGGGTTGGGGTTGGAGGGGGAAAGAGACTCTCGCGAGGTCCGCTGCAAAACGTGGGCTAGAGAGTGGGTCAGAGTCAAGAGGCAAATAGATTCTTTAGTGGAGATAAATAAATACAAGTAATAGCTGCCACTTTTGTAATTAAGAGTAACAAATATTAAATGGAGAGTAACATTTAGTATAAGAGGATCATGGAGAATGTGATTCAGTACACTTTATTTAAAAATGCCCATATTTTTAGACTCAGGACTTTAATGTTTTTGCCTGTCTTTTCTGTGAAAGTAAAAACCCAAGTAAAAACTGAGGGTGCTTATTTCAGTGTTCACAGGAACAAATAACGCCTGGAAATAATTTGTATGTCCATGAAGAGGGCAATGGCTAAAGTCATGGTGAAATTACCATATTTTTGTTTCATATGAAGCTCCTTAAAGGATTAAATTACATACATTTTTACTTGAAGATATGTACTCGATGTACATTTTTTATATAGATAGAGCAAGTGTCAGAGAGAGACACTCTTATGACCTCCTGGTTTTATTATTAAACAGGACCAAGCATGCATAAAACAGGCTCTCATATATACTGTTTTGTTATTTTGTGTTTCCTTAGAAAGGCATCTGAGTTCTGTAATAAAAGTAATTCTGGAAAAATTTTCTGGCTTGCATATTTCTGAAGTTTTCTAAAATATCATTCTGCTGCATTCCTATGCAAGTTTAGCACAGACCATGTGAAAAAGAGAGGGTTATTAGATGGTTTTATATGATCAGATTTTCAACTGAAGTATTACAGACTTGTTATTGATTTGTTATATGTGTAGTTTAAAAAAATGAACATGCAACCACATTTTCCAGCTGATTTGAAATGAGTTAAATGTATTTCTCAGTGGTCAACCAAACTGAATGGTCGTTATATACACATTTTTATATATACATATATACACACATGTCTGCATATATAAAATAACAAAAACAAATGAATTACAATTGTATTAGTAGTACTACAGGCTGGATTAGACTCAAAATCTCAGGTAACCATTTAAAATGACCAAAAATTCATGAAATTACCAGGTAATTAACTGCTGTGATTCCCCCCCCCCCCCCACACACACATTCATCTTTTTCAGCTGCTGAAAATTTCCAGTAGGTTTAATTACAATAATATTACTTGAGGTTAACCAAGTGATCTGGAGCTGTTCATAGGTTTCCAGGTGAATGATTAATTAAAATCTGTGTTTCAATTAATGAACTATAATCTACATAATTCCACTTCCTATGTATGAGTAGCCCAACATATTTCTAAATTTTAGTAACAGTGAAACATGGCTTACCATATTCAATCAAATGCAGTTTAATTTTATGAAATAACATGCCTTGAATTCAGTAGAATTAGTTGTTATAAAGTTTTCCGACAGGAAGTATCAGCTTTCTTAAACTCTTTATTGTTCAAAACTAATTCAGATTTTCCTGCAAATCTTTTATAGCCTCTCTGTCTTTCTCCCTTTCATTCCAGAAGCGTTTCATTAGATTTCACAAATGAGTGAGCCTGTGAACAAGTGAACTGAAAAAAAATGTGGTGTCATTCAGTACTTCTCTTTCATTAGGCTAACATGCATTAGATTACTTCTGTTAATCCAAGTGTATAGAATTCAAGAAAGAAAAGACTTCTCTTTTAAAAGCTTGTAAAACTAAATGGAGATTTGAGCCAAGCATCCATTATTTTTCAAAACATTGATGCAAGTATGAAAGTGATCTTTTCCAGAAATGTTTAGTAACGTATATTATGAGAGCCAATATTAAACTCCATTTGTTGTTTTTTGTTTTTTTTTACTATGTGGATGCATAGTAATCTCTCTTATTAGCAGAAACAATTTTTTTGCATGTCAACTTAATTGATGTAATACGTGGCTATTTTAAGGGAAATGTGAACATATGTAGATATAATTAGGAACAAATAATCCTTTGAAAGTGCAAAAAAGGTGATAGTTTTTGCAGTTCAAAAAATTATTTAGCTATTGTATTCAGAGTCAGAAAAAAAACTTAGTGATCTCAAAATTAATTGAAAAAAGTTGATTTTAATTTAGTGAAATGTTTCTGCTTATCTGGTATTTCCTTTCATACTTTAATGCTCAGGAATCTTATCAGAAGGGTAGATGATAGATTTCTAAATCTCTTGTTTGAGATGAAATGAGAAATTTATTGATTATTTATTTTACTTTGGAAATTCCTTATGAATGCCAACCCATAATTTTATATGTTTATAATGAAATACATATTTTTAAGTTCAGTATATATATTTTTTACATCATTGTGTCTCCAATTATTGCCAGTCCAGTAGAATTATGAATTTTAAGCTCATATAATTATGTAAAAATATTTATGCTATAACTGATATTTATATTATTATACTATATTCACTTATTCATCTGAATTTAGGGCTTACTTTGTTTTTGCTTTACAAAATGATACCTCACCACATATATTTGTACATCTCAACTTTCTTTAACCACGTGCAAATTTATGCAAGTAAACTAATATATCTATAATCATTCTTTGCAATATCCACATGGTGTTCTCTCACAGGGATATACTTTGACTAATTCAGCCACTTTCCCATGATTATACATACATTTCTTTGTTTTCTGCTATGAACAGTGCAGTTGTAAACATCCTCATATATAGTTGTTACGCACTACATTTTTTCCTGAGTGGAAGTTTAGTTTCTTAATTATAGGTATTAATTCTTAGTATTTTTAATTTTATAATTCCATTCAAGATGGATGTAATACATTGCATTACCCACAACAATAAATGAGAGTATTCTCTTCTCTCTCAATTCCTGACAGCAGCAGATGTTCTAAGTCATTTTAATTTTTGTTTTTCTGATGGGGGAAGTGATATGTCATTATGGAATAGTCATTCTCTGACTACTTGCGAGTGTGACTGCTGTATGTGTTTATTCTCTCCAATACTTTCTCCTTCATGAATTTTCAGTTACTAGATATTTTTCCTGTTATTTTTGTTGAGTTATGTTCCCATTTGTCAATTTGTAATAGTTATGGGAATAGTATACATATTAACCTGTTTTTTTTTTACCATATAAATGACAATTATTTAAGTAATTTCTGACCATTTGTTAAGAATACAATTTTCCATACAAAAGCCTTTTTTAAAATATATTTTATATAGCTAAATATGTATTTTCTTATGTGAATTTCTTTCTTTGCTAAATAACTTGTATCTCTAGGTTTTGGGTAATATAGTCTTATAAATTCTTATTCAAGGTTAAAAAGTAATTAAGTGCATAATCTGTTTGTAATATATTTTTTGCAGGCCATATAAAGAAATTTTTGATTTTTTTCCCCGGTGGATAACTAGTTTAGCAATTATTAAAATGATTGGATATATATTGATTATTTTTTCATAAAACTGGAAAAGTAAAATAAAAGTCTGGTGGTGCCAAATGACGCAGATGTTAAGAAACTGCACCTCTTACTTACCAGTGGTGGATATGTAAAGAATTCATTTGTCCCTCTGAATCAAGTTGTTCTTTGGCCATTAAATTCCATATAAACTGGATTTTTTTATTCTGATGTATGTTTATTTGAGTGGATATCTTTTAATTTTATATAATATCTGGTGTAGAAAGCCTCCCATTCATCACTTTTCCACTTTAAAATAATCTCTTAGCTTTTCTTGAGTATGCATTATTTCACATATGAATATTTTAAAAAGACTATTTATTAAATCCCCCCCCCCAATAAAAACCTACTTAAGGTTTCTAATAGAAACTGTGGTACATAAAAATAATAGAAAATTGCTTTTTAAAATTTTCTGCCACACACATAAAATAGTTTCTTTTTCCATTTTCATATACTTAATTTTTTCTTGTATTTATTTTTAATAAGTAGTATACATATATGATTCAATAACCCAAAATAGTAAAAAAAAAAAAAAAAGTTATAAATCCTATCTTCTGCCTAGGCCTCATTTTTCTTTTACAAAAATATAAATACTTTGTTAATTTCTTGTATATGCTTTAAGATTTTTCTTTATTTTTTTTAAAAATGCAAATTTATATTAATTATTTTACCCTCTCCTCCCAAATGATAATATACTCTCAGAACTGTTCACTACCAAGTTTAGTTACCTGGGAATGACATTTGGGCATTCTATTGCTGTGACACATGGAGGACATATCCTGGCCCCATGTATCACGAGGAGAGTGAAGAAACTTGTGCAGCAAGTCCTGAACCTCAGGGGGCCCAGCGACACCTGAGAGCATTAACACAATGCTAATGTCAAGCACTTTCTTCGAGATGCTTCAGTCTCTGAGGCCAAGAGTTTTCCAGGTTGTACAGATGGCAAAATGCTCAGGAAAAAATGCCAAATATCATTGTTCATTAAAAAAATGTAAAATAGCCCGGCCAATGTGGCTCAGTAGTCGAGCATTCACATGAACCAAGAGGTCATGGGGTGGATTCCTGGCCAGGGCACATGCTGGGTTGTGGGCTCCATCCCCGGTAGGAGGCATGCAGGAGGCAGCCTGCTGATGTTTCTTTCTCATTGCTGTTTCTGCCTCTCTATCTATCTCTCCCTTTGTCTCCCTCTAAAACTCAATAAAAACATTAAAAAGATGAAAAATAAAACCACAATGACATATCATTGTCCATCCATTATAATAGATAATAATAAAAAAGATTAACCATAACAAGTTTTGTAAAAAATGTGGAAGTACTGGAACTCTCACACACTGTTGTTTGAAATATAAAATGGCACAAATACTTTGGACAGCATTTTGGCAGTTTCTTTAAAATTAACCGTAAATCTACCATATGATTCAGCTATTTTTTTTGCCTAAGTATCTTCCCAAAAGAAATTATGTCCATCCAAAGACTTGAACATGAATGCTCATAGTAGTTTCATATTTAATAGTCCAAAACCTGAGACAATCCCAAAGTCCTCCAACAGGCGAATGCATTGGTATGCCCATGCCATGAGATGCTGCTGGGAACTAGCAGGAATGAGCTATTGATGCACACACATGTGATGAACCCCCAAATCACTATACTGAACGAAAGAAGCCAAACAACAAAAGAGTACATACTAAATGAGTCCAGTCATATGAAATTCTGGGAAATGCACATAAACTTGTAATAAGTCAGTAAAATAAATGTTTTATAGTTCGAGCTGTTCTGACTTTGCTGTCAGAATCCCAGGGTGAGACTCTTAGGTACACCACATGCTAGTAGTTAGATCTTGGTATAGTCACGTATCTTTTCAGTGGCTCATTTGTAGAATGGAAATAACAATAATATCTATCTTATATAATTGCTTTAAGGATGAATTAAACAAATTTATGTAAAGGTTCTAGCACACTCATTGTAATAAAGAGTAAATAAATGCATAATGATATTAATTTATTCAAACCTTAAGAGTCTATCGTTTGTCCTTAGTTATTTTACATGATCCTCTAATTTGGATAACTAGCTTTTGTCACTGTAGATTTTCTCCTATTATATACATTATGAGGAAAATAAAATGAAAATACATATAATAATACTTTTATATTTATTGTCTCTTTTGTTACCCAGCACAATGTGATGCAATATACAGTAAAGGAAGGGAATGCAGTTTTAATATACATAGATGTTGTCCTTAAATAACTTCAAGTCTACTGAAGAGCTATGTAAAGCATATAATTGACTTTTTTGTTAATTAAGCTGCTCAGCCTATTAAGTGTTATAGGAACAGATTATTTTTTTTCTTACCAAAAAAAAAAGCAATCGTGATTCAGGAAATTTAATGTTTCTAAATTATAAATGACAGACCGAAATCAAGTGAAGGTATAGAATATTTGAAAGATAAGAAAGTACTTGTATCTAGCTAACAGAAAGGATGATGAAGACCATCCATCAAAAGAAAAGTAATATATTTTCTTATTTCATACATTATCTGGTGTCACCATGGCTTTCTATAGAAAAGATCAGCAACATCTTCAAAAGGGATGACATTCATTTATCAAAAAATTCTTAATTTACCAACCTATATTTATAAAAAAACATTAAATATAATGATATTACTTTTACCATTTTAAAATTTTCTGTAATAGTCAAACCATTCCAACATTATAAAATTAGTTCTTAGTGAGGTTTGTTAAGTTAAAATATGTTCATCTATACTTTCAAGAGCATCAAGGCTACTCTTATTTATGGAAATATATTATGAAGATACTCAAGTATAATCTTGTTTGAACACCAATAAAATTATCCCAAAAACAATTCCATTAATTAAATTTATTACAAAGTTATTCTTAAAATATTTTATTTTAGTTTCTTCCCACATTCAAAGACACACGTTTTAAATGTATAATGTTATTTTTAAATGTTATATTAAATTTTATGGGCTTAGGCAAATAAACATGTTATAGGATAAATACCCTGATAAATTTAATAATGTTGGGAGATAAAGAAGTAATGTGTCCAATTTTAAATATTGAGGTAATTAAACTTTCCATTTATAGCTTTGAAATTAAAAAAATGTTGAGCTTATTATAATTATAATGAAATATTGAACACAATTATATGAACTTTAATAATTTATATCAGTGTATCCTCTATGTAACTCTATGCAATGTTGAAAAGAAGTAATTATAAGAAAGAAAGAGTTCATATTGGGAGGTTAATGTTTTAAAAATCTATATAGACATAAAATTTCAGGACATTTGTTATTTGACCCTGAATAGAACAGCAAGAACATTATTTTCTGCTGATTTTAGTTACTGGGGAGAAAAACTTAAACTTTTTGGAAGCTGATATAGTTCATTTTAGTAGCCTTTAGTGGCAGTTTGGTAGAGCTTGAATCTTCCAAGATATCTACCCCAAAGTTTAAGCATCATTTTACTGATTCAACTGTCAAAATAAGAAATGTCATTTAGAAACAAGTGGCGTTTCAAAGGAATATTGACTATGTTTATTCATATTTATAGATAATACAGTGATTTCTCTGACACAAAAGATGATCAATAGCAAGTTGACTTAGAGTCCCGGTGAACAGAAACAGGTAGTGGTAGCCTCTGTGGCAAACTTTCTAAAGATGTTCATATTATTTTTCTGTTTTTCATGACTCTGGTCAAACAAAATATTCTTCAAGCTTGATTAGAATTGAATAAATCATAATCATTCTCTATAATTATGAGAAAAGTCCCAGTGGCCAGTGTAGGATATTTTGAATTAAATTTTATAGTGAAGATATGGTGTAGCTATTAGCAATGGCATTACTGTGTAGGCAAATATAATAAATAGTAAATAGGTATGATGATTATTATTTTATGTTTCTAGTAAAACTATGCAAATGCACTGATATCCTTCCTTCACATATCTTAAATTTATTATTTAGCATTATGATTCTTTTTGACACACGCATCTCTAACATCTTTTTTATATCCATAGTTTTCTCTTTAGATACACTTGATTCTTTTAAATAAATAAGTACAGCAGTATTTTATTCTATGGGTATATACTATAATGATTTGATTGTTTAATTTTTTTTTTTTGCTATTGCAAACAAGGTTATCATGAATTGCTTTATACACATATCTGTGAACAACTATACAAACATTTGAGTAGGGAAAATAATAGTTTAAAATATTCATGGAAGTATGCTGCATTTACTAGCAGTGATAATTTTTATATTTGCAAAGCTAAATTCTTATTTTGTTCTATGACCTGTCTCTAAAATTTAAAACAAATGCTGTTATATTCCTTTTGCTGTAAAGACTAGATAAAGTAATTTTAATGGTGCCAGGCCAAAATAACTGAGAAACAAGTGTCCTTTCCTTTGTAAACAAATTATTCTATAAGAGCAGAATAAAAATTGGAATAAAAAGAAAAACACACACAACTGTTTCGGTCTAGCTAGTTTGGCTCAGTGGTTAGAGCATCTGTCTGTGGAATAAAGCATCATGAGTTCGATTTCAGCCAAGGGCATGTACCTTGGTTGCAGTCCCCAGTCAGGGTGCATGGAAGAGGCAGCCAACGAATGTGTCTTTCTCACATCAGTGTTTCTCTCTCTCTCTCCCTTCCATTCTCTCTGAAAAAACAATGGAAAAAATATCCTCTGATGAAGATTAAAAGAAAAAAACAATCCCAAAACTGTTTAAAGATACAAAAAGAAACAAAGAAACAAACCTCCTAAGTTAAAAAGACGTATTTAAGACCCTAGCTGGGTAGCTCAGTTGGTTAGAGCATCGTACAGACACACCAAGGCTGCAGGTTTGATCCCGTCAGGGCACATACAAGAATCAACCAATGAATGCATACATAAGTGGGACAACAAATCGAGGTTTCTCTCTCTCTCTCCCCCTTCCTCTCTGTCTCTAAAAAGTGTAGCCTTAAAAAGCTATGTTGAATGAGACAGCCATGAACTAATGACAAGGGGCTACTAATGATCGGTAAGACTGTAAAATGGAAGGTATAACTTACAAATTGGTGCGCAAAAGGGATAGATAAACAATATATTTAGATTACACTGTAAGTGGTACTAATTTTTAAATTTAAACAGGCATATAATCAGAGATTGTGTTGCCAAGGATAACTGGGTGGCTAGTTCTCAAGAGAATTACAGAGGTTAATATTATTATGATGTACTGACAAAGATTCTAGGGCACTTTTATGCCTGAGAACTTTGTTTTGTGTGCAGACAAAAAAGTGAGCTCTTTCTCAGGGCAGGGACATATTAATCATATCCTTCAATAAATACAATCAGAATTCCAGTTCACTACCATACCTGGGTAAATAAAACTATGCCTGGACCAGAACAGTAATGGTCACATAGCTACTCTGGATTTACTCTCTTTCTCTCTGCAGATCTACATAAGAATTATTTCAAACTTAGAGGATTGCTTTCTGATCAATGAATCAGATAAGAGGAGCTAGGTGGGTCAGCATTTTTATTGTATCAGACTAGAATATATCCATTTCTGAAAGAGAGGCTGAGATATTCAGATTTTGTTGATTTGTGCTACACTTATCCTGGATAGTGTTTGCATGACTAGTGGCAACTTTTATTTATTTCAGTGGTTCTCCCTACATTTATGTCTGCAAGGTTGACTAATCCTTGTGCGTAATACATTACTTCTCAATATGTTAATATACTATATCAGGTTAAAATTAATCTATCTTTTATTACAGGGGATTCTTGGCCATAGAACCTAGAAGGGTAGAGGTAAAATTATTTTTCCTCCCTTACAGTACACTATTTTTAACTAAAATAAAGACCTAATTATAAATAAGAAATTATCTGCATAGGAAAAAGATGGCCAACTATACATGAAAAGTATCTCTCAAGTTGGTATTTTCTGTTAAAAGTCTTTGTGGTTGGTCAGAACAACGTAGAACACTCACTAAGGAAACTTACTGAGGAAATGAAGAATTTAAATTAAATTTTGCTACTGTTAGGTTTTGGTCCACTGCAGAGGCAATTTGGTAACGAACAGAAATGGTAACAGAGAGATAGTTTAGAAGTATATTAGTTAACACATTTAAATATACATTATGCACAGAGCAAATTGTCTTAATTTCCTTAAAAATATACCAGGTTTTAAATACAGGATGAGAGTCTATATTTTTCAGGAAGATGGAGCCAGTTTTGCGAAATGACGTTTCGTGGGAGCATGCTGCTCGCACTGGCCTGTTTCGCTGAAGCAGAGGAAAGTCTCCAGCCGATCCCTTTGATTTCCCTAGCTGGTGTGTTTGATTACCCTCATATGGATCATGCAAAAACCATATGGGGGAAATTTACTCCTTTCGTATTTGCAACTAAAACCTGCTGGGATACTTAGATCTGATCGTTCATAAGCAAACAAGGGACAACGACACATAATTTTTATTTCAGGGCAAAGAATGAACTTTGTGAAATTCAAAATGAAAAGAACAGCTTTTAGGGAGCACATAATGTAATTTTACTCAGCGTTATTTTACTTCTCTAGTTTGCTGCTTCTTAGTTTTAATTCTCTGTTAGTTGGCTTACAAAATCTCTCCTCATTTCTCACCCTTCATTTGATGGTATTTACTCCTTGCAGCCTTGTATGACACGCGCTTGTTTTTTCTACATTCATCATATCCCACATGACCAATGATAAAAGAAATATCAATATAGGAGTCCATTACCATATAACAGAAGTGCATTCACTCATATATTAATTTGAAATTTTGAATTTCATGCCTAATGTATGGAAAGTAGTGTTTTAGGCTTCAGGATTCTGTAATGAACAAGGCAGAAATGTCATTTGTCATTATGGGTGTGTAGGAAACAAAGTACTTTTGCTATAATTTTCCGTAAAGATGAGTGCTATAGATTGACACTAGGTCACCCACCAACCTCAATAAAATTTGCATGCAATGAGGTACACTGTAAAACACCTCCTAATCTCTAACTCAGTGGCACATCCCCTTTAGGTATTCATCTGGCTCTGAGAGACCCAAAGGCTTAGCTAAAAAAAAAGAATGGGATCTTTAAGCTCCAAAGAGTCCAGCGCGCCACCTTCCAGCACACCTGCTTAATTTATGTCTATGACCTACAGTCCTGGAAGCTGTAGATATCTACAAAAATGGCAAAATTGCACTAAAAACAACTTAGATTTGCAATGGCCATTATGGGGAATGTTTCGATTAGACAAGATTGTTCATTTAAGAACTGGAAAGGAAAGGCTCCCAAATCAAACAAACAGAATGGGAATTGGTTCACAGCAGCTTTCAGAAGGCTTTAAAGTTCCAAAATAGCTTCATTGAAATATTTTTTGCAAAAGACTAATGCAAAATTAAAGACACAAGAAGTGCCTAATCCAAAAGACAACAGGATCGCTTGCCTCTAACCACCCTCTCTGCACACTCAGTGGGTTCACACACACAGAGACGCTCTGGACTCTGATGTTTAGGGGTTTATGAAGATGCTGTTATGTAGACCAATAACTACATCACTGGTCATTGATGATTAAACTCAATCTCTATTCTCTCTCTCCTCCTGGGAGGTTTGGGTTAAGGGTGAAAGTTCCAACCCTGGAATCATGGTTTAGCCTTTCTGGAGACCAACTGCAGCTTGAAGCTATCTAGGGGCTCACCATCTCATTAGCATATAAAAAACACTTATCACGCAGGAGCTCCCAAGAACTTTGCTTTAGAAGCCTAGGCATAGGAACCAGGACAAGACCAAATATTTATTTTTTATTATGCCACAGTAGGCTAGGAGAGGCAGTTTAGCACAGGGTAATCAGGAAAGACCTTTCTTTTCTCACAAGAGGGCATTTGAGCAGATCCTGGAATAAAGTGAGGGATTAAGAGACTTGGCTGCCTGAAGGAAATGCCTTGGCATACATGAAACGGGCAGCAAAGACATGTCTACAGTAAAGACCAAGTGAAGTGAAGAGGGAAAGGAGTTGAGTTCACAGAATCGTTAAGAATGTGGCCCATGCATAACTTTACGGATCGTGATAGCCAGTGACTGCAGACTTTAGGCAAACCAATGGCTTGTTTTGAATGAGGTTTTGAAAAGATCAGTCTAACTGCTCTGTAGAAATGGATTGTGGGGCACAAGACTAGAAACTGTGAAATCATTCTTTTTTTATTGTTATTAAACTTATGGACATATAGATTTGGCATTTTGGGAGATTTGAATAATGGAAGCAGAACTTTCAACTGAAATGATAGTTCCTCTGGGAAGTCTTCCCTGAATTATTATGCAGAGTTAAGTGCTTTCTTCTCAGGGCCAACAGAACATCATTTTCAAATGTCTACTAAAAATAGAAGCTACTGCATTTTTATGGTTATTTGATTATATGTCTACAACACCATTAGTAGATTATAAGCCCCTGGAGAACTGATTCTGAGTTTGTTCATCTTTCTGCCTGGTGGTTACTATATTGTAGGTAATCAATAAATTTTATTGAATGTCTGAATGGACCCATGCTCTTAAATATGTTTCTTTTGAGACTTAAATATCCAGTTTGCCATACTGCTTATTTTATTATTATTTTTTATATAAAGGAGGAGTCTTTTAAAAACAATTTAAATCTATTTCATTTAGTGCACATATTGAAATGTATAACATTATATTCAAAAGATGACTTACACAGTAACAACTTCTTTTGCAGTATGGTACATTGCAGCAATTTTATGGCCTTTATATCCAAGCTTCCTTCCCTTCTGGTTTTAATACAACATATTGTAGCATGCTGAAATGAAATCTTTATTTTACACCATATGGTAGTCTGCCAATACCAGTCAACAACTAGGAAAAGTTTAAGAAGGGAAAAAAGTAACATATTCCATTCTACATAGTATTATTCTGTTAGCACTTGCTGAGAAATAAACAAACAAACTTAAGTAAGAGAGCTTGCACAGCCAGTAGGGAATGCAGAAAACAAATATTATTCTGTACTTATATGTTACAATCCTATAAAACTATAGGGTTGTGGGTTTTTTTAATACTAAAACATGCAGTACTGTTTAAAGGTCTAGAAAAATAGTAAAAAACAAAACAAAAAATGTTATGCTAAGTGAGAACATGAAATAGCTGATTATAAATTGCAACAGTCATGTCCCAATTGCTCATATAAACCTTTGTTTATATACATATCCAATTGTAACTCATTTTAATCTTCTCTACTGATACTTCTCACTGGTCTCTAAATAATTAAAACAAGAAAAAAAGCCACCTACACATTACTTTTAAATTATCCATTTAAGTATTTTCCTAAAGTGCATATTTGTAATACTTATGAATATGATTTTATGTCTTAAATTTTAAATAGAAGTAATTTCTATTTTAAGACACTATTACTTTGTAAAATATAATACAAAAAAGATACCTGCAAAAACTAAATTTTACATTTTTTAAAATATATCTTTATTGCTTTCAGAGAGAGGGAGAGGGAGAGAGGGATAGAAACATCAATGATGAGAGAGTCATTGATCGGCTGCCTCCTGCACGCCCCACACTGGGGACTGATCCTGCAGCCTGGGCAATCGAACCTTGATCTCCTGGATCATAGGCCAATGCTCAACCACTGAGCCACGCCTGCCAGGCAAATTTTACTTTTTAAAGATAAGACTGTTTCACTGACACTTGTAATTCTACTTTCTCTTTTATTTTTTTAAAATATGTATTTTTTTGTTGTTGTTTTTTAGTTGATTTCAAAGAGAGGAGGGGAATGAGAGGGGGAAACATCAATGATAGTCATTGATCGGCTGCCTCCTGCACACCCCCTCTAGGGAGAGCCCGCAACCCATGTGCCCTGACCAGTAATGGAACCTTGACCTTGTTCATAGGTCCCTGCTCAACCACTGAGCCACACCAGCCACACCTCTTTTATTTTTTTATAATAGTGTACAATTGGCATACCTGTGGTGAATTTTTAAAAAAACCTGAATTTTTAAAAAGTACATATATTTAAAGACATTTAAAATATTATTGAATCAAAGTCTTTATTCAAAGGAGCATTTTGAATTAAATCAATTTTGACTCTTATTATTATAGTTAAAGAGCAGGTTTAGTCCCTGCTAGTTTATGTAATTTTTGTAACATCTTGAGTTTGGAACAAAACAGCATTTAAGTGTGTATTTTTAAATAACAAAGTTGTAGGTCAGAATGGAAATTATCTCTAATAAAGGGAATTTAGACCACCCAATCTACTTATATCAATGCTTCGCCTTGGTTTTGAATTCATTGTTCGGCAGTAGGTTAAATGTAGGAGTTACCCTCTCCTTCCAGGCACCAGAACACAACTGGGTGACAAATTTTACATTTTCCTATAGCTTTGAGAAAGTAAATATCATGTGCTTTCAAAATCTGTAATCACTACTGGTCAGTTTCGCATTCACTTGATGTTATTCTAAATTAAACAGAAAACAGTAGCTCTATTCTAGCTGACTATTTTTAGCAGAGAAACCTTTAGGCAGAATTATAAATTAAACTACTGCTTTCTTTAGAAGGACATTTATTTCTTGAGGCTTATCAGCATTGGTCTAATTTAGCTTTAATGCAGTGGGGTCACTCAAGTTGAAATCACATGGCTTGTTTTTGAATAGTGTTCTGCAGGGGTTCACCTCCTGAGATTATGCGATCAATGCTTCTACTAGCTATTCAGCTTATTCTCTCCCCTGAGTCCATGAGAGCTTATACATTTCTACTTAGTAAAGCCAGCTGAGAGGGCCAGAATAGTTACTTTTGCTTCAAAGTAATCCTAAGTATCCCTCCGAAGCAGTTCTTCCTTAGGGCACAATTAGGGTGACTCCTGCCCTCTCCACAGAACTGCTTTTAATCACTTTGATGTGGCTGTAATTATTTCATTCTGCCACTGTTGGGCCTGGGTGCACAGAAAGGTTGTTAGGAGCGCCTCAGCATCCTCTCTTCAAACCTATGTTAAATGCCAAATTAGAGACTCAGAGCGTCAAGCTCTCAGATATTCCAGTTGGGGGTAACAGGAGGCAGAGAATATAAACATGGCCTCCTGGACACCAAGGATAAGACTGAACATTCAGGATGTATATGACTCCCTTTCTTAATCTTATGTGAGGATCAGCAAATATAGCTCAAAAAGCTGCCTAAATAATACGCCAGTCTCACAGAAAAATCAAAACCTATTCATAAATACCAATGATTTCTTTTTAATGCCAAATTTTGATACAGTTGGCTTTTACATTTTTTAATATTTTTAAATATTTTTTTATTGATTTTTTTGTTAGAGAGAGAAAGAGATAGAGATAGAGAGATAGAAACATGGATGAGAGAGAAACATCATCAATTGATTGGCTGTCTCCCACATGCCCCCCTACTGGGGACTGAGCCCACAACGTGGGCATGTGCCCCAACCAGAAATTGAACCAGCGACCTCCCTGTGCATGGGGCAACACTCAACCAACTGCCAGGCCAGAATGTTGTTTGTTTGTTTTTTTATATTGGGCTATAAAATTATTTTTAATGCATAGAAGTTTTATCTTTTGTGTAACTACCAGGTCAAAATAACTAAAGAATGTTCTATGCGCTTAAAAATATTCTGTTAAAAAATTGTTTTCTGCATATTTCCTTGGTGTCTTATTTCTGTGCTGGTTTGCAGTCGTTCATGCAATTGTCTTTTGGTTTATTGAAAGGAGTGTACAATGTAAGTCACATATGTGATGGTTTACACAACGAGATGATGCTTGAATTTCATTGTCTTTTTTGTTTTGTTTTGTTTGGACAAAGAGTAGAAATCTGTATCAATAATTTAAAGGTTTAATTGATGTTTCTATTTAGTCTAATATCTTATAATAGGATAATACATTCTATTTTACTGGAAAACACATGTAGTCAGCCAAAAGGAGATTATCTAGAATTTCAAACTTTTACAATTTGTAATTAAATTTATGTAATAGTCTTTAGTGTCTTTCATAAAATTTGTCTTATTTTCATTCCGTCACCGTGGTTAAGGAAGTATCTTTGAAAGTAGGCCAACAAATTCCTCTACGTCACTAAATCCAGTGGTCGTCTCGCAGCCCTTGGCTTACTTGATTTGGAAGTACTTGACTGAGTCTGTTTCTTTTGAAATACTTCCTTCCAGCTTAAAAGGTACCATGGATATATGGACTTTTTCCAACCCTACTGGCTGTTATGTCTTAGTTTTATTTGTGTGGTTCTTTTCATCTCCCTAATTCCTTGATTCTTAAAATTATTGTGGAGTAATAAACTATCCCAAACTCAGTGGCTTAAAACACTATTTATTATTGCTCAGGAATCCATAAGTCTTCTGAGTGGTTATGTTCATTTTACTGCTTACTCATACATATGTGTTCAGCTGGGGTGTTGTCTGATGGGAGCCTCACATTTCTGGAGGGTGACGGGCTAGTTGGCCTGGATGAAAGAGATGATTGAGGGACATGATTCTCAGCATCCAGCAGGCCAGGCTGGGCCTGTTCATATGACAGTGGCAAGCTTCTGAAAGAGAAATCAGAAACCCTTAAGGTATCTAGAGGTCTGGCTGGACACTTCCATTGCAATCTATTCACCAAAGCATGTCACCAGGCTGGCCTAGATTCAGTGGGGTTTGAATAGATACCAAGTCTTGATGGTAGGAATTATGAAGTTATATTAGAAAAGTATGGATTAAAGGAGAGTAAAGAATTGGGGATACATTTGCAAGTAGTACTCCTCAGTAGTTATTTATCTCTCTATAGCCCTCTTTTTCCTCCCATATGCCATAGCCAATCCAGCAATCAAATTCCCCTCTATCTGAAAAGCATGGGAGAAGAAAAATGTTTTCTCTACGTACTCTGGGTTCTCAGCTAGGCTCTATAACAAAATACAGATTAACAAGAGAAAGACAAATAGAAGTTTATTAACGGGTATAACTCACATATATATGGGAGAAACTCAGAGGTAACTTAACAGGTGGTTTAGAACTCAGATTTATACAGAATTTTCAACAACAGTAACAACAAAACACATTTGTAAAGACAAGGCAAAAGAAGGCAGTTTTAGCTTTCCAAGGTCTGCAAATTGAGTCACAGCCCCAATAGCTCCGTGTCTAAACCACCATTGTCTCACAACCTTATTATTAAATCTTCTGTTTTTCTCCTTCTACGCTAGCTCACCTAAACTCTATTTTCTTTCAGTAGCTAGAGTAATTCTGTTAAAACTTAAACCAGATTATATCAGTATTTTACACAAAACTTTTCTATAGTTCTCTGAATCTCTTAGTCTAAAAGCCAGTGTCTGTCCAACGAACCCTTCCCCACATTTTGTTTGATTTCTCACATTACTCTGCTTGGCCATGGTGGAAACCTTGCTTTATGTCAAAGTTGCCTGATGTGTTAGCACCTCAGGACATTTGCATTAATTGTAATTCTACCTGTAGCTCTCCCCCACTTCCATAAGACATATAACTCCCTCCTTCACTTTCCATACTTGGCTCAAATTTCACATTTTAAATGATGCCTTCCCTCGTCATGGTCTAAGTTAATACACCCCTCCTGCTACAGCACTCTCTATTCCTCTACCTGCTTCACCTGCTTTAATTTTCATTTAACACAACTTACCATCTCTCTCTCTCGCACACACACACACTTTTTTTGTTTTATCTCCCCAAATTATAAAACCATTTGAAGGGAAGCTTCTTTGATCTTTTATTGGCTGATATTTCTTGCATAACTAGGAGAGATCCAGGGTCATAGCAGGCACTCCATATATTTGTTGATGAAAAATAAGGCTGAAGAAAGCAAAATATTCCAGGTTACTTTTATGATTAAATAAGTTGAAAGCATAAAGATAAAATAAAAATGGGCAAGTAACTGGAAGATATGTATGAAATACTATTTAGTGAGAAATGACATTTTTTGGATACATAATTAATTATATTAGCGACAGAAAATTTCTAGAAATATATACAGCAGATTGTTAAAAACTATAATTATCTCCCCACCTGGGGTGCGTGGGAGTGTGATAGGATTATCGAGATTTGGGAGATTGTTTATGGAGGAGTAAGTCCCTTGTTTTACTCAGATTGTTTATATATTTAAAAGTTTCTCAAGACATATAAACATAACCCTTTTAATTAAGATCTCTGAACATTCAAAACATTTTATATAATCACTCATACTTTTTAGAATTAACTAATCTCATCGGTATACTAGAACTGAAAGTAAAAATAGAAGATTGAGCATGATGCCATGTGATGCAGATACAGGTCGCACAGCGATAAACGTCCATCCCATACACTGGCATTGCTGCTACCTGCCGTTGATGGTGTGGACTAGATGCTTGTGATGTTGTTAACGATTTTTCTGGCTACAATATTTCTAAGAAATAAGTTAGTTTTAATTTATAGCATTATCGTAGTTACTTTAAATAACTTGTTCATTAGGCTACTACTAAGTAGCCGTTAGTTAAAAATAAGATTGTGAAATTACCTTTTTTCTTATAAAATCTAAAGAAATGACAGGCATTTTCAGTCAAGTTTGTTTGTGGCCTGTCAATAGAAAAGAAGAATATCAGCAAAGCTTAGAGGATTGTTGGTCTCATGAGAGGATTCTGCTCCTTTGTGACTATATTCTCTTTTTATGAAAGCATGGAAGCGCACAATCAGCTTTAATTAAGATAAATATAAAAGTTTCTCGCTTCCATGGATTAAAATAGTAAAAGAAAAGCAAACATAATTATAATTATTGCTTAAAATAATTAACCATTGTTAATTCAAATATTGTTATAGTTATTTTTATAACGTGTTCATACTTCGATATTATCACTTATTTAAGTGACTATAGTTTCCTATAGCTCTTTTTTGAAAAAATATGTTTTTATTGATTTTTTTAGAGACAAGGAAAGATAGGGAGAGAGAAACATCGATTGGTTGCCTTCCGGGGACCAAACCTGTGACCTTTTGTTGCATGAGATGACGCTCAACCAACTGAGCCACACCTGCCAGGGTTCACATGCTCCTTTAAAGAGTACTGTAGCAATACCACTTAGGTTTTTTTCTACTAATGGTTACTTTTAATTTAGAGAATTATTTAGAGCCTGAATGTTGTAGTATTTCTGATTCAAGTAATCAAACCTAATCTATTAAGTTTTCACTTGCTCCTCAGTGTATCTGAATTTAAAGAAAACACTTTATCCTTTCAGTAGATTTATTATTGTTAGGTTTCAGTGTGGAAAAATAAACTCGCATCATTCAGAATCTCAAATTAACTCCAATATTGTTTATACACAATTTCCAAAACTTAATCAAAGTAGTCAAGCAGAGAAAACAAGACATGATTGAAAAATAAAAGATAAAACAATCAAAATAAACAGAGTCTCAAGGGATTCAGATAAAGCAGTTATCAGCCATTAATATTAAAATAATAATTCTTAAAAATCAATGAAATGAGAGATAATATTGGGAAATTTTCCAGAGAACTAGAAACTATAAAAAGAACTGCATGGTAAATCTAGTACTAGAAAATACAATAGTTAAAATACAGAACTCAATCTGTTTTGACAGCAAAAAAGATACTTGAAAATATTTAGTGAACTAAGAGATAAGTCAGATTAAAATACACAGAATGAAGTAGGAAGAGACCAAAAGGTATAATGCAATACAATATATTTAAAGACATGTGAGATATAATAGAAAAGTTATATACATGGATTTCCAGAGCAGAAGAGAGAAGTGATATCTAAAGGAATAACGGTTAATATTTTTTTCTGAAAATAATGAAAGGCACCATGACACAGATTCAACAAATCTGGTAAATGCCAAACAGGGAAAATATAAGAAAACACACCTAGAGACATGATTGTACCACTGTTTAAAATCGATAACAAAACCAGTACCTTTAAATGAACAACAAGACACCTTGAGAGCTGACAATAGGAGCAACAAGCAATGAAGAACAGAAAAGAAGGGAATGATATTTTCAAAGTGATGAAAAAAATTGCCAGCCTAAAAGTCTATATCCAATAAGACTAATCTTCAAACACAACAGTGAAATAAAGGCTATAAAGATACTCTTTTCAACTACATACTAGTACTAAAGGAAGTATAAAGTGTTCTTTAAGCAAAAGAAAAAATAAGAGGATGGCTATAAACCTAAATAATCTGGTAGAAACATTTATCAAGCTGCCACAAGAAAAAAAATTGCCTGCCATCACCACTTCTATGCAGTTCTTGCAGAGAGACCTAGCCCATTTTTTAATTGAATGCAAAACAGTAAAATCATATTAACAACAATAACAGTATTTAGCAAATGGAAAGGAAGAAATTAAACTGTCATTTATAGCCACATCATGGTTACCTAGAAAACTCCTTAGACTCTACACCTAAAGAACTAAAATTCATAAGAAAATGTTAACAATTTCACCACATACAAGAACACTATGTAAATGTATATATAATTTATATATTTATATAATATATAATTTTCATATTTCATAATTTATATAATTATTAGTTATATAAAATTATACTATAGTGGTTTTACATATATTGTATAATTTATAGATGATATATATTTTACATAGCTTCAGAATATTAATTAGGGCATGCATCTTGCTCCATCATTGAGAAGTGAAACGTTTGTATTTTGTGGTTACGTCAACACCAACACCACATACAGTTTTAGGAACCGCTGACTGTGCTGGCTCTCTTTTGTCACCGACAGCTACGCTGCATCGATCCGGGGATCATGCAGGTGCTTTTTCTCAATAATGTGCTTTTCTTCTTCTGTGTGTTCTATGGGCAGAGCACGGTGGACTGGGGATGAAGAGAACAGGTGAGGAAAGCAAACAGCCTCTTATCAGGCACTGTATGTAAATAAAGACACGTTCATTTTCCTTTGTCCTTTCTCTTTCAAGAGCAAATTCACTGAACTCTTCAGGTCATTGTTGCTTTTTCTGTCAAGTCCCTTGTTCTTCCAATCACAGGCTTAGTCTGGCTTTTCATGTCCGCTCTACACATCGGACTTGACAAAAATACACTAGATGGAGAAACTGATTTGTATATTATTATATTTGGGGCATTCACACACCCGTTATAGGCTTGATAAGTGTATTTTCTTTGTCCAAATTTGGTTTGGATGGACATTCAATGATAAAGACCTGTAGAGGTTGCTATAAATACTGCATTATTTCATTTCTTTAAACAGTTATTTCTTGAGTGACTATGCTATCTTGGATAGGTACATATAGTAACTGCACTACCCTAAAAGAATGTACACCAAATAAATATAATGAAATATGTCTTATAATCAAGTGTCAAAAGTGCCTTGGAAGGTAACATTGTTCTGTCATTTCAAAGATCTAAGACCTTATCTATAGGTTTCCTTTTCAGGTAACACATCTATACTACATATTAATAATTACTATGAAGATCAGATTGTTTTATGCAGCTTGCTTATTTCACATAGTTCTTTGGGCAGAGTTATGATAACTTTTACCACTAGAGTATTATTTCACACTACATAGACTCATAAAACATTTATGAGAAGATAATAAAAAATTCACTCTTTTTTACCCCGTTTCAAATGTTCCTAGCTATTTAACTAGGAGTCGTTAACTTAGCCTATTTACATAATTGTGCCCATTTTACCACTAATTGTCATGCAGATAATTGTAAAGACTGAGAAGACAAAAGGACCTCCAGAAGTTTTCTGTTCACTACCCAGTTTCCTGCCAGTATTATATCTAAATTATAGAGGGGGAAATAGGAAGTTGTCTTTCCTTCCATTTCTCTAAAGGGAAAGAAATTACACAATCTCAAATAATCATCTATTTTAATATTTTATTACCATTACTGCCAAAATGTCTTCCTTTTAGTTTTAGTGATGCTAAATTCCTTTTCCTGTAATTTAAGTGTGTGACTTATTTTTTTAAGCTTTGGACAGGGAAAGATGAGTGGGAGACACAGTGCCCTGGCTGAGAGAGAAAAGACATTGGGGGAGGGGGGTCGATTGTGTAGGTGGGGTTGCTTTTCCTTTCTGTACTTTTTAAGTAAGTAATACCAAAGGGCCACGACTTTTATCTTCTTTTTGGCTCATCTTTTCATCTTTTTGTTAAACATTCTCTTCTAACGTTTTACCTAATTCCAGTACCCATCAAGCAAAGATTTTCTTTTACAGTAGAAACAAGCTCATTACTAGAGAAAACTGGATACAGATTTGGTTTTATGAACTGATAGTGTTACGGGGGAATTGCGTGGATGGTCTGCCTCCTTTGCTAGTGAGAGCAGAGTTTTGGGGGCGCCACTGTAATAAGCATTTCTGGAGGCCCCAAAAGGAGATGAGATGTAGCCGAAAGCCTTATTTGCATGGAATTACATCCCTGGTTTTCCAAAGTCCCATTTCCCTTAATCCAGTCCTGGAAAAGGTGCAGCTGGGCATTCAGCAGAGCTAAAAGCAAAGCCAGGGTCCAGAGTTTCCTTTCCGTGGTGGAGCCGGATCCAGCACAGCATCAGGCTAGTTCCAGTCCATCAGTCCATTCTGTGTGGGGCCCACATGGCCGGGAGCCATGCGGGCGGGTGCAGAGCTTGAGCGTCCCGCAAGCCAGGAGTCAGGCGCCAGCAGCAAGAGAGAGCAGGAGGGGGTTTAAACAGCACACCTTCTCAGGCTTGCGTGGCCACATCTAGTCTGGCCAGTGACCTACTTTTAGGTGTGACTGACAGACAAGTACCTTTCCTATTTTACGCAGATCTTTCTGGGCATGAATCTGTTGTCCAGTCCTCCTGCAGCAACCTTTGCAGCTTCCAGGCAAAGCTGCACAGATGGCATGCCTGTAAAACTGGGCTTTCCCTTTGTTCCTTTCCAGTAAATTAATAACCAGGTTAAATACAATGATACCAGTAGGTTGCACCTTCATTTTCAGTTTTAAAGTGCTTTTTATTGGACACATAAACAATTTTCAAGGGCCTTGTAAAGACTGGAATATATTGACATATGTGTTGCTGAACTGTTTGGGTCCTGTCACTGTAACTCTCCTTCTGTACCTGAAACCAAGTTTCCTTTCTCTTTGAATTCCCCATGTGTTGAATTTAGCTCAGAGACTTATCACAAGCTCTATTTTCAACCATCACAGTATAGTTCACTCAGTAGGACATTCTTCCAGAAGGTTGTTGTGTTTTTTTTCTATTGAATGCAGTTTTATGCTCAGAGTACTCCAAGTTTTAATTATTATTGGACAGATAGAATTTGTCTTAAGTACATGTCTTCATTCTTACTTAGGTTTACAGAAATTCTCTCTCCTAAACAAAGGTGAACTGATTTTGATATTTAAGTTTGCTTGTTTAATAGCTTCAAAGGTGTTAAAGCAGCATCCGTGGTAATTATTTAGCTGCTATATTTTTACATTTAAACAAACTTACTAAAGAAAATTCCTCTCTAAAAGGAAGCTAATTTTAGTCCACTCTAGGATGTAATTATGCAGTGTCATGTGGTTTTTCTACTTCACATTTAGTATTCCTGTCTCCATGCTTAGGTTGTAATGACAATGACAATTAAACGTTTTGTATGCTTAAGTTCCCCTGCAGTTTCCAAGACTGTGCTTGTTCATATTTTCACATTAGAAATTTAATAAATACTGACTGATTTACTTTGTGAATTGAATTATGTGGGAAAATGGTGGAATAGTTCTTTTGTTTTTCTGGGGTTTTGTTTTGTTTTTTAAGACAAATTTACTGTGGCCAAAAATCACAAATCCCTCTAGGCATTGAGTTACCCTTATCTAAGATAGTATTCAGTATATTATAATGTTAAAATACGTCTGTCAGATAAATTTGATTTGGATGTAAATTAGGTATATTTAAGATGTATGAATTAACACCTAAAAATGCCTATTCATTGCAGAAAATGTTGTCTATGGTAAGACAAATGGGAGATATTTGAGTATGACTTTGGATAAATAACAGTCTTCACATTCAAAATACCAGAATTTTATAATAGTCATAATTTCATATATTAAGGTCTGAAAAAAAATGAAGTTAACAAATTACTATGTTAAACAATTCTGAATAGATAACTTTAAACTCACCAGTATTCATCTAACTAAAACAGTACTTCCTTAAATGCCTCATTATGTCATAAGGGATCAGGTAGTTTTTTATAAAAAAGAATTATGGACAAAAGTGATTGAGTTTCCCTTAAGACTGTCCTATCTGTCAAGGTACTAAGATATCTCAATCTATGAGACAGATGGTATTTTAGTTTGAATATAAGCCAACTTTGAATGGTACATCAAAGGGAAAAGAACAATTACAAAGTCTTTAACTTTCTAAAAAACTGCTTCATTTTTTAAGGCATGTGATGGCTTGCTGAATAGCTATGGAAAGAAAAGAACTTCACTTTCTTTTGTACTCACAATGCTTAAGCAATTTCTTTTCCTTCACATTAAGCAATTCTGATGCTAACTACTCAGAGTTAGTGCAGGTTAAGGGCTCAATCCCACAAGACAGCCCCTACTTCAGACTCCAGTCACAATTAGTCAATGCCCCGGTTACCCACACTTCTGAGTAACTTGACTACAAATCAAGAGTACCCAACTCTCCCTCCTCAAGCTAGTAATTTGTTGCAATGACTTACAACTCAGGGAAACACTTTATCTTCTATAGTCAGTTTATTTATGCAGGATATACATCAGCAACAGCCACATAGAAGAAATAGATAGAGTAGGGTGTGGAGAAGAGGTGAAGAGCTTGCACGTGTCTGCTCTGGGGGCACCACACCAACTCAGAAGCTCTCCAAACCCTATCATTTAGGAATTTTTTTGGAGGCTATGTTAGGTAGGCATGATTGATGCAATCATTGGCCATTGGTGATTCAGTCAAACTCCAGCCCCTCTCTTCTCCCCAGAGGTTGAGGATGGGCCTAAAAGTTCTAATTCTCCAATTATGCCTTGGTCTTTCCTGAATCCAGCCTCCATCATCCAAGGGTCACCTCATCACCATAAACTCACATAACGTTGAAAGGAGCTTATTATGATGAACCAAAGATCCCCTTTTCACTCTGTGTCTGAGGAAATTCCAAAAGTTTTAAGAGCTCTGTGCCAGGAACTGGGAAAAATGTAATCTTAAAAAAAACACTTTATATTTCTTATTATTATGTCACAATATTAGTTATAGGATAATTTTTATTCTTGATTTTTACAACTATGTATATATAATACTTATAATAGTAGTTACATACATAAATTACATAATGGCTATTATAAATAGATATTCAAATAATTATATAAATGAAACTCAGGTTTTATGTCCAAATATTCTCTCTCATATTGGACATTTTCACCCTAAAATATTCAGTTCAATTATATCCAGCAGCTGTGGTGATAATAAGCTTTTGAGAAACCTTTGAAGTTAACCAGCAAGAGTTGGAAATTATGCAATTGATATTTTCCTGTAAGATCATGTAATTTGATTTCTTGATTGACCTAAAATGGAACCTCAATGTCTCAACAATTTTTATAGCTCGATAATTGAGTGAAGTAGATTTTATTTATATTGCACAAATGATAATACTAACCTATCTTTGACTTCAGATAAGTTTTTTTTTTAATTAAATTTCATTGTAACATTATTTTGAAATGAAAATTTGTTAATATAGAAGGCAAACACATTCACATTATAGTAATATTATTGTAATAATAAAACATTGCCTTGTTTATTAAATATTATTTTTAAATGATGATATAAATTTCTTCCAATTTAATACATTTACCAAACCACCATACATGTGTGTACATGACTTTGACAATAGTGAGAAAAAGCTCACACATCATATATCTTAAATAACGTATTAAAAATGTTAGAGGACACTGATTTAATTCCAATAGTCATTGATTATTTTGCTAACAATATCTGGAGTTTGAGACTGAAATTGTATACTTTTGAATTTATGATAGGGTATTATTTTCTAATCTGCATAATTATGCTCAAAGATCAAATTTATGAACTGATTATTTATAAAATGAATATTGTGTTTTCACTTTTGTGGTTATGCTTTTAATCATAATAGATTGAGCAATATTTGTGTACAAACAGTTGTTTGTATAATTGCTAAGGTTGGTTATCTAAGTCTATTGATGTTCTTATAGATGCTTCTTTCTGTAAGATTTGATTGGCAGGCCACCCGGACAGCTCTAGGCAATTAATAGCTTATGATTTTTTATCAAATAACTGCTATAGACACTTGGCTGCTTGTCAAACCACCTATAAACATTGTTGCTGGTTGTGTTCCTGTGCATGACAAATATCCATCTTTAGCACCCTCTTCTTTTAATGTAATGATGAATGGTTTCTCAGGTTTCTAAATTCTATAGCTGGTGTGCTAGGTGGGATTTGCTATAGCCTGATAGAAAATTGTCTAAGATATTTCAGAAAAACAAACTTACTTTTTAGAATTTTTATTGGTTATTAAATATTTGTTCCTTTTTCTTTAAGACTTTTTTTTTTTAAACATATCTTTATTGATTTCAGAGAGAGGAAAGGAGGGGGAGAGAGAGAGGTAGAAACATCAATGATGAGAGAGTCACTGATCGGCTGCAGCCAGCAACCCAGGCATGTACTTGACGGGAATTAAACCCCGATCTCCTGGATCCTAGATTGATGCTCAACTGCTGAGCCACGCCCAGCAGGGCTAGACTTTTTTTTTAAGATATGGTTTTATTGATTTTAGAGAGAGAGGGAAACATTGATAGGTTGCCTCGAACAAAGATGGAACCCTCAACCCAGGCAGGTGGCCTGACCGAGAATCAAACTGGCAGCCCATCAGTGCACAGAACAGTGGTCAGCCAGGGCAGTATAGGTCTATTGTTATTTCTGGAGGACAGAAGAAGAGGCAAGGGGTATAAAGAAAAAGTTTTAATTATTCCCTTAATGAGCTATGAACGTACGAGGTATATTAGATACCTAAATTGTTAAATATTGTACAATTCAGAATTACATAATTGTTAAATCACACTCAATTTAGTTTAATTTAAAGTGTCAGAGTATAAGAAATTTCAAAGGGCAAAAAGATGGACATAAAGTTATGCAAATTAGTGGAAAACATAAGCACAAGTGAAGGGAGACATATGGCATTTTTAGGAGATGGTGAGAATGCTACTCTATTTCATGCATACACATATGTGTATATATGTGTGTGTGATTTATTTTCTCTAAAAGATAGGTCTCTAATAACATACAGGGGTGGGCAAAAGTCGGTTTACAGTTGTTCATATGGAAAAGACATGCAGGTATGATTATTACGATAGCTTTATTAACGCAAAAGAATATCACAATGCAATTGTAAACCTACTTTTGCCCACCCCTGCATACATGTCATAAATGAAACACATGTATACCAACATTGTTAAATACGGATGCTTAAGAAAAGGGGACTAAGAGAAACAAATGCCATCGGTATATGTCCATGCACATTGTTCTCGGTGAGGACATCTTAGTCAATATTGCCCCATTGCTAGAGCTGTTGAAGTATTGAGACAGATGCAAGGGCACATGCTCAAAACCCTGCCTGCTGTGGATGGAGTCTTTAGGATAGCTTAATGTAATTCTGTTTAATATTGTATCGATTAACTCTTGCCGCAATCATGCTGCTCAGTGGCATACAACAATAAGAGTTTATGGCTTTTGTGTCTGAAGTGAATTAGCTATTGACTAGGCTCTGATGATGTTGGTTGGACTTGCTCACAGGTCTTGAGATCAATAATCTGTTGGCTGATCTAAGGTGGCCTCGGATTCTGCTGAATATGTCACTCATCTTCTAGCAGGTCATCTCTACCCTCGTATCATGGTGAAGTTGGAGGTGCAAGAGCACAAATGAAAACTATATAAAGCTTCTGGAAGCCTGGGCTTTGAACTGCCTCAGTCCTTTGTCTAAGACAAATTGAAAGGACTCCACAAACACAAGACTTAGGGAAAGGGACTCTACTCCTTTACTGTGAACGACTACAAAAGAACATGACCAAGGTCATGGCAAGAGTTGAGGATAAAGAAATGAGATTATCATTGCAATCTACCACAAATATCCAGTTAACTTCTACCATTGCTCCCTGGGGTCCTTATCACAAAACCTTATTTTGTTTCCAGGTAATTTATATATGATTTTAGTAGTCTGAAATCTGTGACAATAAATCCTAGATATAACTAAGTAAATTGTCAGTGAAGTTGTATGAATCAGTTTTATGAGCTAAGTTGATATGAATCTTCTCCTGAGAGACAGATTCTACATGATGTTGAAAAGAATCAGTCCTCTATTTGCAAAACACTGAGGGAAAAAACTATTTCCTTGTAAACTCAAGGTGATCAGTGTGACCTTTGTGACAGGCTAGCTGGTCTCTCAGGCAAGCACACCCCACTCTACTCAAACTTTTGAATGAATGGGAGATAAATTTACCTTGATATTTAAATTTCTGTAGCATGTTGAAATTTTAAGATTATTTTGACTACCGACTATTTTCTGGGAAAAATTCAGTACCATTATATGTTGTTCTTGGTCATAGAATGACAAAGCTGAAAAATAAAATGAGCTATAGCCGTCTGCCATTCTACCGGCTCTACTTTTACCCTTGATCTGCTTTGATTCATCACTTTTACCTGATGACTACCAATGTGCCTTTTCTTTAGCTCATACTGATTTTTCAAATGGCTCATTAGACAGATGTTTCTAAGTATATGGTGACATTTTTCTAAATAATATCTGTTTAGTGGAAATTTTTTCATCAATTATAGTGTTATTATCAAAGGTATTCTTAAGTTCATTCATTTTAGAAAAAGAAAAATACATTTTGCATTCCACTTTATATCAAATTTGGTCAACTTAGGATTAATATTTCTGATTATAATGTATTCTGACAATTATAGAACCAGTAATGGGGAATTGAGAATGGACATTCAGAAGTAAATAACATTTTTCCCCCAAATAAAGAAAATGTAAAATGAAGATTGAAAAATCTTTCCAACGTAAATCTCTTCAGTTTTCAGCTCCTTAAAAATAATTTTTGTAGCATCAATTCATTTATTAAAACAATATTTTTGAGGTCTTACTATTTAATATATTTTTTGTTCATGGTTAATGATTGTAGGCACAAGTGGCTATTTCCTCTTTGTGATCTTCATACAGGTGGTTTCTGAAATGACCAACCCACTTTTTTGAAGTGGCTGCTTTATGATCCCTGAATTACCTGTTTCTCAAAGCTTTCTGTTGTTTTTGTGTAAAGCATGTCCAAATATTTAGTTCTTCCTCATGATCTCATCAGTTCATACTGCAGTGCCTGGAACACAGTGGGTCCCCAGTAAACAAGAAACAAATGAGCACTTGAACTAAGTTTCTAAGTAATTGTTTACAGGCCAGTGTTCTCTATTGTACTAGAGCTGAAATCAGGAGCTTTGTCCTTTCCATTTTTGTACAAAGTTCTCAGTTTGTAGCTCCGTATCTCACACACAATCATTAAATAAATGATTGTTAAATAAGTGAATAAATAAGTACAGTATAAAAATTTTACAGGGGCAGAAAAAAACATTAGTTTGTGTAAAATTTCTTGCTTCCAAGGCTGTAGAAAAAATAAAAAGAGAAAAATAAAGTAACTGCACATTTTTCAAAATCCACAATAAATTGTGGTTGCAATCACATTCTGGAATCAAAGTGTGTACATTTTTAATAGTATTCTCTCACTTTATTCATTTTCCCACTTATTCTAACATGTACAGATTGTAAGTTGCTCCTGATCATAAGCAACAGAATGGAGGGAGAATTAAACATCTATGTGAAAATATCAAATATGAAATTTTATATTTTAGGTTATGGCTTAATAGAATTACTACTTAATGGCCACAAATAAAATAGTTACACATATGGATTGACATGTTCTATAATCTACTTTTGCATCTGGAAGTCAATTAAGTAACAGAAACCTGTCACATATTGTCCCATTATTAAGATAAATTTGCAAGATAAGAGGATGACAGCCATCATCAATCAAGTTATTCTGTACTATGAAAACTATGGACAGTTAATGTCTCCACAAGTGTAGGCAATGCATATTACCTATGAAAGTTCAGTGGTTCTGATAGAAAGCAACTCTCATTGACAGCTGGAGATCCACAGTCACATTGTTAGGCAGAAATAAGGACTGGAACCTATTGTAAAAATTAGCTGATATTATTGATGATGGATTAATTAGAATAGTTGGAATAGATGTGTTAGAATGGAGATTCAATTCTCAACTTTGGTGGTCATCTCAAATCATCTGTTGGAATTAAAAATAGGTTACCTTAATACCTGGTGACAATCTCTACTGGGCTGTAGTGAGTCCAAAATACAGGCAGTGGCTCCAAGGAATGGCAAGATAATTTACCATGGATATGCTTAGTGCTATACCTATCCATATTTATTTTCCGAAAGAGTAATCAGGTTACTCAATGCCATACTACTTCTGTTTTGGAGAGCCCCGTAATTTGCAACATTAATGTAGGGTGTTAAAAATATATTTGAAGGTTTCTCTTTTATAGAATCTGTTCTTGTGTTTATTTAGTTTGCAGTGAAAAGTCAATAGTGCATTATATTAATTAATTTAACTCAACATAATTCCATTTGAACTAACATACAAATCTTTTTGCTATCGTTGTCCTAAGCGGCAATAGGATGAAACCTTATACTTTTGTTCAAAGAAACCATTTATCATGTAATTAAAGATAACATGGATCAATTATATGGTCACAGAGGGAATAAGTAAGAGCATTATAATATTTATTTTATATAAAGCATGCTTGTCTTCTGACTGAACCTTACATAAAGCTCAATCAAAAATACCCACAGTAGACGTCTGAATGACTTCAAATCGAAATTACATATCAGACGGTGGTTGTCTGTTAGCTCCTCTACAAGGAACTATATTGTAATAATTAGTAATATTTCCTTAACTAATTCACATATTAAATAATAAAAGGCTGGTCAGTACAACGTATAAGGTAAATTCTGGATCCTTACTAATTTTGTGAAACTAGGAATATGGTTACTTTTCATGATAAAGTTAAAATATCTGAAGACAATAAATTCCTCCTCATAGTTTTGGTTCTTTCGTTTCCTCCATGCACTTCTTAAGGCCTCTTCTGAAGAAAATTGACTCTGCCCACGGCTTTATATACTATAAAGTTTGTTATGATTTATTCACTTTTAATGTCCTGACAGTTTAATAACTAGATGGCATTTCTTTTTGGTTATATAATGTTGAACAATAATGATCGCTGAACATTTGCATTTGAGACGTAGTATTAAAAGGAAAGATATGCCTCCTGGTAATTTGTAATAATGTCGGAGTCAAAGACAGAAATCAGAGAGCGAGAATTGATCTGACACCTTTTCATTTCAGGTGAAAACTAAATATATTCGTGTTACTTCAATGATAAGGTAGATTCAATTCGAGATCAAACTATATAGCATATATAATGTGGGTTTTTTAGTAATTGGAGTGCTTGTGGTGAAAATGTAGAGAAATACTTCGTGAAAAGATAAAAAATGCCTCTAGAGACAGTGCTTTTTTTGGGGGGGAAAGCACACCTCCATTCCCTGTAGAAATTTATTGTACATGTCGTTTCTGTTAGGTTTCATGAAATTGACTAAAGTCTAAGACTGAACTGACCAGAAAATTTTACCAATTTCCCCCCCAGAAAATAATGAAATGCTCTTTGCTTCCCCTTCCTTTCTTCTTTTCATCAATGCATTTATTTACTTATAGAAAATATTTGCGTAGAGTCATGGTAGTTATAAGTAAGAGTTGAAAAAGCATATTTTGGAAGATGGAAGACCTTGTGTAAAAGGCATGAAAATGTTTGTGAATTTTTGATGGGTTTGGGTTCCATATTCCTTCTGTATTACTTTTAGAGCTTTATTTTTTCCAGAATAGCAGAATCTGCACAGTGATTTAGTATGAATTATGTGGTCTAATGCAAGCACTACAGAAAAAGTGTTTTTCCTATCAACATATTCAATAGGTACATTAAATTCCTTTTACCCTTAATAAACATTTAAGGTAATTTACATGTAAATGTCAGACATGGATTTTCAAGTAGCATTTCATTTGTGTGCGGCCTATGCCTTCTCTGTCCTGGAAACGGTATAACTTTGTGGTTAATTTAAACGCATAGTTCTCTGCCATGCCGACTGACACTAATAGAAACTAGAGCCATAACAAACCTTAACTTTGAGTCTTCAATGTAAAGTTTTAGAATTTAAAAATTACATGTTACTTTAAAACCGCCAGGCTCTCTCCGTTGCATTCAACTTTCTCTTTTTAGGTAATTTGGTTAGAAAAAGCATTTGTGTAAAAGAATACCTATTGGGTGCAGAATGTTAAAACAAAACAAAACAAAAATTCCAGGCGCCTAGTTTAGCGAACAACCTAGACTGGAGGGATATGAAACAAAAAGCAGCTGTGGTTTTAGTGTAATTTCTTTCAACCCTCCAGTCCTGAAGATATATCAAAGAAATCCCAAAGCATTTTTACTTACTTTCACATCTTATTAGATAGCCTTAATTTTTCCAGGTTTTCTAAAAAACAAAATGTGGTCAAATCTAAACAAACCTTGGGTACCTGATGTAAGCTAGAACATGTGCCTTGTTTCTTTCACCTCAAAAACCTGCAGCAGGAAAAGTAGGAGACTGATAAATATGGTCAAGGGCATTCCTGTTGGTTGGTTGACTTTGGTGTTTGCTTTTCTCTTTTTCCTTTATCCTGCCTTCTCCCCTCCCACCTCCCACCATTTTATATACTTCTTGCTCCTCTGGGGTTTTGAAAATGGGAAGGGAGATGGGTGATGTAACAGAGCTGGACAGGTTTTGCATAGCTGGTGATGTCAAACTATTTAATTTACATGCAATTATTTCCTTTTTGAGGAGTCCACAAGGACTCCACCCATCTTCCAGGGTTTCCAGGGCGTGCCTCCACTAACCTACAATTTACAATCCCCCTTTTCAGCCCCTGACCCCTGGTGGCCCACCCCATGCTGAATCTCTCTCACTCAAAGGGTAACTTTGACCCTCCAATCTAGCTTCTTTTCAAAGGGACCCAAGTCCTATCTTTTTGGTACTAGGCTCACCGGTGGCCAACAGGACCAAACCCCTTTGCTCCTGTCTCCCCCACCCCCTGTAGGAGCGCAGCTGCTCCCCTGTGGCTGTCTCTCCTTGCAGCCACCAGAGGCAGCTAAAGCCATTGTATGCTTTTGGATTTTTCACTGAAAACCAGACTTTAGCATGAGTGTTTAAGGTTCTGAACAGAAGGGTGAAATAACCAGAGGTGTGCTCTAAGAAACAACATTAATCATTTTTACTGTTTCCACTTTTCTAAATCAATAAACTCAACCTGTTTTTGGTGGAAGGCTAGCAGTTCGCTATTTCCAGTTGGTAGCCGGGCTCTGTGGAATAGCAGAAGCCGTGCCGCAGCGCAGGAGAGAATTCTGTGAGCGATCATCTTGCTTTCCAAAGAGGACCAAGTATTTTGTATTCTCATATATACTTTACTTCTTAGTTCGGTACAGCTGCATTTATCCAAACAATGCGACTTGCTACTTATTTTCCTTTTGTGGATTCACTGGATTCTGCAAGTGTTACGTTACTGAAGGTTAGACTATTAATATTTTAATTATATTTGCTAACATATTCTAATTCATAGGCACATTATTTAATTGACTAGTTTTCTGAGGTTATAACTTTGTCTGTAACCCTGCATTAAAGACTTTTGATTTTAATCTCCAGAAAGTTTGAAAAATAATAAATAAAAGCAAGAACTCCTATGGCTGGGGTTATAATCCTTTTTATCATAATTGAATTAGTCCCCATACCTTGGCCCAGACAGACCTTTATAATTTTCTGTTAAGCTTTCAAAAGTGGCTAGCATTATATAATCAGAAACATAAGAAATTAAATAAACCCTTTACTTAACAATATTATTTTTAAAAGCACCACTGATTTAGTCTATATTATACTGTTGACAAAATAAATTAATAACAATGAAAAGTCCTTCTTTGAAGAGAGTGATTGCTGAGCTTTCATTTAAATTTAAATTTAGACCAAAATAGCTAAAGTAGTCTCATTGCTTAAAATTACCTTATTCAAATATTTCCCATTAGAAAGAATTGTATTTGCAAATCAAACAGATACATTTGTAGCTCCCATAGCTGAGTACTCTTCCTTGAAAATTTCTCATTATTATAACAAGATGACACTCTATTTAAACATAGCAATGGAATTTCACTTTTCATTCTGTTCTGTACTTGATGAAGGAGATTTCATCGTTGTATGCTTCTCCAGACTTCAAAAATTGGTAGGAAAATTAAATTAGCCTGAGGAACATCAGGTTAAAAGTGGTGTTTTTTGCTTTTGTTTTTTGGTTGTTCCTGTGCCCAACAGCAAACTGTATGTTGCCTTAAACTTGAACTGGACATTGTAATTCCCCCTGAGCTTTTTCTACTTCTCGGTTCCCCAGCCAGCCACATAGTTAGAAGACTGAGCCAGGCCATTCCACACCACTGGAGAAATTTCAGCTTGCAAGATTCAGAAAGATGCACAAATGTGTGTCTGTGCAAATGCACTTACGTGGAAATCAAAATGCACTTACGGGATGAAGAAATTATTAGGCAAAAGTGTATGTATTAGAGAAGTGTGGAGAATGTGGTTAAAAAGGGCAAGTGGAGGAAGACCCTAGAAGGCTCTAAAGTTGGGCATAATACAGTAATAAGAACAGCAGCACCAGTATTGAGGATCAACACATGTGGAGTATCTAGAATGGGTCAAACACTACACTAAGAACTGAATGTGAATTATCTCATTTAAATGTCATACCTACCTAATAGAATAAGTACTGTTATTTTCCCATTTTATTAGTGGAGAAATAGAGTCTTAGGCATGGTTAAATATTTCCCATAGATACAATGTTAATAAGAGGTCACCTATGAGCTCAAACTTCTGTCTAACCCACCACTGAGGATTTCTTTGGCACATGGTGGACATTGTTAACAGTAGTTTTATTGTTATAATTAATGCTATTATTACTGTTACTCCATTGCTCATTAGTGATGCTTAGTAACAAAAACAGAAATATAGTTTTCTGTCTGACGTCTTCTTCAACAAAGGACTCTCCTCTGACAATAAAGACAGCTCCGTACAATAAAGCCTGCTCCTGCACTACAAACTGCAACACTTTTTATGTCTTGTTCACCTTTGATAAGTGATATAAATTACTCAGAGGATATTATATAAACTTTAATTATTCTAGCAATCGTGTTAAGGTGTTACCTCCATTAAAATAAATGTGAGCTTTACTGAGTACTTATCAAGCACCAGGCGCTATGACAAGCACTTCATAAGGGTTGTTTCATCCAAATAGCAGTGCGTGCTATTCCTATTACAGTGATAACCAAGAAGATTTTAATTTCTGCCAAATGTTATGTTGCTAATAAAGGAGTAAATGGAGGCTTAGCGAAATCACATACATGGCATAAAGTAGCACAGCTCTAAAGTGAATGAAGGTGCTGAAGCACAGAGCTGGAACAGCTTCCCAAGGTGGGAAGAACAGGCAGAAAACAGAGCCAGGATTCGAATCATCAGTTACCTAAGGGGAGAGCTGAGAGATGAAACGGTGAGAACAGAAGGAACATAAGTGATCAGATCAATGGCCTTGTATTCATATCACTTACAGGTAAGGTGTGGGGACAGCTTTGAATCCAGTGATCATACTTGTAACAATCAACCTGCATCTCAGTAGCAGAAAGGAGAGGCCTATGGCTCTGTGAACGCCTTCAGTGGAGGTGCATACCTGGTCAGGGAGGCCAGGGAAGGAAGACTTCCCTAATGAAGGGTGGTTAGGCTCTGAGGGAAACAGTGAAATAAGCAATGGATGAGAGAAGTATCTGATTACCTTCCACATAACACTGCTGTTATTTGAGTTAAAAAGAAAAAGAACTCATATTGCTCTAGAAATGGGATAACTGGGTGGAAGCTCAAACCAGGGGAGCATTTTCTCTTTCATTATGATCTAACTTGTTACTGTCTCCACGTAAGTTCTTGCTCAACAGAAACAAATTTGTCAGGATACGAGTCCGTACAATTTTGAAAAAATATATATTTAAAAAGCTATGTCCAGCAAGGCTATCTCTGCCTTCAGGGTAGGACAGGGAAACTTTTTCAAACTGTATTTTCAGGGGACATTGAACAAAGTAGCAGTCAGGAATTGGTCAGGAGCACCCTGTGAACCCACTCTCGACATTTCACGCACAGAAACTTAATGCAATCCGTTGGGTGACAAAGTTGTCAGAACAGATTAGAGGGGTTAAAAAGAGGCCTGAGGTGGTTTTCCCCCAAGACCAGAAAATACAGGAAAGAAGGGCTTATTACTATTTCAAGAGGCCATGGCCATCTGCATCTAAGATGCTCTTGGCTGCTGCAAGAACATCATGCTTTCTCTTGCCGTCACTGTGGGAGTGAGCCAGGGCCCTCCAGGAGCCCAACGCTGCTCAGTGAAGGATGCAGAAGTAGAATGGGGTTGACCTTGCCCCAGCCCTCAGACACCATGGCTCCCATTGACAAGGCCAACAAGGTTACTGCTGCCAAAAGATTGTTCTGATACTTAAGGTAGCAACAGGACTGACTCCCCAAAATTTCCAGTGAAAACACCAAGCCCAAGAGGAGAAATGTTCTTTAGGAACAGAACTTGCCACTCACAATAAAATGTAAGCTTCATGCAATCCAGTATTCTTTTTATAGTTAGTTAGCAACAAGGAACATTTTATGTGACACGATGATATTTAAAATCAGATTTATAGGCATTCATCTACTCGTGATACTCTAATTTGGACTGGGCGTAGCTCGAAAGCTTTTTTCATCTTCCTTGCAGCTGCGATCATCTGATGAACTGACGGGCTGCACAAGCTGAGGCAGCCCATCCGCACGTTTGTCAGTTAGTTGGGTTGGTTGGCTGGGACACTTAACTTGTTCCCCATGTGGTTGCTACAACAGGATAGCCTTGGCCCTTCCTATGTTGCAGGTGGGAATGTAAAATGATGCAGCCACTTTGGAAAAGAGTTTGACAGTTTCTTGAAAAGGTTGCACATACATTTACCATCCAACCAAGCAATTTGATCTTTAGGATCTACCTAAAAGAAATTAAAACATATGTTCGCACCATTATTTTATTGGAATGTTTCTAGTATTGTTATTTATGAAAACAAAAAAAGTAGAAATAACACAAATGTTCATCTACTGAATGGATAAACAAGCAATGGATACTGTTCAGCAATACAGAGAAACAAAGCACTTTCTACAACATGAACAAACTTTAAAACTTTGTTTATGGAAGAAGCCTGACACAAGCGCCACATATTGTATGATTTCATTTATATGCAAAAACAAATATCTAGATACATAGACTAGGTTAGCAGTTGCCTATAGCTGAGGTGGGAACAAGAAATAACTGCAAACAGGCACAAAGGATCTTTTTCAGTGATGAAAATATTTAAAATTAGGTTGTAGTGCTGGTTGTGAAACCATACACTTATTGAAAGTCATTGAATTATATGCGCACAACTAACTGAATTTTATTGTATGTACATTGCACCTCGATAAAGCTGTTTAAAATGTGAGTTTTTAAAAATTAATAGATTGTTTTGAAAATATCAAAATTCATGATTAGAAGATTTAAATAAAGTAATTAAGCATTACATGGGATTGTCAATATATATCATTTAGGAAGGAAATTCTTTAAATCTATTTTTAAAGCACTAACTTAAATAAGTCCTCTAAATATATCATTACCTACTCTCCTGGTCCAGGTTAACTGTTTGACTGTGGTGTCCAGACTCCACTGCCTAAAGGTGAACAACTGAATAAAGCAGCACCATTACCCTGTTCTGTCCTGAGGAGTCAGGGATCAGCAGGTGCTCTGTTACGCTAATGGGAAGCTGGGTATCCAGAGTTTGCCCAGTAAGAGGTCACGCTTTAAGTCTGTGCAGAATGTCGGAAGGATAGAGACAGTACACCCAATGTGTTTCTTCTTTTATTACCAAGATATTTATGGTAAAACATACCTGTTTCTTTTACAGGCACACCTCACTTCATTGTGCTTCACAGACACTGTGTTTTTTACAAATTGAAGCTTAAGATCCTCCCACCAGCCAAAAGATTATGACCTGCTGAAGGCTCAGCTGATGGTAAGTACTTTTTGTAATAAAGTATTTTTTTAATTAAGCCATATACATTGTTTTGTTTTTTTAAGACATAATGCTATTACACATTTAATAGCGTGCAGTATAGTGTAAATGTAACTTTTACATGTACTGGGAAAACAAAAGTTTTGTGTGACTTGCTTAATTGTGAAATTCACCTCATTGCAGTGGTTGGAACCTGTGACTCTCTTAGGTATGCCTTTATTTCTCAACTGAACGAACCGATTGTGTAGATTAATTACATTTTTCTCTAGTTTACAAATGATTGATTTTTAAACAGTGTACTTGGTATCTATTTTTGTAAATTATAGAGATAATTTAGATACCTTTGAAAATTCAGTGTAATTCGTTTAACATTTCACTTTAAGGTCAATTCTAATCATTTATGCTTTAGGCAAATAATGTTGTATCAGAGAGTGCTGTCCTGAAAAACAAATGCAAATTTTCTGGAATAATTAAAAATATTTGAGATGAGATAATGGAAGGTGCATAATAACATTTCACTTCTAAATTCATCTGAGGTTAAAATTTTGGAATTTAAGTTCAGAAAAAATAGAACTGGTAATGATTACATGATGGCAGTGAAAAAGGTAAGTAAAGATAAGTGGCTATAAATGCTTTATCAGACACTTTTTAAAAAAAATTGTGAAATAAAAGGAAATTGGCAACATAAGAGCCGCTGCTTTAGAAGGCGGGAGAGGAAAGAAAACCAGTTCCACCTTTGGATGTGATCCATGTTTGGATGATTCGAGCTTTATTCAGGTGCAAATGAAAATCCATACTGAAATTTGAGGGGAGGTGTTGCTTAAGTGCGTCAACTTATTCTTAAAGACAAAAAATGAAGTCAGCAGTGTAAAAGAGCAGAAGAATAGACACTGATAATGATGTACCTCTCGTAATCAGGAAATGGAAGGAACAAGAGATGCCCTTGGATAAAAGAAAGAGCAGTCTCAGAGGTAGTGGAAAACCAGGATAAAGTGCTGCTAGGAAAACCAAGGAGGAAAGGGTATCAGGAATGGCAAATAGTTTCAAATGCACCAATTGCAAGAGGAGAAACACTATCAGAAAAATGTCAATTTCTTAGAATATTAGTTTCTATAAGTAGCTACAAATTATTTATATGTGTAGCTATCTTTGTCTCTTATTTTTAAGAAAAGCAAAATCAATTTTTAGAATAAATTTAGCCTTCCTTGTTAATCTTAATATTTTATTTCAAATAAATATAAAATTATAAATTGGGTAATCTGTTACCCATTTATAGCACATCCTATGATAGTTTGTGATTATTCCTTTTAAAAAACACTTCTAAGAAATTACAAGCTTAATTAGTAAAACATTTCCAAGGGAGGAAAAATATCCAGGTAAGGTAACAAAAGAGAAAACAGTACATTTACAACTTTTATATTTTCATTTCCTACTGGTAACTATATTAACTGTATTTTTTCAAATTAAATATATTATTAAGATTTGTACAATCTCTACTATTGCCTATGAGTAACCAGTAGTTTTTAGAATAGTATAGAAAATTATTAAATTTGAATAAATAGTTAAAAATTGGGTTAATATTGTGCAAGATTTTTAATCTACTTAAAGAAGTTGCTGTCAGAATTTCTAAAAGTCCCTGTGTTTAATAGCTGGGGAAATAGAGTTTCAGCAGAGACATGGACTTTAATTGCCGAGGATAAAATCTTATTTCATTTCAATTTTATCTGTTAATTATTATTAATGGCACGATATAATACTAAATGGATTTCTCCCCCCACCCCTTTGGCTTAAATATAGATATGAATTCCCTATAGACTAGGATGGAGCCACAGCAAACATTTCTAGTTTATAAGTTTATTCCTAAATAATAACCCCCACCTACTACAGAATTACCAGTTAATATTCCAGCTATGCACTGTATAATTATGTTCACAGCTTCAATCTAATTGCAGTGGTGACAGCCATAACTAGTGTAGAATTTCACTAAATGGGCTCTTTTCAAAAGCATCCCGGTTGTGGTAATTCACTGTCATCCGGCCGATGACAGTGACAAATAAAGAAGTCAAGGACTGATTTACTTTTGAACGTTACTAATATTTTCTTGAAACATAATTTGAAAAAAATTTAGTCATTCAATAATATTTATTAAGAGTCTGCTATGTTTCATAAACAATTGTGGTTTCTAAAGATAAAGCAGTAAAAATATAAAAACATTCAGAACCTCTGTCTTCAAGAAGCCCGATGTCTAGTGCATCTCTATGTGCAGCCTGTCTTCAGGGACAGAGAAGGCCACTTGAGTTTGTAGTGGAGGCAAAATTTTACCTTCTCCCTCGTAGGGATATTTTTTTTCCAACTGGGCCTGAGAATTAAATTAACGTTAAGACAGATCAACAGGAGAAAAGCATACCGATTTATAAAGTAAAAGTTTTATGTGACACAGGTGCCTTCCGATAAGAAATGCAGACCCAAGGAAATGGTGAAACCTGCCTGCTTTTATATTAGATTGAACAAAGGGAGGCAAGTATGGAAAAGTAAACTATGTGGGGCGACTAAGAGAAAAGAATTATTTTAACAGTGTCTGTATAGGATTCTCTGGGTCTCTGCGTCTGGTCCTTGATAGAATGTTAGTTTCCTTCTGATATTGGGGAGGCACCTTCCATAAGGATTTGATCTACACAAATGGACAGTCAGAGCACCCTCCTTGCACCTGCTGTTTTGGTTTTCACCTAAGTGTCTCTAGCTCACAATAATTTTTATGTCAAAGAGGCATATTTTGGGGCAATGTGTTCTGGTTTTCTTTATGTTCTAGACATCATATCTTTGTCCCACCTAGCACAAAGTATACAGAAAGAAAAAAGAGGTGTGACCTCTTTTTAAAGGAACTTTTAGAAAGTTGCAATGACGTATCTCCTTGCAGCCACTTGCACAATCCTTAGTCACAGGCTTTAATCCTTACATGGATGTTGGGGAATCTGTCTTTATTCCGGGCAGCCCAAGTCGGTGTCAAGTTCTGGCTTGCTTCACTGAAGTCTGGTGGGTACCGTGTTGTTTAGTATAAACTGCTTTTGAGCACTATGTTGCCCAAGATAGAACAGTTGGACAGAGTAAAAGGGTGATGAAGAGAAGAGCCATTGTTTCTTTAACAAATCTCTTGATTTTGTCCGTATTTGATTTTATATCCAGGATGATATTTAGTGTCCCTACAAGACATAGATATGACATTTTCTTTCCTGAGAATCTAATCAACGAAGTGCCAGGCTGACAGCACCTAGAGGAGTCTTTCTACAAGTCTGTAGCTCTCAGGTGGTATAATACCAACCTGAGGTACTTGATAGAAATTGACATACTTGTGCCCGACTGCAGAGCTACTAAATCAGAATCTTTCCGGGCAGGGCAAGCTCTCAAGGTGAGTCACACACAGTTAGTTCCGTAAAGGGCAAGACAACTATGGGAATCTCTAGGCAAGCTGGCATGAAAAGCCTGGAGTCCAGAATTTTGCTAATTATATTTCAGATATGAATCACCGACTTTCACCCACTCTTTTTATAATCTGGGTTTGCACATCTGTTATGTCCAGAAAATAAGAATACAAGGGCTCATGATAGATACCTATATCAGTCAACCAGTCTGTCTTTCTCTAAGGGAACATATTGAATATTTGCAGATTCCTGAAATACTAAAAGATATTTTCGTTTTAAAGATATGTTAAGAAAACTCATTTATACAAAGTAGAAGTGGCACAGTGCAGGGTATAGAACTGAAATTTCAGTATTCCATATTCCTTTGCTAAAATCTGAGTAATTCTCGACCTATCGCTCACCTTTCACCAGGAGCCTATAATACAAATTGAACAATGTAAGAGTTACACCAAAAGGGTTCCTAGAATACTGGATAATTGGATTCTTAGCTATCAAGCCCTTCACTTCCGAGTGTGTTCGGCTTAGAAAGGTGCCATTTCCCAGAAACCTAGATGAGACCTTTTGTGTAGCAATGCTGAGCTGCTGGAGATGGGCTGCTGTTTAAGATAAGGCCAGACTGGACACGTTGAAGGTGTGGGTGCTAACAGCAGGGACCCTCTAATTGAGTGCCTTTGTTCCTTTTTTCCATTGAAACAGGGGAGATTTTGCTTATTTACACAGGCACACAAAGCCATTTAGGTTCATTTTGGCAATTGTTACAGGCAGGTATTTGTGGAATACTATTGATAATATTTAAATATAATTTATCTCTTGCCGCAGATGGCCACCATCCTGATGAAATCCTTTTATTCTTTACATTATGATTTAGCTTTAATTCATTTCTGTTCCTCTAGCTTTCTTGACAGTCATTTCAAATTTCATTTAGGCAATAGCACCAAGGGGCATGACCAAGAGGAATAAGCCTTCCCCATCTGCACTCTGATGGGGCTTTGAATGAAAGAGCACGTTTCCAGAAAGTTAATAAGCCATGGGGTTCATTTATAATGAACTATAAATTTCATGAACAAAGTAAAACACTATAAATTTCATGAACAAAGTAAAGCAAAGTATTTAAATATCTTAAAGCAATTGCTATTTTTAACTTGATTTTTTTTCCCCTCTTCAAGGGAATATGCTCCCCTTAGACTAGGAATGAAAACCTCCCCCTTTTTCTATAGCTCTGTTCTCTTGCCTTCTATCTTGATGAGGAGAAGAATAAGTGAGAATTCTACAGAAAATACGTTTCTGACACCACCGGCATGTAGCTAAATCTTGCTTTTGTGCAAGGGCAGAGTCAGAAGCCAACCATATCATTCAGTGGAACCCTGAATAAACAACTTCAGCCTCACTGTGTTGTGTCTCCCACTGGTATGTTATCCACAAGCTTTAATGTCAAAAAAGGGTTTTTCCTCCACCTCCCCAGTGTGTTCTGAGGGTTCCTACCTCAATTTCTTTTTCATCTACAGATATACCCATAAAAATATGTGAGAATATTGTACACTCAAAAAAGGAGGAAATATAGACTATATTATGCAGGAAAAAAATAAGATCTAATTACATTTTTAATGGAAATGTGCTTACTTTGCTTTCCTTGATACATGTTCTGAATTCAACTCATTATATATTACATTAAAATGTTTTTATTTTTAATGTATACACAACATATATTAATGTTCAAACAAAGTCAGAAGTAAATTAATTTTTCAACAACTAAACTATAGCATTTCCCAAAGGAGTAATTATATATCATTGGCAACAAGAATACTTAATATAGTTCAAATATTCAATAGTTTTTGAGCTACAAGAATGATAACTCAGTGTGGTCTAACCTAATATAAATCAGATATCTTTATAATAATAGGATTTTGTATGAAGGCAAAACACATCTGTAGACACTGTGACTGTATTTAAGTTAATATCTTTTTAAACCAAGAGAGTTTTAATAGTGAACCATGCATAAAGGATTTTGTCTCTAATTGTAATTGGGGCACCAGTTCTCTTTCTAAACATATTATATTTAGCATAGATTATGTCATTAGTATGTATCCAAAATATTTAAAACTTTCAAAAGAGGGAAGGCAAGCATAATAGTATGGAATTTGCAACGTGCTGAAAGAAAATAATGGCTAGTGTCCAATTTGACACACATTGAAAGCCCGAGGAATTTGTAGGCAGGCAGCAGAAAATCTTATAAGAGTTTGTCAGGCCAAAGTAAAATAGATGTCTGTACAGAAATAGAAGAGGGAACGAAGAACATTAGTAATGATAAATGTGCATGAATGTAAAAAAATTCTATGTAAAAAATGTTTGCAGAGTTTAAAATATCTGTAGATGTAAAATAAATCAAACAAGAAGAAAATGGAATTTATATGTTCTAATATTTTATCAATATCAGGAATTTGATGAATAATAATTTGTTTTGGGCTGTAATAAATCAAGGGTGCTCCAAGGTCTCCACTATAAGAATAGAATTGTAAGATATTAAGGAGAAAGTAACTAACAAGTTACTAGAAAGAAAAAGCATAATAATTAAGAAATGATTATTCCAGAAGAAAGTATGAATGGCGTAAAAGTGAAAATTAAAGCAGAAGGTCAAATAGAATATTGATAGTAAAATTGATTACCAGAATGCATAGAAATAAAGCTATGTTGCTTAAGAGAAATATAAGACAAAGAGATGTTTATAGTGGATTAAAATATATATTATGTAAATACTCACTAAAAGGAATATGTGGTGATAAATTTGGCAATTTGAATAATTGCCAATTGCAATTTTTTTTAGAAAAAGAAAAATTTCCGGTGTGCATGCTAGAAAAGAAAGAGTGGCGGGGGGTGGGGGAGGGACATTAAAGGTCTATATCTTTTGAAGAAATTTAAGATTTTTCTCAGGGAAATTCTCAGGTTCAGATGACATCAGTGATTTCCCCCCAAATATTAAAGGAAGAATTTTGGGGGAGGCCAGTTTTAACCTGAATTTAAAATATGACATGGACCTTACAAGAAAGGAAAATTATAGATTAATATCTTACATAAATTTAGGTGCAACAATTCTAATACAAATATTAGTAAATATATTTCATCAACATATCTAGATTGAATATTTCATGTTCAGAATTGAGATAGTGAATAAAAGTAGTGATTCAAATATGCATAATAAAAATTATATGGTAAACAGAAGCTAATCAAAATAAGTAAAGTATTTACAAACAGGTACATGGGAATTTAAAAAAAAGTGATATCAAAAGGAAAGATATGAGAGAGTATATTTACAAAGCATAAAACAGTTTAAACAATTTTTAATATATCCATAATTTTGATATATGCAAATAATATATAACAGCAAAAACATTTAATATAGTTATTGCAAGTATTGATAAACCTCAGAAACAAAATTGAGTGAAAAGGTAGTATCCAGTAAGACATGTATGATTTTATACAATTTTTACCATTTTAAATGCAATGCAAACAAGAGGATATATCTTAGAAATACTAAAATAATTTAAAATGTTAATGAAACTCAAGATTTAATACCTTTACTTGGAAGAAAGTGAGATATACAAGAGGCTTTAAGCATGTTGAAAAGGTTTTATTTTATATGATGGACTTGGGAAACATAGGTACTTATTAAACAAGTTTTGTATGTCTTTATATAACTTAAATACTGCGAAATTAATTTTAAAACTATTATATTGGGAGGAGATATTCACAGACATATACCCCACAAAATGTAAATATGAATCATATAAAAATAGCTCCTCCTAATCAATACAAGTAACAAACAGCCCAGTAGAATATTGGTAGCTCATATGAACAGGCAATTCACACATAGAGGTATAATAAACAGGAAAACTTGCTCAAACTCACTAGTAGCTTTGGAAAGCCATTAAAAAACATGATATATTTTATTAGTTCTGAGAACTTCAAACTGAAATATAAAGTATTAACAAACATGTAATTTTAAAAAATCTGATCATTTAGAGAGCAAAATAATAGTTAATTTGGAAAATGGGTTAATTTTGCTTAGTGGGAAAAAAAGTTTTACTTTTAACATATAAGCCAGTAGTTTCAGTTTATTTTATGTTATAAATCTCTCATATACAAATACAAAGTACTATACATACTTTTTATCAAAATATATTGAAAACCACTTATACATCTAGTGTTAAATTTACATGATGAACTATTATATTGCATTTAAAAGGAAAGAATTAGTACTATCTATCAAAGGGGTAAGTTTCCAGTAACAACATATTTCCTTTAAACAAAGAGACAGAGATCATTATATAGCATGTCCCAAAAATATGTATAAACACACTTTGAATAATTATAAGGACAGTGTTTATCAAAATACATTTCATTTTCAAAATTGAGCTATGAGCTGTTAAAGTGTATGTACATTTTTTTGGGACACCCTATATATATATACTATAACAATTTATATAGTTTTTAAATACAGAAAAATTCCATAGATTATATAATAATTATTGAATACTATTAGCTAACATTTTTTGTATGCTGGGTACTGTTACAATTATTTTACATATACTTTTAAATTGAGCCCTCACAGCAGCCCTATGTTTAAGATAGTTTTATTTTCCCTGTTTATGTATAAAGATACTGAGACACAGGTTAGCAGAATCAGTATTTGAACTCAGTAAATCTGGTTCTGGAGCCCGTGTTCTTAATCACTGTGCTTTGTTGTCTCTGTGTGTGTGCGTGTGCGTGTGTGTGTTTGTGGGGGTGAGATATCTACACATTTAAAATCATCAGGAGAAAATCGTGTCATGCCATCTATCAGTAACTTCCTTACACAGGAGGGGGAACTAATGGGACTAGAGATGTCGATAAAATAGTGCACCCACTTTATAATTCTGACACCAATTCCAACGTGTGGGTTTTGTTCTCCACACAACCAAGCAATTTTCAGACACCAACTGAGTGTCCTATAATTCAATTCAGTTCTGACACCATGCCCCTGGAGATAGCATCAGATCCCACAGGTGAAGGGCTCAGTCCTACTAGACTGCTCCCCCACCTCCAATCGCAGGTCCAGATTGTCACCTGTGCTTCCAATCAAGCCACTAGAAAAGGTTCCCACAACTCCCTCCTCCGGTTTGATAAATTTACTGGAGTAGCTCACAGAACTCAGAGAAGCATTTTACTCACTAAGTTACTAGTTTATTATAAAAGGATACTAAGGAACAGTCAAATGGAAGAGATGCATCGGGCATCGTATGTGGGAAGAGGTTCAGAACTTCCATGGTCTCTCTGGGCTCACCACTCGCTTTATATCTCCAGGTGCTCACTAACCTGGAAGCTCTTTGGACCTTTACCTTTTGGGTTTTTATGGGTGCTTCATTACATAGGCATGATTGATTAAATTGTTGATCATTGAGAATCAATTCAACCTTCAGCCCCTCTCTTCTCCCAGAGGTCAGGGTGTAGAACTGAAAGATCCAACCCTCTAATCACATGGTTGGGTCCCCTGGCAACCGACCCCCGTCCTAGATGCTTTCTAAATCTCCCCACTAACATAACTAAAGACACCTTTATAGCTGCTATGACTTAGGAAATGTCAGTGGTTTTAAGAAGCTCTGTGCCAGGAACAGAGACTGAGACTAAATATATATATTTCTTATAAATCACAGTCTTCATGTGTCACTTCTACATAAAATATTGTGAGTTTCTGACAATCTCTTTATTTCCTTGATATGTCAGAGTTCTAATTATTAGGAGTGATACAGGGCTTACAGAAGGGGATTTCAACTAGAAAAGAGCTTAGAAACCAATCACGTATAATCCTCAAAGCCCTCAAATATTATCCCATCCTGTCTTCACACCTTCCCAGGCAGGCAAACAGACAGTGTTTTCTTCTAATAGGTAAAATAATGTCCCAGTGTTTGGGTGTGCTGGAGTAGCTTGCCCCCACTCATAAATACTAGTAAAAGTCAGACCCCGGTTCCTGACCCACATCCATAGACAACAGGAGATCCAAAGGGATGGGGCGAAGTGCTTTTCTGAGGAGAAACACATGGGCATGAAATGTACTTTTTATATGGGCTTCTCTTTATTCTCTCTCTTCCTTATTGTTATGAAGTGAGTTGGTGCAGAGTTGCCTGTGCAGAATTCTCCTTGACCTTCGGTGGCTCAGAAATACTGGGTAGAGTCTCAGGAAAGGCTCATGGAATCCACAGATTAAGACTCTTTCCTCGTTAAGAGATGGGAAATCTCCCGTATTGTACCCTTAGAATGGTAACAGCCAGCGAACTAAGAAGCACAGGAGCAGGATTGGTGGAAATTGATTGGTTAGGAGCACATGATGCCTAGTCCCTGTGCTCAAGAAGCAAGGCGCTTCATAGGCACACACGTTTACCAGTCCACTGATCAGGCGTACGTATCTGTACCTTACAATAAAAGAATGCCTGCACAGAGAGCAATGATAGGTAAACAGGAGACTGAAAGATGAGAGATCCAGCCATGTCTTGAGAGCTGCCCTGACGAATATGAAATCTCAATTGATCATTGTAGAGATAGTATTAAGCTTTCTCAAGAACTGAACCACCAGTGCATTGCCTAGTGGTCCTTGGAGCAAAAGGAAATCAGCAAATCCTAAAATGAACATTCTTAAATGGTACCTTGTTTATACAACATACATGGAAATCTAGATCTCATGTATTCTGTACAGAAGTAGGTGTTTCCTCAAAGTACTTCTGTTTGTGGCATTTCTCATGATTATTATTGTCGTCTGTCTGTTCTTCTAAATAGACTACATTTTTCTTGATAATAAAGATCCAATTTGATTGTTTCTAAGCCTCAACTGTTATGATTAATGAATATAGTAAAAGTTTAAAACATTTTTGCCCGGCTGGGCGTAGCTCAGCGGTTGAGCGTCGACCTGGGATCCAGGCGATTGGGGTTCGATACCCGGTCAGGGCACATGCCCGGGTTGCTGGCTCGATCAATGACTCTCTCATCACTGATGTTTCTATCTCTCTCTCTCCCTCTCCTTTCCTCTCTCTGAAATCAATAAAGATATATTTAAAAAATAAAAGTAAAAAAAATAAAACATTTAAAAAAATTAAATTCATTAAGATAATCCAGACCTTGAAGTACTGGAAATATTTTCAGAAGCTTAGTTTTTTATATGTAAATAACTGTCAAACTTCTTGACACACTATCCGTTCATAGACTTAATTATTTATGTTTTGAGTAGTTGGGATTAACCTTTAATGACATGTATAATCAGCAAAAGTAAGTTATAGATTACTATATAATTATTCCATGAACTTTTACAAATTAATATCATCATTAATCTGTTCATGGTATACATCTGTGTCCACATGCATACTTTTAAATCTAAATCTCATATTTTTAATGGGGATATAATAAAGAAATTAATATAAATTTTATTCAGGGATAATACAGTTTGGTTGGGAGGTACATCTATAATAATAATAATTTTACAATTATAATAAATCAGCTGCTCTGTGTCAGGCACATTTCTAAGCCCTTTATAAATATTATAATTAATGTCAGGTTGTAGGTAACTCTCTGGACTACTCTCTTTACCCTTTCAAACCAGGAAGGAATAGATGTGAGTTTACAAATTTTAGAACAGAGTTATCTCCCCGTCACCTGAGCATCTGCTATCTAAACCATATGGATTATTTTAAACAAACAAAAAAAGTTTGTATTTCAGAGGTGCATCAAAGGATTTAACTATGCATGATTTACAATTAAAACTTATGAACCTCACTGAAGACATAGAAAGGATCTGTTAATTGTTTACCTGGCTACTTACTGATATTTTCCACTGCAGTTTCCTAGAACATGTTAACATCTTTTACAGGCTCAGTTCTATCCCAGATCCAGGAACATATCCCTTTGCTAATCCTGCAAGATTTAATTTGTTCTATTTCACATAACTGACATTTTAGCATTTGGAACTGGTGTTCTAATTTCTGTTACTATATTAAGTTTTGTAAGAACAACAACAAAAATAATTTTAGTTCTTTGTAGAAATACTTTCACTCTGTTGAGTTAATCTTACATTTTTAATATCTACAAGCTTCTATTAAAGAAAATATCTAATTGTTTTATAAAACATAATGGAAAACTTTGTCTGTTATCTCCCTTTCTATAGGTGTGCCCCTTATATAAGAATTGTATAGTAAATTTTGCTCATATGCAGAGATGAATTATATGTTTCATGATATTATTAAATAATATGAGCTGCATATAATAAGGTCTCCCCATAACAAAGCATTTATCTTTCCTTTTTCATTCATTAACTCTACAAATAGTAATTACTATATAGTAGTCCATACTATGGGCCAGGAACTGTGCTGGGGGTAAAGCAGTGAGAAAATAACAGATACCAACCATTCTGTCATAAATATGGTATATTGTAGTAACTAAAAATAAACTGTAAGTTAGGTAAATAAAAATTTGTAAAGCCGTAAGCTCATAGAGCTTAGGAATTCATCATGGTCTGGCTATTTGGGGCAGAACTATTTAAGGACAAGCTCTTGTTTAAGTAATATTGAGTAGCTATCTAGAGAAGAAAAGTTAAGTAAAAAAAAAATGATTGAGAGGGCAAGGAAATCAATAGAAGGGAATTTTTTTAAGCAGAAGAAACGGTGTATAAAAAGGAACATAAAGTTTCTGGAAGAATTCATGAAATACTGTCGTTTGAATTGTGGTATACGGGGGTTGCAAGTAGACCAGTTAGAAGCTAAGTCACTAGTGAGGATCGGGGGAAGGTAAAATGGCAACTTGAACTAGTGTGATAACAGTGGAAAGGAAAAAAAGGTGAATTTTAGTGAAATTTGGTTACGATTGAGTAGTAAATAGGATGTAATATGTGAGGGCAAGTAAGTATGATTTCTCAGTACTTGTCATGTTCATAAAAGTGAGTAATATCAATCACTGGGATAGCAAATACTGAAGGAAACAGTGGATTTTCTGTGGAGAGAACATGCAGAAGAGATTCTGGATTTGTAACATGCTCAGTTTGAGGTAATTTTAGCCTTTATTTATTTAACATATTTAATATTCTACCTAGTGCCAAGAAAAGTTTTAGTTCCTTAAGCATTAAGTGGACAGTTGGAGATAAGAGTCTAGAGCTCAATGAAGAAATTTAAATATAAATTTGGAAATTATTGACATATAGGTGACTATAGATTACCATTAACATGGATGAGGTGAGGCTGAGAGAAAAATATATAGCACTAAGTCTTAGGGAGCTCCAATGCTGAGAGAGATAAGAGGTTGCAATCTAGAAAAAATACATCAAACAGCTAGATCCAGATACAACAGAGTAATAGAACTTGGGTGGCAAAATCCAAGGAAAATGTCTTAAAAAGGAAATAATCCACAGGACAATTGAACCTAAAAATATGCTTTCAAATTAACCTCCAGAAGATCTAGAGTAATTAGAATAAGTGCTGTTTTGATGGACTAGTTGGGACACAAGACAATTTGAATTGAGTTGAGTAAAAAAAAAAAGAAATGAGGGAGTAGAGAAAGCATATGTGAACCACCCTAAAAGAATTTCATTCTGAAGAAGGAAATAATAATGTGGTAATTAATGTGTTAATTTACATATGTCCAGTAGATTATTTTCTAAGGGATATGACTTGAACATGCTTTATTGCCAGTTGAAAGGTTTTATTCTAAAGTAAGTGGTTGACAAAGTAGATTATTTAGGCTTCCGGATAAAGAGAGTGGAGATTATTTTTGAGGTTATTGAACAGGATGTATAGTGCTAATGCTCAATTTTTTTCCCCAGTGCTTTCCTCCAGTAGTACAGATGACCTTGTTTGGAAATAGAGAAAGCAGATGGTCAAGCTTTAGAACTTGCCTCATGGGTGCAACGAGCATAAAAAAAGTAAATGAGGTTTAGGGTATTGGCATGAGAGTTATTGAAATAATGTACCATGAAATGTAGGCTGTATATAGGGGAAAAAATATGGGGACAGTGAATGAAAATATGGAAAAGTAAAAGTGAAAGTTCACATGAGATCAAAGAATGGTCAGATAAAGTAATTCACAAATGAGCTGAGAAGGTCCGTACAGAAAGCACCATAATTAGAAGCAAAGGTGGTGGTGGGAACACCATTGGGTGGAACAAGATTTAGCTTTTGATGTAGGTATATGTAGCTGAGGGAGCAGAGGGGGGAAAAATCACTGGATATGAGGAGAATAAAGAAAAAAGAGGCCAAATGTTGGAATGGTCATCTACATGGAAACTGGGGTCGCCTAGAATGTTGGCAATAATTGAGGTGGAGAGGATACTGACGTTAGTTAGACTCTGACATGGGATAGCACAAACAGGAATGTCTGGTGTTATAGCGTAAGGACATAGTCTCAAATGCAGAGTTTCTACATGAAGATTAGCAAGTACTGACCTGGACATTCTAACAAGGGGCGATAGAACATCAAGCACAACAAACAAAGTTGAAGTGCATGTTGGGGGAGTGAGAGAATATAGTCACTACTGAGTAGGGCTACAGGTAAAGTACTTCTCAAGGAAGGGGGCATGCTTAAGTTAAGGCATGAAGCACTAACAAAATATTGATCCAGCTTAAAGAGTACAGTTCCAGAGGGTAAAGTAGAAAGTATTATAAAGTTTAGGTGAGGGGCAGTAAGGTTAAAGAATTAACCTTATTGCAAAGAAGTTTTAGTAGCTGGAAGGTTGCAATGTTAAGATATGTGGAGGGTAAGGAATTTTGAGTGAGGAAAAGACACTAAATTCCTTTCAGGGCAGACACTTTTTTTGTATTTTGCAGAGTGCATAAAACTTAACTAGAGCTTACCATCTGTCTTACATTCCATGATATTTTGTGGCTCAAAAGCCTACACGCACAGTAGGCTCACATCTCCTACGCAGTCCCTTAACTTTGACGAAATATCAGCTCTGGTGATCAGGCTTTGGGGTTTATTGTTGGTTTGTTGTTTTATTTTATTTTCTTCCTTAAGATAACAGAGGTGAAGATAATTGATAGACATGGTTGCAATCCTTACCCACCACCTGCAAGCATACTTCCTCTTCCCAGTATTTCAAATACTGTTGATTATTTCCTGAATGCATTAGAGACTATGCTAGGGTAAGACCAGCAAGTTACAACACAAATGGATTCATCTGTGCATATTCATGATCATTTCTCATTACTGGAGGCTGCCCATCACTATATTTTCAAACACATCAACTCGAAACATTTGGTGTTTGCATAAATAGTATTCATCATGAAACATTAACATTGTGTTAGAAGGTAAAATAAGCACAGTGTTCATTGTTTTAGCTTTATCATCCTTCAACTTAGATTAATTCCAAAAGACATAAAACAGTATCTTATGTATCTGAAAAATCTGTATGAGGTTGTAATTTTAATTTATCAGTGAGTGCTTCTACGTTAACTAAGTATGCACAGATTTTTTTAAAAATAGAGATTAAAATATGAAAGCAATCAAGCTATTTACAATCTAATTAGCTCAAAAATTGGATGGGTAATATAAATGCATAATTAATCTGGCTTGACTATGACAAACTTGAAAGGGAGATTATGAAATTAATAACAGGAAAAAAATCATTAAAAAAGAAACACACTGTGTAATCAAAGCCAAAGTAAGATAAATTTCATCAGACATCTTTAATTCTTATAGTCTATATTGTGGAAAATTTTCTGTTATATATTAATAAATAAATATAAGGAAAACCATTTTATTTCCAACAGAATTCCTTAAAAATTTTCGTTGCAAAATACTTATAAAGTAGAGAAATTACAGCAGTTACTTTTGTATTTTTACTTTTACATGCAAATGATTTCAAATAAAAATTTATAAAAATATTATAAACAATACTAAAAAAAAGAATACTCGTTAATTAACCCTTTATCCATGTTGGATTGTTGACATTTTCACCTCATATGACTTACCCTTTTCTCTTTTTCTTTTTTTCAATATCTTTTTCTCTTTCTGAACAATCTAAAAGTGTTATGTATGTCATTGTCCTTTATCCCAATACTTCAGAATATACTTTGTAACAATAAGAATACTATTTTATACCACTACACTGCAATTGTGAGCATGTTTATTTAATAATGATATAATAGTTGTATCCAAATTGCTTTCCATATTCAAGTAATTCTGTATCTGTACATCCCAGAAGTACATATAAGAAAAGAAAATATCAATATCCTTAATGTGTTCATTTCTGAGAAATTATACACACATTAATATATAAATATATGATCTTTTTTGAAATTTTATTCATTTACTTTTAATTTATCTTTATTGTTAAAAGTATTACAGATATCCCCTTTTTCCCCATTGACCCCCTCCACCCCACACCTGCCTCCCCCAGGCCTTCCTCACACTATTGCCTGTGTCTATGGGTTACGCATATATGCACATAAGTTCTTTGGTTAATCTTTCCCCACCCACCCACCCCTGCCTTCCCTTTTTTCTTAATGTATAATATTTTAATATTATATAATGTACATAAACTAGGTTAAGCTGTTTTATGTCCAAAGGCATCTTCAGAACCTATTTTCTGTAATAATGAACAAAAGAACTTTGATTTGTGTCTGTATTAAGCCTTTAGGGTTTCTAAAGACAGACTTTCAGAGAACAGTTTGCATAGATTTTTGAGGTTTATGGAATAAATGAGATCAAGTTAAAACAATGTATGGAAACACCTTTAAGCGTTGATGATGGTGCTGATAACAAAATAGAATTTATTTTGATCTAATATGCATATAATACTATAAAGCTGTTGTTTCAATAAGTAACAAACTTAGTTATAGCTCTGTAAATACTTTAGAGGAAAAACATATGAAGTTTCTGATGACTCATTAAAACTCTAAAGAAAAGGCCAGCATACTTCAGAAACAATAAACTTTTAGAAGCAAACAAACCAAGAAAAAAACATTAGTATCTCTATAATGAAAAATGGAGAATGATATTTATTTAGTGACAAAGTAAAACACCACAATATTTACAGTACTTGTAGACAAGTTACATGTTATTAAAATTTTCAGGTAAAATATGCTTGTGTGTGTTCAGATATTACTCCATTAATAGCTTGGTGAAATGGGTGGTCATTGGGCCACTCTTCAAAATCAGGTAAGATTTAGGCACACAGAGATCTGTAAAAGGACACATCTGTAGAGGGTAGGGTATGGACAAAGTCATGGAAACAGAAGCTTAAAAAATTATACAGGAGAAAAATCAAGCAGTTCAGTTCATTGATTTAGGACCTGCTTAAAAAAGTGTGGGTGGGGCATACATTAGAAGAAGTATGTGAGAATCATATTGAAGATTCTGATAAATGAAATTAGGCTCTAGTCACCACTCACTCACCTCCTTCCATCCTTCACTCACTTTCCCTTCCCTCCTTCCCTCTCTAGTGTCCCCTCCCATATATCTCATTCTTTAAGACTATCACGATATTCCATTATAGATTTAGCAATGCTGCTTTCCTGTCTTAATTGCGTTATAAGCATTTTCTTACACTTGCTTATGTATTTGTTTGCCAGGGAGAGCAGATAATCTCATTGGTTTATTGTATTCTTCTAGGGATGGAAAAGAAGTTTAAGTCAAATTAAAGATGATCTATACTGCCAGGCACCCATGCCCCAAATTGAAATTAATCAGTGGTTCTTTGTATCAGGGGACTCTAAGGCACAAGGGTTATATTTATGCTAATTTTTGTTAATATGACTGGAAGGCATCAGAACGTAGTTGAACACAGAAAAGGCTTAGAGTCTTAAAAATAGAATTTATTCCACAGATTCACCAAAGGAATCATTTGTACTGTATAATATTAAAAGTTTTCACTTGTAACTTAACAATATATTGTGAACATCTCTACAGGTCAGGAATTATATTTAACTCAATCATTTCAACTGTTACTTTGGATTTTGTTGTGTATTGGCACAGGACCTACAAAATATCTTATCTGTTGTCTACCTACATATACCTAAGTTTATTTTAATATTTTATGCTATTAAAAATCGTCATGTGATGAGCTTCTGTTGATGTGTTTCTTTAAGCATGTATCTGAATATATATGTATATACATTTAAATTTGTTATTGACAAATTGTCTTGAAACAACTTGTATTAATTTATTATCCTAATAACTGAAGTCAGATACTTGGAAATCTGTACAATATTAATTTTACTTATATTTCTATTGCATTTCCATGGTCCTCGTTAAATATCTACTTTAGATCATTTGTTCAGGAGAGGTGGCTGGGGCAGGCCCACATGTAATATTAACATACACAATATCTATAAAACAAATGTATACATTTTTTAATGCGGGTGCATATATTTTATAATTCTGGCAATAAGTGTTTATGTATAGCATTATATTAACTTACCATAATTTGTGAAAATATTCTACTATATTTGGGCATAGAAGTTATATAAAATTCAATGTATATATTTAAATTATTAATAGACTACTTTGTTCCAGATACATTTCTGTTATATGTCTATTCCCTGGTGTATATATTTTCAAGATATAAGAATATTATTTAGCCATAAAAAAGAATGAAATGTTGCCATTTGTGACAATATAGACCTTGAGGGCAAGATGCTAAGTGAAACAAGTCAGAAAAAGTTAAGCCAATACTGTGTGATCTCTCAGAACAGTGATGTTTCCTGCCCTGTCGTCTTTTGCTCTATTGCACTGACATTGGCATGAAGCCTCAAGGCTGGCTCTCTTAAGGCATGAATTTTGGGGGCCAGACAAGTCCACATGAAACCCAATAAGATTTTCCTGTCCAGACACCTCCCAGTGTTCACCTAGTCCTACACAGACCAGGGTGCTCTCCTTGAGGACCAGCCTTTTGTCCAGAATAACTGCTACTGTCAGGGTTATGTGGAGTGGCACCCAGAATCCATGGTCACCCTCAGAACCTATTTTGAGCACTTTCAAGGAACATTACAGGTAAGTGACATTATTTATGAAAGAGAGCCCAAAAGGCTTTCTACCACATTCGAATATCTGGTATATAAAATTAACACTCAAGAAACACAATTTCCACCCATGAGATGTGCATTATCAGGTGAAGAAACAGCACCATGAGATGTGCATTATCAGGTGAAGAAACAGCATGACAATTGAAGTTTCAAGAGAGTGATAATCCCACTTTGATGTAAAGTGGGCATGAGGGTGGGTGGTGGGCCCACAACGGGGCACTTGAATTGGCATTTGTGACATACAATGGGCTATATGTTTACTTGGAAAGTAATGTCACAACCATGCAGTTGAGAATGAGCTTAATTGTCAATACAGTAGAGCATATATATAAGACAATGACTATTAATGTGATTTTAGTTGGAAAGGAGATCTTGACTGAACAAAACCTCCTTGAGTTAATAAGCCTGAATTCTTTAAGGCATTTTGCATTTGGAAAAGAGTGTTTTAACACCTGTGTACCCCATGAAACTGCACAACTTATTTTTAAAAAATTATATGGGTGTCATGGCACAGACTACCCTACGGAGGCATGCAGCGATAAATTGAATTGTGGAATTACTAGTTTTGTGGACCCCAACTCACAATGTTTGCCAAGGATTTTGGCATATACTATTGGTCATAATTGCTCCAGGATGTTCATGTGGAAAGTTATGTGCATAATGAATCCATACCAAATGAATGGAACTAAATTCAGCAACTGCAGTTTTTCTCACATGTGGAGCATTAGTTGAAGGCTAGGATGTTTCTTCTCTTTAGTAAGTAAAAAGGCAATCATCATTCCAACATGCTGTGGAAACCGTGTTTTAGAACAAGGGGAAGAGTGTGACTGTGGCGATTTGTGGAGCAAAGATCCGTGTTGTCAGTCAAACTGCACCCTGAAACCTGGGACTACTTGGGTCTAATTGGGTCTTTGTTGCAAATGCTGCCAGATCTTACCCACAGGCAGCATGTGTAGACAAGAGGAAAATGTGATTTCCCAGAGTGGTGCGATGGGACATCCTATGATTGTCCAGAAGATGCGTATGTGCACATGGGGTACCCATGCAAAGCCAGCGTTGGTGGCTCCTGCTATGAAAAGAAGTGCATTGTCCATGATGAACCATGTAAGAACATTTTTGGCAAGAAGGCCAGGGTTGCAAATCAGAGTTACCACAGGAAAATGAATGCCCTATGGGATAGTTTTGGGAAACGTGGTTCCATGTTGCATACCTGTGTACAGTGCAGCGCCTCCGGCATTCTGTGCGGGGGGTTCAGTGTGCGAGCATGATGGAAATCCCCCACCCGAGAAAGCATTCTACCCTGCATTGCACTCACTTCAGTGGCGTCGCCTGCTGGGGATGCGTGTCCCTGACGTTGGTGATGTGAAAGATGGTACGAAGTGTGGTTCAGGACATGCCTGCACTGAAAGGATTTGTGTCTCTGTGTCACTTCTAAGTAATTGTCCGTCTGACACCTGCAATACAAACGGGATCTGTAACAACAGGAATAACTGTGAGTAACTGTCATTGAAACCATGCGTGGGGACCTCCCTACCTCCTGAAAAAAGCAGCAGAGATGGTATGAACAGCGGCCTGCCCCTCTAGGATAATAGAGCCAGAAAAGCACAAGAGAAGAGTTGCCTGCTACTATTTTGAGTCCTCTTTTGATATTATTATTATGGTTATTTTCCTTTGTGTGAAACACACACACATATACAAAACATAAATAAATAAAAGAAAGAGCAGAAGGTTCCACCTTTACCTGAGAGCATAATGTTCCAGAACGAACCTGTGGAAGAAAAGGAAAATGTTCCAACCTCATCTTAGAAGACAGAAGTGCCAAAAATTTAGACTCCCAAACCCTAACACTCTTCCATGTGTATTAACTGTTAGTGTGCTGGTAGTAGAAATTGTTGCAGCGTGTGTCATAAACCATTGGTGGAAAATCCCCAGGGATTTTTCATTATTTGAGATCATAAACATTAGCCAATATATAGTTAGCAAATTATGCCAATCTCTACCATATTTCTACTTTCCATTATTTCAAGCAATTTTAGTGTTTATTTTTCATGAAATTAGTCTCTTTGGGTGTTCTGAGCAAAGCCACAGTTCACTGGTGTGTGTGTGTGTGTGTGTGTGTGTGTGTGTGTGTGTGTGTGTGTGTGTGTAACAGGAAGTTACACGTCATATTTATTTGCTGGTCCTAGTCTATTACTTTCTGTCAACAGAAAGAACTGTAGGGAGATTGGAAACTGGGAGAATTTTTTAATTGGTGTTTAAGACAGTGTTGCCTCATTAACAGCTTTCATCTCAGCATCAAGAGACCTTTCTGTCTGCATATTATATATATATTTTTAACTCCCAGATTCAACAGTACCATCAGTCTCAGAGATACCTAACGGCACAGCTACCAAGCATGTTAACCTCCGGGCTTAGAGTGCCAGATCTTTCAGCCCTCCACCAAATCCCGGAGGTGCCAATGCCAGGCTGGCTAACCTTCTGTCCAAAGGTTGGAGTCCTAGATCCAGGGGACTTATCCCAAAGTCATGGGTTCCAATCACCACACCTCTTCCCTTTGCTCTCCAGTCCTAGGAGCCATAGCTGTATCTCCTTGTGAGTAAGCCATGGTTACCTCAATGGTGTACTCTTCCTTTTTGTGACTGATCTCACTGTTCCAGTATTATCTTAGTATAACAAGAAACACGGGAAGGAGTTTGACATCAGAAGCTTTGGACTTTTTCACACCCCCGACCTTTACCTTATCGGGGACATAATTTAAATGATATAAAACGACTTCAAAATCTGAAAAGAGAGAAATTGATACTTGCCACTCTTCTTAATAACTTCACTTTTAAGTAAGATAAAGAAGATTCTTATAATTCCATGTAGGATATATAAGACATTCTTGGAGGGCACAGGAAGTATGCATAATATACTTAAATACAAAGTTTTAAAGTAAATAATATGAAGTGTAGGAAAGTTTAGATAGTATGAAAATGTAAATTTTGAAAATAAGACCTTTTTTCTAAGATTTTTTAAATTTTATATTTATTGTTGACACTATTACAGATGCCCTCGTTTCCCCCCCCTTTGCCCCCTCCACCCAGCCCCTGCCCCCCTTCCTCTGTCCATCACCACGCTGTTGCCTGTCAGTGGCTTATGCATCTATGTTCTTTAGCTGATCTCTTCATCTTCTTTCATCCAGTCCCCCCTCCCCTCTGACAGCTGTCACTCTGTTCCATGCATCCATGCCTCTGTTTCTATAAGACCATCTGAAAACATTTTCTGGGTGATGCGAGGCCAAACATGACTGCTCTGACCCTTTGTCTTACCTTACCGGCATTATTTCTTTCTAAACCAAAATAACAGGAAGGGTTAGAGCAGTCATGCTTGGCCTGGTGGAAGGAAGGGAGGGAGGGAGGGGGGAGGGAGGGAGGAGAGAGAAAGAGAAAGAGAGGGGAGAGAGAGAGAGAAAGAAAAGAAAGAGAAAGAAAAAGAAAGAAAGAAAAGAAAGAAAGAAAGAAAGAAAGAAAGAAAAGAAAGAAAGAAAGAAAGAAAGAAAGAAAGAAAGAAAGAAAGAAAGAAAGAAAGAAAGAAAGAAAGAAAGAAAGAAAGAAAGAAAGAAAGAAAGAAAGAAAGAAAGAAAGAAAGAAAGAAAGAAAGAAAGAAAGAAAGAAAGAAAGAAAAGAAAAAGGAAAGAAAGGAAAGAAAGGAAGAAAGAAAGAAAGAAAGAAGAAAGAAAGAAAGAGAGAAAGGGAAAGGAGAGGGGAGGGGAGGGAAGAATGCAATCTCACTTTTACTCAAATATATGGTTCATGCCAAAATATATGTTTAATTGAACTAGATGGATATTTTGTCCGTTTTAGCACTTGGTATATTTCTAAACATGTTAAGTGAGAGATTTAAGAATCACCAATACCTGGGCTAATGTCAAGGAGAGGGAAGTAAATAAGACAATTGTGGACCTAGTACTCATGCAAGTTATAGGATCAAGTATAACTCACAAACAGTTACTTTAGTGACTTTGCCTTGATCAGTTAGAACAATCAAGTGAATATTTATACCGAGATCTAAGGCAAGTTTACTTTAAATTGATGCTATCAAACATTTGAAAATAAAAATGAGTTTCTTTTTTTTCTGAAAACATCAGAAGTTAGAGCACTTACTTTTATCATAATTTTTTCTTTAATCTTAATTTTATTTTTGTCTTATGAATGTTAATGATTTTGAGATAGCTTCAGTGAACACTCATCTTCATTAATATTCAACGCCATATTATTTCAAAGATAAACATTGAAAATTGTACTTACTGAAAGCATTTTAAGAGAACTGTCTGAGTTGGTGATCTACCCAGGGGCAGCATTCCCTGTGCACCTAGTTATTTGAAATGTACCCTAAATTCAGGAGAATAAGCTAAAAGAGATCATTGGTCCTCCAGAGTAATAGAACTCTATAATTTGAAAATAGGGCAGTAAATGTAAACTGACTGAATGTACAAATAAAAACGCAGAGTTTTATTTAAAAAGAAAAAAACACAAAACTACACTTAATCCAGAACCCAAATAAATAGATAATTAAAAGAGCCAGAAGTTGTATTTTAACAATGTATAATATTGATAAGGGTGCTGTCAGTACACTGCAGAATCCTCAGGTTTCTTGGGATTTACCAAACAAAGATAAAATTGAGTTCATTAAAAAATAGTGATAAGCATTTCTTAGGAAGTTTCAAAGTATTTTTTGAAAGTTGGTAATTTATGTGATAAGTACTTTTCAGTAAACCAGAATATCAGTTCTGTAAGCTATCTCATGGGCTTTAAGTTTACAGTAACAGCCCTAGATGTTTTTGCTCAGTGGTTAGAGCATCAGCCTTTGGACTGAAGGGTCTCGGGGTTGATTTCGGTCAAGGGCACCTACCTTGATTGCAGGCTCAATTGGACCATGTGTGGGAGGCAACCGATTGATGTGTAGATATATTGATATTTCTCTCCCCCTTCCAATCTCTCTGCAAAGCAATGGAAAAGTATCCTCAGGTGAGGATTTTTAAAAAAAAGTTTACAGTTACAACAAAAATGTTTACCCAAACTTCTCCAAGACCATTGTATGTTTTTTTTTGCTTGTTTGTTTTCTATTACATCTTTTAAATATATATATATAGTAGACACAATCATTTCTAAATAGAAGAGGGAAATTATTTGCGTCAACACTGTTCCACCTCAGGACATTAGGCAAATGTTTCACAACAGCATCATAGGAAACTAGGAAGCAGCACATTAGTTGGCCTTTCCCCTCTTTGCATTCTGCTCAGAAGAAATAGCATCTGCTCAGTTGTTTGTAGATTGCTGAGCAATATGCTTACATAAGTCTGGAGATGAGTGAAGACTTTTCTGCACTGTCTCAATTGGGAATGAGCTAGCAGCCCTGGATGCTTTGATGCTTAAAGAGGAAATAGCAGTGCTCATTGAACTGGGGACAGGGGAACCATTCTATTTCCAGAAAAGGACAGGACATGGAAGATATCTGTGTAGTGTAGTGTGGTTAAAAATGCATAGCGCCGCCCAGCCGACGTGGCTCAGCAGTTGAGCATCGACCTATGACCCAGGAGATCGAGGTTCGATTCCTGGTCAGGGCACATGCCCGGGTTGCGGGCTCCATCCCCCGTCGGGGACATGCAGGAGGCAGCCCATCAATGACTCATCATTGATGTTTCTATCTCTCTCTCTCCCTCTCCTTTCCTCTCTCTGAAATCAATAAAGATATATAAAAAATGCATAGGGCCTTGAAGATAAATGAGCTTGTTTTTAGTGCCTAGGCTGTCTCAAAAAATTATGTGACCTCATTCATTGAATAGGAGGTCTCACCTAAATTACAAAACTGATGGAAACAAGAGATGTGATCAAGAGATAAGGAAAGATCTTTAAGATATAAATGACTCATTAAATACTAACAGGGATCCTGTAGAATCTTGTCCTTCACACAAGGATGGCTTAGAAAATCCATGCTTTCTGAATGAGTTTTCTTCCCTCCACCCCCACTTTCCCCTACATATATTTTCCAATTTGATTTCTTTTAAATGCTTAGACACATTGTTTAACCCATTTATTTCTGTTTTACAAGTTCTCCCTTGCCTTTTACCTGCCACTAATATTTTTCAGACACTATAATGCCCTAAGACATACCCATTTAGTCAGAACATTGAGGATGCTAACCTTAATTCAGTTCCAGTATTTCACAGTAATTATAATCATTTTCTTTTGTCAGTGTAAGTATTCTTTAAAGTACAAAATTATTTAGCTCCCAATTGCTTGCTTCCCTTTTATGCCTAAATAAATAGCTGTCCACTAAGTTTTCTTTCTTAGTGACAAAGTTTTATAAGACAGAAGGTCTCATTAAACTGAGATACTTGAAGATATCTATCTTTTTTTTCCTAACTAATTGGCAGTTCATCATTTTTTTTATGCAGTTTTACAGCAGATATAGCCAGAGATTTGACATGGAAAATTTCTGCCTGAGTTAATACTAATTAGTTTTCATATTTAAATAAATACTAAAGAATGGGGTTGTCAGGGATTATATTTGGCCAAACATAAGAAAAACTATTGCTGCTAACATTGCTTCATTTAAACATTTCTACTCATCTTTTATTTTTCATTGAAACAGAGTGTAGTGAACATATCCCAAAGTTTCAGAGCCTCAATAGAAGACTAGACAAAATGTTTTACAAAGATACCCAGAGCAATGGCGATGCCTGTGACCTCGGAAGAAGCCTGCCACGGGCTTTTCAGGGAATGAGACCACTGCTTCCTTGGTCAAGGTCTCCATTGAAATGCAGGCTGACAGGCTCCCTAAGGAGCTCCTCCAATACTGTGATTTCTTCCTGTCACTACCTCTCGTGCAGCAATCACGCTCCCTCTTCCTGCCTGTCAGGGTTATATGTTAGATTTGAACCCAATAGGATGTCACTGTGGGATCAGTATATCCTGAGAGAATTTCTCTAATAGGTATCCTGATGGGATAGGAGGTAAGAAAAAGAAAAAGACAAGGAGCTGAGACATAAAAAATGGTCCCCTTCTCTGGAGATTATATTCCGATATAATCTGGAATGTGAGGATTTCGGTCCATTCAAACTGACAGAACCTCCCGCTGTCAAATGTTTAGAATGCTAATAACTGGCCAGATTATATTTTTAAAAAACAAAGGAACATTTCCACTTAGGTAAGTCAAGTTTGTTATGTTTGTGGAATTTCCACATAGTTAATCATGTCTAGAGTTAGCTATGGTATTTTAAATATTGTTTGCACAATAACATGAAATTAACAGAAGGCAGCTAAGTCAGCCAGCCAAATAACTCTACCCAGCTGCTGCACTTTTGCATCACTGGAAATCGTTTTGAAGAAAACTAAGAGAAAAATAATTAAACCAGTGAATAATATTTTATGGAAGATTATATATATATGAAATAAAATGCATGTTGGATTACTAATACCATTGGTATTAGTACAATATTTATATTAGCAAAATATTCAATGAGACAAAATATTGTTTTGTCTAGACTATCTGTTGTTTACACTGAAGTGTGGCCATATTTAAAATCATTATTTGAGCTTTCAAAACACTATTATTTCTCTTCGTAACATCAAATTACAAATGCATCCCGTCATCTATGCACATGCTTGAATCTTCCTACGGTCCAATATGTTCAGTATCATTCTATCAAACCAAGCTATGCACTACATCTCATTTGCAGTGCATCTGATAAAATGTACTTTCATATCTCAACGTTCACATTATTTCATATTAATAAACACACAGGAAAAGGAAATGATCTTTTCAAATAACTTGTAGTCAAGAAAATAACCCCCTCTTACTTACTGGGAAAATGTAAATACAGAGACAGCACCCGATTTTCAGAACCTTGCAGCAGTGCCAAAACCTATCCCCATGTCTTTCTTCAGAGCATCAATGGGTGAGAAACGTGAAGAACACTAGCTCTCTGAGAACAAATATGATTAAACAGTTACTGAGGAAATTAGAAGAGGAAAATTGAAGGAAATAGGTTATGCAGAAGACAGGAATTGGGTATTCAGCTATGAAATATTCAAGAGTAAAGGATTACAGCAGGTTAAGGAGGGGAAAACCGTACTAAAGTTGACCATCAAATACTGATCAGTGAATTAGTATGAAATGTAAGTTGTTGATAACAAGCTAACATTTAATGTTATACTTCATGATTGCACATCATGTGTAATCATGGATTTGGGTATCTCTTTCTGGTACTATCAGTGCTAATACAAATGATCAGCCTAACAGGATTTTAGAAAGATTTTTTCCCCTAATTTTTCTTTCTTTGAAAAAAAAGTCACAACCAAGTGTATAAGGAAAAATACTGTTGTCCCGAACTCATTTTTTTAGGAAGAGACAACTAGGAAAAAACAAAATACGTTTTGGAATTGATTAGGTTTTCAAGATGATGAGCCTACTTTTTAAGCATTAGGCTAACTATATGGTTTGGTAACCTAGATGGTGTAAAAAAAAATCCCAGCTGGAGAGGGAGGACCAGACGCCATTCCTTAGGAAAGGTGGGAGTTGCTGAGTAGGAAGGCAGAATGGCCGGGAATGCAATACACGGCATCTTTCCCCAGAGATTAAAGGGGAAGGGGCAGAATCTTGCCCTCTTCCACCCAGCAAGACAGATGGCACCTAGGGACCCTGTGAGGCACCAACTAGACAGCCTAGTGTTTCTGACGGAGAATCCGGGGCCCAACACCCACTTTGGCCTTCACTTGTCCTATGTCTGCAGCAGAACCTCAGCTCAGACAATGAGCAGTAGAGAGTGTACCCCAGTTCGTCTCTTTCTTCAGGGGTGAGCTTTGCAAGTAAGTTCAACCTGGGGTTTGAGGCCCTTTGCAGGACTCCGGCCTCTCAGTACCGGATGAGTCCCCTCAAGGCCTGCAGGAATCGATCGGCCAGCTATCTGGAGGCCAGGCAGCCTCCTCCTGGCACAAGTGGAGGATGCCCCTGGTGAGCGGGCTGGCAGTGAGGTGCCCAGAACCAGAGTGGACCTTGAGGATCTTGAGGTACAGAGATAGGTAGCCCAAGTGGGCCTGCCAAAAGGATGTTTTTAAATAGAGTTCGATAAAATAGAGACGACTGATTACAAAAACGGCATATTTTCTTCAGAAGCTGCAAACCAGGTAGTATCTGTGCATTACTTTGAGGATAAAAATTATGCTTTGAAAGTTATGTCTCCAAAATTTCAGCCTTTAAGATCAATGTCATTTCAAAAGTGTTAGATGGGATTTTTGTTTCAATGCTACACTTTGCAAGAAGAAAGGAAAGAGAGAAGGGAGGAAAGAGGGAGCAATAGGCAAGTTTGGGAAGACAGGCATTTCTTGTTTTCTTAACAAAGTTTTCACACTGCTCTCAGTCGTGTCTATTTGTGCTTACTCGTTGTCCATCAATTTTATTTTTAATTTAGCAAACAATGCATTTATATTTAAATGTCTGATATACTTTTATCCATTGGAGATTTTTATGAGTTATTAAAACATGTGCTTTTACATTTAAGCTTTGTAATGTGTATGCCTTTTTTTTCAATCAAAGAAACACATAGTCATTATGGAGATTTTGGAAAAAGTCTATAGAATCAAGAAGAGAAGAAAGTAAAAATCACTTTAGTCCCATCCCCATTTAAAGTCATTTTAAAAGTTGTGATATTATTTCTTCTTAATTGATCTTAGTCTCTCTCTTTTTCTTTTGTTCTTGCTCAGTGTACATGGCGTGCATGCGTGTTTGTCCGTGTGTGTACGTGCATACATATTTGTAAGCCAGAGAGTAATTTTTGGTTGAATTTGTTTCATATTTTTGTACTAGCTTCAGGTTATAGGGTCCCCACAATTATCTATCTTGTTTTTTAAAAATTAATACTTAATCATGAATATTTTCTGATTTAATTAACTATGATTTAAAATATAGTTGTTAATAGGTATATGTTACAGGTATAATATTGACTAATCATTTTCTCCTTTATTATTTCTTTCATTCAAAAACTATTAATTGAATATTCATCATTTAATTGCTAGAAATATAGTAGAGATATGACATAGTCCTTGTTTGCAAGGACTTATAATTTAACTATTGGATATTTGTCTGTGTGTGGTATTTTTTTAATGAGCAGCTTTTAACTATTATAAATTACCTGGTAAATTCCTGAAATTCTGAATATTGTCTTAGGACAGATTTCAAGACATAGAATTACTAAGTCAAGATTTATGAAGGTTCCTAGCTATCAATGTTGCCAAATTCATATGCACACATCAACTTGCGTCCACATTGTGTAACAGTACCTGGTTCACTCCACTCCGGGCAGACTTCACACTGCCTTTCAGAAGAATCTAGCAGTGCTGAAAGTGATTATGTGCTTACCATGTGCCAGGACCTTGATGCACATAACCACAACCTCAAATGGCGTGTGTTATATCCAGCATGCTCACAAATCAGCTCTCTGAAAAAGGGGGGGGGGGGCAGAAACCCCTACTTGTATTATTCTCCAACTTTCAAGATGCATAAACCTCCAACATGGTCCATTTCAACCCACCAGTGGCTTAAACACTTGCTCCCAAATCCCTGACTATTTAACAAGTGAATTTACAAAAATAGTACTAGCACAGTGTTCATTTCTATACCAGTTTTACACATAACGAGATTGGTTTTAGGAAGGTTAAATAATTTACCACTGATAACACAGCTGTTAGGCAGGAAGCCAAGACTGAAACTAAAATTTTTCTGAGGATGGAGCTGACGCTCTTAACCATTTCTCCTGCCTGCCATTCAGAGCTGTGACTACTAAGGTTCTTTCGACATCACCAACTTGAATGTGGCTTTCTCATATTTTATTGCCTGTTTCAAAAAGTAATGATTCTTAAGGCATAGGGAATATAGTCAATAATATTGTAGTAACTATCTCTGACATTTCTTTTAGCAATATTTTTTTGTTATATCTCCTTGGGAAAGGGAAGCAAAAGAAAATATAAACAAATGAGTCTACATCAAACTAAAAAATTTTTGCACAGCAAAAGAAACCATCAACAAAATGAAAGACAACCCACTGAATGAGAGAATATATTAGTCGATGATATATCCGAAGAGGGGTAAGTATCCAGAATTTTTAAATAACTCAGACAACTGAACACCAAAAAAAATTAAAAAAAACAACACTCAAAGAACAAATTAAAAAGTGGGCAAAGGATCTGAATACACACTTGTCCAAAGAGGACACACAGATGGCCAATAGACATATGAAAAGATGCTCAACATCACGAATCATCAGAGAAATGCAAATGAAAAACACAATGTGGTATCACCTCACACTTATCAGAATGGCTATCTACAATAAATCAACCAAAGATAAGTGTTGGTGAAGTTATGGAGAAAAGGGAACCCTAGTACACTGTTGGTGGGAATGCAGACTAATGCGGCCACTGTGGAAAATAGTATGGAGTTTCCTCAAAAAACTAAAAATTGTACTGCCATTTGACCCAGCGATCCCACTTCTAGGAATATATCCTAAGAAATCCAAAGCACCAATCAGAAAGAACTTATGCACCCCTATGTTCATAGCAGCACAATTTACAATAGCTAAGATCTGGAAACAGCCCAAGTGCCCATTAGTAGAAGAGCGGATAAAAAAGCTGTGGGACATTTACACCATGGAATACTACGCAGCTGTGAAAAAGAAGGATCTCTTACCCTTTGGGACAGCATGGATGGAACTGGAGAATATTATGCTAAGTGAAATAAGCCAGGCAGAGAAAGACAAGTACAACATGATTTCACTCATATGTGGAATCTAATGAACAAAATAAACTGATGAACAAAATGGACCCAGAGACATAGAAACATGGAACAGACTGAGGGATCTCAGAGGGAAGGTGAGGATGGGGGAGTGGGTGGGGAGAGATTAATCAAAGAACTTATATGCTCATATGCATAACCTATGGACACAGACATTGGTATGGGGAAAGCCTGGGGGTGGGGCGGATACAGGGTGGACATGATTAATGGGAGAAAAAAGGAGACATCTGTAATACTTTCAACAATAAAGGTAAATTAAAAATAAATAAATAAAAAGGCAAATTCAATTAATGATGTAAATATGCAAATATAGAGAGAGAATTGGGTTTAATGAAATATTAAGTAAAATTTAGGACAAAATAATATCTGATTTGGTATTCAAGTACATATCAAAATGTGTCTTAAATGTAATTTTTGTAATCAATTAAAAAATCAGTGACTCACTGTTCAAAAAAATTGAGTTTGCTTAGATTACTTTAATGCCTTGTTATAGTCCATTGGCCTCTAGAGCATTTGATATTTGAACTTTATTTCTAATGTATATAGTTCAATGAGCTGAAGAATTGTAATATAGTGACAGAATAGTCATGAGATATTTTTTTTCCTATTTAGTAATGATGGTTATTTCAATGTCACTAAATTAGTGATTGAAAACAAACATGTAATGATTCAGAAAATGATATGAGTTTTATAAATACACTATTCCAAATTAGTTTTTTGTGTTTTTTTTTTTTTTTTTGCTGAAATGACTTTGATTTTTACAGTGACTGAACTTATTAGGTGCACAAGCACAGATTTATTTTTTTCATTTAACAATTAATTAAAATGAAGTTTCACCACATAATTAACCAGCAATGGTCGGTTAATTATGGGCTCATAAATGGTGCTGAGCACAGTGCCAGTTATTTTAGAGAATTACATTGTTTAATGAAAATGTATGCATTGCCTTCTCTCCAAGAACCTCTCATTCTGCATGAGGAGACAAGATGAACACCTCAACAATCGGAGGAAAGAATGCCAAGTTAGATCACTCATTAGAAACCAAGAACTATGAACAGTAATGTGTTACTCTGCCTTAGGGAACAGAAAAGAATGTGGAATGGAATAATCAGGGAAAGATTCATGGAATAGGTAACAGTTCGGGTAAATCCTGAAAGAAAATATTAGGAACAATAAAGAGGCAAAGAATCACGATAGGTGAGGGAGAAAACATAGAGCGTGGCAATTGAAATTATAAGGATGTATTTGGGTTTCAAAGGGAAAAAAAAATGTTTTGAGTGAAATTGTGAATATTCAGAGAGGAGTTGTGAGAAATAAGAATGATTAGGTAATGTGGGGCCACATAATAGTCTTGAATTGATTCAATAAAGGAAATGGTTGATAAGAGCAATAAGTGAAATCAAAATATTGTGTCAGAAGTGTTGTGCTGGATTCTTTACATCAGATGTGCAAAATATCTGTCTCTGTTGTAAAGACTTAATCATTTTGTAACACATCAGAAGAGTATTTCGGCTTAGCCATACCTTTTCAAACTACAGTTACATAAAAATATTATGAAGTAAAAATTACAGTGTCGACACAGGATTATTTTCTACCTTTCGAATGAATAGAACCTGGTATTTGTGATTCTTCTTATTTGTATTATGTTCCCATGCAAAACAGCATATATATAAAATTGAATAAAAACACATAATTCTTTGCATATTTTTAAAAATCCCTATTATATATAAAGCCACTTCAAGTTATTTTAAGTGAAAGTTGTCATGGGGCTATTTAGTACTGTATTGATTAAGAAAGAGATGAAGAGTCATTTTAATAGGAATTACAGATCAAATCCTAATTTAGCTCAAAAGCCATTCAAACTGGGCAGGGATTACGGGGGCAGTTGGGGAGAAGATCAAATGATCAAATTGCCTAGATGGTTTTTGTCCAGGATGTAGAAAACTGGAAAGAATATCCCCACTTTAAAACAAAAGAGAACAGGATAACATCAGTTAGTACCTCTCTTGAAACCATCAGAAATCTGGGGTCCCAGGACAGCGGTTGCCTGAACGCCAGGAAGAAGCAGGACTTTCTAAGTAGATAGAGGCTGGTCCACCTATAGGGAGCGTGGTAGAAAGTGAGCTACTATATAGGTAGGCAGTAGGAATCCAGCTGAAGTTTAGACAAAATACTAAGTGTGGGGCAGTGCGACACTAGGGGACCCCTGAGAGCAGCACACAAAAGGACTGTTTGCGGATTCTTCTGCACGGATGCCCATCTGGCGTCATGGGGATGTCAGGGCGAAGCGCTGGGGATCAGAGAGCCTGCCTCGGGGCGGGTGTGCGGGGGGACGGGCCACCTCCTGGGAAGGGCACGGGGCCTCAGCGCACCCTGGATGCATCTCTCCTAGGAGATGAGGGGAAGCAAACAAAGCCAACAACTCTCCCTTTGGGGCAGGATCCTCTAACAGCATTACAGGGACACTGTAGGTGACCCAAGTAACAACATAACCCAAGCCCAGCTCAGTGCCTGCCCAGATTGACTCAGTGTCCTCCCCACCCGACTTAATGGCCTGACAAGTGCAAATGCAGGTGCTGGATATAGGCTGTTTGGCGAGGAAGAACTGAAAACAGATAATCAGACACACTGCACATAATCAGAAATTCATTGTCATCCTCATTTGTAGAATGTCTTTAAAGAACCACTCCAGGGATTTCTATATATATAGATAGATAGATACCTAATCTAAATCATTTTGACCTAGTCTGGCCAGTAGATTCTAGATAAATTGAGAGCAATCTGATAATTCTTTAGGTAGAACATATCCCCGTCGTTAAACAGCACATGACTTTATTAACAAATAAAAGTTGTGTTTTTATGTGGTTTTCGGCACCACATGAATAAAACTATGCTTTATACATTTGCAAAACCAATTCTATAGCACACTGCCACGACATTATATTATATTGCTTATCTCTCCTCTTACACATGGCGGGACTCCATTCAACGGACACAACTAAGAGATTATTTGGTGCATTACTCACTCCATCAGATGTTTACTAAAAGAAGTGTGACATTTACAAAGGAACTTGCTATATCAAAGATATATCAGTTCCTTGAACTTTCTAAGGTGAGGGTAAGCCTTAGGCAAGTGTGGTAGGTTATCTGCTCTAATTACAGTCAACAGTTAGTGGTTCTCATTTCAGAATAGGTACAATGTATAATTTATTGGCAAGAGCATAGGTGCTAATTTTGCTTGTAAATGGAAAGAACAAGTGTTTGCCAATTAAATCAAGCAGCTGCTTCACAGTCAGTAATACTAATAGCTACCAACAAAACTCCAAGCCATTATTCTAAATTGTTTAATGAACTGCTTTTAATATGTAGTACACTGTAACTCTGATTCTTTAAAAGTGGTGGGCTGGGGTTTAGTTATTCAACTTGAATTGACCTCACAGTGGCTTCCTTGTAGTTATTGTAGTAGGGTAGAGCCAAGTTTTAGAAACTACATTGAACAGAGATTTATATACCAGTGTATTTAAATACACGCATACTGGGTACATCTGTGATTGACATTCATATTTTTATCTTTTATGTATTCAGGCATTTTCTGTTATTCAGTTGAGGATGTTTTTTAGCTGTATAAAGGATCTTTTAATCATAAAGAACACCGATAGCCTAGTCAATTTTTTCTATTCATTGTTACTTAAACATTATCATCAGTTGGTAAAAATGATAGACAGAGGGAGAAAACTATAAGTATAATCTCATTTACATAGGTAACTGGACATTCTACCCTTTGGACAGTGCATGGAACTCTCACAACTGTGCTATTGTGTATCCATCCATGTGTTATGTGTCTTTACATTTTGTTCCTTTTATTTCTGAGTAGTATTTTATTGGATCCATTTTCTGACGATTGGCATCTGTCTTCCCTTTGAAACTGTAAATAAAGCTTCTGTGGACATCCTTGTACAAATGTTCTTATAGACATACATACTTTCATTTCCCTTGGAAAAATACCTAGAAGTGAAATTCCTGAGTCAGAGGGCACATAGTCTTTAACTTTATTAAAATATACAATTTTTTTCCGAAATGATTTTACTATTTTGCAGTCTATCAACAATGAATGAATGTTCCAGGTGTCCTGCATTATTACCAACATTTGGTATTGTCAGACTTAAAAAAAACTTAGTGGTTCTAGTGGGTCCATAGTGGTATCTCAATGTGGTTTCAATTTACATTTCCTGAAGACCAACTATGTAGAACATTGTTTCATATCTCCATTGGCCATTCACATATCCTCTTTAGAGATGTGTCTGTTGAAGTCCTTTTATACTTTTTAAAATAATTGAAATTTTTCCCTTTATTTATATACCAGTGTATTTAAATCCAGTGTATTTATAAAAGTATTTTATATATTCTAAATACAAATATGTTGCCATGTGTATATTCTGCAGATAATTTTCCCAGACTGTGACTTGCCTAGTAACTTAATGATGTGTTTTGATGTGAACAAAAGTTATTTTTTTATTTTGATGAAATGTATCTTATCATGCTTTAATTTCTTCCTGCGGTCTATCTAAGAAATCTTTGCCTATAAGTTCTGCATTCTCCATCATCTTTCCAGTATTAGATAATGTTCATTTCCTTATATTTATTTCTCAGTGCTATGCCCAACTCTCCTTTGGTGTGCTGGGATCCCTGATAAAATTTCTATAAAGAACATTCAACTTTCAGAATTGCCCCCAAAGTGATTATAATTAGGCAGCCTCTGCTCTTAGATATGCCAGAACCACTGAGGAATAGTTACTATGAGTCACACTAACATCCTGGTAAAGGGGAGAGGGAAGAAAATCTCTAGGAGAAAAGAAACCCATTAGTATCTCAGCCTATAGTCCTGATCTGTTATTCCTCTTAAACATATTTGCATGTAGGAAGAGTGTTAGAAGCCTCTGTCACATCCAGCAATTTGAGAAACCGCCTGCATGTGCCATGGTTCATGATGAGGTCCTTAACATGAAAGTTACAGGCAGACTGCTGGTCCGTGTTGTCACTGGGGAACATAGCAAAATAATAACATCATTCATAATACCGTTACACAGCAATATGTAACTACTACAGGTAGTTTGAAAGTTGGCTAACTCAGTAATTAAAAAATATTTTTCTCGGTCTGTGTTGAAGTTACTACTGAAAAACCAACCACCCCCAACTTAGTGGCTTAAAACAACAAACATTTTATTATGCTCATGATCTGTGAGTCAGGAATTCTGACAAGGCTCACCTGGTTGATTCTTCCGACCCACAGTGGTATTTAGCATATGGCTGTTTTGGTCTGGAAGGTTCAAAAAGGCTTCCCTCATGTGCCTGGTACCTTAAAAAACCATTCCTGGAAGACACGAAGGTTGAGATCTGCTAGGCCATTTTCCCTCTCCTGCTCCATATAGTTTGCAGGAGAGCTTGTTTCCTCCTGCTTCCTCCATGTGAGGATGCGGCAAGAAGGCGGCTATCAAAAAGCCACAAATCAGCCATCCTGGCACCCTGATTTTGGACCACCAGCCTGCAGAACTGAAAGAAACAAATTATTGTTTAAGCCACCCAGTCACAGGTATTTTTGTTATAACAGCTTAAGCTGACTAAGACAACCTCTCAATGGTAGGATTGTTAAAGAAGTTTTAGCCACCTTTAATCCACCACAGTAAGCATCTTGGCTATTCCCTTAAGGTCAAAAACTGTTTTCCCAGTGCCTTCTAATTCCACAATTATAGTCAAAGGTAAGAAGAGAGGACTCATGTTTTCTGTCTCTTTCAAAGATTTAGGAAAGCATTCCCAGAAGTCTTGTCTACTAGTTGTATGATATGCTATAGCAATCCCTAGAAACACTCAGCTCAGGTGAGCTAACGTGCACATATCATATGTAAATATCATATAAGTTTTATAAAAACTGGATTAGGTACTATTATCTTTCTAATGCTATAATTATGCTCCTTTCAAGTGCTCTGATGCCTAAAAGTCTATGATAACTGCTGTACTAGCCAACCTCTGTCAATATTATAGGTAGTCACTGTCTTAAGAGATGGGAATGTAATAAACATATATTGATCTCATATGCCTGCATCCCTGTGGCAGGATATAAACAGTCAGCATGTAATAAAATAAATTATTAAATGTCAGATACTGTGGAAAACATAGGAAGACAAAGAATACATTAAAGAACGTAACATATGTTATTGATGCTTGCCAGAGCCAAAGGCAAAATAGTTACAAATAAATTAATTTTGAAATACCAAATTATTTTCAGGATACTTTATTAGTAGATTGAGCATAATAAGTAGTATACTTTCCTAAGAAATTATGTACATTTAAAAAAAATGAATATTGAAAATTATTGAATTTATTATTCAGAAATATTTAGACACCAATCCTTATGACAGGTGCAAGAAATGCGATTTGAAGATAACTATTGACCTGTCTATTTCTAATTAAAGCACTAAGTGACTGTGTGCTGGTGACCACATTTTTCAAAACCGTGTGAAAAAATTGCGTATTTTGCAATGCCTAAAATATACACCAGGGAAAGAATGCTATTTTCAGCATTAAATGGTAAAATAGTAAACTAGCGTTTATTATTTACTGTTAAGTATTGTAACTAGGGTGCTTTTTTATGGATGAATTTCAGCCTTTTAAATTGAAGTGACGAAAGACCTTTATTATTATCAATCTTCTCTGGGCATAAGAACTTCAGTATCATAATCACATGCTCTACAACCTGCCTCCAAGCAACACACTGCATTCATGACATGCCATTTGATAATGGTTGATTTAAGGACACAAGACAGGCATGAAAAACAATTGTTCATGCTACTCCCCTGTCAGGTTCATGGAAAACAGTTGACTACGTCAAACGAATTTCCTCCTGCCCACTTTTGCTATGATATGTTCTCTTCCCCCCCCCCTTTTTTTTATTATTGTTGTTCTGTGGCTTTTCATAATAGGAAAACTAGCATAGATAAGTGTTAAGATAAAATATCTTTTACTTTTATTTCCCTCTCAAATACATGCCTTTCTTCTTTGCAGGTGTGCCCATATTGTTAATCAACACAACTTACAATCTTAATAGAATACTATGGATGTGTCACACAAGATTAGCCTTTATGAGGACAAAATTAAACATCCTTTGAAAGTGATAGTCACTCTCTCTTTTCTCTACTATACCTCAGGTATAGGTGGGATTAGCATTTATAATTTTCGGAGCCTTCACTCAAGGAAAGCATGTATTTTGGAGGAAAAAAACCCTGAAGTAAATAAAGATTATTGTTTTCAATCTTCACAGCATCCAAATGTAAAACTGCTCTTTGCAAAGAGTTGATGAATTCAATTACATTAATGTATGAATGACTAATCAGTCTAAATTTTGCTATCACCCAAGGTAACTACATTTAATGAGCCCAAAAGTCTACTCCAAAATTGTTCATAGAACGTGAGGCATTGATAAGTAGGATAGACAGATTTATAGTGATTTTTTGTGGGCCACAATGGGAGTCTTTTGGGAGCCTTTGAAATGGCATTACACACACAATTATCTTCATAATATTAATAGTGTTTAGAAATGTAACAGTAGCTTTCCTAGTTGAACTGGTAGAGAGAAATATGTTCAATATTGGTATTTGTCTTTTATGTCAATATGTAATATTTTCCAGGTAACTATTTGAAATTTTTGTATCGCCTTTTCTGCAAGTGAATTTTCTTATGATACTTTGTTGAAATATGTAATATTTCACAGATCTAGAAAAAACACTTCGAAAATTTATATGGAACCAAAAACACCTGGAATAGCCATGGCAATCCTGAGAAAGAAGAAAGTTGGAGGGATCACAATACTAGATATCAAGTTATACTACAAAGCCACTGTAATCAAAACAGCCTAATATTGGCGCAAGAACAGACATATCGATCAGTAGAACAGAACAGAGAACCCAGATATTGACCCAAACCATTATGGTCAATTAATATTTGATAAAGGAGGCAAGGATATACAGTGGAGTAAAGACAGTCTCAATAAATGGTATTGGAAAAATTGGACAGATATATGCAAAAAAATGAAACTGGACCACCAACTTACACCTCACACAAAAGTAAAATCAAAATGGGTTTAAAAGACTTAAATGTAAGGCATGAAACCATAAAAATCCTAGAGGGAAACAGGCAGTAAAATCTCAGACATCTCTTGTAGCAGTATGTTTGCTGATACATCTGCTAGGGCAAGAGAAACTAAGGAGAAAATAAACAAATGGGACCGCATCAAAATAAAAAGCTTCTGCACAGCAAAAGAAACGATCAACAAAACGAAAAGGGAGCCCACTGTATGGGAGAACATATTTGCCAATGACCCATCGGATAAAGGGTTAATATCCAAAATATATAAGGAAGTCATACAACTTAACAAAAGGAAGACAAACAATCCAATTAAAAAATGGGCAAAGGACCTAAATAGACACTTCTCCAAAGAGGACATACAGATGGCCAAGAGACACATGAGAAAATGCTCAATGTCGATAATCATCAGAGATGCAAATTAAAACCACAATGAGGTATCACCTCACAGCTGTCAGAATGGCTCCTTCAACAAATCAACGAGCTACAAGTGCTGGCGAGTGTGTGGAGAAAGGGGAACCCTAGTGCACTGCTGGTGGGAATGCAGACTGGGGCAGCCACTGTGGAAACAGTATGGAGGTTCCTCAAAAAATTAAAAATGGAGCTGCCATTTTACCCAGTGATCCCACTTCTAGGAATATGTCCTAAGGAACCCCAAACACTGATCACAACTTATGCACCCCTATGTTCATAGCAGCGCAATTCACAATGGCTAAGATCTGGAAACAGTCCATGTGCCCATCAGTAGATGGGTGCATAAAAAGCTGTGGCACATTTACACCGTGGAGTACTATGTGGCTATGAAGAGGAAGGACCTTTTGGCCTTTGGCACAGTATGGAGGGAACTAGAGAGTATGATGCTAAGTGAAATGAGCCAGTCAGAGAAAGACAAATACCACATGATCTCACTTATATGTGGAATATAATAAATGAAATAAACTGATGAACAAAGTGGATCCAGAGACATAGAAGCATGGAACAAACTGAGGGATCTCAGAGGAAAGGCAGGGAGGGGAGTGTGGGTGGGGAGAGATTAATCAGGGAACTTTTTTATGATTATGGGCATGGCCCATGGATGTGGACATTGGTGTGGGGAGGGCCTGAGGGTGGGATGGATGTGGCGTGGAGGGGATCAGTGGGGTTAAAAAGGAGACATCTGTAATGGTCTCAACAATAAAGATAAAGAAACATTTAAAGAAATGTTTTAGAAAAAGCAAAAAGGGAGCACTGAGGTAACACCCAGGCAAGAACTGCGTGAAGCAGCTCCCACCGCCAGGACTAGGGTACAGAGGGAAGAGGTGGGTAGATCAGAACCTAGGTCTCAGAGGAGGGTCTCACAGAGTTGGGACTCAGACCTCCCGGGGGGGTGGGGTACCTCCCAGCTCCAGATGCTTCAGCAGCTCGTGGAGCCACCCTGGGCTGCAGGTGATATAGCTGGTGGTGATAAGGCTGGTCTGAAGCAGGAGATTGGAACCAGCTGTCACTTCCACGATGAAGGGGCCATTGTTGGGATGAAGCTAACAGGAACTAGAAGCCAACAGGAAGAGAATGTTGCTTCTCCTGACTTTGTCCTTGCAGTTTCCCTCTGAGATCCCCTGCTGGCAGACTCGAATGTGGAGCTGACAAAGGAGAAATGTGGTTTGCAGAGCTCCGGCCCCAGCATCTCGGAGCAGACTTTTGGAGGTGAGAGATAATACCTTAAAAACTGGCATGTAGGGTGAGCAGTTATGGACGGTTGCCAGCAAATCAGACTTGGTGTTTGAAGAGTAAGAGACTGTCTTTAGTGAAGTGTTAGCTACCTCTGCTTGTCTGTGGAACTTCCACTGTTGTGAATATTGGCCGTGTGTGTGTGTTTAAGGATTAGGAAGAAAGCTTGGCCTTTTTCACATTTGCAGGAGTCCACTGCATCGTGCCGGGAATAAACACTATCACTCTCCAAAAAAAAGGAAGAAAAATATGTAATAGTCAAAGGTGAAATGAATCCTTAAATGTGAATAACTTTATGCTGCTTGCAGATTTTGATATTTGTAGCAGCAAGTTGCCTAACTAGTGTAGCAGTTATGCACAGAGAAATCAAGCAAAAATTATCTGACCTCAATATAGACCATTATCATAAGGGGTGAATTAGTGTGCCTGCATAAGACCATGCTCCAAGCAACTGAGCCACACCGGCCAGGGCCCTGCTTTCTGAGCTTTAAATATAACCAATCCAGCCACTTTAATTGTCTGTTCAAAAACTTAACTTTTGGAAGTTATAAGTGGAATGAGTGTATTGGTTAGTTTATGTGGTTTTTATGCTGGAAAAATTCTCTTATCATTTCAGTATTTTGCTGTATTGACCTGTGATGTTCATCCCAGGGGAAACTATCCTAGAGTTAAAGATTGGATGACAGGGAAAAGAAATAAAATATTTAAAAATTAACTGGTGCTGACTGTGAGTTTAGATTAGACAGCAAGATCTCATCTGTTACAGAGACCTTCCATTTGGGAAGCTTTTGCTTGCCTTGGCTGGCCAGAACCAACTCAGCCTTCCTTAGTTTAGCACATTTTACTCTCTTCCAGATGCCATCACACACACACACGCACGCACGCGCGCGCTTAATTTTTTCCCACACGGGTTCAGATCTGACTTGCTCACCAACTTGCTCTGGATCTAGTCAGCAAATTCGTATTTGTCCTTCTTCTGTTCGCCACTTGTTCACTAATTATTTACTTTATGAAACATCCTTACTACGATCTAGTGAGCATGGCATTATTCTACGGTATTAATATAAGGATTATCCTATGGGATTTGTTCTTAAGTCACGCTATTTTGTTTTGCATCCCTCATTGAAGAATTAATTCATCCCTTTTAAATCCTGATGGCAAATTTCCTTAGCTTTTTGGCAGGCTGGCAGGCAGTGAAGACGCTGTGAATCAACACCTCACTCGATGCCTTTGGTTCATTAGAACTTAGCATTGTGAGTAGGTTGACTCTAAGTGCTCTGCGTTGTTTTACACACAGCCTATCACATCTGAGGGTTGTACACTCTCGTCTTCAATGTTATACCAAGAACCAGTATAAACTGTGTCACAACTGCATGAAGTGTTAGAAAAACCAAGCGTTTATGCAAAGCAGTTGACCAGAGAGTTCGCTTTATAATCCAGATGATATCATTTAAACTACTGTATCAGTTTGAAAACCAAAATATAATGCCCTGCTTTTAAATTTACATAACTATTACTATGTTCAACTTAGTATCTTCTTAGCTTTCAATAAAAATCATGCATTCTCTGTATTTTTCCATCATTGTTCAACTTAAAATATTTTCGTGTTACATTCTTGTCTAAATAGCTGTAAATGGTTCTGTGGCTAGTGGATATAATAGATCCAGGTACAGGCACGAATATAGGTTTCATCTCATACCCGGAAATCAGGTCTGACTAATGCAGCTTATGCAGACTAAACCAGGTTAGCAAGTCCCAGTACTTTCCTTTGCTTTGAAGGCATTTGTGTGATATGTATGTTCTTTAATGGTGGTTCTCAAAGTGTTTTCTGGGGCATCATAAGGGTCCTGAAACCCTTTTGTGGCTCAGTGAGGCTAAAACTATTATTTCCATAATAATGTCATAATTTTTTTGCCCTTTTAACTCTCTTTTTCTGAGAACTATTTTCAGATGCTATATAATAGGCAATATCACAATGGTTCGAATGCAAAAGTGGAGATGAGAATTCAGCTGACATTAACCCAGACATTAAAGAAGATTTACAAAAAGATAAAGCCATGTCACTCTTCCCATTTTTTTATTGTCTAGGACATTACAGCTAGTTTTCATTAATTTGCAAGAGTCTTATTATTGGTGTTCTAGTGGATTAATAAGTAAGCGGTTTTTAAATTTCTCGGTTTTAATTTCTAGTATAGTAAATATTAACCACATGAAGAAAAACTCCTTGGAATCTCAAGAGTTTTAAGAGAAAAAAACTCTTGAGGCCAAAATGTTTTAGGAAAGCCGATCTAGAAGTCAACCATAGGAATGGATTTTTTTTTAAGTATTGATTTTCTTTTGGTATCTAAAATACTATACTAAATCTAACATGAACAATAACAACAACCTGCCCTTCATCTTTTTGTTTTATTCGAACACTCGTTTCTTTTATTCCATTGATATATTTTTTTTAATTGTAACTTGTATTGAGAAGTACGTATTTTACAACCTGGAGTTCCAGTTCACAAATATTTTTCTTGCGTATCTCAGGATTTGACTTAGCCAGGGAGACATGGACTTCAGGTTGGCTGTGGAAACCCTTTGACAAGTGTTTCAAAAACAAAGTCTAGTTTGTGGCAAATGCCTAATAGTCTGTTTCCACAGCATTTTTCTTTATCATCAATATGAGAATTCAGTATTTTCTGTCATATCAATATTTCCATTAAATATTTTCTTTTTAAAGAGTAAAAATGGCTTTGATTTTTAAAAATTGCTACTATTTAATAAGCAAACTTCAGATATATTGTATGACTTTAAATGCAGAAAGCAGCCTGACTAAATCTTCTGATGATGTTACAAGTTTAAAAACATTAATGTGAAATAGTTTCTACTGTTATTCATATGTAGCAGAAATTCTTGATACAAATGTGCCATAAATGGCACGTTACCAAGCTCTTGAATTTCCTTAATTTGGGACTAATTAAAAGTAATTGGAAGTCATTAAATAAGCAATTTATTCTATTGACCACCTCCTATGGAATTTTAGTTTTTACCGGCCTTTTCAAATCAGAATAGTACGTAATTTAAGAGTAATTGGCTATGAGAGATATAATCTAAATACTTTTGCTTTATGCATTAATAGTTTTAATAAAAATGGAGTTTATAGTCTTTTCAAATGTTTAACATTAAAAAAATCCTAGGTGAAATGAAGAAATAACAGCTGGGCATATGATTAAATAGCAAGAACCGTTAGGTGTAAGAGGCATCTGTAGTTAGTAGTGATGCATAAATTCTTTTTGTGTCATCTTCCACAGCCAATCTGGGAATTCAGGAAAGTGTTGGCATACAGTAAAAAAAAACACTGTAAAAATTGCATATGATATGACTAGTTCATTAGCTCACATTTTTATTTTGCATCATATAATGTGGGAATATTGCTTGAGAGAGAGAGAATGCTGGCTGATAAAAATGAAATATAAATTAGCATTTTATTAATCTTTATTGATTATCTAAATGTTAAAGTTATATTCAACATATTATAAAGTAATATTTATTAAAAATCAAACACATACATGTACCTTCTAACATATAGATGCACCACTTTAAAACTGAATTCCAATGAGGTTATTTTAAAAGACGGTTACATTTTATTTTCCCCCATTTTAAGTATATGAAATGTTTAAGTGTGTTAAAAATAATATAAACTTCCTTATGTGACATTTTCACATTTCTTTGAAGCAATTATGTCTTATATTTGAAAATTAAATACCCTCGTAAGATTTCCTGTGATGCTTCTTTGTTTCCCTCAGTCTTGCCAGAATAGCTGCATACTGTCACATAAGTGGAGGCATAAGCAGAGAAGGAAATTATGAAATACGTTCATTTCTCTCATTTGTCCCATATTCTGCCTGATCATTCCCTTTTAAGTAAATCGGATTACAGAAATTACATTTACATGTGGATCAGAAGACAGACACAAACTTCTGATTTTACAGATGGCTGTTTTTCTTAATTATATGGATAACAGTTTAGAAATAACTAATTGGTCATGCCTGACAAGTAATAGCAGTTTTTCCAAGATAAACAAATGTTCCCATTTTTCATACTTAATCAGAGACTTTATGTGCAAAAATGACCACATGTATCATCTATTCTGAGCCTCCTGTGTTGTTCTGTAATAAACGACCATCTGTACTTTGATTTGACTGAGTTTGTCTGTGATGACCAGAGAATCTGATTACATGGCAGATGGTTTTGGGAGAAGAACTTGTCTTTTGAGAAGTAAGCAGACTAGCACTTTTCAGTATTTTGCCCGTACTCTCCCATCTTGCATCTGCTATTTTTGATGTAGAGGTAAAATCTAAGTTGCCACTACCTCAGTGTCCTCCTCTTTGCTTTCCTGAGTCGGACACAAGGTGAGGGAGAGCAGGTAAGCAGCAGAGTCCCTGCCACGGGCGTGCGCCTATCAGAATGTCGGGCTTATTAACACGGGAAGCCAGAGTGTGCTCCTGTGTTCATGGGCTTGGTGCTATTAACGTGGAAACGGATGTCTGAATCTCTGCCTCTGTCACCAGGTAACAGTTGCATTCTCTTAGGTGCTGCTTACCCCAAATTGTCACTCTCCGGTGCAAGACTAGGTCAGCATCGGAAACTGTTGAGAAGATATACATGGTACCTGCACATATTTAGAACGGATTGATCTAATTGTTTCCTTTGATCTTCCTAGTTATTCTATACATGAAGCACAGGCTGTCACTGCATTTACAAGAAGCTGAGCCTTTGGGAAATTGAGTTACTTATGCAAGGGCATCTTTTATTAACCAGCAAGGCTGTAACTGCAACTCTAGAAAAAAGAATAATTATTTACTTTCATAAGCCCTCCCACTAAATGGAGAGCTGCTTGGTGAAAAAACAAAAAACAGTGTATGACTTCTTTTAGTTTTAATTTCTAGCAGATGCTTTATCAAAGCAAAAAATAAAACCCTGAATACTCAGAAGCAATCTGTTCATGTCCTAAGGGAAAATGTTGACTCCTGTAAAGATTTGTAGAGGATGTCCCCATGGAAATCTTGCTTTTCTAGGAGTACATTTCCTTCCTGTGTCTTGTGTCCCAAATCTTGAGAGAACGATGTTGATCTGACTTAATTGATGAAGATACTTTCCCAATTAATAATCAGGTTAGAGGAACAGAACTGTGTACCACTGGATTCAGTGCCAAATATTAGAAACTAAGACTGTTTCAGAAAATTCCAGGCTCTCTGGGCATTAGAATATTCAGGCATTTATATCTACCTCAGATAATGCCTAAAACATCCAGTTAACTTGGGGTGTTAATGAAGCCACAGCCTAAATAGTTTAAGAAAGTGAAGTGTCTCTGAATGCACAGCATTTTCAAGTACAGTAAAATATTGAAGCTAAACGGTTAAGACTTATATGTCAAGAGGTGGGTTTTGAACTCCTGCTATGCTCCCCACAGATATAATCTATGAGGTAACTGAAGAAATATAAATTAATCCATAGCTTCACTAGAAAGAAGTAATTGTGTCAAGTGTGAGAAAAAAATTCTAAGCAAATTTGCAAGTTTTAAAGCAGCCCGAACAAGATAAAATAGAGCAAAGATACAAAGAGAGGAGAGAGGTAAGGTGTTGGAAGTGGTTGTGGTTGTTGATTTTCCCTGAAGAACATCAGAAACAAAAAAACAACACCACACCACCAGCAAAGAAAACTCCCAGGAAGTTACAGCGAACTTCCTGGAGTGATTAGTTACGGCAGGTAATGAACTAGCCGCGGCCTCACCGATGTGCTCAGACAAAGCGGCTGTTGTTACTCCAGACCATTAGGTGTGGTTTCTCCGTGCATTGGTGCTGACCATATATGTGCCTAACGTGGGTACTTTGATGATAGAAAAGCCAGGTAAACCTCAGCCAGTTCCATCTCATCATAGTAGCCAGAGAAGAGAGATGGTAGATGCTGGGTAGAGTAGATAACGCCTGAATTATTTTACCATGGTAACATAATTTTTTATTGCCTCACTTAAAGGCTATTCTCACTCTACCAAGTCCATGCCTTACACGGTCAGTTTAAGGAAAAGACCAGATTCAGGCAAATCCCAGAGACAGATGGGAGCTGCCCAGAGACATGCTGGGGATCTCTGTGGGGTGCTTGTTGCTGCTCTCTCTTAGGTCCCTTAGTTTCATTAAGCAAAAATGTAAATCATAAGATTAAATTGAGAAAAACAATTAATAGAAATTTTAGAACATGCAGCATAGAAACAAGAGAAATAAGGGGCTATCATAGAAACAAGGGCAACTTCTCTGAGCTGAAGAAAATCTTAAGTATTTATTTAGATGAAAATGTTCCACTGAGAGTCAGTTGAGAATGTTAGAGGCGAAACAAAAAGGGATACTAGGTACATGAAGATAAAGTCACTTGAATATGCTCTTTTGGCAAAATGACCGTAACAAGAATTACAGAGGAGATGGATATTTTAATGAAACTATTATGTTCTATATCTATAGCACTTACATTAACAAATGAACTGACAGGCTGTGATATGCATGCTCATGGTGCCAATATATTAATGCCCATTCATTTGACTCGGTTTGAAGGATGTTATGTTCAATTATATACTTATTAATTTTGAAATCTAGATGAAATGGAGTTCTGAAGGAATAAATGAATTATGCAGATATGTGTAAAATTGTCTTAGGCTAAATTGACCAATACATGTATAATAGCAAAAAACAAACAAAAAGAAACTAAGGAAAAAAACAACTACACAACACTAAAACTGCCCAAGCTCTCACAGCCTTTCAATTCACAAAGGCATCTGCATGAAGGTTTTCTGTAAACATTGAAGTAAAATTAGGGACAAAATTATTTCTTTGACACTAATAATTTGCAATGCAGAAATAAAAGTTACAAAATTTCCCAATTCATTATATAGTATTATATAGACAGTTTTTATACATTGGCATACCTTTACTAATCTTGCTTATTAGCATGGAAGTAAATTTCTAAATAAATAATTATGAATCATAACCACTATGGCACTGCAGTAATTAAAACAGCATGACCTTAGATTTACTTAACTGTATTTCTACACTGTATTTCCTTTTTTCTGTTTTTTACCACTTGGAACAACTGTTCACCATTCTAACCTTCCTCTCTCTTCCTAAGTGAGTGTATACATCAATATTCAGTCATTAGAGCTTTTTCCTTGGTTGATCTATATTTCCTCCAGGGAGTTAAAATCTAATGTCTTGACTCCCCATATTTATCTCCTGTTAAAATTCATCTCCAAGATCTAATTTGTTCCTGGCTCCTTCCCCCATGCAAAATCCATCCCACATATTGCAAACAGATGAGCCATTCTAGACAATTTCTTTCCTCATTACACCTCTCCATAGTAAAAGATTTCTGCAGCTCTTTGTTTAAAAAAACAAAAACAAAAGCCCAGAGTTCTTAGCTCGACACTCAAGATATCTTGTTCAGTGTGGCTGTCATCAGCATATACACCCTTATCTTTGCATGTTCTTTTGCAAAATATATTTATTCATTCATGCTAATTCATTTTTCTCCCTCAAATCTTACTCATTCGCCACTCTCCTCCTTTGTTTTCACTTTCCTTCTCACTTGGTATCTGCCCTCCTTTGCGTTTCCATGTTTATAACATCAACGTCAGGGCCTCCTTTCATAGCTGACCCCCTCTGACATCTTTCTGAGTTGCCAACTTCTTTATAATGTTCTCTTATTTCTTTTACAAATAATATGCAAGTGTTGATAACTTCTGGATCGTAAAATACGTCTAATAAGTAGTTGTTGAATGCAGGCATGCAAAAGTGTGAAGGCGTAAAATTAACCTCCAGCTGTAAGAGGACTGAAGTAAAAGAGAAACCATAAGCTGAGGGAAGGTGCGGGATGTGCTGGTTTCATGGCGGCATAGACTGAGGAAGCCGTGGCCTGTGCAGTGCTTCGTAGGAGATCAAAGGGAAGGAAAACAAGACAAAGCGGGGACAGAATTATTAAAAATAGCAGCCGAATCGATTTGGAAGAAACTTTGCTGCTGCGCGGGACTGCCCCTTAGGCCTTCCAAGGCAGCGCCGAATCCAGCGTTCCGTCAGCAGTAGTGTGATCATTCTCAGGTGTCCAGACTTACACCAAACGCGTTCATTTCACTTCTTTAAAGAAATTATTTCAGCCATATTGACATTTTGGTGGATAAGTCTTTGCTCGGAGGGGATGTTGCCGTGTCTTGTGGAATGGTGTGCGCCTTTCGTGGCCTCCACGCACCCGAGGCCCGTGGCTCATCCCCCCACTCCCACTGCAGACGACAGCCAGACATGTCCCCTGGGGGGGGGGTGACCCTGCTTGAAAACCGTTGCTTTAAAGGTTCCTTAGGGGTAAGGTACACAAAGAAGATTTCTCTCTGGAATTATTTTCTTCATTTGACTAGTTAATGACTATTACGGTGACAAAAGCGGAATAAGTAATTCTTTAGTATTTTTCATCTTTTCAAAAGAAGAATAACTGAATTTAAACCTTCAAAAATTAAATAGCAATTTTATATCATATTTAAATCCTGTAATAGTTCCTGTGACTACTGCAGAAATTGGAAAAACTCTTTTTCTACATTTTTAAAAAAAATCATGCTTTTGTGTTAATAGTGGGTATCAATGACCGATTTTTTAAATTTAATTTTTCCCAGCACCATTTATGCCCTCTTCCCCCTTCACTTCTCACCAGCCCTCCTTCCATTCCACAATCTCCACACTGTTAATGATTTCACTGCTCTGTTGCATATAAATCATTTTCTGGCTTGAACTGAAAAACTAAATTTATATTCTGAGAGCCGGTTCCTGTAACAGAATGAATGTAGAGAATCACATTGCATACCATGTCATGGGCGTGGGGCAGGTTATTACAACATTTAGGGATAGCTTTTGCATTGGCTGTGCTTAACAGGGAAAATCTGCTGTTGACACTAAACCCAGAAGAAAATCTTCATTCTTATTTTCCAAGTCTAAACAGCTATTTCAGGAAACATAAAAAAACCCCACAAGATTTACTATTGGTTAGTAGGGATGTTTAGCCCTTTGGGGATAATTTCGGTTAGATTAAGATACACTGACCTCAACTGAAAGTCCCATTTCTTCATGTCACCAAAAAAAAAAAAAAAAAGCTAAGAAATCTTTTATATTCATACCACAGGCAACTAAAAAACTTACTCTAGAGAAAAGTCTCTGTTTTAAGATTCCATATTAATTCAACATACTGAACCTCACACTTCCAGCATCACACATTCCTTACCTGAGGGTTAACAGCAATGGCTTTCACTTCTATGAAATTTCAAGTCCAGTTATCTGCCCAAGACCCAGTGATTATAGTATAATCCCCCATCCCTACAAGAGACCTGTATGCTTATAAAGTTCTCCTCAAAATCAAAATTGTGAAGGTGAACATGTGTTCTTTTCCCTTTTATTATTTTATTTTTTACTATAATTTTTACTAAAATTTTGATGTTTTTTTTCCTCTTACTTTCAGCAACCCAGTTTTCAATGTGTTTTTTCTAACCCTAAATTGTCTAGAATTCTATGACATTATGGATGACCATCTTAAATTCCTTCTCCTCCTTACAGTATCTTGTAATACATATTTATTAGTACATTAAAAGAAGCGTTTTATAAATAATAAACTGTAAATATGGTGAAACTAACATAGGAGTTAAATTTGGCCTGAAATAATAATGGTGAAAAGTTAGGATAAATTAGGCTTATAAGTGTTACCTCAAATTCTTCATGATGACACTTGTTTTTTCACAAAATTTTGAACCAGATGGAATTCAGTTGAATACCATATGGAAGTTCTGAAGTGATATGGGTCTAGGAAAGTTTAGAGATCATGTAAATATCATTTTGTTTCATAAATAAGGAAAAACTTCCAGAGATACATAAGTTATTGTGCAATGGTTATAGAAAATATTGGTTGTGTGTATCAACTTGGACAGTCTAGAGTCCCCAGTTATTCAATCAAACACTAGTCTATGTGTTGTGGTGAAGATATTTTATAAATGTTATTAAAATTTTGGGTCACTTCACCAGGCAAGAAATCATGACCAGCTGAGGTGCTGGAATGATAGTGGAGCTATGGTTGTAAATATTAGCTATGACCAGTGGTAGAAATGAAGATGGTAATATTTTTAAGCTTTCATTTCTTATTTTGTTATGGATATAATTGTAGACAGATAGTTATGTGGATGGATAGATATTAAGCACATTTTCCCATTTATCCCTGTATCATCTAATATAAGATGTATTAATAAGAGTTTAGTTGACATCACAGTATTTAAGTAAAGGAGTAAAAATTACACAACGACTGTGCATCTTCCTCCAGGGAAATGGTTAGTGCCTTTTTGGTTGTGCATAGAATAGTCTTATCATGTTAGATGGAAAGTATGACTTTGCTGTTATTTTTATTTGGAGAATAAAGATAGTTTAAGGAGGTGTGTACATGTGTCCAAGTGACAAGTGCTGGACTGTGATGGTCAATTTTATGTGTCAATTTGGCTAGGCTATTCAATAAGACACTAATGTAGGTGTTGTGAAGATATTAATAGATGCAATTAATATTCATAATCAGTTGACTTTATGCAAAGGACTATATCTAAGATAATCTGGGTGGGCCTGACTCAATCAGTTGCAAGTCCGTAGAGTAGAACTGAGGTTTCCTGGAAACAGAACTTCTGTGTCCAGCATCTTTAACTCATGCCTCAGAGGTCCACTCTTCCCTTTTTAATGGCCTACCCTACAGGTTCTGGACTTGCCGAGGCAGCCCTCGCAATCATGAGAGCTGATTTATGTAAATCTCAATATATATCTACTACTTGTTATGTTTCTCTGGTTGAACCCCTATGGAAAAAGTTTCTTAACTATTTGGTGGCAAATCCAGAACTAAAATAATAACACAGGAATATCACAAAACTAACCAAAATAATATTTAATATACTAAATATTAAATTGAGTTTGGCAGATAGATACTCTGTGGGTCTGCTCATTTAAGCTCATTTTATATTATACCAGGAAAAGCAAAACAAAACACTAATTTATAGATCAAAACAAATAAACCTGCCCTGGCTGGGTGCTTAGTTGCTTGGAGCATTGTCCCAGACACCGAAAGGTTGCAGGTTTGATTCCTGGTCAGGGCACATACCCTGGTTGGGGGTTCAACCCCCAGTCGGGGCATGTAGGGAAGGCAACCAATCGATGTTTCTCTCTCACATCGACATTTCTCTTTCTCCCTTTCTCTCTCTCTAAAAATCAATAAAAACATTTCCTGGGGTGAGTATTAAAAATATTTTTTTAATGAAATAAATCTGACATGTTAATTTGCCTTAAAAAAATCTTTCTAGAACAGTATCTTATTGAGGAATATTTGGAAAAGGTTCATGCAAGTTAAGCAACAACCGTCTTAATCTTTAAAGATTATAAAACTTGAACAATTTAGACCTGGCACACACAACAGGAAGAACCATAGCTGTATAATCCCATTTCTGAGATCAAACAGACATAATAGGAGACTAAAAATTAGAGCTGAAAAGAAGAATAATACAGACAACATTGGGAATATCTATGGCACTTGCAGTAACAAAAGAACTGATGGACTGAAATGTACATGCTCATGTGCTCTCATCTATTGATGCCCATTAATCTCACTCAACTTGAAGGATATCAAACCTAGGACATCTCAAGAAAGAAACATTAATCTCCTGCCAGCCAGTCTCTGCATTTTCTGAAATTTATATATAATCAACAGAGAATTTTGCAAAATGCAATTCCATTTGCTCTTTTGATCACAATTCAATATGGAAATTAAAAACAGAGAGAGAAAGAAAAGACTAGAAGGACATTGAACTAGAATAATAAATAGAAAGAAAGCAGGTATCATCACCAGAAACAATAAATACATCTTGAAAAGCAATATGCTGATTCTTTGTATTCAATCTACCTTTTTGTTTTTCCCCCTTAAAAACTGTGAAAGCAAAACCAAGTGATTTGCTTTGTGCACCTGGCACCAGAGACAATTAGTCATTTCTGAGTATTCGCAGGAAAGCACAGTTTTTTTCATGGATGTAAATGCTTTCAGCTCTTTTCAATAAGACACTTCTGTCTTGTGCATCCCTCTTTGAGACAGTGGATTTGGAGCACTTAGATAAAACCAAACTTCCTATGCTCAGATTGCATTTACAACCACTGTGTGGGCTGCAAGCAGGGAGCACAAGGGCAGGGCCTAGACATCAATATGAGCCTTGTGATATACTTTGACTTAACAAGGGGAAGCCCTGCTGATGTTCTGGATTTCACAGACCAGTTGGTAGTGATGAGAATCACACAACAAAGAGGGGTTGCCCTCATTCTCAAAGTCAGTCCCAAGGATGACATTCGGCTGCATACCCAGGTACACTGAATTGCTAATTAAGTTATTAACGTATGGAACTTGAAGAAACCTCAGTTACAGGGACTAAAATAGAAGAAAACATAAATGAAAGCACAGGAGAGTTTTTGTTTTTGCTCTCTCTTACAATGATGAAATTAGAATTTGTTTTTGTTTCTGCCTGCCTCTGAATTATGAACATAGCATTCTTGATTTCACATATTATCTCTTCAGCGACCATGAGCAATGCGGTGCATTTGTTGCTTAACTTGTCTTTAGCAACACCTTGAAGCAACTTAGAGTTTGGCTGTTCTGCTTTTTTTTTTATTTGTATTTACTTAAAATGTAACACTTTGGAAGAAAACCTTCTTTGAGATCTAAGATCATATTCAAATAGACAAGCTGTTTCTTCTCCTTCCATAGTTAAGTATAATATTACAATCAATAAAGCAACAGGTGGTTAGTGCCTGATTATCATAAAAAAAGTGATATGTTAGCTGTGCATAAATCTTACAACACTTTATTAATCTAAGGCAAAACAAAGGATGGTGGAAGGCATTATGCAAAGCAGTCATTGAGCAGGAATAAAATAAAAAGAGAGTGTGTTAAAATGTTTGAAATTCAGAAGTACTAGGATAGATCCTTCCTAACTGTATTCTCTAAATTATACTAGAATTTATACTTTACTTTTTCTCCTAACTTTCTGTAAAGGGTCCTGTAGACATTTACCATGGTGGCTATGCATTGGAGAAAGGAAAATAACCAGATCCTTTGGGAATTGCCTCCCTCCACAAAAACATTCAAAATCAGAATAAAGATTCGCAATGCCCAGTGGCTTATTAAAGGCTCTGGTAAGTCCTGAGATTTTAAAATATAAAAGAAAACAAACCATATTTATCCAGTCCAGTCCATTGCATATGAGGTCTGCATGGCCATGGGCCATGCAGCTTCTGGGGTCACATGACTATGCGCACAGACAAGTGCAGAGTGAAAGAAAGCAAGAGCAAAGCCAGAGGAATAAGAGAGAAATTCCTTTGTCTCAGGATTTTAACCTAAGATTTCATGTGATTGCAGTGGCTCCACCCCCTTTAGCTGGTTATCTTTGTTCCAGGTTAGACTGACTGGCACCTTCCCTGCATCACCCCTACCTCACTGAGCATGCACCCATCTCCCCTTTTTTGAACCCCTTCCCACAGTGATCTGCAGGGAGTGGACCTGTGGTTCCCGGAGGAGAGTGAAGTTTCAGCTTCCTGGTGAAGCTGCCCAGATGTACATGCTTATGATACCTGGTCTTCCTTTTGCACCTTTCCCATTATTAATAACTAATTACAACAGTAACAAAAGAACTAAGACATATCACACTTTGTGTACCCTAGCCACAGTTAAAATGTTGTAACATCACTGAGGTATTATAGATGAATGAAAGCGTCAAAATATATTAATGATTTACTTCAATAATAAGAGGAAATAATTTTCCCAAAGGCATATCCTAGTGATAGGATATTCTTTCTGAGCTAGTTAAGTTCCCTGACTCTGAGACTGACAACAGCACTAAATATTTAAATTAGCTATAAAATATTTCAAAGCATTAGCTTTGAAGATTTCAACAACATTTGGAGTCAAAATGGAATGAACTTAGAATGTTTCAACCCTCGGTACGAGTAGCTGTTTTGGGAATGTTGTATTACTCATGAGATATCAAACCAATTTAGGTTATTAAAAATAGGAGTCATAGTCAAGTGAAAAAAGAAGTAAAGTATCTGTATACTTTAAGTGATTGTAAATCAATCTGAGATTGGAATTCAGAGAACATAGTCAGAGCTCTGTTCTAATGCTGATAGGAATTGTAGTATTTATTGAAAATTAATTATTTATAAGAGAAAATTCTTCTATTTTTCTTTAAATTTAAATTGTCAGATAATTGAAGAATCGAAATATAATACTTAAATGTAAATACATGTTTTAGCCTGTCTCTAATTTTTCTACTGTTTTTATTAGTTTGGATTGTTTAATAACAAGTGTCTTGATAATAATCTTTTGGACTAATGATATGACTCAGTATTTTCTTGTGATTTCTGTGATTTTTTCATAAAAGAGACAAAATAGGCCATTTTATTTTTAGTATAAATATTTACTCCCTCAAGAACAAGGGGTTTGGTTTTTTTTTCAATCTCTGGAATAAATGCCATGTAGTTACATTTTATTCAGTCATTATTTTGAACAGATTTCATTGAGACTAAAAAAACCTCATATTTGTAATACCAACCATCAGCCAAGACTTAAAACCAACAGTACAGATACTCTTTTTAATAAAATCTTAGAATAAGATTATAAAAAATACGTTACATTTATTTCTTTTATCTCCTGAAGATGTGAGCAAACAGACTGCAATACAGTAAAAGAACTGGAAAAACTCCTAGAATATTCAAAGTAAACATTCTTTTTTCAGAATAGGTTTGTAATTAGCTAACACACTAAAGAATTCCTTTTCAAAGCATCTTGCATAACTTAAGAAATTTTCTCTTAAAGCACATTCATGCCTGCAGGTAGAGATCTCCATATAAATGTTTATCTGCTGTCTTCAGTAAAAAATGAAAGAAAATTAAGGCATTTTTTTCCCCTAGCAGCATATATTTAACCTTCTGTCGCCTGAAAGAGAGAGTCTGAAAGCATATGTACCTGCAGATGGGAATGCCTTGGCAAGATTTTTCTGCTGAAGGCCAGTATCAGTAAAGTACACTAGACTGTTTGTGTTTAAATTGAAATAATCATGGGAAAAAACAACGATACAGAGGACAAATTAATAATACTTAGAACAGAGATTGAGGGAAGTATTTTTTGCTTACTTGTCTGAATTTCATACCTTGTAAAATCAGGTAGTAAGGTATTGCTAACTACTTGTTGGTTCCCCTTTCCTGAGCTGGTGTTGAAATGAGAACGCAGGAGCGCCCCAACACAACAATGGCACAGAGGCCCTCGGAGCTCCCCATCAGCCCCACTGTGACCATCACCCCACAGCGATGGCATCAGTGCCCCACCCAAACCCCCAGCTAAGTTTTGAAGCTGATAATGTTTGGATGTTGACAATGGTAATGCCATGGGCACCACGATGGTATGAAAGGTTTATTACTCACAATTTGATGCTTTCTGGGAGAAATAGGAGGAGGCCTCTGAAATTCGTCCAAAATGTGTCGAGAGGTTAGGGAAAGGACACTGGTATGAGGTTTACTATGGTGGCAGAGGGTGGATCCAGGGAGATTATTCAGCATGTACTTGGGACGGCACTTACATGATTCAGCTACCCCACAAAGTCAAAGGAAGCGGTGCCCAGGATTCCTTATTAACTTGCCAGATGTGGGGTAGCAGGGGAAGAAGGAGCGGTGCGGCTTAAAAGCCCCCAGTAACCTGGTGTCGCTACGGGGCCAGATTCTTCATCACGTCTACTCTTGTTGGGCTACTATCTGCTGGCTTTTCTATTCCCCGTGATGGTCAGAACATTTCCATTCTTTACAAATGCCTTTTCTCTGAACTTTCAGCTTACCTCTAATGGACCAGAAAATTTGAATTTACCACACGGGAACCTTTTAAAGGTCTTGTTCTGCCTGCCTCCAAAAATGCATCCACTCCTATTTACAGTTTTCCTTTTTCTTTCCTTTCTTCACCCTTGTTCTGACTGCATCACCTTTGACTTTCTTAGGGACCTGGTTTTATTATCTCCTCTGTCCTGTCAACTGAGGCATAAGAAAAACAGAAAGGTTCATAACAGGTGTCTGTAAACCACTGGGAGTATCACAAAGACAGTCGCCGAAACCGTCAGGGGCTGGGCTGGAATACCGCCGGCAGGCAGGACCCCGGCCCGCTCGCTGCTCACTCCCTCCCCCAAGGCCCCGGCTGTCCTAAATGCCCTCCCCGTCTTGCCGTTTTACCTGTTGTTGAATGTTAAATAAATGCAACATACAATATGTACTATTTTATTACAGTTCTTTTCCTTTGCATTTTCTGTTAGGGTCCGTTTGGGAAGTTTCCCCTACCCAGGTGATGAAGACATTATCGTATCCTATCTGCGTTTAATTCTCTTGTTCACCTGACATCGGTTTTGGTGTGAGATAGGGGTCAATGTTAAATACAGGACTCTTAAGTTATTACAGAAGACATCAGCACGGACTGGGGAAAGGAGACGGCTATAATGGAATAAAGAGGTACAGCGAGAAGGCACGTTTTGATTTGGACCAGGAGCCTCAGGTGATAAACGGCGACACATGGTTAAGGAAGGACCCAGGGGCTAGCAATGATGAGAATCATTCCCCCTAGAGCCTGTGTTGCTAGAGTGGGAGGCGTTACTAGAAACTGGAAAAATCTGCATCGTGTGAGAAGGGACTTCTGATGGGGGCCGTGCCTGTGAGCAGAGGAGCAGAGCCAGTGTCCACTCTGCAGCTTGGCAGAGATGAGGGAGATAAAAACCCTGACCTCCGGTGTAGACAGCTGCTTTCCTGCTGGGCTCCTTTTCCCGGGGGTCAAATGGTTTACTCGAAGCCACTGTAGAGCTGAATTTCAGGGGCACAGGTACTGCAGAGCTGGTCAGAGGAGGGCTCCAACAGGCAAAAAGCCAGCACAGATCGTAAAGAAAATACCAGGCAAAGTGCAGAAGTTGGGAGAGAATTGTCTATGGAGCGATGGAAAAACAAAGTTTCTAGAAAGAACAGCAAATATAATGGGTTGCATGAAATGGCTGGTCTATTAAACAAAATCAGAATATGAATGTGGAAAAAAGTATGTGAGGGCAACCAGATGATGAAAGAGAACTCCAGAGGAGATTAAATATATGAAACCCAAGTTATATGTTTCACGTGTTGCAAAACATAACATTTAGATATTTGTATAAATCATATTTGAGAAATTCCAATTGGTATGGACTATATTAGAAATGGGTGCAGCAGAAACACTACAAAGAACTCTAATGTGATTGTCTAGGCATAAAAAGATAACTGATGCCAGGAATAATCGATAAACAAGTGGAAACTATAAACCGGAAAGAAATCGTGGAGGCCAGAAGTACTTGGTACATTGAAGGTATTAATGTGGTAGGCAAGAAATTAGATAAAAACATATTTTTGAGTGAAAATGATCAGTTTACTGTTTGGATAAGTCCCAAGTGGAACTGAATGTAACAGCATGACAGGAAGGTGTCTGGGCTAGAGGCAGGTTTAGGAGCAGTCTCCTGACAGGTGTGTGTGGTCCGAGCACGCGGGCTCTCTGAGGGACTTAGAAGGAAACGTCAGCAGAGGGACCAAGGCTGAACCTAGGGAGGTGTTGACAAAGCTGGAGTTCTGAAAATCTGGTGAGAAGATAGAGTAGTAGACATTGTCCGATAATATTAGAAATAAAATGTTAGTGGGAGATTGTGTAATTTTAAAAGTCTAGTAATTGGTGACCTATTCACTAATACATTCACACATCAAATTAATTTCATTAATTTTCTTTTAGTTGAAATGTTTTGTATTGGCTTAGACACTGCCTTCGTGGGACACCTATATAACTGTGGAAAGATGAATATATAAATAAATGTTATGAACTATTATCTTAGAACTTTTGCATTGTGCTTAATTGAAGTTAATACATAAATTGCTAATCTACCAAAAAAACTTTTTTACTTAAAAGGAATCTATGCAATCTCATTTTCTTTATTTGTAAATTTACTATTTTTAGAAATGCTCATATTTATTATAGTTCTTTGTGACAATAAGATAGAATCAAGTAAATATTAAACATTTATAGCTGACTTACGTACTTAGGAATAATATTCCAATATGAGGTTTCTGATCAGATTGTTAGTACCTTAATACTTACTAGGTAGAAGGTAAGTAACAGCAAATGTTATAGTTTCAAAGATAGAAAAAGAAAACATTAACAATTTAAACATTGAAAGAGGGTGCTTTTTAAAAAAATAAATTACTGTTTTGTTACCCATCATTACATTTATTATAATGCAAAAATTATAGGCATTGTGTGGCACCAATAGATAGCAATTGTTTAACGCAATGCATTTCACACATTATAAATCTCAAACTATTTAAAACTAACATTTTCACCCTGGCCCATTATTCCAGTTTCAGCATAAAAAGACATACTTTTCTTTTGAAGATAAGAGTCTCTTTTCCTTTTTTGATAACTTGATATTGTACACATAGTTGTGGCAGTATGGATTTTAATTTAGGATTTCTTAATAGAAAATTGTACATATTTTCACGGACAGATAATAAGTAAAGATATCATGTTACAAACTATGGGAACAATAAAATTAAGATGGTAAATAGGTAAATATTTGTTTTTAAAAAGTAAAACACTGGATGTGGTAGACTCCATAATTTTTTTCGTTCTTAAATATCTCTTGCTTTTTAGTCACATGCTTGGGAAAATTGCTTGCTAGATCATAACCCTACATACTAAAAAGATTTATTTAAAATTGAATTTTCTTATCTCCTTCCCAATTTACTATCTACAAACTTCAAAATTATCAGAAGTGTAGAGAACTTCATCTTAGTTATCCCCAGTAATTTTAAAAGAGTGCTGCTTAGAAATGATAAATAATGAAGCCCTTTTAAACCCTTTCAAAGTACAAATATAGATACAAAAATAGACAGTATATGGTTATTATTTTGCTAAACAAAAGATAAGAATTGATGAGGTGATACCTACTTCACTTTCAGTTTTTTGCCTGCAGTAGTAGTTGGTAATTGGTTATTTATTTTTGTTATACAATGTGAGAAAACGGCGGGGAGGTTAAATGAAATTAAGCAACGCTGTCCTAAACATTTCATTCAGTGGGTTTGGGACAGGAATTTGATTAATTGAGCCTTTGGTTTTTATACAGAGTCTTCAGCCCTCAGCTGTAATCTGTATCAATCTATGCACCTTTCCACTCCCATTTTCCTCAAAGAGTTATTTTAAAAATTACTTTTCTCAGTGTGTTTTTTTTCCTTAAGTTTATGTCCTTTTGTCACACTGAGGTCTGTTTCCTACGGCACAGAAAGTTTTATGCTGCTAATGGAAGAAATGTTTTCGATCGTATAAAAGAGTTTTTCCATCATTCACAGTAACTTATTATTGACTATAAGGAAGATATTAGAACAGGGGATAAGTGGATAGGAATTATATTAGAGATGATTTCCATCGGATTGTTCTTGTGACAAACTAAAAAATGAGAAAAAGACAAATACGTGAAGCCGGGTTCAAGAGTGCTGGCTGGCGGTCAGAATGGTGGGAACGGGGTTAGTGCGTGTGAGAAACGCTGAGATAGGTTTGCGGCGTTCTTGCCTTCCTTTGTAGGAGACCTGTGTTCTTCACCGCTCCTGAGACAGTATGTACAAACGCTACGGCGTGTCCTCTTGTATCCGCCTAAGCTTTACGGAACTCTGTCTTTCACCGATTCTGATTTGGTGGCATATTTTTCTCCTCCCTCACTCTCTGTCTCTCTCTCTGTGTCTCTCTGTCTCTCCATCTCCCTCCCCCTCTCTCTCTGGAAAAGTTTAAAATAACCCTATAAACTGTTGTGCCAAGGGTGTGGAAGAACTGGGACTCTGTACATTGTTGGTGACAACATAGTCTGACATCATCACTCGGAGCAAATGTTTGGCAGTACTTACAAAAACGAAACAGGTTTATTGTATAAAGTAACTAGCCTGCTTCTGGGTATGTAACTATAAAAAAGAAATTAACTAAAAAAAGATACAGAATGTATATATACACATATATATAGCACCTGGAGGTGTTTCACAGTTTATTGAAGCTCTATTAAAACTTTGATATGAGATACTTTTTGTATGTTCTTTGTCTGTACTCAGAACATTCAGTGTATTTGTCTGTGAATCCTAGTCCATAGCTTTGAATTTATAGTAATTTCCTAATAACTCTTGTGGAACTCAACCAACCTGGTTTAAAATAAAATAAGAGAGATTTAAAAAACTTATCTAAAGAATATTTTTTAAAATTTTAAGAATGGGTCTTTTTATTCTATGGATAGTAACAACCTGATTTTAAAGTTTAAGCAGAAAGACAAAAGACCCAGAACAGCCAAAATAATAGTGGCATTAGCCAAAGATTAGACAAGGGAGAGATCACTGCAACAACAGAGAGAATCCAGATGTAGACCCTCATAGGTATTATCAACTGATCTTTGCCAAAGAGCCAGCGCGGCGGAGCAAAGGCAGTGCTGGAACAGCTGGACAGCTGTATGCAGAAAAAACTAATTGAGACACAGACCTCACACCTTTCACAAAAAGTAACCTTGTGTTGACTTTTTACATACAACACCAAAGACAGGCTCCATGAAAGAAATAATCGATATGCCGGATTTCATTAACATTAAAAAGTGCTCTGTGACAGACAATATCAAGAATGAGAAGATAAGCCGCAGACTGGGAGAAAATATTTGCAAAACACCCATCTGATAAAGGAATGTTATTCAAAAGGAAACAAAGAACTCTGAAAACTCAACAATGAGAAAACAAACAACTCAATTAAATAAGGGACAGATTCTTTGCCAGACACCTCAGCGAAAAGGATATACAGATGTCAAGTGAGCACATGAAAAGATGTTCCACGTCATCCGTCAGTAGGAAAATGCACATTAAAAGTACAGTGACGGGCCTGTTGGTTCAGACAGTCAAAAGCACTTTGAAAATTTTTGTTTTTAAGGATCTTTATTCATTATTTTAAAAGGTGTTATTTTTAATTATGGATATACTCTCGTTGGGAGGCCCATTTAGATTATTTGTAGTCAAACCCCAGTTCCTTTGAGGAACTGAATGACTTTGTACTATTTACTTAGCTTCTTTAAGATACTGCTGTTCCATTAGAAAAACGGAGATAATAATGGTACTACCTCGCAATGTTATTATGAGGTTATCTATATAATTTGTTGGTGCTTAGTATAATCTCAATTAATTTCAATATTTATTACCAAGGGAATTAGAAAATATGCTTTCAACAAGTATCACAGGATCCCACTCATATGTGGAATATAATGAGCAAAATAAACCAATGAATAAAATAGACCCAGAGACATAGAAGCATGGAACAGACTGAGGGATCCCAGAGGGAAGGTGGGGAGGGGGGGTGGGTGGGGAGAGATTAATCAAAGAACTTATCTGGATAAATGCATAACCCAGGGACACGGACAATACTGTGGGGGAGGTCGGGGGGTGGAGGGGGTCAGTGGGGAAAAGGGGACATCTGTAACACTTTCAACAATAAAGATAAATTTTTAAAAAGAAGAAAAGAAAATATGCTTTTTGATTAGTTTTTAAGCTTTGAAAGCCATTTAAAACTGCCTCTGCCTCTTTCGATTCAACCAGCTCAGGAAGCATAAGCAAGTGACTAATTTAACAACCATACACGGTGAGGAGAAAACCATTTGCCTGACATGCTGAATGGACATGTGCAACTGAAAAGTACACAAATACAAAAATATTCATTATATTATTTAAGTTTATTGTTTTAACCATTTAGAAAGCCAGCATGCCCTGTACAATTGAAATATCGTGAAAAGGAAACTAAATACAAAATTAAATATAGAATTGGTTTATTAAAGTTATGTAAAATATAATACCATTTTAGATATACATTAGTAAATAATTATTTTATCAGAGAACTAATAATATGCCAACTTAATTATGCTAGTTAGCATAAAGTGATGGATAACAGATGTGTTCAGCAAACAAAATTAGAAATTACTTTTCTTTTTTCTTTGATTCTAATTAAGCTGACATATACCTTTAGCTCTACTAAGCTGGTTCCTTGACTAAATATGCATTTAGAAATATAACTAACTCATTTCCTTTGAGCCAGTAATGAGGTATGAGTGTCTTCTGCCTGCGGGGTCCATCTCCGCTATACACAAAAGGGCATTTGCTTGAGAGAAAGTACATAAAACAAACAAAAAAAATATGTTGCTCATGGTGCCATCACATTGGGAAAACTTAAATTCAGGTGAACCTAAACCACCTCAAAAACAAACAAAAAAGTTATACCTTGAAGCCTTAATTGCCTAAATTAAAAAGTCATGGATGAGCCAAAATAAATATATAGTGATTTCTGTAGGTACTAGTGGACTTCCCCCAATTATTTTGGTAGAGTTTAAGAGAATAATTAATAACTTCAATTCCCTCTCTTCTTTTAAAGATTTATATTGGATATAAATTGCTAATAGTGAATTGGGGAGGGGGGGTTGTCTATAGGAGAGGCTCCTGACCTTCTCGCAATTGCAGTAGCTTTAAAAACAGGTTTGAAATGTCCTGTTTTATTACCATTTCATTCTTGTTAAAAGCACTTGAAAATGTCCTGCTTAAACACACATTATGAACATTATAAAACACATGCATTTTTCTTCAACCTAGAAAAGCTTTTTGTCATAAAAAGAAAGTGAGGATGATTATTAGATGTAATGATGAAAGGATACATTAAGAGGCCGCTCCTGGTTTTGTTCATGTAATCCCATTTTAAGCAATAGTGAACACAAGCAGGAACGCCTGTGATATTTACTAACGACTAAGCTTCAGTCAACCTCTCCAATCATCTTGATATTAAAATGTGAATTTCTCTGATAGACGCTTCTAACCCAACTCTGACAAAGGCTCTAACATAAAATGCACCAGCACACGTTATTTTATCATCGTAACCCAGTTTTCTTGGGATAAAAAGCCTTTATGCCAAATAGAATACAAGGGCAGAAGATATTGTTTATAAGAAAAGAAACAGAAAACAGACAAAGGTGTTTGGGGAATCTCTTCAAGACTGTATTTATACAGCCCCAAACTATACTCTTTTGTGTTTTTTCTTGTAAACAGATATGGCTACAGGTAGGCGTGTAAGAAAGAGTCATTCTTATCAAAACGATAGTGTGATTGGTTAGTGTCCAGCTGCCTAAGGGGCCCAGTGCGAGGAAGGAAGCAGAGCATTTTCAGCGCATTTGTAAGACCCGAGAAAGGAGCACAACCAACCAGAAGCCTGCAGGCGTTAATGGTGTTCTCTTGATGGTCATAGTACCCGCAGCTGGTAAAAATGGGGGCACCGTCAGAAGCCGTTTCCCTTTGGATGTCAATGTGTCTAGTAGGGTTGGCAAGGTGTCATGTGATGACATGTGGGAACAGAAAAAAACTTCATGAACTCACAAGAGACCCGCCGTGGACCTGTATGTAATGTAGTTTCGACTTGAGAATCAAAGGGAGTACCTTGTGCAAAGGTTCCCCGAGGTTTTAATCTTTCAAATGTTATTTGAAACATTCCTCATGATATTATCTTACGTATACGTTATAATATATGAATTAATGAATATTAATTTGCTACCTAGTACTTTATTTTGAGAAAACCAATGACATTGACAAAGTCACAAAAGAAGTGTCTTTAAAAGTCAGCAGCCCTCCTCTGTTGGTGGGCACTTCGGTTGCTTCCGTATCTTGGTTTTTGTCAGCAACGCCGCAGTGATCGTAGGAGGCATATATTCTTTCAAATTAGTGTTTCAGGTGTTTTTGGATATATTCCCAAAAATGAAATTGCTGGGTCATAAGGCAGTTCCATTTTTCATTTTTATTTTTGGAACCTCCACACTGTTCTCCACAGTGGCTGCCCCAGTCTGCATGCCCACCCACAGCGCCCGAGGGTCCCCTTTTCTCCACACCCTCGCCAGCATTTGGTGTCTGTTGATTTATTGATGGCAGCCATTCTGACAGCTGTGAGGTGGTATCTCATTGTGGTTTTTATTTGCATCCCTCTGATGATTTGTGAGGTTGAGCAGCTTTTCATATGTCCACTGGGCATCTGTATGTCTTCATAGAATGAGTGGATAAAAAGTTTTGGTACATATACACAGCGGAATACTACTTGACCATAAAAAAGAATGAAATCTTACCTTTTGCAACAGCATGGATGGACCTAGAGGGCATTATGCTAAAGGAAAAAGACAGACAGACAGAAATATAAATACCACATGATTTCATTTACATGTGAAATCTAAAGAACAAAATAAACAAACAAACAAAAGAGGAGCAGACTCCTAGATACAGAGAGCACACTGACAGTTGTCAGAGGGGAGGAGGGCTGGGGGCTGGGTGGAAAAGGTGAAGGGATTAAGCACTACAAATCTGTAGTTACAGAATAGTCACAGAGATGTCGATTGCAGCGTAGGGAATATAGTCAGTAATATTGTAATAACTGTGTATGGGGCCAGGTGGGTACGTGAAGCAGTGGGGGGACCACTTTGTAAAGTACACAATTTTCTAACCACTTTGTTGTACACCTGAAACTAACACAGAATATTATTGAATATAAACTGTGATATTTTTAAAAAGTCAATACCATGCATAATGAGTCAGAGTCCTCTTTTCTGTCTCCCTCTCTTTTTTCTATTCATCTAATAAACTTTAATTGAGCATTTGCTTAGAGCTAGTATTTTATGTGTATAAAATGACAAGTAAAGCATGCCTGATATCATTGGGGAGCTCAGGGTCTAGTAGAGGAGCCATAATAAAGTGTACTGTACTTCCTAGAGGAATTAAAATACCATAGGAGTACCTTTATTGTTCAATTACAAACACAAAGCTCCTGGAGAGAAGAACCAGTCTTTAAAAGATTTCCCATAATAATTCAGCTACATTTCTTTTGTAAAATATGACACAAATCAGCAATATTGCGAAAATTGACCAAAGGAAATTAAAAATATATCATTGGACAATGTGGAGTAAAAATAGCAGAACACTTGGAGCAATAAAAATAAGGAAGGCATGTGGGAAGAAGGCAACCTGGAGTACTTAATGAGAATGTTGGGTTAATATCTGGATTGGCAGTTTTTTCTTATAGAGAAAATAGAGTTTTATGGTGAAATCAAGAACCTGGTGTTTCAATGAGATTGGTTATTCAAGACATGTAATTGAAGAACATTTATATATTTTTTTATAATTATAAAATCACCTGATTCTTTTTTAGAAGTAAATATTATTAAGACTAATATAATTACAAATACTAATAAGAATATATGAAATCTCTGGACATTTACTTCCATGTTGTCTTTGATTGTGTCACTCATTGAGTTATAATTTTTCTTACTGAGATATGAAAAGGTGAACTTAAAATCTGGGCATTTTATTACTTGTGGGTTAACCTGTCAAATGGTATACCATGAGATTATGCTGATAATATTGAGTACTATTAGGCCCAGAAATTACAACTTTTCTTTATATATACACTGTTTATGTATATTACTTCAGATAATTATGACATCAATGGACATAATGTCCATTAAACATTCTGTTTGAAGTATTAATTATATATTAATCATGATTTAAGATTTTAAGATTTGTTCTATAGCTAAAGCAATTTAGATAATGGCATATTGTCCCAGAGATAGATATATATATAGATCAATGGCACAGAACTAGAGAATTATGATACAGACCCACACAAATATGCCCAAATTATTTTTTAATAGGTTATTTTTTAGACCAGTTTTAGGTTCACAGTAAAATTGAGTGGAAAGTACAGTTTCCATACACCTCCTGGTTCTGCATAGCCCTCTCACTCTCAACATCTTTCATGAGAGCAGTAGTTTTGTTACAATCAATGAATCTACATCGACACATCATTATCATTTAAAGTGAATAGTTTACATTAGGGTTCACCCTTGATATTGTATATTCTGTGGGTTTTAATAATTTATAATGATATATGTCTGCCATCTTAGTATGCTACAGAATAGTTATACTGGCCTAAAAATCCTGTGCTCCGCCCAACTTATTTTTGACAACAGTGTAAAAGCAATTGAACTCAGGAAAGAGAGTCTTTAAAATAAATGGTACTGGAACAATTGGGTATCCATAGGCAAATAAAAACATTAACACCTAAACCTCACACCAAAAAATTAACTCAAAGGAAACTTATAATTAATTGACAATTTGAAAACTTTTGGAAGAACATAAAGGAACCTAAAGCTAGGAGAATAGTTTTCATGCTTGATACCAGAAGCAATATCCTTTTTTAAAAAAACAATACATTGGAATTTATCAAAAACAAAATAAAGCAAGCGTTTATTCTGCAAAATACCCTTCTAAGGAATGAAAACACTAGCTACAGACTGGGAGATATATTTATAAAGCACATATCTGACAAGGGACTCATATCTAAATATATAAAGAACTCCCAAAACTCAAAAGTGCAAAAACACACAAAAAAATGCAAGCTAAAAAAAACAGACAAAAGATATGAAAAGACACTTTACCGAAGAGGCTATGTGGATGGCAAATAAGCACATGAGAAGATGTTCAATATCACTACCCACTAGGGAAATACAAATAGAAACCACAGGGAAATAGCACTGCAAACCTATTACAACAGCTAAACTAAACAAAACAAAACAGTGGCAACACCAATTTTTGGCAAGAATGTGGAGAAACTGTCATACATTGGTGGTGGGAATGTAAAATGATACAGCCATTCTGGAAAAAAAAATTGGTAGCTTTGTAAAAAAAGTTTAAACATGTGTGACACACTACCTAACCGTCACCTCTTTGGGCACTTATTCAAGAAAAATGAAAACTTATGTCTACATAAAAACCCTTAATTGATTTTTCATTCAAGTTTTAGTTGTAGTAGGCCAAAACAGAAACAAGTCACAATGCCCTGAGATAGGCAACTGTTAGACAAACTGGTACATCCGTCCCATTGGTTAATATTCAGTAGTAATGAAGAATGAAGTATTGATACAAGCAGTAACTTGAATGGATCTCAATGGAATTATGTGGAGTAAAACAACACACCACTTTCGAAGTGTTGAAAAAAAATATTTTTATAAAATTATTCTTCAGTTTTAAAATTAATGAAAAATGTTTAATTTTCAACAAAAACCTGTACTTTTCTCACCATATAACTACATACTTTATGATACAAATTTATAGTATAAGATATATACTTGTCCAATTGTTCTTTCTAATTCTAAATATATTGTAGCATATTTCCCACCAGATTATTTATTTATGTCATGAGATTCTGTTTCCACTGCACACTATTAAGTGATATAATGTAGCAATCTGAAAATTTAATAAAAATGTCAAAATATTAGATTACTATGCACAATAACATTCTTAGTGTTTATACTATTATCTCCATTTTTCAAATACATCTAGAAACTATTAAAATAACAACCTTTTCAAATTTCAGAAAATTGAAAATACATTCTAAATTATCATATTAATGCCAATAGTCAGAATTTCCAGTTAATAGAAATTTCATTATGGAAATGCATATTAACATGTTATTAAAATTGAACTATCATGAAAAATTTCCATAAAAGAGCTTTTTAAAAATGTCAATTAACAATTAAACTATAACTTCCATTTGTCACTCTGTTATGCAAAAATGTCTCTTGTTAATGAAAAGAAATTTGATGTTGAACTTTGGGAGATAGGACCTCTTTGCAACTGAATATCCAGTGCCTAGTACAGTGCCTGCCATGTGATTGGTACACAATCAATATTTGTTTACAAATGAGTGATCAAGCAGATGTATAATTCGGGTTTATTTCCATTGGACTGATACTCTTTTCCCAAACAACCTTCAATTTATTGACTGTGTTTTCAGTTACTCCTTGACCTCAAATGAATTAACCATTCTCCTTATTTGTACCTTGTCTAAGTCTTTGTTAGGATAATTACACTTCCTCCTACAGGAGATACAGGAAGCTAAGCAATGCTATCTGTGTTTTGACCTACCATTTATTGCCAATTAGATTGTTTTAAGTTGCACCTAATGGAAAACCAAAATAAGTAATTTTCAACGATCTAGAAAATGTATTGGGTCGTTCAACTGAAAGGGCTAAGATGTCGTTCAGAAAACAGACATGGCTTGGCCTGGAATCTGGCTTCCATTTCCTCCAGTTCTCATGTATTTGCCCCCATAGGAATATCAGCTTCATGTTCAGTTTGTAACCCTCCTGGTTGAAAATGTCTGGAGAGAGTATTTATCTTCACTACCATGAAACGAAGTTGCAAAAGTTTGTGCTCATTGAGCCACTCTTCATTTGATGCCTGCTAATGGTGGAACGACCTGTGGTGATTAGATTTGTCCTGGTTACCTTAACATCTGACTGGCTCAGGTCCCAGCTCACTGGCACCCCGCATCATCTTTGGAAACAAATGGAAAGTTAATTCTGCCTAACTAGCTGCATGTTGTTTTTATAAGAAGACAGTTTAGGAGTAATTGCTGTGATGGTTTTCGCTGGGTATTTTGTATTTGCCTCAATCAGAGAGGCAAGGTGAGCCAGGAAATTGGGACAGATTATTGGTGAGATTTGGCTGCAGTGTTGTAGCTGAAATCTTTGAGTATCTGCCTGGGTAATGGGGTCTGCTCTGCGAGGAGTTTAGAATAAATAGATGAAAAGGAAAAAGAAAACAGAAAAAGATGTGACTGAAAATACTGTATAACTCAGTTGCTGGTTCTGTCAAAAATTTTTGAAGAACATGTTATTTTTGTTTATAAATATTTGATACTTTATATGAAACAGTGACAGTAACTGAGACATGGAGAGCAGATGAAAAGTGGACCCAGCAGAACGTGTAAAAAGAAAATGCTCAACTCATTTGGGCTTCAAAACTAAGCATACAAATTTCAAAAACTATATGGTATTCTCTCCTGACTCCCTCTATCCCCCCACTAAGATATTTAGGTAAAAACGAGTTGCAGTAAAAATACGAAAGATACATATTTTAGAACAGATACAGAAACAGAATGGTTTCATGATGCCCAGTAGGAAACATTTAAATGTTCCATTATATTATAAAGTATCAAGGAGCTAGAGCAGGGTTTAAGAATGGAACACTTCTTTCTCACACTCATGGTACATTAAAAAAAGATAAGAGATGAAGATCATAATCTAAATTGGGGCTCAGGTTATAAATTCAGAATTGGGGTATTAATTTTTGGCATAAAGATGAAATGAGAATGAATGTGTGGAACATAGGAGGGAGGAGAGTCTAAAGGAGACTAAGAGCTCAGAGAAACCAAAAGGCTAAAGAGAAGTCTGACCTGGGGAAGTTCCAGAGATACAATTTGTTTTTGACAAGTTTCAGTGAAAGACATCCTGAGAGGAGTGACATCTGTTTGGTATATATATACACTGTAAGTGGACTGAGCATGTGCAGTTGAGCCCTTAGAATTTTTTAACTAGCCTGTCCCAGGAGTGGATTATTTCCTTCCATCGCCCAATCAAAATCCTCACCAGCTTTTTTTTTTTTTTTTTTTCCCCACAAACTCATTCTAAAACATGAAAATGATAGCTGAAATTTTTTGAAAAAATACAGCTGAAGGATTTGCTACTGGATTTGAAGACTTTCAATAAAGCTACAGTGTACTAATGGTGAAAGGAGGGACAGGTATGCTAATGGAACAGAAGGGCATCCAGAATATACACACAGTGTATGGTCTTTTTTAAAAAAACAAATGTGCAGAGCTAATTTAATATGCAAAAGCAAGATTTTACATCAAGTGTTGATGAGCAAACTGGACATCCACCCTATGGAAACAAAAATAAATAAATCTAGGTCACAATCTCATATCACTCAAAAAATTTAGTCTAGATGGACCAAGTGTATATTATAGAGGCTCCAGAAAAAAAAAAAAATATGAGGGATATGTTAGATAGAACACAAAAGCACTAACAATAAAAGAAACACAAATAATGCATTAGATCTCATCAAAATTAAAAACTGTTTTTCCAAAGACACTGTTAATGAAAAGGAAAGGAGAGCAATATACTAGAATCCAACAGTGCAACATTTGCCCTATAAATATCTGATAAAACTTGTATCCAGAATAATATATTGATATACATATATATAAAGATGCATATGTATCTTTAAAATCATTAACAAAATGACAATCCAATAAACACATCGAATTATTTAAAGACTTCAAAAAACAGAGAGGAACAAATGACCAATGAAAGGACATTAAACATGATTAATCTCTAGGGAAATTAAAATTAAAACTGCACTGAGATATAACTTCAGTACAGAATGTCTAAAACTAAAGAGATAGTTAATACCAAGTGTATCAGAGGCTGTAAGGGTATAAAATAATAAAAATTTTCATAATAAAATTTGAAAAACAGCTTGACATTCCTTCATAGAGGTAAATATACACCTAACAATGGTAATTCCTTTTCTAAGTATCTTCTGCAACGAAATGAAAATGTATGTACAGAAATGTTCACATAAGCTTTAATCATTTAACCAAAAATTGGCAAAAGACTAACTGTCCCTCTTCAGGTACATGGATGAATTTACACCTAGCAATTAAATGGAGCAAACTACTGCTTTTCTAAAAGCATAAAGAATAGAATTTCATTGAATAAAATAAGTTTGAGACACAATAAAATTTTCACTAGTTAATATTAAGTTTTAAACAGGCAGAACTAAAATTTAATGAAAAAATATCAAATTAGTGGTTGCCTGGGGATGAGGAGCAGTGAAACAGACTCAGTAGATAGAAAAATATTTTTTCAGATAATAGGAAATTTCTGTGTCTTGATTGAGGTGGTACTTAAATAAGGCATATTTTTGTCAATACACATTGATCTGTACATTTTAAATCTGTGCACTTTATTTTATGAAAATTATAGCTCAATGAATTGATTAGAGGAAAACAAACAGTTCTGGGCCAGCTTGCCATTTGGCACATGCCCACTGAGTGCCAGCTGCTCCGAGGACCCAAGAGTCAGGACACGACACAGGTGGCACATCCCGGCCACGGGGTCCCAGCATTCATTCCGCCTCTGCTCACCCTCCCTCCTGCGAGTGACGGTAAGATGACAGGACACACTGGATGCACAGGAGCAGAAAGAAGCCATTGCCCGGTTCGCACGGGTGGAGTTCACTGGCTGGGACAGCACCACCTGCCTCACGTGCCAAGGGGCAGGCTCCACTCTAGTCGAGCAAGTGAGTGGATTGGTGGCTCTGATCCCACGCGGCGATCGGAGAGTGTGCCCTCGGAAAACTAAGGAGGATGGCCTCCTGCCTGCCCTGCTCCGTCTCCTGGCATTTGTTCTGGTGGTTTTCTTCCTGTTTCCACATTCAGTCCTTGTGGATAGTGGCTGCATCGTAATGGTGAAAGTCACATTAGGAAGCAGGACTCCCTTGTAATCCTCACCGTCCAAGCCACCCGGGAAGTCAGGGACTCCAGCTTCTACTATGTGGCGGTGACAAGCCTGTCCAGCCAAGCTCCGTGTCTGAACACAGTGTTTGGGTCATTTGTGACAGCTGACGTCTCTGTCATTCCACCTCGGAGGGAGCAGCTGGGGCATTTCATGGCGCAGGCGCGGATGCGAGGACCCTTTCCCTGTGTGTTCTTCTGCGTCAGGTGCAGGGCGCAGTGATCTTCATGAGCGTGTCAGTGAGGATTTCATACGTTGGCCACACGATCCAGAGCACCTTGGAGACACATCACTGTGTGGACTGTGGGACAAATTCTTCAGCTGTGTAGAAACTGCTTTTGATCCTTGCATGACAGCACCTGTCAGGAGACACGGCGCCTGCTTCCAGGGCCTGACTGCCATACCTACTGCAGCTGGTAGAAGTCGAGGAGAAAACGGGCCTCTCACTCTCCTGCCACTTGGGGGGAAATCTCGCCTCTGTAGCACCACTTATGTTTCTCCTAACCAGCAGAATCACTGTCCGGTACCCAATCCATGCCTAGCAAATAGTAGGCACTCATGGATTTAAGAACTTAATTCAGACCTTTTAGCTGTGCTTGGAGCATTATAAATTGAAAGCATGCCATGGTACTAGGTTATAAAACCACTGAGTCACACGGAGACAGAACTGTTACTAGTACCAGGACTTCCTCTGCACAGCAGAAGCAGCAGAGACGGAACATTTGAATACACAAAAGGAAGCGTAGACCATTCGATATGTGAAATATTTTCATCTGCTCCCAAATGCCTAGGAACTTTAAAAAAAAAGCAGAACTTTTTTTTCTTGTAGAAAGTTATGCTTGTTTTTACTAAAAGTCTATGTGGAGCTTGACTTACCCTTCATCCATTGACTGGGAGAAGGATTTGGGATTTGGTAGGAAAACAAACCCTGCTTTTGATTTAAAAGAATGATTTTGTGAAACTTAGACTTTGTAAATTATAGGGCTATAATTCTTTGTCAAATAGTAGCCCAACAGGATATTACAAAACCCAAACAAATTTGGAAGCTTGAAAACAATGTATGCTAGTAAAAAGTCAAAAGAATGTATACATGTTGTAGCTTATACAGACCTTTAAAATTATTTTCAAATACTTTGATGGAAATGTTTCAGAATCTAGAGGCTTGTAGAATTGCATTACTGGCAGACAGCAGAAACAAAGAAAAAGAAAAATGCATAGTTTAATTGGGTGCATTTTTTTTCTTTGTTTTATAAGTCACTTTGGATTTGAAAATATAAAAGTAATATTAATGAGAAGAATGACTAGATTTTTTGAGCATTAAGACAAAGCCAGACAAGCATTTTACTTCAGAACATGTCATGCTTGACTAAGAATAAGTGAACTCCCTAGCAAAGAGATCAAGTTTAGTTTGAAATTATAACCCTGTGACAATTACGAATTTGTAAAACACCTTCTTTCAGATATATAAATGACCTCTTTCCCTCTCTCTCCCTTCTTTTCTCTTTCTATTAATAATACAAATCCTTCTCAATAAATCTGTGTTCTCATTTTAATGCAATTTATATGTAATAACACACTATTATTTTTAAATGAATAATGATTCATTTGTAATAAACTATGACTTTTTTGTTTCTTTGGGGCCCTGGAAGTTAATTTCTCTTACTAAGATTTGTCCTATTTTTCCCCTGACAAGGCAAGGCCTGCAGGTGAACTACCTACAAGCAAATGTCTTGAGATAACTTTCTGCCTCTAGGCAGAGATCCCAGCAGCGATGCCCTATGTACGGGTAATGGACCGTATCATAAAGACACATATTGTTAGACAATGAAAACTGATGGATACACAAATGTTCGCAGTATTTAGGTAGAGTTTCAGCCAGGAGTGTTTTGACCCTGGCCATTTGGGTACAACTTATAAATATGGATAGAGATCATTTTTGAATCCATAGTTTGCCTGTGCAATGATAGTTAGATATGTTTGCAGCAGAAAAGGTATTCAAGAGTAGACAGTTTGCTTCCCTTAAGCACTGCCAATATAATTTGCACTTAATTTGCTTATGTGCAATATTGAGCAATAGATTCTAAAAGCTACAAAATTTTGATTGACATTGAAAATAGCTTCAATGCTATTCTGGTGCCCTTTGTGTGTGTGTGTGTGTGTGTGTGTGTGTGTGTGTGTGTGTGTGAGAGAGAGAGAGAGAGAGAGAGAGAGAGAGAGAGAGAGAGAGAGAGAGAGAGATTTTAGACTGTCAAGTTTTACCTGAGAATAACTTACTATTTTGTATATGAACAATGTGAAGCTAATGCTATTGTGAAACACCCTGACTATTATATAACTACTGCACAGTGTGTTTTCCAGAACTAAATTAATAAACATGCAATGCTTTAAAGTTAAGGCATAAACAAACGCTATGCTCTCTTATTCCATGCTATGAGGGGTGTTTAATTTTAAGGTTACCACTTTTGAATTTCGTTGAATCTGAACAAAAGAAAACCATGGGAGGGATATTCTTTCTTTATGATTGTTAGTATCTGCCCAAAGCTATGTTTTCTATCACTTTTAAACAAAACTATCATTTTGCAAAATTAGATTATTAATTCTCACAAGGCAGGAATCTCAAACTTCATGGTACTTTCTCAATATAATCATTAAGAGGAAGTTCATGAATACTTAATGAAAAAGAGGCATTTGCATCATATAAACACGTTCAACCTCCTGTTCTGTATGCAGTGGTTGCACTACCATCTGGCAAAGGTTTCAGTTGACTGAAGCTGAAGCAATAAATTAATACAGTAAAAGATGCTACCAACTATTTTAAACCAATTAAAATGCTTGAAGTAGGCTCAATGCATGTTAAAATGTTATGTCTGCTTCTCTCAAAAGCCATGTATAAAAGAAATATAATGAGCCAACCATGGCTGAAGTTAGCAGGAGGCACTGTGGCCACTTAGAGCAAAGGCTCACGCAGTTACAGACAGACCCCTGACACACGCCCACCCTCCTCACCACACCACCCTTACTTCTCAGGCAAAGGGTGAAACTTACTGTTTATTTTTATTGAATGAGCTAATACCATTGTATTTCAAATGACAACATTTGAGATCTCATATCCCTTTGAGAAATCTCTACTGATTGAGCCTATTAGTAGAAAACTAACATTTAATTTACAGAATTTCTAGATACCACTACTGGATGACTTGGGGGGGAAAGTATCTATTCTCCGATTTATTTGTTGTTGTTTTGTGTTAAAGTTGGTTTATATTTTAAATGCAGATGGCTAAAAAGAAAGAAAGTGATTTTGTAAAAATCTTCCTATACACAGGTGATTCTCATAAGGTCATTTTAGATTGGAAAAGCAATAGATTCATTGCATTTCACGTATGATGTCATAAATGTTATCTCGACAGTTTTCGTTCTTTGTAAACATGAACAACTGTGTCAGTTCACGTATCTAAGGCTGGCAGTATGTACCTTGAATGCTGATTATCAAAATAAAATGGATGGGTCATAGAGGTGGGAGTTTAGTTCTATAACATTTGTGAGGAACATCTGTTTAATGGCAAATTATCCTTATTTATCATGATTTGTAGTTAAATGTAATTATTATTAAAGCCCAATGGGTTGACTCAGTCCTTTAATTGTATGGTCAATTTGAGAGACATTAACATCAATGAAAACAACTAGCAACTCCTAAATTCTGTTTATCTATCTATCTAATCTATCTATACCTATCTATCTTCTGACACGAAATTCATGACCACTATGTTAATGACCCAGATTGGTTCAAATGTCTCTGAAAACAAGCCTATACAAGCACGGCTTGTAGGCTGTCCTGCCTAAGTAGAGGAGCACAGTGGATGCCCCAATCAGTCATGTGCACAGAGCTGAAAACAAGGAGTGATGTTTAAAATTAAGGATTCTAAGATCACACCAGATTTAAGTCACCTCCTCTCACCTTTTACCCTTGTGATGATACACAAGTAATATAATTATGCAAAACCTCAGCTACGTATCTGCTATTAATGAATAGCTAACACATATTGAGACCTAATCATATACCAGATGTTATGCTAAATGTATATATATAATATGTGCTGCTGTAATGCCCATATGAAAATAAAATCTTAGAATGTTAAGCTCCCATCACAAACACTCAAGGCCAAATCTTTCTCCAGAAATCTTAGTTAATATAAGAGTTATTTCTCAATAATAATAAAATAGTTAGAAAATGTGTGGCACAAGGAACTCAATAAACATCGGATATTGTATTTGTCAGTCATTCTCATTGTAATTTATATCAAGAGAAGGATTGTCAGCAATGCAGTAGCAATAGTGGCCATAGTCATAAGTAGTAGTTTGTAATAATATGATATGTTCTCTTGGGTCCTTGCAAGGTCTTTCCCCTGTGTCCATGTATCCCTGCTACCTCTTCGTGTGTCTAAATTTCTTCTTATAAGGAAACTGGTGAGTGTGGATTACACACCACCCTAAGGGCCTCCATTTAATTTAGTCACTTCTTTCCAAGCCCCGTCTCTAAATCCAGTCACATTCAGCGGTACTTGGGGTTAAAACTTCAACTTTTGAATTTTTCAGGGGACACAACTTACCCCATATAACAGGCAGTGTACATTTCAAACATTAAAAAAAAATAGGTGTGCAGTGTTAAGAGTCAATGATACTGTGGAAAGCTCTCTGGTTAAGAGTTAATAGTTCTGAGTCTTAGATCTCTCTCTCTCTGTCTGCTCTTGTACAAGTCCATATTTTTCTATGCAGTACTTTAATAATCTCCGTAACGAAATGAAAAGGTGGGACCAAAAGATTCTTAAGGTCCTTCTCCCTGAAGTTCAATGGTCCATGAAATTTTTAAGTATGTAAAAATTCATTTTGATTTCATACTACCTCTGATATTTTCCATAATATGAAATAATGAAGTTCCAATTTCTCAAGGTTCCTAGGCTATCTTTTAAAATAAGAATATAACTCTTTCCACTTTGTTGCCTTCAAAGTTTTGCTATCAGGACTGTGTTAAAAATGCAAAATGAATTTTTAACAGAGCATTGACACTTGCATTGTTAATGTGCCTTCAGGCATGTAATTAGTTGAGAAGTTTAATCTTTTATATTCCGAATTTTGATCAGAATGCATAAGCTCAGAAAAGCTGTAATGTATTGACCAGCATATTTGATAAAAAAAAAAAGTTCTAAGCACTTTCTGTAAATGCAGCTGCTCCTTGTTGCTTTGAAACAACTACATTAAATATAATAAGATTTTTCCCCTTTTTCTATATCAACCAGAAACAAAACATCTACTAATTTCTCTACCTTAGATTTTTTTGAGAGACGTATTTTGCTTGAGAATATTTGAAAAGGGGCATGTTTAACTTTCTGATAAATGGATGATTTGTTCTAAGAATGATTCATCTTTAAGAAAACAGATCACCTATTAAGGGAAATTAAAAAAATCTTGTTGATTAAAGTTGCAGGGGCCTAAGAGGCAAATTCAGTTCGTATGGCATTTCTGCTTTAGGGGAATTGGTGGGGTTCGTTAGGTGTGACTATGTCGTATTCAGGTAGAAGAGGCTGAAGTTTGGAATAAGAATGACGCGGACCATTAAACCAGGAAAACATATTATCGCAGCATAAAGTAAACATTAATGGTAGGAGCCCAGTCGGGCGTGGCTCAGCGGTTGAGCGTCGACCTATGATCCAGGCGATGGGGGCTTGATTCCCGGTCAGGGCACAAACCCGGGTTGCGGGCTTGATCAATGCTCTCTCATCATTGATGTTTCTATCTCTTTCTCCCCCTCTCCTTTCCTCTCTCTGAAATCAATAAAGATATATTTTTAAAAAAATTAATGGTAGGAGAAATATGAAAAAAAATTATTATTTTGGAAAAGGCCAGGCCTTTGCCTAAGATAATCCTGATATCAGTATTAAAAAATTATGTTATAATGACAGCTGATTTGCCCCATGTTCTCTTCAGAAAGCAGCTGCCCACAGATTCACAGGATAATACAAGCAAACATTGCCAAAGAGCCTTTTTAGATCAGACTGGAAACAGAAACACAAATATAAGTGAATGAAGGTGATCCGTTTTAATTCTGTACTCCCGTAATATTGCATGCATACCGTTAGGATGGTGGAGTATCAATTACGTTCTATTTCATATTTCTCTGTGGGTGTAGTTCTCTCATTCACTACTTTGTCAGCTTTTGATCTGTGACATCTATGACTTTATCTCGATTGTATTTGCATTACTCACAGCACCATTCATTTTTTCCAGCAAATATTATTGAATCTTTACTATGTGCCAATTATGGTTCCATATATAAAATAATTGAGTGGACATGTACTGTTTCTAGCATCAGTGAACCCTGGTCCTGTGGTCCATGGGGATACACACACACACACACACACACACACGCACGTGCAATATGCTACTACCAAGGAGTATCCGGAACTACCTGGAGTTGGAAGAGGCAGGGAAGGATTCTTTCCTAGAGTCTTCAAAGGGAACATTGTCTTCCTGACACCTGGATTTAAGACTTTTATCTTATGTCTTCCTGACACCTGGATTTAAGACTTCTACCCTACTGAATTATGAGAAAATAAATTTCTGTTGTTTCAGGCCACCCTTTTGGTTATGGCAGCCCTAGAAAACTAATACAGAATTTGGTACTCAAAAGTGGAGTGCTTCTGTATCAAATATTTTAAAATGTGGAAGTTTCTTTGGAATTGGGTAATGAGTAGAGACTGCAAATATTGACATTTATGATAGAAAAAGTCTAGGTTTCCTTGAAGAGACAGTTGTTAGAAATATGAATGTCAAAGTTACTTCTGTCGAGGTCTCAGACGGAAAGAAGAAATGTTATGGAACACTTGAGAAAAGGCCATCTGTGTTATAAAGATGCAAAAAAAAAAAAAAAAAAAAAAACCCAATCTTGTATGAATTATACGCTACTGCTGGGCAGAAAACAGAATTTGTAAGCAATAAACTTAAACATTTTGCCGAGGACATTTCCAAGAAGAGTGTTGAATTGAAGGTATACCCAGGTTTCTCCTTGCTGTTATAGTAAAGTGTGAGAAAAAAGAGATAAATTGAGAAAGAAACGTTATACAAATAGAACCAGAACTTGATGTTTTGCAAAATTCTCAATCTTTTCTTAGTTCAAAAGGTGCTAAAGCATACTCTGGAGAAAATGCAAAGAGTAAGAAGGACAGCCGGTTGCTGGAGATATTAAGTATGTGACATATAGATCCTATAAATCATCTCAGCGGAAGTCAGAAGTAGAGATGAAGTTGCCCGGGAAGGATCTGTGGAGAACTCATCTAATGGTGTAGATCCCATTAGATACATGGGTCATGGACAAGGCTCTTGAGAATGTCAGGTTAGCAGAAACACTGAAAATAGATCATACCCAGAGTCTCATCATACCTGGTTTAGATGATGTGATTTAAAACTTTTATAGTTGATAACATTTAGATGAAGTTTTTGACTTAGAGCTGATGCTGAGATAAGTTAAAACTTTTGAGAATGTTGGAATGGAGTGAATGTGTTTTGTATGTCGAATGAATATGAATTTTGGAGGAACAGAGGATAGACCATAGTGGGTTGAATACTGTACCCCAAAAAGTCATGTCTAGTCACCCAGTTTCTGACTGTTATGGCAGTTGGTTGATAGAAGGACACAGAAAATTACCTCAGAAAGATTTTTTAGTTTATAGAACTTGGTATCCACACAATACACATTTTTGATAATACTCTTTCCCATTCTCCACCCATTTCCAAATAGGTGACATTCTGTCTCATCCAAAATAGATTATAGATAAACTTTGAAGCTAGTATATTGTGGAAGTCTGCTTTAGTGAAGTTCACACACAGTACTAACCTGTTATGGATAGTCAAAATTTAGCACTGCTCCCAAGATAATATGTATAGTCAAACAAATGAAGTTATCCAAGACCATTCTTTTTAATATTTTAGTCTTAGTTGAGGCCTTAAATAATCATAGTTAACACAAAGCCCATAATTCAGGGTATCTTATACTTAATAATTGGTAATTTTTATTGTTTACAATAAAATTTATGTTTATTTTTTCACTTTAAGTCACTTGAAATCTTTATGAAGTCCTAACTTGAAGTAGTCCCTTAGAGGTATGGTATACATTGTTTTGGCTACTTTTGTGGACACCCTTCTGGTTCTCAAAGACTAGACAAAGAATAAAGCACTTCGTATTCCTGATGAGTGATAGTAAAAAAAAATCACCTACTTACCTACTCTTTGGTGAGTGTGCAGTCTTTTAACTCTCAGCTAAATACAATTTTTTTTCTTTAAAATTTGCCTTCTTCTGCTCAAAGGAGGTCTACAAATATTCTTAGCTCATGCAGAACAACTGTAGTCTGTTCTAAGACAGAAAACAGAGATAAATAGATGGGAAAAAAGAGTTCCAAAGCACAGAAGGAGCTAATAAAACTAAAACTATAACAGCAGAGTATATTATAAAACCTGTACTGTGAATGATAATGTACTCAGTAAACTGTGAGTACACTGAACCATTGTTGTAACTAAAAATCAGGAAATCTTGAGGCAATCTCTGGGTATGCCTCAAATGAACAATGCAATATAAGGTAACTTACTGACATGGTAGCTCTTTATTTTGTTTTGTTTTGGCAATAAATAGCAGGTATTTAGGTAAATTATGCAATGAATAACTGACCAATATATTTCAATATTGTATTATATTTTTAATTGATTGCTTAAAATAAATAGTAAGCAAATATACAATCTATTATAGCTACTGCAGAATATAAAGTGAATCATGAATAATACCATATGTATATTAATCATTTATTCTGGAACTTAAAAAGTGTCTTTTCAATCACATTTCTTTGCCCTTACTCTACACCAAGTCTCACTGGCTAGGATGTATTTTAATGACATAACTTTATAAAGAATGTAGGTTGAGAAGGCAAAAGTTTGTTATTACAAATATACACCTTTTTCAGCTCGAGAAACATAGCAATTATAAATGTAATTTATTCAACTATTTGTTCTCCCATTTTGATACATTTTATAATATTCCATTGAGTATAAACATAATGTCAAGAGATTAGATGATGATAGGTAGATAGATGATAGGTGATAGATAGATAGGTGATAGATAGATAGATGATAGATAGATAGATAGATAGATAGATAGATAGATAGATAGATAGATAGATAGATAGATAGATAGATAGATAGATGATATATAGATGATAGATGATAGGTAGATAGATGATAGATAGATAGATAGATAGATAGATAGATAGATAGATAGATAGATAGATAGATAGATGATAGATAGATAGATAGATAGATAGATAGATAGATAGATAGATAGATAGATAGGTGATAGATAGATAGATAGATAGATAGATAGATAGATAGATAGATAGATAGATAGATAGATAGATATCTGTGACTTTATGGCCTGGGAGCAGGAAAGTCAAAGTTGATGTTAGTCAGGATTTCTGGTTTCATGACTCCTTTCTCTTAAAGCTCTGATTTATCAATTACTGTTATGTTGTTTTGAAAGAATATTTAATGGAAATAAAAATTTCAACTCTGTGAATATCTAACTATTTCTGTGATGTTAACGTAAAAAATAGATGCTTTTCCACAATTAGTAAAGTATATTTTTCAGAATTTCAGTTCTTAAAACTATAAGACATGTATTAATTGATAGAGTTATTTGATATTCTAATTATGGGTTAAGAGACAGATACTGGGTAATAGTTGAAGTTTCTAACCAAGAGCATTTAGTGCAAAAATGAAAGTTATTTTGAAGTGTTTTTTTTTATTTCTATCAGTGTTAAAATATGTATACTCATACATGTATAGATATACCATATACCTACATATATACACATATGTATAGACTTACAGGCATATGTATATGAATTCATATTTTGGGACTTAGGCATAAATCTCAAGTAGGAGCTACAGATTTACTTGTGACTTAGTTGGTGAGGAATGTCTCAAAAGTGGCGTGTAGCCCTACCTAATCATTTAATTTTATTTCAAATTATACACATTTCTAAAATTTAAATGATGGGCAGTGGTGAACTGTTGGGAAGTCTGGTCTCAGATTTGTGAAAGCTTCTATAAACTGAAGCACTCTTCCTTCTTTTCTAAATTTTGTCCAGTTAGATATTTGCTTTAGATTTTTTTTTACATCACTTTCTATTGAGTTGTTTGCCAATATCGGGAAGTTCTATGACTTAAAAATCATACTTGTAGTTTTGTCAACCTGTTCTTGGACATGGGGTATGCTCAAAATGGCTTATGTCTTTAAAATTGAGGTGAATCTATTCTGTTCATCAGTTTATTAAGTTCTTTAGATTCCACGTATAAGCAAGATCATGTGAAGTTTGTCTTTCTCTGCCTGGCTTATTTCACTTAGCATAATATTCTCCAGGTCCATCCATACTGTCCCAAAGGGTATGAGATTCTTCTTTACTGCTGTGTAGTATTCCATGATGTAATAGATTCAATGACATGGAAGCATAGATGAGACTGATGAATGTCAGAGGGATGGAGGAGGGCAGGTGGGTGGAGGGGGAAGAGTAACCAAAGAATTTATATGCATATATGCACAACCCAAGGACACCGACAATGGTGGGGAGAGGGACTGGGGAGGGGGATGGGATGGGGTAGAACAGGTCATTGGGGAGAAAAAGGGACATCTGTAATATTTTAAACAAAAATAAAATTAAAAAATAAAATAAAATAAAATTGAGGTGAGACACTACATTTTTAACATTAAAAAATCAAGATATTTGTAAACTCATTCATCTGTGCAAATAGTTTTCAATTAATAAATGCTTTATGAAGTTTAAGTATGCAATTGCCTTAGCCTTAACTGGTATTCCATCAACCACTCTGTCTGAAATTCAATTACATAATATTCATGGGGACTTTAGCATAAGTAGGCAATCTAAACCAGCAAATATACAACATGAGGTTTACTGATGAAATGCAGCCTGCCTGATTTGGAGGTGCAATTGTCCTGCAGATTTTAGCAGAAAGAAATTATTACCCAAAATAATTAGGAGGTTTGCCTTTGGTGTAAATAGAACAGATGGCATATCTACAACAAAAAATTACTCATAGATTATGAAATAAAATTTAAAAATAAAAGAAGGTTTATATTGTCCAGCAAGGACATATTAGGCAATTTGACAGCTTAATCAGTCTAATTAGATCCATTGTATATTGGATGGATATAAATAAATATCTGTGTTAATGTATATGTGCACACACAGACATATATGCATGTATACACATGCTAATAAAACTGTATCGTGGCATTTTCTTTTATGGAGGTGTTTTGGGCTTTAATGAGAAATGTAGCTATTTAAAATTGTAGCCAAACATTGAGTGATATATGTCAGGTTCTTTGAAAGTGCATTTCACTCATGAAAATATCTTAAGCATTGTTAATATAACTTAGCAATGTGAGCAAAAGACATATGAATATCTGAGGGTAAAACTCATCACTGGATAATTCACATACACATAGACAATTTTTACTCAACTTATGATCTCAGCATAACAATCAATAACTTTACTTATCACAAACATTCTTTATCAATGTATTTGGAATCACAGATACCTGAGAGTTCAAAGGACACTATGAATTTATTTCTATATAAGCATTTTTCATTTATTTAATATTGTACTGATTTTTTTCTGTGATATTATATTATGTCTATGAATTTAGAAGTTATGTTTTACATAGCAGCATAAGATCAAGAAATTGGTGCCTGCATTTTCAAATTAGTCAGATAGGAAGCAAGAGTTCTTGTCTGAAGTTAATGAGCAGAGTACAGACCAGTCCTGATCACGCAGGGGTTCGTTGTCCCGGCTGCAGATTTTTCGATTTCTTTGCTCCTCTTTCTGCCTGACATTTTCATTTATTTGTCTCTTTCTCAATTTATTGATGCTTTTCACTTTATCATGGTGTAGGGCTGTACACATTGGAATAACATGTGCCCATAATATTTGTGAATTTCAATAGAGTCGAGCACTTATTGATGCTTACTAAATGTCTGCTGAGAATGAATTATGACTGCCATCTCGTTTTTATATTTCTCAAAAATAAGATCTATTATTTCGTTACAAAAATGTATGCTCATTACAATCTGGTATTATCCTTAAACAAGAGACTCATTTTTATTTCAAATTAAGAACTTTAAGAGCCTCATGGTATATGCTCCCTAGATACATCTTCCATCAATTATTTGTTCTTCCTAAAGACAGAGGTGCTCTTATAGATATTCTAATAAAGTTATGTTATTATCAATAAGTTAAAATTCCATGTATTAGTATTTTATTAGAAAATTAAAAGGGACTAATGATAATCTTAAAAAAAAACTATTAACTAATAACAACTGTTAACTTCACCTGCTTTAGTTCATTAACATTTGTGATTAAAAGTCTGAGCAGATTCACTCCCTATATTTATGATAGTGAATATTTAAGGAATGGATAAATACATCTCTAAATAATCATACACTTATTATTTTTCTTGTGCTGCATTTCTAAAAATAATTAAGTTCTGGAAATGACATATTTAAATTACTTTTGTTTATGAATAGTGAAATAATTTAATATGTTATCTTTCATAGACTATCATCAGATTGTTTTTTGAAAGACTTCCCTTTTATACCATCTGCAATGAACTTAACAATAATCAGAATAGAAATTTACACATTTCCTACTTAGGAAAGTATGGCTTTTTGAACAGGTAGAAAAAGATAAAAGTTTTCAGATCATACTGAAAATAATATAAATATTTTTATTATTGAATATTTGAGCGAGAGAGATCTGAATATGTGGTACTCTAGTCAATAGATTCCTCAGTCAGAATCTGATATTAATCAAGCTGCACATGCTGAAAATATTTGCCCTTGGGTTAAAAGGATACATTAGATTGTTTTATGCCTGTAAATGAGGAAGCGAGCAATACAAATAGGCTTTTCCAGGAACTGATTGTGGTCCAGGTCTCCGGAGAATTAAGTTACGGCGGCTTTTGAGGAAAATGAATAAAATGAGTGTGGGGTATCCCAGTGGGATGGGTCACCCAAAATATATAAACAACAAATGACTGACAGACACAGGTAGCTTTCCTCACAAATGGAGAGGGAAGTAGTTGTATAAAAGAAATAAAATGCGTCCTCCCTTTTTTTCTCTATTAAGCAGGTCTGTTTCTGAATTTGGCCTTGAGATGGGTTATGCAACAGCACTCAACACTAGAATTAGCAAAACATTATTTTTCAGTAAAAAATCTCCAAGCAGGAACCAACAAACCATTGTTACGGAATTTTTCAACTGAGCGTGAGCTTAGGCAGTTTCAGGTCTTAGCTTGTTATTTCCCCCAATGAACTGATTACCTGCATCGGAATTACAGCAATAGTGGTCCTGCCACCTCCTTCCTAAGATGAATGCTAATGTATTCTGCCCACTGGAAAGATGTTCAGAACAATCCACAAAATGAGCTATCAACCAATTTTAAAAACAGTTTGAAAATCTGCTCTGCATGTTTTTCTACAAAATGTAAATGTAAAACCATATGAGTGCCAGGAACTTCCAAAGGTCATCTAACATTCCAGCTTTCACATTTTCTGAAAAGGAAGGAATGTGCCCCATTCTTCATCAGTGTAGTCAACAGTGTTGATTAATAAAACTCATTCCTACTAACCATTTCTTGTGTCCAATCAGCCAGGAAGCATGATAGAATCCATTAGCCATTTTTAAATGTTTTTATTTAATGTGATAAATGCCAGCTTTGAAATCTCCACAAAGTGATTGAGAGTGCTTTGAAAGGGAACTTAATTCTACCTGGGAATTACAGTAAGTTTCACAAACACTCTAGCTGGATCTGGGCAGGTGTTGGCATTTATATGGAAAAGAAGGACTTTTCAAAGTACAAATAAAGAAATAGTCTTGTTTTCTTTCTGTTTGGCAGCAGGGAAATACAGAATTTTGGTGTTAAAAATAAAAGTTTTATTGGACATTCTTGGACACTTGGTCTATGGCTACAGCCATGCAGCTTAACATGCCATCTTAGGCTCCCCTAACCCATTGCCTCTTCCATTTCCCTAGAGCCCCAGATAATTCTTTCATATTTTTGTTCTCTATCATTTCTCCCCTTCCTTTGACCTGCCCTCCACAATCCACACTCCTAGCCCCGAACTTCACTTTCGATCTCATAGGGAAAATAAAAAGAATCAGGGCATAAAGGATTGGTTTGTACTGTTATATCTAACCACCTTCCACTTCTGCTCCCATATAATCCACCTTTATTCTTATACCAAAAATGCATTATCAGTCCATGTTCTTAGCTAAGGCAAATCCTAACAGCTGTTCACAAGGTCACATTCTCCCTAATTGCTCAAAAACATTTTTCGAGGTTCTCTCCCTCTCTCCCTCTCTCTCTCGCACACACACACACACATCATCATTTTTCTCTTTTACTGTATCATTTCTTTTAGAATACAAATATCATTTGATCATGTTATAAATAAATGGTCTTAGTTTTCTCCCATTTTAAAATGAATAAACCTCAATTATTCATAGGCCATTTGATTTTCCTCTCCTCTGTAGAAAATATCCTAGAAAAAAATGGTCTATAATCATTCTCTTCATTTCTTTTTTCCCATCTCACTTGATCCACTCTAATTAGATTTCAATAGCCAACTCCACTAACACTGCACTTCCCAAAGTCTCCCATAACTCTGTTCCTAAATCCCTTGGCCATTTCTCTTCTTCATTTCACTTCATGGCAGCATTTAACTCAGTTATTTCTTCTTTACTCTTTGAAATATTTTCTTTATTTGGATTCTAGACACCACACCCATCTGGTTTTCCCACATTTCTGTCCACTCTATCTCAGGCTCTTTGTTGAATTAATTAATATTTCCCCAAAATTTAGATTTTGGAGTAATCAGGCAAAAAACTATTGTGATACAAGTGATCAGCTCATCTCAGGGACAGAATTTAAGGGACTACCAAAAATCTTAGTAACAAAGATAAAATTATTTCAATATTAAAAAAATTATCCAATAATCCATGATAAACACAATATCTAATTTTAAATAAAAATAGAATCACTATTACTCATTTTCATTCTTGCCTTAAGCTCCATATGTCAGGGCATGACTCTAGTGACAGGGCATGATCCTCTTTGATCTCTTCTATTTTCCATAAGGTGTATATGTACACCTTATGTAGTTTCATCCAGTCTCATGGTTTTAAAAAATTTATATTGTGAATCCCAAGATTATATCTTGACCTGAACCATTCTCCTGAAATCTGGAATGTCTAACTGTGTATTTAACATCTCAACTTGAATGTTTAATGCAAGTGTTTAACCTGAGAGCAGTGAACACAGAGAAAAATAATAATGGTTTTTCTTAGTCTTTAAGACATTTTATCATTATTTATGCTATTATATTATAATTTTAACACATTACATTTGGGGTTGGCTAATGCACTGGATTATAATTTGATACACAGGAAACCCACACTAATAGATAGTTGGGCTAAGAATTTAAGATAACCTGGATCACTGTAACTCTCTTGAATTAATCTTTTACTACTCTTCCCTTCTTTGCCTTTAATTCAGACACATTTGTCCTTGTTATTTGTTGTTGTTATAGGTGATATTTTTATAGCTTTCTTCACTTTGTTTATTTTCTCTTTGATTCTACCTAGGTTTAGCCTTAATTTCTCAAATATTTTTTATTTCTTTATTTATTTTTTAAAAATTTTATAACATTTAAGTCTTTCTTTTCTCCAATCTCCTCATGTCTCTGTTTTCAAAAAATTCTAATTTGTTTTGTCTTTAAAAACTGCTATTGCCTGGCCAGGCATGGCTCAGCGGTTGAGCGTCGACCTGGGATCCAGGCGATCGGGGTTTGATTCCCGGTCAGGGCACATGCCCGGGTTGCAGGCTCAATCAGTGACTCTCTCATCATTGATGTTTCTCTCTCTCTTTCTCTCTCTCCTTTCCTCTCTTTGAAATCAATAAAGATATATTTAAAAAAATAAACAAAAAAAACTATTAATTTCATAGTATCTTTGTGTTTTTTTAAAAAAAAAATATGAGATTGTACTTTTTGTCAATAAGTTTAGACATGTCTTTTGAATACTTTCATTGGTAGTAGGGTTGACATTGTGCTCTTATTATCTTTTAATCTTCTAAAAGGTTAGTATGGGAGTTGATTGCAGTCTTTTTCCATTGCTTATTTATCATGAGCACTGAGTTTCCGTATATTTTTAGAAGAGAGTGTGGGCCAGGGAAGTTTTTTCTAGAAATATGGTTCTAGAGCTTTCTCTACTGTTGGGCTTACAATACAAAAAAAATTATACTTCCTGATAACTGTCTACCACACTCCTTTGTCTTGCTTTTATCTGAACAATATTGATAAGAAATAAATTGAGATGTATATGGATTTGTTCAAAACATAAAAAAGTGAGTAATTCTAAAGTGATAATAGTTGAGAGATTAGTTTATCCACAGAAGAATGGGCTAATGAAATCAATCAAAGAAAGTAGTGTAGATAAATGGACACTTAATTTCTGTCAGGGTAGACATTTCAAATCAGTAGGGAATGGAGAGATCATTAAATGAATCATGAAGAAAAGGTTATTGATGCTGTGGCAAATATGTACCTCATCACAGACTATCACATACTTAAAATCAATTTTGTATTTAAGAAAGGTAAAACTGTGAAAGTTTGAAGAGAAGTTAGAAAAAAATACCTTTCTGATCTTGCTGTACAAAAGGATTTCTTAAATAAGGCACACAAAAATACAGTGTAAAGGAAATTTGATCAACTTGACTATGTTAAAATTAAGAACATCTATTTATCAAGAAGTTAATCAAGTAAAAAGTCAAGCTAAAAATTTGGAGAAAATATTTGCAGTGAATAGTCCTGACAATAAATTTAAAACATATAAAGAATTCTCAAAAATTGATAAAGAAAAACAACCCAATAAAAGATCAAGGTGACGGAGATGAGAATTTTTTTTTGGAACCAAACCAATAGATGACTAAGAGTCTTAAACAGCAGGTAATCAAACTTTACTGTTATTTTATAATTAACTATGTAATTAATTAGTTTTCTCAAACTGGTAAAAATTCCCATTCCAAATTTAATACTACATTAATTTTATTAAAAAACATAAGATGCTATTACATTTAATAATTTTTTGAAGTGGAAAAATATTATCTTTGCACTTTGCAACTCAGTGAAATAATATTGTACTGTGTATGAATTGTGAGAATTTTCTATCCAAATTAAATGTCCACTGTTAAGAATATAGTAATGTGTCACTAGGTAGTAACTCTAAATTGTGTATATAACTAATTAGGGAAGAAATTATATAATGTAGTATAATAAAATTAGATGCTCATAATTCACAAAGTAGGCAAAGTCATATATTTGGTTTCATTAGTTGTCTCTTCTGTCTCCCAGAAGAAGAAAAAAGTGAGCTTTGATATTCTATTTGCAGCTTACCGAATTTCATAAATTATCTGGAAAATTTGGAATTTGGCAAACTATTTGCACAGGATTTACTGTAGTCATAACACAGAGATCTTAGTTACACTGAAAAAAATCAAGAAGTGAATAAATTGATCAAGAGTACGTTTTGATGAGGAAAGTCTAAAGTAATTGACCTTGCTAAACTAATTGAGGACACTGTAGATAAGTCACCTCAATACATATGAATACGAATCTAGAGGTGAAAATTTTTAACTAAATCTTGCCATATGGTTACAATTATGCTGGTACATTCTACTTGTTTTTAGATGCATGCTGATTCTAAAAACACACGCAATATTTATTATTAATAGATAAAACAGAACATTACTTTAGATCCTAACCTTGATTTCATCTGTGTCACTCTCATATATCAAATGTTTCAGCAATGTATAAAAAGCAGAACCCTGGACCAGCTGCTGACTGAAGGCAAGAAGCCTCCTTTACCAAGAGTAGAGTCAAGCTTGAGGCAAAATATAATAAGTAACCTCTCCAGAAGAGCTGCAAGCATGTGTCAGGGCTAAAGAAAAGACTAAATTAAATGATTCCAAACCCCATCCACTGATGCCTTACTCTAAATATATTTCATCTCCAAACTTTCTAAGGATGATGAATATATTTTACCATCCCTCTTTAGTGTTCTACCCCCTACTTGAATGGATATTTTTTTAAAATATGATTTATGATGTATTTGCTGCATCTTAAAGTTTAAGCATGTCATTTATCTGGAGTTCCTCCAGCAGGATTTGATTTAGCTGACTCCACCAAAAGTTCTAGATTTTAGGTAATTTATTCTGTTACCTCTGAAGATCTTGTACAACTATTCTATGTGTTCTAGATTATTTCCTTCCATTAAATATTTATGTCAACACTTGTTTTCTAAACTCCTATGTCCATATCCTTCAGGCTTAAATCAGAGATCTAAGCAAATGCCCAGGCAAAGTTGGAAACTGAATTTGCTTAGTCTTGTTTCTCATTCCATATTTTAAAGATTTTATATGCTCAATTTTGTAATATATTTTAGTGAGTTAATGGATTATTGAGGAAAAAAATTGGCTTCTTAGTGTTTTCAGTGTACTCAGTAAAGCAACAGTAATCTTAATGTTGTTAATTAATTCCTCTTTTAAGATTTAGAATTTAATGATTTAGCCTGGACTTTTCACCTTTGTCACTACATGAATTTGAGAAGATGATAGATTAATAATGCTGACCTATTTAGCATTCTTTAATTTATTTTCCGGTTAAATGTAATCGGCTTTTGAGATTTGCATAATTGTCCTAGTACTCAAAACTACATTTTAGCATTCACCTTTTGTTCTTATCTGTAGTCAGTTTTTCTCTTAGCTCCTTGATATTTTTCTTTCTTTTGGTGAACTACCTTTATTTATTTATTTATTTTTTTAAATATATCTTTATTGATTTCAGAGAGAGGACAGGAGAGGGAGAGAAATAGATAGAAACATCAATGATGAGAAAGTCATTGATCGAGCCTGCAACCCGGGCATGTGCCCTGACCTGGAATCGAACCTCAATAGCCTGGATCCCCGGTGGACGCTCAACCGCTGAGCCACGCCCAGCCGGGCATGGTGAACCACCTTTAAATATATTTTTTGCTAATCAATTTCATCAATATGATAAGAAACCTTTTTCTAACATGTACATTGAAAAATAGCCAGTGCCCAGTCAGCGTCACTCAGCAGCTGAGCATCGGCTGCTGATCCAGGAGATCGAGGTTCGATTCCTGGTCAGGGCACATGCCTGGGTTGCGGGCTCGATCTCCAGCAGGGGCGTGTAGGAGGCAGCTAATCAGTGACTCTCATCATTGATGTTTCTGTCTCTCTCTCCCTCTCCCTTCCTCTCTCTGATAGCAATAAAAATATTTAAAAAAAGAAAAAAAAGAAAAGAAAAATCACCAGTTAGTATTTGGTAGAGTTCAGGTTTGGAACGCTGAAAGAGTATTGTTTTGTAGTCTGTTATGTCTGGTTCTGCACAGATCATAGTCCTTCTCACGGTGTGTGTAAGAAGATATCCGTCAGGCGTTTAATATATTTTTATTTGCTTCATGTTATTTCTTCCTGCTATCATATCCACATCTTCCATGAGCAGAAATTGTGGACTACATTTACTGGAAGTTGCTGTCTTCTCTCCCAACAGCTCAGCCAACCCAGATAGTCAAATTGTCACCAAAGCATTTTGACTTTACGCTAACTATTCCTAAACATCTTCCAGTTTTTTACATCCTAATGGATAACACCCACTGCCTTTTGTTGTTTTTTTCTACAGCCTCTTCATTGGTTCCACTGATTCCAGCTTTGATCTTCTGAGTCCATTATCATCATGAGAGCTTCACTTATACTTCTTAAATGCAGGTACTGATATTTCTCCCAATATTTCAGTAGTATTCTTTTTCACTTCAGATCAAGCCCAAACTTTGTTTCATAGCTTATGAAGCTCTTCATGAACTGAACTCTCTATCTAAATAATACCTGTTGTTACTTAAAATCATCCCACTCCCAACCACCAACCATCCCATAGCTTTATTTTGCCACAGACATTATTGAATCTCTTCTTTAAGTTTTCTTCAATATTTCATATTAAGTGTCCACTTAGAGCCTTATCAAGTTGTGTTCCTCTCTCCCTGGAGAATTATCACTCCTTTTTGTTTTCTTCAACCTAATATACTTTCCTTAAACTTAATCTAGTTTCCTTCAACTTAATATGCTTGTCATGCCTTCTGCATGCCTGCTTTCTCTTCAGCTCTTCAGTGTCAACTTACAACGTTATACTTCACTAAGTATCACTATAGATTAGGTAATAACAGTGCACAACACACTTTATTGGGATTGGCTCTTTGTATGGTTTCACTATTAGCCTGAGAGATATATGAAGATAATGTGTACTGTCAGTTTATCATCATTGATCTCCAACATTTATCACAGTGCCTGATAAGTGGTGGGTGCTTAATAAATATTTGCTGAATGCTCTTAAATGGAAAGTACAGATTTTAAAAGATACTTGTTCTAGAGAGTTCTGAGTTATAAATCAGCAATACATTATTCAGAGTTTGGATCTCACTCTGGGGACACAGCTTTAATTTAAACAAAATATTCTAATAAGTAGTCAAGACAGAATAAAGTTTGGTCTCTGTGACAATACGGACCATTCCTACGACTATACTTGGCTCTAGGTGCCCAGGGTCATTAGTGATCACTTACTATTGCGCAAACTAAACTACCTTCTGTGTTATATTTTATTTTTCCCCATAGATTCAAATTCAGTCTTTGTGGTTAAATTCATAGGCTGGCCTCATTGGTATAACATTGGTCAGAGCTTCTATTTTCACTTCCTGTTACAGTGCTAATGTGAAAGATGCTCATCCGCTGCTGGGGCTTCCACATTAGGTTCAGTATCAGTTCCCCACTGTCACTCCTGCCCTTCCACAATCCTCTTCATTCAGCAGCCAAAACAGTTGCTCAGAAATGTACACTTTGATCTTTTTTTTCCCTCTCAGTTGTCTCACTTTCATTTCATTTCATTTCATTTCATTTCATTTCATTTCATTTCATTTCATTTCATTTCAATTTCATTTCATTTCATTTCATTTTCTATCATCATTTATTCCTTCTATGCCCTAATCTACCTCCACCCACCTCCACCCACCAAGTTGTCTCATTTTTATTTTTTTTTATTTTTTATTTTTTTTAATTTTATTTTTGTTTAAAATATTACAGATGTTCCTTTTTCTCCCCATCCCTGTCCCATCCCCCTCCATCTGATCTTATTAGATGTATGTTTGAAAATAGCTCCTGCTGTTCTTCCTCAGAGAATGTTGTCTGTCTCCACAACTAGACTGTAAGCTCTACCAGGGCAAAGAGCTCATCTATGTTTTAGATGACTATATCCCCAGCAACCAACACAGAGCAGGTGCTCAATAAATACCATCGAATGAATTTACTTGGGATACTATTCTTAATCTCTATGACCAGAAAAGTTTTAGCACAACTGAAGTTCTCTAAAACTTTGGGTAAACAAAATAAATCCATTTATTGAAGCACATTAGTCAGTAGTTCCAGGAAGTTCAAAGTGATGTTAAAGGGTTTCCCATTTCATTCTCTGCCCCCCTGAGGCTAATTTCCAAGGAAGTACATTCAATAAGAATTCTAAACACATAAAATTGGTGACAGTGGGTGTTGTGGGAGGCCTTACTGTGGACTGTAGCCTGACTTCCCTGGGCTCCTTGTGCAAGTTTAACCCAATAGAAACTTTTGGTGTGAGGTGTTTCAGAACCAGTTCTTATAAAGGGTTCAGTGTCTGATGTGAAGAGTTCAAGTTTATTTCTCCTTGACTCATCTATTTTTTACCCCCTTTCCCTAAAGAATCTATAGCAACAGAGGGATAAATATGCACATTTGCAGTTAGCAATTGCTAACAGACACTAATTTTCCTTGTCATTCACAAAAGAGTAACATCTGCACTCAAGAATCATGGTTAATTTTCCACTCACATTTTCATTCATCAAGGTAAGAGCAACACTAAGGTATTTAGAGGGAAAGGTTTTTAAAGAGTTTAATATTTTAAATGAAAATCAGCCCTTTGTATAATATTAAAAATTAAAGATTAAAAAAATTGAAAGGACATCATCTCTTAAAGCAAGTCAAAATTGTACTATATGTACAGCACACAGTAGGGATAACTGAGCTGCTGACTAAAGACAGCTGAGCGAAATAAGTGAGAACAATAAAAAGAGTGGAATATTTGCCTTTTAAAATTATCTATGCTTTTCAATGATGGTATTAAAGTCCATAATTTAATACTATCAATAAAAACTCTTTCGTCATCTGGGCTATTACTGTGTGTCCTTGGATGTCCTAAACATATTTGAACCGTCAGGTTATTCTTTTGTTATTAGAGGGTGACGTATATTTTGTCCCTGGTATTGTATTATAGTCTTTATGTTACAGGACTTGAATAGAGATGTGCTTTAAAAAAGTGAAAGTAGCTCATTAATTTTATATCCTAAACTCTATGGTCCATCTTTTATTTCTTTTCTCACTGATTCCGGCCAGACATTCTTAAACAGAATTCATCCTGTAGTCTACCTTTCAACCCACAATCTGTGTAGCTTCATAGAAAGACATTCGGCTTTGTAGTCCGGTAGCTGTGGTTCAAACCCAAGCTGCGGTACAGTCTGTGTTACCTTGGAAAGCTGCTTAAAACTGTATGTGTTTCTGCTTCCTAGTCCCCACCTGGGATACTGATGTCAGCCAGGGGGTTGCTGTGAGATTTACATGAGGGTACAGGTAAATCAACTAATGCATAAACATACAGTAAATAGATAACAATTGTTTTTAGTGAAAACATTATTCAGATTATCATATAAAGTTTATGCAATGCACCCTCAGAATTTAACTAAGCTTCCACTATTAATCCATGTTGAATCTTTCAAAATAGACCAGTCAACACCATTCTAAATCGATGTAGCTTTTGAAATCTGGTCTGTGATATTCCATCTAGCTAGTTACCTCCATCTTTAAACCTCTAGCATTTTTTCTTCTTTAAAATGTGTAATAGTCTTATATTCTATACTTTATAGTTAAAAGAACTACATATACAAAATAATACTTCCTCCCCACAAGCTGCCTTTTAGCATGTGATATTGGGTACCATGACGCCAGACATTCACTTCCACACAAACACTTTGAATTCAAAGACAAACAAGGACACCTCTTAATTATCTCAAAACAGGAGAAAAATGTAGTTTTACTCACAGTGCAATTTTGTTTCTTCCCATGCAACAGGGAAAAGAGTAAAATGAAAGAGTTCATCATAAAATTAAAAGAAATTGGTTGTAATAATGCTTGGCTTTTAAATCTAGGGAAATAGCAATGAAGAATTGCAGTAATCAAATTTGGCCTGAATAGAGCTCTGTGCAATTAGTGCATTACACATAATGATAATGATCCTGTATTTTATTTAATTTTATTTATTTATTTATAAATGACTGTCATATTGCACCTGGATACTTTGGAATAATTAAAATAATTTAAAAAGTACAAAATGAGTCTTGCATTAAAAAGACTCACCAATTTCCCAGACTGATAAAATTAAATGCAACTAATTAAAAGCAGGGACTCATTTTTAGCTTGATCAGGGCCAGGAATCTTGGCACGTCGGTTTATTTCTAAATTAGACTGATATCCACATACATAAGGATTATCCAATTCAATTTTAAGAGCCAAAATTTTAAGTGGTAGCAAATTTTAGCTGTGAAAATGTGATTATGTGATTCTAAAAAGAAAAAAAATGATAAAAATACATATTCCTGAGGGGTTGTTTTATATAAATTCATTTATCAACTACATATTCAGGACTTGCTGTTTTTAAGGCAACATCCTCTGTAATACAGAGGTATTTTTCATCTGGCATGCTTTCCTGTCTTCAGTGTACTTAAACTCTTGTAAAAATATAAATATATTAAAAATATTACATGTCAGAATTGCACAAGTGGTATTAGAAAAACTACCAAATGAAAGCACATTTATATGAGGAAAACATTGGTTAGATAAAAACAAACAAACAAACAAAAAACCCTAAACATTTGTATTTCTTAACAAGAATAAAGTAAATCTTACATAGTTGCTAGGATTCAAATGTCATACACACTGTATAAGGTAAAATGATAGTTTAGAATAGGACAAGAAGGGAGAGATTACAATCCCTAACAAGAAACACATATAAACTAGGGTTATGTATATGATAGTATACAGACAATATCCTGTTACAAATATATAGTAGGGAAATACTTAACTAATTTTAAGATGGCGGTCCCATTCATTTGTATCATGTCTTATACATATATATGTGTGTGTGTGTTTTAAATATATCTTTATTGATTTCAGAGAGAGAAAGGAGAGGGAGAGAGAGAAACATCAATGATGAGAGAGTCATTGATCGGCTGCCTCCTGCACGCCCCTGACTGGGGATTGAGCCCGTAACCTGGGCATGTGCCCTGACCCAGAATCCAACCGCGATCATCTAGATCCTCGGTGTATGCTCAACCGCTGAGCCACGCCCAGCTGAGCTACATATGTTTTATACTTATATTTTTCATATCTGGTCTTCTACATCTAGGTGAGCACAGAGGCAGAGTACAGCCAGGTGTAAATTCCTGAGATCAGTGCTTCTTAGTGAGAGATCACAGGTATCTTCTGAGGCAGGAGGGCTATAAAATTTTTCTATGATGAAGGACACTTATATCAAGGCTCTTATGACAGAAACAATATTGAATACTATTGGAAAAGATAAACCATATGCTACTCAATGAGGTACCCAAAGTATTAAAGGGATCTCAAAACATTTATCCCAGCAATGATTTTTCTTACTTTGTTCTAAGATTATTTTTCAATGCCAAGTCCAGTTGGCATCAAGAATGAGTTGGGAAGTTTTCTTCCTCCTTTGTTTTTCAAAGTGGTAATAATTAGTATTAACTTTCCAGATATTATGTATAATACAGCAGAGAAACCATCTGGGTCTGGGCTTTTTTTGTCTCTTTTTTAAGTTACCAGTTCCTTTACTAGTTATAGATCTATTCAGATGGTGTATCTCTTCTTGAGTCAGTTGTGATAATGTGTATCATTTGGCTTTTCCCATTACATTTATATGTATAATTTATTGTGTAATTGTTGGTTATATTTTTTAATCCTATTTATTTTTGTAATGTCAGTAGTAATGTCTCCTTTCATTTCTGATGCTAGTAATTTGAGTCTAGTGTAGTTTTTCCCTTAGTAAATTGAATGAAAAGTTTGTTATTTGTTCGTCTTTTCAAAGAATTAACTTTTAGTTTCATTGATTTTTCTCTATGGTCTATTCTATTCTATTCTATTCTATTCTATTCTATTCTATTCTATTCTATTCTATTCTATTCTATTCTATTCTATTCTATTCTTCTATTCTATTCTCTATTTTGTGAATTTCCATATGAATTTTAATACTTCCTTTACATTTTGCTTGTTTGAAGTTTAGTTTGCTCTTCTTTTCTAGCTTCTTGGGGTGGAAGATTAAATTGTTAATTTGAGATGTCATTTTTTAATACAAACACAGCTATAAATCTCACTGTAAGCATGACTTTAGCTGCAGCTCTTAATATTGAGTATATTGTGTCATCATTTTCATTAATCTCAGAGTATTTCTTCATTGCCCTTTTGATTTATCCTTTAACCTATTATCAGTTAGAAATGTGTTGTTTAACTTCAACATTTTTTGAGTTTTCCAATTGTCCCTGCTATTGATTTCTAATTTCATTCCATGTAGTCAGAGAACATACTTTGTATTACTTCTATCTTTTCAAAGCTATTGGGGTTCATTAATAGCATAGCATTTTGCCTATGCTGGTGAATGTTTCACATGGAGTTGAGAATGTGTTTTCTGCTGTTGTTGGGTAGTATGTTTTGTAGATGTCTATTAGGTTCCAGTGGTTCATGACTTTGTTCAAATCTTCTATTTTCCTGTTGAACTTCTACCTAGTAATTCTATCCATTTTTGAAAGTGTGGGTATTGAATACTCTAACTATTATTGTTGATTTGTCTATTTCTCTCTTCGCTTGTTAGGTTTTGCTTTCTATATTTTGATTCTCTGTTACTTGCTTTTGTCACTATGTATATGTCACTCTTCTTATTTGTTAAATGTCTCAGGATTTTTTGTTGGACATACTAGATAATATATTCTTCCAGCCCTTGGAACCGTCATTCTCAGGGGCTTGTTATTCTTGTTTGCTTGTTTATTTTTTAGTTTCTGTCTGAATTATTCGTGAGACCTAACTATCCCACCATCCCCTGGAGCACTAGCCTCTGATGTTGCTCCTCAGGGGTTGCAGCCTAGCATATGCCCACAATCACCCTGGGAGGACAGTGGTTTTGACAAGCTTTACCATGACTGTTTCTTTTCCTGACCAAAACCAGTTGTTAAACTCCACAGTTTGGGAGCTGATTGTTTTATTGCTTTCCACAATGCTTTGGGGGCACAAATTGCTTTACAAACAAGTTCAATCAAATGCAGGCCCCTTGGAAGAAATAGTTCTTAAGGTGAATGTTTGAGATTTGTTCTCAACCTTCCAGCAGTCTTTTCCCCTGGTTTTGTTCTGCAAACTAGCTGGCTAACAGGTTAGTCTATATCATCAATACATCTATCAGTTTCCTCTCAACTGCTTTTCACCACAGCCTCCTCTATTTTTGAGACAACCCTTAGGTTGAACTGCTTCACATTCTGTTATAAATAAAGTTACCTCCTTTTGGAAAAATTAAAAGCATTCTATTTCTCTCCCCAGGCAAACTCTGTGAGCTACAGCTCTGAAGCTAGGGGCAGGCTGCTTCCCTCTGAGTGACAACCACATTTTAGGAACTGAGTGCTGGGTGGGAGGGCGGTTGCCTTAGATCTTCCCATTTTCCTACTCACTTTATAGGCCATACATTTAGAAAATTAATATTGAGGGCCTAGTTGATATAGACCAACAAAGTAACTAGCTTGGATGTGTGAAGCCCAAAGACACCAATGACATTATAATACCAATGAGAATGCAATTCTTCAACAGCACTCTGGTGTGTAACATGCCAGATGATGGTCACTAACACAGGTACAGTGTTTCCTTACTTTAAAAATGTTAATACTAACATCTTTATCTGTGCCTTTTGAATTATATAGGGTTGCATTATAGTCATTATACACAGGAGGAAACTGAGACTGAGAGGTTTAAATTATTTTCATTATTTCCCAGGATTGCTAAATGACAGAACCAGAAGTCAAACATAAGCCATCTATTTTCAAAGCTTTTATTCTTTTAAATGAAACTTGTTACTTTTAGATAATTGTTAAATGGTTCAATCATTTTAAGAATTAATAACAATATCAATTTATGTAAAGTTTTAAAAGATAAAATCTCTGCTAGTGAATTGGAAGGTAAAAAAAGTACCCCATTGTTCAGATTAAAGGTATAGGATGAATGACCTTGAAGTCTGTACTAGCTCTAATGTTCTGAGACCAACTTAAATGCCAAACTTTAATTTTTTAGTACTACTTCATTTATAGGAGATAGTACAATCCCTACCCTTGAGAACAGTCCGTGTGTGTGTGTGTGTGTGCGCGCGCGTGCGTGTGTGTGTGTAGGAGTGCCTTAATTGTAATACCAGATAAATGTTGTTATAAAGCACAGAGGGAAAGTAATTAGTTTTTCCTTTAAGAAGTGAAAAAATGCTTCTTTGAAGAGGTGATCCAGTTTACTCAATTGCAGACTTTAAATTGATGGCAATCATAATATTCTGTACCCTCATACTCCAATGCCTCTTCCACCCTCAATTTATATGTACTATTTATGAGATCATCACAGAAGCAAATCTGTTGTTCAAGGCTATGCTCGTGGTTTGTAGTGGGAAGATAACCAGGCACCAGGTCCCTCAAACTTAGTTCAGCAACAGAAAGCTTGGCTTATGGCAGGGACAAGAGTATTATGTGCACTATACAACTTAAACTAAAAGTTTTCAATGAGAAGCAGTTAGGAATCATTAGGTAATATGCATTTTTAAACACAAAACGGTTATGTGAAAAGAAATGATGTTATTCAAACTTATTGTATTTTCCATTTATCAAGGTGTTTTTCTTGTATGTAGGTGATATTTGTTTATTGGTAGGAGATGCACTCCTATGGAGCAAGATGTCAGAAAATCATTATCCTAGCAGCTGGAAATTCACTTGAGTTGGAGTTTGTCCAGAGAAAATAGTATGCTATGTAATGATGCAATCTTTTCCACATAAATGTGGTATAATAGGACAGTAAAAACGATTATTTCTTATATTATGATTATGAAAAAAATATGAATTTTTAACCACAATAAGTGAATTAACCTGATATAATGGTTGGGTTTGTTTTTAATAATAAAGAATGTATATCACTTGCTTTTTATTAGTAGAAAACACTATTTTTAATTTATGAGTAAAACATTTGTATTTTAAACTAAAACAAGTTTAAAATAGAATATATGATATGATGTAGCAGTTAATTCAGTTATAACATAAAAAATAAGCCCAACACAATTTAAGTCAATGTCAAGATAAATGCTTATTTATTCACTACAACTATTGAGGTAATAACACATTAACAGTGATAACCACTCACCGTTACCATAGCCCTGTCCAGTAGCCTAAAATCATTGCATTTTGATTACTTGACAAAAATATTTAACACCTTCTTTATAATTATTCTACAGCATGTAAGAATATGGATTAAAAATGAAAAATATATTTGTTGAATTTAGAGTATATTATATAGTATTTTATAAGAACAGTAAAAATTCAAAATTATAGAAGCCTAACAATCTAAATTTAGTATTGTCTTACTTTATTTTTCTATAGAGAACCAGGTTTGTGTCTATGTTGTGATATGTGATATGATTTCAGTTGTGTAGAAAATATTTTCTGGCCCCACAAATCGTCTTATTTTTCACTTCTTTCTTTCCTCTCTCATCTTCCTAATACCTTCATTTCTAATATTCATTACAATGGTGTAAGCTGGATATTTTGAGATATACCAATTTTGTCGACTCTCTTCCTCCACACTATTGGTTCAGAAATGACCTCAGTTATTCTCTGATCACAGTTGCTGAGGCCTTCAGTCCCAGGCTTACACAGATACCATGAGAAGTGATTTGCAGTATCTTTGGCAGTAATAGAGTGGGAAAACACTCTTCCCTGAATGGTAACCAGCCTAGGTAAACTGCAAACTCTGTTGAGGTGCTGGTTCTCATAACCTATTGCCAAGTGCAGTGACATGGTGATTGTTTTAAGCATCCCTTCCCTGGGTCTCCACAGAGAGCCATAGCCTTGGTCATAAGCAGCTGAGAACACTGAGTTTTGTTGAGTTCATAAATTAGAGCCACAGCCCCATATTCTTCCTTCCATTGATTGTTTCTTCCAAGCTTAACAGCCTCTCTTATAGACATCCAAAGTTAGTAGTTACATACACTTTCCTTTAATAGTGAAGCACATCTTCCATTCTCATATGAACGTCTACTTCAAAGGCCTCAAATGGGTTTTCACCACTCCCCTTAAGAGTGAAGCAACTTTTAATGCCTTACATTTTATTGCTTCCCATTTGAAGAAAGCCAGATAATTTTATATCTAACACAAAACAGCATGATTTAAAAATTAAAAATTTTAAATCAATTGCATATCCTAATAAAGGTAAAACCAATTAAATATTTTATTTTATTTATATCTTAGTGTATCTGAGATTTTCAAGTAGTTACTTGAGGTTCAAACATAAGCTAATCAAAATGAGAACAATTGAACAAAAACTCATTTTTTCCTAACTCACAGTGTTGTCTAGGACCAGAAAGTAGGCCAAATATAAGTTCTTTATTAAGGATATCAGATCTTCATTCTTTTGTGTACTTAGTCAATAAAATGCATTAAAGAAGTTTTAGGAGTCAGTACCTACATTCTGGGCTGCTGGTATAAGGGTTGGAAATCCTTGTGTTTGTTCTGAAAGGAAACATGATAAATATAATAGCCAATATTCACTGAATATTTAATACTCTTAAGGATCTTCCATATTCTAGCTCATTTGATCTTCATAGGAACCCTATCCTTTATTGATGAGGAAATTTTCCCGTATCACTTAGAAGGATCAGAGCTAAGATTCCAAACCATGTAGTTTGATGGTTCAAACTATTTAACTCCCTGAACCCAGGCACATCTCAATTGAAATCTAAAAGCCTTCATTGTAGAAGAGATGATCTGGGGAATGTTACAGTCTATTTATGGATTACCTGCTGGGATCTAGTCCGATTAAGGGACCGTTTTTGAGCTTTGCCTAATATATTAAGGGAAATATATTAAGAATTTAAAATATATGAATCACTTCCTATCATCCTCAAAGGAATCTTGACAGTTTAAAAGAAATTTTAAACATAATAGGGACTTTTCAGAAGTAGAAAAGGCCAGAAAATGAATACTAGGTTTTCTATTTGGTGCATAAATGTGTTTTAGGAGAACAGTGCTCTACCTCCCTTGCTGTCCCTCACCAACTCTTTGAGAGAAATCATTAGTAGAAGATATGCATCATTTTCTACAAAAACAGTAGCAATACTCAAAACTTCAGTCTAGGCTCAGCCTCACCTAAGAATTTTTTTTTTTTTTTAAATCTTATTTAACTCTTACAATAACATTAGGAGATTAGTACTATTATAACTATTTCACAAATTAGAAAACCAAAACCCAAAAGATTAGTAGCTTTGTCTCATGGACAGTTCCTCAGTGGAAATCCAGGATATGAAAATAAGCAGTTTGTTTACAGAACATCCCAAAATTACTCGTCACTAGTAGCTGGCCATATGCCTCTTTTCTCCTTGGGGATTAATGCTAAATGCATTCCTTAATCCATTTCCAATAACATGGCTAAATTCACCCCAAAACCTATTTTCAGAAAGTTGCCTCCATAAAGGAATAATTCTTCCTAGAAAGACATATTTAATTCCTAATCCTTTGGTACTATTCAAGAGAAAAGGGACTTGCACTTTCAAAGGAACAAAATACCACATGAAAATTCTCTCTTCCCGTGAACTCAATTCACAGCCTCCCACCCCTTCCTATATAGCAACCTATTTTAAGCCCTGTACTCAGATTTCTTCCTGAAGAAAACAAAAGAGTGTCCACCTTCTTACACTTAGCATACTGCAACAGCACAGACCTGAGTCAGAATCCAAACGTGCTTGTCCTTTGGGGAGACTCAGTTCTTTCAGAATGCGAGTGGAGATGGGGCTCTCGGCTCGAGTGGGGGAGATGGTCGGTGCTCTCTGTCTAACCGTTTTTCTAACAGTGATAACAGCAACTTCTTTCTTTAATGATTTCTTTTAATAATTACTGAAGAACCAAGGCCACCTTACTCAATTGATCATTAATTTTCCCACAGTTAATAAAAACTTTTTCTTCTGAATTAATGTATTTGAATTCTGTGGTGTCACTATTTAATTTTCATTATCAGCTGCAGATGTTGATAATAACTACCACTGCCTGTTATTTAAACAAATCAGACTGTTGGACTTTTGGGGACAGTGGCTAACAAGCAGATGGTAGATAATACATCATTTTTACTCTTGTGATTCTGCATGGATTAACTTTGCAAACTCTGACCCCAGTCGCCTCTATTTCCATGGCCGCGCTGGACACAAGCCAAGAAGTAGTGTGTGTGTTTTTCAAATCTCTGAACTAGGAACAATTCAGTACACACGTTCGGTCCCTCTCCAGGCTTCTGAGTTCATCAGAATCAGGAAGCTTTCCAAGGTCCTCACACCTATTAGAGGGTAGCCCCTCTTAGAGGACTTCTTTGTGAGTCTCCCTCACAGACCCCATTAGAGCTAAGTAAATCTGTCTCAATTCCAGGATGCAAGTTGACATAAGTCTTTTCAATTGATCTCAATGAATGCCACAGAGAATAAAACTCTGATTTTTCTTCTGTCCCCTGAGATCCTGGGAGAATACAGAGCCTCCGCTTAGTCTTTTAGCATTCAGAGTCTGTATCACATTTCGATTGTTCTGAAGCTTCAGATAAGTTAGGTGATTTAACATTAATGCTAACATTAGGATATTTGTTTGTAATCATGTTATCTTAGCAATTAATTAGCTATATAACTTTGGTGAAGTCTTTGTTTGTCCCTGACATCAGTCTATTTATCTGTAAAATGAAAAAAACAAAGCTTGCTACTAACTAAAGCTTCAGTTTAGATCTTATATTACTACTAAAGTTCACTTTATTTTATTTTTTATTTTAGAGAGAGGGGAAGAGAGAGGGATCGATAGAAACACTGATAGGCCGCTTCCTCCACCACCCCCTACTGGGGATCAAGCCCAAAATCCGGGCCTGTGCCCAGACAGGGGGGAATCGAACCAATGACGTCTTGGTTCATGGGTCTATGCTCAACCACTGAGCACATCACCCGGGCCTAAAGTCCACTTTAAATTTAATACTATTATTCATATCTTAACAATCATTACTGTTTGGTAGGTTCTCCCATCCATATTTCCCATCCATAATTCTAACAGCATCTTTATGTTCATCTGCTCTAGCTTTCTTCCATTCCAATCTGTTATTCATGGTGAGGTCAGACATATTACTATAAGGCAATTCTGATCAAGTCATTTTTGCCTCAAAATGTTCTTTAAGTTATAGATATGTCTTAATATACAAATGTAATCAATCCCATTTTTTTTTTTTTTTTATTAATCGGTGCCTGATTACACATACACATACTGAACTGCTTTACATTACTTAATGAATCTATCACATCTTGTCCATGCTCAGGGTCTTTGAGGAAGCTTCTGATTATAGTCAGAATATTTTTGCTCTTTGCCTATTGTTTGCCTGCCTCTTACAGTTTCTTCAGGATTCAGCTCAATGATCATTTCCTTTTGGGAGTAACGAACTTCTCCAAATCCACATCCAAGTCGGAGCATAGATTTTTTTGTTATGTATTCATATCATACTTTATTGTTTTCTTTGATTACTACCGTTAGTTTTATTTTTATCCTTTTTTCTTCCAGTTATAGATATAGTTGATGTACAACACTGTGTAAGTTAAGGTGTATAGCATAAGGGCTCAACATGCATATATTGCAAAATGATTACCATAATGACTTTAGTTAACATCTATCCCCTCATATTGTTATAAAAAATATTTTTCCCTTGTGGTGAGGACTTTTAGACTATATTTTCTTAGCAACTTTTAAATGTCACATACGGCAATATTAACTATATTTATCATATTGTGCATTGCATCCCTACTACTTACAACGAAGGTTTACCTTTTGACCACCTTCACCCAATTTCCCACCCCATCTCCGCCAACCACAAATCTGATCTTTTTTCCTAAGAGCTTGTTTTTTTAAGATTCCACAGATAAGTGAGATCATGGGTTATTTGGATCTTTAAATTCACTCAATCCAGTCCTTTGAATTTGCATAGAAATTAACTTCAGATCAATGAGTTATATTCAGGCTGATAAATCACAATAAAACACAAATGTGATAATAAAACTAAAAGCTCAAGAATCACTGTCCATGGGAAGAATGATTAGGTAGGAGACAGAGGATACTTATTTAAGGACTGATTTTCATATTGTGGTGAAAATTGTACATGATTTCGATTTTTTGGGTTCTCAGTTTCTTCACCTATACAATGTTGCTAATAATAACTTTTATATATTACTATAATAATATATTAATGTGAATTGCATAGGTAAATAAATGAGTAAATAATGCACACATAAATTTTGTTCCATTGGAATTTAAAGATTCATTTGATTTTAATGATAAATGTAACGGCAAAATGATAAGAACACGTTGTGCAAAAAGCGTTGTCATTCATGTGAGTAACACCCCAACTTAAAAGCATTTAATTGGCACCCAAACCCTATGCTTTGATTTTACTTGAGAAAAATTATAGTTGAATTTCTTTCTAGGTTAGGACCTTGTTTTATCTTTAGCCTTCATTATTGGTATACTTTTCACATTATTATAAAGGTCAGAAAAACCCACAGAGTAAAAAGGAAATTAATGGATTTTGAATCAGGGGGAAAAAAAGAAACTGAACTTTACTCAGAATTCTGTAGTGGCCCAATTCAGTACCATGTTTCAGGGAAGAACTTGCCAGTGAAATTTGCAGAAGAACTTATGTAAATAGGCTAAAGTACTTTTATGAAGTGGGCTTTAAACATTAGCTTTCTCTTCTCTCTAGCTTAGTATATTGAGGTAATCGTTGTTAACATTCTGTCTCTTTATCACTCACACATATTCTCTTTCATATCATATGCATGTTCTACATAAAGAATATGTATTCTCTGTCATTCATAAATAAACAGAAACACACAGACACATATATATGTGCATATATGTGTGCTATTCACTCATAAACAGAAATAATGGTATATATTTAATATATTATATAGAGATATATATGAAGATATGTTTTTGTTTCTATTATTTGTTTCTCTTAGGAGGAAATGAACTTCACAGTCATGCAACATGTTGTAATGTTCAGTGAAAGTAAGGTACATTTTCAACCACAAGTTCTACTGTTTTAACAAGAATATCAGTTAATTATGAAATGCTGATTAATTCTAATTGTCTTTTCCTGATTGCACAGTTGGGCTCCTTTTAATATTCTTAGCTGTGTTGTATACCACCTACTCCTTTTTCCCACTTTCTATTTTCATATTAACATTATCTTTTAAAGTACAGTCTACTATCAATATTGCTTATTTCTACTGATCCTTTTGTCTTTAAACACAGTCACATTTCTATAAGAGAAACATTCATGGAAAAATGAAGTTTAAAATGTATATATGTCCATTTTTCCTCTAAAACATGATGCTATAAAGTATCAAAATGGAAATGTGACTAAATACAAATATAACATTTATCTTCTATAAAATATTAGTAGAACTGTCAATACTTTATTGCTATGAACCTCAAAACTTGTATACTATAAATTTAATGGGAATCTTATGTTTAAAATTCCACGTATATTTTGAAAAACAATTATTCTTCAGTTTAAATATAATATCATTAAATAAGTTAAAATAAAATACCTGAAACTGTTCTATAAGTGAAATTTAAATAGCTTTTCAGTTTTTTTTCTTAGAATTAAAAAAAAAAAGGATCTATTTATATCAATATGCATAGGTTGCATGTAGGTTCCTTATAAAATTTTATATCAAAATATAATTTAATATGTCAGACATTACTTGGCACCTTAATTTTTTTAAGTAAATCAACACATATAGGTTCACTTCTACTCTTCATTATGTCTAGAAACACAAAAGTTACATTGAATAGTCAAAGGGCATAAAAGATTAATTTGTTTAATGCTACTACTTAGTTTTCAAATGTGTAAATATGATTTCCATGGGCATAATTAAAATAAAATGTAAATTTACTCTCATGGCTCTTTTTAAAAATTATTTTTGGTGGCCAAGACAGGCAAACAACTGAAGCACCCTTCGACAGATGACTGGATACAGAAGATGTGGTTCATATAGACAATGGAACACTACTCAGCCATAAGGAAAGACGAAATACTGCCATTTGTAACAACATGGAAGGGCCTTGAGAATATCATGCTAAGCGAAATAAGTCAGACAGAATAAGTTTAGAACAATATGACTTTACTCATATGTGAGATATAAAACTGAAAGCAACAAATGAACAAACAAGCGAAACAAAAACTCGCAGACACAGACGACAGTATGGTGGTTACCGCAGGGAAGGGGGTTAGTAACGGGTAAAGGGAGTTAAATATATGGTGATGGAAGATGATTTGACTTTGGGTGGTGGGCACACAATGCGATATGAAGATCATGTACCATAGAAATGTACACCTGAAACCTATATAACTTTATTAAGCAACGCCACCCCAATAAATTTAATAAAAGAAAGAAAAGAATTATTTCTACGCTTACACTAATTCAAAGTATGTGTTGCAATACCTGTTGCTTTATCATTAACATGTAATGATTGGATGTACCCATGATGTTGGTAAATGATATGGATGAAAATGTTTTCTTTAAATGTGTTCTTGTTTCACTGTCTGAACTTTATAGCTTTAGAGACACACATACACAAACACTTTTGATCTTTATGTAATAGATGAGAGGAGAGAATACATCATTTTTCTCCTTAAAATGTTGAAGAATTGCTTAACAGCCACTGAGTTTAACAGGATACTAACAAATACTCCCGAATCACATCATATAGTCAAAATTTTAACAAAAATAATCTTATAGATACTAGATAATTAAAAATATATATACCAGATAAAAATGGACAATTACAGGGATTTATGATTATGGAACAACAACAAAAAATTGAGAGCATTTGAGATCTTGCTCCCTGGCCTATGGAGTCAGTTTGGGCTCAAATAAACTAAAAAAATCCCCTTCCCCCCAAAATTGAATCCATATTACAGTACTCCCAATAGCCTCTAGGCTCTCAAACAGGCTTTCCAATGATGTTATTTTGTTACCAACATTTATCATTTTAGGGTCACTGTTTTTTACCAAACCACAACTCTAAGATGGACTGGGCAGTTTTACACGGCTGTGTTATTTGGATAATCATTATAGCTTCTAATTGGCTTACTATACTTCAGCTGAATGATATAATTTGGGGAATAAATTGGCATGATGACCTCCTCATTAGCTGCTGCTAAGTGATCTGATTAGTAAGTCTCATCTCGGTCTTTATGTCAGAGTTCATTATCCTATTTATTCAGGAATTATTCCAATTTACTTTACCCACTAGTTGGCATTGCTATAATTTTGCAGTGGGCAAAATCTCATAATCAGAGCCACGCATATTTAGGTATATTGAGATAAAATATTTTTAAGGGTTTTGGGAGTGAATATTAATTATAGGAATCATTTATAATGCACCAAAGAAAGAAGATATTACATTAGTCTACCCAATTTCACAAATAATAGCCTCATCATATTTGATTTATTTATTTTATAATTCAATTAGCTTGTTTTAACAAGTTATGTTTCTTTTGAATTTTCTAAATATTATTTTGGTGTCTTATATTTATGAGATATGAAATAAATAATATTGATAATGAGATGTTTATAATTAAGATAAAAATGATTTTAAATTTATCTATGTATTTATATATTTTATTGAAATTTTTGTTACATTGGTTAATAAAATTATATAGGTTTAAGGTGTACAATTCTATAATACATCATCTGTATATTGTGTGTCCATCACCCCAAGTCATTTATATTTTAGAGATTTTTTGCATTCAAACAAAGTATTCATACCTCTTCTCTTCAGTAAGTCACTCGAAAAACAAAATACCATTTCATTAGGTACATTTTCAGTCTTTGTTTTAGCAACATCCTTAAGGCCAGAAATATATCTCTGATATGTTTTGACAAATAGATAAATTATCTCTCCTAATAAAAAAGAATACAGAACAAGAATAAAAAGTTGAAATTATTACTTTTTCAATTCCCAAGTAGTCTAAAGCATACATACACACTTTTGCTTTGTTTTGAAACTGATTTTTTTTCTCTCCACTACAATTCACCAACAGTCATGCAGAAGGGTTGAATTATAATGGAAACACAATAAATTAGCTGTCTATTTAATTCTGTGGTCATACTACATATGCCAATTTTGAAAATACCACAAAATTTTATAGATATAGAAAATTTAAATAAAACATAGAAAATATTTTTTATAAATCGTGGTATCATTGACTTTAAAAGATAATTTAGATGATCTCTCCTAGTGTATAAAAGACAAAATATGAGAATTATCTGCTGGCAGAAATCATATTATTACAGCTATATTTTTTTAAATGTTGTGGGTGATAAAAGAAAAAGAATATCTGAAAAGGAAAGAAAAATTAGAGTGGTAAGGCTAGCCTTTACAGCTACTCCTCTGCTGCTGACTGCTCAGGAGAGATTTCTCCAAAGCTGGGGAGCTAGGCAGTACTTTTCCTGGGGCCCGGGCGGGGGTGGGGCACACTAAAGAACAGAAGCAAACAAACAGTTTGGGGAGTAAAACAACGTAATCTTAGGCTTTAACTTTATATGCCATTTATCACACTACATGAACTCAAAAACCTAATTACATCCAGGTGATGTAATTATCAGGTACAGCTTGTGAAAAAACTAAGCTTACTTTACTTGAGATGAAACACAAGATTATGATTTTTATACAAAAATATAAACTATAAAAATAAACAAATTGGCATTTTAAAATTAAAATGCAGTCAATAAAGATGTTAAAGGATGGCATAATAGCAGATTAAACAGGTTGAGAGAGAATTAGTGATTTGAAATATGTCAGAAGAAAATATACCGAATGTACATAGAGGGACAAAGATAAAATATAAAAAAGAAAGTAAAAGTAGAGCTAGAGTTAGAATATTGGAAGTCCCTAAGGTAGAAGAGAGAAGAGTGGGGAAGAAACCATGGGTGCCTAGATAATGACTGATAAATATCAAAGTGGGAAACAGGCAATAACTAACAGATTCAAAAACCCCTTATTATCCCAGAACAAAAAGAAAACAAAAGTTCATACCTAGGTGCCCACAGTAAAACTGTTAAAATTCAAAATTAAAGATAAGATTTCTAAAACATCCAAATAAAAAAGTGTGACTTTCAAAACAACAAGAATTAAAGTGAAAAATCACTCCCTAAGCAAATAATGAAAGAAACTGAGCAAAATAGAACTGGTGTAAACTGCAGTTAGCTGGTGGAATGTTGGAGATGGGGGTGGATGCATTTCAGGTGAAGCAGCCTAGAAAATTTCAGAGTATGGGGTATTTGACAGCTGGAATAGTTGAACAGTCTGAGAGCAAAATATTAAAAGCGGGATCTAAGCAGCATGAGAAGAACAAAACAGAAGACTACGCAATGGCACAACATAACTTTGATCAGTCCTGGGATGTCTTCTAATGGACCATATTTTAAATGTAGTCTACCCTGAATATATTATATTATATGCTTACAAATCATTATGAATAGAACATTTATTGTTTAACTTTTAAAACAATTTTGGAATTGTACCTTTGAACTTAGTTACCTTTGGATTGTATATATGTATTAATTTGGTTATTATTTTTATGAATTATTGCTTTTTCAAGGCAAGTGTTACCTAAAGAAGACAAAAAACTAAATAAGTCAACAATGTAAGTGATAGACTGTATAGCAAAAGATCAGAAAAAGATTCTTTAATTGATAGTAAAATAAGGACTTGAAATTATTTTAACCAGACTGTTAAAGAAAACTCAGACTGCTTGGATCTCAACAGAACTGCCAGAAACTGTTTTCCTCACACTGGTTAAAGACAGACCAATTAAGAAAATGCAAAACGGTTGATGTTAGATAAAGACAGTGACACTTCAGATCTACCATAAACACATTTCAAGATAATGGTATTCAGATTTCAAGTTTCGGAAAATGGAAGCATTTGTTCCATGGACACAGTAGTAAAAACACTAGCTAAATTAATCTCCAAAGAGAAGGTCTTGTCCCTGAAGATCCATTCTGTCCTTTACATCTTATCAATTTACTGGTGAAAAGAGGAATAGTATGAAGATAGGCTCTTATCTCTTATCTTGTGGGAGTGTAGGAGAGAGCTGAATGCAGAGTGAAAACTAAGGAACAAAATCATCAATCTTATGTATGTGGAGATTAGTGCAGGCGGCAGATTATCACGTCTGGAGGAAGAGTCGCCAGTGGCTGTCAGAGAAGCAGGTTTAGGGAGGAAAACCAGAGTTCAAACTATCTGGGTGGTGAGGGAAAAAAGTGATTCCTTGCTGACTATTAATTATCTGGGACTTTCTATTCCCATTTTATGAAACTTAAAAAGATGAAAATTTGAACCCATTTATATTCATTTTCTTTTTTGCCAATTAATTAATGAGTCTCAACTTAGTAAGACACTGCATTATTAATGAAGTATTTCTAGTACAAGATATACATAAATACATAATTTGTTGCTATTTTTCCAATTGTTTACCACAAATATATTCATTATATTTATAATAATTTGGTGCACTATGTTAAAAAAAAATCAATGTCTTGTTCTTAAAAGATTATATATACACTTTTCTATAGAAAGTAAAACAATAATGTTTGGTTATTTATTTTACGTAAAGGGATGGGTAAACAACATTGATTATTACATATTTTAGTATAAAAATGTCTCTAAAAATCTAGTTAACACTTTCTTAAAATCTAAGGAACTCGGTGGTCAAATTTGTAAAACTTCTTGGGGGCCTTTATACTGAACATATATGTTACTTATAGTAATTTAAAGTATTGTTATTTCATTTAATGCTAATACACAGGATTATCTTTCCTTGCCCAAGAGAATAATCTGATAATTTTTATTACCTTCAACTGTAGGGTAGAATGACTGTAGGTTGGACTAAGAATGGTTTATTCTTCCAATGAGGCAGTATGTGGCGTTGTGTGATATAGTAGTCTAATTGTGATGATCATATTTATATCATTTTACTCAAAGTATAATTCATTGGTCTGCTCTCATGGTTCTGTTTGTGCACCTTATTGCCATGGTTTTAGAGACCTGAAGGATACATACATTTTCTCTTATTTTTGTACCCATTTTATATCAATGGTTGCCCCCATATAAACATGTATATGTCTTTCTCTATAAGGGACTAACACATTTAAAGGTGGGAAGTGATCTGTTTGTTCAGCACTTGCTTATGAGAGCTATGACAGATATTTTACATGTCAATATTTTCCTTAGCTAGTAAATAGTAGACATGCAGCATGCATTGAAGAAAAGTGAAGAAAAGCATCCTAATATATTGCCTCTAATGCTAAGGCTGCAAAACATTTGTTTGATTACACAGAAATACACACACACAGATGCACACACACACATATCAGTAGAATACCCAGGACTATTCATATAATTACATAATTTGTGGACCCAGTGAAGAATGAAAGGACAGATGAAAATTAGTATCCTCTTGTTTGAGTTTGAGTTTTGGTTACTCATGAGGCTAAGTCGGTTTTATGTGTCATTGACCATTTTGTGCTCTGTAACTTGCCTGTTGATGTCCTTTATATTTTGTGTTGAAACTTTTTATTGTTTATTTATATTACTTCACAATATTATTATAAATGCTACTTGTCTCATATGTATCACAAATATTTTCCATTATTTTTTAGCTTTTAGCTGTATTTTTTTTCTTGTACAAATGTGTCATTTTTTGATTGTAAAGGTAACGTGCTTTTTTAATGTAGAAAATCTGTGAAAATACTTAAAACACAAAGTGAAAACAAAACAAACAAACCCCTCCCCCCTGTGAATTGCATCATCTGGGGGGGAAAAGAATAAAAACTCTGAAAAATAACTTACTTATAACGATCCACAACAACAAATTATTTCTTTAACAATTTTTTATCTCCAATCCTCCCCTTTCCATTTTGCTTTTCCAAGGCTACATGTCACAGTATTTATCTTTACCTCTTTCAAATCTTCAGAAAGTAAATAAGATCATGTTAAATGAACTATATAGACCATAGAAAACAACCCGGGGGCCACTTCATGGTTCCCTGCGCACTTAGCATGGAATGGATATGAGATTCTGCAAATGAGAGCTGGAAGGGAGTCAGCATCATACGAGGTCCCTCTTCAGAACTGTACTGGTATTAAGTCATTGACCCTATAGCTTGCACCCACCCTTCTGTACTCAGCTGTATGATCCTGGGGCTGATTCTCTGCAGCTCAGGCTTCTCCTTCGCCAATAGGGGTGCTAGAGGGAGGCTGCAAAGGTGGAGGGATAAAAAGGGATCTGCTCTGTCCAGCTGGTTTCCTATCAGTTTATTTCAGCTTGCAGCTCCTATGATTGCCACTCCAAAAGAAGTAGTTCCCTTCCACAGCAGCAAGAGAACACAGTTTTCAATTTTCCCGACACTCACAGAAGTAACTTTTCTGGACTCTTTTTCAAAGATCGGATCTTGGCCCTACCAGGCCCCTTTTCCCTGCTCAGCGACATCAGCTCCAGTTGCTGCATACCCCTTCCTCAGAGGTCTGAAGCCAAGCTCCTCAGGCCTTTCTTCAAAATTTCTAAGTTTTAATGATTAAACTAGTCTCTTCTTTCCTCAACCTTAGGAGTGGCAGCTTCTGCCAGCATTGTGACTTCCATAACTGTTTGTTTTTTTGTCTTATAGCCATAACTTACTTCCTATTAACAATGCATTAGTATAATACATTTCTTCCTCTAAAGAACTGGTGTGACTTCTATTTGATCGATGCAGATGTGTTTCTAGAATCTATATCAATAAATGTCGCTCCTTTCTCTTCAGATCACTTGAATTGTCTTGCTATTTCTCCTGTATCATTTTTATTCTTGTTGGCCAGGCTTTCTTGTGATTTTCATGTTGATAAATGACTACCAATCCGTAATCGACTGCTGATTTTTATCTGTTTCTTTAACTATATTCTTGAAAGCATGTAAAGGCACAGTGAACACTGCATTTTATCCTAGAGCAGTAGGCTTTTCCTTTATCCCTTCTTTCACTGTTGGCACTGTCACTGTAATAACTCCTCTCACCATTATGAGTTGAAACTCTTAACCAAAACACTCATAATAACTTGCACAAATAAGCAGCCACGGTGAAGGAAACAGGCTACAATAATAACTTTAGCAATCGGTGGACAGCAAAATCAACCATAAGTAAAAGCAGAAGCAGGAAGAGATTGGGAAAGGTTTGCCTTTATATACACATAGAATGACATTACTACCTTGGTTTTAGGTGTGGTAAAAGTAGGGTTGTATAACTGGGAAATTGACCACAAGTTCTGTTGAAACTGTTGTGTGTGAGTTGAATTGAGCCTTCAAGCAGAGATGTTAATTTGGCATTTAAACATAGATTTCTGGGGCACAGGACAGGGGTCAAAACAGATGATAAATGTATATGTACATTTCATCAAGTACTTAACTAAGCACAGCTATACTAAATGACTATAAATGGTATATAATGTATTTTCTATACTGATTTCCAATGCCTTGCAAAAAAGAAACTGCTGGATTGGTTCAGCTCTGGTGCAGCTTGAACTTCACTTTCTTTGCCCACACTTGGTGCTTTTCCTCCTAGGTATACCATAATATTTTCATTTATATCAGCCCATTGTGGATTTTTGTGGGGTTTTTTTAGTCAGGCCACTATTTTACTTGACTAAAGAAAAAAATTTCAATTTCTTGACATAGTATGATTATTAATAGTATCACCAAAGAGATATTTCTTCTTTTGATAATGTGTGATATAAGCTTTTGTTATTCGAGCATTAAATTTTATTTTTTTGTGAGTTCAGCTTGGCTATGTAATAACGATGTCTCCCTTGTGCCTCTGGTTTTCCCATGCTGGATGACAGAGTAAGGTTCTGAGCATTTCCAGTGCATAAGAAAGTAATTTCTTGAGTGAATCTCAACTGAAAAGCAATTTCTCTTATTGACCAGGAATATGAAAGTCACACTATTTTATCTGTTTTATTGTTTAAATTCCACGTGTGCAGCAATCCTCTATTTTGCTATGTAATCACTTCACATAGTAAAATGTGGACTCTATTATCCACAAATCCAGGGCAAATAAGTCTCAGCAGTAGTTAAGCAAATTTACACGGTGATGGTAAACTTGTAGAAGTCATTAACCATGAAGAGTGATCACAGTTCAAACATTCCGGTAGCCTGTTCTGTTTCCAGGTACTAAAAAAGGCAATTTGAAAAAAAATTCTTGACAATGTAAGAGAGCTAATAAGCTCTCTGATTTAAAAAAAAAAAAAAGGATGTGTTATTTCCTTATAACAGCTTCGTGAAAAGTATCACTAGTTTTCTTTTATCCACTCTTTATCATTTAAAATTCCCCTTGGTTGTAAGTTAAAAATTAAAAATATTGGACCTAATTATGACCTACACACATGAACACATACCCTAACCCCATTACAAAGACATACTTTTAAAGATGTCAATTTAGTTACCATTATACATCAGAAAATTTCTCCCCACTTTTATTAATCAGAATTTTAATAGGTGACAATAGACAATAAACTTTATTATATCTAGTCTAACTTCTTCAGAAAATCAAGATAGTTTGTACACAAGATACATTGTATTTGAAAAACTAATTCATAGCTGCAAAAATGGACTTAGGTTCTTAAGAGGGTTTTGTATTTGTCAATACAATAAGAAAAATCATGTAATATATAGTGTATAATGTGCTTGCATTTTTAAATTATTATAGTTTATAAAAATAAATATGAGTCAAAACACTTGACTAGGACATTGCATGCTTTATTTTAAAATCAAATAATTATAAATCAAGTAGAGCACATTGTGTAGAGCATGTTGTAATTTTTGTGCAATAACACAAAAGCTGCAGTGGGGTAAGAGTGTTGAGTGAAACATCACTCCTCTGTGAGTGTGTGTAAGAATATAAATAAAAATACTTTTTTAAATTTCAGTGTCATGATATAGAAGGTCTGATATTTATAGATCCCTGGATAAAAGAGACACGGCACATTTGTATCTTGCAAACTTTTTAAAAATTTTTTGCTTTTTATTTGTAACTATTTTGCAATATGTTGATTTATTTTTTCAGATTTTGAATGGTTGGCGATTGCAGTATTCTGTTGAAAATAATATGAGGCTTTCAAATCCCCAGATTATCCTTATCACAAGAAAGATAACCTTTCTTTCCTCTTAAATTGCTATTCACTATTATTTGATATTTACCTGCACTGCTGTATTTTGACAAATCTGGCGTTCTGCCATGTTCATATTTCTTTTCCATAAGGTGTAATGTTGGAGAGCAAGGTACTATTCCCTTAGCTTTGATCCATTAAAAAAGAAAGAGGAAAAAAAATTGAAACATTTTGAAAACTGTGATCCAGAATATATTTTAAATTATTTTCAGGGATATACCTAGAATTGAAGAATAAAGAAATAACAAAGGTCAACAATTATAAGTCATATTTGTGAGTGGATATCTAGTGTTTTTTAGAAAATAATTTACTTAAAATATGTCATATTAAAATCCTTTCATTTTTAAAAAAAAAAATATATATATATATATATATATATATATCTTGATTGATTTCAGAGAGAGGAAAGGAGAGGGAGACAGAGAGATAGAAACATCAATGATGAGAGAGTCATTGATTGGCTGCCTCCTGCATCCCCCCGACTGGGGATCGAGCCCACAACCCGGGCATGTGCCCTGACCGGGAATTGAACCCCGATCTCCTGGATCCTAGGTCGATGCTCAACCACTGAGCCATGCCCGGCCGGGCTCCTTTCCTTTTTTAATGAGACAAATGGACATTAATTAAATTTCTAATAAAAATATGGTATTGGTTATAGAAACTATTGTTAATGTAAAGGCAAAGTATTAGAATATATAGTCTGTCCCAAAAGGCTTTTCCCAAATGTGAAAATATTTAAATATGTGTTTTTCAAATTTGATGATTATATTAGAATATTTAATAAATAGGGCAGTAAAGTATCCCTTACTCTCCAAATATTTACCTTTCTGTTTTTTGTCTTTGGAAATTATTACAGACTTTCCTAAAATTCTGTCATCAATTTTGACAAAATGTCTATTATGTTCTGCACTTTCTGGAGTTCAGCTATATTGACAGATGTCAAATTGTGGAGGTCCCAGTAGAGAGGCAAACACAAAGATGAATCCTACTACCTGAACTTGCTAAGGATCTAATCAGGAGAGTATATAGGGGAGGGCCACACAGTCACAAAGGTGTATATTTTAAAATGCTTCCAAAAGCCATAATCTAATATTTTTATTTAAATATATGTGTATTTTTTGAAAAATAAAAATTTTTGAAAAATAAAAAAACTGAATATACAGGGGAAATCTTCAACACTCCCACACATCAACAATAAGTGTGTTAATATAGTCAAAGATAATGATAGTCCAATAATTGTGTCAGAAAAATACTTAAAATGTCATAGCCTCCAGTGGCTTTGTCTCATGCAACATGGTGCCTTGCTGCGGTGGTTTTGGTGAAGGTAGAGAATACACATTTGACACAGTCAGTTGATCAATGCATAAATTACCTGGATTGTAAATTATCCAGAGGTTGAGAGCTCTCTTTCTATCACCAGACACCCGACTGTTATGTGTTATGTGTTATGTTCATCATACCTTCTTAAAAGAATGAATAAATGGTGACTCCATTAGGCACAATACTAAAGTGACTCCCCGAGTGGACATGGGCCCTACCCTGTGAGTGTTAGTGAACCACCGAATGAGATAAGATGCTGCTCCTGTGGTTATGCTACATTGTACCGCACAGCTGACTTTAAGAAAGGAAGATTATCTTAATTTTATTAAGCTCTTAATATCATAATTACATGAGCCCTTTAAAAGCAGTGTTTCCTCCTGCTGGTGGCAAAAACAAACAAATCAACAAATAAAACCATTATTATCTTATGGGAAAAATATTTTGAGGCCACTTAATCAATGTTATATTCTGTAACTATTACAACTTAAGTTACCTGTGTTGCCCATTCTGTCATTTAGAACAGACAGTCCTGATTTAACTCACAAATGTTTATGATGTCTAATTTGTACTCCCCAGAGGACCTAGTAAAAATTTCCAAAAGTAACTGATTATAAAGTACTTATATCAAGCTACTATGAAAGAAATGACAAATATTTATTTCAGATGCAGATATTCATATACAATTGAGACATATACACTTACAAATAATCTTGATAAAATTTTTAAAGTTTAAAACATTAGTATTAAATGTCATAGATGATAAACTCATGATAAAATCTTATATGTATTTACATAAGGATAATATACAGGTATATATTTTTGAATAATAAAGCATGAATGTCTCTAACTAACTTTCTCGACTTTCCTGTCTATAATTTCCTATTGAGAATTTATGGTTCTGTCCCTCACTAAATACTGCTAGTTTGACAGCCACCTGTTCTGCTGTCTTTCTGTTGAGATGATATGCAGTGGCATTCGGCAGCTTACACTCATGAGATTGATGATATTATTATTCAGGATTTTTTGGAAGCTCTTAGGTTATAAGCTAGATGGAAAGGACAAATCTGCCCAGCCTGTTTCCTCAGTACATGTTTTCATAACTATAAAAGTCATCATGCTCTCCGAGGGGCTGTGTTCTTTTATGGAGACTGATTTGACAAGCTGCAGAAAATTTTCTATGATGTTTGGACTCCTGCTTTCAAGGACTGAGGTGGACTTTTAATAGTGTTTTGCTGTGTGTGTTTTTTAAAAATTTTTTCTTCCTCAGTATGTTTAAGATCAGTGTAATCCTAAAGTGCTTTTATCCTATTTCATGAGTGCTATTCCATTTCCTTATTTTGAGAGATTCTTAATATTTTCCAATTGTATCTATAATAGTTTATAATCATGACCAGGTTACTCTTTTTTTCTGTAAACCTTGCCTTGCCATTGAATCGATAGCAGTGGGCTTGAGATTCCCTGATTTATTATTTTTTAAATCTGTGTTTCCTTCTACACTCTAAAAGATGTTTAAAAGTCTGAAATAGATCGCCACATACAGTGTTAAAAAGCTTCATTTTCCTATATACTTGGTTTTCTTTCACTCTTTGTCTGTTGCATCAGTTCCTGAATTTTATCTTACCTTTTTCTCTCCTTCCTTGGCTCAATGTCTTAACAATACTACAAATGCAAGTTATATCCTGAAGCTCTCAGTCATGTTTCCCAAATTCTCAGATGCCACTTGGCTTTTTCATCATATATCTATTGAGTAGTGTTTCAAAAAGTCTTTGTTCTATATGGCATCAACAAAATAATACTTCAACTTATGGACACTAAGTTAATTTGTGATATAAAATAATTCATTAAGAAAATCAAAGGTATAAAGAATGGAGTCATTAACTTGGTCAGAGCATGCAAATGGCTCTACTTTAGGGAAGATAACATATGATATCCTGTTCCACTAACTTTCAGAGTATTAATTGCTCATAAATGTTCATGAATTTATGAGTCACGTTAATGGACTTGTTTAAACATGCACAAATTATTCACTATTTAACTACCAGTAATTATGCTGCAGACTTTTCATTTCATACTTCTGCATATTTATGTGAACTAACCAATTTGAGGTCTTGTCATTGATTCAGAATTCTGCATTTAAATATAAGGAAAATAGTTACTATAATTATTGTGATTCACCATTTCTTTATTTTCAAAGCAAGGAAGAATGCAAGATGTATTAGATGATTTGTATGTAATCAGTGACAAGTATGAATATATTTCAAACTTTTCCTGTGTGTATAAAAATTGCTTAAAATTTGTATTGTTGCCCATCCAACATTATTTACATGGTTATTATAAATGTTTAAAGGATATATTTTGAGAAAAAAAGCATGTTAAATGTTTAAAAAAACAATCTATTGAATTGCTAATTAGAGGATATTTTTTAAATATATATTTGCTTCCGTACATGCCAAAAATTATTTCAAAATTTTACTCCTGTTTTAAAAACCTCATGTTTATAATTAAATGTTTCTAAAAAAAGCAGTTTTGAAGAGCATAAACATAAATGTTATATTTATGGTCATTTTTATTAAGGGTCAGCCATATGTAATAGTTGATATAACCTAAAGCCATAAGAACAGTTAGTCCTGTGTACGACATTATTTTACTACGTGCACTATTCATAATGTACAGACTACCTGAAAGGTTTTTTTGGTGGGGCTAGGGGGTATTGTTTGTATACATTTTTAAAGACAACAAATCTTTGGAAATCTGAATTTGAAACACTTTAGTAATCATAGATCTGAAGGAAGAAAAACCAGCCTGATGACTTCTGCTGAGAACACTGCTGCACAGGACGGTGCTACTCTGTATCATTAAATTATAGCCAAATGCTCAGAATGGTTTCTGTCCGCATGCCTTGAAACAGGTGTCAGCTAAGGGATTTCTTTCATTAGTCCCTTAATTTTTTATTTTTTTTTTAATCGTTAACCTCCTGGAACACAAGCCTGATAACTTCTGGCTCCTTCTATTGTAGCTAGTATTCAGTAAAAGCAGATGCATATCATCAAAGAAATCTGTATCTGAGGCAGGTAGCTGTGTTTTAAAAAAAGCATTGAATGTCAACAGCTACAACATTGTATTCCTGAACCAATTATATGCAGGACAGGTATTATTCCATTGCCCCCTGTTTTAATAGACCTAAAAGAATATAAGCTCTTTAATTAGAGAATTTTGTTTAAAAATATGACGCCATGTAGAATATGAAACATCTAGCAATTAATAGTTATTTTTTAAATATTTAAAATAAAATTTCCAGTTTCAATAAAAACTCCTTGAGAGCAAAGAATTTTTCTTGCTTTCTCTGCACAGTATTTCTATCACAATGCATGCAAACAATAGCTATTTTTGAATTAAACAATTAATTTCAGTGTGTTAATAAGTGCTTCTGATAATTACTTGAGAGTTTGATATAGACCTTTATTCTACCAACCTTAGATTTTGTTTAACAAGTGCTATGGTCTGCATGTTTGTGTCCCTCCCAAAATTCATATGTTGAAATTCTAATACCCCATGTTATGGTGTCAGAACATAGGGACTTTGGGAGGTGCTTAGGCCTAGAAGGCGGAGCCATCGTAAGTGGCTTTAGGGCCCTTGTAAGAGATCCCCATGTGAGGACGCAGTGGGAGTGTGTTGGCTCTAAACCAGGAAGAGGGTCTCACCAGGACTTGACCATGCTGGTGCCCCGGCCTTAGAATTCACGGCTTCCGGAACTGTGGGAAATGTTTTAGCTGTTTATAAGTAATCCAGCCTGTGATATTTTGTTTTAGCAGTCTGAATGAACTAAACGGAAGGTATTTCCCATTTGCACGCCTTCCAGATCCCAGATTTTGAGCATACACTATTCTTGAATGTTCAGCAATTTGTCACTTAAATATAAATACTACACAATATTGTCTATGACACATTTTTATTTTTCAATATCCAAAGCGGTAAACTGTAAAATGAGGATAAGGTAAAGACAATAATGCCTGCTAACGTCTTGGATTGTGACACTTATCTATAATTGTTCTTGGTATTTATGTGCCTTTTTTGCTTACTGTTTTTACTTAGAGGTAGAAGGAACAGAAATTGAGATTTTTCCACTTGTCGTTCCAAAATAATTGATTAGGAGACTAAGGAAGAGATTCTGTCAGTTATGACTTATTACTATTCCTATATAATTCTGAGACATGGGGAAGCAGTCAAGGATGGGCCTGCAGTCCCTCTGCATCCACTTCGGGTACGGAAGTGTAGTCTGTGCCTTCTCCTCATTTAATATTGGGTCATGGAACCAGGCCATCATATTGTGAGGAAGCTCAAGCATCCCTGTGGAGAGACTCACATAGAGAGGGACAGAGGCCCATGGAAGTTGCTCATTCTAAGCTCCCAGTGGACGGCCTCAATTTATCATCCTTGTAAGTGACTCTTCTTGGTAGTGGCTGTTCCAGCCCCAGTAGAGCTATATCACATGTCACACTGATGCCACAGGCAGCAGAGACAAGACATACTGCCGGGCCTTGCCCAAATTGAAGATTTGTAGCTAAAATGAAATTAATGATTGTTGTTGTTGCAAGCTACCATATTTTGGAGCAATAGATTATCAGAACACCTTTATCACATCATCTCCATAATCCACTACTATGACTACTGGATCGTGGTGACCCATTCATCGCCAGGGATTAGTATCAGTTCAGAGCCAGTATGTATTAATTCTAATAAAGGATCATATTTCATTTTCTCTGATGCAGCCATGTGTTAAATGGCTACAAGTACTTTGGAGGAAGCTTGTGGAAAGCGTATAGACTAGTGGCTGCATTGCAGAAGTGACTAAGTTTTCCCTTTCATTGAGGGGCTCTGGGCCTGTAAACAGGTTTGCATCTGAAATAATTAAGAAGCCATAAATCCTTTTATATCAATTCATATTTAGTATCTGCTCATCAGGCATAGAATGTATCCACCCATATATGCCAAGAGATTTTTTAATACGTTGCCCACCCATCAAAATACTTTACGGACTCATTTTTCCTGAAGGGTAAGCACCACAACGACCCCTGTAATACTTGAAAATCCCAGTAATCCCATGGAGGCAAGAGCATTCATTTTCATGTCAAATTCTCCCATAACCTCCTGACCTCAAAGGCAGCCAGCACAGAGCTTTCCAGACATGCTCAAGCACACACATGTCAATACGCTGATGAAGGAAATATCTGTATCAAAGGTACAGTTAAGGGATGGCCGAGGAGTTTGAACATTCTACACGCCCATCTCCCTGAGTCTTTGTACCTCTTTTACATTATTTCATGGAAGTCCTGACATTTCAACCTCACAGACTGCCATCAAATATTCAGTCCTAGCTTCATAGCCAAGATGGCAGAACATTACCACCACTCTAAGGTGCTAATATGAATCCTGGATGAATCAATGTGTATTGCATTAATTGTTTGTTTGTTTTTGTTTTGGTAGGTGTGTGTGTGTGCGCGTGCAGAATAACAAATTACCACAAACTCAGTGGCTTAAAAAACACGCATTTGCTACCTCAAGTTTTCCAGGGGTCCTCTGGTTCCCAGGTTCTCCTAGCCTATGGCTGGAGGCTGCCCTCAGGTTCTAGAGGAGACCGCAGTCCCCTGCCATGTGGCCCACTCCAGCGTCCCAAGTTAGTTCATAACATGGCATTTTTCAAATCAGAAAAGAGAATCTCCTGTGTTCCAGTATGCTAACATGAATTGTCATATAACATAACTTAATCAAAGGTAACCCCCCTCACCTTTGTCACATCATATTGTTTAGACACAAGTCCAGCTGCCCACCACATTCAAAGGGAGGGAATTTTACCAGAGTAAATGACTGGGGCTCACCTGAGGGGGTGGCTGCCACACTATTCATCAATTAAAGGTTTTCTTCTTAACTAGAAACAAAAAGAAAGTAATTCTTTGAAGAAATAAATGAATTCAATAAAATACTAACAGTTTTATATATTGTATTACGTGTGTTTTATATTCATTTGAACCTTAGAAATTATAAATTTATATGCACATTTTAGAAAACAAAGGTGTCTAATTTTCTGTAAGAATAATCTATGGAGTGTTAATTGCTTCTAATTTTTTATCAATATACATTTATAATATATAAACCGTGAAAACAAAAATGAAAATCTGATTAGATCAGCAGTTACTGGTTTCTATTAGATTTTCTCTGGTGTTTTGTTCCAACAGTATATTTCTCTCTGGCTCTTGACATATAGTTTATTTCAATCCTAAAACATCACATATTTTAGCAGAAGTTTAAAATAGTTATCTTCCAGTTAGGATGCAGGCAGTGATGGATGCAAGTTGGTTCCCTGGGGACCTTGTTAGAGAAAATCACTCATATGTTCAGTGAGTATTTGAACAAATGGACCTGCTGTTCTACCTAATGTTAATGTAATTCCTTGATATATGGTCACTGTGTGTGACAACTGATACTGTCACTTAGTTCATAAGCATAACATTTCTAAACTCAAGTCATAAAAGATGCATAGTAATGCTTCTCTAGGGGGTTATCATAAACAAGACAAATAAATAAAAATTTCTGGTCTAGGCAGTCACTCAAAAATAAATGCATGCCCATAACTAAGGAAATTAAGACAATATCCCCTTTCTTTATATACACATATATTTGTATTAAGGAATTGTATTAAGCCTTCGTTGGGCATTTTTCCTGGATGGATTTTATTTTTCAGGCAACAGATGTTTCATTGAAGGGCTTTGTTGCTGTAGGTAGGACTATCTAATCATTGGAGAGTATGAATCTATTTATGGCTTGTGTAAAGCTGCCAAAAATAACTTTAATCTGGTCTTCATGACCTAAAATGAAGCATTTCCGTTGATATTCATAAACAAAATAATTCTAAAAATTCCAGGAGGCATGTTTGTGGATTAAGCCTAGTAGCTGATTAGGTGCTTAATGCAAAAGCTGAAAATAAATATCAGTGTACATTTTTAACAATACATAATCTCCCCAGTGGCATTCTTTAAATGGATCCAAATAACAGTTAAAATCATTCCAAAATGGAAAAGTTTTCTAAAATGTACTACAAAGACATTATCTGACTGATTAACACCACATTCAGTTTTCAAATAAGAAACCATAAAGTAGTCTAATTTTACCTACATTAATAAAAGGCAATAGCTACTGATTAAACCAAAAATGTTAATAGTTCAAAAACTAATGGTGTTTGTCATTAAGTTTGATTTGTTTACTGAATTTAAATAAGCATTTTTTTGAATTATTTTTATTGGGATGACATTGGTTGATAAGATTATATAGGCTTTAAATGTACAACTCTATGATGCCCCATCTGTATATTTCATTGTGTGCCCAACTCCCACAGTCAAATCTTCCATCACCATGTATTTCATCCCCTTCACCCCTTACTACACACCACCCCCCTTCTCTCTGGCAACTACCATACTGTTTTCTCTGTCTATGAATTTTTGTTTGTTTTTCTTGTTTGCTCATCTAGTGCTTTCAGTTATATATCTCACATATGAGTGAAAGCATATGGTCCTTAACTTTTTCTGTCTGACTTCTTTCGCTTAGCATGATATTCTCAATATCCATTCATGATGTCACGAGTGGCAACATTTCTTCAATTCTAGGAATTGAGTACATTACCACAGATCAATGTCAAAGTCTAACGAAAAACTTGCCTTTGTATTAATTGATTACCTGTTTTACCTTTCAAATGAACGCATTATAGTTATTGTCACAAACATAGACACTGCAGCACATTCACTCTGATTTTAAAATTGTTTCTCCTAAATATTGGAGAATTAAATGTGCTCAATTAGATTTCAGTAATCTGTCACATTAATAAATGGCTGTTTATGTAATAAAAATTTATATGTAAAATATAAAATAATCACGAGGCAAATATAAAATTCTGACTAATCTCATTATTTAGAACACTAAATATATATAATTTAAATTTGACTTTTCTAAATTCCCAATTTAATAAAAAAGAGGTATTATTATTGAGTAATAAAACTAAAAAATACTATTTGAATATTTCATACTTATAATATGTATGTGATATTTACAAATATTTAAATGATGCATGTGAATACATAAGTATGTGAATAACTATATAAATTACATATATTTAAATTATATTAAAATAGTATGATTAATATTGTGAACTTCAATTGCATTTTGTTTGAGTAATTATCATGACTGTGTTCCTTCTATTACTAACGTTTGAAGTTGAGACATGTTTCTCATGGTTTATTATATTTCTTTTTTCTTTCTTATCTGATACACACACACACACACACATATATATATACATAATGTAAGAATACTTTTTTCTGACAACTAGATGCAATTATAAAAATATCCCAGGACAACCAGACCAGGGATATTTAAAGTTCATTTTCAATATAAAAGGTATGACTCTTCAGGTATAATATGGAGAGGTGGGGATTAAATTAAGAAAAATTAAATTATTTTACAAAACAAATGAATAGGATTTTTAAATAAATAACTGGCATCTCTGAAAGATGAGGTTAGAGGACAGGTTTCTGGTTGGAGAAGAAAGGACCCTGAAATACGGTGGATGACTGAGGTCAGATAGAAAGGGAGGCAGTGAGAATTTCCTGATAAAGGAGAGTCTAAAAACTTGTCAAGGAAGACATAAGGCTAACATCAGATTTAGTAAAAATGTTATGGCTCATGAAAGCAAAAATTATGTTTATTTCAATCAAATATATAGTAAGGAAAATGGTTGTCATATAAATTGTCATTTGAAACATTGAAGTTAAAGAATTTATACAAGATACCCTACCAAATGAAATAATGCAAGATCTATAAATTAGAATGTAAAACCCTAGCCCTGTCCATCTCTTTGCTAACTTCCCTGAAGAGAATAATGTTAACAGCATGGTGTATATCCATTTATGTAATTTTCTATATTCCAACTACATGCATAAAATATTTGAAAACATATATTTTTGTATTGTTGGTTGTTTCATTTTATAAAAATAGAATCGTATTTCAAGCTCACAGTTGCATATATGAAAACCTCGGGACAGGGTGTATTTCAGGATTTAAGAAAGGTGGTATGATGCAGGTAACTCAGCAGGCTGTGTGCACTGTCTCAATCAGACACATCACTATGACTGCAGTAAAGCATGTGGAAATCCACACTAAGTAAAGCAAATAAATATTAGCAGTAAACTTATTATAGCCCATGTTAGGTTTTTTTGGCAAATGAGTTTACGATAAATTACGTCATTGGGGGGAAATTCAATTTTCAGAACTTTGCAGAGAGGTTTTGAAGTGTAAATAAGGCATTGTGAACCTGCAGATATTGCTCTGCAACTGGCTTTTCTCACTGCATCATGGGAAATCCTGCCTGTTGAATGTAGATTTTAGAAATTATTTACGTAGTATTACAAAGTTTAATTAAAGCATGATTTATTTAGCATTTCTCTGTTTATGGGCATTTAGAACATTTTTGTTGTTTTGTTGTTTTAGACAAAGATGGATTATCTATGTTAGTTTAAAAGTAATATTTATTTTGAAAATATTTATCTAAGTCATTAGACAAGTAATTTGGAAAGGTCTATGTTTTAAGTAATTAGAAATGATTTTTTAAATACCACTTGTATGCCTTTATCTCAGTTCAAGAATTGAACTGATCTGAAATAGGCTTTAATCCCTATGAGATCAGGTCCATTTCCATTGCACCCTTAATACTTTGGTGAGGACCTCTGGGCTCCCAGCCCCCAGGGTGCAAAGTTTACCAGGGTCCCCAGAAGGCCATGACACTAACTTGGGCTGCCTAGCCCCAACAAGGTTGGCACAAAGAACTCTGTCATGCTGGTGGTGCTTTATTTTTTAGCTTGTCTAGTGGTTGTTTGGGTGTTCACTTTCAAATTATTTAGATATGCAGTTGTGATTGTAACTCTTTTTGGACGTGTAGAATACATTAAAAAAACAACTTAGAAATCATTTACCAGTGAAAGTTATTAACTCAAGTTATATCTAATAGGATTACATGTGTAAAGCTTTTCAATTTAGTTTTAATTATATTTGTGCAATAAAATATGTAAATGTTTTAATGAAAGTATTAGATTTAGTTTAATTCTCAATCATTTGCAGTTTTTAAATTGAATCATGTTAAATAAGCAAAGGTTGACAGAATCTTTACTTAGTACTTCTACATTAAAATTAATAAGTAAGCCAATGTGGTGATCCAAAATAGTACAAATTTATACTACATGACATAAACAGTGATACAGTGCCACATAAATTCCATAGAATTATTCTATTTGGGAATCCATTTCGTATAACAAGTGATGATATTTGTGACTCTGATTAATTTTAGAGAAACTGTGGCTGAGAATGTGATTGAAGGTTTTCTATGAAACAAATGTACATTTTATTTATTTTTTATTATTTTATTGAATTAATTGGAATGACATTGATTTGCAAAACTATACAGGTTTCAAGTGTACAACTCAATAAAACATCCTCTACACACTGCATCCTGCACCCATTGCCCCAAGCAAATTGTCTTTCTGTCTCCATCCCGCCCCCTTTGCCTACCTCCACCTACCCGCCCCCCCCTTTCCCTCCGGCCATCACCACACTGTGGTCTGTGTTGTGTGTTATGCGTATGTGTTTGTTGGCTAATCCCTTCACCTTCTTTCATCCAGCCCCTCAACCCCCTCCGGTCTGACAGCTGTCAGTCTGTTCCATGTGTCCATGCCTGTTTCTATTTTGTTCATTAGAGTCCGCATATGTGACATCATATGGTGTTTGTCTTTCTCTGTCTAGCTTATTTTGCTTAGCACAGAAGATTTTGTTTTCATTCCAGTGTTTTATTGACAAAGAAAGAAACAACTCCTCTTTAAAGAGGGCATTAAACTAAGGGTAAAAGTTCTTAATCAGTCATTTAAAGTTAATATTGCTAGGCCACTTTTGAATGCTGTTATTGAATAGCCCATGTGAAAAACATTGTATTTTCTCCTCAATTACATTGTTTTAAATACTTTCTTAAACCATATCAGATATCAGTTACTATAGCTGGATTTTTAACATGGTGAAAGGCAATTTTTTATAGCTTGTTTTTGCTACTTAAATTGCATTTAGTGCTTTAGAAAGAGTGTGAGCAGAGCAGACCAGAAACGTATACACTGAAAAAACAAATACAATTTCTGAAAACATTTTTTTTCCCAAGTGAAGTACAGGCAGTGAGACATTTCAACTCAAGACTAAATGTGCTTTTAAACCATCACAAGTGTCTCAATTCCAGCACACCAAAATTCAAAAATGGATATCTAAGGGTTTTCTTCTTTTTTAGTTTCTTGGCTCCAAATCTCAGCAGAACAAATCTGAATTTATATGGTAATATGGCTTGTTTTCTGTTCATTCTCTGATTATATCCTACAACTACTTGTATTTCCTCTTCTGTATCCACTGGGATAGTAACTAAGGGAAATGCTGCTGACTGTAATAAACAAGCAAAGCTATTTGATTCTTAATGGGAAAATTTGAAACCTTTATAATGATGGAATAAGGCCCTCAATGGTCACCATTTTCGGGGAATCACCTGGTGCAGTATATTGAGATTTTAGAAGGAACCGTGAGAACACATTGTAGCAATTCAGTATATTAGCCTTCTTAGAGATAAGGGTGTTTGTAAAAATTTAATAGCAATCTTTTTAGAAAACAGAAATGTGCATTATTTTTAATAATTAAAAATAACAATGTTAAATAAATAGTCACTATATAACAGAGATTTTTCATGGAGTTTTAATAACTTTCTATCATAAACAAAGATTCATGAGCTCCTAAGTGAGTGGATAATCATTTTTGGAAGGTTCAACTTTAAAACTTGGAAAAATTATACAAATCATCTGCTTGTTTGCCTGTGTTACTCTCTTGGGTAAAGTCAATTTATAATAAAATGCAAATAAGTGACGTAAGAGAAATTATTATTGCTAAGTCTCAAGTGACATGATAAAATAACACAGAATTGAAATGTTTCATTAATATAACAAATGATTTTAAAATGCTTTTATAATATTTGGAAACCTTTTTTACAACATTGTTAAATCAATGGCATTAATCCGTCAAGTACATAGCAACTACTCTCATTTTGAATTTGCTATCAAGATGAAGGGGGGGAGGAATAAAAGAGAAAAAGGCAAAAAATGTAACTTTAAAGACTGTCATTGTAACATGGGATGAATAGGTAATTTTATCTTCTAAGTCTTCTAGCTTATGCAGAACTTCTGTGTCAGTTTAATAGTCTTGCTTTCAAATTCTGTCGTGTAGTAGTAACTGCTCTCTCCCAGTCTGGGCTATTTAATGTTTTCTACATTTGTGCAAAAATAAAAGGCAGATAACCACTTTTAGAGCATATGTGAGAAAATGCACACAATTATATGAACAAAAAAATGTATTCCATTTTCCATAAAGAAATATGTACATTAGGGTAAAGTTTTATCCATTTTTTTAAATTTTTACATAATTAAGATGATAAAATATATGATATAGATTGACATTATTTTATATAAGTAAAAACAAGCATTTTCCACCTCATTTAAAATGGGTATCATTTTTAACCACTGTATAATATTAATAGGGTATTCCATAATTGTTTAATGATTATTAAGACTTGGGATTTGTTTTTACTTTATATAGTGCTACAATAAATGACTATATAATGTTATATATTTTGAAAAAATTATTAAAAATATTACAAGTAGGATAATTAGTGGGTTAAATGATGAGGAGCTGTTATTGATTCTGATACACATTGATAAATTGTTTTCAAAAAAAGTTTAACAATTTACAGTGCTTCAAATATGTTATAGGCATACTTGTTTAAGTACATTATTATGTACTTAACAGATATTATTTTGTTATAAAAATCATTCAAGTATATATAACAAAAATGCATGTCCTTTTTTTACATTTCAACCCTGTGATTATCAGTGAGCTTACTGTATGACAGATATGTACTGGCAATTTTCATGTTTTGGGTACATTTTTCAGTTTGCTATAGTGCTTTACAGTTTAATTTCTGAGTCAGATAAGATGTAGGTTTTATGTAGCTACTTCCTAATTATATCACCTTAGGCAACTTATTTTACTTTTACAAACCTCATCTATATAACAGGGGCATATGCGAGGGTGGTTTATTAATATTGAAGCTATAGAGTTTTTTTGAAAAGATTATTTCATACAATGAATATGCATCAGACTCTAGAAGGGAACATTTACTATTGTTCTCTGATAGGTTCAGGACCCATAGCAGGCTGAATAGTATTTAGTTTTAGAGAATCCAGCAGTTGTACCAAGACTCTCTCACCTGTAGGACTATCAAAATGGGAAGCAAGGAGACAGGGCTTACTGGCAAAACCACCCATGCTTCACAAAACTCCGAATCTAAGCAAGGAAAGGACCGAGAGGAAAGGATGGAAGTCCTGAGGGAAAATACTCTTCTACTCTTGCTGCACCAAGGGTAATTCCCTATGTCCCACCCCACCTCCAAGCACAGTGAGATGGAATCAAAGCAAATCATTTCCGGGATTGGTGGCGATGCCTGGCCTCTTCTCCACAGCTGAACTCTTTTTGAACTTCTAAACCCAATAGGCCCTCCTTTTGGGGCCTTAGACCAAAGCACATTGAGAGAGGAAATGAGACAGACTGGAGTTTATCCCCAGAAATTTATGGCTTGTGGGGGGAAAAAAGACAAAACTATCTGTGTCCTATATGATTTTTTAAGGTCAGAGAAGCCTCTGCACAGCAGAGAGGTAATAAGGGGGTCTTTGTATCGATTGGCATGGAGACAATGGATTGAATCACATTTCAATTTATTCCAGACCTTATAGGGCACTGAGGCTGACCTCATGGTGACTGTCACCTCTCATAGGAGGTGAGTGTCACAGGGCTATTTGGTTAGCTACAGGGTAAATAAGCAAGACTTCTCTCTACCAAGAAAAGGCATTATGGCCGAGAGTATTCTTAGTGATAGTAAGGGCTGGGATAAATCAACACCCAAAGCAACCACACTCACCATTTTTGCAGAGAGAAGATGGTAGCAGACAGAGCCAGATGAAAATTAGAAAGTTTTAAATTTATTTTTTTGTAACAGTGGGCCAGTTACCATCTGCTGCTTCTCTGCCAACTGCCCTCTCTAGCTTCCCAATACAAGCAGGGTTAGATCTAGAAGTGGAAAGGCAAAGAAGTAGTCTGAACCACACTGCCTCCTTAACCCTGTGCCAAGGTGTTGGAGGTGAAAAGTAAAAGGAGTCCAGTGATTATCCCACTTCAGGTCTCCAGGGCCAGAACTCAAACCTGCTTTTGAAAAGGGGAGAAAATAAGATGCGAATTATCACGTGCGAAGTTTGATGTTCAAGTCAGCTGAGCCTTAATAACTGAAAGTTACCAGGAATCCGTGGAATCTGCTAACTATGTCATTAAGGGTTTTGAAAAAGAGCTGTTACAGAATATTTAAGATAATTATTGATGAAAAATACATTGTTTAGAATGTATTCCTCACTTAATTTGTATCGCTCAATACATAAATTTTATAGTTTGTGTTCTAAAAGAAGTTTCCAGTGCAGAACACATGCTAGACAAATTCCCTTGTCTGTTACAGCGTTGAAGGCCTGTGCGTGAATTCAGCTGACAACCCTGAAGCTCATCTAGAGCTTGAAAGAGGGCCCTGAGCTCCAGAGGGTGATTGCAGCCTTCTGAAATCCTCTGCAGGGGACCCAGCTAAATCCTGCCCAGATTCCTGACCTACAGAAACTGTGAGGTAAGCAACACCCACTGTTTTAAACTGCTGCATTTGTGGCAGTTTGTTACGCAGCCTAGAAAACAGATACATTGTAGGGTCACAAGCCAAGACTACTTCAAGGAAAATGTAATTAATCGCTTTGCAAATTACTAAGAGGACAAAGGTGATTGGGATGGACAGATAATCCTTGTTTAGTGATTTCAGTTGGGGATATCACAGGCGAATTTAGCTGATTTGGTGGGTTATAGGGGCACGAGTTTGGTTGAGCAGGTGGGGGACGAGTTAATGGTGAATATGAGGCCAGTTTGTGGTGAAGTTTCTTTTATCTGAAACGAAGGTAAAATTTAAGGAGATGGCTAACAGGGAGTGTGAGCTTGAGAGCGGTGTTTTGTTTTAGGGTTGTCAGTGCATTCTTTTTTAAACACAAGAGACTTGGACATGTTTAAAGGTTTTTAAAAGATTTAACTGAGTGGTGACCGAGGAAGGGAGAGGTGATTCCCACACTAGCTTCACTTTCCTGTTGAATGTTTTTGTATTCAGTCTGATGTTGTCAGTGATTATTGAGTTAAGTATAAACTTCTGAGAATAAAATTTAAAGTTGTTAAATAAGCTTCTGTTTATTTTTCTTGTAGGAGAGTGCATTATTTATATAGCTTTGTTTTTTTATATGCTGATAGGAACAAAATTTTGTTCAAGTGTCCACCATGAAGAATTATCTTTTTAATCTTTACATGTAGCTATTTATAATTAATGATATTACCAAAAAAAAAAAATGTTGCATGGCCCTGTGTCCAGGCTAACCTGAAATATATTTTTAGAAATTTAAGTATTTCAATGAGTATATGGTACTTTTTTCCCTCTCAGCTGTTACTGACTTTGATAAAGAAAAACTACTTTACCTGAAGCAATTACATACTTTTCAAAATAGAAATGCATAAAATGTAATTTATCATGTTTTCAATAGCAAGCATTTAGATATTAGTAACATGACAAGGCAATTACCTATGGGTTAAGGGTGATTCAAAGCTTTATGAGATTAGAATACATTTTTTATACTGAACCTATAGGCCTCAAATATTTTAACTGCACATCTATTGAGAAATGTATATAGTGTCTTCGAGCATATTTTCCCTCTGGTAATTATTTCTATAAAAAATAATCATTTGTAAGGGAGGAATTTTTGTATCCTGTAATGACTGGTGATTTGTAACAATTTAGAAAATTATGGTGGTTGTAAGAACGAAATAACAATATTTGATATATTCATGAAATCAATACCTGTGTTAATATAAAATGGAGTTAAAAAGAGAAGGACAATTTCTATACCCATGTCTTATCAAAGAGGTAGTAGGAGAAATGTAAATATTTTAATATTTCACAGTTTGTGAATATGTTCTTATATACATTAAGTAACTAGAGAAAACTTCATGAAATAAACTGTTATTTAGAACATAAGACATAAAACCTGAAAAACATGTAGAATTGATGTGTGAGCTTACAGGATACTGGGATAGAATGTATAATGATTATTGCTTTAATGTCTTTTTTAATAAAAAGATTAGACTTCATATAATGTCACTAGAAATGTGACATGTTCCTTCTGCCTAATTAATTGTTAGATGTCATATATCTTGCTTATTAAGATTTTTAGAGTTTTCTGTGTCAGCAGAATATGAAAATAGTTATGCTTCACTGCACTGCTTAATGTTACATGCCAGGGACTATGAAAAGATAGTTAAAATATACTCTGATTATGATATTTGTTCAAATAATAAATGCTATGAAATCAGACCCAACAAAGGACATGTCACAGTTTGATGTTATTAATATTCAGACAAATGTAAGCAGAAATGTTTTTGGAGGTGAGTGAAATGCTTACTCCACACAGATGGCACAGCTTACTGAAGCATTTGGGGTTTGCAAAGACATGCTCCTAAGTTTGCTTGTTTGTTTGTTTTAAATAAAATGAATGCTGAAGGGCACTTCAAGGTGTATACGATAGAGAGCCAGACTGACCTATGTGTGATTAGTAATACTCTTGTAACACACACACACACACACACACACACGCGCGCGTACATCAATTGGTTGAGCTGGTTTCTGCAGAAATAGATCTATCCAATATTAGGCTTTAGTATGAGGGTGAAATTTAATTTACTATGACTGCTGGAAATACAGAATATTTTAAGTGTTATTGATTGATTGATTGATTGATTGATTGAGAGAGAGAGAGAGAGATCAATTTGATGTTCCATATGCATTCATTGGTTGATTTTTGTATGTGTCCTGACCTGGCATCCAACTCTCAACCTTGACTTATTGGGATGGCACTCTAACCATCTGAGCTACCCAGCCAGGGCAGAAATACAGAATATTTTAAAATCCGTGAGTGACCACAGAGCTGCATCTAGAAAAATACAAAATGACTTTTAAAATTTCAGAAGTGTTTATAGCAAAACTGCAGTTATTTGTAATAAAATAAGGCATAAAGTTATCACAGATATGTCATTTGTTCATTGATTTAGTGAACTTATTTTTTGTTTGTTAATATAAATACCAGACGCTCTACTGTGTTTAGTTTATATATTTGCCTTTAGTGTTTGGAGTTTAAAAACAAGTTTCATGTATTTAACCCATTGTTTTACAACTCAGTGGTGAAAGGATGGATTCTTAGCGAGGCCACCTAGGATTAGGTCACCACTTACTTGCTGGTGACCTTGAATTAGATAAGTAAACTCACAGTATCTTAGTTCTTCAAGAGTTACATTGTAGATAATAATAGCCTGTACCTCACAGGGTTGTTGTGAGGATTTAATATATGTGAGGTACTTAGAACTGTGCCTGGCAGGTACTAAGTGCTCTACAGATATTAGCTCTAAATATTGGGCCTAGTTAAACACTTGTGCCCTTCCTTAGACAATATAACTTCTGGAATGCATTATTCATATTAAGATCATCTAAATATTTTTATGTTGTAGTTATAGATGGATAAGTCAAAAAATGTTCAGAAAGTGCCTATTATATGCCAGATTCAGATTTGAGCAATGAATAAGTCTATCAAATCTATGAATATTTTTGGACCCATGAACTATGATTTCTCAATATTAATTGAAAAAAATAACTAGCCAAATTTAATAAAATATTAAATACGGTAATATGTAAAAATTTAAAAGATTATTATTGGCCCATATTAGTAAAACTAAATTAATAAACTGCTTCTAATTTTGTGCAGTTTAATTTTGCTTCAGGTATAGGTTTTTTAGTAAAGGTCTCATGTACCATTTCTAAAACCCATCATTGAGCTGATATTTAGCATTCATATGACTTAAGTTTTAAAGAACTTCTGCTCAAAAGTGTGGATGGCAATAGTAAGGGTTGAAGAGGAAAATGCAGTAGGTATCAAATTAAAAGTGTGCCAGCATTATGGACTTTTTAAGCCATTGATAGTTGAACTAATTTGAGTTGTAAATAGAAATTTATAATTTATCCAATTAGAATGCTAACTGGATAAAATAAATCACCTTTAGTAATGTGATAGAATCACACTAATGTAGGTCAGAAATTATATTAAATGTATATGGGATATAAGGTCAGCGTAGTAAAATTGTCAGACACTTTAGTCTACCATCCCACCTAGTGTAGGGTTATATGATTACACATGTTTTTATTTCTTTACCTCTCTTTACTCTTTCGTGTTTGAATTATTATGGAAACACAGATTTCCCAAATATGGAAAATAAAAATGAATTTACAGATGAAGTCTAGGTGCTTGATTATTACTGTATGTGCAATCTTTATTTCAAAGAAGAGAATCACAATTGTACATACAAGCTAGTGTAATGATATCTTGAAGCAAAGAGCTATTTTCATAGCACATTACATAATAGACTAGGTGTGAAATTAGTTTTATGGTAAATGGACACCCTGAAGGTTGTTAGCTTTTTATTATGTACAGCTTTTTGTACACTGATATGTTGGCATTTCTTCCTATAGATAACAAAATTAATATGTCTAAATGAATGACTAACTCTTAAAGTGCACTCACCCTTTCCTATGTTCCCAAATAATAATTTCACTTTTCACTTTTATCTTGCAACAATAAACCCAAAGAGGTTTGCTGCAGGCTCAGCCATACATGTACTTGCATAATTTAAGGAATGAAATAAAAATAGAAAGGACTACATTTTCCAAGTAAAATATTACAGGAAAACAAATAAACATATACAAATACTATATTAGTTAGAAACACTTTGGTTCGAGTCTAGCTCAGTTTTCAAACAATCGAAGGTATGGAAAGAACTGTGTGTGATTAACACTAAATTGGAATGACAAAATGAACTAGGAACTTCTGCATTAACTAATTTAGCAGCAAACAACAGACTGCCACAAATTGAGCTGCTAGCTTACTGCATGACAGTGGTAACCAAAAAACCCACCATAGGTTCTTCTCTTACTCATGGATCTTTTTGGAATCATGAAGTATAATTTTGTTTGCTTGTTTTTATAAAGATGACGGCAAGGAGCTATGTAATATGCAACATTCCACACATGTCAAAAATTAATGCATTATCTTTAAAATTATAGCTAAAACCAATCCCAATATTTCCTCTCTGTGGGTTTTGTAAACATTTAGCACATAGGTATAAGAATTAGATATTTTTAATTCTGTAAATTACCTTTATACTGGAAGATGATAATCTATTTATAAATTTTCTCTTTAAAGCTATCTATTTGTATGCAGAAAAAATCGAATTCTGATTGGAAATAAATGGCTCTGTAAAGAGGTTACTTATGAGTTTACCATCATGAATATATACGATATAGAAAAATGTGGCATTAAATTAAGTTCAGTGCTTATTTCTCCTGCATGTTATTCAGGTAAAATTTTCTGTAAAAAGTCACATATATGATCAGAAAAAAACATATATTTTCCTTAGGTAGTTTTTCCAATATAATGCGTAATCCTTATTATCTTTTCAGTTATCTTACTGGGAGATTTAAAAAGCTTTGAGCACTCAAAATAATATTTATCTCACATCGGACAGCTAGACAATTATTCTAAACCACTCCCAGATATCTGTTTTTATTTATCTAAAAACATTATTCATTATATTAGTTAGCATCAACCAAGAAGTCCAAACAGAAAAAAATAATTTAAGTTTATTGAATTCTTAATTTGTATCAGACACTGAGATAAACACTTTAGGTGAATTGTCTAATTTTGTCATCAAAAATTAGAATAGGTACTATAAGTATTTTTTATTTTGCATATAAGGCAACTGATGCTTAAGTAACTTGCCCAAAATTACATGACCAGTATGTGGTAGAAAAAGATATGAAGGCTCCTAGCCTGGACTGCATTATACTGATATGAGTATAAACTGAAAGTAGGAGGCCCAAAGGAAAAGGGGAGTAAAGTAGCAAGAGCTTATTAGCAAATTGCTGCTTTGAGCGCCTCTGAGAGTCGTGACCCTCTCTGGTGGGAGAGAGGCAGCGGGGCTTTTGATTCAAGTTTTGGGAACACTGGGCGCCGTAAGCAAGAGCTGTTTCGCCGAATAAAAAAATCAGGGTAATATTCAGAAAGGAAAGGATAGTATGTAATGCTCACATATAAGCTAGTCAATACATTTATTCATCTAACTAATTATTTCTTTCAAAATAGTTTTCCTACTGAAAAGTAGCACAGCTAGATACTATTAGGCATTTCTTATGCATTGTATATTTGGCAAAGAGAAAGCATCCTTAAATTGAATAGCTCGGAGGAATGTGAAACTGTCTTGTCAGTTAAAGAACTAGACCTATATATTTTAATGCATATTGAAATTTTTGAAAATATCTAAGCATAAATATAGCTTCCAATGCATCTAATCTCAGGGCCACAAACCTTCAAATCTAGCATTTTTTGTGAATTTGCTACAGCATATGTCATGACCTTATCTGCGAGCACACACTGGGGGCAGACCTATGTTTTGTTTCTTAGTCTCTAGTATGTCTTTAATTTCCTCCTATAACATATTTTAGTAATTAAATATATATATAATATGTATACATATGTGTGTATTTTTATGTACACACACATATAATATACGTATAATATATACCTGTAAGTAATCAACTCACTAATAAAAGAGAATGTGATCGATTTCCATCTCGTTTAATGAATGTATTATAAATTAGATCTAATGGCCAGAGGGAGCCCCTAGGTTTCACTTGAGCTACATATTTATGAATGTCAAATGAGCATATCAATATAAAAATTAATTACCTTTTCTCTGAAATATATCGAAAAGTGCAAAACATAAGTTACAATGACTGTAAATCTTATTTCACTTCCAGGGACTAGTAGTTTAAAAAAATGTTAAGGATTTAATAAATGTCTTTATGGTCTATTTTGTGAGAAAAAACTAAACTTGAAATTATGGATTATTTCTAGCCAAAGCCTGGGCAGTAATGTAAGTTCAGGGCGCAGTATGTCTCAGTTCTATACAAATTATAAATATTCATTTGGGAGTTATCGTCTCTGGCATGAAATATGTTAAATAATGGGAGGCTTGGTGTTTGTTTACTTATTTAATCCTAAATAATTTAAGATGACAACTTCCATATTGCTGCCGTATTTCAGATTTCATTTTTATAATGGAAACAGTGTGAACAAAATGTAAAGCTGAAACAGAATAGAACAACTATAAACTTTCTTTTATTAAGTTGAGGATATTTATTTGAACTTAACACAATAATTCTGCTTGATTTACCTGGCAACATTGGCAAATAAGATATTTCGCAAACATAAATTATCCAAATGACTAAAATTCTCCCAGTTACTAACTAAAACTTTCATTATAACTGTTCTGTTAGAAATCTTTCAATAACTCCTGACACACTTTCTGATTCATTTTATAGTAGACTGAATATAATTTAGCCTTTTCTTGTTGATTCAGTTCATCCTGTTAAATGCTATTCATTTATTCATCAAACATTTACTGAATGCCCACTGATTCAAGATCCGCAAAGGACTGGGACTGAAAGCATGGATCTCAAATACGACTTCTCTAATGATAGCCATTGACCTTACAAGGAAGGGTTTGGATTTTTCTTTTCAATTCCCTTAAGGACCTGTGGATAGTTGCTCTTCAATCTTAGCATAAACAAAAATACTACCTTTTTAAATTTTTATTTTTAATTTAATTTTTAAAAAAAATATAACAGATGTCCCTTTTTCTCCCCCATGACCCCTCCCCAGTCCCTCTCCACACCATTGTCCCTGTCCTTGGGTTGTGCACATAGGCATATAAATTCTTTGGTTACTCTCTCCCCCTCCACCCACCCACCCTCCTCCATCTCTCTACCTTTTAAAAGTCTAGGTTGCACCGCCTTCTCTCTGAGAACTGGAATCCCGTCTTGACCCCACACCTAGGACTCCCTTGTTGCTCTGACCACCTTGATTATGGAAACATTATTTTACAAATGTTACAATGGAATGAAAATACTAAGAATTAGTATGATGTATAGATTTATTTTCTCTTTTCTTAGATTTCCCATTAACCTTTTTTTTTTTTTTTTTTTTTTTTTTAATATATCTCCATTGACTTCAGAGAGAGAAAGGGAGAGGGAGAGAAAGAGACAGAAACATCCGTGGTGAGAGTCATTGATCGGCTGCCCCCCGCACTCCCCGCACAGCGGGTTGAGCCCGCAACCCGGGCATGTGCCCTGACCGGGAATCGAACCTCTGTCTCCTGGTTCATAGGCTGAAGCTCAGCCGCTGAGCCACGCCCGGCCATGCCCCATTAACTTTTAATTCAGGGATTAGTTTCTAAGGAACCTTCTCTACCATTACTTAAGTGAGTCATTATACTTCTGCCAGATCTGCTGAGTAACCTTCATTTCATATATTGGATAGGCGGGGTAATTAAGCGTTGGCATTCTGTCACATCTTCTCACGAGCCTTTCCATAATGCACAGACCCAACAACTCAACAGTTCCAAGACTTCCTTTCAGCTAGTGCTGTGGGAAAAGGTCAGGCTCAAACAATTGCAAGCACCAAACTAAACTGTGGCGACATTGCTTTGGCCTTTGTGTTTGTGTTTTTATTTCCCGAAATTGACATCCAATGTCTGGTCTCTGATTTTTCCATTTGAGAGGTAGTTGCAGCAGCAGCAACATCTTGGGTCTAGGCAGTTACAGGGGTGACATTTTCCTGAGTCCAGCTTCCTGAGTACTTTATCTTGACTACAGTGTGTGATATGTTTGATATCCACATTCCAGGGGCAGGGCCTGAGTCTCACCGAGTTCCGCAACATGCCGGGGGGAACTTGCTTGCGCCCAGCTCAGAGGCAGTTTCTCAAGCACCTGCAGTGGCTTTGCTAACAATTAGTTAATCCTCAGCTTAAAATCACCCTAGGTTTCTATTTCCTATACTGAACCCAGATTGACATTCATAAAACACCAGATCTCTTAAGTAACATGATGAAAATAGATACAGTACGAATGCATGAGCTTTGGGGTAACTAGTTTCTACCTAAGTCTAGTAGGATTATTTTTATTTGTGCATTTATTTATTTATTTATTTATTCTATTCTATTTGCTTCATTAATATGCTGTGGATGGATAAAATAACTGAAATTGCAACTTTAACTCAAAAGCAGAAGATCCTTAATAGTAAAAGCAAACAGTGGGAAAATATTCTCCTGAGAAGCAGTGAGCTTATTGGTACTGGTAGGTACATAGGTTAAAGAACTGAATTTTTAAAATACAGAGCATAAAATTTCAGAATAACTTCCAATTTATAGGGTCATTTACAATTCTGAAGGGCTCAGGCCCTGTTCTGACTGTAAAGCGGGAAACTCTGTTCTAGGAGAAGGGAAAAAGAAAATTCATGAGCATGAAGCCAGTGACCATACAGATTGGAAAAGAATTTGAAGAAAAAGAAACAAGGTAACAGTGTGCTGTTTAAAGAAGTGACTGTGGCTTGGACACATGCTGAAAAGTCTACCTAAGTTTTGTTATCTCTATTGTTTAAAAAGAAAAAGAAAAAAGCCTACTTTATTCCCAATTGAAACAACCAAAACTGACATCGTGTAAATTTCCAGGGTCCTTTAGTAACTAGGAGCAGAGATTAAATTCTTGACCCCATGAGTGGACTGATTTCACTGAAAGAAACAACTACAGCCACAATAGACTTGTCGAAATCAGTGGTAAATGTCCATGAAAATAAATCATTTGAAGTTTAGAGAATAAAGAAATGCTTGCAAATTGATCAGAGATAATGACTTTTTTGGAAGCTGAAGGAAACTAGGGTTTGTTGAGAAATGTAATGAGTGGGGGAAGCCTATTTTCCTTGAAAACTGTCCATCTTGAACTTTTAAGGTTGTCACCAAAGTAATAGGAGTTCTTGAAGGGGTCTGGTTTGGTTTGGTTTTGGTTTTGGTCCAGTTCAGTAGTTGAAAGAAATGTGTTGAGTAGTCTAAGACCTTTTGTCTCTTTTCATTAAGCCTTTATACGATTAACAATGCAATGCACAGGCAAATATGATATGTGGTTTAAACTGTAAATATGAACACAGGTGGCTAAATGTATATTTGTTTCAATATTTGATCTCATATCAAATAATCCTCTCTGTTTTAATCACTCTAGCTTTCTGCTCACAGGGGTTTGTTTGTTTATTCTGTTTTTTAATATTTTTTCCTAAAAGCTGTTCATTTTTAATGTGAACAACCTGATGAGGTTGGGAATAAATAAAGCCATGGAAACATTACCACCATTAATCCATTAACATATCCATTTCCTCCTACCCCTTTTATTATGGTGATGAGGATGTGGGGTAAGAACGTTTAATATAAGACCTACCTTCTTAGCACATTTTTGTTTGTTTTAAATATATGTTTATTGATTTCAGAGAGAGGAGGGGAGAGGGAGAGCTAAAGAGAAACATCAATGATGAGAGAGTCATTGACCAGCCGCCTCCTGCACGCCCCCTGCTGGAGATCAAGCCCGCAACCCGGGCACGTGCCCTGACCCAGAATCGAACCGTGATCTCCTGGATCTTAGGTCGATGCTCAACCTCTGAGCCATGCTGGCCGGGCCCTTCTTAGCAAATTTTAAGTCGACCTTACTTAACTGGGGCTTTATCCACAGCCTTCAGTTAATAAATTTGTTCTGCATTGTTCTTGTCAGAGACTGTCCTCTCATCAGTTTCTATTCCGTGACACTTTCCGTTAAATGGGAACATGAGGAAATGCTCCATACAGCTCCTTCTTGAGGAATAATATCCCGCCAAGAGATGTGAGCCTGAGCACTGTGCTTCATGGTTTGCACTGATTCATTGCTTTTGCTTAAAAATTTAAAAAACATCTTTTGACTAGGGCAGAGAGACTTACTTTGAATTCAGAAAGATCGCATTGAAAACGTATGGCTGGAAATAAAAGCGCAGAGTTTAATTAAACTCATGGATTAGGAGTGAGGATTAGGCTATTAAACAAATGGGAATGTGTTACCGGCTGTCTCTTTCAATTTGGCTCAATCAGTGACCTTGTTTCTTAAGATGTTTATTGTAGTTGGTGATAGAGACTTTGAAGCAGCAATGTTAAAGTAGAGATATCAATGAGAAACAATCCAAAAAGACTCAGAGGCCAATAGCCAATAATGCAGATCAGAATAAAAGGGAAAAAAAAATGTACCTACTGAAAATTAAATTTAAAAGTGTGCTCTTTTTCCTGTGCAGGGAAAAGAACATTTTCATTTTAGCTCAGAGCTACCTATTAGTATGCAAAGAAGCTGGGGGTAAAGTCTCATCTCAATGTCTTGGGACTTATCTACAGATGAGGTGTAGCTAGGAGTATTGCCAGAAATTAAAGCAGTATGAAAGGATCCACATACAAAGCAGATATTCATGTGTGGATTATCACTGACTCTTACCGAGTGGGAGAGAGAAAATAAAGGTCATAGGGAAATTACAAACAAGGTGTATACATTTTATTATTGTATACCCAAATACTTTGGGTATCGTAATCTTATATTATCAAACCCACAATTTTGATATGTACCTTTCTATAAGAAAGCCTTTATAAAATGCTTTTGTAAATATTTGAAAATATATTTCAATATGAATTATAAAAAATATTTAATATTAAGTTCTAAATACTTTGTGAAAGCTTAAGCATTTTGTAAAAGCACCACACTCTTACCTTCTCCAACATTTTTTTTATCAAGCTGATAAATCTTATAAACTGTATTTCAGCAGACACCGTTAGGAGGGCCCATGTTAGAGATAAGGAATGATTAGCTCTTTAAAACTATGCAAATTACTTTCTGTATATGTCCTAGAGCTGCAAATATTTTGGATTTCCTTATAATTCATATAGTGATATTGTCTACCCTCAGACTACCTTGGATCATGAGTAAAATGAGCCTAAATCTAGTGAAATATATACAGTGATATGAGGTTTGACTCTGGGGACAACCAGAATCTTAAATCAGGCTATGTTTTGGTCCTTAGGCCATGGATACTTTTAATGATTATCAATGTCAATGAAATGCAAGCTGTAGGAAGTAATTCAAGTTTAGGATAAAATATGCTGGTTTTGATGACATGGGAATACTAAACATGATTAAATTACTTTTGATTTTAAAAATTAGTGTCATTTCATCTATTAGTTTAGAATTTTCCAGATGGATTAGATTTCCTAGGGATCTTCTGTTTATACGTTTTGAAAAAGAGTGGTGAATTTCCTTATATTTACCTTAATTTACTGCATTGTTAGCTTGCCATGGGTAGGAAGGGTAAAAATAATCCCTTCAGCATTAAAGATATATGACAAATATTTATCGACCTGGACTTAACAAAAATTAAATAGACCATTTAAACCCAGTTTCTGTTTTTATGCAACTCTGACAAAAGGATGGAAGATGCTGTCAATTCATAACTGGATATCTAAGTTTTACATGGATTCTGGTGTACTTTAAGCTAAATCATATTCTGTAAATCAGTAATACTGTGTAGTAAATATGTGATCTAGCAGATGAAAATCTATCATTTGTCATCAGCTAAATTAAAGTGTGTGTGTGTGTGTATTAAACATACATTAATTGCATGATTCTTCCATGCTAAACACAGTCTTCTGTGTTGAGGGGCTTATAATTTACTACATACAGAAGTTAAGTAAACAGGCAATTATATGGCAATGAGATAAAAGCTATGATGAGGGGAAATGTAGGAAATATTTAAAAGGTTACGGGCAGGAAATTTGGAGCAATAACAGTGATGCTAAACACTCAAGGATAAGTAGCCAGGTGAAGGCTGCTGGAGAGGGATTTTTGAGAAGCAATAGCTTTTAGAAAACCTTGGCAAATAACATTTTTAATAAAGACATGCTAATAACAGCTTTGTTAAACTAAAGGAAAAGGTAAAACCACACTTTTAATATACCAGTCACCTATTGCTTTACATTAATTGATGACTTACAGACGTTTTCTTTTTTATTTCTATCATTAACATGCTAGAGTATTTAAGCTGTTTGCTTTGTTAGAAAAGCATTTGTTCAAGGTTTGCATTGTGCTTTGTAGCCTTGGTGCATCAGCACAATAGCAAGAATCAAATCATTCTGAAAGTCATATTTTTTTTCTGTTTCTTTCATGCTACTGGGTCAAATAATAACTAGATTTAAGCTCCATTATAGTTACAGTTTTGCTAATGTTATTGTTCATACATATTGTTCATTTGATTTGAGTTAGATTTATCACTGCAGTTAGGTGTTTTACATTTTATCTGCTGGTGTAAGCACTTTAAATTTTTCTTTTGTTTTACACACACTTATATTTGCAGATAAGTAAGGGAGAGTTTGTAATTTACCAACAACCAGTACACTTTTGGGAAGAAAAAAGAACAATCTTAATAATTTGACTGTGGGGACAGATATAAGCTTAGACTGTCCTGGGGAAACCTACACCATGGTACATCCCAACTTTAAGCCATGCTTGAAATATGTAACCCACATTTTATACAGAATCCAAACAGTCTTTGAAACAAGGTATAGGTTATAGTATTCCATTACTGAATGATTTCAAATTCCTATTGACCAAAGTAGATTTTATTCTTAATTCTATAAAGGGTAGTCTTAAGTCATAAAGGATTTATACAGTTAAATATAACTACTATGGTCTGTTATCTGTATGCAGGGCCAGAGACAGAATTTCCTAGAAATTAGAGGGCCGGCTCTTCAATTAGCTTTTATTCTTGGTGGGGAAAGCTTGAAGTGATTTAAGATGTATGATGATCTAAGGATGTAGAAGGGGTGACAGATTTCTGAGAATGCTTAAATGTGAAGAGGAGAGTTAATCTGGAAATAAAGTTTGGAGAATTTCCTGTGTGATTGCCAAGTGAATAGCATTTTGCAGATCATGCAAGTAAATGGCCCGTATGCTTTCACTCTCATAGGAGAATCCGATACTTGGCAGGGTCTCCATGGAGAATGGTTATCACGTGCACATGAGGAAGCCAAACAACATACTGGGCTCCTCAATTTTGTCCAATATTCTTATATGTAAGTCTGGTGTTAAAAGCATCCACCATCAATGGGGCAAGAAGGGCCAGGCATGTCAGAACAAAAACATGGATTATACAACTCCATCAAAGTAACTGTTAAAATATGTAAATAAAGCATCTATGGAACTTTCTGTCCTATTCTGATTATTTTTTAAAATATTATACAAATATAGAAATATTTTTAATATCAAGTTGCCATTCATATAAATAAGTAAATCATATATCTAAATATGAGAACTTTGTTTAGACTTAATAAGGATGAAATATCCTATATAAAATACATTTTAAATGCAAATTGCTTCTTTGAGATACAGCATGTTCTAAATATCCCTGGGTGATAATGCCAATGCATCATTATTTTTTAAAACCTGATGTTTATTGCCCTCATTTTTTTTTTTATGTGGATTTTTAAACCTTTGTCATTCTCATCTAAGCCAATTTAAATCACTTCTCTCATCACTTTTATATAAAAATACATAAAGCAATTGACATGACCTTTTAAAACTGTTATGCATTCTATGAGCATTTATTGAGTTCCTAATTTAAGCTAGGCATTTTGCTAGGTTGTGCAAATCATCATAAAAATAAGGTATGGTCTTATACCTTGAGGAGTTCACAGTCTGAGGAAGAAAATATGTTTTTTTAATATAAAATACATGTAATACATATAAATAAATATATACTGATATTTCTAAATGCTTATATACAATATATCATATATTTACATAGGTATATGTAATGTTTTTGTATTATATATGTTTATATACTACCATAAGAAAAAATATAGGTAACATGAATACTTGTATAACACTATTCTAATACTCAGGCATATCATATAACTGTATATATAAAATTTAAATAAATGTTATGTACATACACTGTAATTCATTCAAGAATTTTAAATAAACTATAACCTAAAGACTGGCACGACATAGACAAGTTTATGAATAAACATAAAGTACATTTTCTAACATACTGATTGTATAACTTTGAAAAGTAAAGTCAAATCAGTGCCGAAAAATGAATACTTTCTAAAGGTTAAATAAATTGTACTGCCACTGAATTAAAGCTATTGAAAGCTCTTAAAGGTCATCTTTTCATTTGATTTTACTTGTTTACTAACCATATGCCTGAGAACTATATGATATGCTTCACAGATTGGTAAGAACATTAAGATATATATGCAAAAGATGATATGCATTACTATTAAGATTATTATTTAATATTCCTAACTTTTAATTTGCATATCAGTAAATAATCAGAGAAAACTGGCATCAACAAAATTTACATGTATAATACGTATATTTTTTAAGTTAGATTTGAATAAAGTTTCCTAGTTCTATACATATGCACATGCACAGAAATACACACTTTATCACCATGAAAAAGGAAGGGCTACTCACAGGCCAAATAGCAAACTGAGCAAAGTTTACCTGTGGCAACTACTACCTCCCTGTTAATCCCGCTTATCTCCTGGTAACCCTTTGTACCTTCTAGTCCTAAATAAGTACTAGATTCACTGATACAAGTTTTGCATTTTATTTCTTAAAGATGTATATATAGTATTTTAACTACTAAAAACTGGGAAGACAGAGCCAAAGAATAAAAATTGTTTTAATAAGTTTTTATTGTGGGTTAAAAATAAAACTTTGGTAATTAAGGAGTATGTGTGGCACCTCAATAATCACACTGTTTTGGAAACCCCTTCTTTAACTTCTCATTATTCAGAAGATTAGTAATTATCTATCAGAGCAGTTCCTGGAACATATTAGATGCTTAATAAAGTTTGTTGAATAAGTTAATTAGTGAAAATGTTATATTATACTCCTACATGTCACTGGGATGATTTCAAAGCTAACGAAAACATTTAAGGCCTGAAATAGCAATTATTTTATTAATTAAACCAGTTCCATATATCCTGGACTAAACTATAAGATTAAAGTAGAGAAAAAGAGAAGAATGATCTATGACCTCATGTTGCCAGGTAGATAGATAGAAGATGACAGATAGATAGATGGATATAAATATGTATTTTATCGATATATAGACATATTGGCAGAAAAATTAAAACATTTCAAAATATTTTATCTTAAAAATGATTTATAAAAAATCTTTATGTGACCACATTGCATGTTTCAATCTCTTTTGAGTTAGAAAAATATGGAGACTCTCACATGTAAAACTAGAGATTATTGGTGACTTAAAAAATAAATATCCATTTTCAACAATAGAGGTAAATTTTTAAAAAATCTCAACAAAATATATATACATCCAGAAAATTGATATTATATTCATGGGGAAGGGAAGGTGAAAGATTAATCCAAAGCCTACAGACTCTGACCAAAAATGCCCCATGATTGCTCATTCTACAGGATGATTAAAATCTATTTTAGAACAGTTTTCCATTATCATTCTTTAATAATTATGTTTCAAAAACATAAGTATCATCAATTTTTACAATTATATAAAAATAATTAAACTATTTTAAATCTTCCTATTAATACTATTCTTAATATTTCAAATATTATTTGAAATACTGAAATAATTATCGATAAAACACTTTTATAACACTTGCTACTTTTTAATACATAAATTTAATGAGTATGTAATTTGAAAACAACCATATTAGAAGTTATTGGAGAATGCTGTAGTAAAGAAGTATAATATTTTTAAATGCAGATAGAGCATTCTTACCTTTTCTCTTCCATATTGGACAACTGGAACGTTCTAGTTTAACCTTTGCTCTACCATCCCCCAGTGCTTACCTGGCATTTGAGATCTTAATTAGATAATTAGATTTAATTACCTGCCTTGATTTCAGATAAACAATATCCATTTGGTTTTAAGTGTGCTAGATCTAAACAATATTTTGGGTAAGATTTTGTTTAACATTAACTGAGCATCATGTTCAAAATTTTCATTGATTCATCTCAGAGGATTGCCACCACTTTTCCTACTGAATTTACTAATTTCTCAAAGGTTAGAGTCTCCATTATTACGAAGTTTGCAAGGGTTTCTTGGAATTCTGCAAAAGAAACACAGTAAATTTTCCTCTTGTCATAAGGTCTTGCTGTTTCTCTCATTTCTGCAAGGGAGAGTCTGCAAACATTGAAGAGACAGGCACTGATAATGGGTCTGACTATACAATGAGAGATGAGAAATTAAAGTGTATCAAACTTATAAAAGAGCCAAAATAAATTCATTCAGCACATACAGAGATGCGCGCGCGCGCGCGCGCATGCGCACACACACACACACACACACACACACACACACACACACAACTGCCAAGTTCAAAGAGTGGGTACACATGAGGATAAGGGTCCAGGAGAAATTCCCATCAGATAGATAGGACATTTGTAATAGTGTCAACAATAAAAATAAATTAATATTTTTAAAAAAGAAAACCAGGAATTGAAACCCAGATATTAACTTTAAATTCCATGTATTTCATCAACAAAATTACATTATTTCTTAAACATAAGATGATGTATTTAAAAAATCTGTTTTGTTGATCATATAAGTTACCCTTAGTGTAAAGATTTAACCAGAATCATTAAAGTAATTGTAGAAGTTATTGCTGGTATTTTAAATAAAGGTTATTAAGTAATAATTAAAGTGAAATTATTTCTGATCACATTTTGTCTTCAAGAAAAATTCTCACTTATTTAATCATAAATTTGTATGCTAAACAATTATTGATTGAGAGCCTACTATATAAAAAGAAGTCTATGCTAAGTGTTGTGCTTATAATGACAGAAAAAAAGACATAATCTTTCTTCCAGTCTAGTGGAGATACACATATATACACACAGTAAAAGAGACATGCATATTAGACACAACATGCAGCACATACACACATACACTTAGGTATGTATATATAAATGAATTTAGGTGGAATACACTTTGGAGCTTTGAAGAAGTGATTTTTAAGCTGAAAATTAAGGAATAAATAGAACTCAGCCAAACACAGATCTAGAGGTCTGGGAGAGAGCTAGTTGACTTGTTAACTCAAAGCGTAAAATTATAATACTCACAAGTTTCAACTGTTGGAAACCATTTCAGGCAACTATACCGATCTCTTTCCAAATGAATAAAGGCATTAAAAGAAAATAGTGCTCATAAATGCTGTCACAATAATATTAGAAACCTTAGCTTTATGTCAAGTATAAATCAATCCTTTCAACACTTATATCTTCCAGAAATCTCCAAGGCAACACAGATCCATCAAGAGTAATAGTGCCAGGGAATGCCTGGAGGGCAGCCATTCTATTTTGTAGTTCCAAAGAGGCAACTGCAAGTGTGTGAGGGAGTCTGACGTACTCCACAATGACAAAATGAGACCAATAAAAGCTGTGCATCTTCATGCTCTATTTCAGATGACTAAATTTCCCTGGCTCCCAGCTCTTAGTAGGTTTAACCAGATGTGTCACTGCTCCGATCGCCTGCTGTTTCTGGCAGAAATTTTATTGCTGCTCCAGATGTTCAGTTTTGCTGGCTGTGTCCATCATAAACATCATGTGTCTCAAAACTCTGAATTATTTCACTCTAATGACTGTCAGTTATTTGTTCATTTGGATCTCAGGCACTTAATTCATTGGTTTAAATAGTGTCTAAACTTTATTCATGAATAAATGGCAGCTTGAGGAGATGCAAGTGACAAATTATACAAATAAAATAGTAAGAACTAAATATTAGCCCACACTCATAAAATGTTAGTGGTAGAAAATTTAGAGATATTCTAATGGAAATATTTCTATTTAAATTTACATAAAGAATTGTTTTATGCCAGAGTAGCCAAGATGTCAGGTAGTAGAAACAAGATTAAACTAAGATTTCTTTAAGCACACGATTTTGGGGAGTTTGCACCATATTGCAACAATTGCCTGACTCGGGTTAACACCATATTGCAATTGGCTGACTCTGGTTAACAAACTATGGTCATGCCTGGCCGGGCGTGGCTCAGCGGTTGAGCGTTGACCTGGAATCCAGGCAATCGGGGTTCGATTCCCGGTCAGGGCACGTGCTCGGGTTGCAGGCTCGATCAATGACTCTCTCATCATTCATGTTTCTATCTCTCTCTCCCGCTCCTTTTCTCTCTCTGAAATCAATAAACACATATTTTAAAAAAAACACACCAAAAAACCCCACAAACTATGGTCATGGACCAAACCCACTCAGCTGCCTGTGTTTGAGTATACACAAACACAGCTAAGTTTTATTGGAGTACAATCATGCCTATTTGTGCCCATTGTTACTTATTTTTTAAGGTTCCTTTCCAATGACAGCTTGAGTTGCTGTGACAGAGACTGTATGGCCTGCAAAGCCTAAAATATTTAATAATAGTTCATTACTGAAAAAGTTTGCTGTCCCTGATCTAACTCATAATTTTTATGTCAATAATTGTGCTCAATTTCAGCTTTCCCGGAGATATTTTGAATTAGGTTGTGGTCAGAGTAATTATTTTGTTTTTTTATAATTATCATAAAATCATAAAATGTTATGGTTGGAAAGGGCAATATAGAACACTTTTAGTTCAACTCCCATTCAATGAAAAATGTCTTTTATTCCACTTCTGACAGATGCTCCTTTAGGTTTTGCTTGAATAACTCCAATGAAGAGAATTAGAGTACCTCCTGGAGCAGTGCACTGCATGGATGGGCAGTGCTATTAGTTGGAGTAAACTTCCATGTTTTGAATCAGATCTAACATTTGTAAATTTCATTGATTATAATCCAGTCTGCACAGATATCAGAGAACAAACACATAGGCTCTACATGCCAGTCTTATAACTTTCTTACATGGCAAATCACACTGATTTCATTCCCTGGGAAAATATATTCCATTCATTCTCACTGTCAGACTACTCAAAGTCCTGGCCATGTTCCCTGAATGCTGTCTTAACTGGTGAGCACCCAGAATTGGAAAAGTCCCAGGCCTGTACAATGTATACCCTTTTGGTTATATTGGGCAAATTACTTAATATCTAAGTATTATGGTGATAGCAACATGTCTCGCGTGGTAGTATTGTAAAAATAAAGTGAGTTAGTGCACTTCTGTGCTTGCTACACTGACACAAATGTATTAGGCATTCAGCCAGTGCTAGTTCTTTCTGTAGCCTTTCTTCTTCTGTTTAGAAATTGTTTTGCATATGAAAAAATAATTAGGGCACTTGCTTTGTTCCAAAGTAGTTCATATTCTAATAAGGAAGGTTAGTACCTAACCAAATAATTACAGTGCAACAGAATAAATTCTCTATTATAAGGTAACACATAGGAAATAAGTTTTAAATGTATGAAAATTAGTTTTATGGAACCATTTTAATAATCTATGATCTTTTTTTAGTTTCTAAACTAGGTAGTTTAAGACATTTATTTTGTAAAATATTTCAGAGGAAAAAAGCGGGTCTTTATGTCTTGTTCAATAAATATTGTGTTGCCTCTCGGGCCTAATGAAAATTGTATATTATAATTATTTGTTTGATGATAGCGTAAGCACAGCTTAAGACATAGAATGGCTTTTTGATGTGGCTTCCAGCCGTTTGTGAACTCATTCTTGCAATAATTAAATACCTTTTAAAGTGATAATAGCTCTTTCAGATTATAGTTATTCTTTAGACAAGTGAGTTATTTGCTTAGTATCCAGTATCTTCAAAAAGCTAATGAATTTTTCAAATATATGAAACATTCTAAGAGTTCTGTTCTCCAGTAAAAAAATGGCCCAGTGGCAAATCACTTTCTTATCACTTAATACTTACCATTTCCTCAGTTCAGTTTGGTGGGTTTCTTTAATTTTTATTTTTAAACATTTTGGGTAACTTAAAAATATATACTAAGTAGTACATTTTTATGTAACAGCTAATTGATTTACAAAGGAACAATCCTATAAGGTTAATTAATGCTTTAATTTATACATGTGCTCTGGGAATGGAAAAAAAATGCTTAAGAGGCAAGGACATTGGGATCATAGTAGGGGAAATTACCAATTTTATTTAATAAACTGTTGATTATTTTGTATATTCATAACACCTGACAAATCACTGAATATTTTTAAATTTATCTTTAAAATATTGCATATTTTGCCCAGCTGGGCCTGGCTCAGCGGTTGAGCATCGACCTAGGATCCAGGTGATCAGGGTTCCATTCCCGGTCAGGGCACATGCCTGGGTTGCGGGCTCGATCAATGACTCTCTCATCATTGATGTTCTATCTCTCTCTCCCCCTCCTTTCCTGTCTGAAATCAATAAAGATATGTTTAAAATATATATATGTATATATTGCATATTTTGTCTTGTGAGTGAATGTATCAGCAACAGAATTTTTAAAATATATTTTAATGCCATTTCTTTGGTCTTGAACTCCATGGACTTGTTTTGAGCTAAGCACCTTGTCAAAATCAATTGACCATATGTATGAGGATCAATTTCTTGACTCTCAGTTCTATTGCATTGGTGTATATGGACAGCTTTACACCAATGCCATTGTATTTGTTTTCTGTGGAATTAAAGTAATCCTTGAAACCTTGAACTCCTTGAAAACTTCGACCTTCTTAATCACCATTATTTGGCTATTCAAGTTCTTTGTCATTCATATACGTTTTAGAATAAGCTTGTGATTTTCTAAAAGCCCCTATTAAGATTTTGATTGCTGTCATATTGACTCTATAAAAATATTAGCAAGAATTTACATGTTAACAATATTAAAAAAACTCATGATTCAGATATTCCTCAAATTCTAGCAAGAAAGATTAGTAGTTTTTGCTGTCCAGGTCCTGGACACATTTTGATAAATTTGTCTCTAGATATTTCATGTTTTTAAAAAATATATATTTTTATTTGTTTCAAAGAGAGGAAGGGAAAGAGAGTGAGAGAGAAACATCAATGATGAGAGAGTCATTGATCGGCTGCCTCCTGCCTGCTCCTGACTGGGGATCGAGCCCACAACCCGAGCATGTGCCCTGACCGGGAATCAAACCAAGATCTGGATCCTAGGTCGATGCTCAACCGCTAAGCTGCGCCAGCCAGGCTAGATATTTCATGTTTCCTGATGATGTTTTTAATGGCCTATTTTTTTTTATTTCATTTTTAGTTTCCATCTGTTTATTCATAGTATAAAGATATGTAATTAATTTTATATATCCTGAAACTTGCAAAAATGGCTTAATAATTATAGTGGTTTTCTGTAGCTTCCCTAAGGACTTCCTATCTAGACACAGGTTTCTCCATAGTGGCAGTGTTTATTTTTGGAGTGGGATAAGTCTTTGCTGGGAGGAACTGTCCTGTGCATTGTAGGATGTTCAGCAGAACAGTTAGTAAACATCCCTCAATTGTAACAACAATACTCAACTAAAAATATCTCCAAATATTGCCAAATGCCCTGGGTAGGGAGGAAGAGAAGGAATTACCAGTTATGTAGACAATCACCTTTCTTCAAATAAACCACCTGAATAAAACATCATAGGCTTTACTCCTATGTCTCTTATAAACCCAACAACACATTGTTACTACTGTAACCGCTACATTATTAATTATAAATTTTGTTCTAGACAGCTATTTGGAAAAAAAGGGAAAGAGAGGTTGAATGGGAGAGATTTATGATGTATTTACTCACCTTTTGACCACTCCTGGGGACTTCTCGTTCCTTTATGTAGATACAGATTTACATTTGGTAACATATTCCTTCTGACTGAAGAACCTGTCAGAAGACAGATTATTTTGGTTCACAACCCTTCTGTTTATTTTGGTTAGGACTGTGATACAATATGACAATACTTTGAACAATGAGATCATAGTAGGCAACACATATGTAGCACAGTTTTTGACCATTGCAAATACGTAAGTTCTACCTAGTATATGTGCATTAAGAGAATGCTATTTTTTTTCCAGAAAGAGTTAAGTACTCAGATTTTATGTGTATTAAAAGACATACTATAATAAAGGCAGCACTGTTTGTTCTTCTTTGAGTTATCAATTTATCTAACTTATAAGAGAATTATTTTCTAAAAACATCCACCCTTACTGCGTACGGTCACTGTAGATGACTAGCCAATGGGCACAATTAAGTTAGGACAGTGGTTTCAAAGGAGGTTTTTGAATTTTGTGCTCGCTATACAGTTGGTTTCTTCATTCTCTCTCATATTGAGAGAAAATTGGTCCTGGAACGTTAAAATCAGTTTGCTCCTCTGGAATCTCAGGGGAAAAAGCAAACAAACAAACAAACAAACAAACAACTTGAAGCAGTATACCAGCACTGACTCATATGGTGACAGGCTTAAATTTGTGTTACTTCCACATTCAGTTTGTCTCTCATTATTAATACGTATTTCCTGGGTTTTATAAATCACAAATATTAGCTATACAGGTGAAACCATTTGCTTCTTCCTGGAATATAATTCACTGTTTCCTTTTCATTTCCTGGTTTCCTGACTTAGTGCCCAGCTTGGAATATGCTTTTCAATAGACTCTCTTTTCAATCTGCCAGAACTGAGAGACATGCCAAGATCAGATTTTTCAGGCAAAGATTTAGTTGCATGTTTCAGTACCTCTTGCAGAAGTGATAAGCTATCTGCTATGGAAAACCTGTGGGTTCTCCAATCAGATGTGCACTCAAGGAACAGCAACCTTTTTCTGCAGGTATGGGAGGCCTCTCGGATATGGTGCGTTAACTCCCTGAGTCTATTTGGTAGCAAAATATTTCAAAGTCAGGGGAGAGAAGAGAAAGCGGGGGAAGTATCACTTTTATACTTACATATGCTGTGTGCAAGGTGAGGTATGTCAACAGTTATTCATGTAAGAATTATTGTTGATCAGTCAAAAAGTAGTATCATTGAAGATAACTTTTAAATGAATGACTTAAAAAAGTGAAATAAAAATGTTGCAAATGTGAACATATTGTGAACCACCACAGACTTTTCAGCAGATTGTGGTATGATTTATGTTACCTGTGCATCCTAGAGCAGGGTATTGCTGTCGGCTTTTGTGATGTAGAGCCTGAAGCAAGGTCCAAAAGCAGTGGCAGAAGGATTCCACTTAAAATGTTGCACATGGCGATGGTTTACCTTAGCTCCATGATTTCCAAGTAGACAATAAATATGTGAGATTGTAGATAGAAAGAAGAGACTTACACTATGGTCTGATGTTTAAAATAGTCCTCAGGTCCAGCCGGCGTGGCTCAGCAGTTGAGCATCGACCCAGGATCCAGGAGATCTTGGTTCGATTCCCGGTCAGGGCACATGCCCGGGTTGTGGGCTCAATCCCCAGCCAGGGGCATGCAGGAGGCAGCCGATCAATGACTCTCATCACTGATGTTTCTATCTCCGTCTCCCTCTCTCTTCCTCTCTCTGAAATCCATAAAAAGTATATAAAAATTGAGAGTTCCAATGCCTTTTTTGCTATGTAATGGCTTTTAAGCCTATATGTTCTTCTATACTCATTTGTTGGTTTTGAGTCATTGTTAAATACATGTAAAATTAAGTTTAAAATATAAAATAACCATAAAAGAGAGAGTTACTGACATTTTATTATTCTCATAATTAGGTTTCTTATATTTTATAAAACAGTATTTTGGGTGTCCTCAGAAATGGTCTAAAAAGCCTGGTATCTATGGAATGAGGAAGCAGTTTATAAAGAAAGTAAGTGAGAGAAGCCAGTAGGTGAGTGAAATAAATTAAATAATAATAATAATTTAAGGAAACTAGAAGTAAAAGAACAAAATTATTCCCATAAGCATGGCAAGAGGCACATTTTTAAATTAACATAAAGAAAACAAAACCGTTCTCTATACTACTACTATCAGATTCAAAAAAACCCAAAAGATCTTTGATAGAAAATGAACTGAGTGAATTGGTTGGTGGGTGAAGGGAGAGCTTACAAACCAAGTATTTTTGCTGCAGCAATAATGTGACTCACATACAAGTACACAAATCCATATGTTATTGGCATTATTTACCAATCCTAAATACTTCCATTAATAAAGTTGAAATGTACCCATCAAAAGTACATTTGTAGTACAAAAGTGTGCCTTTATAATTAGAGAGTGATACAGAAATAAATATGCACACTCTGCCCTGCATACCTGTCAGGGCACTTGCCCGGGTTGCAGGCTTGATCTCCAGTAGGGGACATGCAGGGGGCGGCCGATCAATCTTTGATGTTTCTCTCATCATTGATGTTTCCATCTCTCTCTCTCCCTTTCCCTCCCTCTCTCTGAAATCAATAAAGATATATTTTTTAAAAAATGAGAAGAAAAAGAAAATTATGTCATATATTTTTGCTCAAATTAAAATAGAACTTTCTGAGTGCTTCTCCCTATTACATAGAAATGTGTTCTTAATTATTAAAACTATGTAATATACTATTTTAAAAACTATAAGTAGGATATTATATAGTTTTAGCAACTAAGAATATGATTGCTTAAAAATTAAGCTAAACCCCATTAAGTAGTGAAGTATACAATTGTGTTTAGAAAATAGGTGGACATAGCAGATAGGCAATTGGAGTAAAGCTTCTTTATCTTGTCATGTGAGAATCTATAAATGTAATGAAATGAGGTAAAAAATTAAGTAATTTTCTGCATTCCATCTGTAAGCCATCACAAGTGAATAATTGGGCTGCTTACTCTGTTCAAGTTTTGACAGTAATATGATTTGGCAGGCAGCCAAAGGATTATTTTTCTTTGCCCAGAGGCTATTGTCTTTAAACACATGTTATTTCCAAAAGCATCACAGATATATTTTAATTTAAAATTTTACTAAGTCTTAAATTTAAAAACTAGTGTCAGATAAACATTAAGATTCTCTCTATATGCTTTTCACTCAAGTCAATAACTAAGGTCAAAGAAAGTCAGAAAGGATTCATACAGAAGATGAAGTAGAGCTCATTCTTGGTGCAGTCAGTGTCTAGTTGTCAGGTTATGTCTGATCATGATTAGTTTATACAGCATGAAAGTTCACCTTCTGCTTCCTTCAACACCAGGATTACAAATCAAGTATATCATGTTAAATGTTATAACATTTAAATGGTTAAAATTTTTACCTCATATTTCAAATTTTATGATAAATCAAATATTACAAATAAATTCTAGAGTCTGTCTTAGTATGCCTGAGCTATACACGTTTCAAGAACAGCCTCACGTTTTCAAAAAGAGCCTCAAGAAGAGCATTGGACTATGCACCAAAGGGTCATGGATTCGGTCCCCAGTCAAGGCAAGTACCTGGGTTGCAGGTTCACTCCCCACCCACTGTTGAGGTGCATGCAGGAGGCAGTCGATGTGAAGCACATCGATGTTTCCTCTGATCTCCTTCCCTCCCTCCCTTCCACTGTCTCTGAAAAACAATGGAAAAAATATCCTCAAGTGAGGAAAACAAAAAATAAATAAAGAAGAGCCTCCTTTTAATGTTTCTAAATGGTGAATGAATTATATCAATATTTTATAATGAACAATATTTAATGGATTCTTCAGGGAAGCTGTGTGTCATATACCAACAATCCACATACTTTTTGAGGCAGGATCGTAACAAGCCAGGAAAATTCCTTGACAGATGGCTGATACAAACTGGCCTCACCCAGCACCCTCACTCACCCACCTCCGTTGCCCTTGCACACCGACTAGCTTAATCATTAAGCCTTCAGGACAATGAGCTTCTGATCAGCATCAAATAATCTTAGGAACAAAAACTCAGGTCTGTTGACCCCAGAGACAGAGTTTTGATCAGACTAGAGATGACATCTAGGCCTCAGTTGTGTTTCAAGTTCCAGGCCCAAAAAAGGGGCAAAACCAGACAAAGCAACACCATGGATGGCATTAGGATCAGATGCAGTGGCCAATGGCCGATCACTACAGGCCACAAACCTGACCCTATATGCTCATTTTCATGAATCAGCATATTAAAGGATAATCCATTGAGATCCTCCCCTGTGACCTCCCATAAAATTTCTGCCTTTAGAAAACAGATAATACCCCTTTTAAAAATTGTTTTTCTTTCTTTTTTAATTTATCTTTATTTTTGAAAGTATTACAGATGCCTCCCCTTTTCCCCCATTCACCGCCTCTAACTGGCATCCACCCCACCCCCAGGCCTTCCCCACACTAGTGCCTGTGTCCATACGTTATGCATATAAGCATATAAGGTCTTTGATTAATCTCTCTCCACCCCCCCCCAACCTCCCCATCTTCCCTCTGAGATCCCTCAGCCTGTTACATGCTTTTATGTCCCTGGATCCATTTTGTTCATCAGTTTATTTTGTTTATTATATTCCACATATGAAAAAGATCATGTGATACTTATCTTTCTCTGACTGGCTTATTTTGCTTAGCATAATACTCTCCAGTTCCATCCATGCTGTTCCAAAGGGTAAGAGATCCTTCTTTTTTACAGCTGCATAGTATTCCATGGTGTGAATGTCCCACAGCTTTTTTATCCACTCATCTACTGATGGGCACTTGGGCTGTTTCCAGATCTTAGCTATTGTAAATTGTGCTGCTATGAACATAGGGGTGCATAAGTTCTTTGTGATTGATGTTTCTGGATTCTTAGGATATATTCCTAGAAGTGGGATCACTGGGCCAAATGGCAGGTCAATTTTTAATCTTTTGAGGAAACTCCATACTGCTTTCCATAGTGGCTGCCCCAGTCTGCATTCCCATCAGCAGTGTACCAGGGTCCCCCTTTCTCCACACCCTCGCCTGCACTTGTAGTTCGTTGACTTTTTGATGGCAGCCATTCTGCCAGGTGTGAAGTGATGCCTCACTGTGGTTTTAATTTTCATCTCTCTGATGATTAGTGACTGTGAGCATTTTTTCATATGTCTCTTGGCCATCTCTATGCCCTCTTTGGAGAAGTGTCTATAGTAACCCTTAAGACAAAGGACCTGGTGCTCCCTTTCTCCCTAGGGCATGCTCATGCCTTCTTTCTTCAGGCTTGGTATCTTTGTTTTCTTTCTCTTAAGCTCTAAGGGTCTCCAAGAGACTTGCAACCAGAGGAGGGGTGGGGAGCAGCAGCTTATCCCAAGCTAACCCCCTGAACCTATCTCCATGGGCCCTTCTTTTGTCTCTGTAATTTGCTTCCTGAGTCCATGTAGCCCAGCTGGTTCACTTCTTCTGACTTTCTTTCTAAAAGGCCAAGGCAGCTCTCTGAGCAACTGAGTGATTCTATCTTTTGAGTGTACTTTTCGATTCTCTTGCTAAGCAAACTTCATCTTGTGCTGGAGTTATTGGCTCTGAATTCTTTCTTTTTCAAACACAAGAACCAAAGTCCAACATCACCACCAACATTTCAACTATTATAATGCACTACCACTTGTTGGTTAAGATCTTGATCACATTTTTTAAAATTACAAATACCTTAGGAATCTATGTATATTTTTTCAGGACAACCTGAAAATGCCTTTTCAACTAGTAGTTGATGCATGCTTTCAGACAAGCAAAGTTTACTTTCCAATATTGAATTGTCACCATAAGGAAGTCTCATCCTCAATGCTGATCCATGAAAATCGGGTTTCACTACTTCTCTGTGTGGTAGTTACTTTCTGAGACTTTAGACAGAGGAGTAAAGGAATAAAGAAATACTTATCTATTAGCCAGCATCTGGTATCTTCATAGGACATCCATTATTTTTAATTCAGAAAGGCCTCTTGAAACCTATCTTTAACTCTAAAAGGAAAACTGATCTCAGTTTTCCCAGAGTATTTTTATTTTTCTCATTACAGAAAAGTAGGGAATTAAAAAGTAACCGAAGGTCTTTCTAGGAGAGTACTTCCAAAGTATACCTTGAAATTCTTTAATGGTTGACCAATTAATAGCAAGGATTAAAAGAATGTAGAAATCGTAATTACGTTTTAATTCAAATAAATAAGAATAGACTAGATTTTAAAAATCTACATAACATAGAATAAGTTAGAATACAGAGTTACATATTAGAAGACATCACTCAAGAGAAGTATGATTTTGTGAATTTTGGGTGGTAATATAAAATATATTCTCAATGTGGACAGTAGAAAAATAAAATGGAAAGCAAAGTCACTAACCTAGAACATGTACTGAGGCAATTTAGAATCTGTTCTTAAAAGCACTGCTCACCACAATCAAGGGTGAACACACACACATAAACACAAAAAGATACAAAAATATTTTCAAATTTAAATATTCTATTGAAGGAATGAAATTAACCTTTACTGAAGATCTTATATGGTGGGGATTATGCTAGATGTTTTAATATGTTTATCCAAAATGCATTATGCTTCCAGTACTTAAGAATGGGGCCCAGAGATTCAGATAGCTTATGTGTCACAGGCTTCCTAATTTTCTAAGTCAGAACTTAAATCCAGGCATATCCCATTGCCACTGGTCTGACATCTAAAGGATTTATTTCTCTGCCAAGAGGTTTGTCTTCTTTTTGGTCCTAAGCCCACCAACACTGTCTGTGACCATCTCCTGTTAATTCAAAAATTTTAAATATAGTCAGATATAGTGAAAGCAATAGAGTATTTTTAGATGCATCATTTACAAAATATCACATGTGTGTGTCTAAATATGTATATACATATATGCATATACCTATATATGCAATCTGACTTAATTCTGTCTAGACTCAACTATAATCAAAGCACAGCCTTAGTTTAAATGATCAAAGTCATCACTATAGATGGGCACATCAGGGTGATTGCTCTGGCTCTGTGCTATTAAGGGAAACGGCACCTGTTCTAACTAATTCGGAGAAGTATCAGGCAGGAGAAGACAGGGGGTTCACCAGGTGGTGGTGATTAGAAGCTAGGGAAGGCAATCATAGACGCAGCTGAATGTAGGCTCACTTCCAGCCACAGAGACCGAGTTCAGGACGACAGGGCCCAGCTCCCCACTTCTGCATTCAAGCCTTGCCCCCTCCACTTTCTTGATTTTTTTTCTATTTGCAAGGTGTTTTTATATTCCTTTTAAGCAGATTCCTCATTTATAGAGAGTACAGGTAAAGAATAACCCAGAGCATGCTTGATATGTAAGAGAAATTCTTGCCAAATAAACTGAGTGGGTTTTTTATTTGTCTGTTTTTAATATGTTCAGTTTGGTCCACTAAATGTAGCTGTCCTGCTGTTTATTTTCCATGTCTCCTGCCTCTTGGAGATATTTTTTTTCTCTCATCTTCCTTAAAAACTGCAATGAGGAGATCAGGGAAAATTACCATCTTGAGAGCTGAGCAGTTTTTCTCAGTTTACCTCTTGCCTATTGCTGTTTAGACACAAGGGTGTTTTTAAGTCTCAAATATTCAGTCTTTTTTTCTCCAGTCTGTGGATATTTTGACAGTGCAATTCTCACAGAAATGTAGTCAGCTAATCATCAATTTTATTAAAATTAGCTCCATGTGCTAATTTTATGTCACATTTGTACATCCTTTATAGACAACATTCTTGTATTTGCTAAATTTCCTTATTGCAAACATTGAACCCTCTCAACTTAAATGTAGGTGCATTAAGCATATAAGATTTCACAGAAGAGCCATGTAATTTTACCATTTAACCTATGCATAGTTTCAAATTGAAAGATATACTGGCTGCCCAACCTCAACAGGGTATTTAACCCGTTCAGGGTTCTCATATGTTGGACTCCCTGCCTAACAAACTCCAGGTCTCTGATATTTTCATGCAGTCTTTTTGAGGAACACTGTAGGAAACACCACCATTACAGTGGGCATTGCAAAATGAAGTAACATTCTCATAACCACACTACCTGCCTCCACTGTCACGTCTAGAACTGTTTTCACCCATCATTATGATAAAGAGCCTTTTCTTTCATGATCCATGCCCTTTGTATGCCATCCCCTCCCCTTCCTAATTTTCTGTCAATTGTTGAACTTCTAGTCATTTTCCTGAGTTAAAACAAGTATTTTGATAATTGGTCTGAAGTTTTCCTGTTCATGTTACAGTTTGGCACCAGTGTGTGTGTGTGTAATATATGGCTTATCCATCCTTATGTGGCCTCTTAGTTGAATTTCTCTTCTCCATGACACCTCATCCCTCTGCTCTCATGGTCAAGTTCTCAAAGAAACTTCCTGACCTCAGGAAGTTAACTGTATTATTTAGTTAATATAGGTCATCACATAGGATGTTCTCAAACTTTCAACTGCTAGGTAATGAGATCTGTGTCATATGCCCTTATCTCATCCTTCCTCTCTTCTGTTAGAAAATAGGGAATAGTTGCTTCTCTGAGAAATTTGCTGTGTGCTCTCCTTGCTCTACACACACACACACACACACACACACACACACACACACACACACACACACCCTTTCCTTTTTCCCCTCCTTCATTTATTACACGCCTAACTCAATCTATCTCTATGCTTCTACTTATAACATGCCAACTAAACTATTCTTTGGCATAGAATATCACTAAATATCACCAATATCACTAAAGCCAATATATGTTTACCATTCCTAAACTTATTTTAACTCACAAGTGCGTTTAAAACTGTTGTCCACTATTGGTTTTGGAAATACTGTTTTTGAATTTTGTTTTACCACATTTAACTGCTTTCTCTCCCACCTTCTCAGTCTGCTTTGTGCTCTCTCGCTCCTTCCCCTGCTTGTTACATAGAGGAGCAAGTTGGTGGCTGGTTCTTGGTCCTTTTCTCTCCCTTCTTACTCACGTGTTCCCTAAAGAAAATGTAAAATATGCCGGAACCTCGTTACTTACCAGTATCAGATCGCTAATATTTTTTAGCCTCTAGTCTGGACTTGGCTTCTGAGATTTAATTGTATAAATCTCTCTTCTTGATCACCCTGTTGGAGTATTTTACAATGCTCTTCTTTATTACACTATCCCCGGCCAACATTGGCTCTCTTCCAAATTTTCTGTATCCCTGAATTTTACTGCCATATATGTCGTCATGTTTACCTACCCATTTAGGATGGTCTTTACACTTATGTATTTACCACTTAAAATTGTTAATGCTCTCTCCTTTTCCCCTAACCTGCTTTTTAATATTTTCCCCAAGAACAGAGAAATCCTAGACAAGACAGTTCATCAGTATTTATATGATTTATTTTTATGTTTTCTCCTCCTTTGTCATGTAATGGGTTTGCCATAAAACCATATACATTTTAAGATGTCTTTTATCTGTCTTTTCATGTTACCCTAATCCATTAAAAAATAAGTCCTATCGGGTAAATATGTGTAGAAAACCTCTCCTGTGTACCCAAGAACTGCTCCCCTGCACACATAAGTCAGGAGAGCCTTTTAACATTCTTATGTAATAATTTTTTCCCTATATGTTTTTAATCTACATTAAAAATATTTGACTCTAAAACAATTGAATAGCTTACATTTTATAAAGATATATTTTCGATGTTCACCAAAAAACAATAAACTATGTACATTAGAAAATAAAATGCTTCTTATAACTTTTAAAAAAATGAATTTTTTAAAATTTCCTTTGCATATATACTCAGAAATGGAGTTGTTGGGTCATTAGGTAGTTATATTTTTAATATTTTGAGGGACATCCTTACTGGCTAAACCAACAGCGTACAAGGGTTCTCCACATCCTTGTCAACAGGTTACCTCTTGTCTTTTTTATGATAGCCATTCTAACAGGTGTGAGGTCCTGTCTTATTGTGGTTCTGATTTGCATTTCTCTGATGATTAGTGATGTTGAACATCTTTTCATGTACCTGTTGACTATTGGATATCTCTTTGGAAAACAGTATTTATTTAGTTTCTCTGTCCCCCTTTTTTTTTTGAGAGTAAGGGAGAGGGAGAGAGAGAGAGAAACATCAGTGATGAGAGAGTCATTGATCGGCTGCCTCCTGCACGCCCCCGACTGGGGATGGAGCCCGCAACCCGGGCATGTGCCCTGACCGGGAATCGAACCCCGATCGCCTGGATCCTAGGTCGATGCTCAACCAATGAGCCATGGCCAGCCTGGCTCTCTGCCCATTTTTAATCATGTTTTTAGTTTTGCTCTTGTTGATGTTAAGCTGTATGATACATAATATATTTTGGATAGTAACCCCTTATCTGATATATGGTCTATACCTTAAAATTATACAATGTTATATGCCAAATATATTTCCATAAAAAATTAAAATATATTTGCATACAATAAATCATAGCTATTATGTGTGCACAGTTCAATTGGTTTTAACAGTTGTAAAACTTATGTAAACTAGGTTCTGATAGATATTTACTGTAGTATATTTTTACTATTTTTTATTTTAGTTTTATTTTATTTCAAAAACAGGCTTCTATTTTTTTATACATAGACCAACTTATTTACAGCCTCAGATGTAGACTATAGTTTATTATAATAGTGCATACTTTTTATTTCAAATTCTTTTACTTTAATATGAGTACTCACTTGAAATTGGTAAAAAAAGTATTATGACAAATGTGCATTGTGTGTTTTAACATGAGAATTCATTTAAAGTCAAATGTTGCATGATACTTTTTAACAAAATTAAATGGGCCAGATGTGAACTCTTATTCAACAGGGAAAATGCAAACTAAATTGATTCATTGTGAATTTCACTCAGCTACTTCAAAGGCAGAAAGTACTTTAATGTACTTGTTTATTTTATTCAGGTTTGCTTCTTAAATCTTTCATTTTAATCTTTGTTTCAAATATTTTTATATCTTTTCAAGAATGCCAATGTGTGAAAAAGACATTCAACAGCAAACATAAAAATAAATAATATAAATACTGATGTGTATATTTTATGCATCTGTTAAATATAACATTAAATGTTAAATAAAGATTAAATTTAAATAAAAATAAAAATGATTTTTTTAAAAAGAAAAATTACTAATTAATAAACCTATAAAAATAAACCTATAAAAATAAAAATATTTAGAATCCCACTAACAACAATTTTTTAAAAACTCAAAAACAAATAAATAAATAAACCTAAGTATTAATTTGAATTTTTTCCAATTTGTTATATAATGTAATTTTAAAAGCATCTCAAAGTTTAATTTTACCATTACAGACAATGGAAAAGTAGCCTGGAGACAGCAGTGTGTATAAATGTTAAAATACATAAAGGTCTGTGTAGCTAGAACCGAGAAACAAGATATAGCTAAGCTTTTATTTTAATAATGATAGTCTAATCATTATTGCTATTATGAACAAGAACATAGGCTTCACACTGTGTAGTTTAAGGAAATTATACTTTACTTTAATCTTGATGTGCAGTCATTAGCATAGTTCTACCAATGAACATAGTAAGAGTTGGATAAATTATATTTTAGGAATATCTTTTCAGTTTTCTTCATTCAGGAAATTTATTATTCATGGAACGTGATTTGGTGCTTCTGTGGTATTTATAAAGCAGTTGGCATATACTTGAAGTAAGGTGCCAAATTTCTTAATCTTATTCTGATGAGCAAGGTTTGCAGAAGTAAAGATCAATAAAATATATATACATATATATGCACATATATATATATATATGTATATATATGTATTTATATACATATAAGTTTGCTAACTGGAGATTAATTTATGCTAAGAAAGGCATTTCAAAGTAACTGAGTACAATTGTATTCAAGTGATAATGTGAATGTATTTAATTCAAATGTTTTTAGAAGTGCTTATCTGGCTCAGCTGGCATGGCTCAGTGGTTAAGCATTGACTAGGATCCAGGAGATTGCGACTGGATTCCTGGTCAGGGCACATGCCCCGGTTGAGGGCTCGATCCCCAGTAGGGGGCGTGCAAGAGGCAGCCGCTCAATGACACTGGTGTTTCTTCCTCTCTCCCTCTCCCTTCCTCTCTCTGAAATCAATAAAGACACATTAAAAAAAATAGTGCTAATCTACCTTAGCATCAAAAAAGTCCTAGTAAGAAGTGATGTCTGTTAATCATAGGAGCTAGAGTAAATAATCCCCAGGAATATTTCATTTTATCATTTGTGTTAAACAATTTTTAATCAACAAAGACCTTTCAAGTTGCTTTCCATGCTAGGATTATTAAGAGCATGATAAATTGGCACTAAACATCCATTTCAAATTTGGGGTACTGGAGACACTGGAGACTTGTAGGTTCTGAATACAAGCTAGGTTTTTCCAGTTAGATGCATGTGCAAAAGATTTGGAAGGTTGAATTGAGGCAGAGGCATCCTCCTTTGGTTTTGCCTGTTTCCTGTTGGCAAGCAAGGTACTGGAGTCCTTGGGGTTTTCTGCAGCAGAGTTCTGGTGCCCAGTCAGTATTAGTTCTGTGAGCACTGAGAGGAGTTCGGGAGACAGCAGCCTCCAGATCTTGGATCACAACTTGTACTGTGCCCTGCAGTCAGCAGGGTTGCCCCTTACTCCAACCTCCCCTGTTAGGACGGCTCTCATGGAAGGCCAGGTTTTTGGTGCTATGACCCAATTTTTTATCCCTTCCAATGATTTGTCAAAACCTAAATTCATTTATTCTAGTCAAATAGCTAGAGTAGTTTTGTTTCCTAAAAAGTTAATCTGATGATTCTGACATGTTTTAATTAATAGGAGAAGCTAGACTATAAATAGACAATGCATGGCAAGACTGTTGAATCAGTCAGTGCACAGAATGCCTCTGACAGACTTTCATAAACATAAAGATTAGTATGCTTTGTCTATCCCATCTACTTCTGTGTAGTCCTACCTTGAATCACTGTAGCTTTATAATTATTCTATTCTATATTTAAATGTCCTCAGATTTATATTATAAAGCCTAAAAGCAATAATAAAACTTTGTAGATTTAACACTGAATGAAAGACCTAAATCATGATGGCCAAATTTTTATTTAATTTGATTGATTTCTTTAGTTGTTTTGTTTATAACTGACAGTTGAAACAAATGCAGAGTCACATACTGAGTGATTAAGCTAAGGCAGATCATTTCTAACATCCAGATATAGTTTGAGAGAAATCACCTTAGCTGATGGATAAAACACATCTATACTAGAATGTGTCTTAGTTAGTTCCAGCTGCTGTGACAAAATACCATAACAAAGTACCATAACCACCATAGACTGGGTGATTTGTAACAACAGACATTTATTTTTGTTATTTCACAGGCTGGACCTGTGCAATGCGAGTGCCAGCTTGGTCAGGTTCTGGTGAGAGCCCTTTCTGGTCTCCTCATGTGGTCGAGAGCAGAAAAACGAAGGAAGCTCTCCCCTGAGTCTTAGAAAGGCACTAATCCCACATATGAGGACTCCACCCTCATGACTTCATCTAATCCTAATTACCTACAAAACACCTCATCTCCTGATGCCACGACATTGTGGGGTAGGATGTTTACATATGAATTTGCAGGGGTACACAAATATTCATTCCATAACAGAAAGTGAAATTTCTCAGGGAGATTTCCCCCTCCTCCTTTGTATATCTAGAGCCAAAGGAGAGTGTAGCACAAAGGAGGAACTCAGATATTGAGTGAAAGAAGAAATGACAATCTGGTGATATTATTTTAGAGTACTGTTGTTTTCTTAAACAGTTACTAAGGATGTTGCCAGCCCAGGGGTAAACAGAGCAATCATCGCCAAACAAGAATGGAGTATTCTGGGCACTGCTTGACACCTGGTAAAATCAGAGTATGTGGGCTTGGGTCTTAGAATGCTGCATTTTTAAAATGATAGAGTCTGAATGTTTAACATTATAGTGAAACTTGTATATACCGGTTCTTTCATCATCATTCTCTTCTTCATTTTTAAAAAATAAAATTCCCAAATGATCAGTTTTCTAGCCCTTCCAACGATTTTGTGAAAACCTAAATTCATTAGTGTTTCAAATAGCTAGACTGAGGGAGTTGGCGTTCTTAATTTCTCCATTCATATCCACTTCACGCTTGGCTTTAGCTTCTTTCTCACATGAAACTTTACACTTCCAAGCCATTGATGGGACAAATATATCACTGGTTCTCGTCTTCCTAGGCTTATGCCCACACTTTCTCATTTTTCTCACCTATAGCTTCTTCCTTTATGTTTAAAAATGACAAGCTCTGCTTTGTCATGGACTGTAATGTTCATAAAAGCGCTATAACTCCCAGCAGATTTGGTGAAAGATACATACTTCAGATCCATAGTTCTTTTAAGTTTTATGTATCTACTAAAAGGGTACCTTATCTTGATTTAGGAATACATATTCTGACATAGAGATAAATTCTTATTTAGTTCAGATTTCTGTTATTCCCAGAAAGATACAGCTATCTATTCAGTACCTACTCTTGATGTTTTCAAAATAAAATTTACCAAAAAAAATATGGGGAGGTATAAAAGATAAGCTTCCTGTAATTCTGACTCACTCACAATAAAATTTAGCTTCTTCATTTCCCTGAATTATCGTCTATAATACATTTCACTTTTGGACAATAGTCAGCTTCTCACTCTGAGTCCAGATGATAATCTAAATCCCCGGATTCAAATTCCAGCCTGCTCCTTACTTGCTGTATCACATCAGGGTGGTTCCTTCTGTTACTTGTACTCTTTCTATGTTTCTTTCCTCTGGATAAATGGAGACAAGCCCACCAATACGGCGGTATGGACTTTGTGAACTGATAAGGAAAAGTTGGTTAAGAAAGTGCTTGGCACATGGCATGAGCTCCTCAGATACTGTTATGTTAATAAGCTTGCTATGGTCGCCTACACCGTTTAGCTGGCCTTTCCATTTCTCTGAAGGAAATTCTAGCGATGCAGTACTCATTTATCAATCTTTACCTAAAATATCACATCCCTTGTCTTCCTGCCTCTGTAAGCACTGAGCCATTTTCAAGGCCAACCAACCCCTCTGCCTTCCTCCCGCACAGTGCACGACCACAGATGCAACAGGATACCAACCCGATTCGTAATTCCCATACCCCCTTTCGATGTCATGTTCTTTTTTTCTAAGATATTAGTTCTTATGTTTAAGATAATACTCTCTGAACTGTACAGTTGGTAGCGGTCATTAAAAAGAAAAAACTTTATTATTATTTAGATTTATCCAAACATTTAGATTTATTCTCACCCCAGCGTTATGTGTTACATCCTAGTTTTTCATGGGGTTAGATTCCAGCTTCATTACCTTTTCAGCAAAGTCCTGGGAGTGTCAAATTTAGTGTTTGCTGAACACATATACCTGCACATTCTTCAGTGATACTTCAGCTATAGCATTGGTTCCCTTTACAGGTTTATTTTTATTTGTTTTTTATCTTTTCAAGTTCTCCATAACATAACTAGTTGTGGATTTCTTTTTATTTCTTTGTCGATGTGTATTATCCAGCTCATACTTTGCTGCGCTCAACATAGGTGTGAAGACCTTTCTGTAACTTCCAAATTCTATAGTGACTCTGGAACCTATCTTTCGGGTCTCTAATTTTCTGATGTTTAATTGAACTAATTTTAATTTTGAAGAATTAGGTGTCTCCAAACTGAGGTCCTACCTTTTTTTTTTCAAGTTTATTTGATCTTTAATCAAACTTGATGTTTCAAATTAGTTTTTATGACTTGTTCCATTGTCTATCATAATAACTTACAATTTCCTTTTGATATTTAATGTTGTCTATTTGCGCCATCTCTCCCTCCTTGTCTTTTTAAATCAGCATCATTAGTAATATCATTAGTGTTTACAAAAGAACAACAACTTTGGTTTTGATCATTTATATTACATTTTTTTCTATGTTCTGTGTTTTCATGCTTAGCTATATTAATTGATTCCTTCCTCTTTATTAGAAGTTCTTAAATGTGTATCTTATGAATTCTCAGTGTTACTAGTTTTTCATATAGAATTTAAAGTAAAGTTTCTTTTAATCTCTACTTCATTTGTATCTCACACCCTTCATCTATACTTTTTAATATCAAATTCTACTTTATGTCATTATGACTTCTTTGACTTACTAATATTGAGATGTCTATTTTTTAATTTTGAAGTGATTTAATTTTTTTTCTGTTTCTATCTTAGATATTTACATTCTGACCAGCCATCTAGAGATCAATTCTGTGAAATTTGTTGATATTTTATGGTTGGATATATGTTACTTTTGATATAAATCCCCTAGGATGACTTGAAAACACATAACTTACCATTGAAAGCAGTATTCTATATCAAATTGGTTGTTCAAAGCTTTTTATATGATGGTTTTTGCTTGGTTTTATTGGAAGATAGTTTATCAATTCTAAGAAATATGTTAAAACTCTTTATGAAAATATATTTTCTGATTTCTACTTTCTAAGAAATTTGACAATTTGTTTTATAGTTTAATTATTAGGTAGATATAGGTATACATTATTATACGTCCTTGATAAATTGAAATTTTAATCAATATGCATTGACTTTCTCAATCTTACACAGTAATGCTTTAAAAAAATGAAACACTTTCATCTAAGTATTACGTAGAACAGAAAATTGCACAAATCAAAAATAAACAGCTCTCAACTTGTAAAACTGTAATTTGTTCCTTTACTTTTGAAAGTGATGGGTCAGGTAATTTCTCTACAGTTTGTCTCCCAAGTTGGAAATGCTCTAAAGGGAGCAGAGTCATCATACGGCAGCTTGAATGACCTGATGTGAAATAACGGGAGCTGGCAATGAGAAATCATAAGAGACCCCTACCTGAAGGCAGAGCCATTGCATTTATCTGACCTTGATTTAGATGTGGTCAATAAAATTTACTCTAGAGGCAAATGAAAATATTTTCACTGCTTTCTTAGCAATGTATGACAGGGAATTTTCGATGAATTTTTTCTTTAAATTCTTGAAAACAGCTGGCCCCATCAGTGCAGCCCAGACTAAAGCAGCATGATTTCTGGCAGCATGTACCTGGTCAATTATGGATTGCTGTCAGTGGTCATTTCATCCAAATTTAACTCATTATAATAAAAAATCTTCTAGTAGGCAAGTTTTTAATGTTCAAAAGAAAATATACACAATCAAACTCAAAGATGTATTGTACCTGTTAAATCTTGTTAAAATATTACACTGCAAAAATTTCAAGTTTAAAGATTTGCCCAAAATACTATGAAATGATTTATAGTCACCAAATCACACATTTTTAGTAAATAATCACTAATTGAGAAGTTAAAATTTTAATATCTAAAAATAAATTGTGACTGAGTTCATTGTCTTCTCAGACACTGTTTTTAAAGAAGCAAATTGATGCCTTCGGTAGACTAAACATGTTTACTTACATGACACTACTTGCTATGTTCTACTTAATGTGCAAGTATGATTTCACATGATGAGTTCCTTAAGTTCCTCCTTGATGTGAATAATAAGGAAACAATTGAATTTATAGAATAAGAAAGTGGTAAGAATGAGTTATTTAAATTTTTAACTTTTTTAAAATTTTGGGATAAATGCACAAACCTAAGTTTTGAAAAAATATTAAAAGGTGGGAAAGTGCTCTACAAAGCCCTGATATCTTATACCATATATTATCAAAAACCAAAAATTATAATTGGTGTTCAAGTCTTACAAATAAAATTACACATGTAAATGATCTATCATTTCACCATGGAAATTTTAAAGTTAAAAATAATGTGCCTCCTAAATTGAGGTCAATTTATAACTGCAACTGATGGTTCACACCCTGATTTCAGATATATGCATGTTCAACTCACAACAATTTCTGTCAAAATTTAAAATTGGAAGCAGTTACTAACACATAATGAATTCATCAAAGGGTACGTTGTTGGAAGGCTAAATTGTCGCAAAAAAGCAAAGATAGGCTGTAGCCAATTTGGTTCAGTGGTTAGAGCGTTGGCCGGAGGACTGAAGGGTCCCTGGTTTAATCCAGGCAAAGGGCATGTGCCTTGGTAGGCAGGCAATCTATGTGAGACACATCGATGTTTCTCTCTCTCTCCCTTCTACTCTGATAAAGCAATGGGAAAAAATAAATATATATCCTTTGGGTGAAGATTAAAAATAATAATTAAAAAAAATAAGGCAGAATGGGTTTTACATTTATTAGAAGTACATTCACATTTTTTTTAATTGGGGAAAATGTCATTTTTCAGTTAATACCGTAAATGGCACCATGTTACAGACGCTCTGATGTTGCACATTCATACAAATGATGGACTACATTGATCTCTTTTTCTCTTTCTCTTTTTCTACTTCTATAGCTATACTCCTCTTTCTACCTCTATCTCTACTTTGGAGACCAGATAAATAGGATACAAAATTAGGCATTAAAATGTTATTTTTTTAATCAAGCTATTAAAAAATAGAAATCTGTTAGGAAAGTGAGTTCAACTAAACTAAATTAAATACCATCACATATTCATTAGCAATTGAAATTATTCAATTTGGTCTTTCAATAGTAGAACACTTTTGAAAAGCATGTTGGAAAAAAATGCCATTCAGACACTGTTGCATTGAACAGTGTTAAACAGGCAAGGACTACTATTTATTAATTCAAGATTACTGCAATAAGGGAAGGAAGCCAGAACTTAGGCTCAAGTATGCTGACACAAAAGTTGATAGAAATTGCTGAATCATATGTTAGTTCTATTTTTAATTTCTTGAGGAAGCTCCATGCTGATTTCCGTAGTGAGGATGGAGTGAGAAGGAAATCACAGGCTGTATGCGTTCACTAATTTGCTTTACCCAGTAGAAAAGTAAAATTTCGCATATCTTCATGGCAGGAGATATTTTTGCCTCTTGGAGCAAGGTTCCTGCTGATGTTAGGCCTCTACCTCCTACACAAACCAGGAGACAAGGGCACTATCTTCATCGATGGTGACACTTCAAAAGGATGGCTCCTAGGTCCTTGAGAAAGATATTCATGGATTTTAAAGCTGGAAAGAGCCTGGGAGAAGATTTTCATATCTAAGGAGCAGAGAAAGAAATAATACAAGCTATCTGAAGAAAATGCTCTAAGAAAAGGGAGGTCTGGACCTAGAGTAAGGAAAAGGCCTGCTTAGTTTAATCAAAATGAGGGTACCATTAGGCCTTCTTGGTCATTTCAAAGTATTTCAGTATTTTTTCCCCAACATCCTTTTATTTAATTAAAATTATCTCAGTACATTTCCATAAATATTCAGCTGTTTACAAGGTTATAAATTTTTTTTTAGAGTGTGGAAGAATAAATTTGGGCACTTCAGCATCTATTTTAAAACCTATAGATATAAATGGTTATGGTTAACTTCTTGTGAGAATTATTTAAGCCCTGAATCAATGAAAGGGCACTTAATATTTGATCAGAAAACAAAAATAGATTGGTAAAAATATTCTCAATCCCTAATTCATTTATACATCACTGATCCTTTTATTTCATGTTCCAGCCACACTTGTCTTGAGTTCCTCCAATGCATCCAACCACCTCCCACCTGTGAACCTCTACACAGGGTTGTCCCTAGGATGTACCTGGGCTCAAGGAAATACATACATATACATATATATATATATATATATTTTTTTTTTTTTTTATGGGACTCTCATCTATATAAACAATTGAGGCACTCCAAACTAGCCATTCAGCACTATTTTGGCACTCATTGTCACACCATCATCCCATGAAAGAAATTCCGCCCAGGCCAACAGAGTAATTGCCAACAGACTGCCTCTTAGAACCTGAACCAGTCACAGGCCACTGGACCAACCTAATAGGCCGGAGATCCACAGTTCTTTGGAACATCTAGGTGACGTATGACAAAAAAAGTCAGGGTACCCCGTGGGAAGAGACACAGAGCCTGTGTCTAGCCGATCCTACCCTGGAGACCCTGCAGTCCCCCAGGAATGTATACACAGTTTTCAGGAGAGCACTATGAATGCGGAGTCGTTGCTTTTCTAAAGGCGGTGCTGGGCCTGTGCTGTCTCCGCCACATGGAGGCAGCTCTTCTCATTTAACTGGCCAGCTCCCATCAAACCTCACTCTTCAGCTTACATTCCCAAAGGAAAGTGTTCTTTGCTGACTAGAATCAATTTCCCTTTTTGTTAATCGGTTATAAAATTGATCCCTTCTCTTTCATATCATTAAGCATAATTACACTTAAATAACAATGTGCCATTACTTGATGTCTATCTTTTTTGATGGGCTGTAACCTCAGTGAGGTACCTCCTTCCCCCCACACCCACCCCCATCACATTCTCCAGGAGGTAGCTCAGAGCCTGTTACATGGCGCATGTGCTCATGAAAATTTCCCCACCTCTATCCTGAAAAATGCTACATACTTCTCTGTCCTATCTGTACTATTTCAAGTTTGATTGGATCTAAATATATAGAATTTTTAAATTCATTTAGCCCAACCCAATTTCAAGCTTCTAACGATTTTCGAATCTTTACACTATTTTGTTGTTGTGGTTAACCCTCGCCTGAGGATATTTTTCCATTGATTTTATTTTTTAGAGAGAGTAGAAGAGATAGGGAGAGACACAGAGAGGGAGCCATCAATGAGAGAGAGACACATCGATTGGTCACCTCCCACATGAGCCCCGACCTGCACCAGGGGTGGCGCCTGCAACCAAGTTACATGCCCTCGACCTGAATTGAACCCGAGACCCTTCAGTCTGGGGGCCAATGCTCTAACCACTGAACAAACCTGCCAGAGCATAAATCCTTACACTATTTTTGACTTTTTAAAGCAGTATGTAGGGGGAAAATTATAATTATTGCTACTATTAGCTACTGTAGCTAACAACAGTTATTATAAATTTTATTTCACTATACTAGGCATTTTACCTGTATTATTTCTCAGGCTTACAGCAATTTGTCCAAATAGCATATTTTTTCTGTCGGAGGTGGGAATAAGAAAGATAAGAAAGTATGCTCTAACGCGCCAGAGGAAACACAGTTGTTAGGTAGCAGAACCGGGTTTCTACTACAAACTGTCTTTCCCCAGAGCTTACATCTTTATAACATCTTAGAGCATCAGGGATGTAGTCTTCTTTCTTTTAAGATCTTAAAATGCTATGGCGGCACTAAGACATTTCCACAGGTTACTTTATTCAACAAACATTTGTTTAATTCATGTGGAGTAGCTGGCTAAATACTACAACAAATGATACTATGTACCAAGTAATTAGAAGATTAATTCAAGCAGGAAAGATAAGCCAGTAAATAGACCATTAGGAAATACTAAAAATAGGGAGGGAAGCATGCAGGGAATTATATGGAAATATAAAGAGGAGATATCTAATCTTATCTTTTGGGGAATGGAAGGTAACACATAATCTTTGTCTAGAGTGATGAGGAAGATGTTAGCATGTGCAGGAATAGGCCAAGAATCCTCCAGGGATCACAAGCAAGGGGAAAATAAAACTGCACATAAGTGAACGGGAAATCAGAAAACTGATATGCGAGTATGATTACATTTCCGTTTTCCTATAAAAAGAACAATATGCTGTCATGCTTTAAGAATGCTCATAAAAATCTGATTAGTGGAAGAGATGGGTGTTACTTTCAACCGTAAATGTTATGAGGAGGAGAATGCATAGAGAGGCCGAGCATGTATAAAGCATCTAGAGAGTAGTATTGACTAGTTAAGCAACATGGATTTATTCAATAGAATTAATTGATTGAATGAAAGCAGTGCTTTAGAAATATTATTTACACCTACATTGTCCTAAGTAGCTTACGTAAAAAGAATTGGTTAATGATACTATAAAATTACTAGTTGATTGATCTTGACAACTGATTTAAGATTGGAACAAGCAAATGGAATTCAGCAAAGACTCATCAATTCATACATTAGTAAATATTGAAACTCTACCATGTGAAATTAGAAATTTAGAGAGAATAGTTGATATTAAATTCCCCAAATAATCAAATAATACACAATAGAAATCATATTTTTTTCAAAGAAATCAAAGTTACAACTTCTGTTTATGTAATTTTTGACAATTATGGATAAACAAATTATACAATTATTATATTCTAGGCAAGAAACTTTTATCATCTTGCATAAATATTAAGTTAAAATGGAATTTAAAAGTACTTGTTAGTATAAAAAAGGTTAGTTATAGAGAAAGATTTGGAGTTGTATAGAAGCTAACTGCCAAAAGACACTTTTTTTAGTTGGCCAGTTTGGATCCAAAGTAGATGACTAGACCTTGATGAGCTAGGCCCTTAAAAGTTAAGGGAAATGACTCTTGGAAGAACAGAGTATTTCCTGTACAAATTAGGACGAACCCTGAACTTTAATCAGGATTATATTGAGCCCTGGCCGGTGTTGCTCAGTGGTTGAGAGTGGTTAAGAGGTCACAGTTTGATTCCTGGTCAGGACACATGCCCAGGTTTAGGGTTCGATCCCTGTAGGAGCCATGCAGGAGGCAGCCAATCAATGACTGTCTGTCATCACTGATGTTTCTATCTCTCCCTCTCCCTTCCTTGCTCTTTGAAATCAATAAAAACATGTTTTTAAAAATAAAAAATAAAAAAAAAATTGAGCATTTGTAAGGATTGAAAATGCGGAGAATTCATAATGAACTATCTATACTCAAGGGAAATAATGAATGCCTCTTTTGAAAATGCTAGCATATTTTTCATCAGGGAATTTACTTACTACTCAACATATTTGGCTTTGAAACTATATTATGTAGTATGCATCTTCTAAAAAGAAAATATTGTAGGTAGACCAGCAAGAAGGCCCCCTCAATAGTCCTGACCTGAGAAGTGTAGCTAGGTAGGTGCCTAGGGGGTCAGGGGAAATGAGAAATGGGTATGAGGAATGGCTTGCTTATTTTAAATTCCCTTATTTGTACTGTGTAGTTTATATTTCCTTTTCACCACTAATCATGCTTTATTAATAGGAAGAACTCACAACATAAATTAAGGCTTTCATGTATTCAGTACTGTTTTCCTACTGTAGCAGTTGCTATACATCAAATGGTAGACATAAATGGCAGAATGACTGTTATGAAAGTAGGTGGTGAGCAGAAAAAAGAGGAATATATTCCCAGACATATTATTGTGAAAATGAGCCCCTAACATTTGCAAAGGTCCCATTGGATGATTCATGGACAGGCCATTATTATTTCAGTAGTTTCAAGTTCTAAACAAAAGAGAGAAATATAAGTATATTTTTTAAGTGGGAGAGAATATACCATTTGCCATATTTCTGTTGGTTTCATTTAAATTCACGATGTAATGTTAAATATACTCAGCAATAAAATAGAAAGGCAAATCAGTAAATACTTCCTTTTTATAAAACTTTACTAGCTTATGGAAATTATACTTGTAAAATTGTATTGAATTTACAATTTTTTCTGCTTATCTTCCAATATATAGTGCTAATAACCTCTTCCAAGTCTTTCAAATTATTGCTTAGTGTGAAATCATTTTAATTTCTGTTTGTCACTGTGAAATTGTAGTGAATGGTCTATGAACTGTCATTTACACTGAGTACCAAATAGTTCATTTGGTTCACTGTCTTATTGCTTAGCTGGATTCAGTCTCATATTACAATATATGCCAGTATTACTATTTAATTTGATAATGCATATCTTCTGTAATCTTATTATTTCAATAGGTAGCACATTACATTGAAACTTCCTGAAATCCAAAAACTAAAACTGAGATGAATTTTAAAAAGAATTAAAAACTTTAATGATTTGTAAACTTTTGCTCACTTAACTTCCACCTGTGAGTTAAAATTATTCTGCTACTTAATTTTGGCATTTCATTAGTAGTGGTATGAAATTACTATCTAGCAGCATCAGTATAGTGTTAAAATTGCCCTAATGAGTACAAATGAAACAATTTGATTTCTATACTTGGTTTTATATTGAAATAATAAATCACAGAATAAATTATTGTTTATTGGTTCGAAACATATTGAAGGTAGAGTAAGATAATAAAATAAAAAAATTAAAAATGAATATTGCCTTAAAATTATTTTCCTTATGAACAAAAAATGTTTTCATATTCTTTTTGGAGATAAACTAGTTTTTTTCCAGTTATAAAGTTATCAATTAATAATTAATTAATGGTTCACTGTATCAATAGACTCTTTTCTGTATGTAGCTATTAATATACATTATATGCATACATGACCAACTTTTGCTAAAAAATACTTTCAAGCAGTATATAGTAGTATATGAAGTGCATCTTATATAAAGTATAAATTTTTCTTGTAATAATCTAAAGGTAAAAGCAAATCACAGAAACTATTAATCCACTGAATCTATTGATAATTACTTCCTAGTCCCAGGAAAAAGTTATTCGAACTATAGAAACTATTTTAAGATACATCTATTCCAATGTCATTGTACTTTAAGCTTAACTTTTAGGGAGTGGATGAATCATTGGTCATGTGAAATTAAATTCTTAACTGAGCCCTGGCCACAAGGTTTTCCTTCTCAGAAAGATATCTATACAACATTGGTAAAATGGGGAGTACTGTTTGCAAAAATTCTGATGTGAGGCTGAAGAAAGGAATTTTCCTGGAGTTAAGCAATGGGTTTTCAGGCAGGAAAAGCAGTGAACCTTAATCTTGGGCATCGCTCCCCGTGAAAAGCTGGATAGGTGTTGACTTATGGTTTTGGTTGTATAGGCTGCAATGAGTAACTGTTTCTCGAAGTGGGGGAGTGGGAGTCCTGTTTGTCCAGGAAAGTATCTGAATGTATAATATAAAATTTAATATTATAGTTGGTTGCCTTTCTAAGGGTGAGGCCTCTGTTGATGAAATAGCTGGCACCATCCCCATACAACATATTCCCTGAAAGGCCTGTCTTACTTGCGGCACTAGCTTGTAGAGCGTGGAAGTGCACAGAGCTAGCTCCCTGATACTGAAAGGGGAGCAAGCAGCAATGGCAAGTGAAGGAAGTCAGGGTGCCATGAGGTACAATAAAACACTCGTAGTGGAGACTCGTGTATACACTCAGTTGTTCAGGACATTTCATTCCCAGTCTTCTGTATCCTTCCTCCTCTGGTCCTCATGAGACTATTTCTGAGGAGACAGGTCATTCATTCAGACTCCTATGTGAGAATCTGTAACACCTGTCATGCGGATGACTGCTCTTTCAGCCGTGATTCCACAAGATTTTACCAGTTTCTTTGAAATGTTTTCTATCTTGACTATATCATTGTCAATATACTGTTTGTGATAATGATATAGTTTAGCAAGATGCTACCTTTAGAGGAAACTGTGTTAAGGTCATATGAGATTTCTTTGTATTGTTTCTGATAATTCCATGTGAATGTGTAATTATCTAAAAATAAAATTTGGTTTAAAAAATTTTTTAAAATCTCAACGCTTAGTAGTTTAATACAATAACAATCATTCACTTGCAAAAATTGTACAACTTAGTTAGAGCTCAGCAGCAACAGCTTTTCTCTGTTCTAAGTGATGTCAACTGGAACAGTCAAATTTTGCTCAGTAAAACTTGGTAGAAGCCAGTCCAGGTGACTCGGCTGCTGGCAAGCTGGTGCTGGCTGACTGTTGTCTGGGGCTCAGGGGGCTGTTTGCTTCCACGTGAGCCTATTCCTATGGCTGCTTGGGCTTCCCAAAGGAAAGCTTTACCTTCTTCAGGGTTACAAAAAGGAAATGTCATTTGTTCTCAGTCATCAAAGCAATTGCTGACATAGCTTAATTAAAACTTGATTAGAAGAGCGATGTGGGGGTACAGGAAGAATTGGGATTGATTGGGCCATATTGGAAGACCTTATCATCACAAAGTGCCCTCTATCCACACAACTATATTTTTAAATCCATTCCACTTCTTGCAGGCAGCATTAATTGCAGAGGGGTCTGCCAATAATTGCAGAGGGGTCTGAGATTTTTCCTTACTTGCAAGCGCACAAAATAACCTGTCACAATCATGAATGCTAGAAGAAGATGCCTTGTAAGAAACAAAAGACCACTTAATACTTCTATTCAGTCAGTCGGGTTATCATTATGTTCTATGCTAGAACCTTTAAGCCCCAACTTCCCAAGGGCAACATGACTTAGGATAAGGTAACAGTTGCACATGCTGAGGTTCGCATTACTCACCTGGTATCCAAGGCCAAGCACTTAGCACTTTTTGAGCAAGCAGCAGATATCCTACAAACAGCATACAATCAGGCCCAGTCCCTCCTTGTCACTCTCGCCCCCAAGAGAAAGCACATACAGAGCGGTCCTGATGTGGCTGCCTTGACATACCCGGTTGCCTGAGTAGCTGCAGAGACCGCTCGGCGTACGGAGACATGCAAACCGCGCACCCTGGCACCCCCCAAAGATGCGCAGGGACGCTCGAGGCCCGGCAGACTGCCTCCCCCAACAGGCCTTCGCCTGTTACTTTACTCTTTGCTTCATTTATAAATATGTTTCTCAGATGTGTCCTTTAAAGTGGGTTTGAATTTTTTTCAAATCCAAAGAGGCTTTGCTTTAAAAAAAAATTTTGTATTGTAATTTGGTGAATAAATTCTCAGCCTGAGCTTTATCATACCCCCTTGGTTTTGTGCATGCTCACAGCCCTAAAATCTCAGCCCAGGGCCGTATTTACCACCCAGCACCAAAATTCATAATTGATTTTTCTTGGCCTCCTCTTAGACAGGGGGCAGTTCTGTTTTATTGCACAGTGACCGTGGGCTCACAGATTTACAGAGGTAGAGCTTCTGTCAGATTTCCCACCTAAGCCCTGAGTTTTATCTCCTTTCCTCCACATCTTGTGAGATTAAAACACCGAATTTCCATCTCGCTCACTGTGCAGATGCCCTCAGAGCAAAGGCAGCTGCTTATCTTTCTTAACTCTTGACTTCACGGTTTTGCTTATTTTCTTTCTTTTGTCTGAAAATTACTATTTTGCCAGCTTATAGTTTAAAAACACACCTTACTTAAAAATGTTAGTTGTTGTCAAAGAGAGGGTCATTTCAAGTCTCCCCACTCTCGTAATACTGGTGTGGATAACCCTCCTGTACTTATTTGCATAAGATATTACAAAATATAAAGCCTGAAGAAGCTCTCATAGCACAATGTGAGATTTAAGGCCTTGGAGGACTTCACGGTTAGTTCATTTTTCTCATTATTTCTTAGAAGTGATTCCATGAGAAAGGAACAGTATTATCCTTGTGTGATCGTGCTCTGCTGCTGCCAGGGTAGCTGGGACATAGGAATACAGATTAAAGCAGCGCCATAACGCAGACGGCCAACAAGATCCCTCCTCTTACTCCCCGGGGCTGTCCGAAGTGTCTTGATATAACCTCACTTAAATTTCTGATCATTTTTCTCTTAGAATGGAGGCTGGTTAGTAGTTAGAATCTGTGCTTACATGTTTGCAGAACAAGACACTAGGATTGAAGGGAAATTGAATAATTTATTTTAATGTTGGAGTAAATTCAGTGAAGGTTTTGTTAGAAGCCTTTTTTATCTATTATAGTTATTACAAGGGTAAAATAAAAAAAGGGGGGGGGAGCTTTTTTAAAAAGCTTAGTCTTCAAGCTACTTGGTGTTTAACATGTGGATTCAGGTTTGGGGTGACCGGAGGCTGAGAACCAGGTTTGGTGGCTGCCTTACACCAACAAAATCCTGAAGGGTTTACTCTTTTTCCCTTCGGGAAATTTCACAACATGCCCAGTGTTGAGCACCTGCCGAGTTAAGAGTGCTTGAGACAAATCTCAATAGGTCACACAGTCTACTCTGCTTACCCCAAGGCTTTTCCCTGACACGCAGAAGATAAGGACATTAGCTGAGCCCCTTTTAAGCACAGGAATTTAGCCAACCACATTATTATGGTGGACAGAAACCTCTCCTGTCACCATAATCATAACTACAGAGTGGGGTAGGGGGATCTGGATGAAAAACAAGGAAGTGCCACCAGTGGCCCTAAAACTTTGGAGAAACACATGTAAAAAACAAGACTTTCTCTCTTAAATTCTATGGAGAAATACTTGTAAGTAATAGAATACCTCTCCTAAATCCAGAGATGGTAAATTAAGATTATGTAAAATATATTCTGCGGAAGACAGAAAAATTACATAAAATGTAAAATCCTTTTACTTTTTTTGTGTGTGGTGTGCATGAATGTTTATTCCAGCATTATTCATTTTATTTTATTTCCCCCTCAAAATATTACAGATGTCCCTTTTTCTCCCCAGTGACCCATTCCACCCCACACCCAACTCCTTCCCCAGTCCCTCTCCACACCTTTGTCCCTGTCCTTGGGTTGTGCATATATGCATATAAGTTTTTTGGTTACTCTCTCCCCCTCTACTCACCCTCCCTCCTCCATCCCTCTGGCATTCATCAGTTTCATCTATGCTTCCATGTCACTGAATCTATTCTGTTCATCAGTTTATTAAGTTCTTTAGATTCCGCATATAAGTGAGATCATGTGATGTTTGTCTTTCACTGCCTGGCTTATTTCACTTAGCATAATGCTCTCCAGGTCCATCCATACTGTCCCAAAGGGTATGAGCTCCTTCTTCTTTATAGCTGCGTAGTACTCCATGGTGTAAATGTCCCACAGCTTTTTTATCCACTCATCTACTGATGGGCACTTGAGCTATTTCCAGATCTTAGCTATTGTAAATTGTGCTGCTATGAACACAGGGGTACATAAGTTCTTTCTGATTAGTGTTTCAGGATTCTTAGGATACATTCCTAGGAGTGGAATCACTGGGTCGAACGGCAGTTCCATTTCTAATTTTTTGAAGAACCTCCATACTGTTTTCCATAGTGGCTGCACCAGTCTGCATTCCCACCAGCAGTGTACTAGGGTTCCCCTTTCTCCACACCCTCGCCAACACTTGTTTGTTGATTTGTTGATGGAACCATTCTGACAGGTGTGAAGTGATACCTCATTGTGGTTTTAATTTGCATCTGTGATGATTAGCGATGTCCAGCATTTTCTCATATGTTCCTTTGCCATCTGTATGTCCTCTTTGGAGAAGTGTCTATTCAGGTCCTTTGCCCATTTTTAATTGGATTATTTGTCTCCCTCTTGCTGAGTAGTGTGAGTTCTTTGTAACTTTGGAAATTAGCCCCCTATCAGATACATCCTTGGCGAATGTTTCCCAGACCATGGGGTTCCTTTGTATTTTGAAGCTGTTTTCTTTTGCTGTGCAGAAGCTTTTTAGTTTGGTGTAGTCCCATATGTTTATTTTTTCTTTTGTTTCTCTTGCCCTAGGAGATGTATCAGTGAAAATTCCACTACGTGGGATGTCTGTGACTTTACTGCCTGTTTTCTTCCAGGATTTTTGTTTTGTGACTTACATTTAAGTCTTTCATCCATTTTGAGTTTATTTTTGTGTATGGTGAAAGTTGGTGGTCTAGTTTCATTTTTTTGCATGTACCTGTCTAATTTTCCCAACACCATTTATTGAAAAGGCTGTCTTTTCTCTATTGTATGTTCTTGTCTCCTTATAAAATCTTTTTAAATGAAACAATTTGCGAGGAAAAAAGAAAAAAATTCAAATACTTTGGATCCAAACAGAAATGGCTTGAAATCTTTGATTCATGCCCTATGAGCTGAATTAGATTTGACAAACAATATAAACTCTCTGGTGTACAGTTTTCTTATCTTTAAAATGTGAATGATATGCCCGGCAGGGCATGGCTCAGTGGTTGAGCATAGACCTAGGATCCAGGCGGTCAGGGTTCGATTCCCGGTCAGGGCACATGCCCGGGTTGCTGGCTCCATCCCCAGTCGGGGCCTGCAGGAGGCAGCCGATCAATGACTCTCTCATCACTGATGTTTCTATCTCTTTCTCTCCCTCTCGTTTCCTCTCTCTGAAATCAATAAAGATATATATTTAAAAAATGAAATAAAATAAAATGTGAATGATATCTACCTAAAAGTTTTGGTGTAAGGATTTCTTACAATAATACATAAATACTTAGTAAATACTATAAGAGCTCAGTAAGCAGTAGCTGAGATGCATTATTTTAATATTTCAGTTATTATTAATATCTCATAGGATTTTTCAAAGTACAAATTAAATATATTACTTAAAGCATATTATCTCACATATTTCTTTAAAAAGTTTTTATTTCTTTTATTGTTCCTAACCTGCCTGTATTTATCAGCAATATATCATCCTCTATAATTAGCAAAACAACTTTTATGGAAAAAATATCATTAAAATAAAATGTGCTTCATTTGTTTTAGGATTGAATTTTAAATGATTGCATGAGGACCAATTTTATTTGTCCATTTTATTGAGGTATAGACAATTTAGGTTATGTGTACGCATGTACACAATTAACATGTGAAAGATGTGGCATACACACTTGAAAAGTCTGCTTACAGAGCTTGCACTATTAAACTGAAAGGCTACAGTTCTCTTGGCTTGCAAGCACCCAAATTGAGGATGTAAATTATAATGAAATCTCTAGTAGTCAGAACATAGTCATTAGCATGTTCATGTCAATCTGGCTTTTAAAAAGCTTTTGCTAATCATTTGCATATTCTTGGTTAGTCCAGAATTTTGTCAGTTCTCTTCATTATTATTGCACAAATTCTTGATGGCAAAAAACAACTCCTAAATTGTTTTAGTATCACATATTTTAAAGTGGAATGTCTCAATTTCGTAAGATAAAATGTGTGGTAATTATTGCAAGATATTTCCAGGTGAGATGTTTAGAGCCATATCAGTTGTTTTATAGATCAAGTATGGAAAATTATGTACTATATATCTAGCAAATGATTAAGTTGACTTTTTGAAAGACCCCCAAATGAAACAGCCATTCTGTGATACTATTTTTGAGATCCACTGTTTAATAAAACTGAATATTGCATATACAATATAGGTTGATCAAACATATTCTTCATTAGCTAAGTAATACTGATAAGATCAACTTTTAGACATAATTTGTTCAACTGAAAAATTACGAGAACAAATTCCTTCATAGGTTCTTGATGATTAGCTTCTTGGTTACTATTTGCAATCATAATGTTACTCTTTTATCACTATTTTGAATCCTTAAAAAAATTATAACTGATATTATTTCCAGGGTTTTAGGAGCACTTCAGTAACCCATTATAGGATGAGGGCAACATACTTGCCATAAAAAACTCACTACAATAGTTATTGCATGGTACTTATAGGTGTTCTTTTATACTCACAAAACATTTAAAGACTTCTTATATACTGCAGAGGTGGGGAAACTTTTTTCTGCCAAGAGCCATTTAGATATTTATAACATCATTCGTGGGCCATACAAAATTATCAACTCAAAATTTAGCTACAAAAAAAGCTACTAGACTTATTAAATTTTGAGTCCCTCTTGCGGTAGCCTTGTCAGGGCCAGACCAAATGATTTCGCTGGCCATGTACGGCCAGACATTCCCCATCCCTGTACTACAGCATTGAGTCTGATTAATTGAAGATCCAATAATAATAAGGGAAAATGCAAGTTTATAAGGAAACACAGGAGATTGTGAATATATATATATATATATACATTAGTTTGTTTTAAACTTTTATTACTATTTTTTAATTTATTTTTATTGTTGAAAGTATTATAGATGTCCCCTTTTTTCCCCCTCATTTCCCCCTCCACCCTGCATCCACCCCACCCCCAGGCCTTCCCCACACCAATGTCTGTGTCCATAGATTATACATGTAAGCACATAAGTTCTTTGATTAATCTCTCTAAACTTTTATTATTATTTCCAGTTATTCCAGTAGCAAATTTGGTGTTGGTATAAAATATCTTTACTGTTTTTAAACTGAAGTATAATTGAGATACGTTATATTAATTTCAGGTGTACAACATAATGATTCAATGTTTGTGTACATGGCAAAATGATCACCACATATCTAGTTAACATCTGTCACCGTACATAATTCCAGAATTTTTTTAGCTTTTAAGGTCTACTCTCTTAATTTTAAAATATAGAATACAGTATTATTAATTATAGCCTTCATACTATATGTTACATTCTATGATTTATTTATTTTATAACTGGGAGGTTGTACCTTTTGACTCCCATTTCACCCAACCCTCAACCCCCACCTCTGGCAACAACCAGTCTTTTTCTATATTTACAAGCTTTTCTTTTTCTTTTTTATTCCACATGTAAGTGGAATTTATACTCACATGGCATTTGTCTGTGATCTTTATTTTAAAGACAATAGGTAATAATTGGCATCATTCTAGGCCAGTCCTGATTAGCTTGCATTGTGAGAACATGAAATATATCTAATTTTTTTATGTCATAACTGGGGAAATTAGCCATGTATTCCAAAACCAACAAGTGGGATGTTTATGTGCTTGATTTTGGGGGTGAGTAATATTTTTAAAAATATTGCTCACTAATACATTAGTGTTCTCATTCCCAATTATTCTCAAAATTTCTTTCTTTTGTTTTTCTGTAAGCAATAAGCTATTCCTTTAGAAGTCAGAAATATGATTTTCAGTTACTGCTTATATTGTGTTTAACCTGGAGAACTTGCTTTCCAACTTACTCAAAGGTGAAAATAAAGATTTCCATAGAATAAGACACCTTGAGAAAGAAAAATGATTTTATGAAAGTCTGGGGGAAAGTATCTTTTTATTGACTCTACAAATATAGGCAAGTTTATGAGTTTTTGAATTTTGTTTGTTTTGTTTTGGCTTGTGAGGAGGTGGTTTTTAAAAATGTAAGTGAAAAGAATATCTAAATTGGGGGTATGGCATTACTCAAGATTTACAAAATCCTTAAAATGTAAAATTTTGAGGAATTACTTGATTTTTAAATTATATTGAATAAATGGTAAACATGTTTTATACTCATGAATTATGTTTAAATAGCACAAAAATCACTGAGTTCTTTCTACAGCTATAAAGCACATCAAAGTTATTCTGGGATTAATTTTCTTAGGTGAAATAAACATAGCAGCAGAGCCATAAAGAATATTTTAATGACTACACACAGACCATTTGGTTGAAGATACACGTGAGTTAACAGTCAAGTCCTCTCTCTTTTTTTAGTTGCTGGGTGGCTTTCAAAGGCTCAGTAAATTTCCATCTGTGAACAAGTATATCTATTGATTTACGCACACTCATGAGATAGGAAGAATCACAGGTGGGAATATTGAGACATTACAGATTTAAGTAGGCTTTTTTCTTGAGTGGAAATATTAGCAGGCTACAAACTACCTGATATTATTCCAAAGAAATAGTACTTGATAGCTGATTTAAAAAATTAAGAAGATGCTTATTCTCATTTTTAATTTAATAAAGAAACTTGATAAATATGTTCTTAATAATATTTTAATGTAAGAAACTTTTAAAGTTTTGAAATTTAGATTCTAATGTCCCATTATAGTTTGAGTCCCATTATAGTTTTTCCTGATGTTTATTACCCTGAATTTCACCACATTTGATGGACTACAGATTAGAATATAATGTATCAATACAGTGGTACCTCAGTTTTCGAATGTAGTCTGTTCCGGAAGACTGTTCAAGTTCTGAAACGTTCAAAAACCGAGGTACCACTGTATTCCTTTCCTGGTATTGTTCTGTGATTATTTATGAAGATGTCCTCTTAGAACGTACACATTGAGGTATTTAGGGGTAAAGGTTCACATTAAAGCAACACATTATCTACAACTTGATCCCAAAGTTCACAAATATAATCTTTATGTCTGTATATTTTTTTGTTTGTTTTTTATGTTTTTATTGATTTTCAGAGAGAGGGGAGGCAGAGAGATAGAGAGATCGAAACATCAGTGAGAGAGAAACATCAGTCGGGTACCTCCTGCACTCCCCTACTGGGTATCGAGCCTGCAACCCCAGCATGGGCCCTCACAAGACCGGGAATCGGACCCCGACCTCTTGGTTCTTAGGGCGATGCTCAACCACTGAGGCACACTGGCTGGGTTTTATATGCATATATTATTATATGTCGGTAGATAGCTGATAGATAAGAGATAGAATAATAAAGCAAATGTTCTAAAATGCAAACAATATGTGAATCTGGTAAAGAACATAACTCTGAGGGTCATGGCCTGCACTGCAATTTACTTATGTTTATGAACTCAAGATTTTTCATCATTGCTGGATTCTGATGCTTTTAATTTTTTGCCAGCTCTTTTTATTCAGCCATAATCCCAAAATATAAAGTTAAAAGTTTTATTTATAATAGTAACAATTGAAATAAATAAGTCAAACATTGAACATATAATACAATAATCAAATTATATTTAGCTATACTTTCTTTACACATTAATCACCATTTTATAGTTTTATTTTATATTGGGTGATTTTCCCCCCAATAATCTTCTTCTTTCGAACTGAAATATTTTATGAGATTTTAAAAATAAAATTATACATTATTGTTTCCAGGGAATTAAACTCCCCTGTCGTTCCGGGAGCGAGGTTCTTGGGGTGTTGCTGAAATAAGCAGTTTCAGAAGCCCCCTGGGAGGATGGGATGTGGAAGAAGCCTTTCTTTGTGTGAAGTTACATTTCTCAGGTTCCAAAGTCCCCTGCCCCCTAAGCCAGTCCTGGAAAAGGTATAGCTGGGGTTCCAGCAGAGCCAGAAACAAGGCCAGCATCCAGAGCTTCTGCTCCATGTTGCAGCTGGGTGAAGTTCAGCATTCAGGACAGATTCAAGTCCATTAGTCTACTGTGCGGAGCCCAACATGGCTGGCCATGCACCCGGCCCAGCAGAGAGAGAGAGAGAGGGAGGGAGAGAGAGGGGAGCTCACTTCTTTGTATAGAAGTTTAAATAGATTGTAGTGGCTACACCCTTCCTAGCCACTAATTTGTTCCCAGGTATGACTGGCAGACAGCTAGGCGCTCAGTCAGACCTTACTAGGCACGTGTTTCAACTGCCTTGGTCTAGTCCCTTCCCCCATCAGTCAGCAAGAACAGGCTTGGAGAATATTAAATGCAGCTTTTGGTAAAGCTGTATAAATGGCACTCCTATGTCTCTTCTTCCCTTTCCTCCTTTGCTGTTAAATAATAACCAGGTTATTACAAGGGCATCATTAGGATGAAGCTGAGCTATCTTGGAAAGAATGAGATTTGCAAACTGATGTAGTATTGTTTTCATTTCTTACTGAGCACCAATATATATGATTTATAAAAACTATCATTTTTCATCACTATTTGGAATCTCACTTTAATTTTAAATAAACACTTTAATTATTACTTATTGATTTTTGCTTCATACAAGCAAAATTTACTAGGTTTGCTAAATACTAAAGTGGGCAAAACCAAAGGTTTGATGGTAACACTGTATGTGTTACAGGTAGTCTTCATTCTCATATGGCATGCGAGTGGGAAACAGATCAGGGAGCAGAATAAAAAAGTTAAAAGAGGTCACAGATACTTAGCATGTTTTATTTGAAAGTATTCCTTACTGTCAGCCAAACTTCTGGAATAAAGTAACTTAAATATCGTATAGGGATAAATCAAAAAAAGAGTCATATTTAAAATTATATTTATAGGCAAAAGAGTAAGGCATGGAGATTTGATTTGTACAAAAAATGTTTGCTCCCTAATAAATAACACACAGAGTTAGAATTGCCAATCGAGCATAAACGAATCAGGAGGCTTTGGGCAAAAATAACTGGTAAAGATTTAGTCAAGAGCCTTAGGGTTTGCAAACCAGAATCACAGCTAGACCAAAAGCCCAAAGTGTGTTGAAGAAGAAAGAAAAGTTAAGATATTTTAATGTAAGAAACTTATCTAAAGTTTCAATTTTTAGATCATAACTTTGTTATAATAAAGGGTATGTTCTTGAAACTAATCAATCCTGCATTCTTAGCCTCGGGATTGGTTCAGATGGCTATCAGTCAGATGTCAGGTGCTCTGGATGATGGATGCCAGGTGGTCTGGAAAATGGGTGCTAGGTGGTCTGGTCAAGTCCCATGGTCCAGATAATGGATGTCAGGTAGATATCAGGTTGTCTGGATATGTGAGAGTCTTTTAGGGGTTAATCAGAGGGTTATCTGGAGGTTTGATGTATATCCAGGCAATGATGTGGAAAAGGAAAGTTTAAAAGTTGAAGTTCCCAGGCTAGTTAAAACAAGAATAGAATATTTTCCTTATAATTCAACCTACTTGATTTAGGTAATTTAGCAGCTTGATTATCGTGACTCTATTTTATTTCTTCTATTCCCCAGAGTTTTGTATGTATAGATTTAACTTTTATTTATTTTTATTGTTCACCCTATTACAGATATCCCCCATCCCCCCCTCTCCTTTGCCCACCACCACCTAGCCCTGGCCCCTCCCTCCCTCCCTCTGGCCTTTTCCACTGTTGCCCATGGACATATAGTTAACTTTAATTCTTAATTATTGTGATGAGCTTTTTGTGATTTGATTACAGATAATTATAAAGGTATGTTTCTACTGGGAACCATATCGTTAATTGAAATTTCCTATCTATATTTGAGAGTAAATTTAAAATAATTTTGCATTATTCCATACCTAAGTTTTATTCTTACGTAATTAGTCATGCAAATAAACTTATAACACTGCAAAAGAATTGGTTATATTTTTATACACAATTTTATTGGTATTAGATGTATTTTTGTTTTGTTTTGTTTTTTTAATTTATCTTTATTGAAAGTATTACAGCTGTCCTCTGTTTTCCTCCATTGGCCCCCTGTACCCACCACCTGCCCCCATCCAGACCTTACCACACTATTGTTTGTGTCCATGGGTATATGCATATAAATTCTTTGGTTAATCTCTTCCATCAATTTTAAATATTCAAATTCATATGATAAAGAGTATGTTAAATGCTATAGACATATAAGGTTCTGGAAAATAATTTTAAATACAAAGTAAAGTTTTAAAAATATAAAATGCTTTGATGAAGATAAAATTATTGAAATACTTCACACAAAAAATATTTGGTACTGTTAAAAAAAAGAAGTAATAGGCCCAAGGTGGGATCACTTGCCTCCAGGAGAGTAAACCAAGACAATTACTGTTTCAGCCCCTACCAGTAGTGGAATTTAAAGTTGGAATTTTCTGATCGCCTTTAAGTGAGGTAATCTACCTGCTAAGACCCCTGCAGCCCTTCTGCCAAGGATAGGTGACCTTACCTGAAATAATTCTTTCTTTTCTCTTGCAAATAACTTTCTAATTCTTTTCAGTTTCCTATAAAAACCATTTCATCCGATTCCTTGGAGCCCCTCTCTAGTCATTACATGGCATGCTGCTTGATTCCTGAATTGTTCCATAAAGCCAATTAGATCTTTAAATCCAATATTTACCTGAATTTTGTTTTTTAGTGGTACACAGAATTGTAAAAGCTTTTATGTGTGTTTTTAATGTAATTTCAAGTATATTTCCTGTGAAAACAAAGGAAACCTCATTTACAATGGAGTTAAGAAGCCCTGCAGGGGGAGCTTTCATCCTACCTCTGCACAACCAACAGGAAGAAGGAAGAGAAAAATTACTTTGACGGGAGGATATTTTTCATATAGGAATTTAATCTCCTGTCTTTAGTAGGCAAACAAGATGCCTCTCTGTCCGGGCAATGTGCCTCTCGAAGCAAAGGAGAAACCACCACAACCTCAAGCCCTTCTTTTCCCATGAACTTCTGCTCAAAGCAACCCTCCACAATTTTATCCTAAAACCTAATAAAAGCTAACTTTCCTTTGTCTATTTAACTTACCTATGTGGTGTTTATCCCAGATTGCAATTCTCTACTAATCCAGAATAAACTTATTTTGCTGGTAAAATAAATGGCTTTTTTTTTTATATTTGAAGTTGACATTCCATATACTGACTATGGCCAGCTTCACTTATTTGGAGAGGCATATAAACTGGAAATTATAGTACATCTTTTTGAACAAACAAGAGCAGCCTGAACAAATTATGTTTTTCCTCTCAAATGAGATATTCAGAGTACTGCCAAAGAACAGAGAAGCACTTTTCTTCAAGATAGCTGCATTTAACATTGCCTCTTAAAGACCAAAGGGACATTCTTTCTAGTAATACACGTAGATAATAAAATACAACTAGAAAAATCACTCCAGGCTATTACAAAATATACCAGCATGGAGTTATGTTGTTTTTCCCATAGCTTATAAAAAGTCAAAATCCCACTTGTTTCCATTTTTTTCAAAGACTTAGTAAAAATCAACAAAGTCTGTTCAAGTTTATTTCCTCCTCTGCATTATCTCCCACAATTGTCACAAACTGCAGTCTTCTAAACTGTTAATTTGAAAAACAGAACTCTGGAATGTTTACTTAAAAGTTTAAAAATAAAATAAAGCCATTGACCATTTATATTCTATCACAAGGGTTTTATTTTAATCTGTCAGTTTTTACTATATTCTATACAGTTGTAAATTGTGTGCAAAGATAATGAATACATATAAGCAATTCAAAATTACATAAGAATATTCACATACATATATGAAAGTATATATGACATGAAATCATACTGATCAATAAAAATGTTTAAGTTAAATTTCCTTAAATATATGAAGTCACTATTAACTTAGAAGGGAAGAACCAGTACGATAATAGATTTAATTATATTGCTAATTACTTTTCCCTGTTGTGAGCATGTGATGTTTAGCCTGATATATACTGATATGACTCATGGAGAGGATTACATTTTTTATCAATTCCTATAATTTCTCTCTCATATAGATTTATGTTATTCTTCCTGTTGTATAAACATTTTAATAAATGTGTGTAGGGTAAAGAAATGAAAGCATTTTAACCAATCAAGATATAAAAACATAAAATCTAAGTCCATTTTTCTTTGATGGATTTATGGGCTATCTTAATGGTGTTCACTGACTTTAAAGACTATAATTCTTTTGTGGCAACAAGATTGAATGTATCTCAGGTCAAATTTGATGACTAGAAGTTATGCCAAAATATTATAACTTCCTGCCACATTGCTATCTTCTGTTAAAAAATTATATTAAATGCTAGTATTTTTATTAAAAGTATATAGCCCAGCCGGGCATGGTTCAGCGGTTGAGCGTCGACCTAGGATCCAGGCGATTGGGGTTCGATTCCTGGTCAGAGCACATGCCCGGGTTGCGGGCTCGATCAATGACTCTCATCATTGATGTTTCTATCTCTCTCCCTCTCCTTTCCTCTCTCTGAAATCAATAAAGATATATATATTTTTTTAAAAAGTATATAGATGACAATGGTCTCTTTTAAGACATACCAAAATAAAAATGGAATTAAATTACAACTATGTTAAACAAAGTATTTTACTGATATTTGGCAAAGCTGGCATATATGTGTCTCCATATGTATTTTATTTATCCATCTATATATTTAATAGAAATATGAAGCCCGGCCAGGCGTGGCTCAGTGGTTGAGCATCAACCTAGGATCCAGGAGATCGGGGTTCGATTCCCGGTCAGGGCACATGCCCGGGTTGCGGGCTCTATCAATGACTCTCTCATCATTGATGTTTCTTTCTCTCTCTCTCCCCGTCCCTTCCTCTCTCTGAGATCAATAAAGATACATTTAAAAAAAAAAAAAGAAATGTAAAAATATATATTGACATACATTCATACAATGCTGAGTTTTCTCTAAATCCCCAAACATATTTATTTAAAATAGCATACTATTAATATATTACAGCACCTTGCTTACAAAGAAGATTATGTGTGTATGTGTTAAGAAGTATTTATTTATTCTATTACTTAGTGCAAATAATGTTAACTATTTAACTCAAATAATTACTTCCACAGCATCCTTATTTTTTAAATAAGGGAGAAAATGGAAAGATATCGTACTAGCTATAATAGGAACTAAATAGATACTATTAATTTCTAATCATACTGCTCACACTTTACTCAGTCTATACTGAAAATGTACTTACTTTTAATTTAGGCTTCATTACTAAAAATTTAAACATTATTATTAAATATTGTCTACTTTCTCATAGTAAACTTGAATTAAGAGTCTGAAATTCAGTAATTGCCCACAATGAATTATATTAAAAACAGCAAGAGATGATGGTGGGTAAAAGAGTTACCCTAGTGAACATTTAAAAAGTGATAAAAGTTCAAGCAGGAAGGCAACATGGGATATTTTAGTGTAGGGAAAATCTGATTTTCCTTATAGTGCTGTATTATACAATTGATGGAAGAGGTAAGAAAGTCACGCAGTGAATTAAGTCATCTGAGTTGTTTCCTGGTGAGGTCCCTGGACCACTAGCAAAAGCACCAATACATTTTTTTTGGGGGGGGGGGGGGGAGTTAAAGGACAAGGTTTTATCATGCAGATTGCCTCTTCTTTCTATGGGGGATAGAGAGGCCTCAAGTGACAGGTCACCTCACTGGTGTTTACCAGAAAATTCTAGATGGGTTGATTAAAATTACATTTCTACAGTTAGATCAGGTATTAAATCTAGGTTTGGTATTGAGGGCTTTTGCACAAGTGATGCTATTTTAAGCCTGTGGTTTTCTGTTTGACAACAGAGAAAGGCCGGGCACTGGAATGGGGCGAGAGAAGCTTGTGTACTTTACAAGCAGAGGTGAGGACAGGGCCTACTGGCCTCTGCAGGGGATGGATCCGCCTGGCACCTCAAAATCAGACAGGGCAAGCTCACGACACAACCAGAGGCTGTGCAGGTACCAGGCACAACACCTTCCACCAGTGCTGCTTGAGACCTGAGATGATGCTACAGAAAGAAGAGAGAGGGAGTGATAAGATCTAACTTCAGAAACCATTTATTAGTACCATTTACTGTGTGCAGAATTGGAGGGGAATATTATGAAGCGCAATGAGGACTTTGAATCATATGAAGACAGATAAGAACATAGGAATTTCAGAAGAGGAATTCTTCCACCAGGAGAAACTGGATTATTTCCATATATTTTCCTTGTACCCCCCTGTTCTATTTTTATTCTATTTTTTGACGTTTAAAACTAATTTTTTTTTAATATAACTGGCTTTTACAGATATCAGTCAAACTACTCAAAGCGATATTACATTACCATTTTAATCTATTATGTTTATATTTTTAAGATTAAGGTAAAAATGATTTAGAAATGGTTCACATGTATGTATGCAATAAAAAAATCACTGTATGGCCTGGCTGGGCATGACTCAGTGGTTGAGTATTGACTTAGGATCCAGGAGATCTGGGTTAGAGTCCCAGTCAGGGCAACCGCCTGGGTTGCAGGCTAGATCCCCAGTCGGGCGTGCAGGAGGCAGTCCATCGATGACTTTCTCATCATTGATGTTTCTCTCTCTCTCTCACCCTCTCCTTTCCTATCTCTGATATGAATACAGATGTATTTTTTAAAAATCACTATCTGAACTTTTTATAAATTTAGAAATATAAATGATGTGCAGATGTATATGTATACACATATATGTGTGCCTATTTATTATATATATTATAATGCTTAATAATATATATAATTAGTGGTAGGAGAATATGTATCCTCAACATTTTGGATTATGACAGAAAAGTGTAGGAAGCCTGGGTATTAATTTTTGTTTTATTTATTTGTTTATTTCCCCCTAACAATAGACATTTCTCTTTAAAGCTAATTATTCATAGTTCAGTATATTAATATTTTTTCACTTTTGTATAATAATTTTTTCACTATTTACATAAAATGGAATTTATTTACAATATTTAGAAAATTTCAAAATACCTTCCAATTTAGTTCCTTTGGGACATACTTATTATTTTTCATTATATTTCTAGCAGTTCCTTGGATAATCTAATACAACATATTCTAAGCCTGGAGGGGTTGTCTTATCTTCAATTTAAATTTGTTTAATCCATCATTTGTATATTTATATAAAAGCTCACCCACATGCCTTGCATTTTTATAACAATTCATCTTACATTTATAGGATATCAGATATGGAAATTAATTGAGAATATCCTGCAGGCATCTTTCTTTCTAGTGAGACACAGGAAAGAATTTATGTCCATATATTATTTCTGCAATACCTTTCTGAATGAGTTATTTAATGAAATATAAATTATCTATGAAAATTCTTATATTTTCATCTTTGTGATATAAATGATATTTTTTATGTGGCAAATATTTCTTTTACAAGATGAAGAAACATCTGTTTTATTTTGATTTTATGTTTCCTATGCTAAAATGGAAGTTTCAAATATATTAAAAATGGTTGAATTACTGGTGGAATACTCATAATAAGAGGACTCACTGAAGCTTAATTTAAATCTCATGCTGTTACTGTGAATTTCATAAACAAAAGTAAGGACATGGACATGCTTAGTGAGCAGCGGCCATTGACTTTGGCAACAAATGGTTTAGAGGGAGCAATAATGCAATAGATAGATGTTTTTATTTAAAAGTAAAAATAAAAATTAAGAGAGGACATATGCATTTAACAAGAAATGCATCAGAGGATAAAGTATCCTATTGTAGGAAAAGTATCAACACAAAATATGTGTAATTCTGGATTAGATGATGCAAAGCATATACTGTTAAATATATGTTTGAGCTTAAAAAACAAAAAGAAAAGTTGAGGAAAACCACAGGAGCCAGGTACAAAGAAGACACAAATTTCAGAGCCGGGTAAATTTACTTTTGGGTTTTCACAGCCAGAAAGAGACCTGTTGGCCCGTGGATGATGGAGAATTATAATGATATTCCTGCATGAAGCCAGGGTCTAAAAAGCATCGATTTTAAGGAGTAAGACTGAATTAGAAGAGAAAAAAAGAAATTACCTAGCAAAGGGAATGAGGTGGAAACTTTTTGTCTGAATCCCAGCATCAGGTGGAGGAAAATTTAACTGAAAGTTTGTAACCTGTGTCCTACGCTCACATAGGATTAATATAAGAGAGGCTCTGAGATGCTAGTCTTTGGAGAATAAAAACCAAGGCAGCAAATGTCCTCTGCAGGAAAAATTCCCTTGACTAAGGTTTGTCAGGGCTCCCACAGAGAACAATGATCCAAATATGAGCACGCTGTTTATTTATTTACTTATTTATTTTTAAATATATCTTTATTAATTTCAGAGAGAGGAAAGGACAAGAAGCGAGATAGAAACATCAATGATGAGAGAGTCATTGCTCGGCTGCCTCCTGCACGCCCCCCCACACACACATACTGGGGATGGAGCCCGCAACCCCTCATGTGCCCTGACCAGGAATCGAATCCTGAGCGCCTGGATCCTAGGTCGATGCTCAACCGCTGAGCCACACCAGCCAGGCCGAGCACACAATTTAAAATCACAAAGCACATTGTAACAAACATATTGTTTCTAGTTAGGATCTTGTACCAGAATTTTTTTAAAAAAGAAGAAAAAAAAATAGGCATCTTTGGATATTTGAAGGAGGATTTGGAAAGAAGGGCGGGGCAATGCCATTGTGGACTTCTGGTCTTGGGACATTCTTTTGTTTTTGTTTTTGTGTTTTTTTAATATATCTTTATTGATTTCAGAGAGAGGAAAGGAGAGGGACAGAGAGAGATAGAAACATCAATGATGAGAGAGTCATTGATCAGCTGCAGCCCGCAACAGGGCATGTGCCCTGACCGGGAATTGAACCCAAATCGCCTGGATTCTAGGTTGACGCTCAACCACTGAGCCACACCGGGCCGGGCTGGTCTTGGGGCATTCTGTGGTTCATACGTAGGAACCTATTTTATTTTGGCAAACCACACACTGGTGTTGGGAGTTACTGGATTGGGAACTGTATCTGCATGTTTGTGGCTTGCTCGGAGAGAGGAGAGAGAGGGAGGGAGGGTAAAGCAGCAAGAGCAAAAGGAGCGGATGCGGAAAAACGGCAAAGCTCAGCGAGGAGGCTATGACGGTCCTTTTTACTGTCCTTGCAACTATTCCAAACACTTGAAATTACGTCAAACTAAATTACTTTTTTAACAAAACAAAATTAGCAGTTGGTGCAAAGTCGCAAAATTGTGGTTATCCTTAGGGAGATAGAGGAACCAGAAAGAGCAGGAGAGCTTTGGGCGCTGATGATGTTGGTATTAGTCTTGATTACATAAGTGTGTTCAATTTGTGAAAATGCCTCGAGCTGTGTGTTTATGATTAGTACGCTTTATATGATTCTACACATTATAGATTTATAAAAGTAAAAATAAATGTGTTTCAATCGTATATATATATAGATTTATAAAAGTAAAAATATCTGTGTTCCAATCATATATATATAGATAGATTTATAAAGGTAAAAATAACTATTCCAATTTTATATATATATATATATATATAAAATCTGTCTGTATTTTTTACAACTAAAGAAAAATTTATTTAAGACTTGGGACCATTTTGCCTTGATTCTTTCACCATTTCATTGCTTTAATCTTAGTCTGCTGTGAATTATTCTGCATCTTACATCTGTCATTACTGCTGTTGCTTAATATATGTAATAAAGCACTAGTCAGCTTCTTTGAGGATTATCTGGAGAGCTTGCTGAGCAATTTAGACATTTTATAGTAGTACCAACTAATTCATCACTCTCCGCATCTGACTTGATTTTTTTTTTTTTGGCCCTGGCACTTGATTTACCTGACAAATACAAGATGAAAACATAGGATAGAACGTATATGACCCAATCTACATTGCCTAGGTTGATTTGGTTAACTTTTCCTGCTAGGTGAGAACGCCTTTTATCCCCCAAACACTTTATTTACATAATTCTAAAACTGGCAACCCACTCAAAATGGAGATTTTCCTTAGGAAATGTGGGATCTGCATTCAGCTATCTCATGGGATCGTACACTGAAATTCCTTGTAGCTAACAACTGCTTAATCCAAGACCAACTAGAAAAATCTGATAAATACAGGGATGGTATGTTTGTTTTAAAGCAATTCAGATAGATGTATGCTTGTGATTTGCAGACATTTCTGTGTGGTACTTACAGAGACAGTCCCCATTCAAGGAAGGATGTATTTCTCAGCTTTGGGTTGAATCGTGTTGAACTCTAGTAAATAACTTGCTGCCCAAATGCTAACTTGGTTTTGCTTCTGCAGAACTCAGCCTGGTGCAATTTCTCTATCTACTTTAAGCTTCGTTAAAGTAACATGCCAGTAAAAATATCTACTTTGGGATACAAACATGTATGATGCATGACGCACAATGAAAATGTAAAGTCAAAATATTGCTGATGGATTCCATGTCAATGGAACATTGACAAACAGGTAACGAGAATTGAGATGAGCAAGTGAGGTTTCATGGAGTTGGTGGGATTTAAGCTGAAGTTTCAAAAAATAGGAACCTTCTTGTAAGGTTAAGAGAACGTAAAGAGCAGTTTATGCAGTGACAGTTATATATAGAAAGAAGATATGCACAAGAAAAACAGCTACAAATCTTGGCACATGAAGAAGATATGCCATGAAGTATGGGCACAGGAAAATAAGGACATGCTATATAGCAGCTCTCAGTGCAGATATTATCTCAGGTGCCACTCATCATTAACCTTAACAGTCTATAAAACCTCTTTTGACATTTTCTTTACTTCATCATTTTTATAATGATTAATGCATAGTTTAAATTGGCATTTATTTTTGGTCACCTAAAGATCTTAAGAGTTCAAGTCAGCTTTTGTTTCTTTTTTTAAAAATTTTAAAAATATATATATATCTTTGTTGATTTCAGAGAGAGGAAGGGAGAGAGAGAGAGAGATATCAGTGATGAGAGAGTCAATGATCGGCTGCCTCCTGCATGCCCCTGACTGGGGATCGAGCCCACAGCTCAGGCATGTGCCCTGACCTGGGACCGAACCGCCCTCTCTGGGACCCTAGGTCGATGCTCAAGCACTGAGCCATGCAGGTCAGGCAGCCTTTGTTTATTTTACATTTGAAAATACGACAAGACTCACATAAATATTTTGTAAACCTTAGTAATTCTATTTTTATTTCTATATTATAAAACAAAATATTTTCTGCTGAATAAACTTGTTTTGTAGGCTTTTCCCTTCATTGTGGCCATGAAATAAAGTACAGCGGTCCCTCGGTTTTCGTACATCTCTATTGGTGACCATTTCTGGTTACGAACGCAATAAACCCTGGAGGAAATGCTTCAGTTTCCGAACCTGCCTCGGAAGTCGAACAGGCCCCCCAGCTCCCGCTGAGCTCAAGGTCCTGAGGCCCAGCTGCCGGCTGCGGATCCCTCGGTTTTGGAATCTTTCAGAGCTCGAACTGCCGTGTGGAGTGGATCACACTGGGAACCGAGGGACCCCTGTAATGCGGGGGGAGCTCCATCCCTGTGTCAGTGCTACCAGAGCTCTGTGAGAAATACACCTCCCCTGAACACAGCAAATGAATTGTGAATATAAACCCTTGTCCTGGCTTCTCTGATTATTTGTCAATAAACTCAACTTTTGATTGTCTGTCTATTTTTCTATGAATTACTTTGGGTTCATGGATAATCGAAGGGCTTAGGATCAGTGATCTTATTGGGATTTATGCAGATAGATCTGTCTGTTAGTCCTTCCTAAGGGAAGGCCACTGTTTGTGCATGGAATAGGTTTTATATTGCAGGGGAAGTAACTTTATTTTTAATGATTTTTATATTTTTGTTTTATTTACTGATTCCTCTTAATCTTCAATATTAATAACAGATGTCTACTGATTTGAATAGTTTTTCTGATAAAACATACTTGTATTATTTTGTTTTTCACATGAAGAAAGTGAAAAACGCTATTTTTGAGATAATTACAATATACATGTGTAAATGAGCAATGACACCTGTCAGAAAGATTAGAAAGGAAAGAGTCGGGATAATTGTTGTAGTGTCCTTTGAAGATGTGTCCATGAAATTATTTTCTTTTCTAATGGGATAGGATTAAAGAAGAGAATTCGCAGTTTATGTGATGCCTTCCTGAGAATAAGGTTCTGTCGTTACAGATAGTTATCATTTTGGTAAATTATTTCTCCCTTCTAGCATGTGTAGATTTTTTTCAGTGAATGCACCTGACTTATAAATGTCTTCTAAAGAAAATGAAAATGACACAACTCAGGGGTCTGTTAGCTGGAATATTTTTTTTCCCAATTATCTGTGTCAGCACAGAGAGAAATAATGTTAATTTTGACCTAAAGATGTGGTTCAAGGATCTTTTCTTCAGGCACTCTCCCTTAAGATTCTCATTGATCTTTTTTTAAGTGAAGGCCACTTAGCAAAGATTTCCTTCAGTAAGTCCGTATTTTTTTCAAGTTCTCAAATTCCTAGTACCTTTTTTGCTGTTAGTGCTACTGGAAATACCAGGTAATTGGCATTGTTTCGCTTGTCCTCATTATCACTGTAGATTTTGAAAAACAACCTAGCCTAAGTAGAAGATTCCAAGTTAACTGTCAATTATATTCTTACTGAACAGAAAGAACATCTGGCTTTCTAAACTCCTGATTACAGCCTTAAACTTGAAATGAATATTTTAAAGTACATTGCAATTTCACAATCTTAAGCACAAATATTAAATGAGATACACTATCAATTTGCAATTTCTTATACAAAAAAGCATTTCGTGGAGAGGAGAAAATTTTTTATTTATAGAGAATCACTGTTACATGAAAAATGCATAGAAATATTAACTTTATAATGACAACTTACGTGTGCTTTAAGACTTCTCAGATATAGTGGAACTTACAATTGCCATTTATTATACATCTGTGAATAAGAAGCCATATGTTAAACCTGATTATTCTAGTAAATTAAACATTATAAAGCCCATTACAAAATCTGTGCCAAAAATCATAAAAATGAGCACACTATCTGATCTCAGAAATAACTAAGGATATGCACAAAAATACAGGTCTAAGGTATCTCATAGTATCATTTATAAAAGTAATATTTGTAAACAGTCAAAATGTTTTATAATAAGTGATTACATACAACTTTTAGCACATCTGTATGATGAGATGTGTACTTTATATTTGATTGCCATCACATTAACTTATTCCGTATAATACATTTGCTGGCATAAAATGTCAACATGATACATTATGTATAAAAAGTTACAAAATGACGTGTAAAAGGATGTTTCTTTGTGGTTTTATTATTTATTTATTAGAAAATCTGAAGGATAATATGCAAAATATATTTTCAGAAGTAGAATTATTGATTTTAACTTGCCTATTGATTTTGTATTTATGAACTTACAATAGTTAAAATAAGATGCTATAATACTGATGATAATAATTATTACTATTATATTTATGATAAGCACATAGCTCTAGTACTCTTCATTTTTCTAGTGTTTCCCAATCATTTTTATGAAATGCACAGAGATAAAAAGATAGTAATTTTATAGCAGCCTTAGTTAAAAAGAAATCCAAGCGTCAATGTAGAGCAAGTAGAAAAATTCTCTTACCTTTTCATAATTCTGTTCAGATTGATTAAATACACATTTTAGGGGTGATATTAAATACTAAGTTTGTGAAAAACCTCAAAGAAAAATATTTTCATTCCTACCCTGCGTGGCTCCGTAGTTAGAGTGTTGGCCCTCGGACCCAGGGTCTCCGGTTTGATTCCTGGTCAAGGGCACATACCTGCCTGGGCGTGTTCATGAGGCAGCCACCAGATGCGTCTCTCTCACGTCGATGTTTCTATCTCTGTCTTTCTCCCTCTCTCCCTTCCACTATCTCTAAAAAGCAACGGAAAAAATGTATCTTCAGGTGAGGGTTAAAAAATATGTATATTTTTTCAAATCTTATGATGGTAAATTTGAGTTTGCTTCTATAGACATAATTTTTTCGTATTAAGTTTTGTGCTTACACTGGTTGCACCCAGCTGCTTACTGCGGCTTTTAAAAGGTTGTTCACATTCTAAATTGATAAGAAACTGTATATATAGATAGGTGGTAACTAATGACAAAAGAGTATTAATTAGTTTTTCCCTAATTGACAGAAATTGTTTTTATCTCAATTAGAATTTTGCCATCTCAACTTCTTAAAATTGTATTTCAAGGATGAAAATTTTCCATAGTTCTATCAGCCCTTTTATCTCTTTAATTGAACACCATAATGATGAAATTAACTATGATAATACAAATTAAAATATGAATACAAGTAATTTTCCACCAAAAATTGGGTAATTAAATAAAGTTCTTTAAGTCTACAAAGATTCTGTTATACTAGTTTTAATAACTCATCTTTATAAATGAAATTGTAACAATGCTCAAACAATAACACTGGAGCTTTTTAAAACTCACTCAAAGTTGATTTTTGCTCTGAATCCATAAAATTTGTCAGATATGTTCCTATATTTTAATACAGTAGTTGTAATTTTAAATTACATTTATTCAAGCACTCCAAATTTTTACTTTAAAAATCTTTTTGAAAACAAAAACTATATTTTCCCTGACCTTTAAAATTACTCTCAAAATATTTTTAAATATTTTGGTTATAATCTTTGAATAAAGCTCTTCCTGTAGATGACAATGAACTTTAGCAGAAATCGTAGAGTAATACACTATTTCTTCTCATAAACCTGAAAACTGTACAGGCTGTATAAAATTAAATGTTATTATAATTAACTCATAAAACATCATTTAACTCATTACATATAAGAACTTCTCTATGAATAAAACTGTGTTATACTTGAATATGAGGTTTAATTTTTTCAGGACTGAGAGCACTTTGAAAGAGAATGGGTTCTGCCCACACACCGCATCATGTATGTTTAGAGCTGAAGTAACAGGTACTGAGAAAAACCTAGCTTCTCTAGTGATGAATAAAATATACGGGAATCTTAAGTATTAGGCAAAACACTAAGGAGAGCGAATATAAACAAGTTCTGCAGCCCAGGAGCACTGGGAACAACCCGGGGTGCGGTCGGTTAATCTATGCCAGCTCTCCAGCTAAGCTAAGCTATTAAGGAGGGGAAACAAATGAGCTTCCAGGGACGTCCATTCTTGACTCTCATCAGTCTTCTGATTTCATTGCCCTTGAGGGATCATAAAGTGCAAGTGACTCTATAAGTTCTGATTGACATCAGATTGTAGTGGGAGCAGCAATGGGATCTCACGCAACTGGGTTAGGTGGGAAGTTCAATATCCAAACTTTCAAGAACCTCATACTGTAGGACATTGCTAAAAACAGTTCTAGAAAATCATTTGTTTTTTCCCCCCCACATATGTAATAAAAAAACAGATGATTATTCACCTTCCAGAACAGGACATATAAATCCATACCCAACCAATGAAAATATGTCAGCCACTTTGCAGAATGAGCCGAAATGTTTGTCTTTTTCTTGGAACGATGTATTTCATAGAGACCCAGGAGTCAACTGGGTCATCATAATTTATCTTGGGGGACAGAGAACTGGCTGAAGCAAAGTCAGTGTCCAAATTGTGTCTGCCCAGATATCCTTGGTTAGAGCAATGCTGATCTCTCCATCCACCCTGAGGTCAAAATCAGGCATTCTGTGAACTTCTGTTCCATCTTGAAAAGGAGCATTTTGTTTTGAAAATGGAGGGAAATATATTGCCCTTTCTCAAATTCTTGCTCTCCACTTCTGACTCTTGTGCTTATACACAGTTGAGGAAGATGAAATATGGCTGCGTATAACTTGTAAGTGGCTGATAACGGGATTAGCCAGTCTTATGGAGGCTTTGGCCAGAAAGGTGTGGTTGGCATAGAGCAAACACCTTGTGAGTAAGAGCAGTCTCCATGGATGTTCAAAAACGTCTTGGTGTAGACCCCAGTCCTTTATGGTGGTTTTGGTATCGTGGTGGGTTAGAGCTCAGTTCCTTTGGGTTTTAGTAGAGGTGATAGCTGCACATATTTGATTGGCTTTGATTGTCTAGTTATTTTTCTTAAGACATAGATGCTTTATTTTGTAATCTAGATGTGAAACATAAAGACTGAGTTGAGCTCGGCCGGGCGTGGCTCAGCGATTGAGCGTTGACCTGGGATCCAGGCGATTGGGGTTCGATTCCCAGTCAGGGCACATGCCCGGGTTGCGGGCTCGATCAATGACTCATCGTTGATGTTTCTATCTCTCTCTCTCCCTCTCCTTTCCTCTCTCTGAAATCAATAAAGATATATTTGGGGGAGGGGGGAAGATTGAGTTGAGCAAAAAGCATTATATCTCATTACATATGTATGTGTCTTTGGTAACACAGTCCTAAAGGTGTGAACCTAAAATTTGACTGTTACGTTGTCCTCTCAGTCTGCAGGGGTGGATTTCAGTTAGTATTATACTTTGTTGCATATATGGTACAACATTTGAGTTTTTACTCATTATGCAGAGTATCCAGTGCCACATTTAAGAATCCATTTATTTAAATATATAGAATATGTAATATTTATATACACTATTATACATACCACGTTTATATGTATATAAACTGTATACATATTATATATGTGTGTGTATGTATATATATACATATATATATAAACACTCTGCTACACTCTCATCATTCAGATATAGAGTTCTTATTTCTGCATGTGTAACATCTAATACAAAACAGGGTGTATAGTAGGTGCCAAACACATTAATAAAAAGCAGGTTATCTCATTTAACCTGTGGCAGGTACACTGTGTTGTCATAGAAGACAATCTTGCTCAGCACACATCCCTAGGAAATGAATAATTATTGTCATTCTCTAGTTGATCTCGAGTGTCGAGTGAGCTTGGCCACCAGTTACTGCCACCGCTCCCCCAGTGATCTCCCTCACACTGGAAGACAGTGATGATCAAAATCTTCACAGGTTCCTTTTTTAAAATATATCTTTATTGATTTCAGAGAGATATTGATTTCAGAGAGAGGAAGGGAAAGGGACAGAAAGAGATAGAAATGCCAATAATGAGAGAGTCTTCATTGATCTGCTCCTTCCTGCACACCTCCGACTGGGGGATCGAGCCCGCAACCCAGGCATGTCTTGACTGTGCCTGATCCATGTGATCTTCTGGATCCTAGGTCAGTGCTCAACCACTGAGCATGCCCAGCCAGGCTGACATGTTCCTTTTAAAAAATGTGGCCTAAGAATTAGATATTCAAGCAGTGAAACCAGTGATTATATTTAAAATTTGAACAATACAAACAACACAAACACATGGCTTTCAGATTTCAACTTAAAAAGAAATATTTCTCAGAATTATAGACCTATACATAAAAATAATTAATCCAACTTTAATATTGTCTATCTGTCCATCATAGAATCTTAGAGCTATATAGATTTCAAAATAATTCTGTCTAATTACCTCATTTGTATAGGTTCAAAGTCAGTAAGATTAAGTGAATTCCTCAAGGTCACACAGCTCATTAGAACCTGCTCTTTGACCCAGATCTCCTGTCTTAGATGAATAATCCTTTAACATCAAACGCCTTTTGTAGCACTAAGCCATGCATTGTTCTCATTTCATTTTCTAAATTTAAATGTCATCCGAACATCTCTAACTTAGCATGAATAAACTAGATTTATCTGACAAATTATTTATGTAAAAATTATAGTAGAGCCTAATAGTGGGTATACATTGTGAACAGTTTGTATATATTTCAATTGTATTATATCTGTTCCTATGCCACTCTGGGGCCTTACTCTCTGTGTCATAAAGAGATTAAAAAGCATAAAGATAACCTTGTTAAGCTAATCTAACAGAAAAATGAGTTTATTACATCCATCATTCTCTAAAGTCTGTTAAGTTAGTGATTCTTCAGAACTGGACTGTTTATAGAGGATAGATAGTCATTGAAAATCACTCAAGAGATTCTGTTTTGCCCTTATTGAAACTTACATAAGGCTTCTTTTTCACAGTTTGATGCAATATTATAGCCTCAAGTTTATTTACAAAAAATAAGACTCAACACATTAAATGGGGTGATTAAGTTCACCTTCAAGAGTTTGGTCATATCTGATTCATTGCAGAGGAACCTTTTTCATGGCTGAGGAAAGTAAACTGAAGCAGATAAATAGATTCTTTCCATGAAGGTGTTATTTTGATAGGACTGCCATAATAAAATGCCCCAATCTGGTTGGCATAAACAATAAGAATATATTTTCTCATAGTTTTGGAGGCTAAAAGTCTGAGACAAAGGTGTCAGCAGGTTTGTTTTCTCTGGTGGCCTCTTTCTTTCGCTTGCAGATGGGGCTCCTTCTCACTGTGCCTTCACATGACCTTTCCTCTGTGCTTGGGTGTCCCTGGTGTCTCTTTCTGTGTGTCCTAATTTCCTCTTCTTATAAACACTCAAGTCAAATGGATTAGAGCCCACCCTAAGGACCTCATTTTAACTTAATTACCTTTTTAACAGTCCTCTCTCCAAATACAGTTACGTTGAAAGGTATGGGAGGTTAGGGTTTCAGTATATGAATTTGGGGGACATAGTTTAGTTCATATTAAAGACTAAGATTGTTCTGTATAGTAAGCATGAAAAACAATTATATCTTAAATAAAGATAAAATTTATAATAAGGTAACTGATTTTATCCAGGCTATTTTTAATCTAAGTTAACCTTATTTTATATACGTTTTATGTTTAAAAACACAGCATGTATGTAGGGAAAGAAGAAAGACAGTCCAGATATTAAAAAAACTTGTATCATTGACCTGTTTTCTAAAACTTTTAACCTAAAAATGCTGGCGTATCATCAATTACCTTCATCTCAGTGGCAGAAATGTAAAGCAAATGATAAGGGCTTTGGAATTTTCCACCACTGCTTGAGGTATAAATTAAACCTGCTAAGCAAGAAAGTATTTTAACATCATATATTTTTTCAAACAAACAAGAGAAGTGATGAATATTTGTCTTACCCCGGATAATTTCAAAGAACAAACAAATGACCCAGAAACTGGGAAAAAAAGAGTTGCTGAATAACTTTTATCACATTTCCTTTCACACAGTTTTCAATATGGCATTACAGAGATTCCTGTGTTGCCTGTCATGCAGCTTGACCTCACCCAGATCATAATGCATGAGGATGTTAGTATTTCAAAAGCACTTTGTCATTTCAGATAATATATTGGAAAAGAAGTATAATTTTTAAAGGTTGGTCGCCTTTTGATATGTTTCAGCAGTAATGCCGTATTTATCTGATCAGTAGGCTGAACATTATTAAAATGAGTTCATACTTGAATGCTTCATGATCCTCTCACTCTTCTGATTTTTTTATAAACATAAAATTATGGAAACACTTTTGAATTTCAGCTGAAATATAGATGCTCATATTCTAAAAAAAATGAAAATATGTTATAATTTAATGTTTTTAAATCAATGTAATTTTATTTAAATAGGAAATTATATAATTGCCAGCTTTTATTATAGTATTTATTAGCTAGTAATGTAAATGTCAGTAAAATCACTTCTCCAGATCTTTCTAAATGTTTATTGGGTTATACTTTTTAAATGCTGCATTAATCATTAGCAAATTGTCTTTATAAAAACATGATCTTCTAAATATTTTAATGGGTTTTATAGGACTTCACCAAGTCTCGTAAAATGTAGTAAAAATTATTATTGCCTGTCTTAATACAATATATTTTGGGCAATTATCTACTCACTTATAAAGTATCCATGAGGGTAATGATTTTTGAGGGGAAGCTAATGTGGTCTCTGCCATCTTGGTTGATTGTTCTAAGGTATTTTAAGAAAAAGTTCCAATATTTTGTAGAAATTTAGTTTTGTAATTTTGGAAATGCAACTCTATATACAACTTTACATTTTAAAAAAGCTGAACATTAGTTATCTCACTATATTTTATCCTGTTTTGAAAACTTTGGAATAAGTTTTTTCCCCTCTAACCGTGCACTTGTTTCTCTAGTTTGCCATTGAAGTAATGAGGTGGCTTCTTAAACAAACAGAAGCAAGTGACCCCAGAGTAAGGCCATATTCCATACACAGAAAGTGGATCGTAGCATCCTAGTCACTATCGGAATCTCATGCTGCTGCTCCCTGAATCGTAACTCTAAAGCAGGTGTGTGATTAATAATAAGCATTTTGTTATCACCATCAATAATCCATTATATAATAAGAGAATACTAAAGTCATATATATGAATAATTGAAAATTTTTGTTAAAAGTATGATTTTAGAAGAAAAGTCATTCTCATATATATTTAGATAAAGGCCAACATCTGTAAATAAATGGAATCTTACTTCTTCTATCTTGTGCTCATTACCTTTTGTCTCTTTACTGCTTCAGATTTTATTTGCAGTTATTTTCTCAATTTCAGTTTGTTTTCCCTTACAGACTATTTTCCTCAGAGAAAATATGTTATCTTGGCATATTTCCCCTGTGTCCCTGGCAGGTTTTTCTTGCTGTCTCGTTTGGGGAAGCTGGGTTTTTCCCTGGGCTCTGACTGTTTCATTACTTTGCCAAGATGTTCTTTCCTGTTTCTCTCTTCTTTTATTTATCTCTGAGAAGACTCCTTTTATTCTATTTTCCTTTGTTTAACTCTTAACTATGGAGCAAATATTTTTAGCTGTACACAAATAAGAATATCACCTTGAGAATCATGGGGAGTTGAGCTTCAATAGTCGACGCCAACAGTCCCTGTTGCCTCCTTGAAGAATTCTCCATTAGTTTAAGATGATGACATCTTCCCTTGTCCTTCCCAAGAACTCACAAAGACAATCTTGCATTTACTTTGGGGTGTATGTATGTCTGTTTGCCTCTATGAAAATGTGCTCATATCCCAAGCCTAAAAATTAACTCTCATACAGTCCAATACACAGAATAAAGACGATATTCACATCATTAGGCAAAGGTTATAATTTGATCCTGTCACTTGAGAACACTAATGATGTTCATAAAGGAGCAAAGAAAATGTGTCTATTAAAATCCTCTCTACATGGGTTTCTTTTAATCCAAGCAACGGTTCCAGATGGAGCCACTTTCAGAAAAATTATATGGTGAGCTCACACCTATGAAAATATGAAAACCCAACTTGGAAGTTTGTCCGAAACCAAACAGCTTCACAGGTCTAGAAAGCAGGACATATAGGAGCCTGCCTCATAAAGCCAAAAGCCACTTTGCAAATTTTCAGCTTCTGTTGTCATTGTCAGTTCATAGACAATTGATATCTCAAGAGAAGTCCTCCAATTGACCAAGCTTGAGCAATATACCCACCTTTTGTTTCTGAGAAAGAAGGTACCTTGCTGTAGCACATCAAACTCTATTCAGTGAGGACATAGTCATTCCACATAAGTCAACCAAGAAGAGGGAACATAAATGCGAGATACGCCAGGGCAAAAATGAAATGTCCATTATAACAAAGTCACCTAATTGCCTAACATACTTTCTTTTATTCATATAATCCCTATAATTGCAAGACAAACATAGAAAGATATTTCAGAAACTAACACCACTTTATTCTCCCCTCCACAAGATAGAAAATCTGGAGTTGTGTTATTTACTTTAGTGTCATGCTTTAAATAGAGCTTCTCGAACTATAAACCCTCACTTTTCTCCTTACAATCCATTTTCAGTATTTTACAAAGTGAGTAATTTGTGGCATATTGAGCTTTTATACATTTGTCAATGATAGGGTGGGATAGGAGGGAAAAGATACATGTGTTAATATTTATAGGTACACACATTCCTGTACAGGGAAAGAAGTATAAAGAAGGGTTATATAATCTTTATTTTTCCGCAAGCAGTAGCAAGACCCTAATTTCCAATAAACGTTTCCTGTTTGCCACTACCCGCAATGGTAGTGTTCCTTCCAATCAGTATGATATCATCAGTGTCATGGAACAGTGATGTCTTTTGCAGCGGATAGGCAATTACGATTCCTGCATCACAGGGATGGAGAACTAATGTAGCCCTGAGTAGGACAGTGAAGATTTATTTCTGGCTAAACTGGAAGAAGGAAAACTGCTTTTAATGGTTTTTACTAAAAGGTATAGGAAAACAAACAAACAAAAAACATTTGCCAGGGTAATATCTACGTATCAGGTACCAAGAGCTTTGCTAATTTGGTCCAATACTAAAAGCACATTTAGGACATCAGCTGTAATTAGTATGACCAACTGAGTTTTCAATAACCCACTTTCATTCTCCAAGATCCATCTAAGAGGTGAGTGAATGAGCATATGAAAGGAATCATCTCCTCCACCTCTTGACTGAGGCACAATCTCTGTAATCCCTCCAGTAACACGGCTTTATTTCTCTGATTGACTGTTTGGTCAATAGTGGCAGTTATGGTGGCTTCTGGTTGGCCTTTACTGCCACAACAGTTTCCACTCTGTGGATCAGGGAATTCTGTCAGCTACTGGGCATATTTATTCCAGTTATGCATTACAACTGGGAAATAACCACAGATTGCAATCAGGGACCCGCTGGCCTCATAGGTCGGTAGTCCCAAACCAAACTTTTCTGATTGTCTGACTTCTATGTCTCTACTCTGACTGGTGTACTAGAGTGACATTTGGGATTTCAGTTTAGAACAGTCTCAGGTATCCCAAAATATTTTTATTTTTTTTCCTTCCTCAGTACATAACCATCCTGGTAAATAATGTCACGTCCCTTAGTGGAATACTGAAGAAAGATTTACATTATAAATTTTTGTCAGTGTAGCAGGGTACTTTCTCAAGGAGACCAGGCTTTTTCTTTACTCAAGAATCTCTGTGCTGTGAATTGCCTTTAATCTGGGAATAGTTTGAGGGACAGTGACTCTCCACTGTGGTGATTTAGTCATGCGTCTCCTGTTCAACAGCTCTAGAGCTTTTCCACTTATATAAATCAAGAAAGGCTTCAGGGAGATGCCATCTATCTCAATTTTAGGGACACCATGGTTATTTGCTAATGTCCAATTCTGTAGGTTAAGTCATCATTACTGCCAGTACCTACCCTTACAGTAATCATAACTACCTTAGCTTTAACGACTAAATACTGCCTCTTGGCCCTTGTCACCCTGGTACTGATCAGCTGAATGATATAGTTGAGGTATATAATGAAGTAGTTCAATGGCACAGTTTTTCACTCTAGTTTCTGACCTACAGACTAGAGCCAATATAGAATTTTGAGAATGTTGGGACTCCCCTTACAAATATATTTACCAAAGCCTCATAAAACAGTAGTCTCTGGACTTTTCCAAGGGACATACTTTGGAGGAATTGGACGATAAATCTACTCTAACGTTCAAATGTCTCTAATCCTCTGGATAACATCTTTATGATATACCAAGGAATTTATAGCTTTTAAAATTTCATTTAGTATAGGTTACCTTTGAGTCTAGGTTTTGCTCAACATACCAAGCAAGCTGGTAGAGCCATTCCCATTCACCCTAGCTAATACACGAAACTTAGAATGCCTGTTAATGTATCCCTGGTAATGCCTGCAGCCTGACACACATTGTGTTCCTATCATTCTGACACAAAGCTATTAGTATCTATTCCATAACACCAAAATATTTTCTCCACATTTCTATTGATGTAATTTGACATCATCTTGTTATTTTGGCTGTGTAATTTGTACCTTCTCATGGGTCACACTTTTTGGGACATTGTAGTACTTCAGTCTTGGTTATAGGCCTTGACTAGAGGCTATAGAAATGGGTCCTGAAGATGATCAGAAGTCTCCTACCAGACAACTACCTCAGGGAAGGCAATTAATGATTTTTCAGACAAAGAGAGATCACATCACTCAAAGAAGGGAAGAAAGTCTAACTCTACTGGCAAAGAGAATGAGAAGGAATTTGGGAGTTCAGTGCCTCCAGCTTCATGAGATTTTGCCCATATGTCCCATTTCAATTTCCAGGGTCTCATTTTTTTCCCAATAGATGTCCTATCTTCATAATAATAAACCCTAACAAGTTACAAATTACATTGGTGTTATGATTCAGCCACTCATAGATTTAGACTCTGTTTGGTATTCAGAAATAGCAGCCCCGTAGCTATAGGAAATATGATTGTTTAGCACTATCATAGAAGCTTTCTTTTTCCCCACTCAAGTCTTTAATCTTGACATTTGAAGCACTGAGCTTATGATTTTTTTGGTCCCCAAATTCTCCAGCGCACACAGTAGCAACCAATTAATTGCATTACATCAATTCTTCTAACTAAAGTATTCTATGACAGTGACTATTTGTTTACCCAAAGTTTTATTTTACATAACTTAGTTATAAGTACCTACTTTTAATCAAATGAAAAATTTATGTGTAAACTGAGAAGTTACATGTCACTATTATAGTTTCTTTTCTCTAATGTTACCTGTTGCATATTTAGTCATTTTGCTTCACAATTAGCATATTACTTGAATACAATATCTACATATTTTTATCATCATGAATATCTTTAAAATTTCAGGGTGAATAAATAAACAAATAGGAAAAAGCTAATTTTCAAGTAATCTGTGTCTGGTAGAGAAAACCTCATTGGTAAGGAGGATTTCCTACCAAAACAATAAACAAAGTTCTGACCTCTTGGTTCTGTTTTTCACATATTTTCACATGTAGATCTTTTGACTAAGATTTCATGTTTGTTTGTTTGTTTGTTTGTTTGAACTATATCTTTATTGATTTCAGAGAGAGGAGAGAGAAAGTTGAAACATCACTGATGAGAGAGTCATTGATCAGCTGCCTTCTACACGCCCCGGACTGGGGATGGAGCCCGCAACCCGGGCATGTGCCCTGACCGGGAATCGAACTGTGATCTCCTGGATCCTAGTTTGATGCTCAACCCCTGAGCCACGCCTGGCTGGGCAGATTTCATGGTTTTAAAATAAAATAAACTGCTTATAAATGTTGATGTGATACCTCAACATAAAGGAATTGGAACTTGACGACCTAGCTCTACCTAATCTGTGGAATTTGATAGAATTATAAATCCTGAACTTTTTTGATGATGATCATGGTAATTTGAGGGCTTCCAAAACATAAAACACATTGAAAGCACTTTTGTAAACATTTCTGGGTAATATTGTGATCACACAACTCATAAATACCTAGATGGTAATGGGTGAGTAATAATTGATTATGCCTTTCTACATCCACAAATGGAAAACCTCAGTTTTCGTTCCTTCTTCAGAGTATTAGCAGTAGTTAAAGGCTGTGACGACTTCATCACAAATATCCTTCATTGTTTTACACTCACATACAGATAGACAGGTGTTTGAGGTTTAATTGACATGAAAATAGTCTACTCAATAATCTGAAATCGGGCATTATGTTTTAGAAGGCACCAAATGAAATTTTAAAGTATTCTGGGTTTATTTTCTTTAATATTTCTGTAATTTATCCAATTGCTCTTTGTGTTACCTCATACCCCATTTGAGAATTACATTGGAAATTAAGCCTTAGTCAGTTTCTGCAGTTTAATTAATTAGTTGTTAAACTCAGTCATTGCTGTTTCCCCCAATGAATCACCAGATTTTTGAAGGCTGTCCAAATGGCTAAATGTGTAATAAATCCTGCATTTGAACACATTTCACGTAGGTAATTATGCTACTTTATCAACTGTATTCCTACCAAACCATAGAAAATTCCCTCTTATTCTCATAGTCATTACATTTCTGAACTTTAAAGACCGTGCTACTTTACTGCTATTGAGTCCAATTCTGACCTTTTCAGTTAATATGATTTTAGCACAAGGATTTGTGTAATAAGCTCTAGTTATTTTTGCAACCATACAAAAATTGTGAAAATACACATTATTTAAGTGTTGCCTTCTGTTGTTTGAGTAATATAGCCTAGGTTGCAGTTATTACCAATGAACCTCCTATTTGCTAGAATGAAAAATTAAGCATATTTTCTAAATTGCAGCAATGTAAGAAGACTGTAAGAACAAAACATTAAATACTAGAAGGTGAATGATTTCTGTGGTCTGACTGTCCTGGCTGCAAGCTGTGAATATAGATTGTGTTGCTTAACTCTATAACCAGTAGGCATCCAACCTTTTGCTTCCATGTTGAAGAATATACTGTTCAACATGCAGAGGGACAGCTGGAAGCAGATTCCTCCATCCGTCATTTGACTTATGTTTACCTTCAGGCCTCAAAATCAAATAATCCACCGTGACACTGTTATTGATATTTCCTCTTTTAAAATACGTCTTTTGTTTTTTGTTGAAGATACATATTTCCAACACACTCATACAAAAAAATTCTCTGAGAATTTCCTCGATGTGTGCAACAGTTAGCACTTGCCAGTTTAAACGAGGGCAAAATTGCATTGATTCTTATTTGTATAAAAATTTCATGCAAGCAATCAAATGTTGCAGAATATTTTACATACAAATGAGTCCACTCCTAATAGAAACCAGGAATTCTGTCAATCAAGGGGCAGGGTGAAAGGGAAATCTTTCCAACATGTTGGATACTCTCCACCAAATTATGTAACAAGTGATTGCAGAATGTGAGAGTAAATAGTAACAGCCTGAATCGAAGCCAGTGGTAGGTAACAAAATTGTATGTGACATTTTCAGTGAATGGCAGTCAACATATTGGATAACGTCATGATTGAAATGTTGATATAGACTTTCTGTTATTCATTTTCCAAGTTGCTCAAACAAGCCATATGCAGTTACCTTAACAAGTTATCTTATTGCATTGTCCAAAAACCAGTTTTTGAGAAAAAAACTAAAAGCAAGCTATTTAATTTTCTCAAAGCCATAAATAAAGGTGAAGGAGTATTCCAAATAAATACAAATATTTTCTAGGGTTACTAGATATATGTATCGCTAGCATAAATTTTAAACATGAATAAAAAATAGCTTGTTATTAAATTTATTGGTGATGTTACAGAAAAAATGGTCATGTTCACTTCAAAATAAGAATTGATATTACACATACTTAAACCATAAATGGATGTTATAAAATTTATTCTTCAACATGGAAGCAAAAAGTTGGATGCCTACTTGTTATAAAGTTAAGTAACACAGTCTATATTCACAGCTTGCAGCCAAGACAGTCAGATCGTAGAAATCATTCACCTTCTAGAATTTATTTTTATAGTTGAGTTAAATGTATCCTTAATTGAAAATAAAATTATGAAGACTTTCAAGGATTTTATTATGCAAATCAAAAAGCATTAATAAGTGCTATAGAAGAAAAGCAAAATTGATGCATTCTTTTTTATTTTCTCCTAGACATGGGGCTCCTGTGGGCATATTGCTGTTAGGATAGCAGAGACCTTGAGCAGAGACCTGAGCATAAGCCACAGCATAGAGGGAGGGATCCAACCTGTTGAGTGAGTTCGCTGTCCAGTGAAATGAGGAGTCTCGACCTTGACGTGCAGTGAGGAGAAGCCTGTTGATAAAAGCAGTTGTGTGTCCTGCCATCCAGTATAATTAGAAAACATTCTTTTAAAATTACTTATTGTTCTTTTGTTTTCATCTCTTTTAAAAATATATATATGTTACCTTTCAATTGGCAGAGCCCTGGCTTTTTTTCTGTGAGCAGGCAAATGGGAAACGGGAAGTGAGGTTCTATCTGAGAAACAGCAGGAGGAGACGGAGCCTCATCCCCCAGGCCCAGCCCTGAACGCTGCCTGAGTCCAGGTGGAGTGCATCATGCGACTCTGCTCTACAAAGGGCCACTCATTTAGCTGTTCACTGTTAGAACTATAGAAATATGGCAGTTAAACATTAAATTAAGCCCAGCCGGGCGTGGCTCAGCAGTTGAGCATCGACCTAGGATCCAGGAGATGGTGGTTCGATTCCCGGTCAGGGCACATGCCCAGGTTGCGGGCTCAGTCTCCAGTTGGGGGGCGTGCAGGAGGCAGCTGATCAATGACTCTCTCATCATTGATGTTTCTATCTCTCTCTCTCTCCCTCTCCCTTCCTCTCTCTGAAATCAATAAAGATATTTTTAAAAAATTAAAACTCTCAAATAAGGTTCTCATTACTCTCCACAGGGACATGAGCATACACTTTGGAAACTTACTGCATTTCACTACTTATAATTGAATCATAAGCTGTTACCACCATTAACAGTAAGTCATAAAATTCAAAAACATGCTGATGAAATGGTAATAATATTTATGTTTTGCCTCATAAAATTGATCTACATAATCTCTTTTCATATTTCCTCAAAACATAGTAGCAAAGTCTTTACTTAGCAAAATGAGAGATTTGCCAGGGTTATAAAATTGAATGAAACAATATCCCTGTTTTTTGTTTGTTTGTTTGTCTGCTTGCTTTGTGGGGTTTTTTTGTGTGCTAATCCTCGCTCAAGGATATATATTTTTTTCTATTGCTTTTTCAGAGAGCGTGGAAGGGAGGGAGGGAGAGGGAAAGAAAGAGAGAGAGAGAGATAGAAACATCAATATTGAAAGAGACACATCAACTGGTTGCCTCCTCCCACCCCCCGAGTGGGGGCAGGGAGCAAACCTGCAACCCAGGTATGTGCCCTTGACTGGGAATTGAACCCAGGACCCCTCGGAGCATGGGCTGATGCTCTAACCAGGGAGCCGCACTGACCAAGGCAATATCCCTGTTCTTAATACAACAGTGTGTGCTACAGTAGGCAGATATGCTAAAAATTTGATAATACTTTGAAATAACTTTTCTAAGAGGGAAACAGGGTTATAAACTATCAGATAGGCTGTGATGAGCAAGAGGGAGTGGTGAGGTCTGGGGCAGGTCCAGGGCTATAGTGCTCAGGGAGGTATTCACAGTTTTGAAGGATCCACGATCCTAAGTAGTGTGGTGAGAGGGAAGCTGGGAGAAAAGAATCTGAATTTGGGACCCTCTAGTTTATGACTGCCAAAGGCCCTTTTAGAATTTTAACCAATTGGTAGTTTTCATCAGTAGCGAATAGCTATTCATCGTTCCTATGCATTTCACTAATGCTGAATCCTGATGGCATAAGAACGTCATGTAAGAGAAGTTTGAATTTTTAAACCAGTAAGGACAGAGAAGATTTCTAATAGTCTTTGAGCTGTTTGACAATAAAATCTCATTCAATTAACCCAAATATAGTTAAAAATGCTTATGTTCGGTTAGATATATATAGTCATCAGTGTATTAATATGATGTAGAAATAAAGGTATTTATAATTTATCAAAACTAGAGGTATATTCAAATGATTGCCGTCAAATACTTTCAAAGTTTCTGGTAGCTAATGAATTTTTACTTTAGTGATACGTGCAGAGCTAGAAGAGATGAAAGAAGTCTCTATATCATGGGACTTACAGTTACAGTGGAAAATTATAGAATTTAATCCATTATAATAAAAATTAATAAAATATATTTCATAAATGCTAGCAAGGATAACTACATGGTATGCAGAGAGTATATGATATAGGGGCCTAAACAGTCCTGGGGAGGGGGGAACGATGCTCAGGGACACCTTCAGCAAAGATTTGGTCTTTGCTGTGATACTTGAGAAGAGCTTTGAGGAATAGGAGGTGGAATAACAGAATCCCATGTTTATGTGAAGGCCTTCAGGTAGAAAGAAGCTTGAGGCTATTTGAGGATCTGTTTAAATTAGTTGTTTAGGAAGATTACACTGTTAACGTAAAAACAAAAAGCCAGAGCGAGAAGCTGACAGACAAGCCTTTGGGATCAAAAAGAATTTCAATCCAGGGGGCATAGATTCAGGCTGAAACCCCAATTGTATCTTGACTATGGGGTGAAGGCAAGGTTTTTGTTTTTGTTTTTTAGGAAAGGAAGGCAAATAACACGAATAAAAGAAAGGAATTTCTATTGTGCTAACAAGCTAGGTTACTCTCAGCTGTACATGGCAGGCTACTGTTTCTAAAGAAATGTCCATCATTGTCAGTCCCTGTGGTCAGGATGTCTGCTTTCCTGTTAGCTTTACAAACAGTTGTTTGTAACACAATATTGGTTTGGCCCAGCCCAAAGTTTATTTTTCCAGTTCAAAGCCTCCAATGGTTCAAGGGGTAAGGTGTGCAAGGCAGTTTCTTTGGAATGGCTGCTCTAGTTCTGTTTTAAAATGGTTCCACTTACATAAAGTTTTCATATAGAAAATCTGAAACTTCAGTAAAATTGTATTGCCCCAACAAAACTAGTGCAAGAGTCATCCTAAAGTATTCAGGATTGTCTATCTTACCAAGATAAAATATCCTAGAGCTAAAATATTGGGATCAGATAATGAACATCGAACAATGAAATGACCTTTCACACTTTAGCTCCTTAGAGTTAAAAAAAACCATTTTCACATAAATACATTTTATTTTATTTAGAGATTAATTTATTAATTATTAACTTATACCACAAAAATATATAAAGTTTGCATCTGACATCATATTTCTCAGAGATTTTTGCCGTAAGAATAAAAATAAGTAAAAAAAAATTTATTGAACTTCTTTTTCTTCATTAAGTATTAAAATTTCAGTTTTAAGTAGGGGAGATAATAGTTTATTTAATAAATTGAATATACTTTTAATTATAAAGTGGTCGTTGTCATTCTTATTGATTTTTATGCATAGAATTGGTTTCTTGTAATAGAAGTAGCTTTAAAAGCCAACAATGCAAATAATGCACAACAATGCAAGTATCTTGAAAACAAAATTCTGAGATAAATTGAGTTCTGAATACTTTATGCTTTCCGAGTTCTGTTTATGCATTTGACTTTTGGAGAGTATTCTTTTCTCAAATTATGATCCAACACATTAAATTTAAGCGTTCCCAAATTCTGTTGATTTCTTTTCAACCTTAATTTTATAAGGTTAGCTTACCTCAGAAAGGATATAAGCTTAGGTAGGCACTTTCAAAACTCTAGAAAACTGATTGGTATTAACTTGAAGAAAAATACACTAGGCTACCTCAAATAAAAGCAGGATAAAACACTAATATAGCCTTTGCAGTACAGTTGATATTATTCAGTCTTTGATTTAAAAAATAATTTTCTTTGGATAGATTAGGAATTCAAAGCTCATTGTGGCCAATTTGTTTGCACTACCTTTTATTACTTTAGGTTAAATTCTCACTTGTAAAATAAATATTGAGTGGGTCCATATTTTGCTTTTCTAGTTTAGCTCCATGTCATCAAATATGATTTAAAAAAAGAAAATTAAGGCATAACATAAATTACTTTTTAGCATGATTATGTCAAGCTAATACAGGGTAAATTGCAGGAAGGTGTGAAGGATCACTATTGTTGGTAAAATATGCATGGATAGGATTCTACAAACCTTATATCCTTTTAAAATTATTTCTTCAACCAATGCCACTTAATTATTGTTTGATGTGTTGAATGTAAAAGAAGTCCTTTATATTTCAATGGATTTATTTACTTTAAAAATCACCTACTTACATTTAAGAACTCTAATTGTATAAAATAATAGACACTAAAAATAGATTTTTGATATACTACTTTTGATGCACTAAATTGTTATCTCTATTAAATTTATAAATGATCCAAAATTATAGTTTTTATTTGGATGTATTAATTTACATTTTAGAATCTAGTAATAATTTTTATTTAAAAATATATATTTCAAAATTAAAATATTACATTGTTCTAAGACATAATTATATTTTACTCAAACATCTCATTTTATTGTAGTAGAAATTTAAAGATATGTAAGCAGCAATATTGATTTTCTACATTAAAATATGGTAATGAACTCCTTTGTGTACCCAGTCCTTTTGTAGGGAAAATAAAAACTTATATTGGCCTTCTCCAGGGGAAGGCTGCAGTTATGTAAACGTGATCCAGCAGAGGCATAACAGACGCCCTGTTGGCTGATGTCTGACCCACAGTTGCCTGAGAGCAGCTATTGCCCTGGCTCCTCTGGCCCGGGACTTCAGAGGTGGGGTTTGAGGATTGTTCCCCTGGGGTGGGCTTGTTCTCCCTGAGCAGGTTTGTCCCTGGGGGGGGGGGGGGCATAGTGTGCCCCGCTTCCCTCCCCCTCCCAGTGTGTACACCCTCCTGGCCACCACGGGGAAGACAGTTTGGTTCTCTGTACATCAGCCTGGCCATCTGCTGAATAAAGTCAATGTCTCATTGTCTTTGGCTCCACTCTTGTCTGCAGATTGTCCGGGTCCAGAGTGAACCTCTCTGGCCCTGAGTGGCTACTACACTTGGCGTAGTCCTTTGCATGACACTTTTCTATTTTCTTTTCTAATCATTCTTCACTGATTCTGGGGGGAAAAAATAATATTGATTAATTTTAAACTATCAATTGATTTAGGGTATATATCTCACCATATTATTTAGTGATACACATTTGTGATTTGATGCCTGTGTGAGTATAAGATATATATATACCTTGATGTAAGCATATGTGTGTATATTTTGATGTACACATACCTGTTTACACATATGTATACAAATATAAGCTATAGTATTTTAATGTATATTATTTAAAATTTATATTTCTAGTTTTTTCCTATTTATACTATTTAGAATTGATATTTATAGTTTCTAATACATTAAAATAAGCATCCAGGGTGGGACAAAAGTAGGTTTACAGTTGTTCGTATGAAAAATAAAACAAAAATTAATAAATAATAATGCAAGAATAAACTTTGTGTTTTGCATACTCACAACTGTAAACCTACGTTTGCCCACCCTGTATGTTCTACATATTAAATATGTAATACATTGATAAATACTTCCAAAGCTATTTACAGTTTTTTATATATGTTCAAATTTAAACCCTTATATGCTATATTAATTTTCTATTACAGAATAACAAATCACTACAACCTCAGCACTTAAGACATCACACATTTATCTCACTTGTTCTGAAGGTCAGGAAACAGGGCATGGGTTATAGCTGCGTTTTTTATTCTAAGTCTTACCAGACGTACCTCGGAGTGTTGGCTGAGGCTGTGATCTCATGGAATGTGTGTGTTCCTCAAGCTTATTTAATTGTTGCAATTTCCTTGCAAATGTAGGAATGAAGTGTCGGGGGTTTTTTGTTGTTGTTTTCCTGTGTGTTTGCTGTGGGTCGCTCAGCTCCCAGACCTTGCTACTTGCTCTCACATCACGGCAATTTACCTCTTTAAAACCAGGAGAATCTCCCTCCAGTCTGCCATGATGGGCAGCCTTTATGACATAATCGTGTAATGATCAAAGGAGCTTTTATTGCCCTATATTCACAGGCCGCCCTCATATTTAAGAAGTGGAAGGTGCCCAGCCAGCATGGCTCAGTGGTGAGGTCACAGTTTCACGCTCAGGGCACCTATCCAGGTTGTGGGCTCGATCCCCAGTAGTGGGGGTGCAGGAGGCAGCCGGTCAATGACTCTTTCTCATCAGTGATGTTTCTATCTCTCTCTCCCTCTCCCTTCCTCTCTCTGAAATCAATGAAAACTATATTTTTTAAAAAGTGGAAGTTATACAGACATGTGCACCAGATTAGAGAATCCCCGAGGAGAAAATCCCAGAGACCACTTTAAAGTCTACCTATTTATGTGAATGGAGATGAGTCTTTTTGCATGGAAACTGTGGAAAATAGCTATCTATGGTTAATGAGATAATCTCCAGAAACCTCCCTGAAAAAAAATTTTAAACCATTTCATAGGTACTATTTGCATGATATTTCACTATACTGTTGTATATTGGTCTATTAATTATTTACACAAAAGAAAGTCAGTGGTATCATGGTAGTTTGGGCTGCCTGAAGTTACTCTGTTTTTTCATGGATTCTACAGTGCAGATCAAGTGAATTAAAGTGAATAAATAAATAGGGTTATTTTTCTTTGCTTTTTGTAAAAAGTGAAAGTGCTTTCCAAATTTCCTGTGGCAGATTCTGACTGTGTCTTTTTCTAAGCCCTCTGCAAAGAAATAGATTTAAAATTCTTTTGTGGCAACAAATCCTAGCTGCCTGAAACCACCTGCTTTTATAGACGAAGAGAGCTTAGGTGAATGAGAGGATACCTGAAAGGAATGTTTTGTTATGAAAATGCCAATAATTTTAATGTAATATGATCCAAAGCTATCAACATGGTAATAGAGTACATATGAATTTTTTAAACACAACTAGAAAGTTGTTATTAATATGTAAATACTATTCATGGTATTCTAAGTATAAAGCATCATATATTTCAATTTTGTATTGCTTCTCTTTAAGGGAATGGTGATTACAGTTTCATTATGCTAAAAGTGACAGAAAATATGCTACCTTCAAAATAAGCCCAGTTCATTAAGAAAGTGTAGTATAATTAAATATAGGATGATATGTTAAAAGCACCGGACCTAATAACTAGAATGATTATTGCTGCTATTTCTAGTTATAGGAGGTCTTTTTTTTTTCCCCTAAATGAATGTCTTGGTTTAGTAAGAAATAGCCAGAGAACATCAAAGCTATTTGAAGCATTCACTGATGTCAGGGCAGACATGCAGGGCAGATTCAACAGGTTAGTAAAAGGTAAAAGCTGTATGAGAGTTTATAGTTTGTAAACACTAAATTAAAACAATAATCTAAAAATCCACCTGTTCTCTCTGTCCATTTATTTGTGCACCATGATTATAGGCACTGTGAAAGAGACAAAGAAAAAAATTTGAGAAAAAAATATATATGTGCATAGCTTGGAATTCAGAAGATTTAGAACAATATACACATTTATAATTTCCACTAAAGTAGCAAAAGTTTATTTTGAACATCTCTGCATATTTTCATATCTCATATCCCTTATAAACAAAATAGTTTGAGTTTATTATTCTATTCCTCAGACAGTGTTCGTTATACATGATCAAAACGTATCTCATTAGAGAGTGACAGTGCTTTGCATTAGTTGTACTCAAAGCCTCCTTGGGCATTATAGCAACGAAAAAGCAAATGACAGTTGGTGTCAACACTAAACAGCTCAGGGCAAACTGTTTTCTCAAAACCTATGTAATTTAATTGAAATGCAATATTTCATGAATATTAGAAAAGTAGGCTTTATTAAAAATGGCAAGGAAAAGTGAATGCATGACTGTTTAGAGTAACAAGCAATACAAATTTATTCATTCAATACATCACTGAATTATTTAAAACTCAGCCTAAGCACAAGGTCATGGAATAATTTTGGCAAGTAGGCATTTTGCATGATGCATTTCCATAATTCCCCTGCATCTATAAAGTTAATCACAGCTTTGGCATGGAGATCTTTTTCTTGTAGTCAGAGAGCCAGATAAAGACTTCAATTCAAAATTAAAGCCAAACCAAACTATTAACACTTGACATAGAAAAAAATATATGTATATATGTATGAAGAGAAAGAATGTTAACTAGTAACTTTAAGACCTGTAAGCAAAATAAAGGAAAGTTGAAATTCCCATAACTCTAAATTTTGATTTTACTTCAACAGAAAAGTGATGTATAGAATAAATATTGAATTCTCAGACATTCACAAACTTTTATACAAAAGACTTTAAATAAGGCCTGTTAGTTAAGTCACTGAAGTATTATCTGAAGTTCTTCATTACTGCTGCGGTGGTTTTGATTTGTAGAATTTCCTTCTGACTCTCTGGCATCTCCTTCTTTCTGCTTATAGTACCGATCTGTTCTTGAATGTGTTCCTTTTCCACTAGTCCTTAGATATTAATCTTAGTTATTTAAGATTCCTGGCCTCAACCATCTTTGTTATATGTGTGTCCAGTTCTGTTGCTAGCTCTGCCTCTTTAAAATAGATTCTTTGTCTTTCAGTGTGCCGTGTACGTTTTTGTTGAAAGCTGGATATGCTGTGCTGGGTTAAAGGAACGGAGGTACACAGGCCTTTAGCGTGAGGTTTTATGTTTATGTGGCAAGGAGTTAAGCTGTGTTTGCTGTCTGCTGTAGCTGTAGGTGTCAGAGGCTAACATTTTTGTGCATGCTTGTTTTTGTCTCCCTATTATATTTGCGTGTCCCTCTAGATTTCTTCTTAAACAGAGTCTGAAACCTGCAGTTTTTCAGTTGTATTCTGTTATTATACAGTAGCACTATTGATGTGGTAATAAGGTGTGGGGCATGGAAAGCACACTATAATCCTATGATTAGGTCTCACCCTGTTAGTGAGCTTCTGCCCCCGGCTGTGATCTTCAGAAGAACTCAGCCCCACCCTGCCCACCTTAGCGGAGAGGGAAGACTGGATGGGGCTGGAGTTGGGTATTGCCCTTCCCCCACATCAGTCAGGTTCTGGTAGAACCCCAGTCGGTTAGGCCTGATCAAATTGTTTCTGTTGAGGGAGGCCTTGTTAAAAAGAACAAAACATTTTATTTAGGATTACCTCAAAATGGCTACTTTCCCCTTTCCTGCACTGGAAATGGGGAATTTTTCTTCAGTCTTCACTATAAGATCACTATAGTCCTCTTGGAAGTAAAACTCACAAAAGTATGAGGACCCCCCCCAAGATCAGATGGCCCTGGAATTTTTACCTCTCAAACTTGTCACACTGGATCTCTAACATTTCATCAATTACAGAGTAAGTATTCCTTCCCCTTCCATGAATTCAGATAAGGCTCTGCTAAAGTAGTTTCCCTAGAGGTGTTAGCATTTGTTACGGAGAATGTTATTCCAGGAATGGTTACCTTGGCCTTGCATTCTGATGGGGAGTGCTGAAGTCTGCGTCTATTTCTCCTTGCGGTTCTATCAGCTTTGCCTCCTGTAGTTTCACACTTTGATGTTAATTCATACATTTTAAGAATTGTCATACCTTCTTGGAGAATCCACTTCTTCCTTTATTGTAGTGTAATGCCTTCTTTATCCCTGATAAGGTTCCTGTTCCTTACTTTTATGTTCACGTTGTCGCTGTCTGAATTTAATATAACTGTGCTTGCTTTTATGTGATTAGTGTTAGTATAGTATATTTTTCTGCATTTATTTTTAATCTGTGTGTGTCTTTATTCCTAAAGTGAGTTTCTTATATACAATATATAATTGGGTCTTTGTTTGGATCCACTTTTACAATCTGTCTTTTAATTGGTGCATTTGGATCTCAAATATTCAAAGTGATTATTGATATAGTTGGATTAATATTTATCATTTTGTTATTATGTACTATTTATTTCCCTTGTTCTTTATACCTATTTTTGTCTCCTACTTTTTTCCCTGCCTTTTATGGTTTCAATTGAGCATTTTATATGATTCCATTTTCTCTCTTTTCTTAGCATTAGTTATACTTATTTTAGTGGTTGCACCAGAGTTTGCAATAGACATTTACAAGCAAATATATATATTTACTTGTATATATAAAAAGTGAATATAAAAAATATATAAATATATAAAAAGTAAAAATATACATTTACAATTAAGCCAAGTCCACTTTCAAATAATACTATAGCACGTCAAGGGTAGTGTGAGTACCTCATAATATCAAAATAATCTTAATTCCTTTTCCTCATTCATTGTATCATTGCTGCCATTCATTTTATTTATATATAAGAATACACCAGCATATATGTATGATAAACATAAGCATTCATAAACAAATACATTGTTGTTGTTATTTTTGAACAAATTGTTATTTATTAAGGTGAATTAAAAATAAGAAAAGAAAGGTTTCAATTTCTCCTTTACTTATTTCCTCTCTCCCTCCCCCTCTCCTCTCCCCAATTCCCTCCCTCCCCCCTTCCTCGCTTCCTTCTTTTTCAAGATACAGCCTGACCTGTGTGGGATTTTGCAAACTAAGAAGCGAAATAAGAAGGGTTGGGATAGAAAGGCTACAGTTCAGATAGAATGGCCTCACTAAATAACATTTGAGAAAAGACTTGGAGTAAGCCAAAGGGAAATGCTCCTCTTTACCATTCCAGTTAGAAGGTACAGTGTCCAACATCCCTAAAACAAGACAGTGCCTGAGTTACTCAAGGAAGGAAAGAAAACAGGGCTCCAGCTGGGGTGGTTTTTTCTGCTTTGGGTATTTTACCTGGCATCTTTTAGCTGTTAACTATTCATTATTCAAATTAGAAAAAACTCATCTGAAAATCTGATCATTTGTTCACTTATTCAAGAAACATTTATTATATGGTCCAAGTTAAATATCACTATTTACCCCAAAACTGCAGAGAAAGCTGCTTAAATGAATGCAAAAAAGGCATGACAAAGCTTGTTGCAAAGGGTCATTAAAAATAGTAGAATACGTTTGGTTATTTGCCCAAAACTGGCAGGATGGTAGGGGATGGAGATGGAAAAATTCTTTTTTTTTTTTAGGGATTTTATATGCCAGCTTATTTTTATTCATTCATGACTGAATGTAGAAGTATCCTCTGCTGCACTTTTTGGGGATGGAAAAGAATTTCAAATGTGCCTCCTCCCCATATCTCTTCAGCCTTTATTATTCAATCTGTGAGTACATGGTGGATGACAAACTCAAGTAGTCAACCAACTGCGCCACCTTTTAATTTCTTAAAATAGTCCTGAAATCTTAAATTGTAATACAAAAATACTCTGTGTGGGTGGTCATGTTTTACAAATAAACTTTTCATCAAATCATGAATTCATTGCTTCAGAAAGAAATAAAGCCCTTCCTCCCGTCCTCTCTCCCTTCCATCTCTCCTCCCTCCCTTTTTTCTTCCTTCTTTTAACTATTTTTATTTTTTAAGAGAAAATATGTACCTGTCATGTATTGCTAAAAAACTGAAGTTATCATTTGGTTAGCAGATTTAAAAAAAAACAAACGTATAAAATGAACACGAAAGCTAGGCTCTTATTTATTTATTTATTTATTTTAAATTGCATAGTCTGAGCAAATAAAAAGTTTGCTCCTACTGCTTAAAATAATCTTTAGGCTTGGCCAGGTGTGGCTCAGCGGTTGAGCGTCGACCTAGGATCCAGGCGATCTGGGTTCGATTCCCGGTCAGGGCACATGCCCGGGTTGCGGGCTGCAGCCGATCAATGACTCTCTCATCATTGATGTTTCTCTCTCTCTTCCTCTCCTTTCTTCTCTCTGAAATCAATAAAGACATATTAAAAAATAAAAGTAAAAAAATATTTAAAATAATCTTTAGGATTAATTTCAGCATGGACCAATGAAAATCCAAAGAAGTTATATTTTGCAATAAATCCCATAATATACTTTAAAGCCAGGAATATAGAGGATATGTTTTACTTATTAAGTAACGTTTACTGATGAAAAGATTTCGGTATATGAACATTGTAAAAGAAAGAAATGTGCACTGTGAAATAATCTGAAGAAATGAAGAAGTGGTTTTGTAGCTAATCCTGCAAACTAGTTGACTTTTGTTTTGTGTATGTATGTTTCCTTGGAATTTAGTCCAATATGATTGATCCTGAATACTTGCTAAGTCATCCTTAATATTAGTTTTTCATCCCTCCAGAGAAATCAACTCTATTGCGTTTCCTTGAATAAGTTTGGTGGGCTAGCTGTATTGTATTCATGGACTACTACATTCTAAAGACAGGGTTTCATTTAATAACAAAAGGAATTCCTAAAACTAGGCTTAAATGAGACATTTCTGAATGTCAAAACAACCACCTTAAGTTCTAATTTAAGAAACATTCAATTTTAAAAATAGCTGTGCTATTGAAAACTATGATTTTCTGAAAAGATTTATTTATAATACAGGGTCAACATTTTTATTGGGAGTCTCTATTATAGGATTGCAATGCATAAAAATGTTCAGGATAGTTATTTTAAGAAGTATGTTATTGGTTATTTGCTAGTTGAAATTTGCACTGTAATAGATGTGTATATTTTTGCATATTTATACAGACACATACATATTTTTAAAAAATTTTAATGTTTGTGCATTATACATTCTGGAGACCTAGCTTTTGACTTGTTCATTGAAGGCTAAATCATCTACCAATATCAATGTGTTACTGAGGTTACATTTTTAAATATACAGCTGTCTGAGTATGTTTACATGTGTTGTGAAGAAACATAATTAGCCACAAAATATTTATTTAAAAATATAAATTAATTTAAAAACATATGCATATTTCTCAGTAAATACATTGAAAACTTTGATGGTGAGTATTTACTTGGCTTAAATCTGAGATAAGATGGTATTTTCAGATCATGTCACCCTAAAGTATGCTGCTTTGTCATGTTGATTATTTGGAGTTAAAGACACTTGAGAAATAGCATCTATGAAAATAGCACCCTGACCTTGCTTTTTTACCTGAAAGCAGGAGATAAGACTTCTGTGAAAGATGCCCCTCCTGTACTAGGAGGAAGACATAACCAGAAATGGGAATTTGGGGCTAGGAAATCTGTAAAAACAAATCTTGTCAAACTCACCTTTATCTTCTTAGTTACTTCTCAGTAATTTACTGCCTCTAGCCCAAACCCCTTTGTCCTGTCATTTCTCTACTAATGTATTACTCTTTGTTGAAGGTGGTGTTTAAGCTGGAATTCTAAGTCACCATTTCAAGTTAGTTTGGGTTTACATTTCTCCCGTGTGATATGTGCTGCATGCATTAATATACTATTTGTTTTTCCCTTGTTAGTCTGTCTTTTTGTTAAAAAGAGTCTCAGCCAAGAACTCAGAAGGGCAGAAGGAAAATAATTTTTCTCTTCTGCAGTAGAGCCCACAGAGGTAGACAGCACACTAAAGCCACATTTACTGTCCAGTAATTTACAGAACCTGGTTTGGGCTTTGATTTTCCTTGCTTTTCGGGCTTCTGGGAATAGAGTGGAGGCCCCCAAACAAGGGGAAGATCAAATAGGAGGCAAATACCTTATAGCTGAGATCCCACAGTTTTATCCCCTTAGAAGCAAGCCAGCCCCACCTCTCTTAAGTAACTGCAAGGAAAGTGGTACTGCGTCATCATGGAATTAAATTACTTACCCATGTGAAGTTAGCATCATAAACATGCCCTTGTGTGGTCCTGGGCTAATGGTTTCCTGTAACTAATTTCTAGAATTTACAAATGTATAAGTTAAAGCCCAAGAAAATATTATCATTACATATTTACCATAGTTGGTACTACATTGTTTACAGACACTTCAGTTTGGATAACCAACTAAGAAAATGATTATATAACATTAGACTTTTATATCATTTTTATAATGAGATGCAACTCCTTGAAGCCATAAATATCCTAAGATGATTAATCTTCAAATTATACAATATTCAATATTAAAATTATTCTGATTATAAATAATAACTAAGACTAATTTAGAAAATGTAAAAACAAAATAGTACTAAAACACCAATGAAACTCAGCAAATGGGTCTTGTTACTATTTGGAGGAAGAGAGAGAAACTGACAAATATTAGATTTTGTTTACTTTTTTTTGGTGAAAATATTTAGTTATGCTTTATTTTGTTTTGCAACTCTCCAGAAATAGACATTTCTAAATATGTTTTATTTGATAAAAAAAAAAAAAAAAAAATGCTATTATACAACGGTAACTGATATGGTAATTGCAAGTTTTAAAATAGATTGTTGATTCATATTTTAAGTAGAGTTGTTAATTATGATTTATGTTGAGTAAAAATTAAAGCTAAAGTGATGTTTTTAACATTCAATTTTTATATATCTCAAAGCTTTCATAAAACCTATTTTTAACAAACTTTTACTGAAGATTGTACTCTCAATTTGTAAATGAATAAACTGAAACTTGCTCATTAAATTATTATGCTTAAAAAGTCAGCAAAGATAGTCAACTTTGCCTTCTAGTCACAGTTTTAAACACTGAATGCATTATATTTCAAATGATTATTTTAAAATAATTGGAATAATGTCAGAAATGTTATTATTTGGTTACCATTAGTCTTGCATCAATAATTATAAGTAAAAAATAAAATTGGTTTTATTGTGTTCTTTAAAAAGTGTATTAATGATCAGATTTAAAAACAGTTTTAAAAGTCTCAATGTAATGCAATTATGGAAATAAAAATCATACCACAGTCTAACAATATAAGAGAATTCAGGCAGAGACCCAGTAAAGAAAGTAGTTGAATGCAATATGAAAAGGTTGGCTAAAAAAAAACTAATAGTATATATTCTACAATTCATAATATTCCCCAAATTCTCATGTAAGGAAAGTAAGTGATTATATTCTACAGATTATGAATTCAAAATATCTAAGGAATAGTTGGGAGACCTGGTATGGGAAAAGTAAGCATTTGTTGAACATTCACAAAATATACTTACTTATTTATGTTACCTAAGCTAAAAATTAGTTTTATATAATAGCTTTTTCATTCATTATTCTAATCTTGCCTCTTGTTCTGATTCAAAATATCCATTTGCCCCATTTGGTTTCCAGGGGAGCAGCCCTGCACTTAATCAAAGTTTAGGTATTTAGTTTATAAAGAGAATTGGACACACCAGGAATCAAACTCCTGTACTTGTTTTTAAGTGGATTATACTATAGAAAGAGATAATTATTTATCAACCATCTGGTCATGAAATCCAACTGTTCTCTCCTTTGACCGTGTTCTTATCAAACCACAGAAATAAGTGTGGATATGAGCAGTGGCCAAAATGGAAAAAAATTATAGCAACTTTCAGGAGAAATTAAGAATGTATTTATTCAATACTGCAGGAAATAACTTTTAAGCTATCCATGTATAGATATCAATTAATATAAGTCTCAAAATTTCAATAATAGAGACTGTTGCTTATATTAGGAAAGCATATCTAAAAAATATTGTTATTTTGTGCTTTAAATAACCAAGATGATAAGAAAATACATCCTAATTATAATTTAAACAATATCTAATTTCTCATTGGCTCAAGTCTATCATAGCATATAAAGAATTTAATGCCGGAGATATAAAGTATTTTTTAAAGAAAAGATAATAAAGGAAATAAGTATTACTGCCTAACAGACTTTTCAAAGAAAAGTTTACAAATGCAAGTGAGTACAACTAGAAATAATGTCTGAAGGTAACGATTGGAGCATTAGAAGTTGTTTCATTTTTAGAGAGTGAGAAAACATTATATATGTATCATGAGTTTATAAAAATCATTAAAATCATCTGCCTGAAACAAATCTTAATATACTTTATTAATTGGCTTTGGTTGGTTAGTTTGTTGTAATTGCATGAGCTGGTAAATCTCCTTTAGAAATTGGTGATTTGCCTAACACTTTGCTATTTATTATCTTATTTACATATAATCTGAGGGGAAGTTTCTGTGATAATGTACCTCTTTAATTACTGATTATCTTTATTTTTATTACTATTATTACTATTTAGTTTCTATGTTTCATTATTTCTTTTTGGCACCATTTCATAGCTCTCTTTATTTCCTTATTTTCACCATATCTTCCCTTTGTAAATTTTTAATTTAAATACCATGAACCAGGAGATCACGGTTATAGCCCCAGTCAGGGCACATGCCCAGGTTGCCGGCTTGATTCCCATTGCGGGGCTTGCAGGAGGCAGCCAATAAAAAACCCTCTCATCGTTGATGTTTCTATCTCTCCCTCTTCCTTCATTTCCCTGCAATCAATAAAAACATACTTTTTTAAAATAAAATAAAATAAACCCTATAAATCACACTTTAAAGTCTAATCAACCTTTATTAATCACAAAAAATTAATAAAAGATCCAGGCCTGTTTATATACAATCTTCCCTCAAAATTTTGGCTAAACCCAGAATGAGATGCCATGGAGCTCAGTGTAAAATCACATCCGAAAGCATAAAAAATGGAACAGAAGTTTAGCAGTTCCTTAATGCAAAGGAGAGAATTCGAAGTTTCAGTGTCTTCCGTGCAGAGGGTCTTGGGAAACGCATCAGCCTTCCCCGCGAAGCCGCAGCAGGGCTCTGCCTTATAGATAAAGGCTCCTTATGAATCCCCGGGCTTAACCGGAGACTAAGAGCAGATCTGAAACAGGCCTGCTCCAAAGCTCTGAAGTCAAAACCACAAGTTACAAGTACGCAGCCGAAAGTCTGGCCGTCTACTTGAACAGAAATCGATTCTCTTCAGTGAAAGATAAAAGAACTAACAGTCTCAATAATATATCATCCAAAATATCTAGTTAGCCATAAAAATGACTAGATGTATAATGGAGTGAGAAAATATGACTAATGGACAATAGAAAATGATTAAACACATGTCTCAAGATAAAGTGGAGCTGGAAATGAGCAGGAGGAGGGTTTGAAACAGTTATTGTATGTTCAAATACTGAAAGGAAAAAATCTTCAGTAAAAAAATAGAAACACTTTAAAAACAACAAAATGGAAACTTTAGGAAATTAAAATTTATTGGATGTGACTAGTAGGATATTGAAGATAGCAAAAATAATAATTATAATAAAGCTTCAGTGACACTGTAGATAGATCAATAGAAAGTATCTAGTATGAAGTATAGAGAGAAAAACATTAAAAATGAATAAATTGAACATCAGTATACAGTAGATCTATTATATGTGTAATTAGATTCCCAGGAAAGGAGAGAGAAAATATGAGACAGAAAAATATGAATATTTTTCAAAATGACAAGATATCCAAAATATGAAGGAAAACATGAATATATAGATTAATATAGCTCAGGAATCTTAAAACAGGATGAATGAAAATGAAATCACACCTAGACACATTGTAATTTAATTACTTAAAAGGAGAGATAAAAATAAACAGTTTGAAAGCAGCCAGATAAAAAGTGACACATTATATATAGAAAAATAATAATATAAATACCAGTGACATTCTCAAGAATCAAAAAATAGTAATAATAAATGCCAGCACAAAATGGACCAACATTTTAAATGGATTTATAGGAGAAATAAACAAAAACAGCAATGCTATATCCAGCCAAAATGCCTTAAAAATGAGGTACATTGAAAATATTTTCAGAAAATTAAAGCTAAAATAATTTATCATCAACATACCTGCCCACAAACTCTGTTATGGAAAATTTTCAGAAAAAGGCATATGATTCTAGATGGAATTGATGAGAGGACTGAGTAAAGATACTAGATAGATAAATACTAGATTGGATAAATAAGAAATGCTAATTTTTTATTTCTTCTCTAATTACTTTAATATACAAATAATAATTTAATGAAAAATATAATAATTTATAGTTAAGTTTTTCACATATATAGATGAAAAATATATGTCCATAGCTCAACAAATTTAAGATAAATTAAATATTGTTGCAAGATGCTTATATTTTGCATAAAGCATTAAAATATTAACTCTGTACTCTGGTAAGTTAAGGGTATATAAAATAATCTCAGGAGCAACCAGGAAAGAGATACAGAATGGTAGAGCAGAAAGGAATTTACTGTAAGTGGAGTGCTAAAAAATATTTGATCAATGCAAGAGAAGAAAGAAAAGGAAATAAACAGAAAAATAAATAAGTGAATAAAAATATAAATAGAAGATAGATGTTTAGATAGATGACAGAAGAATGGTAGACATGATTCCAACTACACTGTAATTACATCAGATATGAATAGAATTAATAATTCAATTAAAAGGTACAGATTTTTAGCCCAAATTTAAAAATAATAAGAAGCCAGGCACAATTATTCTTTTCACTACAAGAGATAAGTGTTGTAGATATAAAGACACAAACGGTTTGGAAGTAAAATGATATAAAAGGGCATTGCATGCAAACATTAAATATAAGAAAGCTAGTGTGCCTACATTAATATCAGATAAAACAAACATTAAGACAAGCTATATTATAAGCAATAAAGAAGTACATTTAATATAAGGTTGAAAAACCCTTCCTAAGACTATTTTTCAATTGAGCCTTACCAACAATTATCACTCACGTATTTAGAGTATCTATTATTATCCCATAACAGAAACTGTTCCTTGATCTAGGATCTGTATGCATTCAATATTTTAAAGTATTTGATGTTCAAACTGACATTATTTAAAACACATTTGAGCTTGAGTTATGTAGTTTTTAGCTGCCATTTGTTTGTAGGTCAATGTCATAAGAGATGAGGTATTATTAATACTACATGACACATAAGGAACAGTTCTTGTTCTGATCTGCACAAGCTCTTGTGGAACAATGGGAAAGCAGAGAAAGAAAGAGAGGTCACCTGCAGCTCAACCTGGTCGTGAAGATATACAATCTGTCATCTTTCATTTGTTTCCACAATCCTACTCTCACCATTCAATTAGAAATACTACTGTGAATAGGTTCAACCGAAAATAAATGGACTTACCTGAAATTAATTTTTCAGAATTATTGTTCCCTGAAATATTAGTATCTGAGTTAAGATATATCAGAAGACATCTGAGACATTAAGGTATTAATAAATTTTACTAAGAAATCAATATCGTAAGGCTGGAATAGATGTAGCCTCTTACCTAGTGAGAATCTTAGACAAAGTGTGCCCTCTCGCTATTCCTACAGCTAAATTGTTTAAAGAACAGAGGATACCTTTACCTAGCTGAAACCATGTCAGAAACTCTCCATCCATATTATTAGGAATCCTAAGATATTTATTGAAGAATTCTTACCTTTAAAAGAAGAATTGCTCTTTTCAACAGGTTATAGCTATAGATGTATAGAAGGGTATAGATACATGCTATTAACATATATAAATAATAAGCTATATATGCTATTAATAAGTATAATATACAGGGTCATTTTCTTTCACACTTGGTAATATGAACCCATTAATTAAAATCACTCTGCAATAAAATGAAAAAATAATGTATTCTCCAAGATGCAGAGGAAACCCAAGTAACAGATAATGTGTTGGTTGTTCAAATACAGGCTTAACTGTTTGCCAGGAGATGTCAACAAGATTCACAATTACTGTCACATTTCCAAACTGAAAAGTTGAGAAGATTTAAGGACTGAATTTTCTTGTTTAACCAGAAGATACGCAACTGTATACCTTTATATACTAGTGTGTGTCTGACTAACACAGAAAGAGATCAATTTATTTCCATTACTATTTCTAAAATTAAAATTTTTAAGCTTATAACTTAGATACAAAAAGTCTGATTTCTAAAAATAATATTCCAAACAATAAAACACATCACCTAAAAAATAGCTAATGATAATCAAGTTTTAAATCAGTTTTGAAAATCAAATTTTGAATTCTGCTATTTTTAAGTTTATGCTTGTACCTTTAAGGCTATTAACCATGGTCTTGGCAATGGGTCACATACACAGTTGAAACAATAACATTCTTTTGAATAGAACTGATAAAACATCTTAACAGATCAATTGCTTAATTCTAAAAATTATCTAATTTACTGAATTCTTTGAATATTATACTCAGATTGGATAATTTTATATTCATTAAGCCATATATTATTTAACTGAGTTTTCTTTCTTGACTAAGTGCATTATGGTAGAAATAATAAGGTGTTGTGGGCATCTACTGCGTGGAGCATGTGAACTGTGCCTATCATCTCCTGAAGCCAGGGTCGGAAAGGCTGCAGGGAAGGTCCTCATGGGCACCCGTCCAAGAATAGAGCATGCACCAGCTTCCACTCCCATAGGGTGGGCTGTCGATTCTTTCTGAGTGGCAATTAACATAACCTAAGTCCCCATTTCTTCCCTATGAGGAACCCTGAGTAATAATTTTTTGGAATAACTCTGCCTGACACACTATGGGGTGTACTATGGAGCATAAAAACACAGTGTCCTCATCTGAAAAAAGGAAAACAAACAAGAAACTGAGTCCCGTCCCATGAAAATTCACCTTAGCATCTTGGGATGGGGCATCTCTTTCGTCTTCAGTACCTTCAGTACTTACTCGGGAGGATTAGGAAAGATGAACATAAAGTGACAGAAGATATTTTTAAAAGGCAGCAATCATTGTTATTATCACATTTACTCTATAAAACTGGTGGGAATGAGATGTACCTGATGGAGAAAAACAATAACAAATCAAATGGTAGACCATTCCTTCTCAGTGTTATCAGACCCACTCCCACGTATATGGTAGTGAAGCTCTTATTACACAGTGATAACCAGAGGAACTGTAACCTAACTCCACAGGCAGGCAAAGATAGCATATAATGCTCTAACTGTATTATAGAAATGAAATATTAAACTGAATTTGTTAAAAAGATATGTACTTTGATCATCAAATTCTTGGATGTGCCTTTGGCAGAAGACACAATGAGGAAGCCTGAGACCTTTACATTATGTTAAATGAATGTTGCGACTGATACAAGTAGTTCAGCAAAAGAGGCATAGCCATTGGTGAAGTGAATTTTTGGAAATACTGAACAATTCTTTATCATGTTGCAAAAAATATTATTTTCTCTACTTACACAAACTGTCACATTTTTGGAAAATTACATGAATAAAAAGTGCTAAAAAGAAAACATTGTGTTTATGTAAAAAAGCGTAATTCTAGGTTGAGATCATTATAAATAATTTTTATCTTATATAAATACATTATATATATGTATATATATCAATTTATATAAGTAGATGCGTGACAAAGGTCCATTTTGCATGGTACAGAATACTGAACAGCCCTGGTCCAACTTCATAAAATTCCAAAGGTTCTCCATCCCATTTGACACCAAAATGTTTCTACAAATTTCCAAATGCCTCATGGAATAGTATTTTCCTCACTATGAAAGTCCTTTTTGGATAATTCCTACCATGATAATTCAGCAAAGAAGACTTTCTTGTTGTTGATTGAATTTTGTCAACAGAGGGATAGTGAAGCGCAGCTGGACCTTGAGGGACATCATTCTACCCTGAAGTTCATAGTTTGCAATGTGTTCCTTCTTTTTCTCTTTTCCTTTCTTCTACCCGTTCATTGTTTTTTCCCCATTTTCCCCCAACAAATATTTATACTACATTTACTATATATTACTATATATAAAGCACTATTCTGATAATAAAACAGTGAATGAGAGAAAAACAAACTCCCTGTTGTCATGAAGCTTTTATAGATGGGAAGGTTAGAAATAAATAGGAACAGCCACTGCAGAGGGAGTCCTGTGTGCGTGTGTTAAATCAAAGCTAAAACTGGGAATCCGCATTGGGACAGGAGAGTGGGTCTGGGGTGAAATGGGGATGGAGACAAGAAGAATGGAAGACTAAGAAAGCAGGATGAGGGAGAGCTGATAAGCCCAGAGACTATTTTACACGGGAAAGTTTTGAATGACATCTCTGAGGAATCTCCAGCTGAAAAGCACTGATGTGAGGCACTGAGAAGATCTGAGGAAGTTTCTCTGGGAAGATCTGAAGAGCAAAGTTCCTATGTAAGGAGCATACAGCGCTTTGTAAGAGTTTACACCTTATTTTAAATTCAATGAGAAGCTGTAGGAGAGTTTTGTCCTTTCAAAGGATCACCCCAGATCTGGAGTTGTATCGAACCCTGTGCAATGTGAGATTGTGCGATCGAGGTTGTATTTTGAAGGCAGAACTGCCAGTGCTTGAGGATGGATTGGAGTGGTAGGAAGAGGAAAGTCAGAGGTTCTTATATTTGGGAATGAGCACTGGGTGAGTAACTGTGCAATTGCCTGTGACAAAAGCAGGGAGGGGAAAGCTGGGGCCTGGTGTGGCAGAGGTGAAACAGGGAAGGAGACACTAAGTCTCAATGTCCCATTAGGTATCCAAATAAAAACCAAGAAGGTAAGAGCAAGTTGACTATATGAATCTGAAGCTCAGGGGAGAGTCATGATCCGAGAAATAAATGTATTTGTCATCAGTAGCTTACCTGTGTCATGTGGAACATGAGTGAAGATAAGGGTGGGAGCTAGTGAAGGGATTTGAATGCAAAAAAGAATTATTTCAGGAAAGAGAATCATTAAAGGATTAGAGTATTTGAAGCAGGCAAGGTGAAATGAATAATGTTATGAATTTAATATTTATCACTATATAAATGGTATTAATTTCTGCCATCGAATGTATGTATTTCCAGAATATTATGTGGAGAGTAACATGCAAAAAGGAGGTAAAAAGCTTTTCTCTGGTGATAGGATTTGAAGCAAAGCTTTTTGTTGTCATTTGTTCTCTCACTGAAAATACATGCACTTTTTTCAAATTGGAAACTATATTATTTGTAAAGCAGTGCATTATGAAGATTAATCTGCTAGCAGTGTACAGGATAAATTACCATCAACTAGGGGCACTGTGAGATGCTATAGGTAAACCATCATTTGGAAGGTTAGTGCATTATTGGATCTTGCAATAATATATGAAAAGCTCCCTGTTCTGCAAAAAGGGTTTTTTTTGTTTGTTTGTTCAGAAAATTTAAATAAATTGTATGGTGGAGAAAAATCACCACACAGACTTGGAGTTTTGATAATGAATAAATACTTCTAGGCTTCACCTTACTAATTGGCAAACTAAGACCTGATTAAAGACTTCTATCTACCCATTCCACACATGCAAATGTGGGATGAAAAGTGATTGGGGAAAAAACACACATATAAACCATGTTGGTTGGTATCAATTTGATTCAGGATGACAGTGTTCAAAGGAATCCATAAAGATGTCAGGCACTGATACTACTTTCAATATGTTCAATAACACCTCCCTCAAACCTTGGACTATTTCCTACTTGCTTCTGAGTCATCAAACACCCTGTATGGTTATATCTACTCACACTCAGGTGGCAGCCTCAGTTCCTCCTTCAAGGTCAAAACAGAAGCAGTAACACACTCTTGCTGTCATATTTTTCTACTTATAGTACCTAGAGATATTGCATTCTTGCATGTTGTCATACTTGAATTGTCCATGATTCTGCCTAAATTCAGTAATTTCTGTTTTTCTCCTTTGTCCGTAGGCCCAGGAATGTTTTGGGGCTCTTTCTTATATCAACAATTATTTTCTGTCTATGGACAGTTCCCATTTTCATAAAAACATAATGTTATCCCATTCTTAAACAATAAACAAACATTATTTTTGAACCACCAGCTGTCACAGCTGTTTCCATTTGTTGAAGAAATAATCATCTATGCTATTTCCAAATTCTCACATTTTTCTCTCTCTTAAATCCAATAGAACCAAAATTTTGTTCTCAGACTTCCACATAAATGCCCCCAATGATTTCTACATGATCGTATCTCATATCAGTTTTTCCTTTTCAAGTATAATTGATTTATTTGCATTAGAAATTTTAACATACTCAACCTTGATGTACTACTTCCCTTGGATATCAGAGCACTACTCCTATTTATTTTTTCTACCTCACTGGTAGCTCCTTCTCAGTCACCTTTTACAGGTTGCTCCTCTTACCCTACCCTCTTAACATTGGTGCAACCCAGAGCTCTGACCTTGGCCCACTTATCCTGTGTCTGGCCTTGAATACCACTTATTTGCTGCCTACTGTCACATTCTTACTTGCTGCATAGGTCTTTTATTCTTCATTCTAGACCCATGTATGTAACTGCCTTTGTGATATCCCCATATCTCATAGTCACCTCAAATTCAGCCTGTCAAAACTAATGCACCCTCTCCAAAATATCTGCTCCTCTCACATCCTTCTCCATCTCAGTAATCAAGGGTAGTTGTTCTTTTTATACTGCTAATTGGTTGGGCCAAAAATATTTAGACAATTGATTCACTTTTTCCCCCTTATGCTACATGTCTAGTACCTTTAAAATATACCTAGCGTGTTGCCGGTTCTCACCACTTCCACCACTAAACCATCTCATCTTTGGCTTCTGGTCTCCACATATCAATAGATAATCTTTGCTTTTTCCTTTGACAACTGTCCCTTCCCCCTCGTTTTGTCTCTTCACAAATCAGCAACTCCTGAGGTTGATTTGAAATGTCAGTCAGTCCTGCAACAACTTCTCATTTTATCCAGAGTAAAAGCGCACATCTTTACAATGGCCTCAAAGGCCAGTAGGAACCAGTTTTTCATTAATTCCTCACCCTCTTCAGCCACTCTTTCTCAAGCAATCATCCTGTTGTGGTCATAATTGACTAGCTAATATTAATAATAGGAAGAGAGCAAAGGGGAGATCAGACATTATAAGTGTGGCCATCTGGGCAGCTTCACCCAGAAGCTACAGCTTCACACTCCCCAGAGAACCAACGGCCCATTGTCTATAAGTCACTGGGGGAAGAGAGGTGGACGCATGTGCACTGCAGCTGGGTGATTCGGGGAGGTACTTGCTTGTCAGTCTAACCTGGGAAGAAGATAATTGGCTTGGTGGAAGCTGTTTGTGGAGCCACAGCAAGTGTGCAAAATCCTGAAGGGTTAATGGTTAAGCTCCCAGTGATAATCCCCAGACACTGATTTCTCTCTCTCTTGCTTGGCTCCTGCTCCTTTGCACTCTCTTGCTCCTTGACCTGCACTCGCCCTTCAGCTAGCTTGCCATGTGGCATTAGCAGCATGGCCATTGGCCTTGCGGACCCCACACACTATGGGCTGTAGCTGGGAACACAAGCTAAGCCAGCCAGATGCTGGACTGGACTGTGCTTTAATATGGAACAGAAACTCTGGGCAGTAGCTTTAATCCTAACCCTGCTGAAGACAAGATTGGACTTTTTTTGTGGCAGGACAAGAGAGATGGGACTTTGGAAGGGAACCACCTTAATTTTATATCATCACTAAAGCTTTCCATGATACCTCATCCTCCTGTGGGGGGCCTCAAGAAATTCTTTTCCCCATGGAACCTCAAGAACTCCACTTCCACTGGTAACAAGTGGGGACGCAGAGGGCACCCCACTGAGAAAAATTCCGCCATCATAACCGGCTTGCTCTTTGGCTAATGCTTCAGACATACTTTGATTCATACTTTGACTGTGGTTATTCCTGCTGCTTGGCAAACTCCACTCCAGCTATTAAATGGCCATCCTCCTTACCTGCTCCAGATTTTTACTGAAATCCTATTTTCTCAGGGATACTCTCCTTAGGGATACCCTGATTAATCTGTTTAAAATTACGTCCACACCTTTTCCCAGAACTCATAGCTCTATTCTATTCTACTTTTTCTCCAGCATTTAAGATGTTCTAATATTACACAGTCAGGCCTAATTATTTGAGGATTCTGTGTTTGAGATTTTACTTACTTGCTAAAATTTATTTGTAACCCCAGGGTCAATACCCAAGGCATTGTCATGGTCATTGGTGGACATTTGCAGAGAGGAGGGAAATTTTGGTCACCTGCTATGCACATTCCCAGCTGAAGTCAACAATGCCTTGCTCTGACTTTTATTTCAGCTTTAATACTGTAAACATGTGTCCTTTTCATGTATTTTTAGTGCCACACTTCTCACATTTTGGTGGGGTTTTTGTTGGTGATTTTCCTGTTTTAAATGGCCCTCAAGCATAGTGCAGAAATGTTCTGCAGTGTACTTGTGTTAAAAGACTGTGATGTGCCTTATGGAGAAAATCTGAGTATTACATAATGTTAGTTTTCAAGCTTGGTTATAGTGCTGTTGGCCATGAGTTCAGTAATCAACAATATAAAGTAAGGTGCCTTTAAACAGAAACACACATCAAACAGCTTATGCACTGACAGATTGACAGAGACGTGACCAGAGGCTCACATGAACCTAACTCTGTATTTGCTCTAGGAGCGATTGTTAAGTATTTACTAATTCAGTGTTCCCAGTGGCTTTATAGAACATAACACCTTTGAATTATGAGAATTCTTTGTATATGAGTTTATCTGGATAGACTATAAGCTTCTTGATGGATAAACTATAAGCTAGCTCATTGATGGAAAATCACAGAACCCATCTAGTATTATTTCATTTCCACACAGTTAAAAACACACACACCTATACACACACATATATTCATCAACACACACCAAGGAAAATGTATAAAAATTATGTTAATCATAGTTATTATAACTAAGTTAAAAAAGTAAACAGGCACTCAAAAACAATTTGTTTGATGGTTGAATATATGAAGGGGTTCACAAACTTATATAGTGGGTATACTTGGTAATATAGAGAGACTAGCCTGGTAATCCTATCTATCTATATCTATCTATCTATCTATCTATCTATCTATCTATCTATCTATCTATCATCTATCTATCATCATCTATCTATGTCTGTCTATCTATCTATCATCTATCTATCTATCTATCTATCTATCTATCATCATCATCTATCTGTCATCTATCTATCATCTATCATCTATCTATGTCTGTCTATCTATATCTATCTATCATCTATCTATCAATCAATCATCTATCATCTATCTGTCATCTGTCTATCATCATCTATCATCTATCTAATCTATATCTATCTAATCTATCAATCTAATCTATATCTATCTATCATCTATCATCTGCATCTATCAATTTATATATATTTTTCTGCATTATAATTTTTTAAACAAAAAGTTCTGAGGGAAAAGTAATTTTCATTCATTGCTTTTTCCTTCCATTTACTATTTATATAAATATTTATTCCTTTACTAACCAGGTATATAATAGAGAAATAAAAAATAGGTCTATAAATAGGAAGTAAACATTTAACTGTTTTTAATAAAATTTTGTGGCAAATGATGGATATATTTATAATAGAGTAATCATTTAGTAGCTAGAAAATTTATCTTCAAATGTACTCTTATTTCTCATATTTATGGCTATTATTTAGGAAAACATTTAAAATCTAAATCATTTAAGTAATTTTCTAAAAGCATTCTAATTTATGTCATATCTATCCCAAGCCTTAAGGAGTAATGTTATCTTTTAGTTAAGCAAGACTGCAATAATTCTTTCTAGCAATATGCAGTACTTCTCTTGAACCAGATATGGTAGAAGTAAAATTCCTCATTGGCATTTGTCCCAGTTTGTCTTCAATATAAATTAAATTTCAGCCCTCTACCATTAATACTGTGGATTTGTCTATAATGAAGCATATCGTAATTCACACAAGTCATTGAGATAGTAGGCATTAAATCTGTGCTTCATAATTCATACATGTAGTAATATTATAGATAAGCATACTCTCTATAATAGTGTTTAATGAAGTCATCATATCCACCCTCCAATAACCTGTGTAGTCATGACAACTACCACCTATTTGGTCAGTTATGAGTCTTGCTTAGAACCCAAATAAAGGACAAATAAGTTTACCAAATAAAGAAAATACACCTGTTTTGAATCAGGTAAAAACTAATTAACCTAATATTCTAATTTAATCTAATGATTAACACACACCAACACTTTTATCTCATCTCTCTTAGAACGTACTATATTTTATATGTGATTTTTTAAACAAAATTTTATATTCTCATTACTAAAGAATGGAAAAGTACATGCTCTTTAAATGCACTGTGAAATAAAATTATCTATTACCTTCTAAGTGTAAAATATCTTTGGCTTTAATTGTAATATAGAATAACTCTAAAATAATCAAAATGTTCTAACTTAATTTCTTAGGCCATCAATATATAAATTATCATGTAATATTTTTCTATGAATTCTATAAGGCAATTAATAATAACATTCCTCTGGTGAAAAAAAATAGTTTGAAGAGGATGTGAAAAAGTATTGTGTAAATTTAGGATCCACTGTGTTATAAGAATGGTATGAAAGTCAATAATCGACTAATGGACACCATGCCATATACTAAATCCATTAAACTCTTATTTGTACAGTTACTCTATTATGGTTTATATGCTGAATCATTTAAGTAACATTTTATTTTCAAAGAAAATAAGGTCTAGCTGACAATCAATTACATACTTTATGTTTTGCATTATACTTTTGACTAGGGATGTGGTCTTTGATGAAATATTTTTGAGGTCCCTGTGCAGGATCTCTGTGGCATTTCCCTGAGCAGAGTTTGTCAGTCCAGGTAATCCATTAAAACAGTTTATTTCCTTTTTGCCTAACAATAGCAACAAACAAGACTTTGTTAAAAGATTAATTTTACAATGTCATGGAGAGATATTTAGAAAATATATTACTTGAAATATCAATATAGTTGCTTAGAGATTAATGTACTTGTCATTGGAAAAGCTTACAATTTTTTGATTAATTCTTCAGTGCTCTAAAAAGATATTATGGAAATATTTTCTTTGTAGCATGTGTACTGTTTAGGACAGTTATTGGATTACCTTAGAACGTCATTTGTTAATGCTGAGAAAAGAGAAGCATTTTGATTAGATATGTTGAAGTTTGTTTTGTAAAACAAGTGATATGGTAATACTTTCATTTTGTTTACTCTTATTCCTTTGAAATGCTGTAAATTTATTAATACATAACAAAATAACACAGATTTTTTTTTTTTTTCATGAACTTATGTGTCCTTTACTACATTCCTAGTGAGGTTGAGAAATAACAAATATAATCCCTTCTTTCAGTGAAAAATATTGAGCACATACTATATGCCAGGGAATGTTAGATTAGTAAGAGACTTTTATAGATAAATAGATACATGATAGATGATAGGTAGATAGATGACAGATAGATATAGATAGATGATAGATAGATAGATAGATAGATAGATAGATAGATAGATAGATAGATAGATAGACAGATGGATGATAGATGATATAGATAGATGATAGATAGATAGATAGATAGATAGATAGATAGATAGATAGATGATTAGATAGATAGATAGATAATGATAGATAGATGATAGATTAGATAGATAGATAGATAGATAGATAGATAGATAGATAGATAGATGATAGATAGATAGATAGATAGATAGATAGATAGATAGATAGATAGATGATAGATAGATAGATAGATGATAGATAGATATAGATGATAGATATAGATGATAGATAGATAGATAGATAGATAGATGATGATAGATAGATAGATAGATAGATAGATAGATAGATAGATAGATAGATAGATGATAGATAGATAATAGATAGATGATAGAAATAGATAAATGTATAGAGGATGATGAATTGAGTGGATGGATGGATGGATGGATGGATGGATGGATGGTAGATGGATATAAACAGAAAAACAGATAGTTAGTTTTTTAGAAGACTTTACCTCCCAAATATATAACTATGTTACTCTATGGGAAGAATGGGCATTAACATTTTATGATTTTGCATATGTAGTTTTAGAATTGTATAATGCCCATAGGTTATTTTGACAAATACAGATATGTAAATATGTGTATATGGATATCTAAACTATATTATACATATGAATATATATATATATATATATACACACATATATTCATTATACCTTTCATATACATACACATGTGTATCTGGTATTTGTATATATGTATATATTCAGAATGCATTGTATCATAACTCATATATTTACTGAGCAAGTATTTAGACACGCTAAGGAGTAATTAGTAATCAAATATTTTTTCAAAATTAAGTTAACTGTAGGTAAAAGATAAATTTATTTACCTCTTAGCCAATATTTTCAAAATTATTTTATGCTACTTAATTTACTAAGAGTGCTTTGATTTCACCCAAGTTGTCATCCATATGTGTGTGAAGGGCATCTGTGTTTACCTTTCTCTATTCTTCCTTTACTTTTATCCTAAAAAAGAACATTTCACACTAAGGTAGTATAGTTCTGGTGTAAGATTACATCAGTTAATGAAATCTTCTTAAAAATAGTTTTGGCTTTTTTTATATACTTATTATTACACATGTTAATTTATATAGCTGATGTCTCATAGTTCTTTTTAATAATGAGAATTATTAAACTTGTGGATTACTTTGTGAAATGCTGACATGCTTAAAACATTCAAACTTCTCATCCAGAACTTTGATTGCTCTTAATATTTTTAAAGTTTATTCTTTATCCCATAAGAAGTTGTGATTTTTTATATTAGTCCCAAACATATGCAGTTACTGTATTGTTATGTTGTTATTGTAGGTAGAATGTATTTTCATTATTTTTATGAACTAATTATACCACTATTGATAACGCAAAGAAGCTAATAGGTTTATCAGCAAAATAAGTATAGAATAATTTCTTGTAATTTTAGTAGATTATTATATGTATTTCAGTTATGCTACCTATAAATAACACACTTCTATTCTTTTATCAATTAGTATATATTTTAAGATCATCAAAAGCTCTAGGATTTAACTTACATGGTTAAAATTATAGTCATACTACAAATCACATATATTTCCCTAATTTTTTATGAAAATGTCTCTTGTTATTTTTCTTTGAGTATTGGGACAAGTGTTGACTTAATATATACAATTTATATCATTCTGTCAGGTATGATATTTAATATATAAACAACTGATACAGTAATTTAACTCAATATATAAATATATGTATATAATTTTTAAAAATATAATTTTTTGCCTATAAAGATACCAAGTCATATACAGGGTATCCCAAAAATATGTGTACACACTTTAACAGCTGAAAGCTCAATTTTGAAAATGAAATGCATTTTAATAAAAATTGCCTTTATAATTATAATTATAATAATTATTCAAAGTGTATTTTTGGGACATCCCATATATGTTACAACTTTCTACCAAGTAAATAATAAAGGTTATAGCATGAACCATACATAAAAATATTCTAATAATTTTAAGCTGTTTAATGGTCTCTAGAATTGATTTGATCTTTTCTTTGACACGATGAGCCATGATATGACAAAGAGAATAGCACTACACTTTCCCAAGGCCTTCCTTATTAAGTTGATACTAGAGATTCTTTAGGTGCCTAAGAAGGGGTTTATGTCACTGAAGGGGGTATCATTTGTTAATAACAGGTGGTCTTTTCCAGTGAGATTCCACTTATTTCCACTAGAGAGAAGAAATGGATTTGCTGACAGAAATTGACTAGTGCAAACTAGGCTCCTCCACATAAACCAGCTAAATATCATGGAATGCAGGGGATGCTGGGGTGAAGGTATATTGTTACTTGCTAGGGTCCACATTTTAAAGACAAAAAATAGAACAAGGTCTTAGTTCAATTCCTTTCCCTGAGACTACTTGAAATTGTATAGGGATCACTGTCTCAAACTTTGGGTAATTTTTTTTCAAACACTACAAATCATCAGAGTTAGGCAATCATACTAATATTTATTTGCCATCAGGGACTCCAATAGATTCTCCAGAGGCAACCTGCGTCATATCAAGCTTCCCCTTTGGCATCTATCCAGGATTTACACAATATATAGCCTTTCAACTTGGCTGGGCAGCTCCTTTTCGTCACAAAGACTTTCGACCTGGAGATAACTCTGGACCGCTGAAATAAAGTAGCCACAGCAGACTCTAGCTTCAGTGTCAAATCCAGATGCAAAAAATGTCTTAGGACTGCAGTGTTTGATTTCGGAAACCATGTAGAGGGCATTTGGGAGAATTTGGGATCAGAGTTAAAAATAAATTAGGTTTTTGTTAATAAATTTAGAATATTTACTGATTTATTTTCTGCTCTGAGACCATCTGTGCACAAAATGTTTCTGGTTTTTGTAAGTTAGACCCATTAAACATTGTGAAAATATTTCAGTCATTTATCTATCTACTTTTCAAAGTAAAATGGTTTTATTTTTACTTATCCATGTTCATTATTTTATGAATATACTTGTTTAGTGTATCAGTCAAGGTTTGGACCATAAGCAATTGTGGGATTTGCACGATCTGTTGTCTGATGCTGGAGCTAGACATCCACAGAGCAGGTAGCCAAGAAGAGAAGATGGATGTAAAACAAGTAGAGCGAGATCAAGGTAGAATCCACAAACATAAGCTTGTGGCCCAGAGGATGGACTGAAACCTCTTAGGTTCTTGTCACTTCTTAATTTACAGTATGGGTGTCTTGCAGAAAAAGGGCTCTTCACCACACACACACACACACACACACACACACCCCTGAGACAGCAGGTCAGCAATAATGTATGTGAACTGTGAAATGGCTGTGACTTCTTTTCCAGATTCAAAATTGCCCCAAATAATTTGTTTTATAGCTCACAGGAGCTGAAAACCTACCGATCAGTTCCCCCATTCGGTAGGAAGAACACCTCTGGGTCACACACACCTGTACTAGTGGAAATGGGAGACATGACAGAGATATGTAAGCAACGCAGACCTGCAACAGACAGGAAGTGTCCACAGAAGAAGCCACTTCTTAGAATTTTCTTCCCACTTTCTGCCCCAAGCCCCTCCCTTGCCATCTCTCCTGGACTTCTCCATTCATTCCATCCCACAGGTGCCACACTAGCCTCTCTCCTGTTCCTGTAGCTCCTCTCTATTTAGGCCATTTGTGTTCCTGTCCTTCTTATGGGAACATTCTTACCCCTGAAATTTCAGTGGCGCCCTCCTCATTTCCTAAGAGGCCCTGCCCGATGCTCTCGCTGTAAGTAAAACTCCCCTACAACAGCATCTCCTGACCTCCATTCTATATAGACTTTTTCTTCATAGCATCAGTCACCATCTAACATACTATATATTCTACTTATTTACCTTGTGTAGTAGCTATCTCCCCCCATTAAATAGTAAGCTTAATGAAAATAATGTTTTTGCCTGTTTTTAGTCACTTCTTTTTCCCCAGTCTCTTTGAGAGAGCCTCTCATACAGTATGTGAGTAATATTTTTTCGCTGTTGTTGAATGAATATACATGGCTCGACTGTAAACAAACTATAATTTATAATACCAGAAATATCTCATGTATCTTATTTTAGTCAATAATTATTTTATATGAAAATAGGAATTTTGAATACATTGATACAGTCACTTTATTTCATTTGTATGAATAAAATAGCTAAAAACAAATTAAAACCATATTTGCTGATATACTTGGAGCTATAAGTTTAGGCATGTGTATGTGCAGTAAAATTCAGCATCCTTAAGAATTAAATATAATTAAAGTTTATGTAATTGTTTTGACAATATTTTGTATAAGTTTCCATTATAGGACAGTGGCTTTTTGTACGTAGCACTATTTTCCTTATTATTTTTATTTAATTATCGAAGTTTTCTTCTTACTATTTGTAATATAAGTATTTACATCTGCCATAATTTACACTTACTTTAACGTGAGGTTTTTTGCATGCAGCAATGCAGCACTTTTTAACCAATAACATGACTTACTCTTCACTCCTCATGGTACAGTCTATAGAAATTGTGTTTTATATTTCGTATAAAAGACAAAGAAAAATAAACCTCATTAATAGCCTGTGTTTCTGATTTTTTATCTAATAAATTACTGGCAAATGCAAACCTGTTTATCTTAAACATTCTGTTGAAAACGTGTCTGTGTGTGTGTTCAGGTAAGCTGTAAAGTCCAGGTTAACCTGGCATCTGTACTAGTTCCTGAAACTTACGTTTCGCCGCCTATGTGTTGCATTGTTGGTCTTGAAATAATTCTCCTGGATTTGGTTTCTGATTCCTTACGTGCAATCCTGAAAACAAGATAGGGGATTAAATATTTTTTGAGAGATAATGCACTTGCATGTATCTATCTACCTGTAAGGGAATATGAAAGAGTTTGATGAACATCGTAAATATGTTACTTTCCTCTTTGGAAAACTGGACACTGTTAATTAAAATATGTTAAAAGATATGACCAAATTTGCTTTCACCCAAGACTGCTTTTAGTACGGAACAGATAAAATCCTGTTGTTCAATTCAGATACATAATAAAAATGACAAGAATTAGAGCAGTTGTATGCTCTTTTCCTGTTTGCCTATATGGTGTCCCATTAAGATTTTATTGTTTTAAACAATATCTTTACTTCTATCCTCAAGCTATCTTTTCTCATTTTATCATGAAGGAAAAAATACCTAACTAACAACAGTGGGAAGAAAAAGTTATTAACTGAGAGTGAAATAGGCATCTTTCTATATCCTACAGAGACATGTACAATGAAAACAAAATCAATTGTGTGATACGAAGGCATTGGTCTACGACTCCGTAATTTCCGCAGATTTGTTGTTTATTTGTTTCAGCAGCAAATTCAGTAATGTGTTATCTGAGAAACAAGAGGGCCAGGGCTATAGATTTGACAAAGTTCGGTACTTGGAATGAGAGTCGTTCAAAGAAAAACTGATAGGAATGAACTCCAAAGGGGTAGAATATATATTTTAAAAAAGGAATTAGAGCTGTAGTGTTTTACAGGGTGGGACAAAAGTAGGTTTACAGTTGTTTGTCTGGAAAATAATACAGTAACTAATAAATAATAACACATGAATAAACTGTGTGCTTTGTGAACTCACAACTCTAAATCTACTTTTGTCCCACCCTGTGTTCAAATAAGTCATATACCCACCTAGGAAGAAAGAAGACAAAAAGGTATCAAAGGTAAGCAGTGTACAGTATAGGATTGAAAGGAATCTGAAAAATAAATTGATTCAAGACTGTTGGTTTTTACTTGAGAAGATAAAAGTTTGCATGGGAAAGTAAGGTAAGAAGTAACAACTTCCCAGTAAAATGGATGTAAATTACCTTTACTTTTTTTTATATAGCTTCAATTTTTACCAATTCTTTTCCTTCTCAGCCAATCCATTATGCAGCATTATTTTTCTAATCTATTAAATCTAACATTAACTGCTCCTTTTACTAAACTGTACCATGCATGCTTTTTTCTCAGAACTCTTTATGTATATATGTCTAATTTCCCAAATATATATTTTATTTTTGTAACTCATACAGCATTGTGCTGGACTCATTCGGTATATTTAATTTAATTTAATATAATATAAGCACACTTTTGTACACTGACTATATGAACTCTTGTCATATTAGGACCCAAATAACATATACTAAACAGTTCCAAATAAAACATATATATGAGATAATTGATGCCCAATACATTAATTTATTTGCCCATGATCACACAGCTAATGAGAAACAAAATTATTAGAGTTCCAGTATCCCAACTACTGATTATTTTCTTCTTGTCACTAAGATATTTCATGAATCAATATATATAGGGTGTCCCCCCCAAATGATACACACTTTGAAAGCAGTGTTTATTAAAATTCATTTCATTTTCAAAATTGAGCTATCAGCTGTTAAAGTATATATACATTTTGGGGAGGAACACCTTATATTTATGTGAATCTGCAGTATGTTTAGCACTATTCTGAAAGCTAGATAGTGATTCTATTATTAATTATCCTATTTTCTTGTGTTAGTCTTTGTATTTGCCTAAATTCTTAAGTTTGCTTTTCACTTTCTTCCTCAAGGTCTTATAACTAATACACTTCTGGAAAATCCCAGCTCGAGAAAGTTCTTGTACAGCGTTCCATGAGGGATAAAAGATCTTTTATTTGCTGGTGTATGATATTGACCTTAGGCTTAGAGTAAGAGGGGATGCAATCTCTTCTCCGCCTTCTCTGTTTCATTCCACGTTTACCTGGCTTACTGATTATGTACCCTGAATGGACACCTGGCCAAAAAATTCTAGGCAATTCAGCGTTTTATATCTCTGACACTGCAATTCATCCTTCAAGTCTTATTTGTTCAGAAATAAAAATAATAATCATTATTTGCAGATCATTGGATCTTAAAGTACTGAAACATTAAAAAAAATGGGACAAAGAAAATAAATACAAATATTCTAAAAAGAGCCTTCACATTGGATTGAGACAATAATCTAAATTTAATAGTCAACGAATGTTAACAAACTTAGGTTTATTGAATTATATTTCCATTGTGTTGTGTCTTTGTTTATATGGTTATATTATAAGGTATAACAAGTATATAAGATATTTTGTCAAACCAACACAATAAGGCACACGTTGCAAATTGAAGGTGGCTGATGGATTGGTCATTTTACCTTACCAGGTTTTCTCTTATTATACTTGTCCTCATGTCAACACACATACACACACACACACATACTTACACAAATACACACACCCACCTTCCTCCCCCCACACATACCCCACACACACTTGATGTGCTCCATAAAAGTCTAAGGAGTCAGAATATGCAAAACAAATGAAAAACTCTGTTTATTAAATCCCAGGGACACTTTAAAACCTATTAAGCTCCATCCACCCTTGCAGATGCCGTCCATTCCAGATTCTTCAAGAGTTGAAAAAGAAAGTGATGAGCATTTATTAAATCAGTTCACCGAGCACTGAGCAATGGCTTAAGGGAAGATGAGCTTGGCCTGAAAGACAGTAATAAAGCCACGACCAATTTGTTTTCTGGCTCAACCCCTCTCTGTTCTATTACTATCCTGTGATGTGTGTCATTTCACAATGTGAAGGATTGTTAAAATGAACATTAATGTTAAGGAATTTTCTATCTCCACCCATGATACAAGAAAAGAGTGTAGCATATACCTATGTCCTTTGTATTAGAAAATTACGGTTACTACCTATGTATATGATGTGATATAAAATCATTCATGTGTATAGTGTGACTGAAAACATCTAATGTGTGAGACTTAGTCAACGCCTGCCATCCCATATATGTGCTTAATCTATCTAGAGCTAAGCCATTATTTTCAGACCCTGAAGTTATATCATAGACACTATCTTCTGCCAAAAGGGTAAGCTCACTTGAATGCGAAATGAATATGACATCTCAGGTTATTATACGTGGATATTTTATCTGACTGTTGCTGCTGCCAAATTGTCCATTTGACTGTTTATCTGATTTTAGTTTATGAGAAAAAATATATAGTTTTCATGTTGTCTTTAGTCATAAAGTATCTTTGAACTTATTTTTATAATTTTTATATTAAACTAAATTTTATTATGTATCATTTTATATTTACAAAGGGATTTCACATAGCTTAAAAATAAACTCATGTTAGGTCACATTATATCAAAGTTATATTGTGTCAAAGACATCTTACACTGTGAAGTGTACTGAGTTTTCAAGGACACAGGCCATCTTGTAAGGAGAAAACCTGGGGTCTGAGAGATAGAATTAGAGAAATCCGTTCTCTTGCCTACCAGGATTTCCATTATAATAGTTAATGGGTGTTGCAAACTGGAGCTTGAGCCGAGGCCAAAGTTCCTACACAAATGGGTTTGTTCTAAGGAGTGAGGCATGGCCACAGTACTTCTTAAATATACAGATATATCATGGGATACTTTTAATTGGGTCAGTAACATGAGATAAGTTATAGCAATAAATGGGGAAAGTTAATTACCAACGGCTCTAGTAAGGTTTTGAGGCAACGTTGGGATGCAACCCAAGAAAAAGAAAACAAAAATAACGATGTGATTGGGTAAGAAAAACAAGAGAGTAGGAAAAAAGTTATAGTTTACCAAGTTGATGGGTTACCCAGGACTCAACAGAGATCCCCCTAAATATTAAACTTAATACAGAAAAATATTTTCAAAAACATAAATCAGTGAATCTGAACCTATCCGTATGCATCTTGCTTCCCCCCCCACCAAAGGATTGTTTTAGGACTTAGTTAAGCTAGATTGAAAATATTTTCTGCTGAGGTCTGAGAAGGGGCGAAGACTTTCATAATAAAAATTTCATCAACACCAGTTACTGGCTCAATGTTGGAAGAACGTAGCAAGCACTATGAAAAGTAAAGCCTGAAATAGATTGCTTTTTGTAAAGCAATGAAATGCTATACTGAAATAACTGAGGGCATCACAAGGACACTAATTATATATATGTGTACACACACATGAGTTTTTCTTATATGTACATGTACCACATTAATTCCACATACACACAAACATATAGATGAAGATGTTGCGATACCTTTAAAATGTAACCGATACAGGCCTTCTTAAGATGCAGTCCTGTTCCTACAGGTTTCATCAAAATCTAAACTTTTTAGTTCATAGTGAATTCAGTTCAATTATGAAATAACAAAACTTATATCGCAGTGGGCTTACCTTTTCTAAAGTAACTGAATTTAAAGCAAACAAGTATTCATTTTAAAATAATGTGAATATCTATAATGTATGGACTTAATACCTCAAGCTCCATGCAAGTCTTCCTCCTCTCTGAGAAAGGAATGAAGAGGCACTGAATTCCATTCAGGATTTACATACGTGCATTTGTAAACAAACTGCAGGGTGGTGTAATGCCAGAGACCTAGTTTGCCAAATGTTGGGCTGGGGACTTTGCCAATTGCAGTGGCCACTCAGGGCCAGGGAGGTTCACTCTAGATCCTGACAATCCGAAGATCTAGGAGCTAAAGGAAGATGAGACATTTTTTTTATCCAGCTGACGGCCAGGCTGATGTACAGAGAAACAAACCGTCTTCCTGGTGGCAGCCAGCCCGGCATACACAGGGGACACACTACACCCCAGGGGGACAAACCAGCCCAGTAGGGGGAACACACCGCACCCCAGGGGAACAATCCATAAACCAGCACCTCTGAAAGTCCTGGGCCAGCCTTACAGGAGCCAGGACAATAGCTGCTCTCAGGCAACTATGGGTGAGACATTAGTCAGCCAACAGGGCATCTGGCATCACTATGCTGTATCATGCTTACTAACTGCAGCCTTCGCCTGGAGAGGGTGGCGAGAGAGCCTAAGTGTTTTCACTTTCCCTACAGGTGGCAAAGGAGATAAATGGGGAAATCAGATCCTTTAGAAAGCTTAAGAGGCTAAAATTCAGTCTTTAAGGCAGAGTCTCAGAGAAAAGCATATTATTTAATAATAAAAGCAGATTCAGTATGACATTTCCATTTGCCTGTCGAAAGCAACGTCACTGATACTGTTGGTGCTGCCTCCTTCCCTCACCTTCACCACCCCATCAAGTTTTGAATAGTTATCAAAGTTCCTCATAGTTACTATTACAAATAGTAGTTCATAATAAAAGCTAAATTAGATTTTTGCCAACTTTAATATCCAGAAATGTTTTTTCTAAGGACCTGGCACCATCTCTGTGAAATGTAATCATCAACGAGATAGGGCCTCTATCTCCTAATTTCTTTGCAAGGGTGAAAGCCTAAGTTCAAAGGGTGCTTTTGTTCCAAAATGCAAAACTATCTCCTGTCATAAAGATGTGAGACGTTTATTTTCCTTTGGATTAAGCCAATTAACAAACACAGATGGCCACCCCAAAGACCAGGTGAATTTAATGATACCATTGTAATTAACCTAGTTGTTAATAACAGGAAAGCAGCAAAGGGAAGGCCGAATATTATAGGCGTGTCATGTGGGCAGCTTTGCCAGGAAACTACAACTTTACACTCCCCAGGGGTCCAACCAACTGAGGGATAGACACTTGCCCAGTAAAGTTGGGGTGACATAGAGAAGGTACTTGTCTGTCAGTCACATCTGGGAACAGGTCATTGGCTAGAATGGGCCTGGCCACTGCAAAGGAGCGAAATTTGGGATATTAAATTCCCTAAACAAAGGAGTTCTCTCTCTTATGCTCTTGTGCTCTTGGCTCTGTTGGGACTCTTGTTGCAGGGGACACACTCTCTTGGCTCCCCTGCATTTGCCCATATGGCACACAGCCATGTGGACCTTCCAGTAGACTAATTGACTGCAACTAGCCTGATGCTGAACTGGACCCAGCTACATGGAACAGAAAGTCTGGTACTGGCTTTGTTTTTAGCTCTACTGAATGCCCAGATACACTGCTTCCAGGACTGGATTAAGGGAAATGGGATTTTGGAAACCCAGGGATGTAATTCCAAACACATAAATATCACTCATCTTTCTGTGCAAGTCTCGGAAAATTATTTTTCTTGAGATATCTTAAGGACTCCACCCCAAGCACTCAGTGAGGAAAAAGATGCCTCAACTTACCCAATAACACTAGAATGAACTTTGTGTGACAAATAGTGCTCTTATGTCCTCTTAGTCGAGGACTAGTCCTTGCCCTGAGAACACATATAATGGGCAATATCTGCATGGCTCTACACAAGGGTGAGAACTCCTTCAGTCTTCACAATCTCTCACTGAATTGCCTAGAATGCACATAATATTCTAGTTTAATGCCTATTTAATAATAATTTGTTTTTCTCTTCTGCCTTTTTGGAGAGGTTTTCTGGTTTGGGGGAAGATTTTGATTCTAATTATATTTTCCCAACAGGGATCACCTTGTAGAAAGGGGAAATTTACTATTCCTTATTTGATATAGACATCATAAACTCAAATTCAGTGTAATGTAGTAAATATAAATATATAGCTAAATCATACTCATGTTTAATTATTGAATTTTATTTGTAATGAAAGCATTGTGCTGAGAAATAACTTTTTATATTACACAAAAGTTGGACCTCCAATGTTTTTTATACAATTAAAGAAGCACTTGTTTGGCACTGGACATTTGGATTAATACAAAGTGTTTCTTCATTTCTTAAAGAGATATGAATTAGATTTATAAAACAGAATAACAATAGCTTCTTTTCTCCCTGAAATTGATTAGTGAGATAACTTGTATTGTTTGATAATTTAACTGTGATGTTAAAATGCATATATCTTTACTGGGTCAAGACAGGAGGCACTGAAGCAGAGGAAATGGAGAGAAGTTTCCACAAGCCAGCTGTGCTCTACTGCCCACTGCACTTGACATGCTTCATGATGAGTGAGGACTACAGAGTGCTCTGTGCAGCCTTACTGCAGCTGGTCATAATTATATCAATGAACACTAGAAATTATAGATATGTCCAAGTTTGGAATCTGTGGAACTAGATAATATAATTTTAAAAACCAAAATCAAAGTTCACTTGACACTGCACTGTTACCGACAGTGATTATACATAAATTTTCAGTGAAACTACAGGGACTTTTAAGAAAATTACTCCTTTAACCTGACTTAAATTAACATTGTAGCACAACCCTGACATAATTATTTACTAAAATTATGAGAATACCTAGATTTAATCTTTCTTATGTGTTCAGACATGGGGAATTGGTAAAATAATTAACAACTTAATTATGAAACTGTACGTGGCTCTTGAATGAGGCAATCTATCCGTGAACCCTTATTGAGCAGTGTTGTTAACTAACTGTGGAACTCTGGTCAGTTACTTAACCTTTCTGACTTTCAAATATAATTATGAACTCCGAAGACTAATAGTACTTTCCTTTCTTCATACCAATGCTCTTTGTTTACTCATTTGTTTTTATTATTGTTGTTGTTTTCTTTTCCCTAAAAATCAAATGAGATACTCTATGTAAAAACAACTTTTAAAGTTTCAAATACTATACAGATATTATTACTTATACTTACCTTCTTTCAAGCTAATTGGTACATAAATTCCAATGCCCATCCTTTGCTTCTATAGTGGGTATTTGGCATTTCCAGTGTTCAGCTCTTCTAGACTCTTTTCTGAATTTCATTGGCTCTCAGGGTTTGACAGGAGACGGACCTAAGAAAGAGAAAGTCAGAAGAATCTGCATTTCATTACTGTTAAAAGAATTTGCTTAAAAACAGTTCAGATTCCCTTTTTTGGCTCTATAATCAAAGGCCTTCCTTAGCTTTTCTAATTTGTCTATTCCTTCTTATGTTTTAAAAATCCTTGGATGTGTTCTCTGTTTCAATTCAAGGACATGCTCATAGGCATGCATTTGCCCATTAATGAAAGATAGAGCATCCTAGATGTGGAACAGTGCCATACGATTAGAGACAGACAGCCTTCTGATCCACTCCAGGAAATTGTTTAAGTCCTTTTTATACATATAGAGTCATATGGAGATGAAATTTGTACATGCCATGTAAATCTTCAAATAAGGATATTTGAATGGAAACAGAGTAAGTACTGAAGTGCCCATCTAAGTAGGTGGCGGTGCTGCCCACAGACATGTGGAGTGATGAGAAACCTGAGCAGTCCTGTCCAGCAATCACCTTTGCCAATGTTTCAGTGAATCTTTAGAAGATGTATTATTTTGATTTGTGCAGATATTCATCTTTCCCAAAATGCACTGAGACAGGTAGCAATAACAATACTAAAAAAATGAAATAGAAACCAATACGAAGTATCAGTATCAGAGTCATAAGGAAAGGAAGACTACCCTCATAGGTCATAAATGAATTTGTAATTGTTTGCTCAGCTTTAAAGCCATCAAGAGGAAAGGGTGAAACATGATTACTCAGGGAACTGTCATCATCTGAAAGGAAGGAACATGAGTTCCTAAGAGGAAGTAAGCTATCCCTTATATACCTCAACCAAAACAAAACAGAACAAACTTAAAACTTCACCTGGGCTCTATCTAAAGAACCCAGAATAATAGTTTATTCTACAATTTCTCTAAAGATAAGTGACAGATTTCATATGGCTAGACAGTATAACTTCTTTAGATAACAAACGAGGGTGTAATATTAGAAAGAGAAAAAACAGCTCAGAAATCTTATGTCTGTGGTCTGACTTTTAGCCATAGACAGAACATACCTAAAAGAGTGGCTAGATTGGATATCATCCAAACCATTTGACACAGACAATTTCTTCAATCCAGTATATTTATTAAGACTAGAGAACAATACAGAATAATGTATTCTCAGATGAGCGCCTAGGAGTCCTACACTGACTTTCTGAAATGCTGATGGAAAGTTCATTCATATGCATTAAAAAATCAGACAATGAATGAATATAATCAAGAGTTCCTCAAGAATTGATGGCTGGTTCAATTTAGTCTCATAGATGGTACAAAGTAGTTGCTGGAGATCATGTCAAGCTATATTTTAAGTACACATTTCTTTTGTACATGCAAATTTAATCAGGTTAGCATAAAATCTCCAGGGAAGTCATTTTAGTGTATGAGTATTTCTTCTTGATAACTCAGATTTCAAGATACATTTTATTATAACTTCCTAACAAAGATTACCTTATCTCTGTGGTAAGCTTGTAATTCTCTTTTTATCATCATCAGTATAACACTTACATAGTTATCAGATGAGCAATATTTAAAATAATGATTTTTTTAAGAAAGTTGTATAAACTGCAAATATCCACTAAGAATAGCTAATATCTGATTTATTAAAGCTGTAGGTTCTGCCCTTTTCCCAAACTAGGAAGACAAATTACTTCTGATATATATGAGAGTGGTATGATCACGAAATTTAGAAATACAGCACTGTGTCCAGGTTTATCAAAACATCATCATTGCCACTTCTTCCTAGATTACATTTCCCAGCCTCACTTCCTTTTGGTGTGGCCATGTGATTGAGTTCTATTCAACTAAAAATGAATGGAAGTAACTGATTACTTCCCCATTCCTGTCCCATTAAAAAACATCTTCCACTTATGATCCTGAGGGCCCTTCACCCCCTGCCAGCTGGAGATGGTTGCCCAGGGCCATCTTGAAGAACATCATGGAGAAGGTAGTGTCTCTGAACTCTTACTATTGAGTATGGAACAGAGCACTTTTCCCCACCTGCATCTGCCCTGCTCTGGATCCTTGAATGAGGGATATAAACATCTATTGTTTGGAGGCATTACACATTTAGGGGTGCATTTGATACTAATGTCAGCCTGTTCAAGTCATTCAAGCTGTCCTGTACAAGAGATCCAGTTTCTATTTCAGACACATTTTACTTCTTTGTATTTCTATATATCTGTGAAAGCCAGTCTTTAAATTTGTGTTCACACATGAATTAGTTGGGTTGTAGCTCCTGTTCCCCGGCTTCTTTGACCACATCTCTTAACTGTCCTTATGCCCAGCTAGTCTGGTCTTTTGTTCCTTGTGTATACCCATTCATTTCTTCTTGAGAACATCTACACTTAAGTCTCCTTTTCAGTGTTCTTTCTTTCCTGTACTCTTTGCATGACCAACTTCTCATCTTTCATTTGTTAGCTCAAATATCATATCTGAGAGCTTTCCCTGCTCACAGTAATGCAGAACCCACCACTTGACTTCCCGTATCTATCACTGTGCTTATTATGATCAGAATTTAGCTTCTTTGTTGCTTTTGTTTTGGGTTGTGTATATGGGTGTGTATGTATGTGTAAATCTAGCCCCCAAAATGACAAAGGTTTTGTTTTTTTTATTTGCTAACTTTTCTCCTCGCACATCATAAGAGTTTGATAAATATATTTTCAATTCAATATGAATACTGTTTGTTCAAAGATAGGCCAATAGATAAAGAATTATATTGTTAAAGCCAGTAGATATTTAATTGATATTTTTAGTGTAATGGCAGTTTATTTTCAAGTATTACTGAGAAACTAATTTATTTACCACAGAGCCGCATTATATAGGGAGATAAGCAAATACTGACTGTGGCTGAAATTCCATAAAATTTTGACTGGTACTTAGTTAACATTTCATAAAAATTGAAATCAATCTGTAGTGCTTTATATACACCATAACTTCATGGTTACTGTAGAGTTTACCGCATCTGAAGAAAGTAATTAAAAATATGACTTATTCATTGATTTTGCTACAAGATTCAATGAACTTTTAAACATAGTATTATTGTATTTTGAAATTAATGGCAATATGTGAAACATGTTCAAATTATTTATGTATCAAAATGATGCTGTCTTTTACTCAAATCTTGGAAAACATTCACATCTTTAGGAAGATGTAGAGTTGTATTTAATATGTAGTATATATTTTTGTATAAATGTTTTAAAAAACGAATGACAATGCAATTGTTGAACATGAAAACAGCTTAAACCTGATTATAGTTAATCTCTGTTCACATTCACTGCATTTTAAATTAGGTTATATTATAAATAAGACAGATATTTCTTTTAATCGCAAAGCATCTATTTAGAAAATCAATTTTTTAAATTTAAGCAACATATGTGTTAAGAATAAAAACATTCTAAAGAGATAAAAATAATGAAGATAAGTTTTTAAGCAGAGAAAGTCATTGAATGTTTTCATTTGAGATAGATTTTATTTCTTGTTTTTGCAGCAATACAGGAAATCAAGAAATACACACTTCAATAACATGATTCATGTGGAAAATAGAATTTACCATCTTTCATCTTTCTACTCACATAGGTACACTTCTCTTTAATTATATATTTTAAACAATTCACTACATATTTATCTTTTCTCAAAATGAAATAAATACTGGAAAAGGCAAATTAAAAGGCAAGTTCCCATACTCTAGGAAATTATATTTTATTTAATGTAACCAATAAGTAGATGAATGATAGAACATACATGACTAATGAATACAGCACCTATGTGTTATTGAAGATGTGAAGAATTTGAGGCCATAGATTTACTTTGGGCAACTGATAAAGATTATGTGGAGGAATTGGCATGATCTGGTTAACAAAAACTATTTTAAGTTCCTGTTTGAGAAAAAATATGTATCACAGATATGTCTCCCTTATAGAAGGGACATTTTAATTTTCTTTTTTAAAAAAAATATATCTTTATTGATTTCAGAGAGAGGAAAGGAGAGAGAGAGAGAAAGAGAGAGAGAGAGCTAGAAACATCAATGATGAGAGTCATTGATCAGCTGCAGCCCGCAACCCGGGCATGTGCCCTGACTGGGAATCAAACCCCGATCGCCTGGATCCCAGGTCGATGCTTAACTGCTGAGCCACACCCGGCCGGGTGGGACATTTTAATTAAGGAAAGGCATTATGAAGCACTCTTTTTGAACTTGGAAGTACTTTCTTTGTTCAGGTAACTTATTTAACTTCCTTCTGTCAGTTGAAAAATGAATTTATTACCATATGAAGAACATTGATTCACTAACCAGTTCAAGAAACTTTCTCAATGAGATTAAGTTTTATTAAACTGTTTTCTCTGTCATAAAGGATATATTTAGCCATTTCTATTTCTGTTTGCTTTCCATTCAACAGAAATAAATAAGAACTCTTGTTGTTGACTAGTTTTATTACAGAGATTGACTTGTCTAAATAGTAAATATTTTTATTTTATGAATGTCAGTGCTTGTAAAATAAATTTTAATAGTTATGGAACATCATAAACCATGGTAAATGCAGTAAATAGTGACAGTTTATAGATGTAAACAGTGTTACCGACTTCAAATATAAATGACTTGAAATTATTGTTTTTAGATGGTAGCATCTTAAATTGAATTATTTTCTCATAGCTATTATTAAAAATCCCAAAGTGATTTATGGTATTTAAAACAGCTGCTCTCTCCTGTGTTTCTTCTACACTAGTGCAAATAAAGGTCTCTAGAAAGTTTCAAAATCTAATTATGGATTTATATTTAAGTGCTGACTTGTTTTTCAATAGCCTTTTTATATGAAAAGCAAATAGCATAGACCAGTGAAAAAATTGATATCATCTTAAGGACAATCGATACCTTAAGAACCTTAAAAGCTATATTTAATGGGTATATGTTAAAGCAGTATCTAGTTCTGCCATATTTTTTCTAAATCCATGGTAATACTGTTTATTTCCTACTTACAAACATCTTTAAAGGGAGCTGACTGCTCGCTATAGACTTGCAAATGAGGCTATTTGCTAAAAAATATGAAAAGAACTTGCATCATTAGTGTTGCCCCTTACTCCCTTTCTTTCTGTAGCTTGAGTAACTCAACTGCACCAGTAGGTACATCTTCTCCCTAGTTCAGATGATGACTGGAAGACCTTAGCTACAGCCTCATGCTTTTTTACAATACTCATTTATTTTTTGATCATCTGACTCCAACAGTTTAAAACAATCTTAATAACTCTTCTGTTACTTTTTCCTCTAGCCCCAGTCACCCATGATGAATTGTTCTTATAAGTGAGTTGCATTTGTATGTATTCAGTCTTGTGACTAAAATGCATAACACCAAGTAAGTCTCAGGATTGTGCCTTACACCTCATTTTTTACTTCATAATTTTGCTCTTAGTACTACTGTGCACTGCTGGCTGGTTATACATAATTCCATTTTCTTAAAAATTGTGAAGACTTGTCAGACTTTGACAATATTTATTTTGAATTGTCATATATGCTCCTTATTATCTTTACTCTGATAATGTATTAAATGGTATTTATACATTTTGTTTGTTCATCTGCCCTTGCTAATTCTTAGAATAAAATAAACTTTCACATTGAATTACCTATTATTTATACTGCCAGAATCAAGCATTAATAGTTTGTTATTGATGTTGGGAGCTTTGTTGAGGATGAAATTCACTGTATTATTCTTGTCTGATAAAGTTTCTGAGGTTTTTTTGGAGATATGGAGAGTATTGCCTCTTATACATTGTCTTGCAAGCTTTGGATACCTTTGGAATGACATGTTCCAGAAACATCTTATAGTCCTTGACTTCAACAATCACCTGTACTTTGTGTTTTCCGTGTGAGTTTCTTAATGAATATTTCAGTTCATTTAGAATTTGTGGAAGTATTCAGGTGTTCTGTGATTCATGTACAAGTTATGTTTTTTCTAGAAATTTTAGTATTTCATCAAAACCTTTAAGATATTAGTATAATAGTCATTTCCATATGCAGCTGTCTCTGGTGTGTTATTACTGACATTATGTGCCTCTGTTCTTTCTATTTTTTGCTCAGTCTTGTCAGAGAATTTTCTGTCTTATTTTGTTTTTCAAAGAACAAAATTTGCATTTATTCTGTTTCTCTCTATTATGTTTGTTTTCTAATTTTTTGTGTTCTAATCTTATCTGCACTAACTCCTTTATTCTTTGTCTTTCTGTGCTAAATCATTTCCATTGTCTGCAAATACATCATATTCACTAACTATTCTATCTTTGGCAATACAATTTTAAAATAAAAAAAATACATTTTATTTATAGAAATTCTATTCTTATCTAAAGTTCCTTTTTATACCTAATAATTCTTGTGCTTTGGTGAATTTTGCGATTGCATTATATACTTTATTATATTTAGTTAATAAAATTAATTATATGTTTTATTTAAATTAATGCTCTTATGGGTGCTTTATGACCTCATCAATTAGCCTTTATTAGTAAGACTATATGCTTGTTCCTTTAAATATAAACATGTCAAATTAGCCCATGCTCCAGTCTATCAGAATCATTTTGGTTTATTTAGTGCTCTCATCCAGAGTACTAAAATATTTGATATCTGGATTTTGATGAAAATCTTTAAGTTACTGATAAAAATTTAAAGGCAAAAGAAAGATCTTTGTCAATGCTAAAGATATCTTTGGAATAACATTAATTCCTTCACCTTATTTTTTATGTATGGTCATTCAACTCGTTAACGTTACATATCACTCAGGTTTCTACTCATGTTACCTCCAAAACATTCAGAGTTGATACAAAAGTACTGTTGTTCAAAATAAGTCAGTGTGAGTGGTACATACATGTGTGGGTGGGGTCGGGTGAGTGAAGGTGTTAATAAATGTCAAGAGTTGTTTTTTGAAAATTGTAAGAACTCTTTAACAGCTACTTTGCTTTTTTAAATTATATATTAGAAAGTCAATAACTCACATTTTATTTCATCTAGTCATTTTGTAATATTTGAAGGATAGCATCATGTTTAAAGAAAAATAAAATAGCACATTTCTTTACATATATCACATTCGTTCTATCATTTTGTCTCTAGTTGATAATTTCTGCAGCTCACTTCACATTTCTTCAGTATATGCGGTGAGTACTGCTTATGAAGGTGAAGGTCAATCCCAGTGGGGAGATGCAGCGCAGGAACGCATTGTGACCTGGCTCTGCGGGTGGGCATCTGACCTTCACCTCTTTGTTCAAATAGGCATTTGTGGAACTCCTGAAACTACAATGACTAGATGAATTATTGAGAGGAAAACTATTACTTCAGGTCAAAAAAGAGAAAAAAAGATTCAAAGGAAGGAAAAAGAACTAATTTCATTATATAGTTCCAAATATGTGCTATCTATTGAGTGCGTGTGTGTGTCTGTGCGTGTGTCTGTCTGTGCGTGTAACTGCAGGATAAATGATGAGTCTTTCAAATATTGTAAGTTCAGATAAGGTGAGGGCAATTAACATTTACTCCAGTGAAGTAACTGATTATTGATATAATGCAATTATTTTCTTAGTAAAACCTTTATTACAATATATCATTTTCAAAATAAATTAATATATTCTATTTAGTGTGTTCATTTCTTATTTAAACATAAATGTGGATGGTAATGAGAAATGTTAAGAATGTGTCTATCACTACTAGTAAAACTTAAACTCTCTCACCAGTAAATTTAATTTTTTAATGTTGCTAGCAAATCTCCCCAAGGTTGACTGTATTTATGCACCTCAGAATATAACTTTGACTAATTTAAATGGAGCAGCCTCACAGTGCACTCACCTATATTAAACTGACATTAAATAGCAACAGTAAGAGCAGGGCCTAATAGTATGTGTCTCTAATCCACTGGAGGCCTGACCCTAATGGCCAAGAGCACTTCAATTATGTTTCATTGCTCTTCATTACATCTCCTCAGTATATGTGTCTGATGTGATTGTTTCTGTTCTCGCAAGAGGAGACTTTTGATGAGGGTTAGAAGTAACTGGGTTGTATATCTTTTAATTCTAATGGGAAATCTCTTTAGGCTTTTTAAAATCAAGCCTTCAGTGCTATTATTTTTTCATTGAATTATTATTGTTTCCTATTTTGTATAGAATACTCAGTTAATTTGTTTATTTTACTCTCTATATTAGATGTGTGTCTATAACACAGGATTGCGCAAGGTTTGCTTTTGTGACAAAAACAGGGGAAGAGAAATGGCAGCAACCTAGATTAATAAGGTAACATTCAAATAGGCTCTCATACCTTATGAAGATCTTTGTGCTAAAGCTTGAAGGGGTCCATTTAACAGAAGAAAATATTTATTTTATATATATATCGGAGGATGTGAGTCTTAAGCAAAATAGATGATACAGGCAAATGCAATTGGTGAGAAGATATTATTCTATATATTATGTTGCACAACAGAGAGACCAGATGATGAAGATTGAAAGACCTACACATATTCCTGCCAGATAGCGATAAAGTGTCAGCAACAAAAATAGAGAGTGATCAGCGGGTGTGAATGACAGCAACATGCATACACACACACACACACACACATCCAAACCCTAGATTAAAGTGTTTACATCCTGGTAAATAAAGCTCTTAGATGCCTTGACACAATGTCAGATATCACAAACAGGGATGGAACAATAACAGGCCTTCTGAGGGATCCAAAATAATGACAGTAATTGGGTAGGTTACTCACTGTCTGTAGGTCATAGAATCAAGTTCACGTGACTCTATTACTGATTGTAAGCAGGGAGTAGAGTTTTTATTAAATAAATGTGATGTATTGTTTGGCAAGCCACATGTATTAGAAACTAGAAAAGACATAGAGAGATATGAAGTGTTTAAACATAGATGCAAAAATAAGCAAAACTTCCCATGATTACCACTTAAGTACTGTATGTGTGTTTTTTACAAACTACTTTTAATTTTTACTTAAAAATTATGTTTCCAGGACTCATTTATGTTGATATGAATAGTTCTAGTTCATGCACAATGGTGTAGGATGTAGTTATATTAAGAAAAATATAAAGGAGATAATATAAAAAAATGCAAGGGAGCAATAACTGCAAATTCAGAATTTGTGTGAAAGAGAAATACAATCAGTGATGGCTTACATGGAGGATTTCACTCTAAGTTTTATTTGTTAATACTGGATATAGAGTATTTTATATTCTTTATCCATTTTATATATCTGAAATATTTCAAAATAAATTTATACTCTCTAGAAAATTTTTGACAACATAACTGATAGATTAATGGCAATGGTCTATATCAGCTACTTGAGGATAACAGTGGAGCAGGAATGCCATGAGGTAGACTGTGAGGAGGATCTGATAATAGAACTGAGGGCACTGAAGTGTGTCTGCGTCACAGCTCTCCTTATACTGAGTACTTCTTTTCCCTTCCATCTTGGTCAGAAGCAAAATCTCTTTCCACAATGACATTCTTCAACTGACAAGGCTCAATATTAATAATTGATCTTAAATAATATTAGTATTGTATTTAGCCTAGTATTTCTTCCACCAAGACTACTTTCATAGCCCTCTCATGATGACTCATTTGTGGTTGTGTACTTGTACAGTGCTTGCAAATATAAAAGTGTGTATTTAGTGACTGTGTGTAGGTGGGTGTGTGTGCAAACACACATTCTTCCACATTCAGTTTTGTGCATGTGTGGGTTATATTTCATTCTGAATTATCTGCAGTTACCTCTTTTTACCCAATTATCTCTAGTAAATAGAGGTCCAGAATAAATGTTATTATGTTTCATTGTCCTTGTGAAACCAAGAAATTATCAGGTGGGCTTAATCTTAGAATATACTAGAATTTTTTTTACATAATTGACAATCTGTAGGGACAATTCAGTGTGTGGTGGAAACAGCACTTAACCTGAATCAGATAAAGGTTTAAATTCTTCTTCCATTGTATGTGTCAGTTTAGAAATTTCTAACTTTCCTGGTTTTTATTTTCTGAGCCTATAAAAGGAAGATATTGAACTAAATAACCCCAAAGCTATCTTATGGTGTAAGCATTTATAATCAGTTTTTATCAGTAAAAAGGATTTAAAGAAAAAAAACAGAGCTAGTAGGAGATACAAAGATATGCTTAGCATTTGATATTTAAACAGCATTCTTAATTTCCCCTGTTATTCCTACTCATATAGTCACTAAATAAAAATTAATGTACTTTATATACAAATATAGGATTTTTGGTTAAAATCAAATAAAATATTAACTTCCAAAGTTAAACAATACATATATTTTTATGTTAAAATGTACTGTTGAAGGAAACACACGTGCTCCTTTTGAAAGTTGAGATACTATATTTAAATGACTTTTCCATCAGCCAGTTCGCAGCTTTGTAACCAGAGTTAGGTTAGTCAGATAAAAGCTACTCAATAGATTTGAGTTGACTTTACTAAAACCCAGCCTAAATGGGAGAAGCAATGAGAAATTCAGGATGAAAACTTTAGGGAAAAAAGTCATCAATTCAGGAACTACCTAGTTAAACATTAGGGCACATATGCTTGCAAATGTGGGCACCTATGCTTGCAAAAGTGATTTAATTAATTAATATTTATTTGTATTGAATTTATTGAGGTGGCATTGGTTAATAAAATTACATAGGTTTCAGGTGTACAATTCCATAATACATCATCTGTATATTGTATTGTGTGTTCACCACCCCGCGTCAATTCTCCTTCCGTCATCATTTATCTTCCCTTTACCTTCCTCTGCCTCCCCCACTCTCCTTTCCCTCTGGTAATTACCATACTATCATCTATGTCTATGTGGGTTTGCTTAATGCCTTCACCTGTTTTCACCCAGCCCCTCTATCCACCTCTTCTCTGACAATGGTCAGTCTGTTCTCTGTATCTGTGAGTCTGTTTCTATATTGTTTATTTTGTTCATTAGGTTCCACATATAAGAGAAATCATATGATGCTTGTCTTTCTCTGATTTATTTCACTTAACCTAATATTCTCAAACAGGGTTTTAAAATCAGAAGCCAATTAGTGTGCTCAACATCTCCAAAACTGTTATGGATTTGCATTACTTATATTATTAAATAAAAAAGCTGTGGATTCAAAGACTTAAAAATGATCATTTACAGTGGAACCTGGAACTTGTTCTTATTAATAATAAGCGCGTTAATTGACATCTACCAGTTTTAATGATCAGATCTCCTTTTAAAACACAAGCCATGGGTTAGGTTTTTTCCTAGTTGTAAGACTTTACCCCTGTCCCTTGGCCTAAGTACCGCTTTATTTATCTCTGTTTAGAACTGTTGAAAGGATTGAACTTCTATAAAGTACTGAGATTTTTCTCAGGATATGTTATAAACTCAATGAAAGTTTACTGTTGTTTTATATTTTTATGTTATTACTCATCATGTCTAGGTCATGTGTCATGTTGCTTCACAGAAGAAATAAACTAATTGTTAAAATTCAGTGAAATTATAATCTCTGTCAGGCACTCAGCTAAGTACTTAACTTTCATTAACTCATTTGAATCTAGAAACCACCTTGTGAAGTATGTGTTATTAGTATACCCATCTCAGAGACAGGGAAATTGAGGTTTAGAGGTTATGAGCCAATTGGTCAAGATCCTGCAGTGCATAAGCTCTGAACCTGAAGTTGAGTCCTGAACCTGGCAGACCCAGGGTCTGTTGTCAAAAGTATTAAGTATACTATCATGCAAGAAGAATATCACTTTAGAAAAGATAAGTATTAAACCAATTTCAATTTTTGGTGAAAATATAAGTGTGTATAGGTTTAAATTTTTTTTAATGGGCTATTTCTTCACTTTTTATCTTGCTTTCCTATCCATTTCCTAGTTTCCCACTTGCTAGGTTTAGGACAGTACAAGTACATCTCCTATCATCTCAAGGGCCCAAAGCTAGTGTTAAACCCAAGTGGGCGCAGAACTCAACCTCCACTTGTCCTGTGAAATTGCCTTTTTTTAAGGCCCTTAGCCCTGTATGTCACAGCAAATTAAACTTAGCTCTCAGCTCCCAGGGTTTCATATGAAAACAGAAAAATTCGAGTTATCCAATGTTTACATCTTCATACAAAACAAGAATCACCTTAACCTTCAAGTCTGATAGAATGAGAACAGTTATCACAGAGAGGTTTATTGTATGCAGCCATATATATATACATGGATCAAATTTTAATTGTGACTAAGACTAAAATTAATAGAAATTAGATACTCTGTTTAAATGTGTGACTATTCTATCACCCATGCCCTATCTCAAAGCTGTAATAAAAAATTTTTAGATTGTTAAAGATCAAAATCCATCATCTCATTATGTATTATATTTCTCTGGAATAAAAATACTTCTTAACATATAAACATTTGAAAGAAATAAATTAATGTCATTCTCTTTGACATTATCCTTATGTTTTTAATTTATACTGAAAAGTTTGAAAACAGAGAAATAAATTATGTGGCTGCCTCACATTGGTGTGAAAACCCCTCTGACACTTTAAAAATAACAACAGCATTAAGTTACTTAAATAATTTGTGGTGTTTGAAAAAAGCTCATTAGCACCTTGTAAATTTTCACATAGCCTGTTATAACTTCATTTCCAGAAGAGCTATCATAGCACAAAAACAAATCCCATGTGCAGTTAATAACTGAAAGATTCACTGACTGATTTTAAATAGAAGACACTACATAATAAAGACTAAATTCTCAACTTGCTATGTAGGGCTGAAACATTAATAACAGGTATGCTAGTAATTTTTCTTTCTTTTTCTTTCTTTTAATCTGTCCATCTACTTGTGAAGATTAGCTGTTTACTAGCTTCTGCAACTTAGTGGAGAATTCTGTTGGAAATAAAGTCAGATTATTTTATGTTTTTGGATCACTTTTGATTAAAAGTACAAGGCATTCTTTTCCTGCAAATATGGTTTTTGCTAGTTTCTTCTTTGACATAGCTACTAAAAAATATTTCAGCATTCAGTATGAGCTATCAATCATTATCTGATTTAAAATTCAACAGATAAATAATCTTATGGGGAAAAGAGAGAATCTCTTTTACTCACAGAACTGCATTTTTACTCTCGTAACCACAGGCCGAGCAAAACTTGGGCCATGGAAGTTAGGATTCACAGCTGATGCCGAGGTGATGTGCACTCAGTTCTCAAGAAGGCCCTTAGCGATTAGTAGGGAGACAACAGAATTTATCCCTCTCTCACCACCACTTCTGTACAAGTCTAGATCTCCAGCTCCCGCTGCCAAGCTTCATGGTCAGATGACTGGGGAGAGAGAAAGGAACTTAGAGCTGAGAGTCACTGACAGCACTCAGCCTTTTGGGAATGCACTTGGAAAGGCTACTCCCATGCAGACAGGTGAGGGGGCCTCAGAAATATCATTCACAAATAGAGGTATTGGGATCTCCCCTACTGGAAGCTTGCTGCACTTCAGAGTCCTCAGGGCTTCCCTCCCACTACTTTTCACTGCTCAGAACAGCTAGGTGAGAGAAATATTGAAAGAAACATATTTACTTCGCATTTAATAAAAATATTTTATATGAGATTCATATGCTTGTACCACACTTTGCTCACACTTGTGTGTATTTCCCGTGTTAAACTTTCATGATTTGATTATTTCTATAGGACACTTCTGTTTTAAGACTCCAAAAATCCTCACAGTTGGCTGCACATTAGAGATTCTCTTGGGGTTAATTTTTAAGCATACAGAAGAAGCCCCTCCCACAGAAATTCTTTTTTATAGCCTACAGTAGCACCTACCTGTAGGTACATTTACAAATTTCCTACATGATTAAAATGTGCATCTAAGTCTGAGATCCATGACTCATACAGTGAATGTTTTCTCATTTTCTTCTGCTCAGTTTCCCCTTCACTGTTCTCTATTAGTTTAGTCATTATACCAAATTTTTATTGTGTTCTACTCAATTGCATTACTAAAGTTATGAGTATTTGTTTTGAGTTTTCCAAGAGCTTGAAAATACATTTTGACTAATTATGTGATTGATAAAATGTTCAAACTTGTGATTAAGTAAATAAACTCTAAAAGATGTCTATAATTACATATATATATATTCCATATTTTACAGTTGATCTAGACTTGCCTTGTGACCATAAAAAGGAAACCGTGGAATTAAAACTTTCTTGTTGCTCTTGGAGCACAAGCACCTTAGTGGGGCCACATACGCTAAGAAGTTTCTGCTTCTTCAGTGCAGTAGCACAAAGAACATATTAAAAGCTAACAAGTTTACGTGCTTCATTCAAATGCACAATCATTATTAAGGCAGTCATTAAGTATCGGTCTACTCAGCTTTGTCGACCAATTGTTTTTGTCTTGTTCTGTTGTATTTTGTTCCTTACCCCAAACAATTAGGTCCATTTCCTTGAATTAGCCAAAATAGATGCCTCCTATAAAGTAAAAGCACCTTGTATGCTTTAGAGACAAAGAGAATTTCTGTGTTTTTCTTCAATTGCTCTGCCAGCTACAGTACTTAAGGTGGAAATCGGTACCAGCCTGATTCAACAGTCTTTGACATATAAAAAACTTTTCTTTCCTTTTTCCTAAAACTGCAAAATCAGAAGATATTGGCCTGGTTTCTTAGTAATGTGTCAGAGAGAAATCATGTCAAAGCTCATTTGTGACATACTTGTTATTCCAAAAGGAATATTGAAAGTTAAGGCACTCTGAGCAGTTCCCAGTGATCTGTCACAGCTCCCAATGAGCAGGTATTTGGCGCTGACAATATTTCATTGGCTCCTTAAATTATACCAGGAGCCTGCTAACCACTTTACATATCAAGGACTGGAAAATTTTCAAAAGGCTATTGTATGGCAGCTCTGTACTGGGCTATAAAGCAAGAAGACAGAGCCCATGCATGAGGAGACATTAAAAAAAAAAATACACACGTCTCAGGAAACCGCATTTAAAAACAATATGCAATATTCTATGAAAAGTAAGGGTTTGAGGACTTGGATATTTTTGCTGTCTCTGGCATTTAATTTTAAATCCAATGTAAAATATTTAATTGCTTAAAACAGTTCATTTTTCTGAATAAACAATGAATGTGAATACACCATATCTTAAAGTTACACATCATTTATATTTGATATTGTATTTCACTCTTATAAATTTCACAGGAATATTTTGACTCTTGAAAAAAGGCATAGGATTTATTTGGGGCATTATATTCTCTTATTCATGAATCTTGTATTAATATGTCATCAATATCCAAAACAAGAGAAGGAAAGAAAATTATAACTCAGTAGGAAATAAAAACCCTCCCTGGACTATTTTCCAGTAATTTCTTTATTTTTCTCAAATCAGTGATATACAGGATGATTGTAGAGGGAATGAAATTACTTTGCTGACAGATACTCTAACTTTAATACACATAAAGAATAAACCTTAAAGTCTGCTCTGCCACCATGAGCATCTAGGTCCATTCTATTTGAAAGTTGACACATGCCATATCATTTTTATTTGAGTTACAAAACATTTCCTATTAAAAAACACTACAAAATTTTAAATGCTGGAAAGTGAAGTCATCAATCTTGGTGTGTGTTTTTTTCAAGTCAGTATATCATAACGAAGTGATATATTCTGTGGTCATATTCTGCACAAGATAACAAGGGAGTTTTTGAAAAAGAAAGAAATACAGGCAGGTCAACTTCTGTAGAAGTCTCTGCTAAATATTCTGCTTGATTATATTCACCTATTTATACATTTGATTAATATTATTTGAAAACCTAGCACGTACCAGGCACCGTTCTAGGCATTTGGAATGCATTAGTGAAGAAAAACAAAGTTCCCTACACTTTTGGAACTTAGAATTCTAGAATGAAGGGGGAAAATAATAATTGACATGCTGTAGATAAAAGTATTACTTAGTTGTGTGGGGAAATGCATACAGATAGTATGGACTGTCTGTCTAAAATATTTCTAGTACTACTAAGATATCTTGATACATTCAGAAGGCAGATAAGCCATTCTCTGTCCTCATGACTTTCAATGTAAAATGGGATAGAAAAGAATAACTTCTAAATTAATTTAAAAGTATTCAGTAAAATACTATCTCAGAATTATGTGCAAATGTCCTAATTCGATTTGGTGCAAGATATGCCTTTCCTATCAATTTTTAATAGAGTTTGTTTTTAATATAATGATTAACACATTGGAGATATCTGTCTACATATTACAAGGCAAACAAATTAGCAATACATTTTTTTCTCAACAGATTCGAAACATTGATAAAAGTGTTGATAGAGCAACATATAGTTGATTACTCCTAAAAAAAATACATTTATGAAGATTCTCTTTAAATTGTCTCCCTGTAACAGATTGACATCAGAGAAAAGATAAAACATTATGCTGCAGACTTTTCAGGATAAAAAGCATATTTATCTCATATTTAATAAAATACATTTTATATGAGATTCATATGCTTGTTCAACACTTTGCTCAGACTTTCATGATTTGATTATTTGCACAGGATACTTCTGTGTTAAGACTCCAAAAATCCTCACAGTTGGCTGCACATTAGAGATTCTCTTGGGGTAAATTTTTTTTTTTAAACCCTAAACTTTTTAAAAAATATATATCTTTATTGATTTCAGAGAGAGGAAAGGAGAGAGAGGGAGAGAGAGAGAGAGAGAGAGAGAGAGAAACATCAATGATGAGAGAGTCATTGATCGAGCCTGCAACCGGGGCATGTGCCCTGGCCAGGAATCGAACCCCAATCACCTGGATGCTAGGTAGGCTCTCAACCGCTGAGCCACGCCCAGCCGGGCTGGGGTTAATTTTTAAACATACAAAAGAAGAGCCCCTCCCAAAGAGATTCTTTATGGCCTTAGGTAGGACCTACATATAGGTACATTTATAAAGCTTCCTATATAATTAAAATGTGCACCTAGTCCTGAGAACCATGACTCACCCAGGGAATGTTTTTTCATTTTCTGCTGCTCAGTTTTCACTCTTCTCCATTAGTTTTAGTCATTATACCGAATTTTTATTGTGTTCTACTCAATTGGATTACTGAAGTTATATGAGTATTTGCTTTGAGTTCTCCAAAAGTTTCAAAATGCATTTTGACTAATTGTATGATTGATAAAATGTTCCAATTTGTGAATAATAAACTTTAAAAGACGACTATAATTATACCGTGGTTATCAGAGTGTTTTCTGGGATTCTGAGGGTCATCCAGATGAAAACTTTTTTTTTTTTTTTTTTAAGTATGTCTTCATTGATTTCAGAGAGAGGAAGGGAGAGGGAGAGAGAGACAGAAACATCAATGATGAGAGTCATTGTTTATAGGTCGCCTCCTGCATGCTCCCCGCTAGGGATCGAGCCCGAAACTCGGGCCTGTGTCCTGACGGGAATCGAACATCGATCTCCTAGATCCTGGGTTGATGCCCAACTGATGAGACACACCTACTGGGCTGAAAACTATTTTTATTGTAATAGCAAGACAGAAATATCAGCCTTTTTCATTCTGATTTTCTCATGAATGTAGGTGGAACTTTTGAGACGCTTTTTTATTTTTATTTTAAAATACAGTTTGAATTTGATTTATCAGATATTATGGAACATTTTTAAGTTAAAACAATATTATCATAACGTCTACCATATCCCAGAAATGTATCCTAAGAGAAATGATTTGTATGTGACATCTTATATCACAACAGTTTGAATGCAGAACCAGATATGAGTATGTAGCTGTCTTCTATTAATCCAAATATTCACGAAAAGCTACAATGATAGCCCACTTCTCATTGAACATGTTTGTTTTTTTGTTTGGAATAATGTACCTTATTTTCATAAATATTATGTTATTTGTATATTTATATACAGATGAGTTTATTACTGTTAATAGAAAATGAAATAATATACCTTTACATATGAGGTGGTTCTGATCTTTACTTGGTTTGACATTTATGTAACTCCTATCTCAACTCCTACCAATCATATCATAAACCCTCACCTGCTTACCTTGCTAAGTCATTTTACTAATTTCATATTTTCCATCATTACCAGCAACAATGAACTAACTACAAATATTTAAAAAGATATTAAACATCAAAATATATTAAAAATATAGTTTTAAAGGAATCTCACTTACATCTGCAGTGCCTAAGCTTGTAGTATGAGACAGTAGACATAACAAGCATAAGAAACTATGCTGTCAGTGACTTTCGAAAAAGGAAATGGTAAGGATGAGACAATGGCATGCCTTTTATACTTTGCTTTAAGAATTCATATTGAGTCTGTTTCAGGGCTTGCGATGTAAGTAGTATCTGTGACAGGCTTCAAGTTGCCAACTGGACCTAATACCAAGTAAAACTAATGATAGAGTTTACAATTACAGCCTGTTTGTGTCATAGACACTAAGAGACTCTAATGTTATTGAGAACTGTTGTGAGCATTGCCAGCTTCTTCATCCTCAAATTATGAGATAAAATCCTAAATTAGAACTATGAAATATATAAAATATAGCAGTAAAAGCTCAATAGAGTTTTCAAAGTATTGTGACTTCAAAAATGAATGAATAACGTATACCCCAAGAGTGAACCCTAAGATAGACTATGGACTCTGGGTGATGATGATGTGTCAATGTAGGTTCATTAATTGTAAAAAAAGTACCACTCTGGTGAGTGATGCTGATAATGAGGGATGCTTTGTATGTGTGGGGGCAGCAAGTATATGGGAAATCTCTGTACCTGCCTCTCAATTTTGCTGAGAATCTAAAACAGCTCCACAATATAGTATTTTTTAAATGGATAAATATAATGAAACAATAGCTTTGGTGATAATGAAGTGATCTCATTTTCTCTCTTCATTGATATTTCTGTTTACATTCAGTACAGAAATTATTTTAATTGAAATTTCCACGGAGTTTGCTAATATCTCAAGAATATTGCCATAGGTAATCATATACATTTATAAAATTAGCCATGAAAATGTAGATTTCATAAATTTACTCATGTTCTTTATTCATAAAATACTAAAACATGTAAATATAATCCCATATCAAACAGAGTTAACAGGTACTGATTTTTGTTTTTGGATAGAATACTGTTTCTATCTTAAAATAAAAATAATGTAAAAAACTGCAAGAAAACTCATACTTGACATAAAACTCCAATTCTTTTACATTGAAATATGATGTTGTTGAGGAGGCCAAAAACATCTGTCAATTACTTTTCTTTGAAATATGGATTGCATAATGGAACGAAAGCATTTCTAACACTGAATAAAATTTCTATCCAAAATTCCAAGAGTCAGAGAGACATAATTCCACTCAGTCAATAAATTATGATACAGAAGGAGACAAGGACATGATAAGAAAGCTGAGATCAATCATCAGGAAGATGCAATTGAACAGAATCTGTTAATAAATGAAGTTAACTGCTTTGCTTTCCAATATGTGCCCCCAATCATGTCATTAAAGAATTGCATTTTATCTTTGCTTCATGGCACTTCAGAGAGTGGTTTTATGTTTATCTACACTCTTATATGATATGATAAAATTAAAAGTATCATGAAGCGTTTATTCGAATTTTCATTAGATGGCTGCGAGGGAGGCAGGGCAGGTTCTGTTAGCCTTATTTTACCGATAATGAAATTGAGAAACAAGAAGTTTAAATAACTTGGTGAAAGACGCATGGCTAGGAAATGAAGTGCTAAGACTAGAGCCCTAGTGTTTATTCTATGATCTTTTAAAAAAATCTCTTTAATTATAAATTGCATTAAGGCAACTAACATTTACAGAGTGCTTAATGACAGTCCTCAAAGTGAACTAAGTCACTTATAGTTGCTAAGTCTTATCTATCTCACAAAGTTGTATATGCAAAAGAGAAAACTGAGGGCCCTGTGTGCACAGTGTTAGCAGGTATTAAACCTGACGTGGATGGTGGTGGTATCTAAGGGGCAACTGGGGTAAAAATTTCTTAACAACTATGTTCATTGCAGCAATATTCATGGTGGCCAAGCTGTGGAAACAACTGAATTGTCCTCCCATGGATGATTGGTAAGGAAGGTGTGGGTGGCGCTATGTACAATGGGGCACTACTCAGCCACAGGAAAAGGTGAAATACTGCTTCTTGCGAAAACATGGATAGATCTTCAGAATATTGTGCTAAGCAAAATAAGTTAAAAAGTCCAGAACCACATGATTTCACTCATACGTGGCATATAAAATTGAAAATAACAATGGACAAACAAACAAAAACCCATAGACACAAACAACAGCATGGTGGTTACCAAAAGGAAAGAGGGTGGGAGGTAATAAAGGGTAAAAGGGGTCAAGTATGTGGAGAAGGAAGACATGACTGGGTGGCAGTCACACAACGCAACATACAGGTGATGTGTCGTAGAAATGTACACTTGAAACCAATATAATCGTATTAACCAATATCACCCCCAAAAATTTAATTAAAAAAATAGAAAAAAGGGAGAATTTTAATGTAATGTTTTTCACCAGAATAACAAAACAGAAAAAAGATCAACTGATGGAAATATGATGTACGCCCATGATTACCTCTACTATACATTTTCTATTTAGAATTCTCCTATTTAATCTAACAAGTATCATTAGTTTTAAAATAAGCCTATGCAACTGTAAGTTGCATATCAATTTCAAATCACTTTTTTTTTTCTGCTGAGTTTTTAAAAAAAGGCAAACAGAAACAGAGTGAAAGGAAGACTATGGGGGAAAAAATGAGAAAGAAACTCTCTGGTATTTTGTCAGCTTGGCATTCAGCAATCCTCAGGGGAAACTTGACTTCTGAATTCGACTTAATAGAAAAGCCCCTCTGAACCCTGTCATGGGAATAACTATTACAGAATTTGACACCAGCGTAGACAAGTGGGATCATTGCAGCAGAAAATCCTATAGCAATAAACCAAAAATTTTTTTGACACAAGAAATCTAAGTGTGGTGATTATCAATTAGGCACCTAGAGAAAGCTGATGGGACAGTAAGCTTGAAGCATAATTCTTCCTGGGGTAAAGGGGATGGGAAACTAGTTCCATTCTTGGTGAATCATTTGTATGAGAGTAAACATATGTGTGATAAAATAAATAATGAGCTAGAAAAGCAATCGATATATTAATTCTGAATATTTAAAAACGTAGTATTAGACCTGGCTAATGTATTGTAAAACAATAAACAATGAAAAAATTCTTTACAATAGTTGTAAGCAATATTAAAGATACAAAAACCCATATAGAACCTATGGATTAGTTCAAATAATTTTTTTAAATATGAGGAAATAAGACAGTGGGAAAGGGAGGGGAGGGGGAGGGACAGGGACAGGGACAGGGACAGGGAGAGGGAGAGGGAGTCGTCCGCTCCTGCTCACATGCTGTGCAGATCCATGAGGACCCATGAAGAACGGTCGGCCAACACTGGCCTTCTATTCACTAGCTTACTGTTTGTGTTGAATAAATAAGAAGAGCAGAGGTTTTTTTATGCATCTATTTCTAATAATTTACTGTTTCTTTGCTTTTCGTTACACCAATGATTCTCAGCCTTTTTTATTATTACTCTTTCCCCAAGGTACCTTTTAAAACATTTTTTATTAGCATCCTCTCATTAAATTATAATACTACAGATATGCTGTATATCTGATTATATATTCGTGTCTATTTATGCTTTCTACATAAAAAGAGTAGGCTTTTTGCAACCGAGAACCAATTTTTTGCCTTCTCAATAATGCATATGTAGCACTAATAAAAATTACTTGCTCATCTTGTGTTGCACTAGTAAAAATCAATAAAAAATTAGGAGAGTTCTATTCAATTCTATGAAATTCTAATTTTTCTCTTAAATTTATTGGGGTGACATTGGCTAATAAAATTATATAGGTTTAAGTGTACAATTCTATGATACATAATCTATATATTACATTGCGTGTTCACCACCCCAAGTCAAATTTCCTTTCTTCAAGATATATTTGACCCTCTTTAATTCTTTACTACCTCCTCCCACCTCTCTTTCCCTCTGGTAACCATATTCTTATCTATGTCTGTTTTTGTTTGTCTTCTTTGTTCATTTGTTGCTTCTAATTCTTAACCAATTTTATAATTTATTTATGAAAAATTTCTATAAAGGTAATAAATATATTATTTCACTGACTCCTAACAATAATTGTTTTAGTTAGAGAATATTATTTAACAGATGGGGAAACCGAGATACATACAATCTTCACATTTTCCATGTCCCCACCCCTAATAATTAGGGAGGTAAGAGTTAGGAGCTAACCTAGGAATGCTGGTCCAGGTCCCACAATCCCTAAATTCTGTAATCAATCCCCCAGACATACTCCCTTCTTTAGATTATTTCCTATCATACATGTCAATCTGATACAGCTGTTAACAAACATAAAACTTGTTTTATTTACTTCAATTGTTTTTAAGGCGACCTCAAAAGATAAATAAAACCTACAAAGAGTAAGAGTAGAGATACCACAAAAAGCCAAAAGTCAAGTAAGATTCAATATTTATTGGCTTTAATATAAAATTATTTTTCAAATTATATAACATGCTATGTTATATCTGAGTCCCTCTTCCTCAGAAGGGAATCTTTTTGATAAAATTTTGTTTAGCTCTCTTTCTACCATTGGTATATCCTTCTCAAAAGACATTCCCTTTCTTTGTAAAAAATGACATTATTCCTTGAACAGTATTTACTCTGTGTGCTTCTTAACATGCCAATGTTACCAAAAATAAAATTCTGAATAAAGGGTGCTATATACAACATGAGACCATGAGATGTTTTTTAAAACCTTTGAAAGTTTTTAAACTAAATTTAACACTTTATAATTTTTATAAATTGTCCAAAGTCTTTCAATGTTATTGTTTAGAAAGATTAATGTATTAAAAAATGAACAGGAACATTTAGAGTTTAGCAATAATTTTTCCACTTATAATTATCTCAACACTAAAATAAGTAGAAATCTGTGCTATTGAGACATTATTGTATGGGGAGGGAGGGAAGCTCATGAAAGCTTTCTCTCCCCTATTTCAGATGTACCTAGAAGTTTTCCAGGCATCTCTAGTAATGGTTGTTTATTCCTTCAGCTTGATTTTCATGAGGGTTTTTTTTTTTAAAGAAATGAGAGAAGAGGCATAAAAGAAACAGTTTAAACAAAGAATCAGCATAGGAAAAGATGAAAAAGCCATGGAGAAAAATCTGACAGGAGCTACTGTTAAAAAGTGTCTGAGCTGTCAGGGCTGACAGTGCTGAATCCCCACAGAGCACTGGATCCTCAGGAACGTCTAGAAAAGGTGATGGCGTTGGGCACATCAAGATTGTCAGACTTATCCCCGCGGCAATCAGCCTAGTTAATACACCTTTCTTAAAAGTGTGCATTAGCTTTATTTTTCTGAATTGTGAAAGGTACTAGGCACATAAAATAAGGTATACAGTGCAGATGCACAGGGGAGAATACAGATAAAATATATGCTCATTTGCTCAACACTCAGAGTTTATTCTTGTATTATTATTTATTAATTACTGTTTTATTTTCCATACAAACAACTGGAAACCTACTTTTGCCCCACCCTGTATATAGGACTATTATTGTAGAAAAAGAGCCATGGCATTTGCCAATCTAACTCTATCTAACTCTATTATTTACTTAAAAATCTCAATGTCACAGGTTTGGAATTGAAGTAAGCCAGTAAAAATAAATCTTTAGAATGTATGACAAACCCTTTGATAGATGGAAGGTAGTAATTCCATAAACCAGGAGCTGGAGACTGTAGAGCAGCATGGAGTTGTTGTGTGACTGGACCATACATTTGTATACAAAATATAGATCTCGGTTAAGCAAAAGAGATACAAATGTTATTTCCTACAGGCGTAGCTCTCATGACACCATATTTAGTAAAAGAAGGGGTTGCAGGTAACGGGTCACTAGCTTCAAAGTGAAGAGCACGGATGACAGTCTCGTGTGGACTGCCGAGGTTGCCCCCAAGCAGCTTTGGATTACAGAAGCTGTAAACTGGCCGTCCTGGAGAGAGAAATAAATGTTTCAACCCCAGAACTTGCCTTAGAGACGGAAGAAAGAAAAGTACAGACACAGGAGTTGTGCAAGTTTACCCTATTCTGTAAGCAGAGAAAAACCCTCCTCCGTGAAGAGAAGGTGCTGTGCCCAGCCCAGTAAGCGTAAGGTGGAAGGGTATCGTGTTCCAGGGTTGAGAAGCAGATGTACGCAGCCAAGAGAGGGCAAGGCGCTGTGAAGATGGGTGCACAGAGCGAACTGCAAGTGCCCCTTCGCCATCCTTCGAACCTGAAGCGTTCGATTGATCAACTATGAGTAAGAATGTGTTTAGACATTTGATAAGTCTGTTTCCCCTTTTAGAAAATCTGGGCATTAAGGAAAGTATACATGCACATTTGAGTTCAAAAAAGATTCTGATGTAGACTCTGATTGACATCTTCAGTTTTTAAGGCCACCATGTTCATATGTTATACCTTGCTCTAAATTTGTTTTGTTTTTTTAATTTATCTTTATTGTTGAAACAATTATAGATGTCCCCTTTTTCCCCCCCGTTGATCCCTTCTACCCTGCGCCCACACCCTGCCCCAGGCCTTCACCACACTATTGTCTGTGTCCATGGGTTATGCATATATGTGTATAAATTCTTTGGTTAATCTCCCCTCCCCCCGTTTACCCACCCCGGCCACCTTCCCTCTGAGATCCCTCAGTCAGTTCCGTGCTTCTGTGTCACTGGATCTATTTTGTTCATCAGTTTATTTTGTTCTTTAGATTCCACATATGAGTGAGATCATGTGATATTTGTCTTTCTCTGTCTGGCTTATCTCACTAAATTTGTTTTTGAGTAGTGAAGTTTCTCTACTTCTGAAAGTGACACACCTATTGCAAGGACAGGGCTACATATTCATTCATTTAATTAGTGATTTACTCAGCAACTCTTTAATGGGTCAAGTCTATTTGACAAGCACTTCCAGGGCTAACATTCTACCATGTCTTTAAAATCAGATGTGGATAGTGTTATGGAGAGAAAAAACTTAGGTAAGTTGAGAGCAGGTAGGATTGCTTTTTGTAAAAATGTGCAAAGGAAGCTTCTTCCTCAGGGGGTGACCTTTGAGTTATCCCTGAAGGTAATGAGTCAGCCAGCTCTGCTGCTGTCTGAGGGGAGCATCCCATCCAGGAGGGTTCAGTTCAAAGGACTCCTTGTGAGAAAGCACTGGGTTTGGAGAGACTGCTGGAGGTGGTGAGGGCTGGGTGGGTGTGAACAAGTGGAAAGGGGGGGCAGGTGAAGTCAGGGATGCAGGAGGAAGAGCTTGTGAACATCGTAGGGGTTTGGCTTTGATTCCAAATACGATTTTCAGGTAGAGCATCTGAGCAGAGGAATGACATGATAGAGCCGCACAGAAGGTAAAACGGTTCTCTCCATCAGTTCTGGTCTAGAGCTGCAATATGCATGCAAAATGTGCTAAATACATCACTCACTTGTTCACTCTGGGAATCATTTCATAAAAACAACTTTTTTTTCCCCTCTCTCTCGTTTTCCCCCAGTTGTTATTTGTGCTTATTTTTACTTTATGGGATATTGAGTCCATTTTCACATACTGATACTTCTCAGCAGTTAGTGCAAGCCAGGTGTTATTTTGGGACTATCATTTAATACACAAATAGGGAGCACTTTAATCCCATTTTACTGTAATTCACCTCAATACCTGAGATGGAACTCTGTCAATGCAGATCCTTATCATTAGTTAATATCTAAACACTAAAGCTATTTAAATTTTCTTTGATTTCATAAAGTGAATAAAACTTTGTTTATTGAAGATTTGATTATGATATGATAAAATAAAATAAAAGGAGGAAAGGATTTTCTTATCAATAAATATTCACAGGGCACTTAGTTTTTGCTGTTCTTACATAGCATAATGTGTTGACATAAGCTATGTGCTAACTAATGAATTAGGCACAGAGGAGTCTCAAACTAATTTGATTGATAAATGATCACAGTTTTCTTCAGAGAGAGAAATCATAAAGGACAATCAGGCAGTTGATGTATTTTAGCATAGAAATTAACCTTGTTTGAAGTTCTGATTCATTTTCATAGTTTATAAGTTATATTTGGAGTAAATAAAGTTTTCTATCAAAACAAATCCCCAGGCCAAAATAAAACCCAGTGTTCACTTGTCAGGAAGGTATCCATTCTTATGAGAAAAACTGCTGAATTTTCAATGTGCTTGATTGTACTATTTTCAGATCACACTGACAAGCATTTTGCCCTGAAGATGGTGTGGTCAAGCCTGTTTAAAATTCATAGATATTTTTCTCCTTACCAAGATGAAGAGCTCAGCATTGAACATTTTCTGTAGGCTAAAGCATCGCTCCCCAAATTTTAAATGTTCTTGGCACCCTTCTTATCATGCAACCTGAACAACTTTGACAACATTTCTCTACTTACCAGGATCTCATTACTACTGACCAAGGGGTACCATTTAATTTCAGACTTGCAGACGATGTTGTTCTCTTGCACTTCCCTGTGCACTTTTTCTGGACTTTTGCTTTCCCTGTCAACTTGTGGAGTGGGAAATCATTGATCTAAAATTCACCCTTGGTACTTCCCTGTAAATATATACATTATAAATGATTGATCTAGAATACTGATCTTTAAGTATTCAAATTGGATTATTATAAAGTTTGAGCCTTTCATCATATAGATAATATTATCTTCCAAATTAATTAGTGTAAATTCTAGTTTTAGAACTTAAAAGGGAACATGCTGTGTCTGAAGTGTTGTTTAGCTGGCGTTGAGGACCCTAAGCAGAGACACCCTTTTTCATTGATAATGAAAGAAGAGGTCAATCAGTTTAACAAAATCAGTAACAAAACTTGAGACTTTTTGAAAATTACTGAAGCTTAGTATTAAAATATTAGGTTTATACTCTGGAAATAGAACTTTATTGATCATGTTATGTATTTAAATATTGACTAATAAGCATACACATATATCTACTGAAAGGATATACAACAGATTACTACAATGAATTGTTTTTCCATCTGTAAAGAAAAGGCTAAGAATCTCTGGTCAGTATGGTTTACAGAAGAGATCAAAACTCAAATATTTACATATTCAACCTCAGTGAATGGAGTGTCCAGGTTGGAACTATGACAATCACTGTGATCATGTTCCTACAAAGAGAGCAGCCTTCTGTGCCATGCAGAACAGAGTCTAGATTTCCCAGAATGATAAATTCTTCTAGTAAAGCCAAAACTCCTATTTTAAAATTAAATAAAATGATTGCATTATTTTTCTATTGCTTTACAAGTAATTACCACAACACATAGAGCCTTAAACACCACTCATTCGTTGGTTCAAAGTTCTGTAAGTTGGAAGAAAACTGACTTATCAAAGAGCTCTGCTTATAGGCTCAAAAGATAAAATTAAGGTACTGATCAGACTGGACTCTCATCTGGAGGTTTTAGGGGAGAATCTGCTACAAAGTGCATTCAAGGTTTTGATAGCATTCCTTTCCTCATAGCGATAGCATGTAGTTCCCATTTCATTGCTGACTGTCAGCTGAGCATTCCACTCGGCACCTACAGGTCAACCACATTCCTCATCTGTGATTGAGGACTCTCCATCTGCAAGTGAGCAGCATCAGGTCAAATCCTTCTCACACTTGGAATCTCTCCAAATTCCCCTTCTGCTACCAGCTAGAGAAAAGGAGAATATTTAGCATCCCTTTTAGAGGGTTCACATGACTTGATTGTGTCCATACAGATAATCTCTTTATTGATAAACTAAAAGTTAACTGATTAGTAAACTTAATTACATCTGAAAAATTATCCTACCAAAAAAATCCCTTTTGCCATTTAAGATAACTTATAATCATGCGTTGTGATAGCAATCCATTATATTTCAGTCTTGGGGTTTAGGTGGAAAACCTTGGGAGGGGTTGCTATTTTAGAATTCTGCCTACCATAGTTCCTTAAGACACTTTGGGGGGCAGAAACTGTAGAATATAGGGATATGATTTAGACTTCTGAGAGCAGAATTTTTGCCTTCATCCTACTTGTATTTTACACAATCCTGGGATGCTCTAGTATCTGCTCCTATTCCTCTGGGATCTTATATTGTTCTTGCCCAACATCATTCTCTCTTTACAGTGATGATTTTTGTTTCGCTATTTCATTTCTGAGTTTGCAATCTTTAAATCTCTAAATACTCAATGACTACTTATGTTTCTTAAGTGTAGCATTTTGTTTTTGTTTTTGGTATCTACAGAGAGCTGGTTGTCTGGACTTTTAGAGATCCTGAAATTGCTATGGCCTCTTTCTTTGGTTTCCTAGTATTTTTTATTAAAAAAGGAACAGTTATTTTACTTGTGTTTTCTGCCCTGCTGGTTCTTTCTTCTTTTGGAGCAACTAGGAGTTTTACATTGTACTTGCATTTTGACATAAAGGTTCACTTCTGATTTAAGACAAGTGAAAATAGATTCCTTTCTCCCCCAACCTCCTATACTCTTCACCATCTGTAGGTGCCCTTGTCTACTACTTCATAGAGAAAGAAAAACAAAAGCAAGGTTCCATAAACTGGGAAAGTAATCAGCTTGCTCTCACTAAGTCTCTCTGTCTCCCTACTTATAATGAATGGTTCCAGTGTGCCAAGAACTGTTCTAGTCCATGCATATAAAACAATGGCCAAAAATATAATCTTTCACTGTTTTGAGGGTTGCAAAAAACAGTAGACACTAAAGAAAGAAACTTTGTATAATGTCAGGTTGGATAAGTATATATAGAAATGAGAATGAGGAAGGTTGTTTTCTTATATTTGGTAGACAAAGACTTAAGGCATGCTGGGAGGCAATGAAGAAGAAAACAGTCAGGATTTGTGGGGAGAGGCTGCAGTCTGAGAACAGCAAGCCAAGGTTCTGCCCCTGGAGCCGGTCTGATGTGTTTGAAGAAGAGTTTGGAGGTCCACATGGCTACAACAGTGTCTGAAGAGGGATGAAGGGTAACAGAAGCAAGGATTGTTCAGGGACGTGTATGCCACAGTACATGTATCATAGAATTGCACACTTAGCATTGAATTCTGAGTGAAACAGAAGTCACTGGAAATGTTGATCAGAAGGTAATACAATCTGATATAATTTTTAAAGGATCACTCTTGGTGCCCTGTTGAAAACACACTGTAGGAGGCAAAAGGCAGAGGAGGGAGATCAGTTGCGCACCATAGAGATTTTCCTGGTCTATGGTGCCCTCATATTTTTGGTATGAAATCTGGGGGGGGGGGGGGGGAGTCATTGTAATCTAAACTTAAACTTTTCACACAAAAGAGAGAACTGCAAAATCTATGCTAATATTTTTATAGCTCAGCATTAAATTTTATATTTCTAGGTTGAATGACAAGAAATGACAATGTAAAACACCAAAGCACTTGGTTGCATTTAAGCAGAAAGCCACACTTGACGCTTATCCTTGATAACGCGCAAGAGCCCAAGAGCAATAGCCTTGAAGAATAGTTTTAATGAATGAGCATTGATTTGATTTTCCACATTTATCCAATACTTCTGACTCTTTCTTGAATGCGAGTGAACACTATCTCCATACTCAATGTCGGTAACTCAGTGCAGATCCACAGACGTTCTTGTAGATTCCTACTGAGTACCTAATTGGTCCTCTTGTCATCCACTCATTTTTCTGAACAGCAGGGGGAGTGATCCTAACAAACCCGAAAGTATTGCTTTATTTAAAATCTTTAAGAACTGACATGTATCATGGAATTGGACACTTGAAACCTATATAATTTTATTAACCAATATCATCCCAAGGATGAGAAAAACAATAAAATAAAATTCGTTATACCTCAAAAAATAAACAACCCCCCCCCAAAAAAAAACCTACCTGGTCCTCTGCATGTAAAGTTTGAACCCCTTAAAATGATACACATAATCATTCATGATCTGGTCACTTTGCTTCTCCATGGATAATTTTACAGTCTTTCAAAGCTTCTCTGATAGCATCTATTATAATAAGTCAGTTTAAATGATATTATTTCTGTTTAAGTATATAAGTACATGTCTGAAGCATATTATGCATATGTTAATGATTTTGGCCTGACCCAAATCATTGCTTTGTATTTATATATGTATGTAATTAAATATGTATGTGTAATTACACATAGATATCCTAATTCAGGAGATGTATAGATTGTTATTTGTCTAGGTTACCTGGAATTACTTGTATAGCTCTTTATATTATAAAAGTAAGTATTTGTTTCAAATGGAATATTAAATGTGTTAAGAAAATACTAGTCTACAATTAAGTGCACTTTCTAGTATGCTGGGTTGAAAAATATATACACTGAAAGCCAATTCTAATATTGTTCACTATAAATTGAACAAAATGAATTTGATTCCTTTTAGGTCACATTTAGGAAGGTAGGTTACTGAGATAACAAATAGCCATCATTACAGTTTGGCTTTGTTTATAAAGCAGTTCCTTGCTGGGATTTGGAAGACAGCTTTAAAATCTGGTGTACTTTCTAATGTGTTGAAAACCACTGTGGGACTTATTTCTCCGGAGACATTGCTCATGTCTACATGAAGCAAGCATAGCTCAGCTTATTCTATTACAGAGTCCTGAAATAAATTGTTGTGACCCACATAACTTGCATTCCCTTTCAGATATGTATGTAATTTCTCCAGGGATCTGGTGCAATGCTGCAGACTGCCAAACTGTATTATGTCTGGGTGATAAAGTCTATAGATTCATACAAAAGAATGATACAGACATTACGGGAAGGGAAAATAGAGCACTTGAGGTCACTCTGGGGTGATGAGAATGTTGAGTTGGGTGGTTATATGGGTCATAGCTAATGTCATGCCCTGTGATTCTTTGTCTCCATCAGAAATGAGAAGGCTAGGCTGAATTTTCTGGAATTAACAGAGCATCATAAGGCTAGAGATCGAGGATTAAAACTTTGAAATCAGAAGCACACTCGGTGTACTATTTGATTTTGTATATTTTGTGCACAAAAACATTTTTCCTCAAACCTATATTTAATATACTAATTTTGCAAGGAATCTATAAATAACAATTTTAAATCATTTGGCTGTCAGATTTTGAGTTGGAACTTTGTACCAAATCATCTATTATCTTTTTCCCTAACTGAAAACATTTTTTCAAATGTAGTGCTGGAGATGGGTGTTTCCTTTTTTATACTCATCAATTATATTAAATTTTGTTGGTTATACATATTTTGCATTGTATGTCACCATAGGCTATCTATCTTTATTTGTCTATCATCTATCTATCTATCATCTATCTATCTATCATCTATCTATCTATCTATCTATCTATCTATCTATCTATCATCTATCTATCATCTATCTATCTATCATCTATCTATCTATCATCTATCTATCTATCTATCATCTATCATCTATCATCATCTATCTATATCTATCTATCTATCATCTATCATCTATCTATATCTATCTTCTATCATCTATCTGTCATCTATCTATATCTATCTATCTATCTATATCTATCTATTTATCTATCTATCTATCATTATCTATCATCTGTCTATCTATCATCTATCATCTATCTATATCTATCATCTATCTACATAGATACATAGTCTACATAGATAGTCTAGCTACATAAATAGATGTACTCTTATTTAGATGGATAGATAATAGATGATCAGATAGATAGATAGATAGATGATAGATAAATAGATGATAGATAGATAGATGATGATAGATAGATACATAGATAGATGATAGATAGATAGATAGATAGATAGATAGATAGATAGATAGATAGATAGATAGATAGATAGATAGATAGATGATAGATAGATAGATGATAGATAGTTGATAGATAGGATACAGGGTGACTAGAAAACTGTAATATGTTCATTTTGAATTCTCTGCATGCTCCAATTGTTTAGGAAATAGTCGTATGGCAACAGAGTCTGGGAAATATAATCTTTACCCTTTATAAATGCATGAATAGCTAAACTTCAGGGTTTTATTGTTAAAGATGAAAGAGAGAATGGATGGATATTTGGGAATATATGACAAGCTCTGCAGAGATTATGTGCACAGATTGGTGAAAATAATATGCCAAATAATAATTATTATGGCAAAATACCAAATATGGAACCGTAGTAATTTGAGTAACATGGACAGTGATCTAGGATCATTAAACTATTTATTTTAATAATCAATAGCCTGTTATTTCTCCTTAAGAATGCTTTTTAGAAAGATACTGAGATTGTTGACTATGTTGTGTGATTTAATATTTCACTCACATTTTTCCCCCTTTGTTTCATGTTTTGGGAAATCTTTAATTGAGCTCCTTAGCCTATGTCTGTTTTGTTATCTGACCCATTTATTAGTACAGTTTAAAAATTGGAATCATATGATTAAACTACCAATGTTATAGCCCTCTGTTCTGTTTATTTTAGTGAACATAATACTTTCCATTCATTCATTAAATGTTAATGATATTTAGTTTAGAACTTTAATTTTGTTAACGATATTAACTGTCATAGCTAATATAATTAATTCTAAATATTTTATTTTGTTGACTTCAGCATTCTCAAACTATTGATTTTCCTAAAATAATTGTTCACCTTATTTTTAAAGGGTCCAGTTTGAGCACATTTGGAAATTAGATTCTGATTTCTCAGCCCACGTTTCCTCTGTTCCTGCACTCCAGAGTCTTCTCTCCATCCTCACTTTGTTTTTGATAAGATAGCTTTGCTGTCATAGCTCCCTGTGTCTGTTTACTTAGAGTGTAGGTTCTGAATGAAAGAACTTGGATTTAAAATGCATGGCCTTCAGCACATCTCAGGCTCATTGTTTTTTGTTTTTTTACAACCTATCAGTTTTGGGTTGGTAACAGACACTTTATCATGGTGATTTTTTTAAACCACGGGTACCATTCACTAACACAGTTAACATAGATCCTGAGACAAAGTAAGCATTCCATCCATAAATGCGGAATTGTGTTTGCACAGTCTGTATTATTTTTCATTGAATTTGAAAGAATGAGACAAACATTGCTTCTTTTAAGTAAAGATCTACCAAAGTCTGATTGTTGGGTCCAATTGTTTAGGAAATAGTCCTATGGCAAGAGAGTCTGGGAAATACAGTCTTTGACCTATGACTGTATACCCACTAGATTCTAAGTTCTGTAATGGCCAAGGTTTTGTTTTTTGAAGATATGATATTCCAAATTGATAACATAATTTTTGATCCATATGAGATGTTGAATGGAAATAATTACCTAATCCAGAATTTTTTAAACTAGTAGGATAATTCCATAAGTTTATATGGGAGAGTTATTGTATGAGTCATTAATACTTAACATTTTCAGAACTGTCCTTAATACATCATATTCAACCAATAAATGTTCTTTCTCTTCCTTTGAGTGTTATATTTCTCACATTTGGTAAAAAAAAAAAAAAGCTTAATATGTTAACTAATAGGAAAATATTTAAACACTTAAGAGTTTAATAACTTTTAAAATCTTCAAAACATCAATTTAGGAAGACTCTTCAATGTAAAGCAACAATATAATAATGATATTCATACTATAATAAACTTATGTTCTATTCTATGAAAAAATAATTAATTGCAAGAGATTTCTCTAGGGTAAGGAGCATTCAAATATGAGTCAAATGTATCCCTTATTCTAAGTAGTTCACAATTTAAAAAGAAATCATTTATTTTTTAAAATGACCTATAATACAAGGCGGAGAGATTAGAATAGATTGTCCTTGGTATACACAGAAAAGAGAGATTAATTTAACCATAGAGAATTGGAGGTCTCAAGTAAACTCAATAGTGTCAATTTAACTCAAGTTTGACAAATGGTTAGCTATTTCCTAGAAATAAAAAGCACATCAGTTACAGGCAATAACTTAAGTAAAGGTACTGAGTTGTGGAAATACAGCTCATATCCATAAAAAGTAGTTCAGTGTAAATGAGTATAGTATTTGAGAAAACAAACAAAAACAGTGGAAAGAGGAAGTTGAAGCGTTAGATTATAACCAGTTTTTCTGAAACATTGAATTTAGCATGTGACTTGTTTAATCATTTTTACTTAGGTATAGCTGAGTTAGAGAGAGCTATGAACAAGGAGAGTTGTAGGATATGAATTACCTGGATTTGCACTGCTAAGTATCATTCAGTGTGAAAACTGTGTTAGCTGAAGAAAAAAAATGGAAGTGAGATAGCAGACGCTGCATGATGACGCTAAGAAATGATGGAGACCTCAGATAGACCACGCTCTGATGAGAGATAGTAAGGTAAATTGAGAGAAAGATAATAGTTTACCTATCGTCTCCAGCTGCTGAAACACTACTGGTTATTATCAATGACTGTAAAGTTAACAGTAAGGAAAAAAATTAAAAATTCAGTTTATTATTAGGAGTGATTCTATAACAATCCCTTTACGAGAATATTTTGAGAAATCCTAACCTAGTAGAGATAGGAAGTAAGACATGGACAAAGATAGATATGATTATGGTTAGATGAAAATAATCTTTGCAAAACATCAGAAACTTTTAATCATCATAACTGGTTGTAGTAGAAGCTGATGGAAGAGTGATCTGCTTTAAAAGTCAATCAATGATGTTTTGCTAATGTTTCCTAATGTTTGTGTGCTTATCAGCAATTTCCAGCACTCTGTATTGGCAAAGAATAAATGTGTAGATATATTCATCGTAAAAAGCTTGGAATAACTTTCACTGATTGTTGTTTTATTCGACACTATTTCATGAAGTTTATATTAACATTAGTAATGCCAAACTTTTTTGCAGACAGATGAGATAACATCATGCATTTAATGATATCTTGACAGTATATTGATGATTGCATTGTAACGTTTATATGGGGAAATGAGCATTTTTAATCTGCTGTCAGAAAAATCAGTTGGAGAAAAATATGCTTGAATGTTGTTCCACTATTACTTCGTTGTCTGACATCAAGCTTCAGAACAGTACAATTGGTGAATTACAGGCTACTATATTTTAGTTGTTTGTAAGGAAATTTATAATTCAATTAAGTTTCCCAAAGCTTACTTCTGTAGGCAGAATACATTATCAATGGCTGGATGTCTGTTGACACTAATATGAAGTCATAGTTATGGTTACATACTTATTTGCACACACCAGCTCTTTTAAAATAATAGATTTCATTTTTTAGAGCAATTTTACGTTCACAGCAAAATTGAACTGAAAGTGCAGAGATTTCTATATACTCCCTACCCCCACAGATGCATAGTTCTCCCATGATCCACATCCCCCTCCAAAGTATAACCCTGGTACAATCGATGAATCTACATTGACACATCATTGTCACCCAGAGTCCACAGCTTACATTAGGATTCACTCTTGATGTTGTACATTCTGTGAGTTTGGACAAGTGTGTAACGACATGTATCCACCATTACAGTATTATACACAGTAGTTTCACTACCCTAAAAATCCTTGTGCTCTGCCTGTTCATCTCTCCCTCCCCTCCACCAGCTCAATACCATTATCATGGTATTTGAATGGTGTAAAAATACCATGATAATATTTCATAAAGCAGTGGTATAAACATAAGAACAAGAAAATGAATAAAATGAAATAAACAAATGATGGCTACTCTATGGAAGTGATTAATGAGTGTAATTTGCTTTAAATAAATATTGTTAATTAACTATATTTTATGAACCAACACATCTTTATGATGATTTCTTGCTTTTACAAAAAGAAAGTCCTAAAATTTTGATTCATTGTGATCATTCTTATTCCAGAACTATAAAGATATAAAATGTCACCTGAAAAAAAAACAGTAGCATATCTAGAGTAATATTTGACTTTGTCATTTTAACAGCAATGCCAGAATTTCAGGTGTTTCTATTTTGTTAGTGGATGAACAAATCATTTGAGGCATCACAACAGTTAACTCAACTGCAAGTATTGTTGCCATTTATTTTAGTTGGAAAATGAATATTTATTTAATGTAGATTAGCATTAATTTTCATTTCTGTTTTAGTCATCCGTAAAAGCATTTATGAAATACAGTAAAAAGAAAAACAAAGTAACTCAATGTCACATAATCTGTCTTAAACAGATGCTATTTACTTAAGCATATATTTTTTAACATTACCATTGGAACATAAGGGTACGAGACATATTTTTTCTCAAAATTTAATCATAGTTCTTTCAAACACCAAAGTTAACAAAAACTGCTATTTTTTTGTATTCATTTAGTCCTCACTGAATTTCATAAATATTTTAATGTATTTTACCATACTAACTACAACAAAAAATTTAATATATATGTATATGAAAAATATATAGACACAAGTTTGAAGATTTAGAAAAAAGGTAAATAAAATTCTGAGTCTTGCTCCATGTAAAATTTGAGCATAACGATTTATTCTTGTCTCATTAACTTTTAAGGCAAAACGTAAATCAAAATAATTTACATGATTAATATTGAATAAACTGAAAATCATGCCAATTTTCAAGAGACGGACTTCAAAGCAATATCTTTAAACTAAACAATTTGTTCTCTTTATCTCAGACCAGCACATCACCAACATCCTGTAAACTGTTAGAGTGGATTTCTCCTTTCACTGTTAACTACACTTCCACATGTACACAATATGTTCTCTACCCAGAGTGTGATCCCTTCCTGGTGAGTATACATAATGTCATTTCTTCCCAGAAAACCTCCAAGGGCTACCCAGACCCTGGAATAAAATGTGAACTCCTTACTCTAACTGTATGTCCACACATTATGGTTCATTTAACACTTTTCCCAGCTCTTCTCTGTTCATACCAGCTTTTCTACTATTCTAGAATGCATCACAAAAGCGCTTGGATCATGGACTCCACACTTGTTATTTCAGAAACATGACACTTTAATAAGTGAACGTCTTGCCCCCCTGTTTCGTATCTGAAAGGTCAGAAGTTTTTTCTAACAAACCTGTATTTAAAAAAAGTAACTTCACCCTGGCTGGCATGAATCAATGGTTAGAGCATCACCCCATGCACCAAAGGGTTTCAGGTTCTGTGCCCAGTTAAGGGCACATACTTGGCTTGCAGATTTGATCCCCTAGGTGCAGGAAGCAACCAACCAATGTGTGTCTCTCTCTCTCCCCCTCCCTCGCTTCCACTCTCTCTAAAAATCAATGGAAAAAATATCCTTGGGTGAAGATTAACAACAACAAAAAAGTGACTTCATTCAAGTCATGTGCAAATGTCACCTCAATGACAGCTTCTCTCCAACCACCCTCATATTCTCTTTCCAGCATCCTTGATTTAGTTTTTTGTCATAGCATTCACCTTCCTCTAATGTACTCTTTGACTTAGTATTTGTTTTTATGCATCTCTTCTCTCTGGAATGTCTGTTTTGTTCAGTGCTGCATCCCCAGGGCTTAGACAGGGTCTGAAAACAGCAGCTGTGTGACAAGCTTCAACTCAGAAGTGTGAGGCTCCAGCTTTGTTTTTCTTTTTCAAGACTATTTTTACTATTTTGAGTTACTTGCATTTCCACAATAATTTTAGCATCAGGGAGATAATTTTTGCAAATTTGGCAGAAATACAGTGTTTTGATAGAGGTTTTATTGAATCTGTAGATAATTTGGGGTGTATTACCATCTAATAACGCTGTCTTCTGAACCATAAACAGAATGTCTTTCTGTTCATATAGATCATCTTTAATGTCTTTCGATAATGTTTTCTAGTTTTCATTGTAAAGTTTTGGACTTCTTTTGTTAAATTGATTCCTAAATTTTTTGTTCATTTTTTGTGCTGTTGGAAAAAGACCCATTTTCTTAATTTAATTTTAATTTTTTTTTTAATTTATAAAGTACATAAATCCTTTTTCTTTTTTTCTTTTTTTTTTTTTTTTTTGGTATATTCATCATATATCCTGTAAGCTCCTTTGACCTTCCTTGAAACCAAGGATTGTAGATAGTCAAATCTGGACATTGTATCCAGAGGTCGTGCCTAAATTAACTGCTTGTATTATTGTTTATTATTGTTATCTTTAATCCTCACCTGAGGATATTTTTTTCCATTGGTTTTTGGAAAGAGTAGAAGAAAGAGAAGGAGGTAGAGAAAGAGAGAGAAAGAGAGGGAGAAACACAGATGTGAGAGAGACGCATCGATTGGTTTCCTCCCGGGGCCAGGGAACGAGCCTGCAACCCATGTGCGAGCCCTTGACTGGGAATAGAACCTGTGACGCTTTAGTGCTCAGGCCGTTGCTCTAAGTGCTGAGCCACATGGGCCAGGGCAATTGCTTATATTATTATTAGAACTTACTTTTGTGTTTACGTCCAATAAGTTAGTTGCTTCTAGTTATATCTTATGTAGTAATACAAATATACCTACTTTTGGAAAGCAATATTGAAAAGAGAAGTGTGAATGAAGAAATGGAAGAAGGGAACCATGAATTAGCTGACATCCTGAGGACAGATCTTATCTCTCAATAGTAAATGCTAGCTTCCCCTCTTTCATTGTTAGCATCACACACTGCATCTAATCAAAATGATTCTGTGAGGTAGATGATACTAAAAATAATAAATTGATTTAAAATTTAGCTGAATTATTAAAAAAATAAATCATGTAGGCTGAAAAATATATAGCCCATGTTTTAGCCACTTCTATCCCCTTCAGAGGACACTTTTCATTGATTTATTTTAAAAACAAATCAGGACTACTATGTTCCTCTCCTGATTTGACTAATGGATGTGGCTCACCCCTAACTCTCTGCTTATTCTACTGAGGGTTTCTGATTACATCAGTGTTGATACCATCTTGAACTCTGGAACAAAGGCCCCTTGGCGGGATGTCATAACTCCTTTCACAACAGAGCAGCAGACAACTGAACATGTGAATGCCCACAGTGGCAAGATGCAGTGATATTGTTTAGTTACATGACCCAAGAAAAAAGTGCCTAAGAAGTTAAACCTTTTATAGCAATCACTATTTCCTAAATTAGCTCTCTAAGTCTAAATTGTACATCCTTGCTGAGAGATTATCTTTTTCTTTGAAACTCTACCACTAGCAATCAGGACATTTAACCCTTAGATAAAAATTGAGCTCATTTCAGGATTATCCCCTTATCTTTGAGTCTCAGTTACTTAGTATAGATTAAAGCCTTGAGAAGTTCAAATTAAACAATACTCGATTGCCTTTGGTACTCCACTTTCTATGAAATAGGCGAGGGTTGTTACCCAAGTTCCCTTCAGTGTGTTTGCTCAGAGCAGAAAGAAGAGGTCAAGAGCAGACCTATGCATGTGTCCTCCGTAGCCAGGAGGTTCTGGGAAATGAATGCCCTTGATCTAACATCCCAGCACACATAGTAATGCTATTTGCAAAAAGGGGTGACCATATGTATGATTTATCAGGTTGTACATGGATCTATGTAGATTGTTTATGGAAAGCAAACCTGAAACTCATGGATTTATAGGTCACACAGACTGTGTAATTAATGGAGAATAAAGTGAGGATATTTTAAAACCAAAGTACCTCTCCCCTATATCAATGTTTCTATATACATAACTCAAAAACTTGTCTTTTTTTTTTCCACAAAGTAAAAATTGAGGAAGAAAAAATGACAGCTTTTTAAGAGAGCTACAGCATACTGTTTAGAAGTTTGTCCAGGAGAAGCATGTTACATGTGTGTATAATACATACCTGTAACCTTTGAATCATTAATAAAGCTCCAGATAAGATATGATCTATAATTTCCCTGAGTTAACTTCAACAACTCAACCCTTTTTGTTAACAGAGATGTATTTCTCTTTGTGCCTGTTTATATAAGTTAGTGAGTTAGTATTAAGTCAGGCATGTACTCATATATACCCTTCCTTAAGATAAACATAGCTTTGGTGATATTCTAAATCTAGTAAGGCAGAGAGAAAGAATAGTCTTTGTTAAGAGGTACATGAGTTAACACACATACACAATTGCCCACAATTATCTCCTTTTATTAATAAATACAGATTCCACATTTCAAAAGTTGTCTTAGAGGCAAGCCTGGGAATCATTGTTGGTCTACAGTAACCTGTGCTCCCTTGGATGATAGCTGCTGGGCAACTGAATTAACATCTCTTTTTTTGCACCAGCATCAGAGTCATGGAATGATTTAAACATAATAAGTATTCTAGTTCATTACTAAGTTTATTAGTGTATAAATTTGAAATTGATTAAACAGGAAAATTCAATCTGAACCAATATACTAATAAGTGCATTTAAGGAGTTGAAAATAAGAGATTACTCACCAAAGAAAGAGAGTATCACATATTAGATATGTGATAAGGCAATTTTCAGGATCTGTGGGTGGATCAGACACTGCGAGCAAGATGAGTAACAGCATCCATAAAAATTCCAAACATACACTCAAGCGTCACTCATATTTTGCCTACATTTTAGCTGATTTGTGTGTTTTCCTTCACATAATGTAAAACTTTCTATAAACTTATCAATTGACTGTGACATTTACAGGAATGACAATTTACTCAGCTGGAGAGTTTAGTGCAGGGTGGGTGGGAAGCCAACTAACTATCCATTTGTGTCTAGGCTTCTGACCACTCCTTTTAGTAGGTTACAATAGCATTTATAAAAATTAGCAATATGATAGGACAAGCATTTTTCACACATGCCATTTTTTTGTTAGGTATCACATTTGTTAGGTAAAACTGCATAACAGTTTTAAAAGATACGTGTGTATTACAAAAGATGCTTAGGTTATGTAGGTGGTTTACACAGGTAAATATAGTTACGTGGGATTATGTTGGTAAACTGTGTAACCATCTTCTTACCACTATCCCTCTTATTCAAAAAGCAGGGACACTGATTTAGGATAAAAGCGGTGACGGGCCATAAAGCATAATTAGAAGTCTGATTTTGGTTCCCAGATACTCTCCCCATGAAGGAATATCAAGGATTAGACCCATAAAAAAGTCTTTGTGGAGAGTAGAAAGTATTTATTGATCCTGAAGAAAGCAAAGAAAAAGGGCAGGTGATAAAGACAGAAGAGCCACCAGCAAGTAAGCCAGTGGAGCTGCTAGCTTCACCCAAACCCAGTTTTTCTTTTTTTTCATTATAATCTCATAGTAAAACAAAGGACTGAAAAGACTAAGGACAAAAAAAAAAGGTATTATTTCAAAAATATTTTCCTGCTATTGAAATCCGTGCATCCCAGAGATTAAAGACGTCATCCAGTGAGCAATGCTTTTAAGGAACAGTATGGACAAAAAAGAAAAGAAAGTAGAGGGGCTCCCACTGGGAATCCTCAAACTATTTCTGTGCAACCCAAGAAGACTGACGGCATCACATCATGGATCCTGTTGTTAAAGAATCTTCGGCTTGACTGTGCTTACATGATTGGAATCCTCTTAATATAACTCATAAAAAGCATTAACTTTGCATGGGTGTCTGTCCCATGACTGGCAATACATTAATTTATACATTATTCTCTGTTCGAATTTGTTTCAGTGACTAAAATATTCGAATTGACTAAAGAGTAGGAGAGACCTAGTAGATCTTTCAGCTAATCTTCATTTTAAACATTAGACAGATTCGTTAAGTAGTTTGCACAATATCACATAGCATATTGGTTTCGGGTCAGGATTGGAATTTTGGCCTACTCACTCGTTCTGTGTTCATTCTAGCACACCTCACTGCCTTTCCTCTCTCTTCCTTTTTAACTTCTCAGTGTAATTCTCCTCGTCGCCCTTTTTCTAACCATCTGACATTTTAATTAGCGTCTCTAACGTCAGAATCTAGAATGCTGATGAAACATTTCCATTTTTTTCCTGCAATTTATTTGCCTTTAGAGGGACCTTTTCCAAAGTAAGCTCAGCTCAACTCTAGCCTCACAGAAATATTCCACATAAGATAGGTTCCTGGGGAACTCGTTTGAGAAATGTTGTGTATTATGATTTCTCTGAGGTGCATAATACACAATAGCATAATATATGTTCCATGAAATAAATTCTTTAGGATAGAAAATTGTTTTAACTTTGCTTAAACCTCTGTTTTCCAAATGTAACTGACAATTTCCCCGCCTTTCTGCTTACACCACTGTACTGCTCCGTGCGCCCTTTAGGAGAGCCGCCTTGGAGCCATGTCCCATTACACTGAAGACATCTCAGGCCGAAGGAACGATCAATATGAAAATAGTGTCTCATATATTGAAACTTCCTGATAAAGTCTGCTTTCAGAATTTAAGAGGTCTGTTCCAGGTACTGATCGTTAATTCAATAAATATTTTTAAAGAACCCATGATGATGTGTATTATTAGAACTTCATATTGAGTGTTAGCAATGTGCTCACCGATTGTTCTGATATGTTTTGCTATAAAGAGAAACTCTGGAATGTTTATATTTTTAGCCAAATTAAAAGCTTGGACAGGAGAAGGTGAAGATGTAGCAATATATATTTGGATCGCATCATCATATGTTTACATTTAAGGGCTAAAACAAAAGCTTCAGAAAGAGGACCCGGCACAGAAAGAAATGCACATTAGCAGCAGGGAAACACACACACACCGCACGAGCCTGTGTGTACAGTTACGTGTTTGCCTCATAATACACACATACATATGTATATCCACGTATTTATATATATTCAATTCAAGTGTCATTTCAAGAATAAAATCAGTCCAAATACACATTTAACTAATATCTAATAACAATTTAAACATTAAGAACTTAGTTTTGGTTGGCAAAATACAAGCATATGTTTTTAATTTTGAAGCTTTTATTTATTAAAATAAAGCTCTAATTCAGTTTTACATAGATTTCATTGATATACTTTATTTATAGCTTTTAAAAATACTTATGGATTAAATTATGCAAATTAAAAATTCCTAGACACTTTACCAATAGAAACAATAAAAATGATTATAATACTATAAAATATTTTAAAATCAACTAAATTTTCACATAAGCTGTGATTTTATCAATTAGTTTATGAATTAGATTTATTTTTAAGATGTCCTATTAATAATTCCAAAAAATTTAGAAAAGGAATATCTTTGTTAAGTTCCTTTTCAGCTTTATTTTAATCATCTTTTTCAGGTTATAAAATGTTTAATACACATTATCTGTTTTACTTGAAAAAGTATATAAAAATCATATACTGATTAGAATTAATTTCAAGGAAGAGGAAAATGAGTTGGTAAAATTATGTGTAACATCTCTAGGTTCATAATATAATGAAAAGGGAAAGTGTTGCTGGAGGATTTGGTGGGTAGAATTCCTCTGTTGCTAGTGCGAGTGGGGTTCTTGGGGTACTGCTGGAATAAGAATTTCCAGAGGCCCCCATGGGAGAATGAGATGTGATAAAAGACTGTATTTCAAAGTCCCATTGTCCTTAAACCAGTCCTGGAAAATATGCAGCCGAGGGTTCAGCAGAGCTAAAAGCAGGGCCAGTGTCCAGAGTTTCCAGTTCCATGGTGGAGCTGAGTCTGATGTGGCATTATGCTAAATATAGTCCATTGGTCCATTGTGAGGGTCCCACGTGGCTGTGGGCCAGGTGGGCAAGTGGAGAGCACGCCAGCCCTGAAAGCCAGGAGTAAGGTGAAAGCAACAAGAGAGAGACAAGGCTCCTTTGTTCAGGGGTTAAAGATTTCAGGTTTTGGACCCTCGCAGTGGCCACACCTATTCTGGCCTCTGACTTCCTCCCGGGTGTGACTGACAAGCATCTTCTCACATCACCCAGACCTTACTAAGCATGCATCCATTGTCCAGTCCTTTTCCCCCAGCAATCTGCAGAGGACAGACTTAGAAAATGTTAAATGCAGCCCAGCCAGGCGTGGCCCAGCAGTTGAGCATTGACCTAGGATCCAGGAGATCGCGGTTCGATTCCTGGTCAGGGCACATGCCCGGGTTGCGGGCTCCATCCTCAGTTGGGGGCATTCAGGAGGCAGCCGATCAATGACTCTCTCATCATTGATGTTTCTCTCTCTCTCTCCCTCTCCTTCCTCTCTCTGAAATCAATAAAGACATATTTAAAAAGGAAAAAAAGAAAAAGAAATGTAATGTTAAGTGCAGCGTTTTGGCAAAGCTGTATAAATGGCATGCTTATATTATATAGTCTCCCCTTCATCCCTTACTTGTTAATAATAACTAGGTTATTAACAGTATCAAAACACATAGTTTAATATAATATCTTCATCTCTAAACTTTATTTATTTTAATTTTACCTAGAAAATTATTGTGCAAAGTGCTGCTGAATTTTCTTAATGAACTAAATTGCCCAATTGAAAATAATATATCTTTATTGATTTCAGAGAGTGGAAGGGAGAAAAAGAGAGAGAGGTAGAAACATCAATGATGAGAGAGGGCCATTGAGGGGCTGCCTCCTGCTCACCCCCTACTGGGGATGGAGTGGGCAACCCAGGCATGTGCCGTGACCGGGAATCGAACGAAGATCTCCTGGATCCTAGGTTGATGCTCAACCACCTAGGCATGCCAGCCAGCCAGAAAAGAACATGTATTCTTAAATTACAGTTCTTTTGAAAGATTCTGGACATAAACATTTGGTTATACTATCTCAGTGCAATAGTGATAATTATCTGAAGAAAGTAAAGAAGTGTGGGATGTGAGGTTAGACATTATAGATCCTAACTCAGTTCCAACGGTGAAGATCGAAGTCTGGGCATTCTTGAGGTAATTCCTCTCACAGCATGTGATGGGCTTTCCTTGGCAGTTTTCATAATATCTGCAAAAATGCAGAAAATGTTCAAAGAAAATTAATATATAATTAATGTACAAAAATATTAATCAATCATTTGTATAATTGTACAATCATTGTATAATTTGTAAAATTAGCAAATTCTTTCCCTTATTTCCTCAAATCTTAATCTTGAGAATATTGGATATAAGAAAAGAAAAAGTGAAGTTTCCATTAGCTTTCATTTATAGAAAAAATAATCCTGATACTCCAGTTGAACTCTTAAAACACCAGCCATTCTTAGATCCAGAGCTGTATTGCCATGGTTGGCTACTCAAATGGACTGGAGCCTTTCTTACTTGCTTTCAAATGTATATCTCACTCTACCATGTCTTCATCATTCACCTTGGAATGAAAATCTATTTACTATTATTTGAGTACTTGGGAACTCCTATCTTCCTTGCCTTTTCAGACTTCACCCTATTTAAAGAAAAATCGTTTCTGGTCTCTACTGAGTCTTTGTTACAAGCAAAGCTGTATAAATGGCATGCCTGTATTATCTAGTCTCCCCTTCATTCCTTACCTGTTAATAATCAGGTTATTAACAGTATCAAAAGCACATAGTTGAATATAATATCTTTATCTCTAAACTTTATCTCTAAACTTGACCTCATTTATTTTATTTGTATACCTACCTTTTTAAAATTTGTTTATAATTTACATGTACCTCAATCTTGAAATATACACATGGGTGTTACTCGGCAAAAAAGTGGACCCTATTCAGTATGCCACTCTGGTAGTTTTTCTTTTTCTTTTATTGACCTGCAAATGTTACTACTAATATGCTTGTTATATCTCTTATGTTTTAGAACCACCTAGGTTACTTTTTCTTATTATGTATTTTTTCATCTCCTCCAAAAGCTACTAAATCAGAATATCTGGGTTTAGGTTGAGTAATATTGTGTAATCAGATGATAGTGATTAAGATTTCCAGATGAATGATACTTAGCAATAAAAAGTTTTCTATATTTTAATTAAAAATATTTTCTAACCAATAATTCATGAGAAAGTATAACTCACAATAATTTTAATATGAATTTTAATAATTTTTCAACATAAAATTCTAAATAGGTAATTACATATTAATAAATCAGATACCCTTTATAGTAAATAGAAAATAGATTTTTTTTCAATCTGTTTTTTATATAGGTGAAAATAGTATTTTATTCTAATTTTATTATGGATCATTGAACTTTTCTCTTCCATTTCATTTTAGCATGTTATTTCTGAAATGCAAATATGATTTCCTTGTTTCCTACTTTGAAGACTAACTTGCTGAACATGATCTTCCTCAATCTAGTGATTGTCTTCCCCCGTAACTTCCCCTTTTGTCCTGCCCTTCATCAAATTCAGCACTTCGACAATAATTTCTGCTTCTTCTAGTTTAAAAAATGAAATGTTCTCTTTCTCTTTTACCCTAATAGATTACAGGTTTCACTCTTAATTTAATAAGCAGTGACAATGAAGTAAATCCACATATTTTACATAATACACAAAAAATCCATATCAACATAGATACTTTAGACATAAACTACCAAAACAAAAAATAAAATGACTTGTAAATAAATATAATTTCTTTTAAAATTTAACACATTTAAATATGTATGATTGATAACAATGTGGAAACGTTTATGTGATATTTGAATAAATCAGGCTTTGGTGTTCAGTTTTTATGTCTTAAACTGGGAATATTTTAATGTGATTTATATTTTCCTCCAGGCATATTCTGTTGGTTTATCTGCTCATGCTGAAAAGTACATTTGAAATAAGAAATGTTGTCACAGCGTATGCTCAAGATTTCAACCACATATATCTTTATTTTCCCCTAGAGCTTCTATCATATAAATAATACCTGAGATAAAAGTACAAAAGAGATTAAATAAAACAATAAACACTGAGATTTTGCTGTTTGTATTTTGAAATTGTATTTATACATAGATCAAATAGAATTAATATTTTTCAGCTTTTAAATCCAATTAGTCTGAGAAACTGAAGCTGGTGATGGCTTTTGTCTACGTGTTTCTAGATAAAAGTTGTTTTATGGAACATATTTGCATATTTACTAAATTTTTTAAGGAATATGTTAAGATTAACTTATTCTAAAGCATGTTCAGTGTTTTATACCTTAGATTTCTTTTTAAAGAGCAACAAGGCTAATGAAAAAGATTTCATTTATTCAAATGTCACTTCAGAGTGCAAACAAGATCTAAAATTATGAAAATGGTTTACTAAGAATCTGCAGCTGGAGATGTTTTTAAATGAAAGGCTGATCAGAGTAAAGCTTCAGGCACAAACATGAAATTACCTGAGTAGCTTTTGTCTAACATTATTTTCAGTTCAAGGGAAGAAACTGTTATTGCTGACTCAAAACCTGATCATCCAATCTTCTCTTCATTTATAATAACCTCAGGAGTGAAATCAAATATCAGTTACAAAGTTAGGCAAGATTTAAAAGATATTTCTCATGCCAACAACTTAGAAATTGTTACTAAGACCATGTTTGACAGAGGCTTAATTATGATCCAAAGTTTGCTATTACATTTCAAATTAAAAATGGGCCTCAATTTCACTCTTCTGATCAAAATAATTCATTCTCAACACTTCATCAAACACTTCTTTACAACCTATATGATATAGCCCATTTTTATTGCCCCAATGTCCTTGTCTGTTTTAGACATTCCTGTACTCCCAGTCCTCTTAATTCCTACAATACATTAGCTCATATTGCGTACTAATTACATTCAGCATTTAAAACTTCCCAGTGGCTTCGTGTTCTTAGTCTTTTATCTCCAACTATTGAGGCAGAATTTTAATGGCAGGGATTGTATCTCTGATTCCTTCTCCAATCCTAAGGCTACCTAATAGAGCTAAATAAGTGGGAGGCACCTAGCCTGATGATTGGCAGAGTAATTCAAAAAACACTTGTATGAAGAGCGTCTGAAAAAACACTATTGCAATAAAACTACTATCTTTTAAATACATTAAAATTTTAGATGGTTTTCTCATTCTCTTTCTTCTTTTATAACCATCAATTTTTTTATCTATCATTATCTTTCCTGTAATATCCCTGCACTTTGGACAGATGTATATCCATTTGTTTGATCAGTAGCACTCAATGCTAAAGAGTTTGCCGAAATTTTGATTTCCAACTTGAGTAAATACAGAGTCCCCAAAAATGTACACACACACTTTGAATAATTATAAAGGCAGTGTTTATTAAAATACATTTCATTTTCAAAATTGAGCTATCAGCTGTTAAAGTGTATATGTTTTTTGGAACACCTTAATAAAATATATTTGTATTATTTATGGTATGACAGGAATATCAGTAAGTGATATAAAAAATGGTCATTGGAATTACATTTTTTTTTTTTTTTTAGTCATTCCTTTTGCCTTTTTCTCTTATTCTCCCAAATGATTTCATGTTTTAAAATATTATGTCAATTGGGCTGGACTAATTAAGAAAAAGATCATTAACTTTTCCTTGTATTAGTATTGTTACCACTCTGAACCAATGTAAATTTAGACCACAGCAACATAATTTGACATTTAGCTAGCATCAGTTGGACTAAATATGTTGTTAAGGCCAATAACCTAGTGCGTGTGGTTCACAGACCTATTATTTTGGAGATTTCTAGGGACTATGTGACCAAAGAACTGGAAATTACTGTGGAGCCTTCTTCATAGTTGTTCATTTTCTTTGGTTTTGTTTGAGTATATGCTGCAATTTAATTTGGCTGCCTTTGATAGCTATATCCTAAAATTATGTATATATATACCTTCACAGTCCTTACTTAATCTAAAATGAATAAAATATTTGTGCATCTGCAGTTTAAGGGGTTGAACAGAATAAAAAGATTTAAACTCAAGTAGGTACAAATGAAATTGTTTTCTGTTTCCCAGGAGTTTTGTAAATAATAGCCTTAACCGTACAAAATGAACCAGATGCTTCTGAGAATGAGTTGTTTTTTGAAAATAAGTGCATGGGAAGGCATCTCTTAAGTCACTAAAGTAATGTTTAGTGCACTGTAATAATAACACTAAAGGACTGTACTCTCCTGTAGGGTAGATGAGCTTTCCTAAACTTTTAACTTTCTGTGGTATAGGTGATATACAGGGTGTCCCCTCAAAAATGTATACACACTTTAATAGCCAATAGCTCAATTTGTTATAGCATAGTAAGAACCTAGGAAAATTCCAGGACAAGCAGAATAGGGAAACTAAGACAGATAGTTAAACAGCAGTTTGCAGCCACCTAGTAAATCCTACCTTCCCTAAACCAAAGTTTGCACTTCTTCTCAACTAGAGGGTAAATAGCTTAAATTGCCCTACTCAGGGAGACAGATACCAACAATCCAATTAAGTGCCATCTTCCCCACCAACATTTCTCCCACTGGAGCCAATGTTGTGACTGGAACTACTCCTCCTGGTTCTTATTGTGATTGCAAGATTCACCTCAGCAAACACCATCAGGATACTTTGAAAAAAATAAGGTTTATTACTCAGAAGCCCTGGAAGGTACAAGGCATACCTAGTGCTACATAGTGAGGCCTTGGGGAGAGAGAGCTGACCTGGGGTTCTGCCTCTATTGGGGTTGAGTATCAGGTACTTAGGGTTTCTTGGGTTCATTCTTTATTGGTGAATTTAAAATCCATAAGAGGCGGACTTAAAGCACCAAAGGAATGGAAATGCAGTATCACTCAAGAAATTAGTTATCTAAATCACTCAAGGCTTTCTATAAAGGGGAACTTCATGGGTGGGGTGGCCAGGCTTTTTATCTAGTTATACCTTGCATTGTATTTATTCAAGATGGATGACTTAGAAATGAATGCCTCAGCAATCAAAAGATTAATGTCAAGCACTTACATTACAATAAAAAGTGCTGTCAGATACTTACACTATACCCTTCCTGTTTTTTGGTGCTTAATTTTTTTTAACAGAGTAAAACTGCCTTCAATCTCTGTGGAGATATGTTTTCTAATTGAAATATCTATTTCACAGATACTCCATTGAAAATGCACGACTAGGTGTGAGGTAGGAACGTCACCATTTTAGGAAGATTCCCCATTTCAGGTATCAGATTCCCTGCCTGAATGTATGTGTAACCTTATCTAACCTCTGGAACCCCGCCCACTATTTTCACGCCACAAGCAGGCCCGACCTCTGACCCTATAAAGCTGCCCCAAGCCCTTTGTTCGGGTCCCAGAATTTGGAGATGCCTTCTCTGGGACCGCATGCGTTAATAAAGGTCTCCTTTTGCCTCCTCTGGTGGACGGCCTGAGTCTTTTCTGCTACAGGTGTAGATGGTGTATTAAGTGGGTTTAAGGGCATATTTTCATAGTAGAAGGGAGAGATGAAAAAAAAGCATGAGAATCCTGAGTACCAGAAGGACAGAATAAAGCAGACCCATGAAAAAGAGAACATAACTTTAAAGGAGTTGAATTCATTAAAGATATATTATGCCAATTTTAAAACTTTATCTTTGGTAGAGGAAATACTGTAGTTCACATTTAAATAAATAATAAAAATGATTTAAATCTTTACATGAACTGATAAAGTTAATAATCATTTTATTATTACTGTAGTTGCCTGCTTTGGTGCTGATTACATGCCAAATACTGTGCTTTGTGTTTTGAATAAATTTTGTAATTAAATCCTTATGTCATTCCTGGCTATAGATCATATTACTGTTTTTACTGTAGAGATAAACATATTGGCCCTTAGAGTTCTCAGTAAATTTATGCTAGATTATTATTTTTTTAAAAAGCATACCAGTAATGCAAGTAGGTCTGATTGATTTCAAAGTTTGTACTCCAACTCCTATACAAATTTTCCCTTTTTAAAAGAAAGTTTTATAGAAAAGAGAGAAAGAAAATTTGGCAAAATTCATAAAAAGTGTAAACCAAGAAAGAGGCTTAAGCTAAAAGAGAAACAAAAGGCATATATTTAGTGTCAGAGGATGCAGCTGGGAAAATCGAGATCTGGTAACAGTGTGAGGTGTGGTCTGAAGAGAACAAAGAAAGGCAGAGGTTACATGTGTCGTTCTTGATCTGGACCTCTTTATGTAAATAAAGCATTCTGGTTAGGTTCATTGGGATTGATTGACTTTAACATAAAAATGAAAGATGCTGGTTGGCAAAACAGGTTGGCTTCTTTCAAAGTAAAAAATGTAGATGGTTTGGTTGTCACAGTGAGGAAGGGATTATAAGGGCCAGGCATAGACAAGAAATTCAAAAATTCATGGAAAAACATGCTGGATGCAAGATGTGTCAGACAAGATCTTTCATGGCCTCCCAACTTTATTTTAGTTTCCCTGATGTGAATAACTCTACTTTGGCAACCTCCTTCAGAAACAAGACAATGGAAAACCTACATAACTTTCATGGAGTAACAAAACTGAAGAGAAAATGGTCACTAAGTATTCTGAGGAACATGAAGTATCGTCAGCATATTGATCCTTTATAAGACCCAAATCACCTATTGGCTCTTGGACTTTCCGATGCCAAATATACTTAGTCCTGCATGGGAATGCTCTTTTTAGACTGGTGTTTTACATAGTATTTGAAGAGACAGGAAATTCCTAGAGAGACTATCCAGGTGTTGTTACCAGAGGTTATGCTTATCTGTAAGACTTCACAAAGCGTGTAAATTTCTGGACTGCAAAAAATGCAAATAGAAATGTTCCGAAGAAAACTGGAAAAAAAAAAAAAACACAAAAAAAACATGTCACTTATAGTTATTGTCAACTAAAAGCTGGAATCCTGAAATCCTTTCCCAACTAAGGCAAAAGGGCTGCAGAAAAGCTGTCATCCATCCCAAACTCGCTTAAAACCAGTCTTGAAAAGAAATCTTTGACCCCCATTTCCAGATTCTAGCTCTCTCCCCGAAAAGGAAGCTGTGGTTGCATTGAAATGGCTCAGCATCCAAAAACCAAGCCTAGGAGACCTTGGATTTGACTTCTGCTGCTTCTTTGTCAAGAACTAGTTTTGTTTGTCTGATCACTATATGTAGGTTGAGTTTCCTCGAAATTAGACTTTGAAAGTATATTGCATCACGGATGTTTCTTAATGAGGAATCTGAAGAAGAAAAGAAAAGAAAAAAGAAAAAAAAAAAACACACAACACTCGTGAGGGAGCAAGGAAAGGAGACTGTATGGAGAAGAAGCTGAACGTGATCTGGAATTCCACTTCCAAGCTGTCTACAATGGAGACGTGGCTGGTGGCCCTTTGAACTCCTGATGGGCCCATCATTGGATGATGGCTGTGTGGGAAAGGAGGGTGAGGCGATCTTGAACAAAGCAGCTTCCTCCCGCAGAGGGATGTTGGGAGTGTCTCATCCGTGACTTATCAAGGAGCCCCATTGCTTCACCTGGGGAAATGAGCTCTGAAAGGGGCTCTGCGTGGTCCACCTGAGTATCCACAGGCAAGATGTGTGTGTGGGGTGTGTGTGCGTTTCAGAGGGGGCAGTACAGGCATCTAATAATATCTACTAGAGTCCTGTCCACTATACAAAACAAAACAAAACTTCTTTTGTCACATTTAAGTTGATTTAGGCTGAAAAGATAACACACTTAAACATTATTTAAACTGCATGTGGCTCTCCAAGAATTATTGAAAAATCAAACCATTATAGCTCAGTAATGCTAAATAATAGGGAATTGTGAATTATTTGTAATCATAGGTCTCTTGACTGTATCTGCAGTTTTAATTTCCCTAAGGTGAATTCTTCCAAATCCCGCTAAAATTCAGGTTGTGCAAAGTGTGCTAGCAGCCTGAGGCAAAGGGTGAAAGAGGTGAACTGAATATTAAAATGTCCACAGTAGTCAGTTTCACTGCTTATCAGTCTCTCCTAGAAGAAAGGTGGGAAACAACAGTTGCTGCTGCTCAGCAGTTAAACTTAGGAATCAGCCATATTCTGATGGAGAGTAAATTACATTCTGGGATTTGGGTAGATAAGCTAATTAATGAATGTCTTAAAGCACCTAAATTGCTTTTTTGCCCCAAGGCTTTTCACATCTTCAATGCACCTTCTCAGTAATGTCTCTGAAATAGGTTTTATTCCAAATGCAAACATTGTATCTATCATTGGCTCCAGACCAAAGGGAAGTTTTAAAATGCATAATCCATCTTGTACACACCTGTTCATAGAAGACAGACAAACATATATATACTCATGATTTTTTTTTCAGGCATGGTTAGTTTTATCTTCTCATATTATAATGATGCAGATCCTCCAAAGTCTTGAAACATTGTGGTGTCAATGAAGTCACCATGCTCGGCATAGTTAATTTACATTCTTATTTCCACACGTTGGGGTATTCCATCCAGGAATTTATAGCAAATATATTAACCATACATCTTTAGAGTCTTATACATTAGTCTGTACTGTATGTGCATCTGTAATAACCATTCAGCAATGGTAAACAGAAGCTTTAACAGAAGAGACACATAGTAATTGTGTAAGAAATAACACTGGATTAAAAATTTCAAGAGAAAATAGAATGAATTATTCAATAAGTCTGTTGTACCAAACTCAAACTTTGCCCATCCAGTAAGTTAAGGGAGATACTTAGCTCTACCTATCCATTAATGAGGAATAACTAAATATTTTACAATTGTAAACTGCTTTAAAGTTTTGGATGGACACATAAGAAAAAGCACTTTGCCCTCTATGTATAGCCCCATCACTTTAAAACGATGAAAGGTACAAAGGTCTCACTGAATGTTGCAACCAGGGATTTTTCAGTTCCCACAATAGCATTCACTGCTACTCTTCTGCATTGAATTCTCTTGAAATATGTGTTTGTGACAGCTGAGGGGCTTCCCAGCCTGCAAATCAATTCCAAAAGGTTGGCATGGCAGTGACATGGAAACAACAATAACTTTAGAGAAATGTGGTCATGGACAGTGGCATCCTGAAATTGTAAACTGTGCAAATGGATCAGAAAGAAAGCACAAATACAGGGGCAATGCTCAGAGTAAAAGACATACTAAGAAAAGCCTACTGAGGCCAGTTGTTATGGCCAAAGAGAAGCACAATGCAGTGGACACAAAATTAGATGTTGACATTGTTAGCATATATGTTTATTTTCAGAATTTTTAGTTAAAATAATATTTTAATATTCTTTTATAAGTACTTGAGAAGTATCATAGAATTGAAAGCATAAATATATTGCAATGAGAAATAAAGCATTATATAATGAAATAAGTTCTATATTTAGGTCATCTAAAATGAAGAACTCAAATAATTTAACAACAAATAACATTAAGTAAAATATAAAGCATTACATAAAATTATAATTTCACAGTCTAATTCCTGATATGGTCAGCTGGTTATAGTTTGTAAATCAAAATTAGCTTTAGACTATATAAGAATAAAAAAAGCATTTATTTGAGCAAAAAAGAGCTGCAGTTCAGGAGATACTGAGTCAGGTAGCAACCAAAATTGTGTTTCCCCCGAGACAAACGGGAAAAGCCTTTTATAGGGAAAGGCCCTACCTAGGTTGTCAGTTAGGTTTGTATATGTCAATGAGGTCTCCAAATTGTGCAATTCTCGTTGGACAGGGCAGGTCTCAATCTGTAGGTAGAAAGATGAAACTAGTGCAGTTGGTGACTGAGATAGTGTCAACAAGTAGGCCAGAGTGCAGGAGAGTTCAGTCTCAGGTTCTACTTGGTATACAAAGTACTTGAGAAATTTCTGTTAGCAACTGACTGGTAGACTTATTATTTATAAAATTTAGGCCCTGGAAATTCATCTTAGCAGATAAATTCCTTCTCAGGATTCACATCAAATGAGTCTTTCTTTTTAGGATCCACAAGTTGAATGACTTTAATAAAAAAATAGCAGTTAATTTAAAAAAAAAAAGTTTCCCTCTGGGTGGCTTAAAAATTAGCATTTTATTTTGACAAACATGCATCCTTTGGCATATTTTTTTCCTTAGGGATAGATATCAAATATTTGAACATATTTGATATCTATTTAAATATTGGATACCATATCAATATTAATGTATTATATACTTAGATGAAAAGCACTTAGGTTCTTTATATGATGCCAAATGTCCCAAGAAAAATAGAAAACCTGTGTTCTATACATTTTAAAATATTTAGTTATCTGATATCATACAAATAACCACTTAGACATTTTCTGATATTTTTAATAGATACATTTTTAATGCAGATATTGTCTTAATATGTTAATATTATTCTAGTACCTTGAAGAAGCCATAAGTTGAAAGGAAAGAAAATAGATAGATAGATATTTTACAGGTTTTATATCCCAAACATTTTTTTTTTGCCGAAAAACTATATATTTTACAACCTTTTAAGCTTTATTTAGAGCGCACATGTAACATGCATATATAATTCTGAAAGAGCAAGAGAAGATTTGGAAAAATATGCATGTATTCAACTAATTATGCCATCTCACAAGTTCATCACATTGATCTTCCCATCTTGTAGAGAAAAATAACATTTGTCATATGTTAGGGTGGGCTACTGACAAAAGCTTCAATCATGCAGAAAGCTGTTTTCAAATTTCCATTAGAAAAAAAAAAAAAAGCAGGCACCATTTACATGATAAATTACTCTTAGACAAGAATCTTAGCTGACTACCCAAGTGCTTGATTCTGTTATCACTGATTTGTCCTTTAGTCTTCAGCAGAATGAAAATGAAGGACTTAAAACTAATTGTGCCAGGAAACAGAGCTAATTTCCTTATGCTGCCAAAAAATAAAAATAAAAAATGCATTGAAAGCCATTAACTTGAGAGAGAATAGTATCATGTGCAATAACAAAGTATTATTAATGTCCTTATTGTCCTACAGAGTGTCTTGATTGCTATTAGTAAGTAAATTGGCTCCTAAAAAGTACTACAGATTTTCCTAAAGAGCAAGGAAAAACATCATTTCAGCTAATAAAGACGTTTAAACTATCTAAAGAATTTTAACATTTTTCATATTAATTTGGAAATCAGAGGCTTTACTCTGCAGGGCAAATATAGTTTACTACCATAAAAGTTAACCCTTTATTTGAAGATATGTATTTAAACTCTTAACCAAAGATCACGTTCTCTCCACTTGTTTAACCTGAGGAGTCATCAGGGAAATGAAAAATGAAACCACAATGTGAATTCATTTCATATGCACTAGATTGGAAAAGATTAAAAATTAAATAAAAGCAATGTGTTGGGAGTAATGCAGGTCTTTCGGGTTTCTCGTGCTCTGTTCGTGGGAACACGCGTTTTGGAAAATATTTTGCCATTGTAGAACCAACTAAAATGGAGTAGCTTATGTCAGGAGCAAAGTGGAGCTGGTTAATGCAGGTGCATAGAGGAAAGTTAACTTAACCTTAAAGAAACTTGATGCTCTTCTTAGAAATCAGCAGAGGGTGCTGGCCAGTCCCCAAACTCCAAGTCTGTTCATGCTGTCTCTGGAATTCCTTGTCCCACTGACTCAGCGACCCTGATGCAAATAAGAAAACCACCAGGCAGCCAAAGAGCAGAAAAAGCCAAATAACTTCCACCCTGACTTCATAAAAATCCCCTAGTCTGTGAACAACTTGAAACTCATTGCTCCTATACTTTGAGTTTTCTGGTTGCAGAGAAAACTGTAACAGCACAGAAACTTTGTTTATTTAATATGACCTTTTCTCCTTTCTTTTGATTTGAACTGGCCTTGTTCAGCCTAGATGCACAATGACTCGCCCACCTTCCTGTCCCTAGCATGACCACTCCCTTCATCATTAAACCCTCAGAACAAGGAGGTTCTGGTTAGCATCAAATACTCTTAGGAACCAAGCCTTAGTTCTGTTGACTATAGAGAGTTTCAGTCAAACTAAAGATAACATCTAGGCCACAATTGTGTTTCAGCTCCAGGTCCAGAAATGAGGAATGACCCCAACAACCACACCTTTGCAAAACCAGACAGAGTGAGCATGTGGCTGGCACCAGACCAGATGCAATGGTCAACTACCCTCTACCCTAGTGCCAACCAATCAATAGAGAGCATGACCTTAACCAGGACCCTAACTCACTTAGGCACCATGATTAATGATTTTTCCCTTAATAACCCATCCCCTAGAAGTCAGCAGGGGAGCCAGGTCTTAGACCAACAGCTCACCTGTGACTCTGGGTTTGGAGCCATTTTCTAAATAAACTTTTACTTTGTTTGCTGCAAACTCCTGTTCTCCTTTGATTGGACTTTGATGCATGCAGATGAATGAACCCCTTTAGTTAAGTACAAAACCCTTGCAATAAATTCCTCTTTCTACTTTCTTTTATTCATTGTACAGAGTCTGGGTTGAGACGGCGTTACCAATGCATTAACTATGACCTAACAATGATTATCCAATTAGGAAGAGAATCTAAAGAATCTCTTGAGCAAAATAAAGGTTTTGCAGAAATAAAGGTTTTGTTTTCTGTGTGTGTTTGTGTGTGTGTATGTGTGTGTGTGTGTGTGTGTGCGTGTGTGTGTGTGTGTGTGTTAACTGGCTGTGGCTGCAGAGTCTTTTTGTTTCTTTGTTTTATTTTTTTAAAACTAGTCAGATAATTTTCATATGTATTAGTGTATGTATAATACACTTAATAACAATAGGCATTTTTCTTTTTTAAAAAATATATCTTTATTGATTTCAGAGAGAGGAAGGAAAAGGGAGGGAGATAGAAATATCAATGATGAGAGAGTCATTGATTGGCTGCCTCCTGCGTGCCCCCTACTGGGGATCCATTTGGAAACCTTGGTGTGTGCCCTGACTGGGAAGGAAACCTTGATCTCCTGGATCATAGGTTGTTGCTAACCACTGAACCATGCTGGTGGGGTAGCATTTTCCCTTTTATGTTAAGCTAGAAATCTGATTTACTGAAATTCTTCCAATGAGAACAATAGTGAACAGTTTGCCGGGAATTCTCTTAGATATAACAGTGTCCTTGATTAGGAAGAGAGTAAGGCAAGACCATGTGTACCTATATTTTAAAGTTGTGAAGGATAACTATTTTTGTTTATAAAATATCATGTGCTTTAGCTAATGAGTACACTTGAGCTATTGGTTATGTGTACAGACTCATGTATTTACAATAGGTTATTTCGCAACATAAATTTTATTTGAAATTTTATTAACACAAGAGGAGTTTGCATAAAAATGTTTGCCTATTTGCCATTCTTATATTTTAATTTCATCTCTCTATATATGTCTACTATAACCTACCTTCATGATTGTTTTTCTAGAGGTTAAAGTGAAATGGCACAGCCCCTTACAGGTAAACTGGTAGAAATTCTTCCCCCCCCCCCCAGAATTTTTTCAGCTAGATTAATGCATCTACAGGGGTCTCCTTCTTTATAAGGAAACAGACTCAAAGATCTCTCATTTAGTTGTTGTCCTGTCTCTACTGGTGTTCAGATTTATCTATTATAAATTGCATACACAACCTACTCAGTAATATCTATCTCAATGGCAAAAACAACTGAAAGTAGCATCCTTCATCTTTCCTCTATATAGGTAATTAATGCCAACTTTGATTATATAATTTTCATTTATCATCTGTGCAGGTTGACCTATAACACACATATTCACACTGTGGTGACAGTCCATGCTCCTAAGGAATCTGTACATGGCCAGATCTCCTGGTCTCTGATGACATTCAGTTGGAGGGAAAGAAGATCCCATGGAATACTGGTCCTCTGTTTCTAAGGTAGCTGTCATGTGTTAGAGAAATCTTCCTCTTATCCCTACTGGATACTATATATCTGATAAGCAACAATAAATCTTCCAGTCTTTATTTTTTGATCATTAATTTGTTACATTTTTCACTATTTATTGGTTTTGTGTGTGTGTGTGATTTCCTGTGTATTCTTTTCCTAGTTCTTTCTTTCTTTAACTTTTCTACTTTTACTTTAAATCTCTACCTACTTTTCTATTGGATTAAATTTTTTATACTTTATTTCAGGGGGGCAGTTCTTTGTATATTTATTGTATTACTTTGAGTTCTCTAGAGAAATAGAACCAATAAGAGATTTATATATATATGATTAATATAATATAATATAATATAATATAATAATATACTATAATATAATATATAATAGGGCCTACATATAGATATGTGTGTGTGTGTGTGTGTGTATATGAGTACTATATACTATAAGGAACTGGCTCATGGGATTATGAAGACTGAGAAGTATAAAACCTGCAGCTGGCAAGCTGAAGACACAGGAGAACCAAGGGTGTGTTTCTATCTGAGTCTGAGTCTGAAGGCAGAAGAGAGATGTTCTAGCTAGAAGACAATCAGGTAGAGAGAAAGAATTATTTCTTACTTAAACTTTTATTCTATTAATGCTTTCAACAGATTGGATGAGGCCCAATCATGACCAGGAGAATACTCTGCTTTACATATATTATTTATTCAGATAGTAATTCATCATTCAAATATTAATTATTAAAATGTTAATTCAAATTACATATTCAAATGTTAATCTCATCATGAAACACCCTAACAGACACACCCAGAAATATCTGGGCACCCAGTCACCCCATAAAGTTGACATATAAAATTATCATCATAGCTATATTGACATCTGAATCATATAAACTGAAATATTTTTCTTGCTCTCTTTTTTTAGCTTTTACCTTTAGTTATGTTGCCCTTTGCCCAAAAGTAATTTAATCTCTTTAATCTAATAAAATATTTCAAGTACTACTTTATGACTTCTTTAATTGCTTCCCTTGCCTAAGAATATCATGTATCTAGCTTCAGTTTTGGATTAAGTTTGCATATTCTATGAGTCCAGTTACATAGTGAGAAACTACAGAGTTATTATTTGGAACTATTAACTATAAGCACATTTATTTTTCATTCCTCAATCCCTTTAGAAAATAAAAACTTTTCTTGCTATTGATCTGTTAAGGTGAACATGGATATAGTTCAACTCTTTTGGCAATACTTAACTTGGGATTTAGCTATATAAATAGGGTATTCAACAATTGGAGAAATTTTACTTTTTCAAGTAAAATTAAAATATACACTTTTATCATATTTGCTTCTATTTATTGGTGGGGAGAGGACCTCGTTCTCACCTGTTGCTAGTGGGAGTAGATTTCCTGCAATATCCCCAAAAAAAGAATTTTCTGAGACTTGCACAGGAAAATGAATGATTTTTATTTGTGTGTAATTAAATCCCTGAGTTTCCAAGGTCCCATTTCCCTTAGGCCAGTCATAGAAGAAGCGTAGCTGGGCTTCAGTAAAGCTAAGATCAGAGCCAGTGTCCTGAATCTCCTTTCCATGTTGGAGCCAAGTTCAGTCCAGCATTAGGCTAGCTTAGCATGTGTTTCCTCCTGCAGTCTATTAGTCCATTGCATGTGCGGTCCGCATGACTGTGGACCATAAGAGGTAATGCAAGGAAACAGGAGAGAACCCCATGAGCTAGAGCTAAGAGCAACTAGTGCAACAAGAGTGAAATCCTTTGTTTAGGGGATTATGTATTCCCAAATTTTCATGGGCATGTAGTGGCTCCACCCATTCTGGTCAATGATCTCTGTTCCCAGGTGTGACTGAGAGGCAAGAACCCCAAATTCACTGTGCATGCCTCTGTCTCCCTTTTGTTAAATCCCTTCCCCCAATGATCTGCAGGGAATGGGCCAGTGATTTCCTGGAGAATGTGAAGTTGTAGCTTCCTGGTGAAGCTGCCCAAATAATATGCCTATAATGTCTGGCCTCCCCCTTTGCTCCTTTTATATTTTTAATTACTAACTAATTACAAGAGTATCACTACTGAAAAATAGTGTTGAATGAGTGTTTCTAACTGGTGATTTATGAAGACCCTGAGACTTGTAACAATTTGAAAATATGCCACAGGCCAATTACTGTAGACACTCTCATGGCACTCACCAAGCTACAGTAAGCACAGGTTACTTTAAGTTTTTTCCAGTAAATTAAGTCCTGATAAATTTTAGTAATATTCTTTTCTTCAAAGAGCCTCCATTATGGATTATATACATAAAGTATGAACAATTAAGAAAGATTTATTTTGCAGTCTGACATTTTAATAAATCCAGAATAAACCCATAGTCAAATGAGATACATAAACATTTCAATGTTTTAATATATATTTTGGGTCTGCACAATAGTGGTTTTGTTATAAAAATATGTGTCAAAAGTCCTAGCACTGTGTCTACTGACATCACAGTGAAGCACAATTTTTATCTCTCACTCCATGATTTTCCCCTAAGGTCCCCATCACATTGCCCAAAGAATTAAGAGACAATTCAGCTCTTGGATATTAAGGGATCTCCATATTATTCTCATTTTATTTCTCACTAAATAACTTTACAAAACTTATGATTACTCTGAGAAAAAATATCCATATATACAATTCTACTCAATGCTTTTTTGTCTTTGGTCTTTGGGCTATTACAAATAGCCTAATAAACATTCACATACAAATCTTTGGGTGTAAAACTGTTTTCATTTATTCTGACTATATTCCTGGAAGTAGAATTGCTTGCCAATATGGTAAATCTACATTTAATATTTTAAGAAACCATCAAATTGTTTTCCAAAGAGGCTATGTCACTTCATATACCCATCAAAAATGTATGACTATTCTAGTTTCTCCACATAGTTGCCTACACTTGTTATTGCCTTACTTTTTTAAAACAGATTTTATTGTTTAGATCATCTTTAGGTTTACAGCAAAACTGAGAAAGCACAGCGATTTCCCATATTCCCTTCTCCCTTAGAGCTTTCCCTGTTATCAACATCCCACAGCAGAGTGGTATATTTGATACAGTTGGTGAACTTACACTGACACATCATTATCACCTTGATGATAATGATAGTTGATATTAGATTAGGGTTCAGTCTTGATGTTGTACATTCTTTGATTTGGGCAAATGTATAACTATATGTACCCATCGTTATAGTATCATATAGGATATTTTCTTGAAATATGCTTTGTGCTCTGCCTTTTCATTGTTTCCCACTTCCCCACCCCCAATTCCTGGAAACCACGATCTTTTCCCTGTCTTCATAGTTTTGCCTGTTCTGGGATGTTGGAATTCTACACTATTTAACTTTTTTAGATTGGCTTCTTTCACTTACTAATATTTACGGCTCCTCTATGTCTTTTCATGGTTTGGTAGCTTATTTCTTTTATCACTGAAATAAATTATTTCATGTATGATCAATTGATTGTCAACAAAATGCCAAAAATACTCAATGGGGAAAGGATAACCTTTTAAACAAATATCATTTCATTTTCTGGATGTACTATAGTTTATTTATTTATCTATTTTCTTACTGAGGGACATCTTGGTTGCTTCCAAGTTTTGGCAATTATGAATAAAACTATTATAAACATACCTGTGCAGGTTTTTTTGTGTAGAGATATGTTTTCGATTCCTTCAGGTAAATACAAAGGAGAGGAGTTGCTAACTGTAAGGTAAGAGTACATTTTGTAAGAATTCCAAACTATCTTCCAAAGAGGTGGTATCATTTTGCATTCCCACTAGCAATGAATGAAAGTTACTATTGGCCACATCCTCTGAGCATTTGGTGTTATCAGTGTTCTGGATTTGGTCTTTCTAATAGGTGTATAATGGCATCTCCTGGTGTTTTAATTTGTATTTCCCTAATGACTTGTCTGACTTTTAAATTATAAACATTCTAATAGGTGTGAAGTGTTATCTCATTAGGTTTGAATTTGCATATCCCCAAAGATTACTGATTATGAACATCTTTTCAAGTGTCTTTGGCCATTTGCATGTCATCTTTAATAAAATAATTATTCTGATTTTTGTGCCAATATTTATTTGGACTGTTTGTATTTTTGAGTTGTAAGATTTCTTTATATATAGTATTCTAAACATAAGCCATTTATACGCTATCAAATTTTTTTCTGAAGCTTATAGTTTGCCTTTCACTTTCTTTAGGGTATTCTTTGAAAAATAAAAGGTTTTAATTTCATAAGTCCAATTTATCAATTTTTATTTTATCTTTTGCCATGTTTATGCAATGCCTAAGAAATATTTGCCTATACCAATTTCAAAAACATCTAATCTTAATTTAGGTCATAGAATTTCTAGAGTGTGCTATAATCACGGAGGATTTGGTCTGTAGGACTCTTGTTTTGTAACATCTCTGTCTAGCTTTGGAATCTGGGTAACGCTAGTCTTGTAGAATGAGGTAAGAAGCATTCCCTCCTACTGTATGTTCTGGCATACAGTACAGTTTGGGGACTATTGCTGCTATTATAACCTACGTGGGAGATTCAATGATATATTTTGATATATATTGCAGGCAGAAAATAAGTGTCTAGTGGAAGGTTTTGTAATAATTTCCCTACCTAAAACTACAGAATGCCTTAAGGTATTTATTCTCAACCCCCCTAAATCCATGTAAGCCTCAATAAAACATAAAGTGCAATCAAATTCCTAGGCTGAGAATATGTCACAAATACGTGCATTTTTAGATATTTTATTTTGTCTGTTCATTGCAGACTTAGGATTTACAGAGAGACATATAAATTAATGTACTTTTTGAAGTTGTGAAAAGCATTCATTTTTATTTTCTTTATTTTAGGATTTTAAAATTTATTTTTCTTTTAATTTATGCCACATGGCAAAAGTCAAGGAGCTACAAAAATTATGCTATGACTATGCTAGTAATTTGGTCTCTTGTGAGTAGACTTGTCCAAGGCTAAGAGTTCCCAACTGTTCACCCATTTGGCTCATATTTAAGAGCAAGTAGGAATTCATGCTTCTACATTGCTAAAATACTTCCTACTGCCAGCGGTCTGCAGCCAGTGATGCGGAGGAAACCATAAGGTGCTGTTTGAAAGATATAATTCAGACCATGTTTTTTCTACTTTCTGGTGTGTATGCTGATATGTTATGTAAGAAGAAAAAAGAAGCATGAAGGAAATGCAGAATTAATTTTTTCATATGGAGCTTAATTTTGAAACCGTTAAAAATGCATTACATTTAGCAGGTCCCCAAAGGCAGATGATTAGCAACCTGGTGAGGAAAATAAATATAAACGTTGTTACTTGGAGTTTTGAAAATATAGTAAACTTAGAAAGGAAAAATGCACCTAAAATGTACATGAATAATAAGACTAATTCAAATGGCATATAATAAAGACATCACACTTATGTAAACATGAGGTCTCAGGAACATCACGAAATCAATGCACTTTCAAAGCAATTTGAATAGCATCCTGTATAATGTAAGGTAACCCAAGCTTCATATAAAAGTCATACACATAATAAAGTTAATTTAGTTGGAAATAATGTTTTTATTTGAACAAAGAAGCATGTTTACTTTATATAAGTAAGTATAATTTCACACCTTAAATTTAAGTATTGAGGAAGCAATCATTTCAAAAGTGATGAAGGCATTTCTAAGTAGAAGAAGGGCCACTGGAATCTGAACAGCATCACAGAAGCTGTCTTGGAGTGGGTCATAGCACAGCTTCCATAGGATGCTTTTAATGTGGAGACGTGGCAGTTTCAGGGTCCTCCTATAACCAAGGAGTAAGGTAACTGAGCTGAGAAGAAGTTAAGAACACTGGGATGTTGTTCACTTAATAATAATACTTAGCTAATTATCTAGATCTGTCAGCTTCTGAAACTTTCACCTGTCTAAATCAGCTACAAATATGCCTCACTTTCCTGAAGTTCACATCACACCACTTCACTTCTGCCAAAGACCTGCATTAGTAGTAACGACTTTTATCATAAAAGCAAAATACTCTCTGAGTTTCTTTCAGTTAGTGAAGCAAGTATTAGTTTAGGTCCTGTGAAAGCAAAGTGACATAAGTCGAACTTTTGGAAAGTGGTAGTGTTGGGAAATACTTTTCACTTTGCACCATGTTTGCAAGACTTTTTGATAAAATTAAATCAAGTGTCCTATGTTTCAGTTTTCAGATATTAAAGCAGTCTACTCCATTGTTGAGTAAGTATAAAGATTTAAAATGACTGTCGGCGCATATAAATATTGGATCCACCTACATGATGTTTATAGAACATAATATGGAGAGAATTTTGTAACATAATTTTAGCCAAGACATTTTAAAAAGCATTGATTACATTTTAACTTATTGTGGTAAAATATAGCCTTTACAATGGCATGTTTGTTTGTTTACTTTATTAACTTTCTTTGATTTTAAAAAAGCCAAGGATCTAAGGGATAACTTATTCCTCTACCTTCATAATATGATTAATATGAGAATTGTACATTAAATATAGCTTAAACATTATTGCAAGTAGGATGTGAAATTATCCCTATTATAAAACCAAGTTAAATTTGTGCTCTTAGCTAGTGTTTGGTATTTCCAAATACACACACACATACACACACACACACACACACACACACACACACACACACATTCTTTTGCAGAGTTTAAGAGACCATCAGGCCCTGAGCCAGTTTGGATCAGTGGTTAGAGCATCAGCCCAGGGACTGAAGGGTCCTGGGTTTCATTCTGGGCAAGAGCATGTACCTCTGTTGTAGGCTAGATCCCCGGTCAGGGCTCGTGGGGGTGACAACCAATTAATGTGTCTCTCACATCAATGTTTCTCTCTCTCTCTCCCTCCCACTTTCTCTGAAAAGCAATAGAAAAAATATCCTCAGGTAAGGATGAAAAAAAAAACAAACCATCTGACAAGTAGCCTTCTACTATTTCTTATTAAACTAGATGTTTTGTCTATGAACATTGGTCATAGGTCTATTTTTCTCTTGTAGTGTGCTATATGGATTTACTCTAACACAGTGTGGAGCTTTTTTTTTTAAATTCCTGTTCTGGCAAGAAACAAGAAGAAAATATATCATTTTAGATTGTTCAAAAATTAATAATATATTTGGAGACAAAACAATGTATGAGTTACTCTTCAATATAATGAATTAGCATTTGCTAATTAGCATTAGCATTTTATTTCTTGTGGATTTTGTATTAGATCACATAGCAAAAGATCTTGAAGTTAGGAACATCATTAATCTCAAATTATTTATCTTAACTTTACCTTCAGAGGCACAAAATGTAAAATAGGTTTTAATGTTTATATTTTTAAAGTTTTATTAAGATTCAAATACATTTAATAAAAAAATATTCAAAACAGAAACAGCCAAATCAAAACAACAAAACAGGATGTAACTAAAGAAAATGAGAATAAAAATGAAAAGATATGAAATGAGGAAGTATGTGAATGAGTTACATAAATTGATATGAGATAAAAAATTAACCCAAATCATTATATTTTAAACCTTTGCATTTGGAGCAAATTATAGTGTACTTTACATATTTGTAAAAGTTCTGCCACTTATTGTTAATTGTTTTGTTACAAATCAGAGTAAGTTAAATCAAGCATTGTGTTCCCCCATAGTTCCAGGGCTGTTGTGTGTACTATAGATATACCTAAAGTTAAAAATAATTGTTTGATGAACTTTTCATTTCACCTCCAAGATGTAAAGGGTCTGGAAGCTGCCATTAGAAAATGTTGAACAAACTCAAGTCAGTGACTTTGTTGGATCCAACAAAGAATTGAAGTTGCCTGGCCAACAGCCATTCCAGTATTTGGAGAGATCCAGCACTCCCAGAGAGAAAGAGCAACCAAGATCTGCTTACTGAAACGAACACTGTTTTTTTCTGATTATTGCCTGTGTTGAAGTTGGCTGATATATCCTGCCCAGAAGGTTAAATGCTACTACACATCTAATGTCAAGTCGGAGCATTCATCAACTCACCATGCAACAAAAGGAGAGGAGAAACAAATATTAATTATACTACAGCCTGCATTTTCTGAATAGTCTCCTGATCAGCAAAATTTTAGCAATTGTGAAGATCTCTATATTATAGGTTAATGACCTGAATCCTGACTTCATCTATCTTTGGGCAGAAAAAGGGGAAAGGATACACAAAAATGCAGCTCTGATACCTGGAACTGGCCTATTGTTGCCAGGAGCCCGCCATTCACAGTTAGGTAGTCTTTGTGTTCTATTGAAAATAAAAGTTCTCAGAATACAAACAACAGAGGAGTCCACTCTTTGATCTTGATGAATCAAGACAAAAACAAGAAGACTCCACAATCATATCTGAACTCACAAATGACACATGCTGGCGAGGGTGTGGAGAAAGGGGAACCCTGGGACACTGCTGGTGGGAATGCGGACTGGTGCATCCACTATGGAAAACAGTATGGAGGTTCCTCAAAAAATTAAAAATGGAACTGCTTTCTGACCCAGTGATCCCACTTTGAGGAATACATCCTAAGAATCCTGAAACACTAATCAGAAAGAATATATACACCCCTATGTTCAGAGCAGCATAATTTACAGTAGCTAAGATCTAGAAGGATCTTGTACCCTTTGGGACCGTTTGGATGGACCTGGAAATTATTATGCTAAGTGAAATATGCCAGGCAGAGAAAGGCAAATATCACATGATGTCACTTATATGTGGAATCCAAAGAACTTAATAAACTGAAGAACAAAATAGATTCAGTGACATGGAAGCATAGATGAGACTGACGAATGTCAGAGGGATGGAGGAGGGAGAGATTAACCAGAGAATATATTATGCATATATGTGTAACCCATGGACACAGACAATAGTGTGGTGAAGGCCTGGGGTGGGGAATGGGTGCAGGGTCTAAGGGGTCAATGGGGAAAAAAAGGGATATCTGTAATATTTTCAACAATAAAGATAAATTTAAAAATAAAATTTAAAAAAATAAAAAATAAAATAAAATAAATATACAAAGAATGATCAAATATCCACCTATCTCGACTAATATAAATGGCCATTGTTTCTTCACTAATCAAAGGTCTATCTGACTGTCCTTATACAATTACCCACAATTATCTCTACCATTTTCTCTATAAAATGTAAGATAGTCATAGAATTACCACTATTTCCAGACAGCATCCAATCCACAGCAAAGCACTGCTTTTTTGAAACCTCCCCTAAGCTACTAATATTTTTTTATTGAGCCTTACATTTCTCCACAGTGATAGTTCTCTTTCACTGCAATGAGTTTATAGTCAACTTTTAAAAACTGTACATCTGTTCTTGATTGTCTTTAGCTAGAGGGCATTGACACCTGGAATAAAAAAGACTTTACTCTGATATTAGTTCACTCACAGGAAGTAACCTGCAAATTTGAATGTAATTGTAATTTCCATTTCATTGTATTTTTTCTTAAGGTTATCTATAATTTTTTTCTTTAAAATTTTGTGTCCCCCAGAAGTATCCACATTTGGTGAGGCCTATCTGTATAGTGCCCAGAGAGCCTGGGTCTCTCTACCTTAAGGAGTAGTAGTCGTTAGCATGCAGAGACACTCGGTTTTCAGAAGTGTGGAGAAGTAGCATAGCATCTCATGTTGGGGGGATATTAAAAAGTTGGGTAGGGTTAGAGTGAAGAAAATTTTATTTACAATTGGATCTTTGGAAATTATGGAGAATAAGACTGAGAAGCAACAACTTGCTTGCAAAGGGACAGATAGATACAGATATAGATATAAGCATTTAAACAAATTTTTCTAGAGGTGATGCTTGGAGGCATCATATCCATGAGTAGGTACGTGTCATTCTTATGTTTGTGATTTGGGAGGAATGTGTCAAATAAAAAATATAAATATCAATCATGCACCTCATGCTTTCCCTCTGGGAAGACATGAATCCCAGAACACAGCAAGTGCACAAGATTCTCCCTGGTTATATCAGTTTAGTAGGTCCAAATAAAGTTTAATGATGGGCAAATATTTCTCCCATTGATACTAGACTTTAATACTACAAAGACTGGAAAATTGTGCATCTACATCACTAAAAGGAATAAATGCTCTTCATGTAGAGCTAAAACGTAGCCACTCCCGTGCCGGGAGCCAAGGAACATTCCTGGGTGTAGCCTTAGCTGTACCCTGCTGCTGGAATTTCTTGGGCACTCTTAACCTGGGCATTGTTTGTTGGTGAGGTTATGAGGTAGGGATGAAACCTCATCGCCCTTGACAAATTTGAAAAACTCTGTTTATTACTTAGGTTATTGGCTTCTTTGATTTAGTCAGAGGAGAAGGGGAGTAAATAGAACTCAACCTCCTATACACATTTTATGTAAACCTTAAATGAACAAAGAAAGAAAATAGCTAAATGTAGAAGTGAGTGCTGTTACGTAGAGTAAGTCAGAAACATTGCTTAATGAATGAATAATAATAAGTAAATTAGATAAATTTTCCTTAAATACATTTTAATTAAAAAGTCAGTTAGTTTTAAAAATACAATAGCAGTCTTTGCGTTAATAATGTGGTATTACAGACATTTCTTATCAACACCCTTCTCTAAAACTAATTGAAAAACAAGACTATCATGGGAAAGTAAAAGATAAAGCTAACTTTAGTGAAACTAGAAAGCATCTCAGATTCCAAGTTTCAGACTAAGAATACTTTAAATACAGTAAATATTAACTGCTTACTTTGTTCCAGGTACTCTTCTAGCATTTGAAATACATCACCGGGGGGAACAAAAGCAGGTGAAGAATCCTTCACTTGCAAAGCTTGCATTTTAGTACAAGGTAGACAATGAACAATAAAAAATATAAGTAAGTAAATTACATAATATATGAAAGGTTGATTAATGATGTGAAACAGAGGAAAGGTACAGCAGAGTAAAACTAGACAGGGAGTTCCTGGTGGTGTCCAAGAAAATTGCACCTGAAGGAGTTAAATGGGCAGGGAAGATTTTATTTAAAACTATTATTGTATATCCTATCTCCAATAGAGGGGAGATTAAACCTAACTGTGCTGAAACAAAAGGTGGGAGTATCTTTAAGTGCTGGGGGAAGCTTGGTGAGAAGTCTGGAAGATGCTAGGGGGATGTTGGTCAATGTGATTAGGTCATCTATGTTTGCTGATTGGCACTTGCTGAAGTTAGGCTCCTATCCTCACACAAAGACTAAGAGGGAGACAGGGGAGCCATCTCTCCTGATCATTACATTTCAGAAGGATGGCTCCCAGGTCCTGGAGAAAGATATTCTTGGGCATGACGTGATATCTCATTGTGGTTTTAATTTGCATTTCTCTGATGATTAGTGATGGTCGGCATTTTTTCATATATATGAAAGGCCATCTGTATGTCCTTTTTGGAGAAGTCTCTATTCAGGTCCTTTGCCCATTTTTTAATTGGGTGTTTGTCTTCATGATGTTGAGTTATATCAGTTCTTTATATATTTTGCAAATTAACCCTTATCAAATAATTGGCAAATACGGTTTCCCATTCAGTGGGTTCCCTTTTCATTTTCTTGGTAGTTTATTTTACTGTGCAAAAACTGTTTATTCTGATGCAGTCCCATTTGTTTATTTTTTCCTTTGCCTTCCTTGCCTGAGGGAGATGTATTGGCAAAAGTATTGCTACGAAGAACTTCTGAAATTTTACTCCCTATGCTTTCTTCTAGGATTTTTATGGTTTCAAGACTTAAATTTAAGTCTTTAATCCATTTTGAGTTTATTCTTGTGTATGGTGTAAGTTGGTGGTCTAGTTTCATTTTTTTTTCTCACGTGGCAAAGGGGCAATAAAGGGGGATGGGAAGAGACTTGGCTTTGGGCAACGGGCACACGATGCAGTGTGTAGGTGATGTTTTGTTGTGTTTTACACTTGAAGCCTGTATGGTTTTGTGAGCCAATGTCACCCGAATAAGTTCAATAAAAATAAAGATATCCCTGGGTTGTAAGACTAGTGAGAGACTGGGAGAAGATTTATATCTTAAAGGAGCAGAGAAAGGATTTACAATTGCATTTCACTCATCCGTCGGATATAAAACTGAAAGCAACAAATGAAAAAACAAAGAAAACAAACAAAAACTCATAAGCAAAGACAACCGTGTGGTGCTTAGCAGAGGGACAGAGGTGGAGCCGGGTAATAAAGAGTAAATGGGGTCAAGTTTAGGGTGACAGACAGAGATTTTACTTTGGGTGGTGGGCCACGGTGCAATGCACAGATGATGTATTATAGAATGTACACTTGAAACCTATATAATTTTATTAACCAATGTCACCCAAATAAATTTAATTTAAAAAAAATTAAGGAAAGTCAGGAGCTTCCGGTCATGAAGAAACTTGTCTCAAGTTTAATCAAGCTGAGGGGAACTTTAAACCATCTCAGTCAGTGATGCGGGGAGGTAGGATGCAGGCTGTCATCATTATCCGCAGGAGAAGCAGTGAGAACAGCATGGAAACGTTCTCTTGGAAGAGATGCTCTGCAGTTGTGGCAGGGAGAGTTAGAAAATGTCTATAAGGAGAGTTGTGAGAGAGTTAGAAAATATCTGTATTAAAGATACCTGTGAAACCGACTTTTTCTCCTGCCCCGCACTTACACTTAGGGCGAGTGAACCAGAGGCCCGGGGACACCTGCTTCAGACGATGACGAGTGATAGGGGAGGAGCAGCAAGGGTCACACGCATAGACACTGCAAAAAGGAATGGAAAGTTACAAAGGAATACAGCAAATTAAGCTGGTTTTAAAAATCACACCCAAGATGAGGACTTAAAATGCAGACAAGTTTTTCAGACAAAAACCTTTGTATTCTCAAAGAAATATTGTGGTTTTTATTAACTCGTAGAAAAGACGCAGTCAAAACATAAATGAAAGAAAAATCCATTGAGGCTCATGCCATGAGCAAGGAAACTGAGAGAGTTTGGGTTAAGTGGCCAATATCACACAAAAGTATAGATTTTATCCTGTAAAGTCGGAACTCCAGGGCCCGTGTCTGAAGCATTGTTCTGTACTGGTTTATCTATACTTTTGATGAAACACTTTGATAAAATATATCCAGTAAACTATTGAATTAAAACATAGAGGCAGAGATTGGAGAGAATGCCGTATTTGAAATGGCTGGTAGTATTAAATTTGTTTATATATAGAACTAAGGTTAATAACTAAAAACCTGTGTGTAGAAGAAAAGTTACCATATCAGGCTTAAGACTGTTAATCTTAGAAAGGTCATCTTGCAAGATTGGCCCTTGACTAGCATTTGGAAACTTGGATTTCAGGAGGATTTCAATTATTTTTAGAACAGATAGAGGTATGCTTAAACTATACCCAGATTCCTTTTGCAAGCAATATGGTTTGCGAGTGAATGCCTAATTTCCTCTGATTTTTGGAGCGTGCTAAAAAAGAGCGCCTCTGTGATCAGCCCCCAATAAAAACACTGGGGGGCTGATCACAGACATTTCACTACTTCTGGCTGGAAAAATTAAGCACGTTCTTTGGGACTCAAGTGGGAGAAGACTCTGGAAGCTAGCATCTAATTTCTTCTGGACTTTGCCCCATCTTCCTTTTCCTTATACTTACTTGGTTTTGTATCCTTTCACCATAATGAGTCTTAGCTGTGGTTCTGACTGTATGCTGAACCCTGTGAGTCCCAGTGAATTATCAAAACAAGGGCTGGCTTTGGGGACCTGAGGCACACTGTAGTTTACCTAAGAGTTTACTAAGCTGTAAATCTTGAAAGTGTAAAAAAAAAGTATGTTATTAAAAAGAGTGAATATATATATATATGATATTTGTAAAATTATACCACATTCCTTTTGAGGAGCCAACCTGACCCCATCTCCTTGTGGTACATACAGGTTTATCAATCACAACATCTTCTAATGTTGTTCTTTTCAAATAAATGGGAAAGTGACCCAAGTTAGGCCAATTATAAAACAGTATGAATTACGAGTGTTCCAGCAATTTTCCAAAACTTCCTATTTTAATTATTTGAGGCTATCTGAGACAATCTTGCATGTATTACAAAGAAAACCTGTCTAGAGAAGCAGACAGATAATCCACAAATTTTTAAAAAGATGGCAATCAGCCAATGTAGAAAGAGCAAAACGAGTGAAGAGGACGATTGAGTTTGAACTTTTAATTTTTTAAACGAATAAAATTAACAAAATGCAAGTCTGAGAAAAGAGAAGAAAGGAACTATAGACAAGCTGATAGTCTCACTTTTCATAATAGGGCAGAAATAGATACTCTCTGAAACTTATAAATAAAAGACAAGATTTAAGATATCAATTAAAGGGCAAAAATAGTAAGCGTTAGATGATCTCAAAACCAATCTTGTAATTTTTCAAAGAGAAACACACAAACACACATACTCATATACACAAATGTACAAATGCATAAATGAAAGATATTATTTATTTTTTATTTTATTTTTTAAATATATCTTTATTGATTTCAGAGAGAGGAAAGGAGAGGGGGAGAGAGAGATAGAAACATCAATAATGAGAGAGTCATTGATCGAGCCCGCAACCCGGGCATGTGCCCTGACCGGGAATCGAACCCTGATCGCCTGGATCCTAGGTCGACGTTCAGCCGCTGAGCCATGCCCAGCCGGGCGAAAGATCATATTAAAGAAAAGCTAATCCAAAGAAATATTTAAAAAGTAATGTGGTATGTGGAATACATATGGTTCACGGAATACATTTGGTTATTTCTACTTCCTCTATAGAATCAAGGAAATATGAAAAAGACATTTAGTATATGGAGTAGAATTGATTATTTCTAATAATATGACAAGAATAAAAATACATAAAGCCCACAGGAATAAAGGAAATGGAAGAGAAAATGATAGAAGATGAACAATATTTAAAAACTTTGAAAATGGAAGAACAAATGGTAATTTTGCAGAGTATAGGAAGTCTCTTTGCCTACTATAGAAAGAGAAGCCAAGAAAACTTAAATAAATTAGAATAAAAAAATACCAACAAGGCTCAGAAAGGGAAGGTACAAGGAAACTTTAAGAATGAATGATGTATGGAGTTAAAAGAGGAACTAAATATTGTACAAGAGGCCCTTAGTTACCCTTTACATTTCTTTGTGTCAAGATTAAAACCCCTGTGCAATTCTGGTTTCAGGTAAGAGATTTCTTTTCTGAAGATACTCACCCATAAAAGGTAAAACAAAACAAAATTTTGGATGTAAGAATATCAAGAAAATGAGGAACTAAATCTAAGTAATAGTTTAAACACTTTACATTACTTTTTAAATATTTCTTCGGATCAGTTTTTCTTTAATATGATCTTTCATGTATGCATTTGTACATGTACTGTAGGATGTATTCCTATATTTTTTAATAAGTGAAAATCTGTATACTCTGTTCCTTTTCTCTCTGCTAGGGCCCTAAATGAGCAGCCAGTTCCAATTGGCCAACTAGGAGGACACATGGCCACAGCGAGCTGCAGTGAAATAGTCACAGCTTCATTTGAAAACTAGATGGCAACCATCTGGTCACTGTGTCCTTCTCATGATTATAAATAGTTTGTTTTTTGTTTTCTAAATATATATTTATTCATTTCAGAGACATGAAGGGAGAGGGAGAGAGAGAGATAGAAACACCAATGATGAGAGTGTCACTGATCAGCTGCCTCCTGCGTGCCCCCTACTGGGGATGGAGCCCACAACCCGGGCATGTGCCCTGACTGGGAATCGAACCTCCATCTCCTGGATCCTGGGTCGATGCTCAACCGCTGAGTCACTCCAGCCGGGCACAAATAGTTTTTAAGGCTCTCAACTGAAAATATAAAAAAGCAAAGAATGAAAAAGGAGGAGTTTAACATGAATTTATAGAGATCAAAACAAAAACAAAATTCCAAATGCAGAATAGAACTTCAAAGAAACTGTAATTCCTATGCTCAGAGCTAAGAGAGGATACTGTACCCATGAGCTGAAGCAGTACTGTATGAAAAGGAAAGGGGGGAATTTCATGAAACTAATTCTTTAAAATTAATTGTGACATTAAGAATTTTTAAAAATCAGAATAATAATTGAAAACTACTTTAAAAATATAAAATAAATAAGATGGAATTAAGTAAGCATAAAAATATAAAAACTTAAGAATCAATTCAGGATGTTCTAAACTGATTACAAGAGTTTTAGAAAGTGAATTTACAGTTAGAGGTAAAAATCAAATGCATAGCTAGAAAATTGTGTAGACTGAAGAATTTGATTTCCCAATTTTAAATTACCGAACAATATGCAACACAACAATTAAGACTAACATCAATCTACATAATTATGTTATTTCATAGGAAATGCATTTTGAAATATGTTCTGAGATCTAAATGAGAACTATTACATGAAAAGAAGTTTACACGCAATATAAAGAGAATGACAATTGTTATCAGTAATGGATACTAGAAATAGTAAAGCAATTCCTGCCAAAACGTGAGTAAAAATTATTTTCAATTTAAATTCCTGTACAACTAAAAGATCTTGCAAATGTGTGGGTAAGATGAAGATATTTTAAGCCATAGAAGGTCCTCCGTGCTCTTATTCATTGAAAACTACTGAAGGATGTGTTTCATCAAAAGGAGCAAGAAAAAAGAACCCATGATTCAGAGAAAAAGGGGTTCAGTATAGAATAGGGTCAAGAGTTTCTTCCAGGGGAAAACTTGTGTGTGTGTACAAATCTGAATATCTGCAGAATTGTGGCTATATAAACACTGCAGGCTAATTGAACCGAACATTATGATAAAAATCTTTTGAGAGCTTTAGAGGCGTACAAGCATTTTCTTCAAGTAACTGTATGAGTTTTAAAAACTTACATCCTCAATGAACATATTAGGAACAAAAATTTAAAAATAATGTTTATTACTTTACAAATGTATTTATTTAAAAACAAAACACACATATCAGAAGTAAAAGAGCAAACAACATTGGAGATAATTATTTATTCTCGCTTCCACCTAATTTTTAAGTACATTACAGCAAATGCTGCCCAAGATTCCTGAATATTCAACCCAAAGCTCTGATTTTATTTAATGATTCCACTTCTACTTGTATACTCCCTAACATCAACATCTCTCCAAAATTAACAAATATCATATTGCATCATTGTCCCTAACTTTTCAAACAACTACATTAAACTATAATAAAATCAGTTTCCAAAGACAACCCTCAATTTACCCTAGCCAATAAAAAAAAAGGGGGAGGATATTCTCAAAGTTAACATTACTGCCTTGGAGTTTTATTCAGAATTATTTAAAATGTTTAAAAATGAATGGTACCCTAGCCGGTTTGGCTCAGTGGATGGAGCATCGGCCCAGAAACTGAAGGGTCCCAGGTTCGATTCCAGCCAAGGTCACATACCTCGGTTGCAGGCTCCAACCTTGGCCCTGGTTGGGGCTTGTGCAGGAGGCAACCAATCCATGTGTCTCTCTCACATGGATGTTTCTCTCTCTCTCTCTCTCTGGCTTCCACTCTCTGAAAAGCAATGGGAAAAATATCCTTGGGTGAGAATTAAAAAAAATAAATAAAATAAAATAAAAATAAAGATGAATGGTTTCAGTACCATTCATACAAGTTATTCATTTATAAACAATTTGCACTCATGCAGAGTTTCACTGCTCGTGTTTGTAAACTGAAAGAATGAATCATATAGCATGTTGATTCACTGAAAGTAGCTTGCAAAGTGCTAAATGCATAGTGTGTGTACAGATCATTTCCAACTGCGATTAAGCCAGCAGATTGACATTTCACTGCAGAATGTTGCAGAAATTATGTGGCCTCAGTGGCTTCATACGTGGTCCCTCAAGAGAGTGCATGAAATGAACCAACATATATATGTCCATATTTCCTTTAATTAGCATAAATTTTAAATCCCTCATAAACTATGATATTGCTATCTTTGCTAAAGGGCTCATTGAGCAGAATAGTTGAACCTGAGGAAGAAGATATACCCTTCAGAATGGCAGGGCTTTACTATTTTATATTCAGCAAAATCTTGAGCTTTCTTAAACAAAAAGGAACTAATATAATTTAAATTAAATTTCAATCTGTATTCATTAGGCAACCATATGGTTCTCTTCTCTTAGCCGAGTCATTTTACAACTCACTATACATTATTGTTTTTGTTTTTAAAGGACATTTAAAATTTTAGCTGTGCCATTCTTTGTTAAATTAAATGTCCCACTTTGATAAGTATGAACAGGCTGCTGAGTTAATTTTTAGTCAACAGCCTTCCCAGAACTCATGAAAGTACATCACATAGGATGGCTACATCTATTTACTAAGCCAGTTATTCATGAAGCATTAGGGAAATCATCATTAGACAATAATAAGTAGCATTTTGATGGGGGCACAGTGAAATCCTATAAACTACATGCTACAATTTACTTGACTGTGTCACTCATTTAATCTTTGAATCTGGACACAGAGTAATTGGTGCTCATAAATTGGCCTATATTGCTAACATTACGTTTTGCACCAAATTCAGTGCCTCACTAGTTCAACTCTAGTTCTGGACCTGTTTCCTAAGATTTAGCTGAGTTAAAATATGTAAACCACTTACAATAAGGCCAAGTACATACTAAGCCCTAGCCAAATGATAAATGTTGGTATTAAAACTTACGAAGAGGTTAATAATTTCAAACGTGTTAAAAGGGCATAAGTTTCTAACAAATAAAATTAGAAATAAATGTGGCTTTTATATTGCAATTCCAAACATTTTATTCTAGTTTATAATTCTCCATAGCATTAATTCTGAAGCATTTTTGACTTAATACTCTGAGAGTCTTAAACCCTACTTAAGAAAAATATTTATTGAAATGTAAGAGAATGTTTAGGAAAAAAACAATGTTTTGCAATAATGGGGTGATTTTTAAGATGCTTATTTTTATAACTGTGGAAAGTTGAAAACATACAAAAACATTGAGAAAAAACAGAAAATATTGAAAATTATTCATGTAATCTCTTGTGATATTCTCTATGAAAATCATATCTGCCCATGCGTTGCACACACATACACATATGTGTATATATCAGTCTTTTTAAAAGGTTGTCAAATTTTTTTGCATGTTTTCTCATTTTTTCCATTTAGAAGTTTTCAAGAATATTTCTCTTAATATTAAACATTCTTTGAAAAGAGTATTTAAGTCATTATATTGTATCATATCATGTCTCTTTACTCAAATTTATATAAGCACTCTCTCTGTTTTTATGACTTCTAAAATATTATTTTTAATATTATAGTAGTAAACAACATTGTATTAAATCCTTAGGATTCACACCAAGCCATAGAATTACTTTGATAAAGGATTTGGAATTTGTAAGATCCTTCATTCATATTGGTTTATTTCCCAGAATAAAAAATAAATTTAAGTCCCACCAAAAGATTATAAAGTGTGTATTTTCTCGAATCTTTGCCAAAATAGCTATTATTTACAACACTTCAAATTTGTTGGGAAAAAACTATTTCAATTAATCGGTTGACTACATTTTACTTTACACTTCTTTTGTGTTTTATTAGACATGCCTACTTCTATTTTGTTTCTTTTTCTCCCTGTGCCCTTTAATATTTAAACATTTTAAAAAGCCAAAGTCCTATAAATGCCTTAGTTCAACAAGATAATATTTATTAAATGCAAAAATCAACAGTGTAGTAGCAAACAACTTTTGAAGCCCCTTCAAATAATTATATATTGGTCCTATGAAGGTAGCAAAGCAGAGAAAATGCTCTAAGCAGCAATTTATAGATTATGAGCACATTTATGCTATAACCCAAAGAGGTAAAAATATTGATCTGTTACTCAGTACTTCTCAAATTATGTCCCCATACTATCAGCCTCAGAATCCATCAGAGCTCATGCCCCAAATCCAAAATCTAGGGACTCTTCCAAGACTGTGAGTCAGGAAGCTATAAGCACAGAGCTCAGACATGCCCATTTTGTAAAATCTTTCAGAGAATTGAATGCATTCTAAAATTTAAAAACCATTTTAATAGTGTTTGACATGGGTTATTAATAAATAACTAATGGTAATGATAACTGGGACTTTTGCATTAATTTAAATAGATTCAAAATATTAAACTACAATCAAATATGTGCTATGATTTCCATTTGAATGCATTTGTAGAAAGAAGCTTTTGTCAGAAATACAACTCAAACAATTACACAATGGGAAATGATGTGATTAAAGGAACACTAATTGTGCAATCAAATAAGCACCCATGAAATGTGGCCATATCAATATGTATAAAAGCTTATTTATTTAGAATTATCTTGGTATAATTATTCTATATTTTTCTAGGTGAAATTACATGCTGAGTTTGGCAATGACAAATTTCTTTTGATATCAAAGAAAAACATTAGAAAACTAAAAGCAGAAGCATTTAGGAAAAGACATAGCAAAATAGGAAAATACATATTTTGGATTTTTTTTTCCAACTTGAAATTTCATGTGAACAAAGACATCAGTACTTTCATCTGTATTTTTAGAGGCCCTTAGAGAATTTCTAAGGACAGCGGTGGTAACCATGATTATGTGCCCTAGCTGATTCTCCTAGTAACAAATAAAATGCAAAAGTAAAATGATTATGATCAGGTTACCTTTTTTATTATAGAGCCAGTTGCTCCTGAAAACTATAAGAAAATTTTGCTAATCACTTTGCATAAACAGAGGTTTATACAAAACTATATCGTGACTCATGTTTTTCAAAAGCAGTTTACTATTTTGGTCACTTACAAACTGTATTAATAATCAAAATGGCATATTGAAATTATCTAAGATCACTTTTCTGATAACAGAGTGAATGAAAAAGATAAAGAGTTAAAGTACTAAAATGGTCATTTTAGAGTTAATGAACATTTCAGTGTAGTTGCAAATTATATTTTGAATCTCTTTTATTCTCATTGCTTTAAACAACAAGCTGCTACTGCATCAGGATCAGAAGTATTTTAGTAAGGGGTTCTGAGGCTTTTTAGTCCTTTCTAACGTTAGCATTTTTGCATTATATTCAAGATCAAAGTTTAAAAAATTTTTATTGTATCACCCTACCCCAAGTTATAAAATCTCCAGTAATTACCACAGATGCTTTTTCATTTAAAGTTTCATGGGCACATGTTTTGCAATTCCTACACTTGTCTGGATTGCTTCATGTAGAAAAAATAAAAATAATAACATAAATATTATACTCTTGCCCTATAAGTAGAAAACAGGAAAATTAATGAAATGCTGAAAAACTATTTTAAACTTTAATATGTCCATGTAATTGGAAAACAGTTTTATCTAAAACAACTTTTTACCAGTAAAATAAATATTTTAATGATTTCTTAAACTTGTTCTTATCCACTTATCCCTCATGTACTAACATGACTGTAGAATCCCCTATGATAAACATACTAACTGTCAGATGCATTTTAAGCGCATGTTTGAGCTCACCAAGGAAGGAATTTGCTAGCCCTGCCCAACTATAATCATACCCTTTACCACAATTTCAGGAAGACAAATTTTTTGTAGTGACTGTTAAGAATGAGAATATCCTAAGTTGTTATACTTATTTTTTTCTGCACCATCATCTCTACTTGTGGCTTCTGAATTAGTCCCATGCTGCTGTTACTTTGTTCTACAGCAATAGTAGTTTATCCCTCTAAACCACACATCTCATTCCATTGTTGCCTCTGTCCTGATGTGAAGGGTTTTTTTGTCTCTTTTCTTATCTGCACCACAAGACCTTTTTAGTTAAATATGTCTCTCCCCCTTTCTCTGTCTTATGGCTCTGTCTCTACCTCTCTTCCTGCCCCGTCGTCCTCAATTAAACACCCAAGATAAGTTATAGCACCAATTGTTTGCTTACTCAACAAATATTCATTGACAGCTTACCACAGTTCTAGATGGTGGAAATACATCTGTAGAAAAATAGACAATAACCTATACCTTCATGGAGTTTATATGCTAAAAGCAGAGGCAAACAAAAACATTAAGGAAAATATGTGCTATGGAGATATATTCTAAGAAGGAAAGGGAGAAAGGGATTTTGGAGAGGGGGGGTTCAGTTGTAACTGAAAGGGAAGGCCTCTTTCATAGGGTGACCTGTGTTTAATATAAATACAAGGCTTGCAGCATCCAGAGAGCACCATTCACACTGTAATCTATGTGACTCCTGAGTCATATAGGCCACAGCTAGGCAGCTATTAGAAGTGCTCTGGTGAAGGAGTTAAGGGAAAAAACCATGCACATATCTGGAGAAGAAAATTCTAGGCAAAGGACACAAATGTCTTATTCAAGACAGAAGCTCATTTATATTTTATTTTAATTGAATTGAATTTTTATTTTATATCTTATTATTTTATTATTTTATTTTTTATTATTATTATTTTTAATTTATCTTTATTGTTGAAAGTATTACAGGTGTCCCCTTTTTCCCCCCATTGACCCCCCTCCACCTCTCTCCCACCTCCTCCCCGGGCCTTCACCCCATTATTGTCTGTGTCCATGGGTTATGCATATATGCATATGACTTCTTTGGTTAATCTCTTCCCACCCCTCATCCCCCTTCCCTCTTCCCTCTGAGATATGACAGTCTGTTGCATGGCTTAATGTCTCTGGGTCTATTTTGTTTGTCAGTTTCTTTTGTTTATTAGCTTCTTCTTAAGACCCTTCAAATTTTCCTGTAGTGCTGGTCTGGTGGTGATGAACTCCTTTAGCTTTTCCTTGTCTGAGAAGCTCTTTATCTGACCTTCAATTCTAAATGATAGCTTTGCTGGGTAGAGAAATCTTGGTTGTAGTTCCATGTTTTTCATCTCTTTGAATATTTCTTGCCACTCTCTTCTGGCCTGCAAAATTTCTGTTGAGAAATCAGCTGGAAGTCATATGGGTGCTCCCTTGTAGGTAACTAATTGCTTTTCTCTTGCTGCTTTTAAGATTCTCTCTTTGTCTTTAACCTTTGGCATTTTAACTATGATGTGTCTTGCTGTGAGCCTCTTTGGGTCCCTCTTGTTTAGAACTCTATGTGCTTCCTGAACTTGTAAGTTGATTTCTTTCCCCAGGTAGGGGAAGTTTTCTGTCATTATTTTTTCAAATATGTTTTCAATTCTTTGGTCTCTTTCTTCCCCTTCTGGCACCCCAATAATACAAATGTTGGGCCTCTTGAAGTTGTCCCAGAGGCTCCTTATACTATCTTCCAATTTCTGGATTCTTTTTTCTTTTTGCTCTTCTGGTTGGGTGTTTTTTGCTTCCTCATGTTCCAAATTGCTGATTTGATTCTCAGCGTCCTCTACTCTACTGTTGATCCCCTGTAAATTATTATTCCTTTCAGTTAGTGTAGCCTTCATTTCTGACTGGTTCTTTATGTCATTGATGATCTCACTCCTTTCCTTAATAGTCTTATTAAGATCCTTATAACCACTGTTTTGAATTCTGTATCTAGTAGCTTGCTTGGCTCCATTTCATTTAGTTTTTTATCTGGAGATTTCTTCTGTCTTTTCATTTGTGACATGTTTCTGTGCCTCCACATTTTGGCTGCTTCCTGGTGTTTGTTTCTGTGTATTAGGTAAAGCTGCTATGTCTCCTGGAATTTGTAGAGTGGCTTTGTGTAGTAGGTGTCCTGTAGGGCCCAGTGGGTCAGCCTTCCCGGTCACCTGAGTTGGGCCTTCTAGTTGCTCCCGTGTGTGTGCTGTGTGCTCTGTCCTGTTGTAGTTGAACCTTGGTTGTTATTGGTGTCACTGGGAGGAAATGACCCCCATGCCAATCAGCTGTGAGGAGCAGCTGCAACTACAGCCAAAGAACTGCTGTGCTAGAGACTCCCTTATGGAGCAGGATTTGGAGCTTTGGTGTTCACCAAGTGCACCCCTTGAGTGTGTAACTCGTATATGTAGCAGGGTTATAATCCAGTGTGGTCAAAGCTGACCACTGGGTACACTGTCTCTGGAGCCTCCCAGGGGGTGCAAAGTCAGCCTTCTGCCTGTGCCCTGCCCAGGGCCACCCAGCATGAGCTACATAGCAAACCGTAGATGGCTGCTACTTGTGCTGGGCTTAGAGGTGTCCAGGAGTGGCCAAGCTCTGAACCAATGCAGGCTGCTGCTGGTGCTGTGCCTGGGGCCCCTAATCAAGAGGTTTGGGGCACGCTGAGGCCAGCTGTTGTTTTTTTTGAGAGATTTTAAGAAACTCCTAAGCCTGAAGCTAGAGAAGCCACTTGTATAGAAAAGCCCTGGAAATGGCTTGGATGAGCTTGCAAGTAGGGAGGGGCAGGATCTCCAGGAATCACCATGGCAAGGGAAAGGTGTGAGTCAGGTTGCTGGAGATTCAGAGAAGGCACCTGCCTGCAGGGTCTGTTTAGGGGAGGAGTAATGGCCTCTGCCAGCTCTTTTGCCTGGGAGAAAGCCACCCCTCCACCTCTTGCCACAATCTTAGGAAGGTTAGTTCCTCCCCGAGTGTCCCAGGTTCCTTTCAAGCCACTGCCCAGGGCTGGGGCTCAGAGGGAGCGTGTCTGAGTGAGTCCATGTGCGGGCCCTTTAAGAGAAAAGCCTGGGGCTCCCGCAGCCTCCGCGTCCCTCAGCCACAATCCCCACTGGTTTTTAGAGCCCAAAGTTATGGGGACGTCTCTTCCTAGGACTGGAACCTGGGCTGGGGGCCTGCTGTGGGGCTGGGACCCCTCGCTCCTCCGGGAAACCTCCACTGCTGAGATTCCCTCCCGGGTTTAAACTGGGGCACCAGGGGTGGGCCTGCAGCCACGTCTCCAGGATTCAGCCCAGATTCTGCGCCTTGTTTCTGCCCCTCCTCCGGGTCTCGGTGCTGCTTCAGTCCCCTGGTTGTGGGGTTTCTGTTCAGCCAGATTTCAGGAGGCTCTGAGTGATGGTGATCCTGTGTTTTAGTTGTGATTTTGATGTGGTCGTGGAGGCAGTGGGTACTGTGGTTACCTACACTGCCATCTTGTCTCCTTCCCAGAAGCATGTTTAGATATTTGTGTATAATCAAAGAGGCTAGTGTGTCTGAAAGGTGTTCAGTAAATACTTGGACACAATTTTAATATCATCCCCAATCAATTATATTGATGATGTATGGATCCTAATTGACATTTCTAACATCCTAAAACACTAAAAAGTAATTATTCTCAGTTTATTTTTTTCTGTATTACATAGATCAAATTTTGTTCCAGTTGAACATTTACTATCACTAACATGGCTATTTTTGGTGGTCAAATATAGCTAGATAAAATAAATACTGATGGCAAAAAAATACCATGTATTGACTGACATTTATATATTATTATTCCTTTGGTATTTGAGAAAAAACCTGCGGATTGCTAATTTTCGTCTTGTGATCTGTGCAGTGAAGTTGCATAACAGATAATGAATTGGTCTAGGCGCGCTGAAATATAAAAGAGCATTCCATTTGCAGATATGAGTGGTTTTGATTTTCTTTCTAGATATTTACATTCTCAAGCATTTTATTAAAAATATCTCTACATTCTGTGAAAAGATGCCCACACTCAGAAGAAATTCAAAAGCATCTGCGCAGTGACTGAAAAATAAATATTGCTGTGGTTTCTTTTGAGTTGGTGCCCTGTTTCTTCCCATCTGGGACTTTTAGCTCAATCAAAACAAAAGGGATGTTTTGGAGAGAGAATAAAAGAAGTCCTCAGAGCTTTTTCAGATACACTGTCTGCTTTAACCCTTTTCAAATTCAAGTTTTAGCTCCCTCTTCCCCAAACTCCAGAAATGTTCTAGGGGAATTGTAATTCTTTGTTCCAGTCCCAGAATGTTCTGTTTTTCCGAAAGAGTGCTTTAAATGTCAACAACACAAACTAAGCCACCAGCTTTAAAGCAAAAATAACAGCCGGTCCTCTCTAGCCTACACTTTGGGATATTAAATTCTAAGTGTATTGTGAGCAACTCATTTCAACAACCAATTACTGCTTCAAAGACACAATGAAGACTAAGTAAGAAAGCATCATCCACCTCACATTTCTGAAGTATATGTGCTCTGTGTGAGCCAAGCCCCATGAAGCGTTGAACCAAACAACCACAGCAGGGTCCTATCCTCTTGGTTACTCAGCATTAATTTCTTAATGCCTGGTTGGGCTTGCTGATGAGTGACCTCTATCTCTCAGGTATTCTGCAACATTGATTTTCAGCCTTAGAGTGAATTATTTGTTCATTTTCTCTTTGCATGGTTTAACACAGTTGGATGATATGGGGAGGGAAAGAAAGCTCCAATAGATGGGCCTTATTTGAGGTTTCCATTTAGCAATACTGATGTGGATGCACATGTCTATTAAAAGACTGCTAAGATTTCTTTCAGCTACAAATATCACTGTAATGCAATATTTTCAGTGGGTATAAGAGGTCCCTCCAACCTTTTTTTTTTTTTTAATTTAGTAGCAGGAGTATTTTATTCAGGTATTTTTTCAAAATATTTTCTAAGCCAATGTCTCTTTTGTATGTTGGCTACCTTATAATATAATACAATCACTTTGAGCAAATTTTTTTTCTTTTTAAGTCCTTTTGTATTCTTCTTACTTAATATAACACTGAATAAACGTTCTAAATTTTTGTTACTACATCTAGATAGCATTAGGCATCAATAAGTATTTTAATATTTGAAAAATGTAGTCTGATATAAAATTATTTAGAAATGAGGGAAGTACACATGAAACAGAATGTCTTTTTCTGAGTCATAACTCATTTTATTATGAATGCTCATGTTTTTATCATGTCATTTTATCTTCATGAACATTACAAATTTTACCATTAAAAAATAATCTGGCCCGGCCAGGCATGGCTCAGTGGTTGAGCATTGACCTAGGATCGAGGAGATCACAGTTCGATTCCCAGTCAAGGTTCATGCCAGGGCTGTGGGCTCGATCCCCAGCAAGGGATGTGCTGGAGGCAGCCAATCAATGACTCTCTCATCACTGATGTTTCTATCTTTCTCTCCCTCTCCCTTCCTCTCTCTGAAATCAATAAAAGATATATTAAAAAAAATAAAACAAATAATCTATAATCCTGTCTGGTGCAGCTCAGTTCGTTGGGTATCATTCTGTGCAGCTTTCAATTGCCTGTTTGATTCCTGGTCAGGACACATGACCAGGTTCCAGGCTTGACCCTGGTAGGGGTTGTGCAGGAGGCAACTAATCAATGTTTCCCTCTCTCTGTCTTCTTCTCACTCCCTCTCTCTTTAAAAATCAATTGTTAAAAATTGTAAAAAGAATGAAGTAATTTGTTACACACTTTAAAAATTATCTGTGATCAATATTGTATTTAATTAAAAATTATTGCCCATATTAACATATAGAAACATTGCAAAATATATCTAGAAAAATTCTTTTTAAAGAGATTTATTTTAAATATCTTAATTACTTATTTTGGAAAGAAACACTTTACTGAAAGATGCAATGAATTTTTATATCAGTACACAATTAGTAATTTTTCCAAGGTCTCTTTAAATATAATGCTACTTTCAAATATGTCAAATAAGTAATCAAATATGAACATATATTTCTGAGCACCAAGAATGGTATAAGAACAAGTGCATACTTTATATTCAGAGAATACAGATTCTACAGGTTCCGATAAAAAGAAATTCTTGTTAAAAAATGTAAATTATCTTAATGGTTTCAGATATGTGTCCCCATATCAGAATATTTCTCACAAATGTACTAATATGGCTTTCTAAAGTCAGTGTCAAAATATTTTTAGACGAAATTTCAAAAATTTTTTGACATACCAATTCAACAAATTCATATGTCATCATGAAGAACTAGAAATTTAATATAATTGAGTATTATGTTGAATATATTAGATTCACCACATAGTCAACTGGTCAACTAATTCTTTTGAATTTCATAAAGTATAGTGGTAACCAAAAGATAGAAGAAAGACTTTGTCTTCTACTGAACATTGTTAACTTCATTCTGGATCTTAAAGGAGAGGAAAATATCATTGTGACTTGATTAATTATTAAGCTACCAGAAAGGCCAACCAATAAATCATATTAAGACTTCAAAGACCTCAGCATATTTGATTATTTCTTTTACTAATTTTGCATAATTTTTATATAATTTGAATATATGTTATGAAAAAAATATTAATGGGTATAAATTTCAAATAGCTTATTGACATATTTAGGCAGTTTTATTTGCTTCCAAAAAATGTTGGATCACCCCCCAGTTTTTCTCATAATTATTAAAACATTGACAATAACAACAGCAACAACAGCAAAACACTAAAATTAGAAGCTCTTTTGTGCTTCTCTATCTGTGAAGGACATGAGTGCATGGATGTAGACAGGAAGAGAAGGAAGCTCATAAACAAATCTATCATAGCACAGTATTGTAATTATAGATTTATTAAAATGAATTTTGTTTTTAATGGTCAGTCAATGTGCCAAAGACTATTTCTAATTATCCTGTAAATTTTTTGCAACTGTGACTAATGCTACTGTAATACATCTTTGTCAATCAACGCACACCATTCCTGAATACTGCTTATTTATGTCTTTGTCAGTGTTCATGTAATTATTTTTTACCTACCCTACATAAATAGCTATTGCTTTTTTACTGAAAAATCATAGAGAATTAGAATCCGAGTTTTATAACCTTTGAAATAAAGCTGTGCTTTGTTTAGTTTACTCTTGTTTTTAGCATTAGCAGCATAATTAAACACCAATTATGCATATAACTAAAACCCAAAAATATAGTTAAAAGATCAATTAAAATGAAAAATATTTGAACATTGTTAAGTCAGTGTGTGAGGCAACTGAACAACCCAAAGCTCTGAAATTTATCATCCACTACAAGACCTGGCAATGGCGTTTTGGGAGAGAGAGAAAGGCATTATTTTAGATTAGCTCTCTAAGGTCCCTTGCAAACCTGAAATTCAAGGGAAAGAAAAGCAAATTTCAGTATTAATAAATAAACAAAATCTTCCTGTAGGCACTTCTACTTTCAAAAAGGGAATAAGAGAATAGCTTTGTACCAAGCAAAATAAATCTATAAAGTGTTCTCTTATGCTTGTAAAGAATGATGGGAAATGAAGCCACATTCTTCAAATTTGCTATTTGCTAAAAGAAGGGCATTTATTTCAAAGTTTCTGCCATTTCTCATATTACTAATAGTCCTTATGGCTATGAGTCAATAGGTAAAGTTTAATTCAGCTCCTTAATAATGTTGGGATTTATAAAGAAAGTTCCAAAACTATGTTTCGCATAGAGGAAAGAGGGACCAGAATAAATTAGTAAAACTGTAAGAAACTTTCTACTCTGGAAATAGCCCTGTGAAACAGAATGAGAGAACAATGAAAAGAAACTTTAAGTCACACATACCCTATGTTCCGAATGACTGGGAGACTTTTAAGAACAAAAATATCTATTATTCAATTTTACTTCCCATTGATCCCTGTAACCCTGTACCCCTCCCTCATGACCTTCACCCCACTATTGTCTATGTCCATGGGCTATGCATATAAATTCTTATGTTAATTTCTCCCAACCAACCACCCCCACCTTCCCTCTGAGATTCATCAGTCTGTCAATCTGTTCCATGCTTCTATGTCTCTGGATCTATTTTGTTCATTGGTTTATTTTGTTCATTAGATTCCACGTATGAGTAGGATCATGTGACACCTGTCTTTCTCTGACTGACTTATTTTGCTTAGCATAATATTCCCCAGGTCCCACCATGCTGTCTTAAAGGATAAGGGGAGCTTCATTTTTACAACTGCATAGTATTCCATTGTGTAAATGTCCAACAAGATGCTTGATATGATTTCAAACTTCTTGAATTTGTGGAGACTTGTTTTGTGTCCTAATACGTGGTCTTTCTTTGAGAATGTCCCTTGTGAACTTGAGGAGAAGGCCTATTCTGCAGCTTTGGAGTGGAATGTTCTGTAAATGTCAAGTAAATCCATCTGATCTAGTGTGTCATTTAGAGTCACTATTTCCTTGTTGATTTTTTGTCTGGAAGAGCTATCCTGTAAAGTCAATGGGGTGTTACAGTCCCCTACTATGACTGCATTGCTGTAGATCTCTCCTTTAAAGTCCTTCAGAGGTTGTTTTTTTGATTTGTTTTGTTTTTCCCCAGCCTTTGTGAGTTTTTTTTCCCAAGGGGGTCTCTTGTAGACAGCATATGTTTCAGTCTTGTTTCCTTATCCATTCAGCTACACTACGTATTTTGATTAGGACATTTAATCCATTTATATTTAAGATTATTATTGATAGGGACTTATCTATTGCCATTTTATTTCTTTATGCCTGCGTTTCTCATTCTCTCTATTATAGCAGTCCCTTTAACATTTTCTGCAGTGCTGGTTTGGTGGTGATAAATTCCTTTAGCCTTTTTTTGTCTGTAAAGTTATTTATTTCACCATCTATTTTGAATGATAACCTTGCTGGATAGAGTAGTCTTGGTTTCAGATCATTATTTGTATTACCTTGAACACTTCATGCCATTCCCTTCTGGCCTGTAGAGTTTCTGAGGAGAAATCAGCTGACATCCTTATGGGAGCTCCTTTGTAGGTAACAGATTACTCTTCTCTTGCTGCCTTTAAGATTTTCTCTTTGTCTTGAATTTTTGGCATTTTAATTATGAAATGTCTGGACATGGGCATCTTTGGGTTCTTCTTGCTTGAGACTCTTTGTGCTTCCTGGACTTGTGTGGCTTTTTCCTTGACCAGGTTAGGGAAGTTTTCTGTCATTATTTCTTCAAACAGGTTCTCTAACCCTTGTTTACTTTTGACTTCTTTTGGCTTTCCTATGGTCCCACAGCTCCCTTAAACTGTCCTCCTGATTTTTAATTGTTTTTTCTTTGGTTCTCTGATTGAGTGATTTTTTTCTACCCTGTCTTGTAATTCACTAATCCAATCCTCAGCTTCCCCTAATATGCTGTTCATTCCTTCCAATATTTTTTTATTTCTATTATGTCATTCTTAATTTCCTTCATAGTTTGTATATCTTTTTTCATGCTGTCAAGCATCTTTATGATCAGTATTCTGAACTCTATATCTGATAGATTGCTTATCTCCATTTTATTTAGCTCTTCTTCTGGAGAATTCTTTTGTACTTTCATTTGAGGCTTGTTTTTTTGTCTCCCCATTTTGGCTGCCTATTTGGATATGTTTTTATGTGTTAGGTAAATCTGTTAGGACTCCCAGTCTTTCGGATGGTCTCTGGTGCAGGCTAATGACAGACCCTGTTTGTGGCTGGCCTGTTTGAAGCTTTCCACACTCCACAGCTTCTGGTTCCCTCTGCTGAGGCTAGGTGTGTTTGGACAGGACCAGGATGTGCACCAAGTTCTGCTTTTCTAAGTCCTGGTTCTAGAAGCAAATAAGGCAAATACTCAAAACACCCAGAGGCTCTTATTCAGTCTCTTAATGAGCCTCAAGCTGTAGAATCTCCCTATGATGGGGTGACTGAATGCTATCAGTCTCTTAAGGAGCCTCAGACTGTAGAAACTTCACAGGGTGGGCCAGAGGTTTTCCAGTAGGGTGGGGCAATTGCTTCCCACCCCCTCACCTCCCAGCAAAAGCTGCTTGGAAAGTAAATGTCTGCTTGAGAAAGATGTCTTCTGCCCTGTAGGAGAATGACAGCATCAAGGTCCATACTGGTGCCCTCTGGGATCTATACCCCCAGCCAGCCACCCTGGATTCTCCTCACAATGCTCTAGTCCACTCTCCCTTCTCTCCACCAGAACCCAAGGTGAGTGGCTGCACATGAAACTTTGTGCATTGGCCCTTTAAGGAGTGCCTGTATTTCCAGCCATTTCTCTCTGGCAGACAAAAAGCCTGCTGCTTTTCCCTGCCAGATGTTATGTGGGCACCTTTCTCAGTTCTGGTGCTCTGGGCTGGGAAGCCCAGCTTGGGGGTTTAGGCTCCAGAGTTCTCAGTGGGAACCCCCAACACCTGAGATATCCCTCCAGACCTCCAGCTGCTGCCTGTGGGAGTCCAGCCAGCCTTCTCATGCCTCTGCACTTCCTATCAGTCTCCACTTTTTGTCCTTGGTTATAAGGGTGCTTTCCAGCTTGTCTTCAGTTGCAGTTGATTATTTAAGGTGTTTTTCTCTCTATATATTTTAGTTGTAATTCCAGTTTGGACCTGGGTGAGTGTCAGTGTAGCTACCACTCAATCTGCTGGCATCTTAGATCTTTTAAATATGTCTTTATTGATTTCAGAGAGAGAGAGAGAGAGAGAAACATCAATGATGAGAGAGTCATTGATTGGTTGCCTTCTGCACGCCCACTACTGGGGACCGAGTCTGCAATTCAGGCATGTACCCTAACTGGGAATTGAACAGTGATCTCTTGAATCATAAGTTGATGCTCAACCACTGAACCACACTGGCTGTGCTTCTTCTTTTTCTAATGAACTGTTTGTGATGATATAACCCTTATGTCAGCAAAGCCTATCACAAAGAAAAGCACTAGAAGTTCGTTCAGAGGGACTGGATCCAGGGTGGTTTCCAGCGGAGCAATATAATGACAAAAAGCATTGGCACTTCTGGAAGTGAGTTACCATAACTATGGAATATTCATTAGAAGAAGAAAATTAAAAAGTTGCTGTAAGAAATCAAAATTTCTTGAATATCCTTAAAGATATTGAAATAAATATGGGTTTTCATTTTTTTAAAAAAAGTTATTTTGTAACAATTGCACAAACTACAGATATGTATTGTGTTATAATTTTAAATCTGCCTTGAGCACAAAAAGACATTTTTAATTTCTATCCTGAATAACTAAGGTAGCGATTCACCAAGAAGCTGTAGATTTTTAAATTTAGGGGTATTGTTGTTTGCTAATTACATATTCTTTCAGTTGCAACATTCTGTGGTAATGTTGTAGAGTGGTTGCAAAAGAGATCAGTCCTGGAGAACATTTATAGTTAAGAGCATTGTAACTAGTAATGATTTTAAATGTGTAAGAGTTGTCCATGAGATCTGATTCTATGACTTACCTGGCCACTCTCTCTATCACAATCCTGACTCCTTCCTTTTCTTAAATCACAAGAACACGCACACTATCACTTCTTCAAATATGCCAATGACCAAAGCAAATCACAGGGTCAATCCAGATAACAGTGCTGTGGGAAATAATCTATGTGGTGCAATGGGGTCGTTGTTGAGCAATAGCCTAGTCTACCTTCCAGTAGAATGTGGGTTTGGGATTCCCTTTTGCACAATGGGTGGCTTATAGATTTTATTAGCATGTTTTATTTTATGTCTCCTTGATGATTGATATTTCATGAAACACTCATATCATTAGCTTATTTATTCCCAAGATCAATTCAGGCAAGTTAGAGATATTTATTTACTTTTAGGAGAAAAATTTCACCTAATTATTGTATTGAATTTGTGTTGTTGCCTATGGTAACAATACAAACTATTTCTGACTAATTGTAAATTTTAATGTTAGCATATTTAGTATCTATCTCTTTAAATGATTAATATAACTTTGTTTCCCTTATTCCTAAAGGAAATATCTTGTACATATTTTTAAGAAAATTTTCACCCATAAGCTAATACCTACATTCATTTTCCTGATCACAGTTCAAATAATTACAAATAGAGCTTTGAAAAATATCTTGTTCAAACAAAGTTATATCAATTTTATTTATACCATGAAACCATGTTATTATAAGAATGAATACATATAAACATGCTCCTGGATATCAGAGGTTACCATAGTCAGTAAATCACAGACCTAAATTTTCTTCTTCCAAAACTAACTTTTTAACCTTATGTGAGGCAACATTTTCAACAGTGAGTTGTTTTCATATGTATAATTGTGGTAAAAACAATTATTTTAAATGATTTTATGTGATTATTGTGAAGGAAGAAAAAAACAAAAAAAGATGTAAAGTTAGCACAGTGTCTGACAAATAATGTTCATGGCTTTCAAGGCCATGGTTATTATAATTATAACAATTAATACTTATCTATCTCTGCTTTCTTGTTAAGTACTCTACTAAGCAACTTATTCAGTGTATTTCACTTATTCATCTCTCTATCCCTACCTCCCCCAACCCATAAAAAAAAAAGAAAAAGAAAAAAAAAATGTTTAGGTAGGCAATAATTTTAGCCCCATATTACAAATAAAGAAACAGGCACAACATATTTAATTGGCCAAGTTTACATAGCTGTTTAATGGAGGAAACGGCTTCCCTGGCAGCCCTCCTTAAAATTTCTCCAGGGCAGGGTGTGTGCATATTTAGCTCAGGAACACCCACTAGTGCCCTTGCATATATCAATAATTAGCCAAAGAGCAATTATTCATTTGGCCTACAAGCAGAAGTCTTCTCAATATATCCTACCAGGCAGCCACTAACAATTAATCCATTTGTTTTCAATTGGAAATATGTTTATCATCTGGCTCTAAAAGAATAAAATTCTGTTAATAAACACCATTGTATAACTAGTAACCGGCCCGTTCGTTCCAGCTCAGTTCAATTTGGACTCTGCATCTGGTTGAGTTCCAGGTGGGATTTTATAATCAAACTGCATTTGGAGTGGGAAAAGAAAGAATTTATTTGGTCATGAATAAGAGCAACAGGATCAGTCCTCCTCATATTTTAAAATAATGCTTTCTATTTATTGATTTTAGGTGGAGTTGATGTTCTCCATCATCACTTTGGATTAGGAAGGTTTATGGTGGGGAAAATAAAAAGATTAAGTAGTTTTAAAAAAGATAGATTGCATATGGAATTATTCTGTGCTAGTTAAAAGGACTAGGAAAAAAACTGTCAATAATGCCTATTCCAAGAAAATGAGATTTTTTTTTAATACAATTAGAAGACCAAACTGAAGTGAGGCCATCAACAACTGTCCTTGCTACAAAATTAGAGTCTAGAAGTGTTACAGATGTAGTAACAAAGATGCCAGGGATACCAATAAACACAACACTGATGTCTTTGTTTTCTTTATTTAATTTCATTCTCTAGAAATAGAATGGTGCACTTATGTAAACATGCAGTGGCATAAGGGGGAAAAATGGTGATGGAAAGAGACTTGACTTGGGGTGGTAAACACGCAACATACTGATGATGTGTTGTAGAATTATACACCTGAAACCCATATAATTTTATTAACCAATGTCTCCCCAATAAATACAATAAAAAAAGAAGTTGGTATTTGGATTATAAGGATAAGTATGTGAAGAGACTGGTACTCAGCTATTTCATTAACATTACAATGTGTGATCTGCTGTCTTAATTATAGCAGTGAATGAATGTTAATCTTAAAAAAAATAATATCCCAATTTATGGTCCTAATGATCCTAAGAAAGATTTCTGGCACCTATGTACCCCTTTTGTACCTATGAAAGCAATAAAAGAGTTTCCTAATTAAGAGCAAAGGTATATAATCCTTTGAATACACATAGAATACATAGTTAAGCACAAGGGTGTAGACTGGCGCCTTTGGCACCCTGTACCACATACCCTGGGCTTATCTCTGTTTTAAGCTCTTCCTACTGTAGACAGTGTCCTTTGAACTCAGACTCATCACTAGTTGATGGAATCCCACTTCTAGCACCATCGTAGTTGCGGGTCTTTCGACCTTCTCATCAGAGACTTCTGGGATCGTATGGGAGCCCACTTGATCCATGGACAAATGAATCTCAGAAATGCGTGTAGTTACAGCCCACTGGTGAACAATTCTGAGTGGCAGGTATGATTTTCCAATGGTCCCAAAGGAAATGAGTCCATGTCACCTACTGTGGCAACTTTGACAGCTGCAGCCTTGTGTGCAGTTTGGATCCTTCTGTTTTCATTCTTCTATTACTACTTCTTGAGATCACTTTTCAAATACGCTACATACACCTCAGTTAGGGGGTGTTTCAGAAGAGTGCAGACTAAATCAGAGGATTGTACATTCACTTGGGTGCACTCATTTGGGTGACGACTTTCTTTTCAGCCTAAAAATAAAATGCAAACTTTTATACTTTCTAAGCATTTATTTTGCTTTCCAGTTTGTATTTCAAATACTTGGACAAGTGACTGTGAATTATTTTTTTTCTGTTAAATAGCTTTATGTTAATATATTACATAATGAAAAAGGAAAATATTGAGATAAATTTTATATTTATATAAGCTTTTATTCATATAAATATGAATATTTATATTTTCATTTCTTTACCTGTTGCCATTTCTCTATATGCTTGTGTGTTCTATTGAAGCATAAGTGGCTGCATGGACTTTATCTGTACCTCTTTCTCTTTCCCTAAAACACAGAAGAATTTCATACATCTTTATGATATTCTAAATGCTTTATTTAGATAAACAACATTATAACCTTTCAAAGAAAAAATGTACTTCCAAAGTTTGGTTTTTGTACATCTTCGATGGAAATTGTGATCTTTTGATCAATCACTTCCATTGATCATGTACAGAGATCACAAACGTGTGCAGAACACAGAATTAGAGCATTATTCTATACCAATGGTTGGCAAACTATGGTCTGTGGACCAAATCTAACCCACCACTGTTTTGAGGAAAAGTCTTATTGGAACTCAACCACCCCATTTTTTAATATATCATCTATGGCTGCTTTTACTCTGTAAATGCAGAGTTGAGTAGCTGCAATAAAATTTGTGTGGCGTGAAAACCAAAAATATTTACTAACCACGCTTTTAAAGAAACAGTTCGCTGACTTCTGTCCTATACTATAACTTGGAAATCTCTTCTGAACTTTATTTTGTTTCTGCCTGTCAATTCTTTTCCTTCCTATCAATTTTTACTTTGTATCAGACAAACCTGTGGATTTCTATCTTACTGTTCAATTGCCACACATAAGAACACTTACCATTAATACCGTCTTCCTAGGAAGGGAACCTCTGAAACATTTATGACACACAAGACATTTCAAGATGAAAGTGAACTGTGGCTGTTTAACTCTCCTTGCGAGTTTCCCTGTCTTTGGACAGCAGCCCCGTGAATGCTCTGATGAGCTCTCACCAGGGAACTTGCTTTGCAGTATACTTAAGCTGACACAGTATTCACGCTACATATTCAGGATACAGCACAGCATAGAAGCCAAGTACATGCTCTTTCCAGATGGCTCCCAGATGATGACCGAATTCAGTATGGTTACTACGGTGGGCCTCCTCTATCAGGTAATCTTTGCTCTGGGCTTCTCATAGAATCGGATGCACGTTTCTCAGAATTTGACTGCAATCTGAGCCTGTCTTTTCACAGGCGCCAGACCTGCTTTGTTTTCTGAAAGTTCTCTCTGCCTAACTCTGCTTCCGTTCCCCTTTGTTAATAAAGCCTTTTCTCCCAGCAAACATCTTTTATGTCCGATTCTGTCTTGGCATCTACTTTTGGAGGACCCAAACCTACATACCTGCCCTGTTGTTGTTTCCATTTCCTATATGTTATCACTCCGCTCAAAACAAACATGTAAAAACAAAAGGAGATTTATAAATGATATGAAAATAAAGCATCCCCGGAGAGTGTGTTTCTGAAAATTATCTATCAGACTGTAGTTGGAAAATCTGTTGGTAGATAATTTCTATTAGTCTCTTGTGTTTCTATCCATTTCATAAGCATTGCCATTACTCTGCTACAGCTTTCTGAGCTACATTTTCAAGGCTGAAAATCAGGAGAGTTTGTCCATGTGCAGCGGATAGCAGATTTGAATGCTGTCCAGGACAGTGAAGTTCTTCTGATGCCAACATGTAACAGGTTTTCTAGTAGATCGTTTAAACGATTGGAGATTCCAAAATTTACATTTCTCAGTTGTGACATAAACCAGCTGTATGGGCTGCATTCACCTAGGTGGCTCCACATTGCACATGGGACAGAAGAAACAAAGGGAAATCATGAGCACATGTAGCTCATGCTGCATGCTATATGACGGAGAATAAAGCCTCCGTCTCTAATCCAAGAGCCCCTTCATCAGCACCCATGAACTGTGACAGACTAACTTGTTAGCATGACAAAAAAATCAAACCCTTCCCAGTTCTTAAAAAAACTTTAATCAAGAAATTTAGTTTAAAGGAAAAGAAGAAATATTTTGCAAAATTATTGTATGTAGAATAAATAAGCATTAAACCTTCATTCCCCAAATAAGAGTTTTGTTATTTCACCTCTGTGATAAGGTAAATGCTTTTTCATTTCAAATTAAGCTTTTTTAAAAATATATATTTTTATTGAATTTACTGGGCTGGCGTGTTAATGAAATTATATAGTTTTAGGTGTACAATTCTATAATACATCATCTGTATACTGTACTGTGTTCACCACTCCAAGTCAAGTCTCCTTCCATCACCATTTATCCCTCTACCATATGATTTCACTTATATGTGGAATCTAATGAAGAAAATAAACTAGCAAATTATACTTTAAAATTCAATAGACTTGTGAGAGCCGTTTTTAGTTGCTACTTGAGAATTCAGGAAGGAAATAAAAAAGCATTTGCCAACAAACCTATAAAGACATCACTTAGTTATGTTTTCAGCATATTTTTATCAAGCAGTGTGCCCATTGACTTAAGTAAATGGGTCACTTAAGTATTCTAATACCTTCAAAATTCACACCATTAGTTTAAGATGAAACAGGTTTGTGGTCTAAATTATGGGTCTATCAGTCATTGGAGAAATGAATACAGGATTCAGCACCTCATGTAGGAGTGTCCTCAATTACCCTTTAGCAGTCCAGCTATCTCTATGTTCAACTCATGTTCAGCTATGATGATTATTTTATGCTAATAAAGTAATATTATGTCGTTTTTACAGAGACAGGAAAAAAGCAAAATGAGCTTGGAGAAGACTGTGCAGCTGTGTAAATTGACTGTATATGGTCCTTGGGGGATGTGATTATCAGACAACTGAATCATCATTAGGAGAATTAGTGTACTTGGCAACTGCATTAGTGGAATTACTGTCATTGCTCACAGCTTTTCAGTGTGACATTTTTTGATTTGGTAAGAACCATTTTGTTAATGCAACTGACCATGTGAATGAAATCAAGAGAAGTATTTCTGTTATTTCTACTCAGTCAGGTAAAGAACTAATAAATGAAAAGTGAATATATTAAGCCCAGAGGGGCATTTACTGAAATTAAATGGTTAACTTACAACTGTCCTGAATGTAAACTTAGATAACTAAGATAAAATATAGTATTGTTTATGAACTGATTATCTAAGTTAATTTTTCAATTACTAGTTGTGAGTCAATTCTTAAAAGATAAATGCTAAGGCCATTCTTGCACATCACTTTTAGTTACTACTTTCTCAGTTACTCTGTGGTCCTGCCATAATTATTCACAAGTGGCTTCCACTCTCTAGATTTTATTTTAGAGGAAATCATACCTTTAAAAGTGCAAAAGAAATACATATAGTTAGTGTTCAGTGATATTGTTTCTCTTTGTTTATTTAAATAAAATGAATTTCTCATGTAAAAATTAATAGAATGAAGTTGGGAGTCCAGAAGGGGGAGTGCTCAAACCCTACGTGGATTGCAAAGTCCAACAGAAAGACAGAGAGCTCTCCCAACTTCCTCTTCTCCTTTGTAATAGAGTTTCCTCTCCTTTGTTTCTTTGGACTTGGGCATGGTTCACCATTAGACCATGCCCCAGTTGCAATTCTTTGTGATTCCCAAATAAACCAATTTTGCTGGAGAAATGACCTACTGTCTATTTGTTTAAGGTCAACACTGATGAATGATAACTCATTTCTAATAATTCTGATGACCCAATGAAAATGGAGCACTGACTTTTTGGATTTGACACACCTATTGTACCCTAGTGAATGACTTTGATCTACATGATACTCATGATTGTTTTTATTAGACTGAACCTTGAAGCATTAAGCCCTGTTTATCTCTAGTTTTGCTTCTTTCATGTGTTGATTTGGTGAGTGCACAACATATGGAAACAGTCTTTCCAACTTCTCAGCAAGTCCATTCACCTTTTCTCAATAAGAAAGTGAAGGGCCAAATGTCTGCCTTTACTAAAATAATTTAAAATATTGCTGGAAGTCTTGTTATTTGTTGTCATCTATGTTTGGATCCCATGTTATTCCCATTACATTTTTTCTCCATTTATTTTCATTCTCTTGTTCCCACAAGAGTGGTCAGTTGGCAAATGTCACATAGCTGACTTATGGTTGAGAACTGGGGAAGGAGAAGTTCCTTGACATTGGTCTTGGTAACAATTTTTTTTTTGGACCTGAAACCCTAAGCAAGAACAACTAAAGTTAAAATCAACAAATAGGATGACAAGTTAAAAGCTTCTGCATAGAAAAAGAAACAACAAAATATAGGCAACCTACAAAATGGGAGAACATTTTTGCAAACCATATTCAGGGTAAAGGAGTTAATATCCAAAATATGTAAAGAATTCATACAACTCAGTAACAAGAAAACAATCTGATTAACAAATGAGCAGAGAAAATAATAGACTTTTCTTTTCTAAAGCAGACATTCAAATGGCCAACAGGTTTATGAAAAGATGCTCAACATCACTAATCATCAGGAAAATGCAAATGAAAACCACAATGAAATATCACCTCACACTCATTAGAATGGCAATCATCAAGAAGACAAAAGACTGGAGTAAAGACAGTCTCTTCAATAAATGGTGTTGGGAAAATTGGACAGGTACATGCAAAAAAATGAAACTGGATCACCAACACAAGAATACTCCATACACAAAATGGATAAAAGATTAAATGTAAGTTTCAAAAGCATAAAAACCCTGGAAGAAAACATAGCCACTAAAGTAACAGATGTCTCACATAGTGGAATTTTCAGTGATACATCTCCTAGGGCAAGAGAAACAAAAGAAAAAATAAACAACTGGGACTACATCAAACAAAAAAGCTTCTGCACAACAAAAGAAATCAGTCTCAAAATACAAAGGAACCCCAAGGTATGGGGTAACATATTTGCCAAGGATGTACCTGATAAGGGGTTAATTTTCAAATGTACAAAGAACTCATACAACTCAACATGAGGTAGACAATCCAATTAAAAAATGGGCAAAGGACCTAAATAGACACTTCTCCAAAGAGTACATACAGGTGTCTAAGAGACATGAAAAAATGTTCAATGCCACTAATCATCAGAGAGATGCAAATTAAGCCCCCAATGAGGTATCACTTCACACTTGTCAGAATGTCTACCATCAACAAATCAACAAATGACACATGCTGGCAAGGGTGGAGAAAGGAGAACCTAGTACACTGCTGATGAGAATGCAGACTGATGCCACCACTATGGAAAACAGTATTGAGGTTCCTCAAAAAATTTAAAATGGAAATGCCCTTTGACCCAGTGATCCCACTTCTAGGAATATATCTTAAGAAACCTGAAACATTAATCAGAAATAATTTATGCTCCTCTATGTTCATAGCAGCACAGTTTACAATAGCCAAGATCTGGAAACAGCCCAAGTGCCCATCAGTAGATGAGTGGATAAAAAAGCTGTGGGACATTTACACCATGGAGTACTATGAAGCTGTAAAGAAGGATTTTGTACCCTTTGGACAGTATGGATGGACCTGGAGAATATTATGCTAAGTGAAATAAGCCAGGCAGCGAAAGACAAACATAACATGATCTCGCTTATATGTGGAATCTAAAAAACTTAATAAACTGATGAGCAGAATAGATTCAATGACATGGAAGCATAGATCAGACTGACGAATGTCAGAGGGATGGAGGAAGGTGGGTAGGTGGAGGGGGAGAGAGTAACTAAAGAATTTATACACATATATGCACAACCCAAGGACACAGGCAATGGTGGGGAGAGGGACTGGCGAGGGGGATGGGACGGGGTGGAACTGGTCATTGGGGAGAAAAGGACATCTGTAATATTTTAAACAAAAATAAAATTAAAAAAAAAAAGCTGTGGGATATTTACACCATGGAATACTACACATCTGTAAAGAAGAAGGATCTTGTACCCTTTGGGACAGTATGGATGGACCTAAGTGAAATAAGCCAGGCAGAGAAAGATAAACATCACATGATCTCACTTATATGTGGAATCTAAAGAACTTAATAAACTGGTGAAGAAAACAGGTCCAGTAACATAGAAGCAGGGATCAGACTGAAGAATCTCAGAAGGAAGGGATAGGGGGTGCGGGGGGAGATTAACCGAAGAATTTATTGCATAACCCAAGGACACAGACAATAGTGTGGATTAGAGACTGGGAAGGGAGGTGAATAGGGGGTGGAAGGAGTCAATGTGGAGAAAAGGGGACATCTGTAATATTTTGAACAATAAATAACAAAACAAAAGATAACAGTGATGATGAGGATGTGGAGGGAAAAAACCCTTGTACATTGTTGGTGGGAATGTAAATTGTCAGCCACTAAGGAAAAAATATGGAGGTTTCTCAAAAACTTAAAAATAGAACTACCAAATGATCCAGGAATTCCACTTCTAGATATCTACCCAAAGAAGAAGAAAAATAGGATATTGGAGAGATGTATTTACTCCCACATTTGTTGTAGCATTACTCACAATAGCAACCAACATGTGGAAGCAACCTAAATGCCTATCAATGGATGGATGAGTAAAAAAGATGTGATATCAATCTATAATTATATGTTTATGAATATATATATAATATATATGACTATTAAACCATTACAAAGAAGAAGATCTGCTATTTCTGACAACTTACATAGACCTTGAGGACATTATACTAAATGAAATAAGTTAGACAGAAAAAACAAACATACTGTATAATATCATTTATATGTAGAATCTAAAATAGCCAAATTTGTAAAAATAGAGTAAACTGGTGGTTAGCAGGGGATGGGGGTTGAGGAAACGATAGATGTTGTTTAAGGTTACACACTTGTAATGCGTAGTAAATAATTACTAGATAAATAAATGAGATCTAATGAATGAGATCATAATTAACAGTTTCATAAATATAGACAATAGTATTGTGTTATAGTCATCAAACTTGCTGCAACTAAAATGTAAGTATTCTGAGGACTTAAAAGACATAATAATTATGTAATATGATACAGTGCTATTTATTGCTATAATGGCTATCATATTATAATATATACATGTATCAAATGAACGTATTTCATTGTACAAGTTAAATTTAAACAATGTTATATGTCAAATATATTTTAAACAAGAGAATTCAACAATGGGACTCAGGAATATTAACACCCACTCCTCAAACATATTTTATGGAAAAAATAATCATTCATTGGATTTTCTACTTTCAAATAGGATTCAGTATGTGCCCACTGAAAGATATTTAAATTTTTTTATCTAATAAATAAAGATCACAACAAGCCAATGTACAAAATGTTTATTATTTATACATGACATTTAGACATTTAAACAGAAACAAAACATTAGAAAACTATTCAAAATATAACCCACAGATGATAACCCTTCCAATTTATAATAAGAATAGATACATACAGGAATAGCTTACTAAAGTCAAGAGAAATTAAAGAGCATTGAATGAAACATTGGATTAATATAATTAACTCTGATTCAGCTCTATATAATTTAAGTAATATTAGCTTTGAAAATACAACTGTAACTAAAGCAGAAGCATTTTCCCAGCACAAATTGTTTTAGTAGGAGTATCAGTACGAAATCATAAATGATTTGAAAATTAAACTGGCCAAATCACTGCAGGCTATTAAATATTCTACTCAGATTCCCTACATGTTTCATTTTAAACCATTCATACCTGTTACCATTAAGAGTCTGCTATTCAAGAAAGTGCTTTTTCATGAGAGAGAATTAATCCTCTTGATAAATTCCTCCTATAGTTCAGGTACTTGGGCAATGTGATTTTTATTTCATCTAATCTTTTTTTTATTGTAACTGTTATGTGTAATGGATGAGGCTAACCTCTTTTCTTCCCTTTTCCTCTAAGTCCAGGTGGCTCTAGACACAAGTTCCGCAGGTGAATGTGGAAGATATATTTCCCTGTGTTATACTATGTACTGAATTGTAATGCATGTGCAATAAATTTTACAAATTCATAGTTAGCTGTAAAACAAAATTTAGAGAGATTTAAAATAATGGATACTGATAAATCTATGAGCTTATTGAAATTCCAACTTCATTGATAAATATACTGGTGTTTGTTGCTGGTAGGAATGATTTTTTTGTCTTCTTCTTTTAAGAACATTTTAATATCTGAGTATGCTCCAATTCCTTACCACTTTGCCATTAATTCCCTTGACTGTCCCTGAGTAATTGAGCACTTCATCTTATAGCTCTCCTTATAGCCCAAATGTTTTGTCATCAATGAATTCTTTTCATCAATTGACAAAGACAATAAGATACAGTTGTATCTGAGACCTCGACTCCTAATGTAGAATCCAAACCCCTTGATTTTTAAATTATGCATATGGTTTCTATTTATTAAATATCTGAGCCACATTCAGATTGATTACAATCTTAGTTTTCCTGTACAGATAGACAAATCTTAGAGCCAATATTGCACAGCATTTGTCTTACCTACTTTGAACCAGGAATTTTACATATTATTTATTTATTCTATTTATTCCTCATGTACTTCAGTGTTATATCCATTCATTCCACTGAGGAAACAATCTCAGAGATGTAGACCATCTAAATCATGGTCATGCCACTAAACCTGGCAGAAGGAGGATTTCATCTTATTTCTGCCTGACTTCACAGGCCATGTGATATACTTTTGCTGTTAAAAACATACACACAAGTACAATAAAACATATTGTGGTGTTCATGAGAATGCACTAGCAGACTTCCAATGACAAGGAGTTTGATCTAGGTTTCTGGTTGCTGCATTCTGAAACCCACCAAAGCAACTGCACCAAGGCTAAGCATCCCAGTCTAAGAATGAGCATGTCTGGAATACCAAGGCATATCCATTCCTAGGAGACAGAGATCTTTTCTGATGGTTTATTTTGATTTGAACACTTCCCAGTACCTTCCTTGGACTTTTCTTTGACTACTTAGTGGCCTAGGACACATCCACCCAACTTCTCTCCCTCTCCTCTCCTCAGGGTACGATTTTCTTTGTAGTCATATTAGTGGCTCTTGCACAGGCATTTTTTTTATGTAAAATCCTTGCACATTAAAAACCAAATGTGACCAGCCATTTCCATGGATTTTTTAAGGTTCCAATGGTTAGGGGCATACTTGGATAACCCTTCCAAAGTAAAGGACAAATGCTGCATCCACCAATCCCCATCAAAGAGAAAGAAGCACCATGTCTGATAGGCCTTTTGGGTTCTGAATATAATGTTTTTCACATCTAAGTATATTGCTCTCGTCAATACACCTGGTCACATTGGAGGCTATAAGTTTTGAGTGAGGCTTAAAGGAAGGAATGTACCTTCAGCCAGTCTAGGTCATTATGCAATTTGCTTAGTTGCTTGTACCATCCGATCCAGCATATTGTATTGTACTAGAGGAGTCAGTAGAAGAAAAATATGTGGTGTGGAGCTTACAATAAACTCCGGTATGTGAATCGTGGTGCAGGTCCCTTGGATTCTGGAGAAAGGCAGTGTGGAGAAAGAGCTACACCACTTGAGAAAGAGCTATTGGTGTACTATGAACTTTGGTAAGCTTGGAGCCTTTGATCATGAGACACCAGATAAACATGCATCTGGAACTTCCTCTAATGAGGTAGATTATGTCAGACCCATCAAGCCCTAAAGTCTGATAGGCATCCTCAACATCTGCACTGGCATCCACCCCTCTCTAGCACCTATGGTTATAAGGAGCTAGAATGTCTTCCACATTGAACTGAGTAAGGAGCAAAGCTTGGACTTGGTTTACAGGCCGGTCACTCAGGAAATGTGTGCAATCCAAACACAGACAATGTTGCATTACAGCAACATTCAAAGGTGGGCTTAAAAGACAGTGAAGAGGGAGAACCTTCCTAATGAGATAGCCTGTGAGCAGGGCATTTGGTCATGCACACTGTGTGCAAGGAAAAATGACCTCAGGTGGGAACATATACAGAATCTTTGGCACAGGCCAATAGCCTAGATATCTTGTCAGAGGCCTTTTATAATTACAATTCAAAATTTATAACAAGATTTTATCTGTCTATCCATCGTTTCTAACTTGCACTTTTAATTTTTGCCTGTATGACTCATTCCGCTTTCTTAGCTATGATTTAATCTTGTATATAAATTTTGGAGACTTTGAAAGTTTATTTGACATTAGAATGATATTTTAGGCCACTATATCATGTGATATTTAAAACATTTGACTAAAAATTAGGAAAAATAAGTATCATTTTTTCAGTCTTCTACTTTATTAAATATTATATAGCATGTGAAAATACTAGAAACAATTCCAGTTTTAAGACATTGTTGTATTTGAGAATGAGAGATCTGAATGAGGGAGAAACTAAAGATGTGAGTATAGTCTAACAGTGTCTTCAAACGGTCTCTGTAGGTCATTACAATTCAGAACTGTGAGTTGTATTTCACCACATTATAAGGGCAAAACAACTTTCTCAAGGTAATTTAATATTCTGAATTCTAGGATAATGAACACAGATTATTATGCGACTGACTCTGCTGTTGATTTTCTGGTCTCTCCAAGTCATCAACTGAGATCCATAATAAAATTTTACTAAGATACACACACACACACACACACATAACACATATATACATATATATTACATATATATTACATATAAAGATAAATAGATAGATGATAGATGATAGATAGATAGATAGATGATTAGATAGATAGATAGATAGATAGATAGATAGATAGATAGATAGATAGATGATAGATAGATAGATGATAGATAGATAGATAGATAGATAGATAGATGATAGATATAGATAGATAGATGATAGATGATAGATAGATAGATGATAGATAGATAGATGATAGATAGATAGATAGATAGATAGATAGATAGATAGATAGATAGATAGATAGATGATAGATAGATAGATGATAGATAGATAGATGATAGATAGATGATGATAGATAGATATAGATAGATAGATAGATGATGATAGATAGATGATAGATAGATGATAGATAGATGATAGATAGATGATAGATAGATGATAGATGATAGATAGATGATGATAGATAGATGATAGATAGATGATGATAGATAGATGATAGATAGATGATAGATAGATGATAGATAGATGATAGATAGATAGATAGATAGATAGATGATAGATAGATAGATAGATAGATAGATAGATAGATAGATAGATAGATGATAGATAGATGATAAATAGATAGATAGATGATAGATAACAAAGAGATGGGAGGAATTTTTAGTAGGATTTTTGAAATAGTAAGGACTCATAAAAGTTGCAGGTTACCACTAAACAGTAGAAAAGTGTTGAGGAACTCTGTGTTTCCTGAGTATTTCTGCAAGAGAAGCAGGATAATTTTAATGTGCAATGCTGCACGTTAATAGGCCATTGAAATGGTTATTCTGACATCATACTGCGCATTATCGTCACTCCTATATTGAACCCTATTGATGACAGAACCTCCAGTGCAGGCTGTCTTTGTACTCTGTTTAAGAGCAACCAGGGGCCCTTTAGAAACCTGTAAAAATAATCGAAAGAACCATTAAATTCATATTTTAAAATAATGTATATAGTCTTCCTTTTATTTTACCCTATGTCTGTCCCTACCCAATAAAATAATGAAAAATAAAAGAAAATGCATATGTATTCAAAATATTTCTTTATTTTGCTTACTTGAGAAGATAATTATGATGAAAACAATAGAGGTTTATAATTTCACTAAAGTAAGCAATCTCCTAAATATAAGCTAGAAATTTTGAAGAAATGCTCAGGAAAAATGAATAGAAAATGAAAAATAATGTAGGTTGGAGAAGAATCTTTTCCAAAGGAGGATCTGAAAGTTAAAAACAGATTAGTTTGCACATAAAGTAAAAAACAATTAACATTTACCAGTTGTTTACCTTAGAGAACTGAAGTCATGTTTACATAAAAACTGGGCTTGAAAGTTTTTTCATAATCCCTGTAAACTGGACACACAAATGTTCTGTACAGGTGAATGGATAAGCAATCGGCAGGACATCCAGACAGTAGAATAATCCCCAGCGAGATAAAGTGACAAACTATGGATAAACTCGGTCTAAAAGGCATTTGCTGAGGGAAAGAAACCGGTTTCAACATGTTACATACTATATGATCCATTCATATGATATTTTGGAAAAGGAAAAGCTATTGGAACAGATCAGTGGGTGAGTTTTTAAGAGTGAGGTTAGGTCTGTAGAGAGCGTGGACTGCAAAGGGGCAGCCAAAACGAGATTTCGGGTGATGGAACTCTTGTATCTAGATCACAGCGGTGGTTAGGCAAACATATACGTGTACTAAAATTCATAGACTTTTGCACCACTTTTTAAAAATTCTGATAAGTTTTTAAATTTTATTTTTATTTATTTTTTATTAAATTTATTGGGGTGATATTGGTTAATAAAATTATAAAGGTTACAAGTCTATGATATATCATCTGTATTTGCACTTTGCCCACCATTCAAAGTCAAATCATCTTTCTTTACCATATTTTTCACCCCCTTTACCCTTTAAAAAAATAATAAAAATAGCAGATGAAACACAAAAGGAAATAAAGGGAGAAAAGAGAGCAGAGAAGAGAGAAGGAAGGGAAAGTAAGGATGCTAATTGGCCAAATTTGTGGAAATCCTTCTTTAGTTATTCCTAAAATTTTTTTTAAGAATGGGCACCAATTTGCTTCACTTACAATATTCTGTTGTTAAAACAACTGAGTCTCCTAAAAAAGATAGAAACAAAATCTCTCTTTTTACTGATTATATTTGGAGTGACCTAATAAAGTATATCAGCCATTAAGTCCTATATAAAATTAAAAAGAAATCTTGCATTTTATAAAAATACTTTTTTTTTGAAATCTTCCCCTGAGGATATATTTTTTCCATTGCTTTTCAGAGAGAGTGGGAGGGAGAGAGGGAGAGAGAGAAACATCCATGTGAGAGAGACACATTGGTTGCCTCCTGAACTCGCTCTGACCAGGGCCAGGGATGGAGCCTGCAACCAAAGTACATGCCCTAGATCAGAATCGAACCTGAGACCCTTCAGTCTCAGGGCTCACGCTCTAGCCACTGAGCAAGACTTGCCAGAGCTAAAAATACTTTGATGTATATTTTAAGCACATTAAAATCAATTTGTAATAATAAAATATGTTTTTAAATTGCATGTGCTAAAAGCACATGCCTTTATAATACCCTTAACAAATATTCTTTTATTAATTCTTATAAAAAGTCATCACAATTTTGATTGATAAGTTATTAATATTTTATGTTTAAGTGTCATGCCATAATATTAGGTGATATAAAATAGTTATTGAGATTTTAGGCTCTGACAAAATGAGGCATTGAACAAAAAATGTAAATTATTGTGGCTTAGTTTCCTTTGTTATAAAATGAGTTACAATACTGGGAATCAATCTCGTTGTTACAAAGTTAAAAATGCTGTAATCCAGAAAACAGCACAATTCTTGGCCCATAATAAATTCTCAGTTAATATTTACTATTATTGTTGTAATTGTTATTATGATTGTTCACAAGCTCTAACCAATACACATCTGAAAATAAAAATAAATCCCCTGAAATTCCTGAATTCTCATTATTTTATCAATAATCTACATCCTACAATGAAGTATGTTCAATAACCTTAAAACCTACACTTAAGTATGCTCTTTATGTATGTGCCAACTAAGGGTATTTTACTAAGTGTTAATGTGCATAAGTGCGTTGAGAGTAATCATTTCAAAAATCACAACATGGATGACATGTGAGTGAGCTTCATACATTTTTTTTTATTAAAAACGATGTTTATTGTTATTGCTTTGAAGATTAAGCATTGATGTTTCTGTACCACTAGAGGCCATCATACTCTTTCTTAAACAATTAAGTGCACATGCAAATAAAAAGCTTAATTTGAGAAGCATTTATAAGTACCGTACAAGAATTTATATATTATTTTAGAGAATACATAGCATAAAGGCTCAAAGTGGGCCATTCTCCTCTACTCCACTACTCGGCATATTTGATCAGCTTGGTGGCTATAACTGAAGGCAACTAGTAGGAAAACTAACTCTTATTAAGGCAAAGGCAAAGAAATAAATAAATAAAAGTGAAAATATCATGAGAGTATTTCAGAATGAACCGAAGATTTTGTCAAGTACATTATTATTTTATTTTTTTTTTTTGGTAATGTTTTGAGGGATAAGACGTCAATTAAGTGACCAAAACTCATTAAAATTCTCAGTATATTGACTTGTAATGTAAAATGATACTAACAAAGTTATACCAGTTATTTCTATTAGAAACAACTGAGATATTTTTAAAGAAATACATAATATTCATATATGAAAGAAAAAATATAAAAATACTGAAATAATTCCAAAAGTGTGCATGTGACATGATCATAAAATTTCCATCTCATTTTAATTTTAATAAGCTTAGCTTTTTCTGGTCTGCATAATAGTCCCTTACACTGTTCTTAAGTTAGAGTACAAAATCAAAAGGTTGCTGCTATTGTGTCTTTATCATTAAGGCATCTTTAAAGCTAATGTAAGAGAGATTTACATAAATAATTGTCATAACACAATATTTATTTGTATTATGAACTTAACTTTTTCTAAAAATACAAGGGAAAATAACATCATTAAAAGCAATATCCATTTTAACAGAAGGTACATGGAGTATGTTTTGTAAAGCAGATATGAAAATTAAGCCATAAAATAAATCTTATAATAATTGCAACTATCTTTTGAACATGATCTAAGATATTATTTCCAAAGTGTGAAAATCATTTGAAATCATGCTATTATTTTTCACAGTTAATGAGCAGAGTTATACCATAGTAACCCTAAGTGACAGAAAAATTAGTTATCTCCACCATAATTTTGCATCTATTGTATGTAGAACAACTGATCCAAAGTATCATTGCAGCCTTCTTGGATAATTACAAGAGAGGTTGCAGATTTTCAAAGGCAAAAACACTTACTCTTTAATTCAGGAAAACAGAAACAAAACACTTAAAAGCAAAAGCTGAATCACATATTCTTGGGATATATCACATATTCAAAAAGCCATATCTGTGCTAATGGAGAAAGGTCTCTTATAGGTTATTTTACAGTCCAAATTAACAAGACTAATGCATGTTATTGTATTAGCAGGTAGATGAAACTTTTCTAAATGTAATTAATGCATGTTTACAATGGTAGATTAGTTCATTAAAATTGAACAAATATAATTTTTTATGAGTGTATTCACTTTGAAAATATATCTAACTCCTAGACATTAGTAAACACAACCAACCAGTCATTTTAAAATGAAGCTAAAAATTATGAAATCAGATCATACAAGTTTGGAGAAAAGGTTCCCTTTTTTTCAAATCCTCCCCAACACTATGTTTTGTTTTCTCTCTTTTCTAAAATTACAGTCATTTCAGCAGGTATGAGAACATATTTCTTTGTGGTTTTGATTTACGTTTCTCTGATAATTAGTGATGTTGAGCACCTTTTTCATGTACATATTGGCCATTTGTATGACTTCATTGGAAAAATGTCTATTCTGTTCCTCTATTTTTCAATCGGATTGTCCCATTGAGTTGTGAATTCTGTAGGCATTTTTTAAATTAAATCCTTATCCGATATATGATGTGCAAATATTTCCTCCTATTCTATAGGTTGCCTGTCCATGTTGTTAAGGATTTCCTTTGGAGAAGATTTTAAGTTTGGTGTTATCTCAGTTGTTTATTTCAGTTTTTGTTGACTTTGATTTTTGTTTCAAATCTAAAAAAATTAACGCTAAAACCTATATTGAGAAGCTTGCCCCCCGTTTTTCTTCTAGGAGTTTTATGGTTTCAGGATTTATGTTCAAGTCCTTAATCCATTTTGAGTTGATTTTGTGTATGGTGTAAAATAGGGGTCCAGTTGTATTAATTTGTATGTAGCTGTCCAGTTTTTCCAACACATTTTATTGAAGAGCCTGTCCTTTTCTCACCACATATTCTAGGTTCCTTTGTCATAAATTAATTCACCATATACTCATAGGTTTATTTCTGGACTCCGTTCTGTTTTACTGTTGTTAAACAAAGTGAAAACATAATTTATCAAAGTTGCATGTGATAATAGGAGGTATTGATACTTATATACATTTTCAATAAATTTATATTAAAATTTACATTATAAAGATAGACTTGGATAATAAAAATCTAAAAATTATCTCATGTTTATCTTAAAATACTAACCTAGTTGTATGTAGTGTGTTATAAAATAACCGCTGACCCCCTTATTTAGCACCTTTGATTTAGCATGAATTTATCGTATAGATCCATATATTCAGGTTGTTTTTATTTTATTATTATTATTATTTTTTTAAATATATCTTTATTGATTTCAGAGAGAGGAAAGGAGAGGGAGAGAGAGAGATAGAAACATCAATGATGAGAGAGTCATTGATCGAGCCCGCAACCCGGGCATGTGCCCTGACCTGGATTCGAACCTTGATCGCCTGGATCCCAGGTCGACGCTCAACCGCTGAGCCCCGCCCCGCCAGGCCAGGTTGTTTCTAAATGTCATGCATAAGGTCACTTTCCTAGCTCTACATTTTTATTATACATTCTAAAAAGATATAAATCTTGAAGATTTATTCTCAACCCAGTAAGGTAAGGAGATTGTAATGATCAGGAAATGGGCTATGCCATTATAAATGTCAATATTGTGTCCATTTCTTTTTCACACTGTGATTATTAGTTTTCTTGCTGAATACTCTAAATCAGCTTAACATGCAGCCAATAGCTTAAACTTTCAACATCTAAATCCAACCAGACCAAACAAAATACAGCAAGAAAAACAACAAACAAAACAGCAAGGATTGAAGAACAAAGAGAAGGAAATACCTATATTTTAGCCATTCTGTGAAAAAACATTATCAATAAAAGTAAAATTAACTTAAATTTTAACTCTCACTTAAAATGATTTAAAACTAACTCAGGCAAGTCAGCAAATATTCATTGCTTATTCCATTACTACAATGATAATTCAACGAGATTGGTTCATAAAATTATTTTGTCATCAATTATTATAGTCAGTATGAATAGCATTTATTCTTCCCCAAATTTGTTTCTTTATTTAGTGGAAAGTAAGCATAAATAAACATTTTGCTTTGCTAACTTTGTTTTTAAGATAAATAATTTTGACAGCTAATATATATAATCAAGGTACATATGGAACTCTCATATTTATTCTGTGAGTCAGGTTGCCAGTTATCTGTTAATAATTCTTGGAAGTCTCTCCCTTTTTCCACTCCAACCTTATTAATTCTCTTCAGAGAGCTGGGAAAAATTCTTATTTTTGAGCTAACTTTCTATAAGACTTCAATATTAGAAGTCTTCAATATTTTCTTTTCAATATTAGAAAATAAGTCTGATTTTCATCACTTGGCCCATCTAAAATTTGTACAAGTGTTAATGGTGACGTCAATAAAAGTAATTAAAATGTTCAAAAGCAAGTGCACTGATTTTTATCACCATCTTCAGTCATGTGTTTATCTTTGTGTAGACATTTCTATATATTGCTCTGAGTTGGGCAGCCCCAGGCATAAAGAATAGATAATATTTCTGTGTTTTCTAGTATAGACAGGTATGATTCCAGACGGAAAAAGAAATGACCTAGTCACCATCTGCTGCCAAAGCCTTGTCATTTATTATCTCAGGGTGGAGTGGTCTATGCTCTTTTATGGATTTGTCTACATGACAGCAAACTAACACTTTCAGAATTAATTAACATGAACATATTGAAGTGGGTGTTAGTTTCATAACATACAAACTGGTTCAATTTTTTTAAATGTTTCATCCAAATATTTCTTCCAGTGCAGATAAAATAGGCTCTAAAATCATTTGGAAACTTGGAGGAAAATATGCCTTAGTGATTCAAACTTGCTAATTATGATAGAAGATAATAATGCATCTACATGTAAATCTTTCCCCTTTTAGAAACTAAATAAATAATCTAAGACAAAAAAGAAGGGTTTGCCTTGCATTACCTAGATTTACTTTTATAGAACAACTTTCAGTTTTTATAGTAACACATTTTTCTCATGGCAAATAATCTAGTTTAAAGTGTGAAAAATTAATAAAATGTATTTTCATGACCACTTAATTGGATCGTGATTACTTATTCAAATTAAACTTTTTAAAAATTCATGTTTGATAATGTAATTAGAATATAATAGAAAAAGAGTTTTTTGCTAGGTTTTTAAATTGATAGCAAATAAAAATTATAAGAAGGAAAGAATTTTACTATTTTATCTTTTTAAACTTTAGTTTTCAATACAATAGTCTTTACACATTGCCTATATATGTTTAAATATATACACTTATATATTTTACATTTCAATATATATTATCTATTTTTATTTCTAAAGCCAACCTTCTTTTTTCAGCAAATACTTTCTAATTTATGAAATGTTCATTGATGTGTTTTTCTCAGTAATACATGACCCCAGTGATCAATTAAATTGCATATCCGAAAGTTATTTTAATAATTTTATTTTCTAAAAACATTGACACTATAATATATTAGAGAGTGGATGTTTACTATAATGAGATAAATTGGATTTAAAAAGACTACAGATGAAGTGAAAAGGTAATCTAACACACCACAGCTATCCTAAAATTATTCAAACATCTTTAAAAAAAGTTGAATAACTTTAAAATATTTTAGTCAAGAATACTTTTTTTGAGGTTAGACTATTATAATTTTATCCTACTTTTCTTAAAATTTGTGATGACAAAAAAAGAAATTAATTTGAAAGACCCCCCCCAATGTCATTTTAACTAAAATAATAATTTTCTTATGTTTAGTAAAGTTGCTTAAAATGCTCAAAATATTATTAGGCATATCATTGGAGGAATTCAAATAAATCTTTAAAGCACTAAGCTTATGAGATTTGCAAAATTAACTTTGTAATTACTGTGTGTCACTAAACACAGTGCTCATAGGCATTTTCCAACTGAATGAAGCTTAATTTAAGCAATGGAGACCATCTACAGCAGAATATCAGTAGATTATTTTGGCATCACTATATCTTGCTTGTAAGAATGCATGAGGAAATAAACATTTTAAAATGTTTTTGTAAAGTCCATATAATTTATTTTATTATCTGATTTGGAAAATATCTACATCAAGTAATTTAAACATCAATGATGAGAGAGTTTTTGGGTGCCTCCTGCAGGCCTCCTCCCAGGGATGAGCCCGCAACCCTGGCATGTGCCCTGACTGGGAATCCAACTGCGATCTCCTGGATCCTAGGTCCATGCTCAACCAGGGCCACATCGGGCCAGGCAAGAATAAGCAATTTTTAAAACATTATTCTCTTTACTAAATTCCTTCATGTTTTAAATGGCTTCTAATACATGCACAGTTGCAATGATACATCCTTTCAATAGATTTATGCAAAATTCAGTTACTGAAACCATAGTTTATACACTTAGAGAAACATTTTTATTAGTTAGGATTTAAACTGTGTTGCTCTGGGTGGAGCCCTTCAGAGCCCCCTGGAACCAGGAGTCATGAAGACTTGCACAAAGTCGAAAAACATGGGTTAAGGAAATGGACTAATGAGATAAGAGAAAAAATTCACAGGTGCAGAATCAGCAAGACAAAGAATGAAGTAGTTCCTTAGCCTCCACATCATCCAATGGAATGGCACACGAGGGCCAGAGCCTCGGCTGCGGTTGGCCCTGGTTTGATTGCAGCGGAGGGACCCACATTGCTCTGTGGGACTCCTTCTCAGAGTGGGAAAAGTGGCCTACATGGCTGCTGGGTGCCATTTAGTCTGGGGTACCTGCTACTTACAGGAGTTGCCTGGGAACATGGGCTATAACGCATCTGAGGACCAGGTCCTATGGTGCCTGTGGGTGTCACTGCCCTGCCCAGGGGTACTGAGCCACAACTGGGAAATCTAGTGTGGTGCTGAACACTGGGCAGCCATTCTTAGGTAATTCAGCTCATGGCATAAGTACTGTGTGTGTGTTTTTTATTTGACTAAGCGATGCAATGACTATACAGCAAATTGAGACTTCCAGAGCCATTTCCTATTACTGCTTGAGTAGCGTCACTGCCACTTTATACACAGTGTTTCAATCAACTTTTAATTTGATTCTCGTGGCATTTGCAATGTTTCAATCCTTTCTTAGATCCTGGGTTTTTAGCTTTTTGCTTAAACTCTTACTCTGCTTTTTTGCTTCCTGAGGACAGTAGGCCTGTTGGCTGTCTGCACTATCTATCTAGTCCACACAGGAGCTGTGGCAGACCAAAGAGAACAAATCAGGCCCTCTTCCTGCCTGGTCACATTAACTATGCTATCGTTGCCTGGAACCAACCTGCCAAGGTCTCCTACCAGAGACGCAAACCGCCCTAGGGCTAGGAACTCCTCAGCCTTTCCAGGATTTCCTCTTTTGCTGAGAAATACCTAAGCATTATGTCTTCTTCCTTTCTGAAAGCCTCCCCTAGACCTTTTGTATTCCCATAAGTCTTGAGCACTTTTTCCCAGACTTATTGTAAAATTAACTTTTCACATGTACTTAATAGAAAAAAGAAAAAAGGAAACAAGCCCCAAAGATGAATTATTTGCCCTCTGATAGGTTAACTCAGCTCAAATACATTTTGTATGTTAGTCCAGTAAGATAACTCAGAGAAAATCCAGGCTAGTACAGTCATTTTGTTAAGAAGAAATGAAGGCTTAATAGGTCAACTTCCTCAGAAAAATAAGGAACAGTTCTGGAATCTACATCTTCTTGACAACAGGGTCAGTATTCCTTCCTGATTCTCAAAAAGTTCTATCTAGACCTTATAGATCACATAGCTACCCAGGTTAATAAATATTTGGAAAAAAATTATATAAAAATTTTTAGCTAAGCATATTCCCCACAGAGGTGAGCATAGTTAAAGGAAAGCTTAAAGAATGTTATGCAGACTTGTTATGCAAACTCCATACATTGAATTCCAAAGTCCATGTTTCAGGAAACCTGGCAAATGAAAAATGGAAAATTCCTGGAAGTCAAAGGAAACCCATTTTCTTCTGTTGAGAAATCAAAACTTTAGAGCCTTCTCTATCGTGGGACTCCTGAATGTTTTTACCACACTAGTAAAGTAAATAATAAAAAAATGCATTGTTTATAAAAAATCACAGATACCTAAACCTCAAATTAAGTGCAAAATAGTAAAATTCCAAAAAGAGCGTGCAGTAAATCAACAAAACTGTTTTCTCACCCTTTTAGAATCTCATGATGTATCCATATATCCATATTTGAATGTGTAAATTCTGATAAAACAAAAAGTAAGATACATAAATGTAATATTAGCAATAAAATAAACACTCCACATTTTCACTCTTTGGAAAGACTTTTTGATTTCACTGTTCAACATATTCATAATTCTCTTATTGCTTCGAAAATCCATTTAAATCCGTAATTGTCTCATTTGAGCTCAGCATGGTTACCATTTAAAAGCTTTTTTTAAGGTGTCCATACTGCTCTAGTGCATAATAAGCTGTTTGCAATCTTGTGATAACATGATGAGACCCTCACTTGAGCCTAGAATGATTGCATCTTAGCTCAGTATGAATGCTGTACTGATGCTTTGTATTTCATGCTAAGAAAAGAAGAAACAATAAATTAAAATAACAATTGAAACCCAATATATCATTTCAGATTTCAAACCACAGGCGTTCTATGTGCCTTAAATACAAAGTGCTTACTGAAAATTTATTTCATGTGGATAAAGAATGATGTAATTAGCATATGTCTTTCATTATTGTTTTTTGCTATGGTATAAAATCAAATTGTTTGTTTTTTTCCCTTAAGAAATGTGTTGGTTATCCAGTTAAACATACTTGAAATGTTAACTATGGTTAGAGAGTAGTTTAAATTAACATTTTCATGAAATTTCAAAAGAAACATTATTAAAACAAATTCATGTAGTCAGCTGAACTGTAATAGGAAACAAAATAAAGCAAGCATTTTGTGTTAACTTATGTAACTCTAGCTATATATTGGTGTCATTTCATTATTCTGTATTTTGAGGTCATTTAAATGTTTTACTGGAATGTGATTTTCAACTCAATTAAATATCTTAAATATACTTCACTGTAATGACTGATTTGAAAAATCCTGTTTTCTGTGCAATTACTATTCAGAGGATAGAAAATATGGGCAATGCAAAATAGAATATTCCATCACTGTTTGAATGATGCTTCTAATTTTGTTGTTGGCCTATGTTTCTTGAATAAGTATTTTTTCAGATTAGAAATATCTAAGAACCCTAAAAAAACATTATTTTATTTCAGGACTGTGTAAAGACGTCATGCAAAGAGAAATCCAGAGTTCATTATTTAATATAATTATTTTAGATCCTTAAAATTATAAGTAAATTAAACATCTATTTAAGCAAATACCTTTATCTGAGCTTTATTCATGGTATGACTTAGTGTATCCCCAAGAAGATAAAAATTTGCCTTAGCCGGTTTGCCTCAGTGTTGGCTGGGGCCTGAAGGGTCACGGGTTCGATTTCAGTCATGGGCACGTACCTAGGTTGTAAGCTGGATCCAGGAGGCAACTAATCGATGTCTCCCTCACACTGATGTTTCTCTCCCTGTCTTTCCCCCTTCCTTTCAATCTGTATAAAAAAAAAATTAAAAAAATCAATGAAAAAACATCCTCAGGTGAGGATTAACAACAACAAAGACAAAACAAAACAAAAAACAAAAACAACAAAAAAAGATGAAAATCATTAAAGAAGACATACTCAATTCAAAGGACTGCTTTTGGAAAGTATATATTTGTATGCCTCATATAAGTTCAGAATATAAAACGGCCATTTCAAAAAGTATAAATTTTATGCAATATACATGCAAAAACTTTTCAGCTTATCAGAACAAATGTATTTGATCTTATGTTTTAAAATATTTAAGTCAAAATATTCAGTCACCCAAGTTTGGCATCAACTCTATACTGCATAATACATCTCTTTTCTCCTTTAATTGCTTAATATTTATACTTTATAACATAAAATTCACTCCTCCTCCTTTCTATCCCTTGTCTTATTCTAGAATGTGTACATACAACTGAAATATTTTTATTTGTGAGACATCTATAAAGTCCTAAATTAGTTTTCGGGAATATCATTATATTAGAAATTAATGTTATGGCTCTAAACTATAATCCTCTAATATTTCATGAATTATATACAAATAGTCTGAGGATATATTTTGAAAGTAAGTTATAATCTAGAATTTCTGAAGGCTAAGAATGTTTAAATGGAAGTCATACTCTCATATTTTAATGAAAAAATTTTAAGATAAATATTGGTAACCCATTCTTAGTTTTTCTCTTTTCTTCAAAACGTTGCTGTTAATTTAAATACATCATTGAAGTGCTTTTAAATATTATTGAACAAGACTATGTACCTTTTCATTCAATGTATAAATAGAAGATGTTTTGTATTTATTTAAATTTCCTTTGCAATGTCAGAAATATTTATATTGGTCTTCGTCCCAAATAGTGGTCTTTTTGATTAAGTAATTGTTTGACATATACTAAAAGTATACAAATTTACTCTTTCAAATATGTAATTTGTGCTGTAACTTAGAAGACAATAGGAAAACAAAGTTTTAGTTAACATTCAGTCTTTCAAAATAGGTTAGTAACCAAAGAAACATTTTAAGATGGAATGGACGATCATATTTTATCAGGTTGTTTTGCAATCTTGCTTTCATTAAAATCTGTTGACAATACAAAATAAACATACACACCATTATTTCAGAAAATACAAAAATACAAAATGGATCCAGAGGCATAAAAGCATGGAACAGACTGAGGGATCTCAGGGGGAAGGTGGGGGTGGGGGGGTGGAGAGAGATTAATCAAAGAATTTATATGCTTATAAGCATAACCCATGGACACAGACATTGGTCTGGGGAAGGCCTGGGGGAGGAGGGGATCAATGGGGGTAAAAAAGGGAACATCTGTAATATTTTCAACAATAAAGATTAAAATCAAATTTTTAAAGAGAGAAAAGAAAAGAAAATACCACTAACCCCAACAACTACAATATGCTCCAAGCACAAAGAGCCTGTTTGCAAATACCATTTGAAGGTTTTGAAAAGAAAGAGAAATTAAAAAGAAAACCGAAATTGCAAATGCCTTAACACATTTCTTGTTTTAATACCTTGCATGTAGAACTGCTGTTTTTCATATGAGAGCAGCTTTTATGATATATGAATAATATTTAAAATGAAATATACTATTTACAAAGTTACTTCAGACTCATAAAAAGTTGAGGGTTTTTTTCATAAGTTTTGAAAACAATTTATATTTTAAGTGATCTATATGTAAGTCTGGATAGTGATATTTTTCAAGTGATATTACATATAAAATAAGACATGCTTCATTGTGCAGTTTAATTTAAGTTTAATTAATGCTTAGTGTGAGTTTCCTAATGTGTTGCATACAGGATTAAACTTTAAAGTATGCACCAGGTGTAAAATAACATTTTTCCTCAATAAATCATAGTTTACATCCACATTTTATTTCCTGATTAATGGAGTACCAAAATTATTATGGAAAATTTCTACATAATATCTGTAGTTGTATTATTAAATTCTAACTTAATTTAATTCCACTTTATGGCTAAAATAAAATATAAATTAGTTATACCAATGGGAATAAATAAAACTACAGATATTACTTAAGGTGATTTTAGAAGAAATAGAATTATATAGTCATATAAAAACATAGCTATATCTGTATTTAGATTTTAAAAGTTCCATTTTTGCTTATATCTAGAAGTATATAAATACATCAGTAAACTAATTTTTTCATAAAAAAATGGGATGCCCACTATAGTTAGGTTTTGACTTGATTTCAAAACTGTATTTTGCTTTTTGATAATCCCACATTTTCTAAAATAACAACATGCAGCTACTCATTATCTACACTTGAAATGGATGATAAGTTTCTTTTAAAAAATATATAAAATGAAGAATATTAACTTTGAATTAGAATAAATAATTGTAAGCAAGAAAATTGTAAGAAAAGAAGAAACATTCAAAGGGATAGTACAGAATTCTGAATAATATATTTAGATATATTTTTCTATTAAATAAATTTATTTCCAGCTATAATCTGCTGAATAACCCATCCATTCATTGTGACTACATTTTGTTTATTTTATTTTATATTTTATTTTTTTTATTGATTTCAGAGAGAGGAAGGGAGAGAGACAGATAGAAACATCATGGTGAGAGTCATCTATTGGCTGCCTCCTGCACACCCCTGCTGGGATCGAACCCACAACCCAACATGTGCCCTGACTGGGAATCAAACCAAAATCTCCTGGATCATAAGCTGATGCTCAACTGCTGAGCCACGCCAGCTGGGCACATTGTATTTTTTAATTAAAGATTAAATTTTGTCTTTTTTCTAAGTATATCTCCACATTTTCATATTCTTGTGGTTTGTATTTATATTTCTTTATGTTTTCAATTTCTTGTTATAGGTCTGTTGAGATTTTCTATTTATTTGTGGCTCAGTTTTGATAATATTTGTGCTTTTAGGAATTTGTTTATTCATTATAGATTATCTAATTTGTTGGCCTACAATTGTTTGTAATATTTTCTTATTATTCCTCCCTTTAATTTCTGTAAGGTCAATATTTTTATCCCAATTTTATTTCCAATTTTAGTTATTTGTTTTTTCACTCTTTTTCCCCTTTAGCTTAAGAAAGTAACTGACAGAAACCATCCCTGAGGAAACCCAGATATTAGACTTAGTAGTAAAATCTTTAACTATCTTAAAAATGCTTAAAGTTTTTCAGTAAATCATGGAAAAGAGTTAAAGGAAACCATAAAAATTATAGAAAATATCAATGAAAAGAGAGAAATTATAAAAAGGAAACCAAATAGATATTATGGAATTGAAAATGACAATAGCACACATGAAAAAAAATCACTGGAAGGAATCAACAGCAGATTTGAACAGGCACAAAAAAAAAACAAAAAACAACTCAGCAAAATTAAAGATGGGGCAGCTGAAAGCATCCACTAGGAGGAGTAGAAAGGCAAAAAGAATGAAGAAAAACAGAACCCAAGGGGACTATGGAATACCATTAAACAACATACACAGGTGACACAGGCATTGTGGGAAACAGAAATGTTTTCAAAAAACTCTATCGTCTTCTATAAGAGAGTATAGTGTACAATTTTTCATTGTACAGGTTAACCTAAATATTCATAATCAAGCAAATAACCTGCAAAATATTCAATATTTAATAATTTGTTTAAAATATTCAGTGAAAAGTTTCTGAGGCAAAAATCTAATGTAATTAACATTACATGACAGGACCTATATAACTAATAAATGTATTATTAATAATTTTTAACTGTAAGAAATGTACACATTTGACATTTAGCATAAGCTACTATGCTATTTATATCAATTAACACACTTATCAAATGTCAATTAGCAGTTTAAGGATCAATTACTATGAAATTGATTTGTCATATATTACTATTTAAATGTTAATATGTCAAAATTCTTTGCAATTACAAGGCAAGTATACAATTTAGTCAAATAAAATTTATTGTTTATGCTATGTGAGATTAACCAATAGTAAAATAATTTTAGGAATATATATAAATGAATAGCAAAATTTGTTTGTAAATAAAATATATTATACAAAGTAGTTATATTTTGTCAGTTTTAAAGAATCAATATCTTATTACTGATAAATAATATTTTAAAACTTATTTTTAATTATTTATGATGTTATGTATTTTTATTATCCTAATTTTCCAAGGAGTATTTAGAACAGCAGTAAAAAAATATGATGAGCCAGAAGGTAAGTTTACTTAGGATTCAACTTGTGAGAAGCAGGACGTAACTTTGGTTTTAATGTGTAATCATCCTACTGTGTTTTATTTATGGCCAGGAAAACAGCTGCTCTGTATTGAGATAGGCATTGCATTGAAACTTCTACTGCAGCAAGTGATAAGAAACCTACTCAAACTGGCTTAGATTAAAAAGCATATGCATTCTCTTATGTAAAATATAATGGTCCCCGTGTTCACATGATAGCACAGCATCTGGAGATTAGGAGTCTGTCTCTCTCTCCTTCTGTCATCTTGGTTTGGCTTTTTCTCAAGGTTAACATCACTCCTAGGCAGGTTCTCAACCTGAAAGCTGTTCTCTGACTCAGGCTCATATTTTCCAGAGAGTTAAATATTGGGCATTTCCTTCTCAGGCAATTAATTAAAATTCTCCAAGTTGAGTTTCATTAATATGGATTAGGTTATATGCTCATCTCTGAACAAATAATTATAGCCAGTGAATAAAGTGTTCTTACATATAAGGGCTAAGTCACCTGTCCACCCTCAGTACTCCCTGAAAAACCTGGAATGAAAAATCGTGAAAATGAAGAAAAAAAAAAAAAGGGCAGAAAACAAACACCCACAAAATTCCCTGCCGATCACGAATATGAATTATCGGTTTACTGCTGCATTATGTCTTTGTCTCATGTACTAATTGCCTTATAACACACTGTAAATAACAATACCAACTGAGAAGTATGTTCAGGAATATAATAAATATTTTACCAGAATAAGGAAAATATGTTGGGCAAGCAAAAACCACTACAAAATGTCCATTGCAAGAACAGGTCTCACCTAGCCATTTCTAAAGCCTTAATCCAGGAAAAAGAAAGCTCAGTTCTAAATTGAAACAATAATAGAGAAACACCCTGTGGACTAATAAAACAGCAGTAGGCTAAAAACACTACATGGCCTGCCTGTCAGTTTATGGTTATGTCATAACAGTTCTAGAAGAAATGCATACACATATACATACTTTAGTTTTTCTTATAATGGAGAAATTGATTTATAAAGACTTGACTATTATAAGGAAATAAAAAGAGCCAAAGAGTACCCATTAATAGGGGAATGGTTTAGTAAAATGTCATACAAATAGTTGGTAGGATATGGCTCATAAGTGAAATGAAGTGTACTAAATACATTCAACCAATACAGATAAACCCCAATATGATTTGTTGGATTTAAAGCAAGGTCCAGAAGACAATTTGATATAATTTGCACTAAAAAAGCATAAAATGCTGTATAATTTGTGTTAGAAGACATGTTGCTCCTGGAGGAAAAAAGGAGGAGACTAGTACTAAAGGAAGTGCTCAGATAACTCTGAATCATCTTTACTATTCCAGATTTTTAAAGAACTATATATGACTATATATTAATAAACCAAATCAAATACTTAATATTAACTTGAAGATTATAGATGGAACAGAGGGAGAATGTCTAGATAAGGAGGAGAAGGGGAAGTATAGACAGACACTTTGGGAAACTCCAAGTATGTAAAGTGAAAGCTGGAAGAGAGCAGAGGAGGGAACAGGAGCTCCTGAGGCGGGAGGAGCAGCAGAATCACGTGCCTGTGGACTCAGGAGCGGGCTTCCAATGGGTGGTCAACAGCGGCATGTGTTTCAATGAATGACGTCTGTTAAACTGAAGATCCAGGAGACCAAGGCTAAACATCGGCATGACTATGACAAGTCAGGTTGCTAGCATTTTAAATAGCAGGTGGGAAGTGAGATAAAGTCAGTAAAAGCATTCTGATTGTTTTAATACTAAGAATGTCTTAATTGACTATACAGTACTTCTTATGCCACTCACTGGGCCTTGACTTTACACGTGTATTTAATTCTCACAACAGCATTAGGAGGTTGATACTGTTATTACTGCTGCTTTTAGACGTGAAGAAACAAAGGTACAGCAAAATTAAGTGACTTTCCTCAGGTCACATAGCTAGTTAGTGCCTGTGCTGGATGCAAACCACAAAATCAATGTTTTCATCACTATGTACACTGAAAGGGGTCAGATGTCAGTTAGATGAGGAGAGACTGAGTCCTTCATTGGAGTTGGAGGGATATAAATTTCAGTTACAGACTGAAATAAATTTTCTCTTTATTTTGTTTTTGTGAGGAGGAAAGGTCATGGTAAACTAAAGAAATGATTCAAAAGAGAAAAAAGAGAAAATCCAGATCAGTTGAGTCAGGTCTGGATGGAAGATAAGAGATGGAATGAAGGGTATAAGTGGGCAATTAGCTTTGAAGAAGAGGGGGAATGAATCTTGAGATAAGAGAGTAGGAGAATCATGCAGTCCTGAGCTCCAAGAGGAGACACTGAAGGTGTTTACAAGAGACGGTGTCTGTCATCACCAGATGGAGAGTGAATTAGTCCGCAGAGAGAGGGGGGAAGGGAGAATTTGAGGAAAGTAGTTCATGTTTAAAATTTGAAAAATATCTGCGGACGCCAATTAGAAATTATTCTCGCTTCTTAAGAATAAAAGCTCTGGATTGAATAGCATGGATGTGTAATGGAATCAATCAGCCTGGTTTTGTTATTTTTCCTAGCATTCATCCAGATTACTACAGTGCTAATCATAGAAGATTATTCAGTAAAAAACAAAAACGCTAAATATATTAAACAAGGAGAATGTCATTTTCAGTAATTTATGGGTTTTGAGCAAATGATATTATTTTCATCTTATATGGGATTTCTTCATTTACACCATTGTTCAGTCTCTATATCCTGCCATATTATTATTTAAACTAAAGATATCTTAGCTTCTTAATATTCAATAATGTATTTTAAACAAGCTGTAATTAAAAATTAACCTTGCAGAATAAAGTAGTTGAAGTTTTAGCTTTATAATAATGTGTTTGAGTGGAAATAGATTTACATTTTAACATATATTTTGTGGAAATATTAAAAAAGAAATATTTTAAAATTGATTTTTCCTTACAAATTATTTTTGAACATCAAATAATCATGTTTTTAATATTGTTATGTTGAAAGAAAAGTCTGTTCAGGAAAGCTTAATTAAGACATGTAACTATAAAGCAAAATCATGTGTAAGAAATTGAAAATATTGAGTAAAGGTACTTATCATTAATTAAAGCTTACGATAACTTCAAAAATGTGTATCACAAAATAAAACATAGGATATAAGATTATATATTACCTATAGCACAGCCATAAGTCATCACATAAATTCCTTATTATTCATCACATACAGGTTTTATTAAAAATGGCCAATAGCACAATATATTGATGTAGGAACTGATGCATCATTTTAAAAATAAAGTATTTATCAAATTGTGTAAAGAGAAAGATTAAAAGTAAACAAAAACTTAAGCACATAACTGAAAAAAAATACTATTAATTACATAAGCATTTATACATTGCAGCTAGTGAACAAAATATTTAATCCTGAACCTTTTTCATGAGTTCTTTCTGTCTCTATGGCACAGGGTATATAGGGTGTCCCCCCCAAAATGTATACACATAGCTAGTTAAATCTTTTCCGTTTTAACCCAATGGGATTAATAATTATTCAAAGTGTGTGTACATTTTTTGAGACACTCTATATAAAAATATATAGAATCAAATGAAGTTATATTTATCAGATGGATATATAAATACACACACACACATATATATATATAATATTTATATAATGTACTCACATACTATGCCCTGACTACCATCAGGCTACTACTAGATTACCCTTAAGAAGTAGGTAAACCAAAATATGACTATTCTCCTAGACCTGCCTCTCCAGCCATCTCCTGCTGATTCTGAGTGTAGTTGATGTTTTATTTATTATTTATTTATTTATTTATTTATTTATTTATTTATTTATTTATTCTCTAACAATTGTTGCCATGTTAAAAGAAGACACTAGGTACTAGAAATCCTATACTGAGTAACAATAAAGATGCTCCTACTGAAAGGCATAGAGCCTATGATAAAATAACTTTAGGCAGTGATTAGAAAATGCAGGCATTGTGGTAAGAGCTTTGCATATAATAATTCAAACATTGTCATAACAAGTCTCTGAGTTGTATGCTACTCTCGCTGTCATTTTACAGTTGGGGTAAAGTGAGTTCAGTAACTTGGTCCCTATCACAGAGCCAGGAAGTAGCTGAGAAAGAAACTGGGCTGAGGGAAGACAAATTCTTATGAGTCCCAGCCATAACACACTTTTGGCCAATTTTAAATGTCTTCCTTTTCAACAATTTTAAATGTCTTCCTCTTTCTTTTTATTCTCAGCACAAACATTCTCATCCTTCATTCTGTAGTCTGAATAAATATTGGTAAAAAGAGTGAAATATGTTTGTTTCTCTCATTGTCATATTTGTGCATAACTGTGAGATGAATGATCTAGTTTCTAAGCAGTGTCTCAGACTCCCTTGTAAGGCTGTATTTCCCTTTTGTACAAAACGTTTCGAATTATTTGCACCAAAACATATAAGCCTTCAATGCACAACTCTTCATACATGGTTTCCTATCAGTACAATAAATTTTAGGCATACCCACTCAACATGTATATGTTTATTACAAATTATATGCATGTAAAACTTTAATGTTAATTGATACTCTTAAAAATATTTAAATGCCTTGTGAATTATGAAGCTTGATGTTATAAACTAATTTCTCAACTCAAAACATACTTGGAATCAGGTTCATTAACAACAGTGAATATAAGTCTTTATGACAAATAGTCTTCTTACTTCTCTGGGTTACAGATCCCAGTAGATCACCATTGCTTTGCTTTGCTTTGTGTGAAGGCAGATTGTGAACTCATAGCTAAGTATAGAATTGTTCTCTCTGCCGTTGTCCTGTTTTCTCAGATTTACATATTGTTGTCATCTCAGCCCACATTTTATTTACAACAGTCTTTAAAATCACCTTTGTATTTAACGGAGTTTGTTTTAGTTTAGTATAATTCATCTTACTACTGGAGATGCCACTGCCAATATCCCCACGTGGAGGGCTCCCACTCTTCTCTGGTTTCCCTGAGTACCGTACCTGAAACATGACTGTCTGAAAGGAAGGTCGTGTGGGGGCATCAGTGCCAGTCTGTGCATGAAATGTGGGAAAGCTGAACCAATTTATTTTTAATATGGAAAAGAACAGAAATATAAATGGTGTTTCTCCTGCATCCTAATGGCTCAATTTGCATATCCCCTGGTATGCTCACTACTTTGAAGTCCGTAACTCCAAGAAAGTACACTTAGGGGTCTGCATTGATCAGATTTTAGACTTTTTCCTCTGCATGTCCTGGACAGCATTCTCATTTTGCCAATGAAGGAAATAAGGCATTGGCAGGTTAATTGACTCGGTCTAGACTAAGAACAAAATGGTCTGCTTACTGTACTCACACTCTATATCTTGGAGGCTATAGAACACTTCCGACATAGCTTTTATCAGGACTACCTGCCTTCATCCCTTGGGTCTTAACTTGTCTGTTATACTACTTACTTTTTCAGTCTCTGACCCTGGCACACTGAAAGGTCAGTTTAAGAATCCAAATGTTCAGATGGATTGAAGTTGGTGGAACAGTGAGCTCTCTGACATTGTAACTCGAGAAATACAACACTGTCCTTTTTAAACAACCATTTTTAGTACTTTTATTTTGCCCCTGTGGTTGAGAGGGATTGAGAGTTTTTAAAAACTCAATGTGTTGTCACAGAACAAAATCTAAAATGTTTACAAGGTGTATTAAATCCTTGGAGGAGTGTAGGGTGTTTACTATGGCATAAGTCATCATTGCATTCAGGACAACACAATTTAGTCTTGGGAAGATGTACAAAAAAATTCAATGGTATCAAAACTGAATAACTAAGAAGTATACCTTTACAAAACTAAAGTAAAAAGTATTTCTGTCAGGTGAGAAAAATATGATGAAATGTAAAATTTCTAAATATTTACAACAAATTTAATTTGACTTATTTACTTAGGATGTGTGTGTGTGTCTTTTGTATACATTTTCATATGAAATATATATGTGTACATGTCTCAAAATAAATAACATAATTCAAAATCATACATATACATAAACACATATATGCATATGTATTTATGGATATGTAGAGAGAGAGAGAGATTTTCATATTTTAGGTTAACATCACATTTCTCTTACTATGCTCCACACTCATTCATGATCAAGACTGTACCTTCTTAGTACACCAAATAGTAGAATAAGCTGCATATATTTAGATTCAACTTGTGCGAATTTGGTAAGCCAGATAGTTTATCCTGGCCTTCAAAAATTAATATGATACAAAGATGGGCAGAAGAACATATGTAAGATTAAAGACAGGACACCCATGACAGAGAGCTGGGTTGTTTTTTTCTGGGACAGAAAAGATGTCTGTGGTTTTTTACATGGGGACATAGGAATCAAGGATAGGTTAACCTGTTAAAATTTGTAGTGTCAGAGAAGAAAGCTTTTTTTAAAGTACAGCATGGCAAAACTTCCTTAGGAACTTCCTTTACCGTTGCATACCTCTTCTATTGCTTTGCTCTTTCGGCTGTGTCTCCTCTGAGATTTCTTAATTGAACACTTCCCTTTCACTATCTTTATGCATGAAACACCCATGGTGAGAACAGATTCCATTCTATCAAGCTCTTTAAGCTTAAATTTTGTAAATAACTTTCATTCTTTCAACAAATACCTACTGAAAATCTATATATGTCAAGGATATAGTGTAAATATATTTTATTTTCTTGAGGAAGGGAAATCATGCTGAATCTATTGTTACAAATGAAATGAGTTACATGATAGTTTTATGTGGAGAACATTGTGTCTTCACCACTATGGTTCTACCTTTATAATATTTTTCAATAGAAATTTTTATTTATATAAACCAGTCTCACAACTTTGAGAATTTGGGTTGCAATAGACAAGGTTTGCAAGCCACCCTCCTGAAGAGTATTAGAAAAATAAAGAAACAAAAGATGAGAGAAAAAGAGACAAAATCATAAGGCTAAACAGAAAAATATTATTATGTCATACAATCTGGGAAAATATAAAAGAAGCTGAAAAAAGAGGAAATGGATATGCTCCAAATCCATATGCTCCAAAACATATGAGATGGAGAAAACCTCCACTGGTCTGGAAGGGTGGGCAGTTGTGCATAAGAGCTGTATTTCTATGACCATGGGCTCTGGGGTGTGCTCTCTCGAGGGTCGATCTATGTTAATTACAACCTGAGTCAAGTTTGGACCATTTGGTTTAAGGGGGAAATGGTAAGCATAATGGTTTGACTAAAGTAAGACAACTTTACTAGAATTTCAGTATAACTGAAAGGAAGAGAGCCTTCTTTTTTTAATTCTCACTTGAGGATATTTTTTCCATTAGTTTTTCAGAGAGAGTGGGAGGGAGGAAGGGAGCAGAGAGAGAGAGAGATATTGATGTGAGAGAGCCACATCTACGGATTGCCTCCCTCATGCTCCTGACCGAGGGTGGGGAGGAAACTCACAACTCAGGTATGTGCCCTTGACCAGGATTAGAACCTGAGACCTTTCAGTGCATGGACAGATGCTCCAACTGCTGAACCACACCAGCCAGGGCATTTTTTTTTAAACAGTTTTTAACAAATGATAAATTATGAGTCTGATTAAATATTCATGATGCTATTTTGCTTTCCTTTGGTTACACTATAGTAAATTCAAAATCACTTATAAAAGTTTAATTTAACTTTATGAAAAATTATCTCATTCCTTTGACAATGTATTTTTGAAGGTCTTTTTCTTAATTGAAAGAACTTTGTACTACTTGAATTCATGTCTGATTCCTCAGGAATGGAATCTCTACTATGATTACTTTATATCTAATCATTCTTAATTGTAAGATCTAAGTAAAATTTTTCTTGTGAATATTTTTACCAACAATGCATTTATTTCATGAGATCAATAGTTCTTATATCCAATGCATCTTTCATATATAATTTTGAAAGGCTTCTTTGTAGCCTAAATTTTGTAGACTTAAAATTTATTTACTCAATGAAGACTTATTTTGTTGAGTTCTGGGCCAAGTACTGGAAATTTTTATGTTGGACACACTAGATGTGTTGCTTGCCATAAAGGAACTGAGAAACTACTGGGGGAATTGCTTCTAACTCTGAAGTAAAAAGGCAATTACATTACAGGACACTACAGGGGCTCATCGTTCCCAGGAAGCCCGTTTGGTGGTTAATAATGACATCTGGAAGGAAGTAGCATCTAAAATAAGATCAGTCTAAGATGAGTAGGGTTAACAGGTATATTAGGAGGAAGGGAGGGAAATAATCCTAGCAAAAGTAATAGAAAGTTTATAGCAAAAACAAGAATAATAAAGGAACTCAAATTTTGACTAGATGAAGCAAAAAGAATGGGTGGTCAGTATAGGAGATAAGCAGGCACCAGAGTGAGAGCTTAGTGAAAATGAGTGAGTGATCACGAGTAATGCACAGGTTTCTTGTTTGAGCAACTGATGCCGTAGATGGGTGCCATTTATTGAGAACTTGGAAGAGGATTGAAAGAATGTGTCAACTTCAGTTTTTGTATATATTGAGAGGAAGGATTTTGTGATTATATGTATTGAGATGTCTTGTAGGTGCTTAGGTATTTCTTACAGGAAGAAAACAGAACTGGAGAAAAAGGTGTAAAAGTCACCAACAAGAAGATGGTGATTAGGTAATGGATGTAGGTATATTTTTGCATGGCTTCTATAGAGAATGACAGAGAACAGGACTTAGGATACAATTCATACATTACCAATATTATTTGATTTATATTTATATCATTACCAATTTTATATTTGATTTTTCTGTATAATTTGTTTAAAAATTGTGAAAATAAGACATAATAGTGCTGAAATTCAAGTATGAATTGAAACATATTTGTATTTTATACCATTACTGTTAGGCTCATATCTTATAATTTACTAAGATAACTTTACCTACTTTCACTAAAAATACATTATGTGCCCTAACTGGTTTGGCTCAGTGGATAGAGCGGTGGCCCATGGACTGAAGGATCCCGATTTTGACTCCGGCCAAGGACACATACCTCAGTATGCAGGCTCCATCTCCGGACCCGGTCGGGGCCAGTGCGGGAGGCAACCAATAGAAGTGTCTATTTCACATCGATGTCTCCCTCTTTCTCTCTCTGAAAGCTATGGAAAAACTATCTTATGGTGAGGATTAAAAAAAATACATTATGTATTCAGCAAATGTTTTCTGAACTTTAAATTTATGTTGCTTGGCAATGTGTAATTACAGGTAAGAATGTTTAAATATTAAGATAAAGTGCTTTTAGTTTAGCTAGATATTAGTATATTTGATAAAAATGAGTAATCAGATTATCTAAGTTTGGGCTTCAAACTCTTCTTGCAAGTAATTGCTTCATCTCTTCGAGTTACCTGTGTAGGAATAGCTTTAGTTTCTCTGTGGGTCAACCGCTGAGCCACGCCCGGCTGGGCAAGGAATAATATTAATCCATCAAATCTGTAAAGCTATTGGGTCCAGTATATTAAACATGTGTTTCATCTGTATACTGAAGTATTTTTTTGGGAAATGAAAAATATGTCACAACTAAATTTAGAAATATTCAATTATAAACATTCAAACTTAATAAATAACAAATGGTATAGTTAGGAATCAAAAAATTATTTTTCTATTCCAAATAAGAAAAGAAAAAGTAAGCATTGAATACTAAGCAATGAAGGTTTTTTTAAAAATAGCATGATTATTGATGCAACCACTATGAAAACAATATGGAGTTTCCTCAAAAAATTAAAAATATGACTACCATATGACTCAGCAATTCCATTTCTGAGTATTTGTCTTAAGAAACCCAAAACACTAATTTGAAAGGCTATATGCATCCTTATGTTCATTGCAGCATTATTGACAATAGCCAAGATATGAAAGCAACCTAAGCGTCCATCATTAGATGAATGGAATACTACTTGGACTTAAAAAGAATGAGATTTTGCCATCTGCAACAACAAGGATGCACCCAGAGGGTATTATGCTAAGTGAAATAAGTCAGACAGAGAAAGACAAATATCATATGACTTCACTTACTTGTGGAATCAATAAAACAAAATAAATGAACAAAACAGAAACAAACTCTTAGAACGAACTGATGGGAGAGGAGTTAGGGGGATGGGTGAAAAAGGTGAAAGGGATTAAGGAGTATAAATTGCCCAGTTATAAAAATAGTCAAGGGGATATAAAGTACAGCACAAGGAAGATAGTCAATAATATTGTAATAAATATATATGGTGCCAGACAGGTACTAGACGCAGTGGGGTGATCTCTATGTAAGATATATAAATGTCTTATCACTGTGTTGTATACCTGAAACTTATATGATATTGTATGTCAACTATAATTAAAAATAAAATTTTAAAATAGCATGCTTAATAATATAAAGATTAAGACTTATGAATCCAAATTATATGCTTGTTCACACTTTCTTCTACAAATATGAATATAGAACATCTATTTTAAAATTTAGAAGCATTACATTTATTTTGCTTTTCGGCCACATCCTTGGACGCTTGTCTGCCCCCCACAGACTTCGTCCCCAGCTCCGGGAAAGCTGCCCCTGCCTTGCTCTGCCCCCATCTCTCTGCGGGAGCTTCCAGAGGGCTGCAGTGACCAGCGCCGTCGGGCCGCACCCCCAGACCTCCTGTGTGTCTTTCAGCGGATCCTCCGGGTGGCCTGCTGGTGCCAAGAACCATCGGGAACTGGTAAATAAACCCTATGTGATTTGCTTTATGTTTGTCTCTGTCTCCCTTCTTGAAACTTGAATTATTGGCTCGGTCTCATTGAACTAGTGTCTCTCGACCCTCACGGTGGTATAGCCCCGTATTGGGAGTTAGACCACCTGTGTTTATGTCTCCAGAGAAACTGGGACAGGTGGTTTTCTTATGGTTTGATGACCTTTCCCCAGAGGTAATACAATGAAATGTTAATTCTATCACTGTGGGCTGCATAGCTATCAAAAATAGGAACCTTCATATTTCTAATCTGTGGACCCTGTTTCAGGTTAGACTGCATTATTGTAAATTTTGCATCACCCTCTTACCATCCCAAATCAATGTGACATATTTATATCCATTCAGAACTCACAGGAAAGTAATGATTTAAAATGCTGTGGAGAGGAAAGGCCACCCTGGTGGAGTGGTCCCACCCTACGATTTTCCGTTGCTAGGCACCGGGGCCTTGTATATTGCTGGTCCTTGGAGACAGGTTCAGAGAGTAAGCCCCAGACAAGCTGCCACTGCCCATTGCTCCCCTGGTTGCAAGTCTCATGGGGTCCCCTCTGAGAGGAGAAGGAAATGGCACTGGCTTGCTCCCCTGGGGGAAGAGCTCCATGGGTCTTTTGTCTTGAGTGTATTTCTTTCTTTCTTGCAGGTGGAAATCTTAGGGGAGGCCTCAGGAGGGTGTCTCAATAGAATATTCATCAGCTTTCCAGGTGGGCTTTTTTCAGAGTCATAGTCTCCACTGATTGGTCAGTGCCAGGGCAGTAGGTCATTAGTCAATGTAGCTGGTCCTGAGGCAGCCGGGGTGCCACTGGTCTGATTTTGCTGCTTACCTGGGCCTGGAGCTGAAATACAATGGAGGCCTAGATGTTATTTTTAGGGAGGACTGCTCATGGGGTCTTAAACCACTTGACCAGGGATACACCCCAAACCATTTACTCTCAAGTGTCCTTGGTTTAGGGAAGATAGGATTTACTAAGCGGCTTCAAACTGCTGTTTAACTATCTATCTCAGTTTCCCTCTTCCACTTATCTTGGAATTTTCCTAGCTTCAAACTATAATATAGCAATATTAGTCTTCAAATAGATAGCTTTTTAATTGTTTCTATTTATTGTCCTTTTTAATGACCTGTAATAAAGGGGAAACATGTATTCATCAGATAGTTCTTGCATCACATTTTCTTAATGTTTTTCTATGTCATATAAATTTATGGCTATTTTAAAAATAAGAATTATGTTCATTGGTGTAGAGAGACTGTGTGCACGTGCTTGCATCATTAAATTAATATGGACTGAAACATCATTTTTGGTCTATCATATTGCCAAATTATAAATGTTAGCAAACACAAGAATTTCAAGCTATTGGGGTATATTAGCCACCCCAATTGAAGGTGATTTAGTAGCATTTAACAAGATAACAAATGTACATACCAATTGCTATCTATACATAGAGAGTTTCACCCATCCAGACGTGGCTCTGCAGTTGAGCATTGACCTAGGATCCAGGAGATCCAGGTTTGATCCCCAGTCAGGGGACATACCCAGGTTGAGGGCTCAATCCCCAGTCAGGGGTGTGCAGGAGGCAGCGGATCAATGATGGCTCTCTCATTATTGATGTTTTTATCTCTTCCTCTCCCTCTCTCTTCCTCTCCCTGAAATCAATAAAGATATATTTTTAAAAAGCACAATAAACTAAAACCAAAAAAGTTCTTAAAATAGTTTCTTTGTTTTGCCAAAGCACATAATGGAATATACAGTCATAAAAAATGTAAAACTATTTTTATGTATTGAAAAGGAATGACCAATAAGTTATATTATTAAGCAAAACAAAGAAGAGCTGATTAAATGATATGGTACTATTTTGTGAAAATATTTATATAATTTTCCTTTTGTATATAAAATGTAACTGCGTTACCTCCAGAGAAGGGAACTTAATGACTTACAAATAGGGGCCAGAGGGAGACTTTACTATATTTTTTCTCTACTTCCCTTCAAAACATGACAGGTTTTTTACTAAGCTTCTATTAAAAATTATAAAAAGTGCAAATATGAGAAGATGACAACTTGAAATAAAGAAGACCCTAATTATATACAACATCTGGGTCAAGAAAAGAGAAGTAATTGCAAAAAATTTAGACCTTACTAGGGCAGTACAGAAGAAAATTGATAGTGGAAAATACTAGAGCAGGAATATAGAAGACACACTTATGCACTGTTTCAGAAATCTGAAAAACAAAAGACAAAGAGACAGAAAAGATGAAGCATAACAGCAACCAATGAGGGTAGAAGCTAGAAATATAAACTAAACTTGTGTGTTCACAGATGTAACGGATTATTATATAGAATGTTTCCTACGCACCTGAAATTGGCAATGAGGAACCAAAGGTGTAGATAGAAACTCATTACTTATCTACAAAAAAACTGTCAAGGAGCCATTAAGAAATAGATATAGAGTGCTTGTCCCAGTCTTGCACTGACTGCCCACACCATCACCACTGTTTTCTATATACACAGGACACTGAAGGAGTGAGGGAAGGGAGTGGGGAGGGGAGGGAGTTGTTTGTAACTGTGTCATTGGCCAAGTTGGGAAGGTTGTAGCTTATTTTTCAGACACAACTTCAAGTGAAATGAGCCTGGCTACTCTCCAAAAGAATCATTTGAAGAGATTAGAGTTGACTTGAAGAATGAAAGTCTGGCATTTTATTTCCCACTGAGAAGTCTACTTACCCAACATCATTGATTAGCTGCTCTATACCCTATCTAAAAGATTGGAAAGATAATTGGAGACAGATAGCAGGATAAAGAGAATGATTAGCATTGGAATGTCCTGCGTTTTGTCAAAGCAAAGATGTATCATTTTCAATTGGAGATAACCTAATAGAGTTGTCTTGCCAGTTACCCGATTCAAGAGGGCTGCCTGCTTATTGAGTGGGTAGAATAAGTGGTAGAATTGGACCTGGATTTTCTTTTTCAGGGAATTGTGCAGTTATATGACCCTTGGTATCACCTTAGAGAGTAGAATCTGAAACTTCTGGCTCAGAAAATATTGATTGATAATCAGTATTAGCTAGAGATGCAAAAATAACCATCAAGGATGTAACAAAAACCACAAGCAGTGTGAAGTAGAATTTTCTATTATCATTAAGACCTTGAGAAGGAAGATAATATAGGTGTTCCTGGAGCAGCCCAGACACACACTCATCTCACACTCAAAGGGCTTGGACTGTGAGGGGGATTGTAAGGGTGGAGACGACACACCTTCATAACTCCAAGTTCCCAAGATTACAACTGTAGGTGGTTTTTTGAGCTGAGGAGAAGGAAGGGATTAATTCTGAATAAGACATAAATTTGGCATTTTAAAATGGGTGGATATTTTATCACTGAACTTCATCAAGAAGTATGCCATCTGCCCAAAATAGCTCTAGGGGGTAGCAATTAACATTCTAGAGAGAATGCTTGAAAGCAGTCATTGGAGAAATATAAACTCTTTTGAGTTTATATCCCTCCAAGTTTCAATTGCTAAATAAATTAGTTACTCAAGACAGCAATAGAAATGGTAATACAACCATGCCTGAAGAAAATAATCAGACTTAAAAAAAATAAAAACACAAGTTTACATTCTTGAAAGAATTAGGGATCTCTTAAAAACCAGTGTGTAGTTCTTCAGGTGTGCTTTTGGGTCATAAAAGCCCACAGATATGGACAGTAAGCTACAAAGAGGAGCTTCAGGAAACAGCAAGAACAGTCAAAGACTGTGGGTTAAACACAAAAGATATTTGTTCGAGACTGTCTGTGGATAATTGAGTTCGGTGGTATGTATAGCAGGTATGTAATATCTGGTTGTCTAAAATTTTTAGTTAAAGCCACACAGCTAAAAATCTTGGAAGCTAAATACCTTTGCATTTTAGATAAGCAACACCAGGTGGTTCTCAGGAATAACCCAAAGGTGACAGATCTGGTCTTAGTATTTACCTGAACATTCTCAGTCAAGGTACATGAAGAAATACAAAGACAATTATTAGGGTTATGCGTCATTGGCTCACAATTGTTCAGGGGAAACCCAGCTATAGCTTTTGACTCCCTTATCTGTCCAATCTCATTACTGCAGATTCTGAGTAAGAGAGAATCGGTTGTAGAGAGGCAAGTTTTATTCAGGAAGAAGAAACTGTCATGCCATGCCTTATGTATCTGCTTGACAGTTTTCTTTTTGTACCTGTTTGAGGACTTGGGAGAAAAATAGGAGAACTTTTAGGGCATAAAAAAAAAAGCATTAGGACAGAGAAAAAGGTCAGCAAATAGAAATATGAGATAGAGGTCAAACAAGCAAGGTCACAGCTACAGACTATAATGTGAATGGTGGAGAGGTGGGTACAAAGAGCCAGAACACCTTTTTCATATCAGGAAACCATGCAGTGGGAATGCCCTAAACCTGCTCTGGATGGTTTGTTGATAGGGACATGGACTTGAAAAGCTACAGCAATTTTGCACCAAGAGGAAAAACAGTCTGAGAATGAGGCTAAATCTTAAAAAATCATACTAGAAGAAAAGAAAAGAAAGTAGAGTCCATGAAAAAGAAATAAACAAAGTAAAATGAACAGAAACAAACTAAAACCATTCTTAAATCCAGTGTTATCTTAGTCTGGGTGGGGGGGAAAAAGCCCTAATTTATAGTTTTTACCATTATCCAGTGTAAAGACTCTCATCATTGCAAATTTCAAGACACCAACTTGATGTCCCTGAATATGGAGTTGGAAAGAGATTCTAACAAATGGCTCTCACCACCTGGTAAGACCTGGTTCCAGCAGATCACCACCTGGAGCTCACCTTGCTTCTAGACATTTTCAACTGAATGGAAGAATATATTCCATTATAATTTTAAAATGGTGGACATATGATATGTCATTTAAAGCTGGGAAAGTTTTAAAAATGAAAAGGTGCTACTATTAATTTTGTTGAGACACAGGACCTAAACTTGGATTTTCCCAGGCAAAGTGAGTTGTATAACTGTCCTAAGGGAGTCAATTTGAATTGTGTGTTATGGCGATAATAACATAAAATATCTTAGCTGATATTTAGAATTAAGTAATACAAATGTAACTATATTTTACCTGGTATGTCTGTAATTCCAGTGCAGGAAACAAAAGAGACAACGACTTAGATATGAAACTATTAATTCACAGTTAAAAAAAGAGATCCCATAAATCACTATTCTCACACAATAAAACATTCTCAAAAGCAAAGATCACAAACTGGTAGCCCTTTAGGTCACTTGTGGAATACAGACATGTTCTGTACAGTCAACAATATGTTAACAAAGTAAATATATTTATTCCTGAATCACTGTTCAGTAATTATATTACTGGGAATCTTAGAAGATCTAATACTACTGTTCATAATATTTGCTAATTTTCTCCTACTGTAGAGTTGTTTTCTGGTATGGTTTATAATTTTGGATTACAAGCTAATTTATCTGTGGGAAACCTGCCCCCTCTGAGCCAATTTGCTTTTGCTACTGACTGTACTTGGGCATATCACTAGCCTGGGGGCCACATTTTATGTTAATTTTTTCACTAGAGAGTTTCTGATCCATGTGGGTTTTATATACATATGAATTTCAGTTTCTAGGTTTATAGTCACAAATTTTAAGGGGTAATTTCAAGATCAGACTCACATACTGCTCTAGGGTAAATGCAGCATAAATATGTACACTACTTTGTTAGGATTTTGTCTCTAGTCAGTACTTTTAATTTCTTGAAGGTGTGATATTCATTTACATATATCTTGATACTTGGTAATTTGGGTCCTTTTGGATATTTGTTTTTCTTAATGCCAAAACTAGAGACTGAAACTGATACTTACTGATATGAATTTTTCTTTTATCATAAATAAGACCTGAGAGTGGAGGGAAAAATAAAATTAAAAACAAAAAAGTCTTACGTCTTTTATTTAGCCAATTTATATAATCAGGTGACCATCATGTAATGAATAATTAAATCCAAGGGTTATTATAATAAACTTAGATTAACCTAAATATTTTATAACTGTGAGAACACTATAATGGCACAGGTGCTACAAAATGTGGAAGAGCTACATAGACTGAGTATGGGAGTCTATTATATGTAGTGTGAAGATTTGTTTTGTTTGCTTTGTTTTATGATAGGTAAATATATGAATATAATCTTAACTATAACTCAGAAGCAAATATAAACTTGTTATCCACAGAAGGAAAAAAATAAAAAGTTTCTTAATGCCATAGTCAAAATCAGAAGATGAAGGAATGTTATTTATACTGTTCTCAATCATTGTACAAAGCAATTCACCAAATAATACTCTCAGACATACTGTGATTTATGTGTGAATGTGTAGAGTGTTATATCATATATTCAAACACTCAGAAGGAAGGGCACCAATTTATTCATTTTGTTTTAATCTTTACCCAAGGATATATTTATTGATTTTTAGAGAGAAAGAAAGGCAAAGTGAGAGAGAGACAGACAGGCAGACATGTGAGAGAGAAACATCAATCAGTTGCCTCCCGAACACACCATGATCAGGGATCAAACCCATGACCTAGGTATGTACCCTGACCAGGAATCAAACTCCCAACCTTTTTTGGTATATGGGATGATGCCCCAACCAACTGAGCTGTGCAGCTAGGGCTATATTTATTCTTGAACAAATTTCTCAGACACAGACTATGGCACAGTGATCAATTAATCAGTATGACATAAAAAAATATAGAATAATTGTGTTATCAGAGAATGCCTAAAAAGCACTGGAAACATTCAGACAAAGAAATATAAGTTGTAAAAATAACTATAATGCATCCTAATAAATGAAGTCACTAAAATACTTACAATTATGAGGCAGATGACAAATCCAATACAGTCAATACAGTGCCAACACAGCCAGACAGACAGTGGACTTGGAATAAGAGCAAACGCAACTGTACAAATTTACTTATGCTACACAAGGCCCGGGGACTGGCAAAGATACTGGCATTCTTGGTGAAGGTGGCAATTAATGTGAAAATCCCTTCCAGAACCAATGCCAAGTTACCTAAACTAGAATGCACTTTAACATTAAGTATCAGCTATTATAGTCTAAGGATAAATAGCCAAAGAAGATCCAAAGGTTGAAGATTATTTAATAAATTATATTTTTATGGCACAAAATAAGCAGAAAGTTATATTTTTCAGGCATTTTTATTACCTAAAAATACGGTTAGGGCATAAACTGAAAAGAGACACGTGTCTAATGGGGCTGGCGCTGGAGGAGAAGCGTGGTAAACCCCGTGGTCTCTTACAGATTTTGCTCAGAAGAGACACATGGCACTTTGGCTCCCATTTCTCTACCCTCTTCCACAGAGGACAACCAATATTTGAATATTTACAAATATCACACCAACAAAACTTTTACATAATAAATGTAATATATTGTAGAGAGTGTTTTTACTTTTATAGAATGATTGTCTCATGGAAAAATAAGATTGCTGTGGTGAGCAGCATTTTAAGAGAGCCCACAAAATTTCTGCCCACCGCTCTATGAGCTTCGTGTACTCCCTGACTGGATATGTGAGTGAAATATGTGAATATGGGAAATGCCACTCCTGTGATGAGGCTATTTCATGAGGCAGAGTGTTTTTCCAGGTATACTTAAGGTTCCTCCTCTGTTGGCTGAGTTAATCAGAAGGAGATTCTCCTGGGTGGGCCTGGCCTAATAAAGCGAGCCCCTTCCCTAGCCAGTCTGGCTCAGTGGTAAGAGCCTTGGCCAGCACACTGAAGGGTCTCAGCGAGGCTCTGGTCCAAGGCAGGTACCTCGGTTGCAGGCTCGATCAGGAGGCAATCAACTGATGTGTCTCTCTCATGTCAATGTTTCTTCTCTCTCTCCCCCTTCTACTCCCTCTGAAAAGCAATGGGAAAAACTTCCTCAGGTGAGAATTAAATACAAAATTTAAAAAGTCAGCCCTTGAAAGGGATCGAAGAGATTTGAAGGGAGAGAAACTTTACCGTTGGCCTTTGAAGCAGCAAACCGCTATGTTGTGCAGAGGGCTACAAGTCAGGGACGGGGCCAGCCTATGTAGGAGCCGATAAAGAGCCCTTGGTTGACAAAAAGTGGACATCTCAGACCTGCAAATACAGGGAATTTAATTCTGTCAACAAATAACGAGCTTGGGAGAGGATCTGAGGCTCAAGTAAGATTGCAGCCTGGCTGACACCTGTGAGAACCTGCGCAGAGAGCCGGCTAATGCATAGGGATTCACGATCCACAGAAACAGTGAGATAATAAATGGGGGTTTCTTAAGGCCGCTAAGGTTGTAATATTTGTTATACAGATATAGATAACTAATATAACACCTGAAAGACCTACATAATTTAATGATTCTAACTGTAGTGGTAATAATACTAATGGCACATTTATTTTTTATGTTCAGAATGCTGTTGCTGAACTTTCATCAGATTATGCACAAACACACGATGTGATTAAAAACAATAATTAAGTAATAGGTACTGATTTATTTTGCTTAATAAAATAAAGAATGCCTGTGACTTGGAGAGCAATAACCCCTGACTTTATTTTACTAACACCTTCAGCAGATTTACTCACATTTTGTTTTATTCTCACTCTTAATTAAGGTTGTGATTTTTTAGAATTCATTTTGTACTTGCTAAATAATATTTCACTGTATTTTCTTTCCATGTTAGAATAAAGTGGGGAAAAAAAGAACTTTGTCTGACTAAAATGAGCTATGCACCATTTTATTTACAATGTATCTTTCATTTACATATAATTAAAGATAGTCAATAATAATAACTTTCATAGGCACACACAAAGCACATTCAGCTTTTATTTAGGAAGGGAAAAGCTGGAATGAGTATCACCCCCACCCTGAGCTAAGAGGAAAAAAAATCTATGAAATCATAACTTTTCTTTAATCCATCAATCAAATCAGGCTGAAATCTAAGAAAAGACGGAGCCGCCAGGGAAAGAAAGGGAATAAGACGGACAAAAAAGAAAGATAGGTATCTTTCAGCTAGATAAGCAGCGAAGTAAAATGTAGCTGAATTGTTTTCCACAGCTTGCTAAGGGCCGAGTGTATGTCAGCTTGAGAGTGTCAAGTCCCTGGTAGCCACAGACACTCAGGGAACCTACACCTAGTTGTAAACTCTTTTTCATAACCCTTTATAATGTGCTCATGAAAAAGGCAGAGGCAGGGCAAAGGAAAAGAAAATAGGAAAAAGCTTTAATTTGTGAACTGTATACAAATGAATGTGGTGCAGTCCTGGGGGGGGGGGGGGGGGGTAGGGGTCCAGCAGCTGCTACAGGAAAAGCACCAAGTCCTGCCTGATATTTTGCCTCGAAGGAACTAAAGACTTAAGGAGCTGCTGGAGGGCACCAAACTCTGCCTCACTCAGCCAAGAGCAGGCTGCATGGAAGAAGAAAGGAAAGGAACACTAAACTCTGGGAGCAGCAGGAAACTGTGCTGAGCTCAGGATACATCCACATAAAATCTGCTCTCACGCCAGGCCAGCATGGCTCAGGGGTTGACCATCGACCTAGGACCCAGGAGATCGAGGTTCGATTCCCAGTCAGGGCACAAGCCTGGGTTTCGGGCTTGGTCCCCAGCAGGGGGTGTGCAGAAGGCGGTCAATCAATGATTCTCTCTTATCATTGATGTTTCTAGCTCTCTCTCCCTCTCCCTTCCTCTCTCTGAAATCAATAAAGATATAAAATAAAATAAAAAGAATCTGCTCCTCCATCCCCCCATAAGCATAAGCCAGCTGCTTATATTGGGAAGAAGGGCAGATTTCGTGGGAAAGTAGGAATTACAGGCCTGGGGCTAGGCGAGGTATAATGCTAACAGGTTACAGGCAATGCGGGCTGGGGGTTGCAAAGGGCCGGCTCCATTGTTTCGGGAACAAGGCTGTTAATCTTCCCATGAAGACAGGCAGTTCTCCGAAAAAGACAATGGACACAATTCCAAAGTTAACTCCCACGTCCTGGGGCTTACAACTCTCAGCCAGGTTAGAATGTGCTTTTCTCTAATCAGAACAGAATAATCACAGTATATGAATATATATATGAAATATATATGTATATATAGTTAAAAGAGCAGCAACTTATGTTGTAAATTCAAAAACATCTTTATTCTTATCTCTTTCATCTCAGGCTAATTATATCTTAATGTGATGGGCTTATAAGAGATTTCCTTAATCCTTTTGTATGCTCTTAGTGTATTATTTAAAACTCTGTCATGAGCATTTATTACTATATATAATAATTAAAATAAGCTCAAAGTGAGATCACATGCATCATGATCCAAGTGTCTTCATAATTTGTCATAATTGTCAAAATTGAAGTATTAATTTTAGAATCACTTGTGTGGCCTCTGAATAGAAAAAATATCCTTTAGTGTATCATCGTTTTTCACTCAATTAAAGGAAGGCTGGTTAGAGAATTATGACACCATATGGGACCAAGTAGCTGAATTTCAGTGAATTATTTTCATTAACTTTAGACTGCAACTATGACATTGACTATGCCATGGAATTGATTGCAAGTATGTCTATAGGAAGGAACCTTAATGCCGAAGGCCTCAGAAATACTATCGAAAAACCTACTCAAAGCTCTAGTTAGCCTTACTTAAAATGACTTAATAATATCATATCTAACAATGAAACACAGGGAAAGCTATAGTTCAGCTAAATTTCAAATTTCTTTATAAAAGTATGTCAGACTTCCAAGGGATACCACAATTTACATTATTGTCATTATAATTATTTTTATTGTTAACTCTACATGAATTCCAATGAACTAACTTTGAAAGAGAAGATCCCCAGAATCCTCAAGCCAAAGTCTTTTAGCTAATGTGCTGAAAAACCATCTGCCATTTTCAAAATATTATTCCATATCACTTTTTGTTCATATAAACTCAAACATAACGTGAAAAAAGTTGTTGGTAAATATGTTGACTTCTGCTTTATTTTTGGTAGTTCTGTTTTTCCAGGCAGTCCGTCTTCCCTTCCTTAAAGATTTGCGTTTGCTGAACTTGTGCCAAATACAGTGGGAGCAGCCAACTAAAGCTGAAGCTATTAGGCTGCATATTCTATAATTTCAGCCTTGTGTGGAGAGACAAAGGGAGACAAAACAGTTAGGACTTAATCAAATGAAAGTCCTTGTCTAGTTAAGATTCCCAACAGGTACCAGACTCCTGTTTTCCCCAAAGATTGCTTGTTTTTTTCTTCTGTTGATTCTGAGTTAAATGTAGCATCAGTTTTTCTTACCTGGTTAATCAACATTTGTTTCTGTTGCTTGCAAACACGTTGTCCGAATTAATTCATATTCCACCATACACACACAGGCACACATATACACATACACTTTGTGCAAGATTTTCTTCTGGGATACACAGCAAGTAGAACTATTAAAAAGCACTATTTAGAACCACAGTACATTCTATAGATGTGACAATCCTGTTGGAATATGATATATGGAATATGATTTGGGTTGGACATCCAGTAGAATGTCCATTAGGATATAGGTGAAAGATAATTGTCCAGGAGAATAAACAGTACTACAGACTGATGTTTAAACTCAATCAAATTTTATCTATTGTTATGTTATAATTATTGGCATTATCTGACATTTCTATAAATTCTTTATTTTAGGAAAATTGTCAATTATATGATTAAACTTCTGAATGCAATAAAATCTGTGCAAAATATTATAAACCAGTCTTCGAAAACAATCTTTCAACAATTCTGTTCTTAGTTTTGCTCTGACAATTCCCTTTGACTATTGGCCTTTAAGAACTATTTGTCTTGACTAAACACTGGAGCACTGGATATTTCAATATAAATTCCTTACAATAATGTCTATGATATTAATTACATTTTAGTCTTCCACAAGAAAATGAGTCTTTAATACTTATAAAGTAAGTCAAGATTTTACTCTTGCTGTGCCATTTTCAACTCATTTGGATTCCATTTGTGATAATAAAAGACTTTTTCAATGAAAATTATTGCCATCTTTTTTATTCAGTTTAAAATTGCAGCTTAAAAAGAAATTTTTCCTGTATAATCTTACCTGATGCAAATGGAAGACACATAATCAGTCTTAGTTTCAAATAAGAACAAATCTATCCTGTTTAAGTTTACAATTTATATAAGTTTTGATTTTGTGAAGTTTGTGAAAATAAATTAGTATGGTTAGAAGATGACAAAAAGTTATTCTCACTTATCTCTTTTATTAAATGATTGACAAATGGTACAGACATGTACTTTTATCAGCAATATTTCACACATACTAAAAAGTATTAATAACCCTCAAGCTTATCAAATAACATAAATTTTAACTCTCTAGGCACATATATGTAATAAAATATGATGAAAATATTTCAGGTTCATAATTCCTGACTGAAATTATTTCTTATTAATAGGCATTCCATACATGGATAAAAATACTTAGCTTTCTGGACATTTGTAAATTTTATGTTTTTTCTTAAGAGTTTTTTTTTTTAAATAAACGTTTCAGTTAAAGTGATATATAGTTATATATAAATAAATACTGATTATAAAATTAAATATTCATATTTTAACTTTTTGAATAGTATTGATAGTAACATAAAAAATTTGGTCAAGATAATTTTTAAAATTCAAAAAAATACTAAAATGAACAGTTCTTTCAAAGATCTTGTCCAGAAAGAATATTTGTAGAGATAATGTGTCTTTTTGCCTTTTTAAAAGTAGCTAAAATCAATTTGTGAGTGTGTTGTTCTGCAGGGAGGGGTTTACATAGCATTTGGAATAGAATTTATGGTCCCATAAGGAAATAGTATGAATACCATTGATGAGGCAAATGTGCATATACTGTGGCTTATCGCTGAATAGATGGTTTAACAAAAATTACCTCAGATACATAAAACTGAGTTAATCCTTGATTCATGATATAATATTGCCATCGGTCTATGCATAACCAGGTTTCATTTTATCTTTTATCATATCTGTCTAATTAATTTATTCATCCAAATTATTAACATAATAAGTGCATGTGAATCCTATATTCAAAAGGGCCTGCAACATTACCAGTAGCTTATATTAATCTGTGTTTTATCTGTACTTCCCTTTAATCTATTAACACAATTTTGAGGAACACAAACATTTTTCAGCAAAATAACTTTAGTAGAACTCATGAGAACATTTGGAGGGAAAGCAGCAGAGAGTTGTAGTGTCTGAAAAGCCAAGGGAGAATATTCCTAAGGGCATAGTCAGCATTGTCACGGGCATAAAAACCTGGGTGTTTTCACTAGGTCAGTCACAAGTTGGGGGTCTGTACCCTTGTTAAAATCATCTGCAATCTCAGTGGAGTAAGGATATGCTCAGAGGTAAGGGCAGCATAATCCTTTCACCGTTTAAGTGTTCAAAAGAGTAAAAGTGGGTAATATATTGTCGTCTATTAGAAAAATATGAAAAAAGCGTAATTATTCTACATTTAGTTTTCAGCTTTTCCTGAATTTGTTTCATATGCATTATCAATTCTGAATTTGCAAAGGAATGTTAATACAATAAGCACGATGATGGTGATTTTAAAGCACACAACTTTATCTTAAAAATACATTATATGCATAAGTAAATAATGCAATGTAAATATCTTAGCTAAATCATTTTCTTTGTTTAGAACTCTTTATGTAGTTAGGTAGCAAACAGAAAAAAAATCAACAATTTATTATTTAACAAACGGTGAAATCCCAGCATTTTTCAATTTTAATTTAAATTATTAGGAATAAATAGCAGCTATTTATAGTTTCAATTAGGAGAAGTAATAACTTAGTAGGTTTAGCTAAATATTATTCATTCAAATTATTCTGCAAACCTATTTTATTACTTAGGAATGCATATAGAATAAAAAACAATGGAATTTATTTATTTAACAAATATTTACTAAGTCCACATTTGTGTTCTAGGCACTATTCTAATTCCAGAGAGAAAATTGTGAAAAAAGAGAAAAATAACCTTCATGGAGTTTATGATCCAAAATTAGCTAGCGATAAGAAAGTAGTATACACATACACACAAACATACACATACGTACACATGCATGTGCACATAGACTTACATATACCTATGCAGTAATACATGCTAAAAAAATAAAACAAGACAAGGAGTGATGAGAGTTTGTGGTGTGCCTTTGTGACAATATGGCATTTGAGTAGAATATTGAAGGAGTGAACCAGCAAAGCTCTTAGAGAACATTTGAGGGAGTAGGTACAGCTCTACAAAAGTCCCAAGACAGAAACAAGCTTGACATGTTTGAGAACTGCCAAGAAAATCAGGATATTTACAGCACATTGCACAGGAGAAATACCCAAAGTAGATGACATCATGGTACAAAGAGCAGATAACAGAGCTTTATAAGCTATGAGAGGGACCTGGATTGTCTTCTACGTGGCATAGGAAGTCATTGAAAGATTGTAGAGGGAGCAATTATATTTTTATTGGGGAATACTTTGTAGAAAATGTAGTAAAAGGAACACTATTATTTGAAAGGGTTTGCAAAGCTCCAGGCAAAGATAACTATGGCCTAAAGGAGTGTGGCTGTGGCTGTGGTGGCAGTGACAAAAAGTGGTAGGGCTCAGGAAATATTTTGAAGCTAAAGCTAACACGATTTTCTGATAGACTAGAGGTGGGTGTGGTGAATGCCTCCTAGATGTTTGACCTGTTCAAACGGGTAAGGATAATGTCATTTGGAATTATGGGGTAGTTTGGAGAATAAACGTTTTTATGAAGAAAATCATATCTGTTTTAAATATGTTAATTTTCAGGTTTTATAGTCACAGAAGTATTCTTCACTTCAGTGATTATTTTACCCCAAATCTTAATAGTTTTCACAGAATGTTAGATTTATCTCTAGGAATTTGCCAATCAAAATAAAGCTTTGCCCTCAGAGGCTCACGCAGATACCGCCTTTTATAGCCACTGCATTTTGACGAGGCCTTTTTGTTCTTTAAAGCAAGAGAAATGAGTACATGGGGACATCACTCTCATTCCTCTGTGTTTAGGCCCACAGGCCACACTTTTCTCTTCTCAGACCACTGGCTAGCAGCCCTCATATAGACCTGCCAGAATGAAAGCGATGTAGGAAGGGTAGTCTGCTAGGTGTGCAGAAGGGTCCTGGGAATCCACTAGGGGCATCTACTGCAGATGCCTATCAAGGATCCAAATGAAATTATATAGTAGGCATTTGGATACAGAAATTTTGAACAGGGTTGTGGTTAGGACTAGAGATAGAAAAGTGAAATACATACATATATAAATACTATTTAAAGATATGGTATTAGATGGTTATGCAGGTAGTGAATGTAGACAGAAAAATGGGGCAAAGACATTTCCAGGTACTCTCTCCTTTAAAGCTGAGTAAAGAAAAGTTAAGGTGCAAATTATTCAGAAAGCTATCTCGTAAAGAGCTCGTGAGACATAAGGAAAACTAGGAGTCTGTGATGCCCAGGAAACCAAGTGGATAAAGTCTCAAAGAGGATAAGATACTTAATAGTAGTAAATGTTGCCTGGATGTAAGATGAAAGCCAACCTCCAATATATACGGAGATGGGGGCGTCAGTGCTGGTGAGAAGAGGCAGGTCAGTAGAGTGGTTACGCATAAGCCTGGTAACAGTGGGTTCAAAAGCAAAGGAGGCGTAAAGAACTGCGAGAGCAAATAGAGGCAAAATGAGTCAGCACACAAAGTAATACAAACAGTGCTTAGAGTCTACTGTTAACACTCACAAAATTAGGCATTTTTATTAATAACAGTATTATTTAAATGTGTCATTTTCAAGGTTGGGGAGAAATAGGGCAGTACCTTTCAAGAGATGTGAAGTATAGATTGTTTTTTTATGGGAAAATTTTAAGCACATGTGTGTCCTTATTGGAATTGCCAATAAAGAAGGAAAGCAGGATTATTTAGAAAGGAGATGGGATAATTGCAGTGAAAAATAAATTTGGATAATTGACAGAGGATAGTACTATGTTGTACACATTTGGAGCCCTTAGTCTCACGAAGGAACATGTTGCCCGAAATGAAGCTTCTACTGCTGGGTGACTGACAATCTAGTGATGTAGTTTTCCTATGCAATTATTTATAACCTTAAAAAAAATTGGAAGTCTTGATTTTTCAGCTTTATATGAAAATTACAAAGTAATGTGTTACACACACACAGGGGAAAGTTTGGTATTAAGAGTAGTAAATTGCATAGTTTTAGTCAGATTGCACAACATACATTGATTACTATTTAATAGAGCTGACATAGTTGTGATTTTTGTAAAATACACAGATTTTACCTCCATATATTTAGCCTTAATTTGTTTATTGAAAAATAGTAAACTGATCCTTATTCCTGAAGATCATTTACTTTTTATAGGATATATACATGTACATACACTCTCCACTTTCCTTTTCCCATATCTGGCATCCAGTATTTAATGAGAAACAGATTTATATTTTTGAAAATCCTTAAAAATATGAATATGTATGTTTAAGTATCATTCATCTCATCTTCATTTTTTAGTGTTTTAAATTTATTGTGATTATATTTATAAAACAAATACTCTAATAATTCTAAAACAATAACATACAGTCTCATTATGGAAACAATTTATATGTTCATAGTTTTATGCCTTTCAGTGTAAAAAATGAAGAAAGATAACATTTAAAAAACCACCGTATAGAAATATAATATTTCATTCTATCATTCTGTGAAAAAAGTAGTAAAGGGGTATGGGAGATCGGGGCGGGGGACTAAAGGGTAGAAAAAGGGGGACATCTGTAATAGTCTCAACAATAGAATAAAATAAAAAAACAAATTCTTTAGATGTAACAAATAAATAAATAAATAAATAAATAAAAAATAAATAAATAAATAAATAAATAAATAAATAAATAAATAAAATGAAGTAGGGAGGCCAGAAGGAGGAGCTCTCACAACCTACATCAATCAGAAAGTACAACTGGGAGAACTCTGTATTAGCCCTCCCAACTTCTCTTCTATATAGTTGTATGTGTTCTGAATTGCAATTCTTTGTTGTTCCCAAATACATTTATTTTGCTGGAAATCTGTATGGCTGACTTTTCATTTAAGGTTTACAATTCTTTACCAGAATTAAATTTATTCTGGAAAAATAAAATATATATGTTTACACTAGGAAATATGGAATTGGAATACCATAATGGAATAAAAGTATTAACCTTGCAAACTAGTAGAATATTAAAGTATGAATAATATTATATTTTTAAATCCTATGGCATTATTCAAATTGGTATAATAATTCAAAGTCAGGGAGTGTTTTGTCAGAATAGAATTGATCAAACTTTATCCATGTGGAAATAATGTACTTACAGCACATGACTTAAAGAGCACACAGTACAGACTTTCCCATGGTTCTGAATAATTTTTAAATTATTCTTGGTAAATGTAACAATCTTCTATCATATATACATTGAATTTGTTTCTCAAATTTAAGGTGAAAATTGGTTTATAATAATTATGTATCTTTTGGCCTTAAAACTATATTAAATTAAATTAATATTTCTCCATCTGTCATAGTAATATCATTTTTTTCCTCTACACTGAGTAAAAGCTTTAACTTTCACATCTTCTTTTGCATTATTTCTTAAGGAAAAGAGAGGTATTTATAATTTTGTTCTGAAAGATAATATTAATTTTAATGTTTTTGAAATCTTTCTTTGAGTAAAAATAAAAAAAAATATTTTTTAAGGTACTAGCTATCATAACCAAAAGCAAACTTGCTAAACTACAAACTATAGCAGAATACACTTGTATTTATGGGATTAATTCAATGACAAATTATATGACCTAGTTTCATGTACCCAATTAGCAGTTCTACTAAATCTCTTACTCTGAATTACTGAAAATATGTTGGTCCCCATGAGAAACAGTGGAGTAGTATCTATTTGAAGTATGCCTTAATAGCAGGTTATGATAAGCTTTAGGATATTTTCATTCATTCAATAATTTTTGATCATTTAATAATCACTTTTTGAGAACAATAAAGCTATATCTAATGCATTGGATAAAGTGCACCTCATTTCTATTTTGTAGTAAGTAATAGGCAAGGGATAAAAATAATTATTTTCTCCCCACTCTTTTTAATCCCTAAAGTGAATTTAACTAGTAGAGAAGCATAAATTAAATGACCATTTCTTATAACTGCAAGGTTAAGGATGAGATTCATACAGGTGTTTTGGCTCATATATTAAGGAAAAGTTTACATCTCAATTGAACACTTAAGAAGAGATACAGGTGAGATTTTAAATTTTGGTCTTAAGTGTTAAATAAGTTGAACATACTCAAGACAACTGAAAATAGTCATGATATTTAAACAAAGGAATTGGAATTAAATTTGATTGCCCTTAAAAAGATTTCCAAACCCTCTTTATTACTATAATTCTATTTTAGTAGCTTTATATCAGTAATATTAATGCAATGTTCTGGATTTTTGTAAACTAGATCTACGTATACTTTTTGTAATAAATCCTCAACAATGTTACTTTTTAAAGACATGTTTGAAATTCTTAAATATTTTGTCTGTTTTTTTTACTTCTAAAACCTGAAAACATATTTTTACACATAATGTAGTCAATTTATATTAAATAAATTTATTTAAATTTAAGTTACTTGTTATTAGTCATTAATTTACCAAAGTTCTTGCTTATTTTTTTTAACTTGTTACTAAGTCATTCATATTTGTTCTTTATCAATTAGATAATAAATGTATGTTTTGTCCTGTGGCATTAAACATTATAATATATCAGAATGTCAGCTTAAATTATTTATTTCAGGAAATATCATAAAACTGAATGATAGTTTATTTATATTTATTAAGGCTAATTAAGTAGACAAATGTGAATTCAGTCAATGGTGAATCATTTGGACTTGGTTAGGCTGGAGTGCCCAGGTAGTCAATCAAACACTAACCTAGATGCTCCTCTGAGGGGATTTTTGTAGATTTATTAGTCTCTAAACAGCTGACTTGCAATGGGGATCTTATTTTCCTGGGCCTGACTTAATTGACTGAACAGCCTTAATACAAGGCTGAGGCTTTTTGAGGGAGAGAAAAAGTCCACCTGTGTACAACAGCTTTGGCTCTTTCCTGTGTGGTCCCATCCTGTTCATGATCTTTCCTTCCTGATGATCTGTCCTACTGACTTCTGACTTGCTTAGCCAGCCCTACAAATCCACAATTGCATAAGCCAGTTTCTTGTAATAAACTCATATATAGATACGTAATTTTATATACAAATAGAAACATTATATTTATATAAATGTAGTTTTACTGACTCTAACCTAGTTGAGCCCTGATTGATATGGACATGAAGCTTCAATTAGCATAGGTACAAACTTGCATCATAAAACCTGGCAGAAGATAGCACATATAAATATTATGATCTGATTCAGGACAGAGAAGACTATGTGGAGGAATTTCAAAATCAGCTTACAGCAGTGCTTCTACAGAGGAGAATATGTGTCAAGACACCCAGTGGATGCCTGAAACCACAGAGAAGACTGAATCCTGATATACTGCTTTCTTCTCTACATACAGAGCTATGACAAAGTTTAACTTATGAATTAGGCACAGTAAAAGATTAATTACAATAACTAATAAGACAAAAAAATAAAGTAGAGAAATGTTACCTTTTCACTTAAAGGAAGCACTTTACAGTTTCTCTTTGGCATATCCAAATGGCCAGCATCACTACTCTTGTGTTTTGGGGCCATCATTAAGTGAAATAAAGGTGACTTGAACACAGACAGTTGATCAGATAACAGAGTTAACTAACTGGTGGGGAGACTATACTTGGAGATCCTGGACAAAGGAATGATTTACTTCCTGGGAGGGATGGAGCGAGATGGTGAGAGATTTCATCATGGCAGGCAGCTTAAAACTTATGAATTGTTTATTTCTGGAATTTTTCATTTAATCTTTTTGGACCATGGTTGGCCATAGGTAACTGAGACTGCAAAAATCAAAACTGCAGATAAGGGGGACTACTGTACACCTAATTAAAAATCTCAACAATGGAGGCTGAATTATTACTTATTTTAAGATTCAGTTTCTTTCTAAAGGTAATTCTTGGTCTTCTCCAAAATGGAAAAATGACCAATGTGTATTGTTCTGAAAAATCCTTAGATGCTATCAAGTTCTTTTCTTTGATACCTTTCAAAAAATGGTATCTGAGGAACATAATATGATTCTTTAGATTGAATCAAATCTCTGAGGTACTTACTATAAGCAAAGTTATGTAATAAATATTGTGAAGATATCAAAATATATTTTTAATTCAAGGTATAATATAAAAAGATTATTTTTTCTGAAATTGATTTTCTATTTTAATGCAGTTGTTTTTCTATATATACATATATACATCAGTTATCTGCTCATGAATATCTACTCTCATGAATATGTTAACTACAAAAATCTCTATTACTTTCTGTATCAAATACTGAATTAAGGTCTACACACAATAAATTTGATACAGCCTCTAGAGAACTTAAATCATCATCCACTAATTCATATAAAATTATGCATTGAAACTATAACCTTTCTAATCAGTAATATAATAAATTAAATCCAAGTCAATATATTTGGCAAAGTCTACTTTATAAACTGAATAAAAAATGACATTATCTATAGCACATTATTATAAACTTAAATCACACACTGAAAAATGTATAATCCTCTGAAATGAATCAAGTGATTACAATAAAAAACTAGTGACTTCGAGAGCTTCTAACAGCATCATTAAAATGGATAAGATATAACACACAAAACAACTTTCAAAATAAGTTCAAAATTACATGATATGGTGCCCAGGTAACTATGGAATGCCACAGTAAATCTAAATGTTTAAGTTTGCACACCACATTTATAACTTAGAAAAAAAATCTCTAAAATTAAGCTTGATAGAACTTATTTTATCAAGAAACAAAACATGGAAAGAATCATAACTTAGAAGTATTTAAGCATTTGTCCTAATCATAGTTCACCTAATTTTCTTTTATTTCATTGAATTAAGTATAACCTGATAAAGCCTATGTTGGAATTATGACAATAAAGGAGTAGGGGAAAGTAATCTGTGTGATGCGATTTGAAGAAGCCTAAATGGCTGTGTCAAACCTAAACATCACCTTCCTTGCCCCTCGGGAATTTTTTGAGCATTTTTAAAATTTCAAATTGGAAATGACAAATAATAAAGAAACTCACTCTTAAAAGCTTATAAATTAACTAGGGGGAGGAAAAGGTAGTGAACTAATCTTCCTTTTCGAGGAGTACCTCACATTATCTTATTAAGTTAGAAAGTTGCTGGTTTGGAAAGTTAAAAGAAGGTGTGATGGTTAATGTCTTCAGGAAGGTGAACAAACAGGATTAGGTCAAGAGGCAGAATATGTTTCAAAACACAGTACAACCCGAAGAATGCTGATAGGGAAATAGAACGGCAACAAACTGGATAAGAGAGACTGTTTATTTTACACACTTCAGCAGTCTGTTGATGACATGTGTGGGTCCCCTTGTAAGTTTGGACCTTACTCTTACATATATCATTGGAAATATCAAATGTCAGGGAAAAGGCAAGAGTGAATTTTGCATACACACAGGAGAGCTGAACAGTTTCCCAAATATAGTAAATAAATAATAAATGTTTCATTTTATATATTGTTTTAAAATACTAATCTTTCTTTCTATAGCAATATTAATTGAATTTATAAAGAATTAAAACCATCTACTTTTTTTCTGGTAGAGATTAAGCAGTTTCTTGTCAAATAAAAACATGCTATTTCTTAAATAAAAAAGCAGGTATGTGTATATAACTCATATTTGCTTGCACATATGTCTTAAGTCTTACTGGATGATTGAATGAGATGAACTTCATGTCCATCAAACGCTGAGATTTTTATGATTTTTGATTACACAACTTTTAGTTTTTCTTAATGCAATTGGAAATGTGATAGATCACCAATTCTAATTAGGTAGTTAATTCCCAATCATAGAGATTTCTGTGCCAAGGACACAGTTGTAAATAAGAATAAACAATTCTAAGAGGCTTTATTTTGATCATGTTAATGAATGACTCCTTGGGACTTCAAGTACCAGGGTCAGAAGTTTGCAAACTAATTGGAAGAATAGGTGAAAGACACAAGACAAGCATGTTGATATGGGCTAAGAATTCACTACTATTTACCATTTATTAGTTCAGTACCTAAGCGAGCCTTCTTACAGCAAAGCATTTTATGAAGATTAAAGAAAATATCTGTTATGCAACCACTTCCCCAAGCATAAAGTATTATACAAATTTAAGTATTTCTACTCTTAAATATTGTGATAATTTTGTATTCATATTAATGTTCCAGGTATATGTATAACTTTTGGTATCCACTTCTGCAACTTTGTAAGTCCTGTCCTTTTTAATACTGCAGAACAAAATTTCTAGAAGAAAATGTGGTAGAAGACAAGAGAAAATAAACCTTTCTTGGGTTTCTAGGCTTCTAGTAGACTTGACCATGTGCCGACGTAAGAAATGATGCATCTTTTAAGCTTTGTACCATGTGCCTCTTTCAGTGAGCTGTGTGTGATGCAAACAAATTAATCATAACCCTGTAAAAGTGAAAGAAATTCTGAAGAATGCAAACACACGCTTAATGATTAGCTTATAGAAGTTAATGGAGAAAATGAAGTGAAGGATGATTTGAATCACAATAAAGTCTGTTTCCTTTAACTAGCCTTTATTTCTTCAGTGTTCACCCCCTCATCATTTCAGTGGCCTGGCCACCTCTGTTATCTTTTTCTTGGTGTACACCCATTAAAAGTACAGAGATATTTCTCATGTAAAATAACTAAATGGTCAGAATCAAGTTTTACACTTAATACTTAGTAGCTTTCCTTTTGAACTCCATTATTTTTGTGAAATTTGATACTTTTCAAATAATATTGCATTAACAGAACTTGCAAGAAAACCAAAAGGAGGTTTTAAAAGCTAGAGTTTCAAACAAACAAAACTTTTTTACAGTTGGTGCAAGAAATTATCAAAATTAAATTCATACAACACAGTGCTATTTAATACAGTGTAGACTGAATAATATTAAAATAGTATATTGATTTGTTTGACAACGTTTATGACATTTAGAGATAACTACTAAATAGGTTACTTAGACTATGATAGCTACTTGTTCAACTCATGTAGCAAATTTGAAAACATATTTGCATGTATGAATATGGATTCATTAAATATTTTTCTAGCATATATATAAATTATGAAAGAAATATTGATTAAATAGACTGTTTTAATCACAAAACATTATAGGCTCATGAGATATTAGTATTTCATAAAGCGTCTTTTAGGAATGATGCACTGGATTGGGGAGATAGTATTATTTATAAAAGTCTCATATATTCTGAATTCCTGATGTTAAATTACAATAGACACATCACTGTGGTTTTAATTTGTATCTCTTGGATGATTAGTGACTTTGAGCATTTTTTCATGTCTTTGGCCATCTGCATGTCCTCTTTGGAGAAGTGTCTATTTAGGTCCTTTCCCCATTTTTTAATTGGATTGTGTGTCTTCCTTTTGTTAAGTCGTATGAGTTCCTTATATAGGTTGGATAGTAACCCTTTATAGACACTCCAAAAAAAAGTGTTTATACAGATGGCCAAGAGACATATGAAAAAAATGTTCAAAGTCACTAATCATCAGAGAGATGCAAATTAAAACCACAATGAGGTATCACCTCACACATGTCAGAATGGCTGCCATCAACAAGTCAACGAACTACAAGTGCTGGCGAGGGTGTGGAGAAAAGAGCACTCTGGTACACTGCTGGTGGGAATGCAGACTGTTGCAGTCACTATGGAAAGCAGCATGGAGTTTCTTCAAAAGATTAAAAATTTACCTGCCATTTGATCCAGTGACCTCACTTCTAGGAATATATTCTAAGATACCCAAAACACCAATCAGAAAGAACTTATGCACCCCTATGTTCATAGCAGCATTATTTACAATAGCTAAGATCTGGAAATAGCCCAAGTGCCCATCAGTAGATAAGTGGATAAAAAAGCTGTGATAGATTTACACCATGGAATACTATGCAGCTGTTAAAAAGTAGGATCTCTAACCCTTTGGAACAGTATGGAGGGAACTGGAGAGTATTACGCTAAGTGAAATAAGGTAGAGAAAGACAAGTACCACATGATCTCACTCATATGTGGAATATAATGAACGGTATAAACTGATGAACAAAGTAGATCAGAGACACAGAAGCATGGAACAGACTGAGGGATTTCAGTAGGAAGGCTGAGGCAGGAGAGTGGGTGGGGAGAGATTAATCAAAGAACTTATATGCTAACTTATGGACACAGACATTGGTATGGGGAAGGCATGAGGTTGAAGTTGATGCAGGATGGAGGGGATCAATGCGGAAAAAAAGAGGACATCTATAATACTTTCAACAATAAAGATAAATTTTAAAAAATTATAATAGACAAAAACCACAATTATAAAACTATTACATGAATTATTTTTCTTGTTTTGGTTTGTACTTAATAACATTGTAAGCTCTCAATTCTGTCTACTCACTTGCTCTGAGAAATATTTGAATTTATTATTGATGAATTAGAGGTTTCAACTACAACCTAGATCCATGTTATCTGAAAGTTTGATTATTTCGTGTGTTGTGCATCTGCTGAATTACCCTATCCACAGTTTCATCTCCCAACCAGGCACTCATCTCCTCTTTGCTTTGTAATTTCTTGTAACAAGTATCACTATCTACCACTACATATCTTTTTGATCTCCCCTCTAAAAGGTCAGCTCCTTGAGAGAATTTTGGGTTTGTTTACTACTGTGTCTCAGGTCCTAGAAAATCGCCACATATAAATGGTGTTCAGTAAACATTTGTTGAATAAGATATCCAAGTGAATATCCAATAGAATAACTTCTAGTCCCTGATCTCACTCTTATCACTTCCTTAATCAATGAATTACATTGACATTTCTGTGTACATTTCTAAGATACCAGTTTTAATTGTGTTGGTTTCTTCATATAAGTAAATGTGTATGTGTATATATACATACATACATATGTTATATAGATAAGTGCGTGTGTGTGTGTGTGTGTGTGTGTGTGATTTCATTAAAATGATTTCAAGTGGTTTACAAAATAACAGGGGTTTGCAAGGAATTGTTTCACATCTCAGAATAAGAATGTTCTTCATCTCATACACTAAGTTAATAGCAATATTGGCTGTGGTTTTAGATGTTGCATTGCCTGAGTTCTAAGGGATTGTGTACCAGTGGATTGTGAAGGGCAATGCACATGAACTTGTCTATATAAAAAAAACGAAGATTCAGAAGTGGATAGGAGTCATTTACAGAAAAAGCTAAATTTGTGAGTACCACCCAATAACCCCACCCTCCATCATTGTCTTAGAATTGGCTTTGAAATTAGGGAGGATCCATGTGTCCTTCACAGCTCAGTTTTTTCTGGAGCGGGGAGAGGAAGACTATTGGTTGTCTTTTCTCATATAGAAATATCTAAAGGTGAAAGTTTATTGGACTGTCCAGCACACACAGGCCAAATGGCAATCACAGGCTACAAGAAGCAAAAGAGGCCCTGCCATATCCTGAGACACTTTGAAGGACGGTTGTCAATGATAGGAAAAAAAAGCAGCAGAGTCCAAGGCAGGAAAGGGCGGGCCATGTGCTGGTGTGCTGCCCTGAGACAAAGGGAGAGACTGATGCCACGCTGGACACCTCAGCAGCGAAGAACCATCTGCATCAGAGAACTGGTGGAAAACACCAAATATGTCACACCCACGCTGTGCATAGACCAGTGTCCAGACCCCTTGACTGACCCTAAGTCAGGTTGAAACCACCAGCTGGCACCCCCTATTTGTCTTAATGTGCCCTAAATTAGGTAATCTGACTCCTCTTTTGGGTTCCTGCTCCCAGACAGTCACAACCTTTGAAAAGAAGCAGGACAGATGACGGATTTGGGAGGAAGCAAAATGCACTTGAAACAAAGCCTGGATATGAAAATCACTGGGCAGCTGAAACATATGACAGCAACTGGAATTTTAATACCAGGTTAGCTTTGTAGTCTCTGGTCTGGATTGAGCAAATCCATTCCTTTTTTCTCTGAAGCAGACCCCAAGATTAAAATTCAATGCAAGTAGTTTGAGAGGTGAGAGGAGAGTAGAGAGAAGGGTGCGTTATCAAGCCAGCTGCCCCTGTGGAACACTGGCACTGAGTCTCTCTGGGGACACTCCTGGAGACAATGACAATGAGGAACACACATGTCAGAATCACCCCACCTGACAGGTGAGAGAGCTGAGAGGTCTTTATCCAACTCTCGTTGGTTCTGTCGGAGTGTGTGCAGGGGTCGTGGGTGCGGTGTGGTGTTTAACTCTAAAGCATGTATAGCCTGCTGGGCAGGGGCAGAGTTGGGCCTGGAGGCAAGAGAGCCCAGAGGCACAGTGAGCAGCTGGTATTTGGAAGTCAGGCTAATGTGCCCTGGGTACTAAGCTGTGGGTGGGACACTGCTATCACATTGCGCCAGAAAAGCACCAAAATCACCCCATCCGGAAAATGCAGGCTGCATCAATGTCAAGAAAGACATACATAGCTAAGAAAATAATTTCAACTTTGCGCATATTTGAATGGTAACTGCCTAATCTTATTTGTTGTGCATATTGTTGTGACTAATTAGATTCTAGTTGTAAGTAATTTAGTATGAACCAAATATGTACCGGGCGTGCTCCTGGACAAATTACTTCATTTATTTTTGCTGTAATCCTTAGGATCTCATTATATCTATTTAAAAGAAGAAAAACTGAGGCACCGAAAAGCTAACTTTCAATTTGCACGTAGCTAGTACATGATAAAAATGGAATTTAATAAGAGGTTTCCCATAGTGTGCAATGCTATATTTGGCACATAGTTAATGAATAAATGCACAGCAAAATGACCATGAATGAGCCAGAAATGGGGGGAAAAGGCATTTAAAATATGAACATTTTAATTGAAATACTTTCAATAGAGACATAATAATTTGGAAATGTTCTCATTTGTATGTAATAACATTAAATTCCCCCAAGCCATAGAGATGCGAGATGTTACATTTTAACCATATTTGTGTCCAAATATCACGCTGGCTAGAATATCCTGTTCTCAAGCAATTCTTCTCATTTGAGGGATTTTCTGTTTTAATATCCGTATGCTATTCAGTGGGAGCATTTCTCTCTCCAATGCCGAAATAGTGCATCTCTCTGAACAGCTGCCCATTAGGGTAGATTCATTTCCAGCTGAACTGAGCAACAAAACTCCATGTTTCAGGACATCACTGTGCCATGCAGTAAACATGAAAATAAAATAAAAGAATTCTGGCAGTGTAGATGTTAGTAGTAGATCTGCTATATCCATCTCATGCTAGTCCTGACTTGACTGTCTCTTCTCTCTTCCAATTCTAGTAATTTTTCCCTGATTATTTAGGAGAAACATCGGGACCTTGAATATTGACTCTGCCTCTTGCTGTGTTGATTTTCTTCATAATTCTCCTTTTATTTACTTCCAACATTCTTCATGGTATTACAGCATGAAATTGCAAATATTCTCCTAAATCTGATAATAGGTACAACTTAGAAACCTGACCAAAGTGTGTGCTAAAACAAAATTTCAAATAATATAATAAAAAAATATTACTATACTTACCATTTCTCAAGTATGTACCATGTCCTATGTGTTTATACATAAATTAGCTGATATCATCTTATAAAAACTTCATAATTTGGTGTTATTTTAAGGAAGCTTCAATGGTATATCTTATTTCTATTTCCTCTATATAATCTTACCATCTGGAACAGCAGAGAGAGGTATTGGAATGATTTGTTTTGAAGAGTAAAGTTCAGCATTAGCATACAAATATTTTACTTCTATACTCTATATAAAAAACAATGGCATCCATAACTCTTTAATCACAGTATAGATATATCAATATACAAAAAAGAAATGGGGATAAGAAAAATGCCATTTTCTAACCATCTGTCATGTTTCAGGTGATTAATATAGGCACAACTACCTGTTATTTCAATTGTTACAATCCCATAATATAGGTAAAATTATACCTACATTAGAGAGAAGAATCTGAACCCCTGAAAGGTAACAAAGGAATAAGAGTTATGCTAAGGTTGGGTTTTTTTGCAATTCTGGAAATCAAAAGAAAATTGATATTTTCAAAGATCTTTCTTAGTTTTCAATGATACTTATTAACAATAGATGCCAATCTATTTTTCCAAATATGTGTAATAAAAATTTGAGGATAACTGTTAGAAGATTACCAGTGAGATATAAAACTAAGGAATCAATAAGGGTGGGAATCAAGAAAATGAGAAAAGCCATTCTATCTTAAAAGAGAACAAAAAGACTAATTTAAAAAAAAGAAGAAAGGAGGGGAAATTAATGGATGAAGAGGTAGGGAAATATTAAGACATTTTTGCAAATAGAAAATATACATATTTTTTTAAATGCCCACTTGTTAGTAATAAAAAACTTAAGATAAAAACAAACCAACATTGCTATATGCTCCAAAGCAAATATTTTTTAAAAATGTTGCAGATGAGCCTGGCCGGGCATGGCTCAGCAGTTGAGCATCTACTTAGGATCCAGGAGATCATGGTTTGATTCCCGGTCAGGGCACATGCCCAGGTTGCGGACTCGATCCCCAGTAGGGAGTGTGCAGGAGGCAACCGATCAATGACTTTCTCATCACTGATGTTTCTCTCTCTCTCTCCCTCTTCCTTCTTTTCTCTGAAATCAATAAAGATATATATATTTTTTAAAAATATCACAGATGAATATGTCTAGTGCCTTTTACGTAAAACTTGTCTACATGGACACCTGTGTATTTTTTTGGTCTGTAAGTCGGTAATAAACACATTGAAACAAGATTGGAAGAAGGCACAGCTACCAAGGTTCAAGTAGTCATTCACGGGATAAAGAGGGAGTGATGGCAGAAAAGTCATTAAAAAGGGGACATTCACATTTTTCTTAATATTTTTCTACATTGTTTGAACCTCTTACAACAAAAATGATTTGCGGATTATTCAGTAATTAAAAATGAAAAACACGGACACACATACCACTTAGATATATAATTGCCAACTGCTTGGTAGAGACTGTCAACACTAGTGTTATTAAATGGTGTTCATCGACTCTTGTATTTGGATATTACATAATTTGTAGGAAAAAAACTTGTCTTTCTTTGGAAAGGTATATTTATTTTATACCTTATTACTTCTATGGATCTATTTTTTCTGTTTTTGTTTAAAATTCAAAATAAAAGCCTGCATAAATATATTGTTCATTGCTGCTATAAAAATTATCGAAACAGAAAGCATCATGTGAATAAGGTAGGTTATGATTTGAGTTACCTTCTAAATACCTATGTGTTGGAGAACGTTGTCAAAGACATTCATTGACCATGAGGCATAATGAAGTAAGAATTATGGCACTGGCTACATGGATGACCAGACTCCTCATCACCCAGGTATTACCTGTAGAACAGTTCCTGGTCCAGTCCCTGCTTTATGAATTATTTAATATAGAACTTCATTTTTACTGCTTCTAAATCCAACACTAGGTGCCCTTGAAATACAGAGACAACTGTGGTAACTATGGCCTTACAGCGGAAACAATTTTATCCCTTTGAACTTACCCTTGCTTTCTAATATCAGAGTAAGACATTTTCATTACAATTAAAATTTTAGGAATTCACCCAAATCAGTGGTTAATACTGTGGGAAAATTATTGCACTTGACCATCTGCAAGGGTCTGACTGATAAAATCATCTTGGAATAAGTCCATTTGTCTTGTTTTATTTTGTTTTCAGTAAGTTATATGTTAAAATTTCTTCACTTTTTAAAATTTAGTTGCATGTTTCCCCTGATACTTGCATACTTGTAAAAGATATACGAATTACTCGCAGAATTTTAGCATGTAGAAGAGATCATACATACTCCCTTTCAATCAAATATTCATGAGAAATATCTATCTGAAATAAAACATAATAGATTATTAAATATAATTAAGATTTAGAATATGGCAATGAATATTGAATTTATAAGCCTGAAGTGTTTTCTGCCCAATGGACTTAGTTCTTATTGAGGACAGTCATAAATAACTTTAAAATACTCCAATGTGATAAGAAGAAACTGTAAATTAGGTCATTGTGGAATTATAGTTCCCTTGCTTAATGATTGTAGAAAATTGCCTGGCAATGGAACAAAGAGAAAGAGGGCGGTGTGGTGAATGCCAGCTAATTAAACCAATAATTGCTTCTTGTTGTGTACCCAGATAATGCGCCCCTGATAATTTTAAATGAAGTCTTGAAGCAGTCTTCTTGAATGAAATGCTGTGCTGGTTAAAGCTCTACTCTACACAATTCTCCCTGTGCTGAAATGGTGGCCTACTTCTCAGAGTTCTTTGCATGACTTGATTAAAAAAAAAAAAAAAAAATCAATTGCATGGAAGACTTCTCCTATTAGAAATGTTTATGTCAGATAATATCTTTGTATTGGTGTTTTTATTTCTTAAAACATATTCATGCTATTCAATATGTAAACATTGGAGGATTAATTGCTCTAAAAATAGAGAAGCCATACTCATGTAGTTTTCTGGGAAGAATTTGCTATATTAAAATGTGTTGATCTCCAAAACCCCTTTGTCTTAACCATAACATATTTTATATACTTGATCTTATGTTATTAAAAATTAGCAGTAAGATATTAGGACTTTCATTAAATACATATCTTTAATTTAACTTGTTTATCCTGCAAGATCATTAATACTATTTCTGAACCTACACCATTCAACAATTCTGGTTTAGATACAGTACACTGGTGTGTTCAGGAGCACTAATGCAAAGTTTTACAAATTTTTATGATTTAATATTTATAGTTTTATAATAAAGTTTCTAGTGAACTTATTTATTTATATACATTGATTTCTTACAATAACCAAATTTTTCCCATTTATAATACTATCAATCGTACCACATTATTTATTATTTTTATTTTTTTAATCCTCACCTGAGGATATTTTTTCCATTGCTTTTCAGTGAGAATAGAAAAGAGAGAGAGAAACATAAGAGAGAGTTAGTGAGAGAGAGAGAAGCATCAATGTGAGAGAGACACATCGACTGGTTGTCTCCTGCACCCGCCCCCACCGGGGCCTGGGATCAAACCTGCTATAGAGGTTTGTCCCCTGGGTCGCAGTCGAACCCTGGACCCTTCAGTCCAAGGGCTGACACTCAAACCACTGAGCCAAACCGAACAGGGCTACTCTTTTTTATTTTAACATAGGGGAGAGACAAGGAATGGCAGAGTTGCGTGTCATTTATTGCAATATTCTGCTTTTCCAAGTTTTACAATGGATTATAAACCTGTATTGTTATTGTTATCTGCTTGACTAGCATCTCATGACTTTGACAACTTAATAGTTCATTTTCAGCCACCTTCCAAGAGTGAACTCTAAAAGTACATGGCATTTGTACTTATCAAGTTTAGTTACTTGCCAGCTTTTAAAAAGATAATTTTTACATGAGATAAAGTGAGATGTTTTAAGCGTGCAATTATTTGCATTTATTATTCCCTTACTCAAATATTTTATCCCAAATTAATATATCCCTAGGTATCAGGAGTTTCTCAAACTGAGTGTCCCACTTTCAGAGCTGTAATTTTGTTTGCCATCATAAGTAGTTATTTCAGAATATTTCACACTTTGTAGAATAAACATATTTAAATCCCATATGTGCCCCAGTACAAATAAATGTCCATACACTCTAATTGTGAATATTTCTAAACTATCTATATTTTTTCTTTCTTCTCTATATAAATACTTCTGAAATTCACATATATTTAGTTCTATTTGTAAACAAATTATACATTTTTTTAATGGAGATTTTTCTGGAAGAGCATATTGAAGGCAGGGTCCACAGCGTCTTTGCTGAGTACACTGCTTGGCAGAGCTTCATGAATATAGATGCTTGCTAAGTGGTTTAAGGCAACGTTGTTTAAATTGATCTATAAATTTATGTTATTCCATGTTTCATTCAGCCATGTGTACATAATACTCAAAAAATAGAAATTTTAAAGGAAAAAGAAAGTATGAACTATAATTTATATGTTAAATCTAAGTTCTTTACTCTTCCATTGTAAACATTTGAAAATATGACATTAAATAGAGCAAACTTAATTTTAGGAGGGCAAAGGATACTAGAAGATTTAACAATATCCTTAGCGTCAAATTAGAATTAAAAAAAACCGAATCCCTGTCTCATTCGAAGGGCTTACATGTCATTCTGATATTGCCATTGTCTATTCATACATATGATGTTCATCCTATAAACATCATTATGCTTTTAACACAAAAACAATCTTCCCTGTCACAATAACTTGGCCTGTAATCCAATACCATGCCCTACTAGTCCACTCTGCCTCAGTGCTAAGATGACTAAATGGACTTAGTTTCTTTCTATCCAGCAGTTGTTTGGCAAGCTTTTGAGTTCATGAAACTAACTATTATAATGCAAAATATATGCTGCATCTGTTAGAGAAAAAATACACAAGCACCCACACTCATAGACATTTGCCTTTGATGTAATCTTAGTAGAAATCAATTATACATAAAGCCTGTATAAATTATTTTCATATTTGTGTGTATCTTTACATTTTTCTTACTAGATTAATATATAAAAGAGCTTATAATGCTGAATAAGTGATAGAAATATAAAACATTTCTATTCAACAAGTTATTCATTTTATTATTTTTATGTAGATATTGCATAAAAGCTTTGGAGTTTTTATTTTATTACAAACTTTTTATGATGGAAGGTTTTTATTATTATCTCTCAATTATGTCTACATGAGACAAATAGTTTAAAGTATGTTTTAGGAGAATCCTGTCAATATTTACTTTGAAAAAAATGGTGAAGCATTCTATAAGGCAGGGTGAGTGCTTCCAACCAGCAAATAAGTTTTCTATACTTATGAATTCCTTAGGAATCTTGGAAAATTATAGTTGGTAAATAATTAATGTATTTCTAGCTTAAATATTATATTTGAGAGATGAGTAAGATTGTAACTCTGTAAAGTTATTTGTTGAACTGTGGTATAAACAAGACCTTAATATTCCTGGCTTAATTATATAATGTGTTATAATTTTATATCTATCCATAAATATGCAAATTTTCCCATTTTATGATAACATTTCACCAGTATAATCTGACTACAAGTTACATCTATATTCTGTACACTCAACACAGAACTGAAGACACAAGGCTTAGAATAACCAGATTTCCTCTCAGAACCTACTACGTTTCAGTCATAGAAAAGTAAGCCTTAAGCAGTGAATCCTTCCCAAGGGAAATTCTTGCAACCTATTTTGAACAAGACTAATTATCCTGAAAATTTGTGTAAAATATGCTAACAATTAGGTTATCATAAAAATTTTCAACTTTTTAAAATGTGCAATGCATTGCAGTCTTTGCAACTAACATATACACAAGTTATGAAATAGAATTTCAGAGAGAAATACACTCAATATGCTTGAATTCACAGAAATTCATCCAGTGAAAGACAATTTGGCCATAAAGAACTTACTGCTATTTGTTCTGTCTTTATAAAAATCTCTGATATGAAACCATCTGTTTAAAACTTGTAAAAATGGTCTGCCAATGCATGTAATTTTAAGTGCCATAAATTACTTGAATACTGAAAGTCTGAAGTGTTTCAGTGGTATAGATAATTCCCAATGATAAATTAATACACAGAAAGACAAAGCATGCCTGTTATGAGTGAATAATTGTGTATCATTAGTGTTTTATACACAAATCATGCTGCCCTCTCAGTTCAATTCTAATTTATACAATAATCATTTTGGCTTATATCAGAGTGTTTAAGGTTACCAACTCACAATAGTATTGCTCCCTTTACAACACAAAGACTCAATATAATGAAATATTGAGTTAATGTGTCAGGAGAAATAAAAAGAACACTATACCCAAGAAAATAAATTTTTCTTAACACATTTTTAGGTTAAATGTTTTCACATCAACAATACAACACATAATAGAATAATGATATAATAACAAATGACTCAAGGATCATACTCACTATTTAAAAAAGGAAAATTTCTATATACATAAGAAGTAGCAAAAGTTTGAAATACGATGTAAAAGTCAACATACTCAGCAGGCTCTTTTAAAGTTAGAAGTGAGTAGATATTTAACTCACTTATGTAGATGTCAGATATTTTACTGTCTTTACTGTAAAACAAAATAAGTTCATAGACTTTAGTGATTTGGGTTCTGAGACAGTTAAACACCAGTTATAAATTGTCAGGGCAGAAGCTCATCCTTATTACTTCAGATGAAGCTCATCCATATTACCTTTTCGTGGGTAATATACTGTTATCTTCTGCGGAGATGCCCAACAGCCAAGTGGTATCCTACCTGGGCACTGGGTTGAATCCTGGGTCTTCCAACTTTTTCTTGTGTGCTCTTGATTAATCGCCCTTTTTTTCTATTCTTCATTTATTAAATGGAGATTCAGTGCTCTCATCCTCATAAGGCTATTAGATAAATTAAATAAGTTAATATAAAAATAATCCTTAAGTTTGCTGTTAGTTTTGCCCAAATATATAAAAAATACATTTTTTATACTGGCATAATATTAAAGTCCCTCATCTTGCATTTTCATGAACCTTAATCCTGCCCTCCCAGTATTGCCTCATACATTCTTCACCTACTGGGGAAGTCATGTACATTTGTAAATATTTCAAACATGATAAAGCCCAAAACTGGGCAACACATCCATCTGTTCTATAAGGTAAAATATAACTAAAGTCTTCCTAATTTGCAGCAGTTTAAATATATATTTAATTCAGTTAAAAACTAAAATATCAGTTATAATATACATGGATTACATTTGTAAAGACAAAGAACATTGAGTAACTTTTAATTAAGTAACAATCGCAAGTGTATGTTTTTAAAAAAGACATATATCTATAAAAATATTAAAAAGTAATGAAGTGTTTGAAAATAAGCAATCAACAGAATAATAGCAAATATAAACCAAAAAAGGCAACATGAAAAAAATGTCTGAGCAAGTAAAAGTTAATGCTACAAACACTGAATGATCTCAACATAGTATTTTATAATTATAAAGTATATCTTGCACTGTATATCACAGTGATAAAAAGTTATGCTGAATTACAGTACTGGAAACCATACAAAAAGTAAAAATTTGGTTTATAAGATTACATATTTTTAATGGTCGTCCCACTAAAACTTCCACTGAAATTGCAGAAAATATACATAATGGGATATGTCAATATTAGATCATGGAAAAAATGGAATGATTATGCCAGCAGACCAGGATGTACTGGGACCCCTGTAAGATTAATAAAAGACAAAATTGTGTATGCGAAGAAACAAGAATGGAATACCATAATGTCGCAAAACCCTTAAGAGATTAAGAAATAAAAATACCCAACAAAATCCAACAAAAATTCCAAAGTCAGAAAACGTGTAAGCAAAATGAGTTCTTCATGCAATCATTCTAGATTACTAGTATGTTATCTTAGGTTAAGCCCTAGGCCACTGGACTGATTGACTACCTGTGTTTAAGTTCCTGCTCTATCGTTTTCAAAATACTACCAATAGCAAATAGAGTGTACTGAAATGTGTATATTCTTATGTTGTTGATGATAATGTAAATTACTACAGGATTTTGGAGTATTGTTTTAGTATCTTTTATATTCTGAAATGTTCATATTCTGACATAGAAATAGTTATTCTACTTCTGGAAATCTATTCTAAAGTGTATTCACACATCCAAATTGATCCAAATGAAATACATTATTTTTTAATGTACTATAATTTACCAAGCAGTTTTAAAAGAATGTCGTGAATGCATGTGTTGGTACAGAGGTAAAAGGATCTCCAAGAAATAGAGGATGATTAAGTTACAGAAAATTAAATTTAAGTGATGCAATGTAAAAAATTATCTTAGTAAATTTAACATAAACTAGTAAATGTACCAATCCCTAAAGCGAGTCCCTGGCATGAACACACTTCAACACTCTTAAATTTTAGCAGAAGTATTCATATGTGGCCTGTGTAATTTGTAAAATTTTATTTAAAGAGCCTTGGCAAATTATTCTAATGGTTGAAAAGCAGACTAAACTAGTAGGGGTCACTCTGCCTCCGCTTAAAGCTGAAAGCTGGAATCTCAGGAAGTCACCAGATTAGAAAGCTAATTTGTGGACAGCTGCCTTCTTTCTGCAATAATATACACCAGGAAGTCATTATTTATATTCAAACTCTTACTCTTGACTTAATTCAATTTGGGGCATGAGTTTTTTAAAAGTCACATTTAAAACATAAACTGCTATGGAGCTGGGGGGAATGTAGTTTTTACCTTCCGGGCTGTGCAGTCAAAAAGTCATTCTTCAAGGAGGTAGGAGTGAAAGGGAGCTGGAACACAGAATCCACTAGAAAAATATATTTAACTAAACATCATTTGGATTTTGACATATGATTTCTTAGTTTTATTTACATTTTAAATTTATTCTATTCAAATATTAGTATTTAATATGTAAGATTAACACAGTTTAAATTATTCTTTGCTTTCCATATTAGTAAGCAGAGGAAAGTGTGGTTGTATTCTCTGTGCTTAAATCAAAAAACATAATCTCAACATTTTATAAATTATATTATTAGTCTAGTGTTAAAATACAGTGTCTGTCTTAGAGAAGAACATGATGTGATTAACTCCACGCAGAATACGATATTTTTATTGATTTTTTTTTTTTTTTTTAAAGAGAAAGGAAGGTAGAGGGAGAGAGACAAATATCGATGTGAGAATGATACATCAATTGGCTGCCTCCTGCGCGCCCCCTACAGGGGGTCGTGCCTGCAACAGGGCATGTACCCTGACAGGGAATCTAACCTGCAACCTTTTGGTTCACAGGCCGATTCTCAATCAACTGAGCCACATTGGTCAAGGAAGACTACTATAAAACAAGTAGTATAAGTACAAGGTGGTGCAAAAGTAGTTTTACAGTTGTTTGCATAGAACGTAATACAATAATTAATAAATAATAATACAAGAATAAACTCTGTGTTTCATGCACTCACAACTGTAAATCTACTTTTGCCCCACCCTGTATTCTCTGAAGGCAGTACAAGAGAGAGATATTAGTCTCAGAACTTCTTATGTTTCTGAATTTACACTTGATCCAAAATTTAAAAAACAGTGTGACCAAGAGACTGATTTCAACCTAAAGATCTTGTGATAATTTAAAATTTTTTATTAAAGTATTTCTTAAACAAATTCACCTTGTGACCGCTCACTTTTCCTTCATTCCCTCCTTCCCTTAGCATCAGTAATGAGTCCCTTCAATTTGATCTTCCAAAATACTCCTTTTCCTGTTATCACTATCCCTCGGCTAACACCTCAGTACAGGCCAACATCATCTAAACATGTTGCAGAGTGCTGACACAAGACAAGATATTAGTATTTCTACTTCCATCCCAGCTTTTTTAAAATCAATAACTAGATGAAAAAGAAATATCTATAAATTAACTTTTAAAAAATCCCCCAAACCTTCTATTCTTCCTCCTGGAATCTGCTCTACCCAGGCTCCCGATCTCAATAACTGGCAACTCCATCCTTTCAATTCCAGAGAACAAAATTCTTGAAGTCCCATTGATTAAACAGTTCTTATATTTAGAATTGAAACATTTCACCTCTGTCACCCAGCTCTAAGCTACCTTTCTCCCCCATCTGGATGAATGTTCTTTCCTAAAATCTTTGCCTCTCTACGTTCTATTTTCAAAACAGCCAGCAACAACGGTCTTTTGAAAAGAAAATGTCAAAGTCATGTTGCATCTCTTTCCAAATCCCTGAAACAGATCCAAATCCCTGTAAACATTTGTCAGCTTTTAAATGACAAATGCCCAAATTTACTCACTCTAACCAGGGAGTGACATTTCTGTTGATGGACAAGTCAAGAAGTTTCCACCAATTAGAAGTTTAGGTTCCAGCTTTTAACCTCTGCCTAGAAATATTTTCTCACAGATGTCACATGACTCACTCCTTCATCTCCTTCAGCTCTTTGCTCAAATATCAAATTCTCAAGGAACAGATCCCAAGACACACCATGACCTGACTCACCAACCTGAGCTGATTCCACTGACTATATGTTGAGGTTCCCATTGCTTCACTTCTTTATTCTTTCTAGCCAGTTTTAATGCAATTTCTTTTCTTTTTTTGCTTACTTACATGAGTTTATAAATTTCCTTACCATAAATAACAGACAGTGACATCATGGTTAGGAGTATAAGCTTTGTAATCTAACTTCCTGTGTTCAAAACATTGGCTTTCAGATACATGTAGGCCTCTGTTTCTTCATTTCCAAAATAAGGATGATAATAGTGCTTATTTCAAGTTCTGATATCAAGATTAAATGAGTTTATCCATGAATAGTACTTAGAACAGTACCTGGTCCATAGTTAGATCTCAACTTCTGTTAACTTTATTACTAAAAAATAAGTAAAAGGTGATAATAAAATTTCTTGTGCGTGGTAAGGCTGACGGGTGATAAAATTGACAAATATTTAAAAATTTTCATTTTTAAAATTGAACTAGACAATTTTATTTTACAAAACATGAGTGTTCCAAATTTTCTGATATCTCCTATATTGAAGGCATTGCCAATATTATGCTAAGAGACATAATGTGAAAGACAGGGAATTATTTTTCCAGAATTGATACCCTCTAACTCACAGTTTGTTATATATATTATTGCTTTGCACTGTCAAATTTTATTTACTTTGTGTTAGGTATCCATAATTCAGTGATATTTTTTTACTATATCTTGATATTAAATATTAAATATAAATAGACAATATTATAAATATGATTATGTGATTATTATCTCCTGTAATTGCAATGTCATCACATATAGAGATAATTAAAATGCTATTCTTAATGAAACTCTACTAAGAGTCAAGATTTTACTAATCCTTTTGTATTTCAACAGAATAAAAATTATCTAAAATAGCTTTTTGTCTTTTACAGCCTCCTCCTTTAATTACTTTAACCATACCTCTTGGATCTCAGGTGGGATATAACTCCCTCAGGAATTCTGATTCCATTTCTATAATGAAAAACCTACTACAATAATGTTTCTTGGGCCATCTCTTTCAGTATTCTTTATCTACTTTCTGAATGTCTGAAGTTTCTCAGCTAGCTCTCTTAATCAGTGGAATGAAGCATATTTTAAAACACAAAATAAGTCTGCACTTATAGAAATTGTTATGACATATATTGCATACAATATTACTGCCTGAAAAGCATGAGAATATAAATCATTATAAAGTTTTCTACAGAAAAATTGTGTTAGTTTAATCCACATGGTCAAACATAATTATTTAGGGTGTCATCTGTAATATATTAACATATTTAATTTATCTCTATGTTTGAAGATGTATAAACTTATAAAGAGGTCATAAAATCTATCCCACAATGTAAGACAAATAAGAGGAAAAAAAATACAAAGTGATGATTAGCAAAGTAGTAGTTTTCTAAGTGAGGCAAAATTTCCTGTGTGTGTGGGGAGGAAGGATGAACATTAGATCCATTAAAAACTGATCAATAATGTGTTCTCAGTAATGTGCTGCTAAAATCTATTTATTCCTGACTGCTTATTCATGCTTCCCCTCCACACACAACAAAGCAGTAATAGTTTGGGAGTATATACTATCTGTAAGTCCTGTATCAGTGACATGTTATTTCTCTTAAAACCACTTTTCAATTTAGTGAAATAGATTGTACTTTTGTACAAGGTCAGATTGTTTGTGGTTCCACTCTTAGCTCCACTACTTAAACCTTAACACCTTCATCTACTTAAACTCACTAACACTCAGGTTTGACATCTTTAAAATGGGGAGTGAGAAATATGATACTTACTGCTGAGTGGCAATGCTAAGATGAAATGCCCTCTATAAAATGCTTGGCATTTAGTGGTTGCTCAATAAATGTTAGTTCTCTCAGCTCCCTTTTCCCTGCTTCTTCCTCTGCTGGGCTATTTGTCTTCTCTACAGCATCTTTCTTTCTTTTCTTTTTTAGTTTATTAATTTACTTCTTTTCATCTTTTTCTTTAGCCAATATTTTGTTTTGTATTATGAAACAGTCATACACATTTTGTTAGTTTATTAAGTAAAGTTGGATATTGATGTGTCCAGGAGTGGAGATTGTGGTTATAACTGCAGAAAGCTAAAGATGATGAACTCTGAAATGTAGTTGATGTGCAAAGATGTTGTTTGGCAATTAGAATGGAGAGATGCTATTAGGTTGTGTATTGATAAAATGTTTGCATATCCTCAATGTCTCACTTTTTAATTATGCAAGGAAGCTATGAAATAAAAATGTTCAATTGACAAACCACAGCATTAGTGATCTAATACAGAATAGCATGCTAAGGATTTAAATTACAGCATTCTTCTTTGTCTCCATACAAACAACATCATTAACCTGAAAGAAATGTTTAGCTCTCCTAGGTAGGCTTTTTAAATCTGAAAACTATGAAAAATTGTACTTCATGCTCTTCAATATGTTACTTTCACCTCTGATAAATAAGTATTTTATTTAATTTTGTTTATATGTATAATGTATGAATAAGGTCTATAAAATTATTTAAAAAGATGGTGGAAGATATCACAGAAACAGGCATTCATAAATACCTACTATGTGCTTATGATCTTATATATAATCTTTCTGATAAGTAGGTATTGTTATAGTGCACATTTTAATTTGAGCAAATGGAAGCTTCTGAGAGTCTAAGTGACTTCCTCAAAGCTGCACACTTGATAAATGGTGTGGTAGGAATACAGAGCAGGCCCGATGATTGCCTGGTTTTGATTAATTCTAGCTCATTCTTCTCTTGATAGAAAGTGGCTTGATAGTTGCATTCAGAAGATGAGGGCCTTTCTGGTTTTGACATACAAAAGGGAGGAAAATGTGTTCTATGACAATAAAGATGAATGGATGCATACTCCTGTGGACTCTGAATGGGACAATTATCATGGCATGCTAATTGGGTAACTATGAAAGAAAAAAAAATGTATCTTTAGTCAGTCTACAGATTAAATAAATAAATTGCTGGAGTTTTTATTTTCAAAGTTTTCTTCTAATAACCAATATGACAGCAGATTTTTAAATATTCAACTTTCCACTTAATATTTCAACTTAAATGTCTAATATATATCACAAATGTAACATGACAAAAACAGAAATGTTAATTAATTTCCCTGAAAACCTACCCTTTCTTAGTTTTTCCCATCTCAGTAAATTCTACTACAAATTATTCAATAGGTGGGCCTCGAATTGCATTACCTCTAGATTTTTCTCAGCAAGTTCTCTTGGTTCTAAATACCCTAAATATAATCTCTCACCATCTCACTTCTGACATTATAGTGCAAGACACCATCGTGATTTTTACTTGGATTACTTAAATTATCTCTGACATAGTCTTTTTTTTTTCTATCACCTCTAGTGGGTCGCATAGTGCCTCCCCCGATATTGTGTTCACTTGGAACATCAGAATGCAACCTTACTTGAAAATAGGAACTTATCATATATAACTAGTTGAGGATCTCAAGATGAAGTCATCCTGGATTTAAGAATGAAATGATAGATGTCTGTGTAAGAAGAGGAAAAGACAAAGAGAAATACAAAAAAGAAGGAGTGAAGATGAAGATGGAAGCAGGGATTAGAATGAGGGATCTACAAGCCAAGGACCTCCAAAATTGCTGGTAACCCAAGAAACTAGGAGAGGCATGGCACAGGTTCTTCTTCAGAGTCTTTGAAAGAAGTCAACCTGCTGACACCTTGATTTTGGACTTTTAGCCTCCTGAACTGTGAGAGAATAAATCTCTAGTGTTTTAAACCACCCAGTTTGTGGTAATTTTTTAGGCATCCCTAGAATCTAACATACTATTTCTTCACAAAATACCCAAAGTGGTCTTTCAAAAAAAAAGATCAAATCACTTCCCTCTTAAAGTCCTTCAAGGTTAACCCATCCAATTTAGAGAAAAATGTTGCCAAGGTATCAGGATAATTCCCTTCTCTTTGCTAAGACCTACTTAGTAAATTTGATGTTATGTAAATACGGCATGGTGTGAACATTTATAACAAAAAAGAAAAAAACAAATAGTTAAGACTTTTTAGTTCATATTAGATTTTATTTGACAAGATTATTTTTATTTTCTACTAAATATAATATATAATAGTCAAATCTTACATAAACTGGTTTATGTTTCATTTCAAAAGTGGAAAATCTCTGTCCCACAAGCTGGAGTGGAAAAAGAGGCCAGCATACATTTGCTTAGACAGTATGAATGAGGCCATGCTTTATGAGTGCAATTAGTAATTCATCTCAAAGTGAAGAAATGCTCTGATACTTCCTTCATAATCTATAAAATCTAAGTTATGACATTTCATTGAAACTTTTCTCCTTTGGAACCAAAATTGTGAGCTTTGTCTTTTACTGAACAGAGGCTTTACAAATAACTAAGTACACATATTTTTCCTCCTTAAGAATAAAGCATAATTTCTTTGTAGCATTTTATGTGTTTCTACCTTTTTCCCTTGTAGTAACTTCTTGGAATCATCTCCTTGGACTGTACTGTAAGGATCTTATGGTGGGGAGGCCTATAAAGCATGTGTCTTCCCAGGAGAAGATTAAAAACCCTAATAATGGCAATGTAGAAGTACCTGGGATTCAAAGCAGATTGCCTGCAGATAAACAAATATTTTTTGTCTAACTGTGCAATCCCTAGCAGCACCAAATGACTGAGCATCATCATGTGGTTTCCAAAGCAAAACAAAATAATAAAATTAACACTTGAATCTCTTGCGTTTCACTGAGTCTCTTTCTTAGTGATGATACTGAACCAACATTCCTCCTCAATCTTAAAGTATTCTTCACCTTTCTCTGCCTCCCCATAAGTATGATCTCCCATATCGCTATGACCAAAAATGGTTATACTTACAATTCTCACTTTTTTTCAACACTTCATGCAATTTGACTGTCAACATTAGTTTTCTCCTGAAAATTCTCTGGCAGAAGTCAGTGATTATCTCTTATTGCAAATTAAATTTTGTAGGTTCTCACGCTTCTCTACTTATTTGCACCTTTTCATCTCTACTGAATAGCCTCATTCTTAAACTCTTCCCTGTTTTCTTCTTTTTTCCATTCTCTGACAATTATTTTCCTCAGATGAATCTTTCTCAGACTACCTAAAATATTCCTCATCTTCTGCTTGTTTCTTAAATATCAGTGATATTCTATCTTCATAATTTTACTCCAACTATAAGCTTTTAGAAGGTCATTTCTTTATATATATACTGACTAGATTACAAAAGTTTGTGTTTTATATTTTCATAAGAGTATTTTTGTAAATATGTATTTTCATAAAAATAATTTTGCAAATACACTTGTGATCCACCCCTATACATAAACTGAAATGCAAGCTTCTTATTGGAATAATTTCCTCCTGTGTTGTTTACATTTCACAATATTTAGGACACTGCATGCACATAATCATTTTAGAAACAGATAAGTTAATGAATAGAAATCTACCTCTCTTTATTTTTATCTCTTATCAACCTACATGTAAAACATTTGTAGATCTTTCTATTGTTTCTTATCTTGACTAATTCTGTAAGCTAAGCTTGACTCATTGCCAAGGAGGAGAGCGGGGGACAAGGGGCTATTTTGAGGGACTCTGAAATTCCCTGAGTGTTCCTGTCTGATAGAAAATAATGAAAACTGTCCCAGATGTATCCAAATGAGAGAATATTGTGGAGGCAGATATGCCATTATTTTAGGGGATCTTCCTCACTTAAAAAATACTTTGTATTCAAATGGAACTGCATAATACGCTGGAATTTTTAAATAATTTCATCTCAGGGCTTGGTCTATCCTACTTTAAGAGACTGTAAATAATGTAAAATATTTTCTAACTGATTATAATTTAATGGGGTAAAGTTTTCAAAAATAAAAAAAGTATAATCTTAAAGTTCTAAGTTATGAGCATGTTTTCAGTTTGCTTCATTGTGTTGATTTGGAAATTTTATAAAGTTTGATGCCTAGTTGTTTTGAATTTACATTTATGAAACCTGCCCTTCAAAAATATAAATTTACTGAAAAAGTGAAACAATGAACTCTAGTGAGGAAGGGAAAACTTGGTAGCTTGTTAATAACATGTTTTTTTGTACTCAAACAATGACCCAAATTTACATATTTTATCTCTTAACTAAAATTCGCTCTACCTGTAGGAAGAACCACAGCAATGCTATTCACCCATGCAGAGTCTTAGAGACCAGGAGACAGATGGCTCCACAGTAGCTATATTTAACCAGCATCTCAAGAACAAGATATACCATTTCTTGTGAGAATATCTGATTTCTTCCTATAAGGTAAACTAACACAATAGGATGTCGCTTTTTACAACTAAAACAAAACTTCACTTATGAGAAGAAAAAGAAAATTACAAAGAAAAAGACCCTTATTTTTTTAAATTTCACTCATCCAAATCCCATTTAAGTATTTACATTAACAATCTGTCATTTACTTTTGCATTATGGAGACTTATTATAGCCTATATAAATTACTGATTTAAATTACAAAATGATTAAGTGTGTCATGAGTGTAGTATACAAGCTTGCAAATATATTTTGAGATAATTAAAATTATAGGCTTCTCTTTCCAGCTCTACAGAATGTGAATAAATTGGTCATCTTTTACGTCTCTTATAGATACTAATTTGCATCGAATAAAACAAGTTCCCAATACTTGATGTTCATTTATATTGAGATTTCACATATTATTCGCATTTTCTCTCTCTCTGTGGTGACATAAGAAATGGTCTTCACACTGATACAAATGCAAAATCTCCAAGGAAATTTCCCTTAATACGATTTGGTCACTCATCCATGACAGTTGTCTTTATCCTGTTACACAACTAGTTTCAATGGAGAATGGCAATGTTTTCCAAAGTGTGAGTTATGGACCAAATTATTGCTGCAGATTTTCCTGCAGCAAAATCTCAAGGGTGGGAGTGGGGAGGAGTTTGCTTAAAATACAGGTTTTTTGAAATCCCCTTCCACATACTAAAAGGGAACATGAGTAATCCAAGAATCTTCATTTTAAGCCAGGAACTCACATAAATCTTTCAACCTAAACAGGTTGAGATCCACTGATATGAGGTATGAATTCAATGCTTAAGAGTAGTTGATTAAATGGGCTTTTAAAAACATTCATTTATTTAGATAGTTGTTCACATAGTACCAATAGTACTGAAATGTTAGGCTATTTTGTGAAACGTGAGTGGACCCATTGCAATTGTAACCATGTTGGTTTAAATGGCCTCTTTCTTACATCCAAGAACATGCGGTGCATATTTTTTCAACATAAAACATTTTTATTGCAAAAATCCATTACAGACTTGCTGACATTGAGCGGAAGTGTTTAATTGGTAAATTAATCTGTATTTTTGCAAAGTTTTAAGAAAAAGAAGAAATCTACTGAAACTTCTATTTTTATTATTTTGTTGACTTTACATTCTAGTAAGCAGCTGGTGTGGAGATACAGTAATTAAAAAGTAACCATTAAGTATAGAATATGTTAAGTGACAGTGAGCATTTTAATGAAAAAAAAAAAAAAAAAAAAAAAGCAGCAGGGTAATGCAGCAACAATTTGGAGCTGGTTCATACCAGTTTACTAGAATCAGTTTTTAATTGATTATTATGTTTTCGGAAGTTTGAAGGCTGTTTCAGACCACACTGAGAGTATTTTATACTGAAGAAATTGGAAGTCAGCAAAACTATAAATCAGAGGCGCCCTCCCACCACTCCCAACCCCACCCAGGCTATTAAAACATTTACCACTGCAATAGGAAGTGCTGGTTGGGGGTGGATAGTAAGTGAAATGAGGGATTCATACAGGTAACCTTCAATAAAAATCTTAAAAAATTTTCCCCTCTCTCTCAATCTGCCATATAATCAGTTGAAAGTCGATATTGGGGTGTGTGTGTGTGTGTACATGCATAGGTGTGTGTGTATAGGCACACAATACAACTAATGGAAGGGAGCAGAATAGTATAGTTGTTAAAATCAAATGCTGTAGGGAGATTTACTATGCTTTAAATCCAATTCCTTTATCTTTTACCACTTTATCTCTAAATTTCTGTTGTCTTATTGTAAAATGGAAATAATATAATCTACTGCAAAAGTTGACTGTAATGGCTCAGTGAAACAAGGTAGGGAATATACCTTTCCAGACTGTTTAATGAAGGCCAAATATTATCACTGTTAATAATGCTATTACAGTTATAATTATTATTCTTATTAATAGCAAAAACAATTGCGTATTTGAAAGTTGCTAAGAGAATATATCATAAAGTTCTCATCACAAGAAAAACATTGTAACTGCGAGGTGATGGGTGTCAACTAAACTTATTGTGATAATTCATCTCTCTCTATATATATATTATATTACATATAATATAATAATAATATATATTTTATTTGTACACCTTCAACTAAGCAATGTTTTATGTCAATGATATCGTAATAAAACTGAAAAAAAGCAAAAAAATGTTCAAAGATATCAATTTACTCTTTGCCATCAGTATCTACAAAAGTTACTTACCTAGTTTTTCCAGAAAAGGGATAATAATAATAATAATAATAATTTAATTTTTAATGTTAAATATTTGGTAATTATTTAGTGCTATTGTGCAAAGCGGTAGACTTCCACTGACTCCCCTTTTTTTTAGCTGTCCCAACAAGATAAGTATTTTTGTTATATTTATTTTATAAATGAAGAAACTGAGCTCAGAAATGCTATCAGTACCCACAGGAAGAATTCCACAGCAGTCTTGAAGGGTCACAAATCCCGTGCTCACGGCCTGCTTGCAACGCTGACTTGAAAATTCATTGCAACAGTATTTTGTGATATTTTCTAAAAATTAGAAATATTCATTATTGTAGGTAATTTAGAGCAGAGAATAAAACCAAAATTAAGAACATGTTCTTTAATATTTTTCATCTTCTAGTAAAATGTCCTAAATTTGTGGGTGTAAAATATTTAGTACACTTAGTAAGAATTTTGGACAGTGTACTAATGAGTGTTTGCCAAAAGAGAAGGAATTTATTATATTATACGAATGTTTTAAATGTATTCCAGATCTGACCTAAATTTGAAAGTATTTTCTTGTAAGTCAAAAAGAATTTTAAGGACAATATTAGATGGATTGGGATGATTCCCAATGTTTTGCAGTCCTTAACATTCTTTTTATTTCAGGAGAATTGGCAGTATGTCTAATCAGTACCTCAAAGGATACAGCCTTCACTTAAATTGAAAATGTTATTTTAAAAATATTTGTGCTTATTCTCTGCAGATTTGTAAACTACATGGGAACAGAAATATACCATGTAAATCATTATTTAAGTATCTTACATAATTAAAATCTTTACTTCACAAATCACCCTGCACTACAGGTGGTCTTTTAAAACTACAAGATGTATTTTGACATAATATTTTAATAACATATTCAAAAGTTTAGAAAACATTAACACAAGCTTTTCTAATTTGTACCCATGTTAGACCTTGTGTTATTTAGCTATACACATAGACACACTTGCATAAAATCACACACAAGTTTACTATTTACCATAGCTTTGAAAGATGATATTTTTCATATTGAATTATTCATAAAAACCTAGGGCTAATTTATACATGAAAGAAAAGAAAAATGTAACTCTTGCTCATAAATCTTTATTTATGAACAGAAACCTAAAAGATTTATAATCGCTACGTTATGGCAAGTTTCTATCATATGATGTATTAACTTTCAATCCTACCCTTAAGCAGAGAAGTCCTATAGCAGTATATAAATCACAGGATATTTGGTTTGAAAAAAAAATCCTTGAGCATGGTCATATTCACAACATTGAAGCTGAAAGTGAGGGATCTCAATACTCCCTCAAGTTTCCAAGTAGGCTGAATGAGCATTTATTTTATTGTGAGGTAGCCCCTCCCTCACTCTCTGTTCTTAAAATAATATCTCACAGTAAGCCACTTGTGTAGATATACAAATTCAACTCTTAAAAATAAAAATCGCCCAACCAGAGTGACTCATTTTGTTGAGCATTGCCCTGTGTGCTGAAAGGTTTCTGGTTTGATCCCTGATCAGGTCATGTATGGAAGTCACTGGATCAATGTTTCTCTCTCACATCGATGTTTCTCTCTCTCTCACTCTCTCTCTCTTTGTTCCACTCCCTAAGCTTGTCCTTGAGTGAGGGTTAAAAAATTGTTTAAAAAAAAGAAAAACCAAAATCTGATATTGGTGTATTGGTTTATATTCCTTATGTATGGATTTCTCCATAACATTAAGATCCAAGAAAATCTGCAGTTCTTTTATCCTTCTACATTAAGTTGTACTCCTTAGCAAATACCTCCTGAATTGCTGGAAATTTTAATCATATATGTGAGGTTGCTTCTCTTCCATTGCAATTAAACAGAACAACTGTGTTTTATACCATCATGGCAATTTGAAGAATGCTTTACTTTTAATCCAGTGTGATTTCTTTGAACATTTTTAAGGCCTCACTAGTTCCCTCACATACTTGCTCTATGGTCTTAGGCGGGTTGTCATGTCTCTGTGACTCAATTCTATAATTCTCTGAATGAAAACAATAATAGTCATTACTTTAAAGGAACAGTGTGAAGATGAATGACTTATTACATGTAAAACATTTAGAAAAATAATTTGCACAAAGTATGCACTGAACAAATGTTTGTTATTACTCGTCAAAAACTAGACCAACTGCCTGGAAACCTCCACTCCCTCCCTCCCTACTTTGCACACCAGTTTACCAGTTTGTAATGCTTAGACATCATATGTCAAGTTTCCACACAGTTTCCCTTCACTGTTCCTGCTACAGTTTGGGTGGAAAATATTAGTAGGGTTTAGTTTCCAGTTTTTCAAAAAGCTTCCCCTGCCCTCAAGGCTTTGCATTTTTCTAATATTTCTATAGTTTCTTAATTATTTTCTGTTGTATAATATTTACAATATTATTTACTAAGAATTTTATTAAGGAAGCTATTTAAACTATGAGAGAATGCATTTTATAAATAATTTTCAAAAGTACAATATAGATATATATACAATGGAATATTATTCAGCCTTAAAAAAAACAGGAAATCCTGGCATTTGCAAAAACACTGATAAAACTGGAAGATATTATGCTAAGTGAAATAACCCAGACAGAGAATGGTAAATACTGTATGTTATCACTTTTATGTAACATTTTCTTTAAAGTCAAACTCACAGAAACAGACAACAGAAAAATGGTTGACAGGGGCTGAGGACCGGGTGAAATAAGAAAAAGTTGGTAAAAGGATAGCAATTTTTAGCTATAAGATAAATAAGAGCAGAGGGTTTAATGTCAAGCATGGTGACTATAGTTGATAACACTGTATTGTATAATTTAAATTTGCTGTGAGTAGAACTTAAAGGTTCTCACCCAAACAAACAAACAAAAAGATAAATAGGTGAGATGATGGCTATGTTATCTCAGCAGGGGAAATCTTTTCAATTTTCCACAATGTGTATATATATTAAATCATCATACATCTTAAATATGTTGCTATTTTATGTCAATAATACCTCAAGAAAGCTGAAAAAAAAAACCCCACCACACATGCATATATACATACACACACACAAACTCCCAGAATTTTGCATTATAAAACTCAGAAAAAAATTATTCTCTTTAGGAGTCAATAAGTTCTGTGACATGTTGAAAGTTTCCTACTTTTAGGGAGGCAAGGCCTAGATACAGTGATATAACATAGCTACGCTCATCTCCAGGGTGGCGCATTTTTGTTTGTTTTGTTTTCGGCAGATGGAGTATGATATATATACTTACCTAGGGCAGGTTTGTCACTTTTGTGTTTCTACCCCACCCTGAACCACCTTGATTAGAGGAGAGAACCTGCTTTCACGCCCCTTTCTGTACAAAATGTGTCCTAGTCCTTCAGGATTAGTAGGAGGTTGTGGGGATGGTTACTGAGCAGGGCTGCTGAGCAGAATTTGAGGTATGTAGATATTCACAGACCCCTAGGGGGACTGCCCCTGCGGCCTGCGTCACTGGAACCCCCAAAGTGCCCAGGCACTCAGGCCCAGTCCTGAAGTCCATCTTTACTCCCCCACGGAAGGCAGCTGTCCCCCCACTTCTTTCTAGTTTGAGTCCTAACCCTTCGCTACAACCCAATCACTCTTTCCAGTATTAGGAAGCTTATGAAGTCTTATGAAGCTTTGAAGAGTTGAAAATTTTGCTCTGAAAGTTGCCACCAGAATCTTGATGACACACAATTTAGTCAGAGGCATCTTCAAGTATTTGCTTCTTAGATGAAGAGAGAGTTTTAAAAAAATGGATCTCAATGTATGAGTGAAGGCACACTGGGCGGGGGGAAGCACAGTAAAAGCATAATAAATATTTTGATACTGTAGATAATCTTGCCACATCCATTTTATTATCTTCCTAGTACTTCATGGATTAAATAGCCATATTGAATTATATGCATATTCTTTTGTAAATTTACATATTTATTGTTTTTTATTGTAATAAGGATACAATATAAAGTACATTTTAAACTTTCCGAGGTGAGAAATTTCTTTGTTTAGCATCTTCAGAGTATTGAATAGTACCTGGTAAGTTGTACTTGGTCATGTTTGACAGATAACAATGATATATTATTTATTGAAAACATGTAAGGAAACATTTGTTTGTAATCAATATCTCTGTCTTCTTTTTCTGTTGAGACAAACAGTAATAAATAAAAAATAAATGAGTGAACACATAAAAAACATTTATGGAAATGAAAAAAAATCAACTTTAGGTTACTGATTATGCCTGGAAAGTAAGGAAGGACAGAGGAGCAATGGCCACGGGGATTTTCTTAACTCTTTCATGTTCTATTAATATTTTAATTCCAAATTCCTGACAATGTTTCTTAACTTACAATTTTAGTAAGATAACAGCAAAATTATTGAGAGTAGATGATGAAACTCTATGAAAAAAGTAGACATCTTAATAATCTATGAAGCCCTTGAGAATTGAGGGTCACATTTTATGTTTCTTAATTTCAACTGAGTCCTGATAACACATAGTATGTGCTCACTTTTATTTTGCTGTTTTTTGGGGGAAAAAGATCTGTAAATATTGCTATCTGTTTAACTTAAGCATGATTATGTAAAACTAGCTACAAATGATAGAGATGTTATTGTATTGATAAATATTTCTGAATTTGTAATTCTTCAAAGAATACTTAAAATAGAACATCTTCATCAATATTATTTTAAAGCACATTTTAGTTTCCATAACACACTGTTAAAAATACATTCCTCCTTCCATGGTTGAATTGCTTCAGTAAAGTCAATTGTTTGTTTTATTTGTTTGTTTTGTTTTGTTTTGTTTTTGCTACATACATACCTTTCATGTTCATAGCTCTGATCTCTAAGATTATTTATTCTCTAGATGTTTACCTTCTTTTGTTTCCTCCAAGGCATTAAGTGCAACTTCTAAATTGAAATAGCAGTTAAGATCAGAGTTCTTTTTTTCTCTCCCCGTATTAAAAAAATGTACAGAAATATTGCTACCGGGATATTTTCTGAGTACTCTCTTCCTAATGCTCCCTCTCCACCTCTTTTTAGTTCAGAGCCATATTATGTGTGTAATATTTTTAAAATTCACTTTATTTTATTCATTTAGATAATGATTCTCAGCCCCTATTGTTCTGTGAATAGCACATCTTAACCTCTATATCTACCCACATTAAATACTATAAAGTTAATGTATTGAGAAGTCTGTCTAAATCAATATAATTCATTACAAGAATCTCTTAAAAGTGTGAGTAAACTTCACATTAATATTTATGGGCATCAAGTACTTGGTAAAATTTAATAAAAGCCATGATAAAAATAACTGTCATAAAGAAGATGTTCTAATACTCAACAGATTTTTATTTGCAGATTTATAGCAGAGTAAAATCAGATGGGCAGATAGTCAATATAAATATGTGTTATTACATTGTTCTTAGCAGATTTGTTGCCAGACAATACAGTTGTATTTACTGATAGTACTAAAAATGAAATAGAAAGTGAAGTTATTTTTAACAAGTTAAACATTTGGAATTTTAGAATTGTGTTATTTCATGGGTACTGAGCTCAAACTTTCCCCAGGGCATGGCAAATACACAGCAAATACTTTAAAAATTAAGAAATGTTTATTGTTCATTGAATATAATATTTGAATATACTAATTAGAGAAGACAATGGTGTTTCTTACCAGCATTGATAAATTGTACTTTTGCATGTGAACTTTGCTTTGAATTTTGACTTATACTATATTCTTGCACAATTATTTTATAACTTTATTTAAAAACTTCAGATTTTTACCTGGCCTACATGTAATAAAGTAAGAGGCTCAAAACAGCACCATTCAAGACAGACGGGTACCAGACTTCTTGTGGTGATCCCTTTGAAAAGTATATAAATGTGTGATCACTATGTCATACACCTGAAACTAATATATTATTGTTTGTCACCTCTGATTAAAAATAAATTTTGAAAAAGGAATAAAAATAACACCATTCAGAAATAGTTTCTGGAAAAATTATATTAATGACATGTCTGAGCTGAGGCTGCAACAAACTGATACAATAAAGGATTTCTGGAACTGAAGGAAAGAACTTGCTAAACATTTTGGCATTTTGTGGTTGAAAGGTAGTTGATGTATGACTGGCTATGCAAGATCTTTCCCTTTTTTTTTTACCGCTTTCTGCTTTATAGCAGGGGGTTTGGATGCAGGAAAGATCTCGGTGCAAGGCAATGCTCTCCTCCTCTATGCCAAGTAGACAGGGAACAAAGCAGGTGGACTTACTGAATACATTTCCTTAAAAACATATAACATAAAAAGAGGTGTGAAAAAAAATGTTAACCTTGAAACATCAATAAAAAGTCTTGAAAGAAAAGTTCTGTGTGTGGTCTATTTTCTAAACATCATATAACAGTTTGGTTCTAATTTTAGATGTTATTAAAAGTAATGAAGCATATCAATTAGGTGGCTATAAAAATATGAAATAAGGATGATTAGTGCTCCCTGGTTGTTTTATTAACTATAGTTCTATATATAAGAATTTACCATGGAGAACTTCAAGGCAAATTTATAAAAGGAGAGCATAAGCAAAACCCTTTTCCAAAATTTGGGATGAGAATATGAAATAGTAGAACCGAATTTTAATTTTACTTCATTTTGGAGTTTGTTTGAAAACCTTCACAACACTTTTTGGAGTAAGATAATGATGGAAAAGTGGGCTTTATAGCAAGAGAAACCAGAAGAAAAGAGAACAGACCTGAGTTCCTTTTGCTACCCAGCACAGAACACCAAAGTAATTCATTTATATGTGAGACAAAGTAAGATGTACCCACAGATCCTAGAATTGCAGCTATGATCCAGGTCAGGAGACAAGGACACCTAGTAGCACAGCTTAAAAAGAGATGTCAAGGAGTTTTAAAAAAGTAGAGCCAGAACCCACCCCCCAATTCCCCTGCTCATGCTAATGAGAGCAGCTGAAAGACCCCACATCTTTATCCAGCGCACTGCCCACCACCCATCCTGTCCCCTATAGAGCAGGCCCCAAGTCAGGAGCAAGAAACATGTTTGTGTTTAGTGGTTTAAAGAGAACAGAATATTTGTTACATCACAATGATTTTTTAAAATTATCAAACGCTTTATCATGAAACTGCCCTATTTATCATGGAGAATCAGGGATGAAATTCCCCTACTGAAAATATTTTGAGGGAAGAGTTGGGGAACAAAGTTAGTTCATGATCTCACTCACAAAGTTAAGCTTTTGCACCCCAGTGATATGAGTCCTGCTACAGGGAACCCATGACATCCAGAGAGGCAACCAGCATCGGAGCGGGTAACTGACCACCCTGGAGATGAGAAGGACACCCCCTCAGCAAGGTGTATGCGAGGTGATCTGTGAATTTTGGTTCATTCCTTTCTGCTCCACACCAGGGGATGGGAGCAGAACTGGTGTCTCAGAGCCAAGCAAGACCCCTGCCTCGGTTCCAGAGATGGCTGTGCTATGGAAATGGAAGTAAGGAAACTCTGAAAGGGATTTCAGATTAGACTTTTAAATAGACTGGGCTGTTTTAATAAACAAAATAACCAAAAAATAATAGAATTTAAATATCAAGAGTGTTACCGGAAAGGGGACCTGGCCCTTAGCAGGCCTGCCTAGGGCTGGCCGATAGTGTGTGGGTTCTTGACTTCATGCAGGAAAAATTTCACAACATGAGCCCAGATGACTATGAGGGCACATGTATTAAATTGGGGACATAAAACAAAAGAGGTTTAGCATAGAAGAAGCAACAGGAGAACCTAGGCTGGGCTGCCCTAGCTCTCTGCGGAGTGAGAGAAAAAGGGACCTTGGGGTCAGGTTTAGGGGACTGGCCTGCAACAAGCTGCCACCGCGCATGGCTCCCCAGGTTGTAAGTCATGTGGGCTCCTTTAGGGTTTAGGAGATGCATGCCCATGGGGGAAGATGTGAGGGAAGAAGAGGGGAAAGGGAATGGTGCGTGTGGAGTGGGGGGTTCTCCCCAGAGGGACAGCACCTGCTGGGGCCTTTGTCTTGAGGTTTTATTTCTTTCTCACAGGTGGGAATCTTAGGGGAGGTCTCAGGGGAGGGTTTTAGCAGAATATTCATCAGTTTTCTAGGTGTCCTCCTCCAGGGTCCTGGTCTCCACTGATAGGCTGGTACTAAGGCAGGATTCATTAGTCATTGCAGCGGGTCTCTTGCCACCAACCTGGTTGTGCTGCTTTACTGGGTCTGGAGATGAAATACAACCGAGGCCTAGATGTTATCTCTAGGGAGGTTGACCTGTATCTGCTGTAAATTGCTCTGCCAGTTTCAGCAATCTGTCTCAGTTTCTCTGTTCCACTTGTCCTGGCTTACTGGCCTATCTCAAGAACACTGCTTCTTGGTACAAATGAGGGTTTCAAAATAACATAGGAAAGGGATGGTTTATGAAAAATGGCATTTTTATGAAACCCCACTAAGTTGAAGCTCCCACCAAAAACTGATTATATATGTTTTGCACATCAGAATTCTTGAATGGATGTCTGTGTCTCTATGGCTTAAATTTTTCTTTGAATATCATGTATGTCTGTACTCTAAACATTAAAAATAAGCCTCATATCTGAGGTAAAATTCTGCTGATGTTTTATAGTTTCACATTCCTTTCAACTTAAATGATAATGTTGGCTTTGGCTGTTTGAATAGAATATTGCATTTCTGTAAATGGAAAAAATTATGGAAGATTTATGACACTCCACATATCATAAAATAGTTCACTTCAACTTTAATTGTGATTTTTTACAGTTAAAATTTTAAGTGGATATTTTATTGAACTCAGTCAAATTTATGTTCGGAGCTGTGTTTTGTGAAGATTATTTCTAGTTGTGAATTATTTTGTCTGATACAACTTGCTTCAAATTATTTGCAATCAATTTTATTGACTTGCTGAATCATCTAGCTAGACAATGTCTTTCTTGAAAAATATTATTTTTGGTAAATATTACTTACTGTTTTCCTAAGAACAGGCAGTGCCATTTATATGATATATATAAAATAATATAAGGCAAAGTTACAAGCCCTAAGTTATCCTAGACATTTTACTACCCTCAAGACATCTTATTTTTGATTCACTGTTTTCATTAAGTTCTCTTTTCAGCAATAGTGCTTAACTTTAATGCCATTTATTTTTACTTCTGTCTGTTCTGAAGGGATTCAAGTCTAGTTGGTACCTGGCATATAGTCACCTGACAGTTATTTTTTAACTTTACAGAAGGAACATGAAGTTTTTTTCTTTCAGTTCTATCATGACAAAAAGTAAACATAAATATATTTCACCTCCCAGAAAATTGTATAAAAATATACTGTAAAAACAGAAATAAACAAACAAAAGCTGTGTAGTATACAGAAATATCAATGTACAATTGCAATTATTAGAAAATATTTCTAGCATACACATAAAATTAACTGTTTATTTGTCAGAGTAGTGAACTAGACTGATAGAAAATTTTAAGAGCCTTATCAAATGATAAATTAAAATTATTTCTGCTTAGGACACTTTATTTCTTTGTATAATATTTAAACAGGTATACTTCCTTTATATTAGAATAAATGAGACATGTTAAAATGTATTATTAGGAGAAAACATGTTTTCATTTATAGTAATATACTTGGAGAAAAATAATGCTGCTTCTTAGGTATCAGCACCCTCACATGCTACTGTGCATGTTCATATTTTGTTAAAGCTCAATAATGTAAAATATGTAATTGGTGAGATAATAGGTTGATTATAATGCCAAAATAAGTTATATTCAAAAATTAGGATGGAACTCTCAGGTCTTCAATAGCTTATTTTTGTGATTAATTTGAGATATAGAAAACAAAAGAAAGGATCATCCAATTCATTAGACAACATCAGATTCTCATTGTTACAGGTATTTCACAGAAGGTAAGTCTAAGTTGCTGACCCAACAGAGACCTTATACATTCTTTCTTGCTAGCAGAACTGTGGTTATCTTTCTATTTATCTATCATCTATCTATCTATTATCTATCATCTATCTATCTATTATCTATTTATCATCTATCTATCTATCTATCTATCTGTCTATCTATCATCTATCATCTATCATTTGTCTATCTCTATCTATTCATCTATCTAGCATCTATCTATCATCTATCATCTATCTATCTATTATCTATCTATCTATCATCTATCATCTATCTAATCTATCATCTACATCTATTATCTATCTATCTATCTATCTATCATCATCATTTAATCTATTTATCTATCATCTATCTATATCTTTCCACTCATTCCAAGTGGTCTTTGGTGTCTTTGCTAGATCCTGGCAATTGTACTTGAGAGGGAATTATGTTACCGGAATCTGGGAAGGATTTTGCTTTCTCAATAGAATAAGTTTACCTTCTCTCCATTTAAATTTTTTTCTCACTTCTTTAAAGCAGACATTTAGTTTGCAGTTACAGAAGCCATAGGATGAATATGCAGAAAAAACATGAAAAGCAAAAGTCAATACATGAAAGGTGCCAAATGTTGAAAATGAATCAGGGTATTTGGTAGCTTCATTAAAATTTTAATTCAAAAAGTAGAACAAACTTGATCTTGGTTGCCATGATCAATTTGAGGGCTATTACAACAGGATAAGGAAAATGAAAAAGCAATACTTGTTTCAGTTGAACTATCTCCCCCCCAAAATGGTATGTTGGAGTGCTGTCTTAGTCCTTTCAGGCTGCTGTGACAGAACACTATAGGCCGAGTGGCTTATAAGCAACAGACACTTATTTCTTACTCTTCTAGAGGCTGGAATTCCAAGATCAAGGCACCACCCGATTCAGTATCTGGTGAGGTTTCACTTTCTGGTTATTGAATGGCCCTCTTTTAGCTGTGTTCTTTAAACACACAGCAGAAGGGGAAAAGGATCTCTAGGGCTTCTTTTATAAGGGCACTAATCCCACTCATGAGAGCTCCACCTTCATGACCTAATCACCTCCCAAAGGTTCCACATCTAAATGTCATCACACTGAAGGTTAGGTTTCAGCATATGAATTTTGGAAGGACACATTCAGTTACAGCAAGTACTAATCCTTAGTACCTCAGAATGTGACTTTTTTTGGAGATAGGAACTTTACAGAGGTAATTTAGTTAAAATGAGGTCCTGAGGGTGAGCCCTAATCTAGTTTGCGCTTGGTCCTTACAAATGGGGAAAACTCTGGACACAAATATGAACAATCACACATGGAGAACTCATGTAAAGATTGGAGTTATGATACCACAAGTCAGAGAACCCCCACAAGTTAGGGGATGCCTGAAAAAGAGCCCTCCCCAGTGTCTTCAGAAGGCTCAAGGACCTGCTGGTGCCTTCATTTTAGACGTCTACTCTCCAAAATTGTTATACATTTATCTTGTTCTAAGCTACCCAGTTTTTAGTACTTTATACAGCAGATCTAGGAAACTAATGTAATATTTAAGAATTAAAAGTGCAGCCCTAGCTAGTTTGGTTCAGTGGTTAGAGAATCGGCCCTCTGACTGAAGGATCCAGGGTCCGACTCCTGCCAAGGGCACACACTTCGGCTGCAGGCTCCATCCCACCCTGGTCAAGGGCTTGAGCGGGAGGAGACTCATCAATGTATGTCTCTCTCACATAGATGTTTCTCTCTCTCTCTCTCTCTCCCACTCTCTCTGAAAAGCAATGAAAAAAATATCCTGAGGTGAGGATTAAAAAAATAAAATAAAAGTGCAACACTTTTTATTTAATCAATTAATGGGTAAGGTGAGAAGTTTTGAAAACACTCTTACCATTAAAAAGAATTTAGTTGAACATATAATTTCATATGTAATGAGGGTAACAAGTATAATAAACTGTCTAAAATAGTGCTCGCATTAATGCTCAGTCTTCTGAAAGTCTGTAATAGGAAATCAACATTCGTTCTTTAGATTCCCATAGATTTAGGCAGCAATGTAATATCTTTGAATTTCAGTCCATTCATAGTGCACCCTTTAGATCAGTTTACTTTGGTATCTTTATAATGCAATCATCTAATCTATTCTCAGTCCATGCTTCCTTATTCATTCCGCATAACAATATCATGTGATTTATCTTTTGAATAAGGTGATGCTTTTCTCAAACTCTACTTGATTCACAGATTGCTTTCTTCAGCAGAGGGAAATGTGGGCTCATTTCCTGCCAAACAAAGTGACTGCCTAGGAAGGGAAGAAACATATTAAGATGGTGGAAGTTTAACTTTTTTGAAGAAAAGAATATGGCATTAAAGGCATTTTGTTGTGAAGGTTGGAAAGGCAAAGGTCAAATGTTCATCTATTCAAAGATAACAGGCTAAGAGATAAACACTTCAATAATGGAGACATCCTCTGAGGTACAACCTTGGCTAGAATAAATTCTAGGGGTGTCAGCAATGAATCATGTGATTCTATATACATCAAAATTTTATTTTGTCAAGTGAGTTTTCTTGACAATGAACAATTCCATTACATCCTGTTAACATATTAAGCATTTTAAATTATTAGACATGTTTTGAAAATGCATTATTAAATCACAGCAAATGAAAAGGTAAACAATCAGATCAGATATTTTCCAAAATTAGGATGGCCAAAGCTACAATAGTATTCATACTAGCTTCAGAACTTTGCTAATGGGTTACATGCTATTTCTAACTGTGTTGGAGGAAAAATATGGCTGAACCCTCAAACGCATTTACTTCCCTTGTAAATATTTTACGTCCACTATAGTTGTTTATCAGGCGGTTTCCACAGAGTACAACATAAACAAGTCTTGTGGTTAAAGTCAGAAATGCTATGCTCAATACCCTCCACTGAAAATTCACAAAACGTATGGATATGTCAAAAGCAAGAAAGGATTCTGCAATAAAACCCCGTGTAAACTTGTTTAACCCCGAGTTTTCCAAACTTTACTAACGGCTGCTTGTTTTCACAAAACACATATCAATGTGACTAAGCACTAAAGAAAGAGAAAATGAAAGAATGAGAAGTTGCAGGCATAGATCTACATAGAGACTTTACAAGCTTAATTAATCTCACCAACACAGCAATGAGATGTACAGGCCCTAACCCTTTCACAGACGTAGCAAAGGAAAATAAAATTTCAACAAGGAGAGAATTCTCAGCAATAAGAGCACTGACTGTCTCTAGGCCTGGTAAGAAGAAGTCTGAAAAGAGACCTCTGGCTTTAGCAACAAAACTTTGCCGATTGTCATTAGAGCATTTTGATGAGAGCCGAAACCAGGCTGTAGGGGGCTGATGAGAGAATGGGAAGGGAGAAAGTGAACATGTAGGTGACACTGAAGAATTTAGACTCTGAGGAAGGGGGGGAGAGAGTCACAATGGACTTAGAAAATAAAGGGTGGTCTCTGTAATGAGGTGTGACTTACATACAATATTTTACATATGTAAGCACCTGTGTAACCAATACCTAAATCAATATATAGAATATTGCCAGCACCGCAGAAAGCTTCTACTGCCCCCAAGGGTAACCATTATCCTGAACTTCATCACCATAGTTATTTTATGGCTTGCATTCTTTTGTTATAGCCTTCATACTTTCTTGGGATCCTCTAACCTTCTCAATGGTTTTTACCTTGTGTTCTAAAGTACTATTGGTTTATAGAAATTAATAATGTCATTTCTTAAAGTGATTGTTTCAATGCTCTCACCAAAATGAGGATGTGTAAACACCCTGAAATAAGACCTTAAAGCATAACTGTTTTATAACTTTGAGATAAAAATATTATCATCTGGCTGTAACTTTTCCAGTGAATTACTTAAACCCAGAATGGCAGGGAATCCCAAATACATAAAAGGTTTTTATAACTTTTTTATTTTTTGACTTTTTTTAACACTCAAGAAATTTTTCCCAAACAAAATGGTCTATTCCAGATGACTGTAACATCCACCACTAGACATAAAATAAGGGGAACCATTTCATGTTTGTATAGGCAAGAATAAAAATAGAAGATGAAAAAGTTTAAAATAAGTATGGATATATATCATTATATTGAAGGTACAATTCAAGTTTGTATTAAGGGACAGAAAGCTAGGTATTTGGGTGTAAATATTAGGAGCTTAGTTTTTAAGAGAATGGTAATATATTTATCTGACTACGTTTGGTGGGCATTGTAACATAGCTCAGAAATGAAGGTCAGAATGGAACAACAGAAATGTACATTATAAAACTTCTCAGTGAAACCTTTGTATCATTTTTATCTTAAACCTTATTTAATACAAACTGCTAAGTTAAAAACATCACAGAAATTGAGTTTATCTCTTCTCAAAATCATTGATAGCATTCTTAGTATGAATCATAGCAGCACTCTACTTTTAAATATTTCTTTTTCACAAAGTAACATTTTTTTTTTGGTAAAGGCTTATATGTGTACTGGTATATTTATTTGAGCCAAAAGAGAATTATATCAATTTGTGCTTAGCTTGGGTAATTATTTCATTTACTTTATAATTATTATTTTTGAGTATGGAATATTTGTCATCCAAGAAAAAGTTAAAACCCATGAAATTCAATTATCTTTTGAGCTTCAGACATGCTGCAGCTAGTAGATTGAAGCTGGTGTGTGTGTGTGTGTGTGTGTGTGTGTGTGTGTGTTTAACTTTTAATTTCATAGCCAGCAAGTACTAGCTTAATACACCGGGTTAATTCTTTGTCTTGGTCTCCTAATGATAGCAAATTGATTTTCTCAAAGAAAGTATATAGTAAATGCCAGTCTCAAAATTCAGAAGATCCAGTAAATAACTGAAATATAAAATAAAGCTACAGCAATGTTTATGAAAATGCATGTTTTCTCTATGTACTATATACCAAATTAAGTACTGAGAAGATAGTCCCTGATTTCAGAGAGGACTTTAGTGCAAGAAATACAGAAGAAAAAAAAACCACAAGAAACTATTTAACCCTTTTTCCACTGAATATAGGGGTTCTCAAATGCCCTCGGATATGATTTATTGGCCAGAGCAGTAATCTTTTTGTTCTTCTTGTTATGGGCATAAACATGATTAGGTTGGGACTGGACTGGACTCTCTGAGCTCTGCCCTGGCTGGGGGGTCCTCTCTGTCTAGGCCACTGTTTCTGGCTGACCCCCCCTTGCTCAGCTGGGAGGCAGGTAAGGTACAAACCCGAGCCCACTCTCCCCCCCAGCCACAGTTCAGAAGAGAGAGACACCACATTCAACCTGGGTGATTCCCCCTCAGAGGGACATGAAGCTGACAGATGGAGAAATTCGGTTTGAATGTTGTAGGTCCTACACTGAAAAAACTCATGTAGACTTGGGCCTAAAGCTACCTTTTGGAACATACTTTATAAAACCTAAATAGTCAGGTGCATTTGCCAAGAAGGCCGTTATGGAGATAAAAATAAAGCAAAGAAACTTGCAGGGAAAGTGAGAGAACAAAAAGCAACTTTGGGTTATCTTTCCCTTTTCCCAGACTAAAGTTTTCATAACATCTACTGTAATTCCTTCCTTTATTTGTGGTGAAAACGTCTTAACACTATAAGTTTTCACGAAACAAAATTTTCTGACATAAGCAGTCACGGGGTTTAATTAATTTAATATGTTAAATGATAGGCAAAATTGAAAACCAATCATAACATTTGGGGGAAAAATGAATATAGATGATGCTTCTTGAGATTTATTTTCCAACTGGAGTCCTGAGATACTTCCTCCTCCTGAAAAAAATGGGTAGGTACTGTGCTTACATCGATTGTGAGCTATCCAGAATCTATGTCACTCACAGAGGCTGTAAAGTGACTGAAACATTCATGCTGGAGGGTCATCCTTGGGGACAACCCCTCTGCCTTTAATCTGCTCTCCTGTTTCTTTCCTTTTGGCTGTTCTGTCCTGTCACTCAGTGAATTCTGAGTAGGTAACAAACACAACCCTTGCCACAACAGTTTTCAAGAAAACACTATTCTGATTTTTACTGGGACTCCAAACAAGTGGCATGGAAACAGGCATGATTCCAAACCACGAGTTTACTTAAAGTCAAGGACAGTATGTAAGCTAAAACTGCAAAGACATAGGCTCAGCTTTTCAATATTCTATAAAAACCTTGCTAAATTCACTGATAATTTGCAATCATTTTCATGGGATTGCTTTTGTCTATACCTTGTGATTTCTAGGTAATAACTTTGTCATAAAAAATATGAATTTTTCTTTCTCAATCTTGATGTTACACATATCCATAAAGATCAATATTTTAATAGAGAAAGGAAAGGAGCTATATTGCTTAATATTCAAGGGATATCTCTTAAGAGAGAAAAAATAAAATGCAATGACATTTCAAAAAGAAGAAAATGTATGTAACTTTGGTAGGCAGCATGTAGGATAATTCTTGCTTTTTTATATATTTTTAGTTACGTTTAACAACTAGTGATATGCTGCTGCTTTCCACAAGAACAAAATCCTAGACATCTGTGATGCTTTCTATTAGATTAAACAAAAAAATAAATAAATCAAGAAACAATGATTTCACTCAAAACTTATAAACAAAAGAAAATAAGTGCAGAAGTTAAAGAACTTGAAAAATACAAAGGCATAAATAGATCTAGTTACCATACTGGGATCAGAGGTCAAAACATCGTCTTTATCTATGTTTCCACAAAATGGGTTGAATTATTAGATTATTCACATAGTTTCTAAATAGATCTCAAATTATCCCCATGTGCAATACTCTTTGTCCTACAAAATACAATGACACTGAAGAACAACAGTGCGTGATAAAGACACCCCACCCATGAAAAACATGTGCTTATTTCCCCTCCCTGTGGTCTGTTGCCCTGTGGTCAAAATATGAATGGTCTTTTCCTGCGAGGCCCCCTTCACAGGGTGTCTCTCTGAGGAAGCATTATTCTCTGCCCCCTGGGTGTCTTGTCTGGGCATGGGACGGGCTTTTCGGGTGAAGAGGAGAGAAGGGAGCCCCCTGACTTAAGAGCAGTGTGTGGCTCTCTCTCTGCCTTCCTCACACAGAAGCCGCACCTAGATTCAGGCCCAGCCTGCGAGGAAGATGTGAGGCAGAGCCAATCCCGAACCAGGATGGCCATTCACCTTAGAAAAAATTTATTGATGCACCAGTAAGACTATGAATTTAAGCTGCAACATAACCTTGCATAAGCAACCTGATAGATAACCCACTCCGGATAATTAGCTTTATCTCAGCAGTGATTGGTTCATGAATCCAAGTCTGATCCCCTCCAGGAGCTCTGCTGGATCCTCCTGAGGAAGGTTTCTTTGCTCCAACTAGGAGACACTGAGGGTAAAGCAAATGGCCCCTCTCCTTCTCCTGGGGTCCCTTGTGCAGTCACAGTAACCACAGAGGAGGCCACTACCCAGAGAGCCAGAGAAAACCACAACCACAGCCCTAATGTGCTGGGCCTCAGGTCAGTTTTATCTGTAGACATATTTGATAGAAAATAACCAATCTTCTTATTTTTAAAGTCAGTTTGATTCAAGTTTGACATTTTTCTTAGAGTGAAATGTGAGGATTATATGTATTCTAACGATAGTGATAGAAATGTTGATAATGTGCAATAGAATACATATTTAAAATGTCACTTTTAGGTTCAATGTTATATGATATAATTTAAAAATAACAATTTTTTTATTTTTTTACAAAATACCACTTTACCTCACTTTCCGTGGTTGAGAGTCTCTTGTTTTCATTGTAGTTGGGTGCAGAAATCTAATAACTATGAGAAAGCAGCTTTCAGGGAAGCTTAGCAGCGTTGCCAGATAATTTATTTCTGAAAATTGTGTGCAAAGTCACTGCGTCTTTCTTTCTTTTGTCTTTCTCTGAGGTAAACACTTTAAAGGTGTTCCTATTTCATAATCAGAGCATTAAGCAGTTTTTTGGTGGAACTCTTTGTGGAGATTTTCCATTTTGCAGCAGCTTATAAGTGATTGGCAATGAGTCGTGCAGAAGCCTAAAACTTTGAGAAAATACAGTACTGCAGTTGGCAGAGACAGATGCTATATTTCAAAAAACTTTTCCAAGTTAAAAATGCAAATCAGTATAATAGTTTTCTGACTTCAAATTAATTTAACAAGTCGCTGAATATTCAGAAGACAGATAAAATGAAGAACACTGATTTTTTTTTTAAAGCACAGAACTAATGTAACTCTGGTGTTCTATGTTCCCTTTAATTTGTTGCATATTTGTATAGCACATGGTTGTTTGTAGTTATATACACACTCTCACACTTTCCCTGTGGGGGAGTGAACTATGAGTAACTTGGGTATTATCAAAGGACCTGGAGACATGGATGTAGTTCTCTTCGAAAGGACACTTGTTCAGGTTTGTTTAGAAATGGTTTGGACAATAGTACTGGGAAAAGACCCCTTAAAGGCAAAAATTGCTGCCACTTCTTTCTCTAGGTTTCTTCACAGTTGTGTTTGGTCCAGGTGTTAAAGTCCAGCTTTAACTGAAAGTGCTTTGTGCAATCTCCTGAAAGAGCTCTTATGGAGGGTCCTTACTCTTCCCCTGTGCTTCCAGCCCCAAGCATAAGGCAGTTACAATGGCTGGCACTCCAGCAGTCATCCTGGGCTAGGAGGGTAAAAGCCGAATCTTAGGAACTAGAGGTTGGAGAATTGAGTTACCTGGCTCCTATCGAGGTGAGTGCCCGGAACCAAGCCAACATAGCGCATTGGCTTGTCTACCTCTAGATTTCTTTTAAGCGTAAGAGACAATCTTTTATCTGCAGTGAGGCTCTGTAATTTTGCATTTCCTACCTCTTCAATAACTACTGAATCCTTTTTGGGTTCACAATGTTGTCACAGGGTATATTAACAATGAAAAATTACTAGTGCTCACAAGTTTGTTTAGTTTCCTTTTATGAAAGAAGGACCATCAAATTCTGACTTTTAAAGGTGGGATACTAGTATCACAGTAGATCAGTTAAAAAAGTACCTTTGTGCCCAGCAGGGCGTGGCTCAGCGGTTGAGCGTCGACCTAGGATCCAGGCGATCGGGGTTCGATTCCAGGTCAGGGCACATGCCCGGGTTGTGGGCTCGATCAATGACTCTCTCATCATTGATGTTTCTCTCTGTCTCTCTCTCTCTGTTTCTCTCTCTCTCTCTCTCTCTCTCCTTTCTTCTCTCTGAAATCAATAAAGATATTTAAAAAAAATACCTTTGCAATTATAAAAAATATAGTAAAGTGGGAAAGCAGAAGGGAAAGAGATACTTAGAATATCTCAGAATCTAAGATATCAGAATATAAAATAACATATTTTTAGATGGATCACTCAGGAAGTAAGCTATGACCATCAGATAAAGTGGAAATAATAGGGATTTAAATTGCTAAACAAGCAATTGTGTTGTCAGACAAAACAGTAGGGACTGATACGGTTTAGTATCAATAGTAGGGATTGATAGAAGATGCTTGATACGGTTTTAATCTTCTTGAACTTGTGGAGACTTGTTTTGTGCCCTGACGTGTGGTCTATCTTTGAGAATGACCCATGTGCACTTGAGAAGAATATGTATTCTGCAGCTTTGGGGTGAAATGTTCTGTAAATGTATTTTAAATCCATCTGATCTCATGTGTCGTTTAGAGTCACCGTTTCCTTGTTGATTTGTTTTGCCTGGAAGATCTATCCAGTGAAGTCAGTGGGGTGTTAAATCTCCTACTATGGCTGTATTGCTGTCGATCTCTCCGGTAAAGTCCTTCAGAAGTTTATATATATATAAACATATTTAGGTGATCCTCTATTGGGTGCAGATCTGTTTACCAGGGTTATATCCCCTTGTTGGAGCGATCCCGTTAGTGTTATTAGTGTACTTTATTGTGCCTTGTTATGGCCTTCATTTTGTTGTCTATTTTGTCAGGTACGAATATTGCTACCCCATCTTTTTTCATTTACATTTGCATGGAAACTTTTTTTCACCCCTTCACTCTCATCCTGTGTGAGTCTTTTGTTCTGAGGTGGGTCAGAGAAGATACAAAAATGTCAATAAGCATATGAGAAGACACCCAAATCAGTAATCTCAGGGACATGCAAGTCAAAACCACAATGAGAAAACACTTTGCACCCATGAGAATGGCTGTAATCAGAAAGGCATATAATAACATGTATTGGAGAGGATACAGAGAAATTGGAACTGTCATAAATTGGTGGTGGGACTGTAAAGCAGATAAGGTTACATTTCTAAGCATTCAATGAAAATAAAATGAGAATAATCTGTTATAGTGAAAGCAAGAATAAGAATATTCAATTTTAAATGGCTCTTGTTGGGAATAATTGGCTAGTTTGAAATATAAAAAAACAAAAACAACACAAAAAACTGGTTTCAATTTGAATAAATCATAGAACTGACATATGAAGAATTTTTAAACTAAAGGTTAGCTGACTTCTCCAAAAGCTCAGCATCATAAAGGAAAATAGTTAAGTCCTATGCAGTAGAAATCAATGGTAGAACTAGCTCAGATAACTCCTATTTGGAGATGAATGATTTAAAAGGAGTTAGTAGGGAAGTTGTTAGTAGGATTGTGTTTTACAGTAACAAACTGTTGGTAATAGGGATTTGAACATTTGATGAGGTTTTGTAAGGTAAACTGGAGGAAATATAGTAGCAAAGATAATGGCAGGGTACTGTCTTTCCAGTATATTAAATGGACTCTTTAAATTAAACTTTCCAGTCCATAGTTTTCAATAAATGCTCACCTGCAAGAAAGTATTGCCTTCCTAAAACTGTCTCTCCACTGACAGGACTGGAACGTCGGTGGACTCATAGCTTTACAAGCTCTCCAGTCTCTCTGCCTGGCTCTTGGTTATATGTCAATGGCTCAGAACTAAAAATGGAATAATAACTAATGAATCATCCTGACAGGTAAAAATGCTATACAGTGATTTATAATGGTTACTTTGTTTATGACAATTTTTTCCAGCTCTGTCCCTTACTCAGTTTTTTTGATTGAGTGTCAAGTTAAATGAAGAAAAACAATATTCTTTAGAAACATTAAATTTGTGTGTACAAAATGTCGATGTCATCAAGAAATTTGTTACATGACTGAAAACATCCCAAATTTATATTACTTATAACTTGATTAAAAAGCAGTTTAAGAAACTATCTTCAGAGAAAATGCAATTAATAATTTTTAGTTTATTACTATATCATAGTGAGTAAGCGAAATGGAGCATTTGATGGTGACATGACTACTGTATCATAATTAAAATTAAAGTACTTTGGACATGAGTGTTTATAGTACTAAACAAAGATGTCTTTCTTCACACTTCCCAGATGGCAATCGGAGTAAACAATAGGGGTTACACATAAGGGAAATCATAAAAATGTGTTTGTATTAATTAGAAACCTTTCTGTTTGACACAAATGCATCTTGGAGAAAATTAAGCAACTAAAAGGAGAATTGAGCAGCTCCACAAAACTGGGTCATGAGGAACAAAACACACTTAGCCTCTGCCCTGTGATGCTTGTAAGCATCACTCAGGACTCAGAAAGAGAAATACTGTATTTGTTTAGCACTGAGGTTTGACTTTCAGGGAAGGATTTTTGTTAGGTACTATCTCAAGGAGCCCAACACTACTTACAATAAGGTAATGTATATATTATTATAATATTTATATATATAATTATAATATTAAGCCTTTAATAAATATCTTATAATCAAAATACAGTAATAATGTGTATTGCTAAATTCATATATATCTAATCAAATAACTTTAACTTTAGAGTCTTATCTCTTTTGAGTCTTGAACAGGTGGATCCTAGAGCAAATTAATCCTGAAAAGTTGCTGGAGGCAAAAATGACAAAACTGAAGCTGTCCTACTTTGGGCACATCAGGAGAAAGCAGGTCCTTTGGAAAGGACAATAATGCTGGGGAAAAACACAAGGCAGCAGGAAAAGAGGAAGACCAAATATGAGCTGGACTGGCTCCATAAAAGAAGCAAGAGGTATGAGTCTGCAGGAACTGGGCTAGGCTGTTGAGAACAGGACTTTGTGGACATCCCTCCTTCATAGAGTAGCCAGGAGTCAGAGTTGACTCAACAACATGTAATAACAATTAGAATACTGTACTTGCAATAATTATATTTTTAAAATATTATTTTGCAAAGTATGTATTGAGCATCCTGTGATTGGAGTACCCCAGAATCTAGGATCATATTATGACTTCAACATGTTTTTTCCTTTCTTTTTTTAAAATGAGGAAATGAATGGCCGGCATTCCTAGCATGCATTTACCTTTAATATTGATGCAATTATTTATTATTAAAGCAGTGAACTAAGGTCCTTTAAAAATCTTCACGCCCATACCTACTTAGCTACAGAAAAAGTTAAATTTAATCTAGGAAGTCAATTAGTTGGTGCAAGGTTCCCAGTGAAAGTAGCTTTGTTCTTTCATTTCTTGGTCCTTGCAGAATTTCCTTCTCAAATGACACAACAGGAGATGCCATTATATGGACTTATTCCTTTCTGAGCAATGCCCTAGGCATTGGATAATTGCTGCTAAGATAAAGATCTACATTATGAATACTACATCAATCTTTTGTGTAATATTTTACAAGCTGTATTTTTGTACTTTATTGTCTCTGAGCACCCTACTGATATTTTTCAAAACATTTACCTCCTCTTATATTTTCAGAGATCTAAAGCATATAAAGGCTTCTCTGTTGGATGTCCACTATACAATTCTCATTTAAAAATATTTTTCCATTCCTTGTTTTGATTTATTTCAAGTCACCTATGTATCAAATGACAAACCAGTTGGTTGCTGACCTTTAAAAAATCCCAGAGCTTTAAGAGAAAACCATAGGGAACCTGTCCAAACTCCTGCTCATTTTACGAGACCACAGCAGTTTTCTTTTGCAGTTTGTAAGACTGTAAGCAGTTTCAAAAATATTATATAACTGGGGTACATGCTATTTTGTTAAGCTATATCTTTTTTATGTGAGTCATACTTCTGTCTTCTCCTTTTCTGGGTCTGTTATTTATTTTTAATTTTTTACTTTCATGTAATTGAAAGGATAAGACGAGAGCAATATGATGCGTTGATAAGCTATATTAAAGTGATACCAAAAAGAGATATTTTAAACTTGCAAAAATATTTTGTTTAGAAAACAAAATGAGAAGATTGATTTCCAGGATGATAAAAATAAGATTTTTCTCAGAGAGGCCATCCACCCTCCCACAGAAATAGTGAAAATGGTAGCAAATCAACTGCAACTAAACATTTCAGAAATTTGTGAATTAACTAAACAATAGAAAAAAAAAGACTACAACACAATAGAACCTTGAAAGCATTATGCTAAAGGAAAGAAAGCCCCTCACAAAACCAATATATTATGATTCCATTTATATGAAATGTCCAGAATAGGCCACTGTATGGAAACAGAAAGTAGGTTATTGGTTGCCTGGAGCCGAGGGTTGGGAGTGGGTAGGAAAATGTGAAATGTCTGCTAATGTACATAGAGATTCATTCTGGAATGAGGAAAACGTTCCTAGATTAGATTTTGGTGGTAGTTGCACATCTTTATGAATATATATATATATTTAAAACTGTACTGTATACTTTAAATTATACTATATACTTTAAATAGGTGTGCTATGTGGTATGTAAATTATTGTCTCAATAAAACTGTTAAAACAAAAGTAAAAAAAGCAAAATGACATCCCTCTAGTAGCAATACTTTAGGAACTTTATCACGTTTTCGGGAAATGGTACAAACTCCACATGTTCCGACTCTGACACATAGAACAGAGTATCTGTTGGGATGCAGCCCCGTTTCTGTAATAACTACTGACCTTCATTTGATATTAACCCTGTGACAGATGAAGGCATTGACACTCTTCCTTCCCTCAGTAGCCTGGATACCAACGAGGCGCTGATTTAGTGGCTTGTTTTAGTCTGGATCTGAGCTTCCTTACTCACCCTGTCTTTGTGCCCTTGTTTTGTACTTAGGGCCCCCAAATCTGTTCTCCATTACTTGTGAGGGGAAATTCTATTGAAATAATGTTTATAAAAATTGTTTTCAGCAGACGTTGTATATAAACACTGTTTTATTTCTATTTTTAGAAAATATAAAATGCAATAGAATTATGGATTTATAGAAACATAAGGAACACTCTTTTATGTTCAAGACTCAGGTTTGTTAATACAACGGATTATGTAAAATCATTGCAGTATATTGTATAATAGCCTTAAGAGGAACTCAGCAAACACACGCACACAAAACAGGGCTTCCAATACAGTATCCTGCAAAGTATTGTTTGACAAGGTAATTTTTAAGCTAAAGAAAAACTGTTCTAGGCTTAGTGATGTTTGTGGAAAAATAACAAACAAATAAAATTAAAGGGCTTTTTTCTTCATGGACTTTCATAATCATCTAAGTGCATTATGTGAGTTGTGACTCTTAAGAAGGGAAATACAGTAGTTTCACACGGAAAACCCTTTCATGAAATCAACATTCTTAGATGTTATAAAACGCACTTTTGGAAAATATAAAGAAAAATTTTTTTCAGTAGACCTTGTATATACAATCAACTCTGGAGTGCTAAATCCCTTAACAGTCTCAGAGGGAGACTATGTAATTATCACTTTGATTTAGTACTAATACTATACTTTATTTAATTATATTTGTATGAAAATAATACATATATTTTACTTATGTATAAAAAGTCAACTGGTAAAACTTAACAACAGCAGGTTTCCCCTCCTTTTTAGCTTGGCTCTCTCATCTTACTACTTGATAACAGCTACTAGCAATTATTTTTGTTCTTTATCTACTATTCACTTTCATATTTCTAAAATGTGTGCTATGTACTTGTTCTGCTACTCTTGTTTCCCAAAATTTGGTTGTTTATGTTCACCCCTCCCTATCTTTCTCACACTTTCACATTCTTTCTCACACACAGTTCTCCTCTCCACATAATTAGATTATTGTTACATTTTAATGTGTAGTCAAATATCCATTGCTTAGATTATTATACCTGCAAATTCTGCTCATAGCTGAGCCACAGAGTAAAAGAAGATTGCATCTCTTTCTTGTAGATCCTTTTATGCATTCTGACGTTAATGACTATACGTGCATGTGTTGCTTGGTTTTCTATATACACTTAACCTATTTATTCAGAACTCTCAAGCTGAGCTGGAAAATGTCTCTCAATGTATTCAAACACCCGCTCTTCTATATGTTTTTCTTTTCCTTCTGTCATTCCTCATCACTTTCTCTAGATCGACCAACTTAGTAATCTTTAGGTCTGCCTTTCCAAATACTGTGGGTAATAGTTTTACAAAAAAGTTTGCCCAATGTATGTCAAGCAACTTTCTACATAGGAATTCAGGGAATGTGCAAAAAAATGTAAATAGAGCCCTCTCAGGATGGAGTCGCAGCTGCCATCGCAGAGGTATTACCTTGAACATCTTACTCCTCAAACCTTGGCAAAACAGCCTCTGGACTGGGCCAAAGCAACGATGTATTCCACATAACTGTTTGCAAAGCTAACAGGAAAGCAGACATTCTGACTACCAGACTGAAAATTAAAAACGTTCTTTAGAATTAAGGCTACTGTGTAAAGCTAAAGAATAACTTAATTTATTTGCACCTCTAGACATTACTTCCTTGACCTATAAACAACAGTACAAATGCTTTCTTTCTGTCCATGTAATTGTTTCCCTCCCCTTTCTCATAAAAACCCCTTGCCTTCACTCCCTGACTGGAACACCATCTTCAGAGAGTGTGGGAGAGAGAGAGAAACATCAATGTGAGAGAGACACATCGACTGGTTGCCTGCCCGCTCATGGCCTGATGGGGTCGGGGACTGAGCCTGCAACAGAGGTACAGTGCCCTTGGCCGAAGTCGAACCCGGGACCCTTCAGCCCTCAAGCTGATGCTCTAATTACTGAACCAAACTGTCTAGGGCTCAAGTAAATGATTGCTGCCTCTCACTTTGACCTTTTATTTTTGTCAACAGGACCAGACGCCTCCCATCTTTGGTGCAGCCATCTATAATTACATGTCTTGCAACAGAGAATGGAGAATCACTCACAGGAAATTTTTCTAACCCAAAAAGTGTGGTATATCATTTGTAATGACATCCTCTTGGACACAGCCTGATCATGGTTCAGTAAAAGTACAAGAGGATAGAAAAATACAGCTTAGATGTGGGCTGGGAAAAGGAAGGAAAGGAAAGCAAAGCTGTGAGCAGAGAGTCAGCCTTCTCTGCCACCTGAATTTCAATGATTAAAAACCAATAATGCAAGCATTACAGAAGATTAATTCCAGCAAGTAATTTAGACAGGGGTTGCAAGGAAGCCTTGATCTACTTCAATGTTATAATGTAACCCAGGAAAGAGTAAGGGAATATCTATAGAGACTAACATGTAAGAGACAGTGACTAAAGTTGAACAATGGACAATGATTAACCTTGAAATATAAAACCGTAGACAAAAAAATCGAATTTCAAAATATGAAATATTTGAATTGCATTAAAAGGGAAGCATGTTTATCAGGATGAAAAAAAAAGATGTTTATAATGACAAAAAATATGAACTATTGTTAATGTAACTGATTTTTTGGTTATATGGTAAATACATATTACATATAAAATATTATAAATTGTATCAAAGTTTACACAAAAGAAAAACTAAAAGAACTAAAAGTGTATGAAGCTTATAGATGTTAATTGGTCTCTTTCAACTTATTACAGATTCAGTAATGTAAAACAGTAAGACCATAAATGCCCATTTGTTTGTTCTGTCTGTACATGTATTTAGCTCTGGCACTGTGTTCAGTACTGTGCTATGTCAGAATGATGGACTGAGCACTGTTTTCATGGAGGCTGTCATAGTAGGCCCATAAGTGATAATGTTTGATTTCATAATGTAGGAGAGAAATGGAGAAAAAAAATTGTGCTCCTTTTAGGGTAACAGGTAATGGATTAGGTTTGGGAGGTGCAGGAGAGATGTGTGTCTGAGGAGTGGACTCTACAAGAATCTGTTATTGCAGCCCAGAGATTTCCATCAAACGCCTTGGCTCTGTGATAGCAGTCACCACCTATGTGCCAGAGAGAAAAGCTCTGCCAAGTGCTGGGAACAGGCATGGAGTGGATTGAATTTGATTTGGGGCATGTTCAGTTTGAGATGCACAGAAAGGACAACAAGGAGAGTAAAAACCTAAAACAATGTGGTAAAGAGTAAGCATAGACACACAACTAAGTGTAACAAAAAAGAAAACCAAGAAATGGGAATAATTTTATGTAAGAATTCAGTGCATCACAGATATGCCATTTCAAAACATTAAACTACCATGGTGTATTTTAAATAACAAAACTCCATAATTAGTTAATAATTTTGTATGGTGAGGGAGGAAGCACTGAGGTATTTAACAGCACTCCACTATAATTTTAAATAAAAAATAACTTCCCAGAAATTATTGGGAACTTTTTTTGCAAAATATGAAGTTTTCTTTAGATGGGTAAGGTCTTTGTGAGCAAGGCACTGATAGCAGAAATTAGAAGGAAGTTTATAATACATAAAAACATTTTAAAAATAAAATACAGAAATGCTGTAACAAATTAAAAATTTAGAAAGCTAATAAAATCATCCAATTAATCAACTACTGATGTCAATTTTCTAAGAACAATTAAAAATAAATTAAATAAAAATAAGAATTAAAATGTATTCACAAAAATTTATTTGAAAAAAAATAGTGTTTTGGAAATAGTTATCTACTGAAGATCTTATGTGAACAAATTAGCAATGTAGATTGTGCATTGCAGTGGAAGGTAGAAAAGACTTTACTTAGGGCAGCATGAATATTTTCATGAAAATTTTATGAGTTCTCCCACCAAACAGACATATTTCCAGGCAACTTGATTATAATTTCAATGAAATCAATAATTAAACATTTGTGCCTATATAACTTATTTGACACTCATCTATGTAGTAGAATATGTAAAGAGTTTTGTAAGTAAACATTGCATTTGGTTAAAATGTTCATACAGTGTTAATGTAGCTGAAAATACCATAAGCATTTTACACCTCCAACTTTAGCTGTGAGGGTGTGATGCAAGAAAGAACACTGGAAAAGCTTACTGAAGAGAAAACCATGGGCATTAGGAGATCTGTCTCCTTTTCTTCACTTTACCCTTTTTGTAACCTTGGCAAAGCACTTAGCATCTTCAATTCCATCATTAATCATGCAAGCTGAAGGATCAAAATACTTTTTTTTTTTTCTAAAGTCACCAGCTGTTGCAAAACTCCATTTTCTGAAGTTCCTTAAGGCCTCCGCGGCAGTCACTTGTTTCCTATCCTCCAATTTGAGGTTCTAATAAGCCCCTTAACTGCAGAAGTTGATAGAATTTCCCTTTTCCTTGATACTCTTTTATTTCTGTTGCATAAACTTAGCCAGCAATACTCAGAACTATTGCTAAATCAGTATTAGTCTCCTGGTAAACCATCAGTGCCCCACATGATTCTGTTTGGGTTGTCATTGCATAAATGCATACATATTAGGAAAACAAGACAAATGCCAATTAGGACCCACACCAAGCCTATGGCAACAGTGACCATTGAGAGAGACGCTGGGAGGCAAAAAATGGTCTCAAGTGTGAAGGCCTTCCTCTGTGCATTGCGTTCTAGGTGAGCACAGAAGTCTAGCCAAGCCAGGCTAATCAGCCTTTGGAAGAGGGACTCTTAAGAGTTGGAGCAGGGTTCTTAAGCTGAATGAAAAATGGAGCACTTACCCAGCTTCTCCCCTACTGTGATCTGGAACCGGCAACACTTTGTGGAAAAACCTTGTCTTGAGCTATATTATGTAGCTCAATGATTGGGATTAGAAATGGCATTAGTCCTTTGGCCACAGTTGTTTCAATGGAGTTTTCAGAAAAACTCCTTTGTGGGTAGTACAGGATGTATACTGGATTCTCAATATGAATACTGTGTATATGTGTATCGCTATACAACATATAATCATAGGTGTAATTATAAGTAGTGTGTTGAAACGAGAAGGGTAACTGGGAAAATTAAACTATAGAAACATTAAAAAGTATAAAGACACACAAGTTTATGTTCCATGCAAGAGTCTTCAAAGACACATGAATGAAAATTAACTGAGCAGGAACTTACAAGATTCACAGGCATTCCCCACATGGATGAGAAAGAAATTTGTAGGCCAGGAATGAGAGGTATAATGTGGAAGACAAATGTATGTGTATATCAGATGCCAAAAAATGATGTAAATTGAGTGCAGAGGAGGCTAGGAAAACCATTTGGTGCCATGGCATACAGGTCTTTGTGATCCATGCAAAAATACATGCTTACATATAACAACAGTACATTGGTAAATACCCATAGTCCTTGTAAAAGAAAAGAAAAATTGTGTATTCTTACTTCCTTTTTTTTTTTTTTTTAACTTAGCAAACAAAGAATATTTTCTTTTATTACTTAACTGGGAAAAAAGTGGATGCTCTTAAATGATCCAGGACTAAGATAAGAGTAAGACAAGGCAACTATTTCAATAAGTAACTAAAGAAAATTCAGTGGACATATAAACAAAAGAATCTACTATAGAGCAGTTTAGGCTATAAAATGAACAATATTTTTAAACTGATTTTCTGTGTGGGGCAAGAGATTGGGAGGAGTCTTGGGTGACTCTGGGGTTTTAGTGTGAATGTTTGGGTACATATTTGTAGAAGGAATATGGAATAAACAAGTTTTGGAAAAGATGATAATGAGTTGGGTTTTGAGCATTTGGAACCTTAAGTTCCCAGAGAATATAAACATGGAAACATTGAGTAAATAGCAGGAAACAAGTTCTGAAGCCTAGGGAAAATATATTAGACAAAAAATGGAGATTTTGGAATAATCTAATATGTACATATCCATTATATTACATAGAGGAACTCTATATTGGAGTTAAAAAAAAATAGTTATCCTCTACTTAGCATGAGCTGCTAATTATCTTTACTAGAGAGACTTTTCACTTCAACATATCATTTTAATTAAGCAACAGATGATAGAGTTGATATTTATCTGAGCCTAATGTTTCTGGGAAGCAGTGGTGGTCAAGAAACCCCCCCACCCTTTTATGTTCTGAAAAATAGCTATCACAAAGGACCATCCTGCCCTCACATATTCTGTGATATTAACTGTCTCCACCTTTCAAATAAAACTTGCTATTCATCTTTCCTACTACTCCCTAAGTCTCACTGATGACTCCCTAGCTTATCTGCTCTATAAACCCAGTCCCCCCTCCTTTTCTTTGAAACGACAATATCAAGAGTGCTTCCTATTGTAGTAGCCTGAATAAAATCATCTCCTTAATTGTTTGATGCATTTCATCTTTCGCACAGCAGACAATTGATAGTGATTAATTCCCACGGAGAGTGATGGACCTAGATTCATCTCTTAGTTGAACCATTGATTATCTATGTAACTCTCCACAATTACTTTCTTTATTCCTAAATGTTCTTACCTAAAATTGGGCCTGTTAAGTGCCTCATGGTTTAATATTTTACTTATTTTGAGATTTTTTTAAATCAAATCATCTATACTAAAAAAAAAAAAAAAAAAAAAAAAGCCTAAATCCTCACCCCAAACTGAGGTGCCTAATACGTAAATTTCTAAGGCAGTTTCCATGGGACAAAAGACAGAAAAATATCACATCCTTATTCCATGAATTAGGTAAGTTCAATATCTGGTTTAACATTTTCTTCCTTCCTTCCTTAATTACTCATTTTCAATAATATCAGTTTGATTCTTCCATTTCATTAAAGTTCTAATGCAACAACCTTAGTACAACACTCATGATTTTTTTTGTTTACCATAATATTCTTCTTCTAAATTGCTATTCCTGCTAGAAAAAAATTCCCCCCTTCATCCCTGTTTACACATTCTTCCCAAAGATAATTTTATTTTTATGACAATATAGATGTATCACTTTTCTACTACATGTTTTTATGTCTATTAACATCCAGGAAAAAAGTTGTTAGCCCTTAACATTAAGCCTCTGGCCAATGTGAACACTGTGAGCTTCATTTTCCTCTGTCTCCATGACCATCTTGTCTGACTCTCATGCATCCACACTACAGTCCTAGCAAGTTATTCTTGGGTCTCTGAATGAAAACTTTTACAACTCTATGATTTTACAAAAGAAGAAAAATAGAACAAACTTACAGAAAGTACAACATTTGCTCTCTCTCTATATATTTACATCCATGTTGCCTGGGTGTTTATCACAGTGTAGCCAGACTCTGTTTGAAGAAAGGTACCATGCTCTAAAGTAACAGCTTAAAACAATAAAACTTGATCCCCTTTCATTAATCAACAAGTGAGTTGCCAAGTTAAATTTTTGTCTTAATAAGATGTTGAGAAAACACCATCAAAATCTTTTACTTAAACAAATGAATATTATTTATTCTGAAAGAAAACTGTCCAATATTTGTTTGCAGATTTTAGTATACATACAGGAGCTGCATAGCTTTAGATATAACTTATGCAAACACAATTACCTTCTTTCTCCTTGTCTGCACTATATCCCATGTAAAACACCAAAGGAATTTCATCTAATTTGGGGTCTATAAATGATGTTCTTTAACTTAAACTATATATTGAATAAATTACTCAGAATTCAATTTTTTAATGTAAGGGTAGAAATGCACATTTATGTGATCATGGTTGCCCCTGTTAAGTAACTGTCTACCCTATAAGACAGCACATAGAGGTTCTTGGCAGGCTTCTGGAGCAGAGTCCTACAAAATTTTGGTTCAAAAATCCAATTTTTCTATTTAGCAGATATGTGGCCTCCATAATTTACTTGCTTTCTTTTTGCCTCTAGTTCCCCATTAAAAAATAATAATAATAACACCCATACTCAGTTTATTGGCTTAGCGTGAGGGTTAAATAAAATAACACATCTACAGTACAAACTTAGTTACTTATTGTTTTTGCTTGGATTGTTCTAGGGGATGGGTACCCAATGATGAATGAATATTGAAAAAGTTCAGCCGTATGTACTATAGATCCTAAAGTAAGGACAGACTGTAATAACATATTTGCACATAAGAACACAACATTTTATTGTAGAAAACTAGTAAAAAGAAAACATAGTTCTATGGAAGCTTACTCTGGGGAGAGGGGCAATTAGCTGAATTCCAAAAATGCTTCCCTGAATATGAGAATATAACTGACCTGAGAAGTGAATTTGATAAAGAGAGAAGGAAAAACGTCCCAGACAGAGGTGACAGACACCATGAGCAAAGTTGCTGTGCTGAGAGGAAGGAGGATGAGGTCCTAAAAGAAGATGAGTGCAGCTGCAGGGGAGAGCCAAGGAGAAGCATGGCACTGGGTGAGGTTAGAGAAATAAGAAGAAAAAAATGCTGTTTGCAGCAGGGAAGTGTGCCAAGAGCAGATTTGATTGTTTTGAATGATTAATCTGACTTCACTGTGGAAAATGGATTAGGAAAGTGACCAGAGGGAATATTGATAACCCCCTTAGGAGGTTATTGCAATAGTCCAGGAAATTAATAGTGGTAATTTGGGGATTAGATCACAGGTACCAAATATAGAAAGAAATGAATGGATTGAAGAGATATTTGGGAGGTAAAAGTTGTTATTTGTTAATGAATTGTATTTAGAGGGCATAAAAGAGGGAACAATCTTAAATGGTACAGAAAAAAAAAAATCCACTGTTTTTAAACAAGAGATTTAAAATATTTTTCTGCTATATGAACTTTTTCACATAGAGAATATATTTGATTCCCTTAATCATGAAGTTAAGAAACTCAAAAATCAATTATCTAAAAATGAAAAGAAACAAAATGCTTTTGATAATTTAAAAAAAAAAAAAAAAAAACACACAAGAAAAAAGCATTGATTGCATTATAAATTGCATTTCAAATATAATTGAAAGCATGTGAATGTAAATACCTGGCTTATCCCTAACACAGTAACTATGCCCATTATCATCACAATTCTGATTCAGAGTAATGATTTATTTTTCCTATTAATTTAAATGCAAAGTAATTTTCATTAAAAGGCTATAATGCTTTTGATAAGTAAGTGATTTTATTTTTTTCATTTAACAAATCTTTATTGAATTCCACTATGTTCTCTGTGTCCATATGTTTCTGCACTCTGTATCTTCAAATCATCCATCTTCTCTGTTTCTGTTTCTGCATCTCTGAAAAAAGAAAACTTTAGAATGTAATAAGTAAGTGATTTCAAAGAGCTAAAGTACAAATTTTACAACCCACTGAAGTAGGCTGCATTTATCATTTAGAAAAAATCCAATGCAGACTTAGGTCTCATATCAAATATAAATGTACATTATACATATGGTGTATGTAATAAAATTATGAAAGGTAACATTAGGGTAATATAATTGCAATAGCATTTTCACATAAATTATTTATGTTTTATAAAAGCATTATCAATATATATTTTTGAACTAATTTTAGAAATAAATATAAAGATCCAACAAGAATTAAAACATATGCAAAATCAAAGAGCTAAGAAGAGCCCATTGTCCCTGAGACTTAAACCTTCTGCTTTAGATCAATTATTTTTTTCTTACTGTGTCATACTAGGACTTGTGATATCAACAGGAAATCACATGCTGTCCATAAAAACCATGCCTAGGCCATGATTGATGGTTTACAACACTAGCAAATGCACAACCCTACTGGACCCTTCGACATCACTAATTAATCATCATATTCTCTCTTGCTGAACTCAAAGAAGCTGTGGCCTCAAAATTTTCCTCATTGCATTTTTTTTTTTTTAGCAATGACTATCATTGGAGTTGAGTTGAGGAAGGTGGTCTCTTGAGCTATAACAAAGGTTGAGAGAATTTCAAGTAATGTATACATTTCATTCTTTGCTAAATTGAATCTTAGGGCTTAATAAAAATAGTCTAATTTGAATGATTAGGGACAATTTAATGGGGATTTATATAAGTCTTTTCAAAATTTTTCATTTTCTTTAATAAAAAAGAAAAACAGCCTGATAAAGAACAGATCTCATTGAAGGCTAGGCAGCATTATAGCAGCAAAGGTGGGATTTGCACTCAGCTCGGATCCATTCATAGTCAGTAAGTTATGAACGGATCCATAATTTGCTTCTTGCTCTGTGTAGAGGAGGGCAGAGAAGCAAGGGCAGGACTGTAATTCTGCAGTCTGTCTCCTGACTGTTCACGCTTAGCAACATTGCTATACATCAAAGCAGTGTAGAGGCAGGACTTGGCAACATTCACAACAGTTATTCTCAAATAATGCAGAACCGAGGCTAAAGGTAGCATATTCAAAACAAAACGGAAGATTTGCTGTTTTCTAATAGACATAAGGAATATCTATATTTCCCAGTTAAAAAACTTTATGATTCTCTTTGCTTGGATTTTATTTGGAGTAATGGGCAGGTTGATTTTTATTACTAATATTAAAGAGAATGTAAGATAAATGAAATCTTGAATATTTAATTTCAAGTCACTCCAACACTGTTCTTTTATTCAGAACTATAGGAGCAGATTTTAGGTTAAAAAGAAATATTTATTTTCAATTCACTGTTTTTAACAATACTCTTTTCAGAGATTGGCTATATTCTAAGACTCAATATTAATTCTAAATATTTAAAACATTTTGTAAAACTAGGTCAAGTTTATAGAAGTATCCAGTTTCAGTTACACATATGTGTGTTTAATGCAACACAAATAAAGATATTGTGTTTTTTCTTCTATCAATTACATAAAAAATAAGAGTGCATGACAGGAAGATAATTGAGATTAAAAATATTTCATAATGTTAGCATCATAAAATATTACTGCTTTTTTTTTTATTATTATTAACAGACTATCTCAGCATTCTGAATCTAACTTTGCTTGGCTTCTTTCTCTTTCCCAAGTGATTTTAATTGCTAGTAAAGGGAAATTTGATAGTCGTCACATTGCACTTTCTTTTCTGTCTTTAAAGTTATCTTGTACGTAGTTGCTGTTGTCATTGTTATTATCATTATTAGTATTATTACTCATGCACTAAAATAACGTGCTTGATGCAAGCACACTCATAATGATCAAGTGATTTTTAATCTAGCAGAGCAAGAAATACAAATGCAAACTCACTCAAAGCAATACAGCTCACATTTTGTATTCAAAAATAATACTGCTGACAATGTTAGTAAGCAAGTTCACTGGAGAACAATTAAGGGCAAAAATACCATATATGAACTCTACTCCAAGCAACACTGTTCTTTACAAGCAAAAGTGTATAACAGTAATAATAATAACAATGAATGTAAGAAATCAATATCAATAAAGAATCATCGAGTGCGCAGTACTGAACGCCAGCGGTGCTGCTTTCAGAGAGAGTCTACTGTGTACAGAGAAGCTCAATGAGGAGACTGTATCTGAGATGAAGGCGTAATCAGCTGAACAGTATCACTACTTGGCCAGAATCATCACTTGGAAAATTGGGATTGCACTCATGTGAGTGCCTGTGAGGGACGGAGGGGTTAGAGATAAGAAATATGTAGGTTACCTCAGAATTAAATGCCTTATTTCGTATCTATAGTTCAAAAGAGTTTGAAAATCACTGAGAAACATTGGGTCAACCAGAGGGGGGCTAATAGACCTGAGAATAAAGACAACCCAGATTCTTATATTTGTAGTGTTTTAATAAAGAACTGATTGTCCTCTCCATTTTGCCACAGTATATTATTTTTTAAAAACTAAATTTTAAATGGTTTTATGTAGCATGTGCATTTTTGATGTTATACAACTCTAGTGGGTAAAATTTATGGACACACTAGAGGTATAAAAAACACCGCTTTACCTTTGTCATCACAAATTCCTCAAAATACACCCTTAACCCCATTTCTGGTCTATCCTCAGTGGTGTTGTAATGATTCTCCTAATTAGTCCTCTTAGATAGTAAATAACAGTCATTATTTTTCTTCCCTCTCTTCTTGTGGCTTGAGGGGGCTCAATGCCAAGATCCCTGGTGCTCACATAGGTTGTCTCAGATTGCCACAGCTGCTGCTGTTTCTAAAGAGAAGCTATCATAGCTAGGCACTGCATTGAAAATGTGCTTATTTGGTGAAACAAATCTCTAAAGCAATGTTATTGCTAACGTAAGATAGAACTGAGCTCTCTAGAACCCTCGATAAATCCATAAATTATTCTTTGCTCTGCCATGCATCCAACTCCTCAAGGAAAGAAATTTGGTCATTATGTTTCACTCATTTCTTTAACATACTTAAGATAAAATCCAAATATTTTAGCAATCCAGAGAGCTCTTGAAGACTTTCTGCCTACTTCTTCGGTCTTAATTCTGTCTAATCGTTTTCAAGAAGGCAGCTATAGGAAACAACTCGTCAGTTCCCATATACACCATGATCTTTCTCATATTCAAGTTTTTTTAAACACTGTTCATTTTAATGAGAATATTTTCTCAATAAATTTTCATTCTATATTTTCAATAGATTTTATTTTTAGAGTTGCTTTAAACTAGTTTTATTAAATTTATTGGAGTGCTACTGGTTTGCAAGATTACATAAGCTTCAAGTGTGCAATTCTATACTACATCATCTGTATAGTGTGTGTTCACCACCCGTAGTCTCTTCCCACCACCATATATTTGACCTCCTTTACCTTTCTCTTCCTCCCTCCAACCTTTCCCCTCTGGTAACTACCAAACTTTTGTCTGTGCCTGACAACAGTTTTTTTTGTGGATTACTACTCAGCCGTAAGAAATAATGAGACACTGCCATTTACGACAGGCATGGATGGATCCTGAGAATATCATGCTAGGCAAAATAAAACAGATGAAAAAAAATAGAGTAGTTTTAAGTTTACAGCAAAATGGAGCAGAGAGTACAGAGAGTTACTATTATTCCATATTGTATTTTTGAAATGTTTAAAATGCTAAAAATAGAAAAATAAAAATCATAATCTTCCATTTCTGCACCACCCAGAATTAACCTTTGTTAATAATGTATTATTTCCCTCTGGACTTTTAAAGAGAAAAATAATTTTAGTTTCTGCTTTCTTTGTGTAAAGAAATGATACAGAGACACCAAAAGTTATTCAAACAATTTAGGAAATATAAACACAAAAGTAAAACATAAAATAACACCCCAATTTTGAAGTACAAGTGAGCACTGTTAACATTAGGTAACCTCACTCTATTTCTGCACTTCCAATGTGGTAGTCACTTGCCACCTATGACTACTGAGCACTTGAGGTGTGGTTAGTGAAAATGAAAATCTGCACTTCTAATTTTATTTAATTTTGTTAATTTAAATTGAAATACCCAGAAGTGTCTTGTTTCTACTGTATTGGACAGCACAGCTATAGACATTATTCAATGTATATACACAGATGAAAAGAAAGTAACACTTCTAAGAAATGCTATAGATGTCATTTCAAATATTATAACACTTTATGTTTGCTAAAATGAAAACGGAAGAATTGTTTCTACCCAAATAAATGTATGTATTAAATTAAGAATACCACTTTCTGACAATTCTAAGGTTAAGAATGTTTGGAAGGCATTGTAGTCAATATAGTTCTTGTAAGCTCTGTGGTTTAATTGACTCTACTAAGGAAAGTGATGATAATAGCAACTGCTTAATTCTTCAGTTGCCTCTGACCTCACTGTCATTTTGCTTAGTTACATTACTATTTTAACATTGTCCAAGTTCATATAATTTAAATTCTGTTTATATCAAAAATAAAGTGTCAGTAACATTATCATTTCTGAGGGAATTAAATGCTCAAAGCTACTCTTTTTTATCAGCATTTTTCCATTTCTAAATGTTTAAACCAATTTTGATTGGATAATAATTTAACTAAAAATTATTAGTAGGTGCTGTGTTCCTTCATTTAAAAGGAAATATTTGAAAATGTCTGTTTGTTGCTCTTATTTTTAAATCATGTTGTGATTAATTAAAGTAAGTGTTTAAGTACCTCTTCCTGTATAAAACACTCTAAAACTTAGTGGCTTAAGACAGCAAACATTTCCCCCCCAGCATTCTGTGCACCAGGAATACGGACAGAGTCTGGCAGGATAGCTGGCCTCTGCTGCATGATATTTGGGGCTTCACCGAGATGAGTCTAACTGCTGAGGCTAGAACACCTAAGATGGCTTTTTAGTCACATGCCTGGTACCTAATGACACTCTACCCTGTCTCTCTCTTCAACAGGGTAGTCTAGATTTCCTACATTTTAGCACAAGAATCAAAGAGGGAAGCAGTAGTGTTGGCCCTTCTATGGGCTGAGTTCCAATCTGGTGCAGCACCACTTGCTCTCTTGCTCAAAGGAGGGACAGCATAGATTCCATTTAAAGGAACTAGCATGTGTGCAGAGTGCTAATCTCCAGTCAAACTTTTCTTCCTGATTTTTAGGCCTTCTGACATGTTCTTTCATTAAATGTTGCTAAGAAAGTTTAATAAAGCTGAAATCTTTCTATCATATCATTTCTCTCTCTCACACACACACACTTTTTAATATATATGTATTTGAGTAATTAGTCTTTGATCTTCAAGAATTAATAGGTTAATTAGTGTATATATCTCTGTTTATTCTGGAACTCAGAGGATTCTTACCATCTGTAAATTCATTGTTTCCTTACACACACCGTGGAAATTCTCCTGCAGTATATCTGAATAGATCGTTATTCCATTTGTTGATTCCCTAACACAAGGCAACAATTATGTTGATGTTGGATGGTATCTCTAAATGCTTTAACCATTTTGTTTTGCATATGTATGCTATTATTATCTTAATTTTTTTTATATGATTCAATTCTAGTGGTGTTTTCAGTTTACTTGATAATTGCACAATCATGCTGTTTTGGCCCTCAACTTCTTCTCGTTGCAATCCCCCTCTTTATCTCATTCTGCTGTTTTATCATTTCCTCTAATTGCTCTTCATATTAAGATAATGTTCTAATTAAGTCGTCTTTGTATCTTGCAAGGCTGTAGAATTATCTTCTCTATGCTGAGATATGTTTTTATCTAGGTTTCATTTTTCATTGATTGTGTGCAGGGCAGGTTACTTCATCCTGAAGAATGAATCCACAACTGTAAGCTGTTTGTTTTCATCTGGCTCAGGTTGTTTATTTGTTTTTTAATTCTTCCCCATGAGCTTTTTCTTTTATTGACTTGAGAGAGAGAGAGAGAGAGAGAGGCATGGATTTGTTGTTCCCCTTATTTATGCATTCATTGGTTGCTTCTTGAGATCAAACCCTCAACCTCGGCTCATCAGGATGATGCTCTAACCAACTGAGTAAGGCCTCCTCTTACTCAGGTTTAATGCTTCCCTTAATTCTTTGAAATTGTCCCCATAGCCACCCCCAAGTTGTGATTTAAGAAAAATGTCTTCTCATTCCACCAATTTTCTGTTGCCTGAGGGGACGGCAGAGGAAAAATCTTGGGAGGAGTAGTGTTCACTATCCTTAGTTCTGCTCTCTCCTCTGCGATTTTGTTAAGGCTTTTGTACCAATATTCCTTTAATTATTTGGTGGTGGGTGAATAATTCAAGGGCTTAGAATCATTTCATTATTCCATTCTATAACTGGAACCATCTCTGCTGTCCACATTCCTCATTTTGCTTTTTCATTTGTATCTCCCTAGAGTTTCCCTGCTACTCTTACATGAAAAATAAAAAACACAAACAACTGGTCAGGTTTCACATTCACTGTATTGGGGATATAAGTGAGAACTGAGTATTGTTTTGGTTTATTAGTAGAGACTCTAATGTATGGAAATAGACTAGAGCTGTTCCTCTCTTCTCTATTCTCAACTAAATAATCATTTATATCTTTACTTATTTACTAATTGGAATAATCTTTATTTTCTTGTACAGTTGCTATTAATTAGCTACTGGGGGAAGAGGAAGTTAAAACTTCCATCAGAAGTTTTAACTCACTATTTTAATTAAAAAATATTCCTTTACCTTTTAGCTGAATAACTCTGGCCTACCTTTCGGAAATCGTGCTAGTGGTACATCAGATTTCGCTCAGTCTGGATTGTGTGGTTCATTGAGCTCCCCATGATCAAAGCTACCACAGATGTTCTATTTGTTTACCTTGCTTTATATAATATTCCCTGTAAATATCTTAAGTCTTAGGTCCTGCTTGTCTTTGATTCCCTGTGCTTACTATATAATTAGAATTTGAAGTGTGTTGGTTTCTCTCAGTTTCAGTCCCTCTCTGTCTCTGTCTCTCTGTCTCTCTGCCTCTCTCTCTCTTTCTCTTTCTCCATCTCTCTGACTACTGAGTAAGAGAACAAGATTCTAACACGAGGTGGTCAAATCTGTCCTGCCACTCTGCCTCTGAGGCCTTTCTTTGGATCTAAACCATATCTTACATTCATTTTTGCTTTCAGAAGATAAAGAGTTTTCATGTAACTAATAAGATTTCCACACAAAAAGACTCCAGACAAATCTTTTGTACCAATTTTTTGGTTTACAAAAAATACCCAAATCCTGAAGAAATACAGCTCCTTTCAAGCTAGGATCCAACCGTGTGTGTGCATGAGAGAGAGTGTGTGTGTTTTCTTGAATAAAGAATTTGAACTGAGGAGTCTCTTCAAAGTAAGTTCCAAGGGATTCCTAAGGATTATAATGGAATTTCCCATCAATGTAACTCCTGTTGCCAATCCAGCCCCTAATGCAAATACCCAGGTGGCAGCAAACAGAAAGAAACAGGTAATAGGTGACATCTACTTCTCTGTTCTTTAAGTTGGATTCTACATTTTGTGTATGTGTACCAGTCCTGACATGAATTATGCCTTTGTTTGTTTCTTTTTACCTATTATGATAGATTTCTAATTGCAGCAATCCCACTCTCAACCCCAGGCTAGACCCCCCTTCCCAAAGTGGAAGCCACTCGATTTTTCGTTCTCTCTACCTATCACACATCTCTAGGCAGAAAACATCTAGCAGCTGTTTCCATCCAGAACAGTTGCACATTTATGAGGAGAGGCTGCTTTCAAACACGTGAAAATGCAGCAGTTAGATATAATCTTCACTCTGCCGACTGAAAAAAAAGGCAGAAAGCTTTTTGTACAATTTTAGAGCTTTGGCTATAATTATGCACATATAGATGCCAGACAGAATGACCCTTGTAAGTAACAATTTATGAGTCTGACTCATTTTATTAACCTTTTTTTTTCATTTGCCATTTATTGGAAAAGTGACCTTTCCAAAGCTGGTTAATTCATTTAAGTTATTATAACTTCAAACAATACTTAGGAAAGAGAGGCATTTTATTACTGTTTATTACTAGAAGTTCATCCTGTTCACAATCAAAGTAATTCTCAGGAGAAATTGTGTATGGATAAGTGCTGCAGCTGACAAGCTTCTTATTACCTAATTCTGTTAAATTAGTAGAGAATGCTTATATCCTATGATCCTTACATTATAGCCTCACAAAATCACAAAATTAGAAGTGATCATAGAGATAATCTAAATAAATGCCTTATTTTATAATGGAAAAAACTGATACCCAAATAATTAACTAGATCAAGTGATTTGGTCTCACAAGATCACAACTTTGCTTAGTAAAGTATTATGACTGGAACATGAGTTATTTAATTCACCACCCAGTTTATTTCCCACTAAGTTACATCACCTTCCTAAAGCCCTCAGACTAGAAAATGTTTACATTTATTCCTATAGAATAATAGTAAAGAACACAAACTCTGGCCTCCTACTGGCTGTGTGACTTTGAAGGAGTTATTTAAATCCCCTGACTCAATTTCTTCATTTAGAAAAGGGGTCAGAAATCAAACTTACTATCTTTTTTTTTTTTAATTTTAGAATTTCAAATTCATTTAGTTTTGTCAATGTAAGAATGTTCAGACCTGTACAAAATATTTATAAGAGTTTATCTGCACCAAACAGAAGACAATCTTAGAACCAAGATCTCCATAGACTGAAAAAAAAATGCTTCCAAGAATGACAGTTTGCAGCTTCTTTTTTTTTTTTAATTTATCTTTATTGTGAAGGTATTACCGATGTCCCCCTTTTCTCCCCCATTGATCCCCTCCACCCTGCATCCACCCCACCTCCAGGCCTTCCCCATACCATTGTCTGTGTCCCAGGGCTCTGCCTATATGCCTGTAAGTTCTTTGATTAATCTCTCCCACCCACTCCCCACCCCACCTTCCCTCGAGATCCCTCAGTCTGCTCCATGCTTCTGTGTCTCTGGATCTATTTCATTCATCACTTTATTTGTTCATTATATTCCACATATGAAAGAGATCATGTGATACTTGTCTTTCTCTGCCTGGCTTATTTTGCTTAGCATAATTTTCTCCAGTTCCATCCATGCTGTCCCAAAGGGTAAGAGATCCTTCTTCTTTACAGCTGCGTAGTATTTCATGGTGTGAATGTCCCGCAGCTTTCTGATCCACTCACCTACTGAGGGGCACTTGGGCTGTTTCCAGACCTTAGCTATTGTGAATTGTGCTGCTATGAACAAAGGGGTGCATAAGTTTTTTGCAATTGGTGTTTGGGGTTCCTTAGGATATATTCCTAGAATTGGGATCACTGGGTCAAATGGCAGTTCTATATTTAATTTTTTGAGGAACCTCCATACTGCTTTCCATAGTGGCTGCCCCAGGCTGCATTCCCACCAGCAGTGTACTAGGGTCCCCTTTCTCCACACCCTCGCCAGCACTTATCATTTGTTGAATTGTTGGTGGCAGCCATTCTGACAGGGGTGAGGTGATATCTAGTTGTCATTTTAATTTCCATTTTTTGATGATTAGTGCCTTTGAGAATTTTTTCATATGTCTCTTGGCCATCTGCATGTCCTCTTTGGAGAAGTGTCTATTTAGGTCCTTTGCCTGTTTTTTAATTGGACTGTTAGTCTTCCTTTTGTTAAGTTGTATGAATTCCTTATATATTTTGGATATTAACCCCTTCTCACATGTGTTATTAGCAAATAAGTTCTCCCGTACAGTGGGCTCCCTTTTCGTTTTGTTGATGGTTTCTTTTGCTGTGCAGGAGCCTTTAATTCTGATGCGGTCCCATTTGTTTATTTTCTCCTGTGTTTCCCTTGCCCTAGGAGATGTATCAGCAAACATATTGCTACGAGAGATGTCTGAGATTTTGCTGCCTGTGCTTTCTTATAGTATTTTTATGATTTCATGTTTTAAATTTAAGTCTTTTATCCATTTTGAGTTTATTCTTGTGTATTATGTAAGTTGGTGGTCTAGTTCCATTTTTTTGCATGTACCTGTCCAATTTTCCCAGCACCATATATTGAAGAGACTGCCTTTACTGTATTTTATGTTCTTGCCTCCTTTTTCAAATATTAATTGCTTGGGTTGATTTCTGCAAAGCATCATCACTTTCAGAGGTTCAGAAAGAACATATAAAACCTTCAACAAAATTGAAGTTAACTGTTATTTATATCTAGTAGGTTTTTATTTTCTTAATTTCATTGCAATGTGTCTTTTTTTTCTTTTCGAGTGCTATGTTTTCTTTTCTCCGATTTTAATTGCAAATATATGACATTTTAGCCACCTTGTTGATAAATTGCCAAACTGGGAAACCTAGAAACCATGTATAATATCCTGGGATCCAATTAGAAATATAAATCATTGGTATGTTAGTTAAATCACATGGTAAGATTTTTATGTCTTCATGACTTCATATATTTTAAACTTCAATTATTTTCCCTGTATGTCTGCAGATAGTGAAATTGGACCCATATTTTTATATACAACTTAATTGGTTGAGACCAAAAGTTTATTCAGTTTAATTGATCATTAAAATTGTGCTAATATTCTTTAAGTGGCCTGCAGTTTTCCCTTGTTATCAATAAAATCAAAGATGACTATTATAAAGATATTTGGAGGCCATACAATGTAAAATAATTAAAATTAATTGGGCAATAAAGGAGAAAAACCTAGATTTTTGCATGCATTTTGAAATGGAAAATATATACCCCACATAGCATAACTTTCTACATATAAATATCCAGAGGTAATTTATCTGAAGTTCTAATTTGATAAATTAGAACAAATATGTTTTAATAAACAGGCATGTTCCTGCAGTCATTAACTCAATTCTGCCTTTCAAAATTGGGGAGAAAATACTTCCTGGAACTATTCTAAAATTTCTGGAAGTGCTTGAACTCACTTGATTTTCCTCAGCGTAATGCCTGAGAAAAGAATTGTCAAAATCCTAATAATGTTTAGGTAACCAGCACAGACAACACTGTCATTAGGAAAATAAAGTCAGTTACAGTCTTTGTGTTTTATAGACAGCCTTGCCGGTTTTCTCTACCACGGACTGTGCCTGGAGCACGGACCCACTCACTCCAGTGTTTCTTCAGGAAACGGAGTATTTCCCAGACCTGTTCTGCGAAAACCCAGGTAGGGAACCAAACTCTCCAGTCCATGCAAAGCAATGATGAGGCTTCTATGTATACTTTGACTTTATTCCCCATCTAGAAAGATAAGCATGCCTTTAGGGTTGAAAATACACAAACATGAATCAAAATTAAGTGCCAGGGAGTGTATCATTAAATATTAAATGTTTAGATACATTTTTTGCCTCTGATGTACTTTTTTCTGAATCGTTGAAACAAACAGGAAAAGGTTATAATTAAAGCTGCATTTATTGAACACCAACATATGCTAATTCTAAATTTATTCCCATTGCATCCTAATTAAAGTACCTATTTTATCTTCAAAGGGAGAAGAAATCAGAGAAAAAGAAAAAGTAATGAAATATTGAAAGCATCATATTGGCATTTTATTGAATTTTTTAATGTAAAGAGAAATAGTTAATGGTAATGAATGTTTAAGAAGGAACTATTAGGTCTTTCTGAACTTGTTTTTGTATTTTATGTTTTAGTTTATGATCTGTGAAATCCATTCTAGTTTGTATTCCTTAGATTATAACCCAGGAGGTTCTGCTGTACTTTTCTGTAATCTTTTCAGCTATCAACTCTAACAACACAGAAGGGCTTAGTTTGATAAGGTCAGAATTTGAACTATGTTGATAAATGAAATGCATCGCTGACAACAGAGTCGAATGCATCAGTAAAAGTTCCTTAAGAGTAATTTTCAGCTGTTATTTAGTTAAGCTGTTACTATGAAAGAAGTATGGAAGTTTACTGTAATTAGTGTTTAGGCCAAATTCTAATGACATTTTCTCTATTGCCAATTATTTTAAATTTATTTTTATTGAGATATAATTGACACATAACTATGTAAATTTAACATGTACCAATTTCATATATAATTTCTAGAAAAAGGCAATTTTTGTAATTTATAATTTTTATAATTTTTAATTTTTAAAAAAGACAGTAAATCAAAGTGACTAGGAAACCGCATTGTGGTGAAGAGGCATGTGGAACTGAAGTGAACAAGAGTGCTGGGCTGATGATGTCCCTGGGTTTTGGTTGTTTCTCAGTAGTGCCCTGTTTACCCCACATCGCGAAAGGCTTGACACCATTTAATTTGCATTCCCCCCTGTTCCACTAAGCACATCCCAGTTCCACTGTGCGTGTCTTCCCTGATGACACTGTAGATTTCACCTTTCTCACTTGTACCATCTACTAACTGATAATTTCCTCTCTGGCCCCCATCACTCACGCAGGCAATGCTGTTCAACACTTACCAATGATTTTAATTTTTAATGAGAGTTAGTGAGAGATCCCACTATTAAGCCAAATTGCACCCCAATGGGATAATACTTTATCAATCCACACCTCTTTCTCTTTCCTCAGCTCCTTCTCAGGGGTCTGATGTCATTTCTCAACATGGATCAGCTCTGAATAGCTAGATGATGGCATAATGGGCTTGCTTTGGTGGCTTTGTGTTCTCAGTTAATTGCTCTGAAATGCTGCTAATGTATTCTGCGCTTTCCTCATTCACACATGTATTCTAATAACAGTATTTGGTGATTGAGTATTCTGCAGATATTGTGTCTATTGCTGCTGAATAAGTGATAAGAAAAATCATTAAAACAAATATTCTCAGCTAGGCATCTAGTTTTCTTTTCCAGATATGTAAAATTCTAGGTACTTGCACCTGATACATAAAATTTAAGTTGAACTCTAGGTGCATTTATCTGATATGTAATATTTAAGTTGATCTGTTTAAAACAGGTTCTTTAAAACACAGGCTGTGATAGGAATTATGGAACAATTAGAATTATTAGAAATTTCAATTAACTATTTAAATTGCTACATCTGAAAAGCTATTGAAAAGAATATTATATCCAGGAAAATAATAAATACCTCTCCTCTTGATATTTCTTCTGGTAAGAAGTTTCTGCAACATATATGAGTAAAGATCTATCTTTTTAAATTAACTTGAGCTATTTATTTATTTTATTCTTTCAATTTATTTTATTCTTTTTATCCTCACCTGAGTTTATTTTTCCCATTGCTTTTCAGAGAGAATGAAAGGGGGGAGAGAGAGAGAGAGAGAGAGAGAGAGAAAGGGGAACATTGATTTGTTGCCTCTTGCAAGTGCCCCAACCAGCTCTGGAGATGGAGCCTGCGACCGAGGTAGGGGCCCTTGGTGGTAATCGAACCCAGGACCCTTCAGCCCATGGGCCGACATTCTAACCACTGAGCCAAACCAGCTACGGTTAACTTGAGCTTTTTAATACAAGGCTCTTATTTTTACTGTACCTTTATGAAGTTAACAAAGACACCAAAGTTAGTACAAACCATATATTTATTTATCTGAGTTATATGTATTGTAAATATTCACAGCTTCTCCTTGGCTATTGTAATAAAATATGTTCTATAAATTCCCCAATGACAACTGGATAATGTGTGAGAAACTGGATTCAAATAAAAAATTTCCTGAGATTATGAAAAAAATAAACATACTCAAACAAAAGTAAGTCCAGAATATAAAACTAGCAAGGTGCTTCAAGCTTCAATTCTTTAGATTAGAAGCTGGTAGAGATACAAGCTGTGTCCGTTTTTACAGATTTTTTTAGAGAGACCTAGTCCAACAGGAAATATATGTCATGACTGGAATTGATACATTCCTAAGACATATTGAAATATTTTTTTGCAACATCTTTATCCTAAAAAGAGTTTACTTAAATATTATGGAATTATTTATTAAAATAAAAACAGGTACTAAGTTGGTAATATATCTTCACCTAGCACTGTTTTTCTTGCACCGCAATTCTTTTCCCTTGGATACCTGAACTTTTGTTCCTGTCTATTAGCAATCAGTGTTGCAAAACTGATGAAATTCTATTTTCATCATAGGCAAAGGTTCTTATTTTATTTTTCTTCCCAGTATGGGTAGCTCAGTGTTGCATTTATCTTTTAACTTGGAGGTTCAGAAATTTTTTTACTAATTCTAAGACCAGAATTAACACTTTCTTTTCATTAACACTTATTGGCACTCAGCATGACCTTCATTATTTATGAAAAGAAGTGTTTCTTCAAGAAAAACTTTTTTTTTTTTCCTGAATGCCAATTCTGGCGATTCTTTTCCTAGTTCATATTGATAGAAGGAATACTGATTTCTTCACTGTCACAGACTAAAATGTCAATAACTTTACATGCTTATATATAAATTAGTTTCCCACAGAATTCTGCTCCTTTCCTTATTCTACATCTTTTTCCTCTGGTAATATCTTCATTATTTAGAACATCTCCTGTAGGAGAAAGATGTTTCCAATTTTGGGGTACTCGCACTTCAGTACAATGTCTGGCACAGATCCAGTTACATATAAAGCATTAAATGAATGTAGCTGAGTTGAACTTCCAAATATGAAATGTGAGAAAGGTATTGAAGCAGGTCACTTATTCAATCACTTTGGCAAAACAATAATAATATTAATAATAATGCACTCATCGTGAAATAAATAATAGACGAATTTTTAATGAAAACAACTGTGAACATGCTAAAAAGTGAATTTAACAAGGCATTCTTAAAAGAAACTCAAATACATTTAAAAACTAATACATCTAATCAGTACTATCCACTTTATTATTTCCAAGTTAATTGTTTTTTCACAATCAATGGTTTTACTTATACCAAAATTATCTGTAATTTGATATTAGTGCTTTGATAAATATGTATAACCTAAATGAAATCATGAAATATGTTTTTAAGATATTAATACTGATGTTTAAGAAGAATACAAAGTCTAAGATTCTTTTTAAAACAGTGTAAATATATTTACTAAGTAAAAACAAAGTAGAAAAATCAACATTTTTTGACCAGAAACACAAAAGGGAAAAAGGGAAAACAAGATTAATACCATTTCACAAAGAAGAACCAACACATTTTTAACAAGTTCCACTTTTCCAGCATATTTATTTTAGTGTGATTAGATTCATGTATCTAAAAGTTGTCTGTCTGACATTCTCATTAAGAGATCTGAGAATATGATTGTCCTCTCTTTACAATAGTTTCTTAGTGCTCAATATCCAATATTTGAAAAGCTTCACAACACCTAAGATGCAAGTTCCAAACAGGATGTCATGACTCTCTATTTCATGTGTGACCACTACTAATGCATGGAACACAATTGAAAGGAAAATGAAATGTTTACATTTGCTTTTAAAATGATTATTTCATCAAAATATAAACATAGCATCCTTATATAAACTGTGATTTTATGTGGCTATTAGTTCATATATTATACAGAGTACTTTATGGTTGGGTAAACCATGATGTGTAAATGTTACTATTTTATCTACCATTCAAAACAAGGGAATATTCCCTCCTTTACACTGATTAGCTATTATAATTTTTATGACAGCCTTGGGAAGTATAAATACACACAAACAAATCTATATATACTGTGTTATTAATGAATGCATATGTATTAGTAATGTTAATGTAGAATACAATAAAGTATTATATACTTTTTATATAATAATGAAGTATGTACAGTAATGTAAGTGTATATAAATTTAGCATATAGATATACAAATAAAATATATTAGTAGTATATATAAATATGCATCTACATACATATATACAAACACATAAGTAATATATCAACAAGTGTGAATATATACATAACAAAGCTATGAAGATAATATGCATAAATACAAAAGTTCTGATTTCTGTATCTGTCACGTACTTATTGGTATTATTTCTGTTACACCGTACTTCTAGTTTCCCTTTGTACTCAAAGAGCCCCTAGTCTACTTATCAGTCTTTAAATTACGATATAAAATAAATTTTTATCCCTGAAATATCTATGTATCTGTAGTTCTTTTTTGTCATTGGAGTTTTCAAGTAACTTTACTGACCCTGGGAATGCTAAAGAGCAACTCAGAGGATGCCCCTGGATTTCATATTTACTAGCTCTTGCCTCTATTATGAAGAAGAATTGGATTGCCACTTGCAAATTAGGACCAATCATTAGGTCAATAGAACAATTCCATTCTTGGGATTCAGAGGAATATGTAACCCAAAGAAGCCAGGACTTGCTTAGAATTTTAAGTAATCTATAGCTCTCTAAAGAAGTAAAATCTTAGACATAAGTATTGACAATATGAAGTATTTTCCACAAATAGATATCTCATTTAAAATATCTATTTTGAGCCAGATATGTTATTTCTAAAATACTTACTATTCATTGACTATATTTCAGTAACAAAGCACACTTTCAGAAAAGTGCACTTTTATTTTGACTTTCATGGTATGTAGAGATTGCATTTTGAACATATATCAAAAACAACAATTATGGAATGGTCTACATGCAAACTGTAGTGAGAGAAAAAGATAAATTCATTAAGCCATTGTTTTGAAAATAGCCATTTGCTATTGCTTGACTGACAGCCATTTTCATATTAATTAACTGCTCAATTAAACACGTGTTCTTATTCAAATTGGTTCCATGTAAAAAAGTAGTAGATGCAATACATTTCAGAAAGACAGAACATTGTCTCTAACAGAACATAAGAACTGAAATTTAGGGCAATATTTAGTATTTATAATTTACAGTGACTTAAGTGTCTTGATTTATGATATTCTGTTTCCATTACGTTTTGTAACTTAAAGAAATGTTGAATAGTTTTCTGTCCTCCATATTATTGCAACCATTATATACACATAGAAGCGTATTTCAAATGCTATTTATACTAAAAGTCATTCATAATACCATTTGCCTTAGATTTATGTTTTGGTTAAGTTCAATTTTGACATTTTCAATAAATTTTTCTAGGCTTTGCCAGCTAAAAGTGCTTTAAGTATAAATACAATGTTTTGTTTGAAACAATAACATTTAAACAAGTTCTCATTTGATTCGTAACTCTTATTTTTTAAATTATGCTAGTATGTCTGCCCAAGCCTCATTGGTTACAAGTGCAACTTGAAACGAAATGAAATGAAATGAAATAACTAGGGAAGGTTAACAATTGTTTCATCCAACTATGTGTTTAAAGATGTTTTCATTTATTTCCAAATCACTACATCGAGCCAACATTTGAAATGAGAGGCAACGAAACACTAAAATTAGAGCATTTATCACTAAGGGCCAAGTAGGTTACCTCTGCTGGCTAGAGATTGTGCTTATATTAGAAGTCCAATGTGATTATTGAACTTAATCTGTTTTAAGTGGAAAATTTTACATGTTATTGCTGTATCCATCTGTGCTTCCTGTTATTCTTTTTTAAATCTTAAAACAAAGTTTTCAAATAATGGTGCAATTATAATTGTTTGCATGAGTTTTTCCAGCTTGTGTACTCTAATTAGGTTTACTTTTATTTTTTTAAATATCTTTTTTTATTGATTTCAGAGAGAGGAAGGGAGAGGGGGGAGAGAGAGAGAAACATCAATGATGAGAGAGAATCATTGATCGACTGCTTCCTGGACACCCCCCACTGGGGATTGAGCCCAAAACCCAGGCATGTGCCCTGACCAGGGAGTCAAACCGTGACCTCCTGGTTCATAGGTCAGCACTCAACCACTGAGCCATGCCAGCTGGGCTAATTTGGTTTGCTTTTAATAAGCAGGTTTTCTCTGTCTTTTGGTTTTACAGCTATTGACACCATAGTCATCAAATCAATTATATTTAACACTGTCTTAATTTTAGTGGCTTATTCCATGATTTAATATCTTTTACCTATTGTCCAATTTTCTTTTCATAATTAAAATTTTAACTCCAACATTTACTAAGAATACTTTCAGTTAAATTGAATTCACTAGATTAGTGAATTCTAAACAATTCTAGTTGAGCTTTGAGGTAGCTCTTTATAATAAGGGTTATTATCTGATTGAATATATTCTATTTTACCTCATGAATAGCTTATGTAAAAGCCTTTGTTCTTACATTTTCTTGCTTAATCTTCTTTTTACATAACTACAAAAATAGCTTTCTTAATCATTTCATTCTCTCATTGTTATGGAATTAATTTATTATTTAAAAATATGTATATAGCATTTTGAATGCATCAAGCACTATGCTAAGTTCTTTGCAAATATTAATAGATTTAACATTCAACCCACTTCCATTATCCTGTAAAATTTAGTCCCACTGCTCTTTTTCTAATTTGAAATGTTTATTTACTTTCCTTCTACTTGGAATCTTCCTCTGTTTTCATGATAAGAACCAAGAGTTGGTACATTTCATGGCATTATTCTCTTGCACTAATCACTACTTTATGTATATTTCACTTAAGTATTCATATAGATTTGTGCTTTTTCAGCTAATGTTTAGAAGAATTGATTTCATAAGCTTAGAATATTGCTGCTCTGGTTTAGTCATGGAAATAAAAATGAGCAAACTTTTGTTTTTATGGGAGTACCAGTAAATAATTAATAGAAAAATAATAGATAACATCGAACAATTTAACCTCAAAATAGCTAAGTATAGCTTGAAATTTGTTATATATATATGTGTGTGTGTGTATTTATATATATATAAATGTTTATATATTATATATATATATATATAATGTTTTTGAGGGTAAGGGGATGATATATTTAAAAATGCACATATTAAAAGTACATGTTTATACAGGATTATTAAAGAAAGTTGTATGAGACTAATCAATTGTACATAACAATTATATTTAAATGTATGTATATATATTTATATGTACATTATATTATAAAATTGTATACATATATGATATAAATATATCATATAAATTAATTAATGATTACATGGCATATATGCATTATACATTATATATACAAGATTATATATTTACACACAAGATCTTTTATATATATGCAGAATTATAATCATAAAGCAAATAATTTACCATGTGAAAATAAGAGTTCCTTTGTTTTTATTTTTTTCTAGAGAGGAAGCAAATAGCTTCTCTTAAGGGAGATTAGTTTAAATAGATCTACTACTTTGTAAGATTACAACAAGCTCATTAGATGTTAGCTCATTAGTATGACTTAATTAACTAAACATATTTAAGTGTTCATCATTACTAACTTATTTTTGTGTACTAATTTCTAAACACAGTGAAAAATTTTGTTTCAATAATCTGAGTAATTAAAATGCTGTTTTATATTTTAATCAATTTATTTAAGAAATATAAATTTCAACAGTGTTCTGAAAGAGCTTCTTTCTGATCTAGTAAGCAATTTTTTAAAAAAATGTGCTGCCCTAGCCGGTTTGGCTCAATTGTTAGAACATCAGCCCTCGGACTGAAGGACTTTGGTTCGATTCCCGCCAGGGACACGTAGGTTGGCTGCAGGCTCCATCTCCAGGCCTGTTGGGGTGCGTGCCGGAGGCAACCAGTAGACGCTTCTCTCTCACGTGGATGTTTCTCTCTCTCTCTCTCTCTCTCTCTCACTCTCCTTTCCACTCTCTCTGAAAAACAATGAAAAAAATATCCTCTGGTGAGAATTTATAAAAAAGAAAAGAATGTGCTAATCATGTTTGATACCCAAAAAAACACAGGTGATATCCCACACTCTTAGTAACTAATGCATTTTCCTAAGTACTCTAAATAATTACTTTTGGTTTTGAAATGCATTTTAAACTATTTTCAAAATTTTAATTATTTAACATTTTTCAAATTCATGTCAGATGAGTGGAGTAAATAAAATAAAGTGCATTGTGTAATGATGTGATAATAATTATTCCTGATTACTCAATATTCTCTTTGCCTTATTCCTTCTTATAAATCAGTTATTTCTTTATTGCTTTTTCTTTTTTTTAATTTTTACTCCTCATACACCATTATTGCAGGTGGAAATAGGATTCTTCCACAGAGTCACAAGAAAAGCATTACAAGGAAGCAGGGACAGGAGGACTTGAAGCACAGTGGCAAGGTTACTGGAGCGAAAAGGAAGGACTCTCCCCAGCTGCCTGGTGTCTCATCCACAACCAAGTGGTTCAGCTCTGTCCTGCTTTGGAAGAAGTCCAGCCTCTGAGGCCCCCAGCCCACACCCGCACCTATCAGGCCCAGGAGGGCCAGGACCCAGAGATGCAGAACTTCTCTGCCTCAGTTTCCCAACTGCACATCTGCCACCAAGGCTGAGCTTGGGTGCCACTGGCACTGCCCTTGGGCCTGCAATAACTAACAAGCAAATGCACACAGGGCCTTTGTTAAGCATTGATTATATTATCTTGGGCTTAGAAAAGAGCAGGCTTTCTTTCAAACTAACCAATATCTTTCCTGGTTCTTTGCTGGCTTGGGCTGGGACCAGGAGCTGGTACTGTCCCAGCCCCCACTCAGTCCCATTCTACTGAAAGAGGAGCTGCCTGCCTTGGGCAGGACTGGAGGGTGTCAGGAAAGGGTGGCTGGGGAGGTGGTGGCTTAGACCACCTTCAGGGCAGAAAACCTGGTGACCATGGGCTCTTCCCCTATTCATGGCTTCATGTGACTCAGGCTGACCAAGTTGCTTGGTGTCCACTTCTTTGCATGTTGTTACTACATCTCACCCCTCACCCTTGGTCCCTAGGTATCCCTACTCACTTGTGACATGTATTGGACACTGCATTAAATCTGCTGAGGCTGAAAAAAACACAAAAACCAAAATATTATGAACTATAACTTTATCCTTACTTTCAATGTATAAGATCAGTCATTAGAAAGAATTCTGTTTAAGTACTATCTTTATAAGTTAATATTAATGTTTAAACTTTACTCTTTCTAATAGCACTTTCACAACTTGCTGAATAAAATCAAATATCTAATATCATATAGGGAGAGTCAATACACCTCTGAACATCCATGTGTAGAAGACACTTAGTTACAGACGCGTCTGTTGGAATAAGTGGGGAGTTGCTCTTGTCACCTCTTACCACATAGCTTAATCAGCTTATTTCTAGTGTTCTTTTTACTCTGTCTCTTATTAAAACAATATATTTAAACAAAAGATCAGATCTTCTGAAATAAATATACAGTAATTTAAATACTCTTAAAAATACTTGCAAATATTTCCTTACTGTCCTATTTTCCTTCTGTTATCACATGTTGGAAGGTCTCTCTAAGATAACAATTGAGGTAATTTGCATTTCCTTAATGGAAACAACATAGAATGTTGTTAGGGGGTGAATTTTGTCCCCCAAATTTACATGTTGAAGCCCTAACCCCCAGTACCTCAGGAAGTGATTTTATTTGTAGTGAGGGCCTTTAAAGGGCCATTAAATTCAATGAGGTCATTGGGGTGGGCCCTCACACGATTTGCCTGTTGTCTTTATAAGAAGAGGAAACTGGAACAGACAGAGAGACCAGGGCTACCCTTCCACAGAAGAAAGGCCATGTGAGACACAGGGAGAAGACAGTCATCTACAAGTCAAGGAGAATCCAAAACGACTGACACCTTGATTTGGGGCTTCTAGTTTTCAGAACTGTGTGGAAATAAATTTCTGTTGTTTAAGCCACCTAGTCTGTACTACTTTGTTATGTCACTCACTCTTAGCAAATGCAGAGAAAAGTATTTTACTTCAAACCTAGTAACTAAGACTGCAAATTCACAATAACTTTGTAGCTGCAGTTCCAAGATCCTCTACCCCTAAAAGGCTCTTACTAGAATTTTAACATGTACCATTATATTGCATTAATTCTTATACTTTCACGATAATCAACTCTTCCATAGAGTGGGGATTATTAGTCAGATCAAGTACTTAAGATAAATATTTCTTTAGCAATGTTGAATTTCTTATCTATTGTTTCCTTTATTAAGGTTTTTTCCCAAATCTCACAAGAATATTGTCATTGTTGTTCCAGATATGATATTCAGGATATTGTATTTTTGAGCAAAATGATATGGAATATTGTCAAACACAATACATTAAGAAGAGTACTTCAACTGCATTATAAGAGATAAGATAAAAAATGGCAGATGCTTAGTACAGGTAGTGAATATTTTAAAATGTAATTCAGGTGCTAAATACTTCATATTAGTTCCAGTAAAAATGCAGGGTCTAAACATTGCTTCAAGTTAATATAATTATATTTGTCAAGTCATCCTTTTTGAGAAATATTGTCTCATATTTGTTTTAAAATTTCAGGATAAAATTTTTTCAGACTATAATAATGTTATTCAGCATCATCCCTGGCTTTCACAGATTTTTGGAAAAAAATTTTTTAGGAGGAGAAAGAAATGAAGCATTTTTATGCATTGTTTTCTGCTTAATCAAGATAATTCACACATTTTATTTCACATTTCTGTTTCTTCCTAAAAGAATAGGCATTACGGCTACAAGTTTTCTTACTTGATTGGCTGTTTGGTAGTTTTCTTCTATATAGTAAGTTGCCTGTTCTTTGTTGAAATTGATTTATGATTAAAAGACTTATCAACCACCATGTTATACTTCCTGAAACACAAACACATACTTAAATTACAATTCATATCTAATTGACAGTGAAATAAATTTTCCTACCAAATTTAACCTTATAGCAACTATTAGCACGTAACTTTTCAAACCTGTATGCAGAGATTACAAATTTGTATAAATGATTACTCAACACAAGAAGTAAAATGTTATTCTGATCGCAGTTCTTAATGAAAATAAATGAGGACAGGTATGGAGCCTTATTTAAAGAAGACATTTCCTACTGTGTTTTTCAATGACCTGAAGTTTTTGCACCTACTGGCTATGCAATTTGGTAAGATTTCATGTGGGTGAGGAGTATGAATTTCTCCTAAAGTGGAAGAGAGGGCATTGTGAAAGAGGAGAGGAAGAAGGAAAACCTGTAGAAGGTCTTAATTACAGGCATTTTCTCAATCAGGTCAATTTTAAGACAGTTTACTTCCAGGTGTCAGCATCTGGAAATAGCTTTCTTTGTAAAAGTTCCTGCCTGAGTTTCCCTTGGAATAGCTTCATGTTTCCCTAGGATTATCCTGTGTGAGGATTACTGTTATAATCCCTCTCAGTTTGTCAGGTGAAGAAACAGAGGTCAAAGTTAGGAAAATTTCCCAAGGATACACATTGGAGCAATAGAGTCAGTACGTGAATTCGTGTCTATCTGACCCCCTTACCCATGCACTTATCCACTAAAATACACTAACTTGCACTAGACTTTATTTTATAAAGCTAAAAATGTCACTGTAACACAGAGTCATCATTAAAAGAAAGAGTTAAAGGACTTTTAGTTCTAGTGCTAATTTGATAAATAACACTTCACTCCTTGCTGTTAACTTAGAAGAATGGGATAATGGGAACCAAATCTGTGACAGATAAGAGGGGCGTGACAATCAGAAGGAGTCCATTACTCTTCTTCAGGCACATTTCCCTTTGCCATTAAACAATAACAACAAACGCACATAAACAGACAAATATCAATCACGTTTTACTTCTTTATTAAAAACACAATATAAGAAATGGAGTGTGCACCTGTGTGCAAATATGTGTGTGCTTCAGTTTCCAAGGAGGAAGATGGGAAAAACTGGATGAGAAACTCTCTTTAACTTTCCACTTTAAGCCTTTTTGTTTCAATAGGCTTCTATCATAGAAACTACACTAACCACAGTGGCCCTTTGACTTCTGGTTTGGGTAGCCAGGTGTTTCATAAATCCAGATGAGTACACAAACTGAGAAGTGCAAGGCCTTGTAGCTCTGTGGTCACTGAACCCTCCCTGGAAGACCATTAATGTGAGCAGTCAGGTAATTAAAGCTGTGGTTCCATGGCCAAAGGTTAAATTCCCCGAAGCCCTGAGAATTATTAATGAGTAGTTGGGCAAAGTGAAAGTGTAACATCGAGACAAGAGACAAAGAGAACCAGAGGAGAGCTCGATTAATGTTGCAGCATCAGTACAGCCACTGGGTTCAGCACACAGTTGGCAAGTTGTAAGCATTAGGTGCATGAGAGTGAGGATAGTGAATGACAAAGACAAGGACAGTGAGCGGCAAAGACTTCAAGAGTCGGCAAACGTGGACACAAATAGAAATGAAGATAAAGATAGCAGCACAATTGATGTATTTATTCAACACAATCTTATTGAGTACTACTGGGAATGAAGCACCAAGCTACAGCTTGGGCTGCAAAATCAGTCACGACATGGATGGACCTTTCTATCTAGCAGAGTACGAATCAGAAGGAAAAAAAAATCAGGCAATTTCAGGACACTCGCCAATATGCTTTAGATAGGTCATGGATACCTATGTACAGTTTTGTGGGGATTAGGTCTATTTGTGGTGACATTCCAGAAATTTTAGCATGAACTAAATTAGATCTGTTAAAAAAAATTCAGCTGAGTAAATTTGAGGATCTAATTTAGTTGGCTTTATTCATCAATTCTGGAATCGGGCAGCAAGTCATCTAGCAGCTAGAAAGGAGCTTCTAAGAGCTGTACAAAATAGAAGGCTTTTATAGACAGAAGGGAGTGGGAAAAGGAAGTTTCTAGTGTAAAGTGGATTGCTTCAGGCAAGTTCACCTATTTACAGGTGATGGAAGGAGTCTATGGGGCTGATTACCTCTGTAGTGCTGACCGGGAAACTCCAGATTGACTGGTTAAAGGTCACACACCTGGGAGATGCTGAAGCCGTAACTGGAGTAGGTATTAGGTCCAGGTTTGGTGATATGGAGCTCAGCACAAGTGACTCCATTTGGGGCCTGTTGTCTCCTTTTAAACAAAGGTAAGAAGACCAAATAGTCCTTCTGTGTGAGTTTCTTATGCAAAAGCTCAGGAATGTGAAACATCATTACATGAATGAGAAATTATAAATAGCTTGATAGGATTGTAGTAAAATGGCATTGTATTGAAATGGTGGATTAAGGTAATTAAATTGGCTATTTAAATGTAGGAAATCATTAGTTTGTTAATCTGTTATTGAGGATTAGGCATACATTTTAGGTGTGAGTCCTGTTTAGGACAGTTTTATACAGTTTATCCAGTGTCTTGAGGGATGTCTGTTGCTCCAATCACTGCCCGGTCCCACAACACTTACATATGTACTTTCTACAACTACATATTTCTTCTTTCCAAAATATATATTTAAAATACACAGATGTGTGTGTGTATGTGTGTGTGTAGTGGTTACCCAGACTTTTCTGTTCACCTAGTTAAGAACACAGAGAAGAAGGAATATTCAGGTTTGCAACTATAAATATTACTTTTCCTATTCATTCTTTTGGATAAAAAATGTAAATAAAGAAAAGAACCAGGAAAGAAGGCCTTGCAATCCCTGCTTTATATATTCAATGCATATTTATATATTCAAGAACAATTTCAAGGAAGTCTACAGATCGAAAGTGCCAACTGAGAAATGCCCCCCTCCATACACACCCCCAAGTCCCTTTGAAATGGCAATAGAGATATCCAAAAGAAACGATTTCATAATAGTGAAGAATCTGAAAAAACCATAAGGGTAACGAAGGTCTTTTGGGGTCTGTGAAGGACTCCATCGTCCAGATCAGGACTACATATATCTATCGATATGCCTGTATGTATTATGTATGTATGAATGTATGCGTATTTATATATTCAAGAACATTTCCAAGGAAGTCTACAAAACATGACAAGTTGGTCTTTCTGGTTGACCTGAGAGACTTCAAGTTTGAAACACCTATATCAGATTTTAAAAGTGAGAAAGTGAGGGACTGTCACCATGGAAATAAATAGAATGAGTGTCTGTGGAAAAGCTAGGCTGGTCACATCCTTCCTTTCTGTCTCTCCCTGTGCCCCTCCCTTCCTCTATAGAAGAAATATTGGTCAGTGCTTATTCTTTTCCCCTAGGTAAGCAGAAGAACTGTCCACTGAAAAACTGGATGATCTCACTGCAGAGGTTGGGACTTTCTATACTGGATATTTTTGTCCAGGAGTTAACCCCTCATTTTTCACATGATGATTAGAACAAATGCCTTACTATGAATTTTTCATTGTAAAGTGATGCTTGCTTTAGTTGTCCTTATAGAGAACATTAAATGATGTTTTAATATTATTTAGATATGAAATCAATAAGGCAGAAAATTTTGGGGGAACCCCTTAATGTACATCCCCCTTACACACACACAGCTATAGAAATGCTGGTTAAATTAATAGTTTCTTATATATTAGGATAAAAATTCAAGTCAAAAATTCATGTTCTTGCCATGAGCTATCTGCTTGAAATGCAGACCAGAAAAACTGCCCTGTCTGGGAATATCCTAAGAAAGGAAAAGAAACTGACCCATAGAAGTGTAAAAGTGTGGAGTACAAGTTTTAAATTCAATGCCAACAAGATTCTAAACCATAAAATTATCTTAAAATATAGTGAGAAACCAAGAAACCTCAGAGACAGTGGCAAACATGAACTCCCCTTACAGGAATGCAAGAACTTGGACCTGCCATGAAAAACAATTACTGCTGAGAACAAGTTCGTCTTCCAAACAATAGACCATGAGTTAATAAACAAACATGACAGCCAGTAGATGCCACAAACAGAAACATTCAAAGCTCATTAACTATAGAAAAAAAAAAAATCACCTATATGAACAAAATGTTATAGAGCCAAATTTCAGTCAGTGTTCATGCATTACTTTGTATTATAATTTAATCTTATTGAAGATTCAGAGAAAACCTGTAATTTCATATATATATCCATTTGATGGATTCCTTTTGGAATAGCATATTTTCTATGAAAGAACACCAATCAAACAATATAATTTTAAGGGAAGTTTGAAATAATATTTTGTTTTATCCCCTTAAAGCTTTTCAAATTCTAAAATATGTTAGCTTTAAATATATTCAAAACTAACACATGGGTATTTGAGTTTCAAATTTTCCCCCCTCTATTATTTTCAAATTACTTTTGGCAACTTTTATGTTTAAAGTCTTTTAAATCATCCTGCACATATTAAAACTTGTAAGCAGAAGGATTGAGAGCTGTCATTCGGAAATGTCAAGTCTGCTGTCAGCAGTTCATGAATAATTGACGCTGAGATTACCTAGGGAAATTTGCAATTAGCCTCCTTATTAACATAAGAATGAACAGTAAGTTGCTTTGGCGAATGCTAGGTTTTAACTTAGGTATTTACTCAGGAGATAAAAAGTTTATAATAGGACCTTTAATGAAAAATTCATTAGTTCAATTTGATATCCCAAGGGTTTCTGAGCTACTTCATGAATCAGTCATTGAGAAAACCAAGAACACATATTCAGTTATTAATTTATACTTTCAACTAATGGTGAATTTCCAAATAACAAAAGAGATCAATCTACTGGAAACAGATGGTAAAATGGTGATTTCAACATCAGTGATGGAAAATAAGAACCACATTGTATTACCAGGAGACCATGAGGAAACCTTGGTTCTTGTGTTCTTGAGGGGAATATTTCAATCAAGAGACAAATTGTAGAAAAGAGAGTAAGAATTTTGGCTGCAGCACAAACACACTTAGGACAGTGAAACAAGGGCATAGAAGAAACAACAGGAGAGCCCAGGCTGGGCTGCTATGGCTCCCTGGGAAGTCGGAGAGAGGAGGGGATGGGTTCGGGGACCTTGGAGTCGGGTTCAGGGGGTTAGCCCAGGTTGAGCTGCTGCTGCCCATTGGTCCCCTGCTTGCAAGTTTCCTGGGGTCCACTCGGCTGGAGAAGGAAATGGCACTGGTATGCTCCCATGGGGAGAGGGGAGAGCGCTCCCTGGGGTGTTCGTTTTCAGGGGTTTTAAAGGCTGGGCACTCAGGGGAGTGTCTCAATAGAAAATTAATCAGCTTTCCGGGTGGGCTCTTTCAGGGTCATGGTGTCCACTGATCCGTCAGTGCTAAGGCGGGAGGGAGATCATTAGTCAATGTAGCTGGTCCTGAGGCAGCCACTGCGTCACTTGTCAGATTTTACTGCTTTTCTGGGCCTGGAGCTAAAATACAACTAAGGCCTAGTTGTTCCCTTTAGGGAAGAACTCTCAGAGGGTCTAAACTGCATGACCAGTGATATGCTAGGGAAAGACAGATTACCTTGAGAAAGAAAGAAAGAAAGAAAGAAAGAAAGAAAGAAAGAAAGAAAGAAAGAAAGAAAGAAAGAAAGAAAGAAAGAAAGAAAGAAAGAAAGAAAGAAAGAAAGAAAGAAAGAAAGAAAGAAAGAAAGAAAAGAAAGGAAGGAAGGAAGGAAGGAAGGAAGGAAGGAAGGAAGGAAGAAAGAAAGAAAGAAAGAAAGAAAGAAAGAAAGAAAGAAAGAAAGAAAGAAAGAAAGAAAGAAAGAAAGAAAAGAAGAAGAAGAAGAAGAAAGAAAGAAAGAAAGAAAGAAAGAAAGAAAGAAAGAAAGAAAGAAAGAAAGAAAGAAAGAAAGAAAGAGAAAGAGAGAGAAAGAGAGAGAAAGAAAGAGAAAGAAAGAAGAAAGAAAAGCCAAATAAATGGTAGAGTTCTAAACTTTATTTTATCACTTTTTATCCATTTTAAACATGAAGTTTCACATAACATTTTATTTCCTGATTCCAAGAGAATATGAATATGAAGTCTTACTAGTCAAAGTTTTCTATAGACACAGAAATAATGTGTGTATAATATATATGAGTGTTTTAATGAGATTTCTAAGAAAGAATGCACTATAAAACAGAATTATTTTATAACCCAGTTTTGTGAAAGGTAAAAACTGCTATGCTTTAAAGTATACTTTAGATAATGCCCTTGAAACAGTTTTTGTGGGTTTTCTTTAATTAAAAATTTTTTATTCAATTACAGTTGACATTAAATATTATTTTGTGTTACTTTCAGGTGCAGAGCATAGTGGTTATGTTACTGGAGAGATGATGAGACCTTGGTTCTTGTTTTCTTGATGGAAAAATTTCAATCAAGAGACAAAGTACAGCAAAGCAAACAAGAATTTATTGGCCGCAGCAAAATCACACTTAGGACAGTGAAACAAGGGAGAGCATAGAAGAAACAACAGGAGAGCCCAGGCTGGGCTGCTTTGGCTCACTGGGAAGTCAAAGAGAAAGGGGCTTTGGAGGCAGGTTCAGGGGGTTAGCCCAGGATGAGCTGCCGCTGCCCATTGCTCCCCTGGTTGCAAGTCTCCTGAGGTCCAGTAGAGGGAAGAAGGGAGAAGGAAGTGGCGTAGACATGCTCCTGTGGGCGAGAGCATGCACTAGGTCTTTCATCCAGAGCTTATTTATCTCTCTTGTAGGTGGAAATCTTAGGGGAGATATCATGGGAGGGCCTCAATAGAATACTCATCAGCTTTCCAGGTGGGTTCATTCAGGGTCAGTGGTCTCCACTGATTGGTCAGTACCAGGGACCAATCAAGTGGACACAATTGTAGAGTTTCATAGCTTCCCCTCCCTCTCATTTGCATGTACTGGTGACCGGGAGTATAAACAGCCTGAAAGTGTGTGCATGTACCATAACATCTAGATTAGTATATTGTGGAGTATTCGACAACCCTTATGTAGAAGCTAGAAAAAAATTTAAAGGGTTTAATTTTCTAGATAGAAAATGGAAAAGTGGTAATTTTTAAATAATAAAGTTTCTTAGATAATAAAATATATGTATATGTACACATATAAAATATACACTTTCTATATATAACATATATGTTATATATTATGTATACTATAGTCATTCAAAAAGGCAGTAGACTTCTGTGATGGTTAATTTTGTATGTCAACTTGACTTTCCTTTTAAAAGTTAACCATCACAGAAGTCCACTGCCTTTTTGTATTACTAACATGGATACTTTTGTAGAGATATTTTTACTTTACTCCAGATATTTCTCACCTCCTTATCTAATTATGTATTTCATCCCATATGGCAATATAAGTTGATGAACCTCAAAAAATGTAGTCAGTTTTTAATATTATTATTATTTTAAGACTAGAAGTGAAATCTTAAGTTGAATCACAGAGAGAAATCTCTATGAATGAAGACATTATTAATTACTATTAAAACTTATCTTAAGTCTTTATATACTCAAAGATATCACAAGAAATTACATTTTTTTAAATGAAAAATATATTTTTAAAATAAAAAGTACACTTACTAAGAAGAAATAACTGTGAACTTCAAAGTAGGCACAACCATGTTAAAGACAGCAATTCTGTATCCGTCCAGTCATTAAAATTGGTAACATGTTTTAAGCATATTTTGCTGGTTATGATACTTCACTTATTTCCTGTGTTATAAATTTGACTGTTCAGTGTGATAGTTGTGTTTCATTGTGGTTGCATGGGAAATATATTTTTAAGCACTTTCTTCCAATCGTAAGGAAATAATAGATTTAAAATCCTCCAGCTTTCCCCCTTTACTAGAAAAAAGCCCTGAAATTTAAGTAAATCATTTTTCCCCTACAAGAAATAATATTAATATTTAAACATAAATCAGTAGAAATTCTATTGAAGAGCTCCCTTTATTAGAGCCTCTTATTTGAAGACATCAACAATTGCTTTATAATTTGTAATGAATTAAATGAGTCTACTTGACTAAATTATAAGTTCCGACTATTTACCATAGAATGTTCTGCTTATTAAGTGAGAGGTATAGGACTATACATCTCCTTTCAACCAGTATTTATCTCTTTACATTTAAATCTAGAAGTAAAAATACCTCTGAATTATAAATGATCTCTTAAATGGTGTTAGCTTTTACTCGATTCCTTCCTTCAAATAAATTTAAGAAAGCTTATAAAAACAATTTTCTTTTTAAGTTTTCCTTTTAAATATAAATATTACTGTGTCTATCCATAACACGTTTTGCCAATAATTCTTAAATAAATTAGAATTTCATATGGCGTTGCCCAATACAGATATAATGCATTATATTAACATTATTTAATTGATTACTACCACCTTCCAATATTAATCATCAATTAAATGTCATAATCATTAACTGGAGGTCTACTAAATAAAATTTCCTGATATGTATGGTGTCAGGTGGGTACTAGATTTATCAGGGTGAACACTTAGTAAATTATTTAATGTCAAACCACTGGGCATACACTTGAAACTAATATAATTTTGTATGTCAACTGTAATTGAAAATACATAAATACATAAATACATACATACATACATACATACATACATAAATAAATAAATAAATAAGCAAATAAAATTTCCCGATAATTACTTCATTGAAGTAAGTATTTGGAATATCATCATAATCTTTGTGTGTTTTTTCTTGGCTAGAGTTTACTTTTACATATATATTCAGAATAAATTACAATAAACTATTTTAAAACCTTAACCACATGGGTTAAAATAAATATGCAATTTAATAGTTTCATTTAGTGTTATTTATACTATCACTTATCTTAGGTCACATTTCATAAACTAAAGTTTTCTTTTGTCCTCGACCTTGTTCAGACCATCACTACCTCTCATCTGGGTGATTGCAGTAATTTTCTGCTTATTCTGATCCAGTAGTTTTCCCCCAAACAAACAGTCATTTAAAGAAACTCTGAATAAGAACCTATCATTTCCTTACTTAATTTTTTTCAATAGGTGCACATTGTCCTTAGAATTCAACCCAAACTCTTATATGTCACAATCCCTGTTTACTTTTCCAAGATTACCTTAAAAAACATTCACTCTTGATTAGTACACAAGTGTCCAGTTCTCCTTTTGTAGCTCTTGGTGTAACCCATGTTCCTCCTTAGCTTGGACCTTTCCTGCATTCTGCCTAGGAAGCAATAACTCTTTTCATAAGTTCTTCACTTTCCAAGTCTTTTCTTGACATGTCAACATGTCAAGTCCTATCCAGATCTGCAACATTCTGCTCCATCACAGTTCCCACATCCATTCCAAAACCCCACATTCCCCATAAGTTTATATTAAGAGCACTTTATTCTTTTTAAAAAGTAACATAATCATTTATTTATATACCAGATATTATTTTTTAGTCTGCCCAAAGAAGGTAAGTTCCATGATGATATAACACTAATTTCTGTACATTTAGAGCCTAGCACAGTGCCACACACTGTGGGGCTTCAGTATTTCTTAGAAAGATAAAAGCATTAAACTGGTGAAATAATATTTATTTCAGAAAGTTTAATAATTTTAGATTTGGGTTTATTTTTAAGTATTTCTATTTGGTGGAAAAATATTTTCATTTAGTTAAAAGAAATGATGGTAATTAAAATTATGCTTCTTATATATTTAGTAACACTATAGAGTTACTATTATTGAGCATTAAATTGGATTCATACTCCTGGAAGACAAAGCAAACTAGAGAAATGTTATGTTTTTTGTTTCTTTTATCAGCTGATAAAAGCATGCCAATTCATCATAACAAATATTTGTCTTCTTTCATGTAAAAATCTAGAGAAATTGCCACGGAGGTGATTATACAACGTAGCACAATAAACAAAATGTACAACCATATTTTTCAGAAAATCCAGACAGTTTTCCTATCATTAATACTGACTTTTATAAAAACAGAGTGATATACCTAACTCAGTAAATACATTCAGAGGGGAATAGGAAAGTAAAGAGGTTGAATAATTATTCAATACATGTTCATATTTACTAAATGCTTAAGTACTAGTGATGCTGCAGTAAACAAAAGTGACAATGTTATATTTCTCATGGCACTTATATCAGTGCAAAAATCAAGATCAAATTGTTGGGGGGAGAGATTGTTAATTTACTAACCACTCTCACTTTCAATGAAAAACTAAAGTGTAACCACAGTTCCAGTAAAACATTTTAAAATCCTATGAATTTAGGGGCAGGGGGAAAAATAAAGCATTAAGGGGTATGAGAGGAAAAGATAAAAGATCAAAATCTCTACTTAATTTAACCTATGCTACATTCCACTTTGAGAAGGCAGGTATTTGATAATTGTCAGCTGTGGTATGTGCTTCTTCTATACCACATTCTGTTTTCCCTAAACCATAACCTCAGTAAGAGTATCTTGAAATCTATTCTCATTAATTATTTGTTCTATGATAATTCTAGCCACAATCAGGCTGTATAATAAACTACTCTAAAAGCGGTGGCATGCAAATCAAGCTGATTTCTCACTCTTGAGCCTGTGGTTTGAATGGAGTTCATCGATCTACAGCTGTGGTCAGCTCTTGACCATGGGTTTGGTTCAGCTCTTTTCCTAGCATTTCTCATTCTTCTGGGACTGATGGCTTTCCGGGGGTATGGTCTTCCGTCCTGGCAAAGGCAAAGGGAGAACAGGGCAAGCCCAACCACACAAGTACATTTCAGGCCTCTCCTCACATTTTTTCTATCAATTCTTTGTCAAAGTAAGTCACATGGTCAAAGTCCAAAGAGGTAAGAGGAAGAGAACAATATTGTGGAGCAATGATCTAATCTACCACGGGATATAATAGTCTGGCTAATGGGCTGTTCCAAATATTTTATATATTTTACAATACATATTGTACTGCTTTTGTAGTTGCCGTTACTGCAATAAGCTAAAACGTTTACGAGTTCCTGGGCAGCCTAAACTGCAACATTTTTGTGAATCATAAACAAGCCTTCAGAGAATACACTTTTGCTTTCTAAAAGACATATTACTTTAAAATTTTTATTGTGAGATGTTCAGATAAACATGCAGTGAGAGGAAGTAATACAGAGAGATTCCATATACCTTCAACTGGTTTCTCCCAACAGTAACATCTTGCAAAACTATGGTATAATAGCACAAACATTTCTCCCAGTTTTTACAACACTAGACATTGAGAATATCCACCAAACTAACTCAGATTTCACCAATTTTACGTGCACTCATGTGTATGTGTGTGTGTGCGTATGTGTATAATCCTATGCGATTTTATGTGTAGATTCATATGACCACCACTACAATAAGATACAGTTCCATTACAGGGATCCCTTGTATACACACAGCCACGCTCTCCTCTCCTCTAGGAACTCCCAGCAACTACTGATTGGTTCTCTGTCTCTATAATTTTGTCTGTTTAAGTATATTATATTCAAAGGAAGTAAAAATTCCTAGGAATGGTAAACTTGGTATTTAAGACAGCAAGTTTTTCTCAAAAGAGTTATACAGGATAAATTAACCAATTATCACCCTTACTTTTTTTTTAAGGCTTTTTTCCATGTGATTCTCCATCTCCCCCCCACTTGGAGAGTGTCACACTTTTATTCACTTTAAAGCAAATAGACAATAATGATCACTTTAGCTTAGCAAAAATAAGCTCACAGTGAAACTAAATATAATAGTAAAACGCATGGCTTAGAAAAATAAGCACCCAAGTCAGTTACAGTAAAAAGCCCTTTATTACCCAAACTCTTAATATAAAAATTTGTATGTGCCATTAATAGCTGCAGTGTAACAAAAAGAAAAAACATCCCACATTGCAAAATGTGGACATAACCTAATTAGGGTAATAGACTATTATCTCTAACCATGATTATAAAGAACTGACGATTCTAGTATTTGCCAATCATGTTTATCTGAATAGCACATGTATATGCTGAGAAAAATAAAATAAGTATTTACACTAATGCTCTATCTAATTGCAAATTTCAGCAACTATGGAAGGCGTGAATTTACTTCCATTTATTTTTCTCATTTTCTGCATCATGTGTGACTCGTTCACCCTGCCTTCTTCCTCCTTTCACTTCTGTGTTTCCATCTCTGAATCTTACTTGCCTGGTGCTCGGGGAAAGGCTACCCTGAGAGACATGGTCAAGTCCTTAAAACCTTTCCCGGAGAATATTATCTGCTCCCTCCATCAGGTACCGATTGTTCAGTGTTGAAACTCAAGATATGCCTTCAGAATCAAATTCAAAAGAAGAAAAAGGCTTTACACAGCAGGTGAGCTTGTAAAATGGTTTTAAAATCTAGTCTTTAAGAGGCTAATGAAGATAAGGTGAGTAAAACTGTTAACCTAGCAATCAGAAGAAGGTGCTGTTCCTACTTTGTGCTTTGTAAAAGGAAAATAACTTTTATAAAGACCTGATTTTTAAAGTGATGTTTTCAGAAGACTAATCGGAATAACATTTTCCTACTGACCTCAATCTGTAAGATGGTGACAGATTTTTTTTTTTTTTTTTTTTTTACTGTGAAAGGATATTTCTTCTACCATTTGAAGAAAAAATAGTAGCAAAGAATGTTAACTAAATGTTATACAGAGGAGCTTAGAAGGCAGGGAAGAAAGAAAGAAATGAGTAAGGATAAGATTGAGGGCACCAGGGAAAACTGATTACTATCTATCATTAAAATATATGGTCAGGGAAGAAAATTTGTCTTGGCCATTTACAGTGTTCCAACCAATAATAACTCTTTTTGAATAGGTTTAATCTATATAGAGAAGATCTCTTTTAAAAATAGCTTTGTACAAATCTATTGCCTGTCTTTATAATAAAAAAAGCAATCTTTGAATGTAAAGAAAAAGGCAAGTAAGCTTGTATTTATTTACCTAGCATTATTAATTTAAAATAAATTTCTAAAAGATGTGCCAAAGGGCATTAAAATATCTAAGCCTTTTGCTAAGAGCATCCTCATGAAAAACAAACAAACAAACAAAGCTGGAAACAGATTAAATAGATGAAGTTTTCTGCTCCTTTGGGTAAGTCAAACTCTGAAGCAATTGTTTAGCAAAGCACAGTAAAATATAGTTTTGGTTTGCTTATCATAAGAATCTTGGTAGTGCTCCAAGACACAATTGCCAAATGTTTGTGTGTCTGCCACTTCACCCCTTTTTAGCAGAGGGGATGCCATTTCTCACCTCCAGTCACACGGGTGAGTGAACGACACAGCTGAACTGCTCATAGTGTCCTATCCTTCAGCTGTTATGACCTGAGGATGGACAGCCAGTCCAACCAGACCCCTTCACCAGATTCCTGTAGGCATTCGCCAAGGCCTGTAGGAACACTTCCTCTCCGATTGTGAAATACTAAAAGGGTAAGGATTTAACCACAGAACTGCTCATGGTCCTATTTTTCTGCAAAATGTAGAAATCTTAGTTTCAACAGAACAGGTGGAAGCTGTGAATTAGACATATGCTAACATGAAATACAGAGATGGAGAGTGAGAGAGGGGACTGAGCGAGAGAGAGAGAGGGAGGGAGAGGAACATGGTTTGAGTAACTAAACGCAGTCATTTCAGGGACAACGTGATTCCTGATCTTTCAGTAGTTTGGTGGCTGAAAGAGCACATATTTATGTTTTTTTTTTCATTTAGTGGGTTGGTTGTTGTATCATTTCCACCTAAAGTAATTCTTTAAAATTTGCTTTTTTAAAAAAATAAGTATGATTTTCTACATTCTGGTTAGTTTCAAGGATAGTTTTGCTTCTTTAGTCCTTTAACAAAACAAATAATTACTACTTATTTTTAGGTTTGAAAATAAATACCGGGGTAGGCAAAAGTAGGTTTACAGTTATAAGGTGGCAAAACACAGAATTAATAAAGCTATTGTAATAATTATAACCCGTGTGTCTTTTTCCATACGAACAATTGTAAACTTGCCTTTTGCACACTCCTGTATATATTTTAAGAGTTTAGATTTGTAACACCTATACCGTATTTCAATGCAGGTTTCCCCCTTTTATATTGACATAATACAGAAGTTCTTTTTTCAAGTTTAAGTTTATTGCTATACAAATAATGCTATATTAATTAACATTTTCCCAAACATTATAAATCAGAATAAAGTAATCTTTATTAAAAATCTTAAAAACACTTCCAATAAAGTATGAATGTTATACTAATACCATATAAAACAGGTAAGTTCTTTGTTTATTTTCAGGCTGAAGCAGGTTAGGCGCCTGAAGTCCCATCCACTTGGTTTCACCCAGAACACAAACAACAACAGCAGCAGCATCTCAGTGAAATCAGGAAACCCATGAGACTGTTGAAAAACAATGACTCTATACCATATCGTTAACCAGATATCATACTTAGTCTTAAGAAATGTATTACAGAATTGTACCAGACTTGATCCAAAGGGTTGTTTTACTTTCCTTTCCAGTACTGAGTAAGTGAACTAAAGTTGCACATGCACAAGAAGCTCTGGAGGAGAAAGCTTGAGGGGACTGAACTGGGAGCTGAAGGAGGGTCTCACTCATTCCTGCAAGCATTTCTGTAGATCATCAGGTTGCTATTGCCCCTTTGGCTGTTATGCTCATTTTTAAGTCCAATGAACTGTCCTCAAATGAGGGCACCTATTTAAACCAAGTGAAAATGATTTTCTTATTAGTGGCTTAAAGGCAGCTCGTACACTTCACATCCTACTCAACCATCGGTGCAGTGCTTTTAAAATCTTTGAGGTCTTGTAAACCTTCTGCATTATACATTAGTACTTGTGCAACAGAAGACAATTTAAAGATCTCCTGGAGAGCAGAATTTAAAGTTCAACTGTTCTAAAACACTGAATGAAGTCTGGACAAGAAAGTAAAATGTGCAAATTTCAGAGAGATATAACTTTTTAAAATAGGCAGAATTTACACTTAATAATATTTTTAAGTCTTTAAAAAACTTTATTTTACAACAACTTTGTGAAGAAAATAAAGACCTGGGTCATAAGAGGCATTACATGCATTATTGCTTTTGTATTGTTATGTTGTTCATGGTCATCAACTCCCAAGTAATATTTTAAACATCCAAAGCAGAGTAGAGTATTACATTTATTATTAAAGACTATGCCATAGAAACATTCTATATATGAGATTTCCAATTTACGTTGCATTCTAACAGAGCCAGTCCTTGGAATGGTGGGACATGAAGGGGCCCTCAACATGTAAATCCTACCTGGAATAGCTAACACTACTTAGTGTATCATAGACACGTGCTCCTACTTTCCCAACATGTTAAACCGGAGATACCAGTTCAGATTTGTAGCCCTGCAATTGTGTTTGACATTGATCTTTTTCTGTTGGTTTTTATAAGGTTGCTTTATTAGAGTTGGATATTGAAAGAAATTCCTTGCCTGCTTCAGTAAAGTTACATGAAAATTCAAAAAATAATTAATTTAATGTTAATCATGATCATTTGTAAAGTAGACATCAAGAAAAGTGGCTATCAACCACCCTCTGTAAATTATCTCTGAGGTTCAAGTCTATATATATGTGTATCCAGATATGTTCAATGAGGAAAAGCTACATAAAGATATTTCAATTCAATTTCTAAGCATGTTCAGCAAGTATGCTTAGTGAAAACACATCCAAGAAGAATGAGAATGAGATCAACACAGAAAAACTGATAATTTAATGGTAAAAAGTTAATTAAATACCACTATGTAAAACTTAGTGAAAATTAACAGAGTAGATTTTTTCTAGTTTGAACAAGTATGTGACAAAATTAAGAACCAAAAAGTAACTAAATACCTCTCTATTTCTTCATGAGTCATAAAATTACTATATAGAAGTTAAATTTTTTCCTAATAAAAATATTTCATTTAAAACTGTGGATTTTAATTTCCCTTTCTCACCATCTGCTCTATGGCAAGTCACTTGGATAACACAGAATTCTGTCTTTTACAGAGCAGAAATTGTGCCATGACCTGACTAGCTTTCACAAATTGAGAAACAATATGTTGTATCACTGCTTTGATGCAAAATGTGTTTTTAAAAATTCCTATGTTCTTAATGCTCTATTTAGTAATCTACTCCTTTTTTAATAATCATGTAGTTTTTAGAGTCTCTACTTCCGCTGTCACATAATGTTATAAATACAGCTACATGAGAAGGACCTTTTTTTTTTTTTCCAGCTGAGCCCTATAGTACATAGGTTTGAAATACATGACAAAAACAAGCAAGATTTTTCTCATTATGTCAATAAAATTATGTTGACTTCAACTGTCAAGAAAGAATGTTTGAGTTTTGTAATAATTTCCTGAAATCAACACTAAGAAAAAACATACTTTGCCTAGACATAAAATAAAGTATATTTCTTTCTTTATTTTTTTTTAAGTATATTTTTATTGATTTCAGAGAGAGGAAGGGAGAGGGAAAGAGAGATAGAAACATCAATGATGAGTGAGAATCATTGATCGGCTGCCTCCTGCACGCTGCCACTGGGGATCGAGCCCAAAACCGGGGCATGTGCCTGCCCTGACCTCTTGGTTCATTGGTGGATGCTCAACTGCTGAGCCACACCGGCCAGGCAAGGTATATTTTCTTTGATGATCTACTCTATTTTTATTTTATTTTATTATTTTTTTAAACATATCTTTATTAGTTTCAGAGAGAGGGAAGGAGAGGGAGAGAGAGAGAAGCATCAATGATGAGAGAGTCATTGATGGAGCCGGCAACCCAGGCATGTGCCCTGACCGGGAATCGAACCCCGATCGCCTGGATCCTAGGTCGATGCTCAACCGCTGAGCCAAGGCCGGCCGGGCAGTAATCTATTCTAAATCTTTTCACAGCATGAAGGCTAATAGAGAACTGCTGTTCCCCACTTTGTACTGGATTTGGCTTTGTATATATGTCTACAGATGGCATAGACCTTTCACAAACATTATTATAAAGACGGGGACAAGAGTAGGATCCAAAACATACAGCGCACCGACACGAGAGCTTTGTAAATAAAGGACAAGATTGTTTCTGGGTTGAAAAAAAGGTATATATTATCCTCTTCTCAATCTATTTATTACATTGACTGCTTTGCAAGAACATTTCTGCAATTTATTTGACCATGAATGTCTTTTTGAATTATAATGTACTGATAGAAAACCCACAGACTCTCCTATGATATAATGCTTCTTTCTAATAAAGTAGGTGGCCTAATGTCATCTCACAGATGGATTATAATTACTGCAAGAAATTATCACAGTTGGAATTTATCAGTTAAATATTGTGGATGGCAATCTATCCTAGATCTGTACTCCACCTGCCCCCTGCAGCTTTCAGCCTCGAGAGGCTAAATTTTATGAACTATAACAATGGGCTGTCTTGCCCTGTGTAATTCTTCTGACTCTTCTCTCTTAAGAAGAGTCAGAAGAATTATGAACAAAACTTTTTACTACAAAATACTGTGTAAATATTGTATTAACTTACCAGATTGAACTGCAATGTTGTTTAGCTGTTTTAGAAATGCTTGTCTCCCTCTCCCCTTCCACCAGTAATTTATAACTTGCTCAAAAAATTAGATTTTGTATTTCTTTAATATTTATGATGCTTGATTGTTGAGAATGGCATTTACAAATCCAGAAACACTATTATTATTGGTAGGCTGAACTGAAAAAAGAAAGTAATATGGAGGGCCTTTGCCACTAAAAACATCAGTTTTCTAGTGAATTCAGCATCCAGTTGATGTGACTTTTGCAGTAAAATAACTGGAAAGGAGCATTTGTTCAAAATCTTTCTCTTCCATAGAATTTTATCCTAGAATAATCTTTCAATGGATAACAGAATTATTCAACTGGTTTATTTTTCCTTTAGAATGTATATGATAATAAACAAAACACTTGCAAATAGTGTGAATTCAAGGCCTAATTCTTCCACCAGCCAACTCAAAGCCTATCAAGCCCTCTGAGACTTGATTTTCTGTCTTAAATGTTTATGTCAGGATAGATCTTGATTTATCATTTACAATTTTAAATTAGGATAACAGACATTATAGATCTTCCTATTACAGGTCATATGTGACTTTGTGTTATTCAGTAAGATGAAAAATAATATCAAAAATCTCTCAAAATCTGTACACATTAGATGTTTTAGCTCTTGCTAAATAGAAGCCCAAGGGCCCTATCAAAAGTCATATGGACTATATTTGTAGTTTGTGTAAAATATTTGAAGAAAAATATATTCCGATTCAAAATTATATTTCATAATATATATGCTAAATGATAGATCATACTTGTATAAATACATGTAAGAATAAAGTATGTAAATCATTTGTTAGGGCAATGAGATTACGCATGTTCAATTTTAACACTACATGTCATTTTTATAATTTTTTTTAATCCTTACTTGAGGATATTTTTCCCTTGCTTTTCAGAGAGAGTAGAAGGGAGGGAGAGAGAGAGAAACATCCATGTGAGAGAGACACATTGATTGGTTGCCTCCCACACAAGCCCTGACCAGGGCGGGGATTGAGCCTGCAACCAAGGTACATGCCCTCAGCTGGAATGGAACTCAGGACCCTTCAGTCCGTGGGCCAACACTCTAACCACTGAGCCAAACCAGCTAGGGCTATAATTTTTATAATAAAAGTTGAGTCACCCAATTTCAAACTTATCAGTTACTAAAGAAATAAAATGAGTTGAATTCCAAGAAAGAATACAAGTCAGGCCAAATAACTTGAGATAGTGTTTTTTCACATGAAATGTTTATTAATTGCAGTTGCAGTTGTGATGAGTAAATCCTTCATAATAACCAGTGTTGAAAAAATTTAGACATATGTGTATGTTAAGTTCAAAAACATAAAACTTTACCTTCACTGCCAGAAGGTTATTTTAATAACAGAAGCTGATGGTTTGGGTTAGCAGCTAGCACTTGCCAGTTATCCCACCATGATAACCCCTTCTGGCTGCGTTCCAAGCTGGGTAATCCTGTTCACCTAAATTTTTAATGTAGTTGCAATCGGATGTTGCATGCTTCTTTACTTTCTATTTTGTACAGTTGTGGAGGGTTAAGCATTTTTATTTCTGAGTGTGTAGCAGTAATCCCTTTGTTTGGTTTGTCGTTCAGAACATGTTTAAAAAATATTACCCAGCTTGTTGGAATCTTCAAGATGAGAGTTATAAAACCATGAATGTCAATGTCAGAAGCCATTATCAAGCGACTTAAGAGGATTATGTTTATTGTGGATAGGTTTAGTTTTTATTGAACCATGCAGGAATTACTCCTCATACTTCATCATTAGTTTGTCAATAAACAAACACAGTCTTGTCATCATCAGAATACACTGAATTTTTATCTTACTGATTTTTTTTTCATGGTCAGGTTAATAATAACTTTCTTCCCTACGTGGATTTAGTGTTTTGAGGTAAATGACGAGGATGTTTGAGTTAGCAAATCCTTGTTTGGATGATTCAGATAGGGCTCACCGTAGCCTCCAGGAAGTACTTTAAGCAGAAGAGAAACCGTTTTCAAAGGAAGGGTTTCCTGTGTGTCGCCAGGGTTTATTTGGTGGAAGGAGCAGGTGGAACTCTGTAGGCCAGGGATTTTCAACCGGTGCACTGCAAGAATTTTTAAAACGTGCAATACCCGACTATTTAGCCAGGGGAACTGACCTCTTTTCCCTTCGATTGTCAAATACAAAAATGACAATAGCCAACACAATAGCCATCCAGTGTGAATGAGTCAAAATTATACCTATTTTTTGTCATATCAGCAAAAAATCTATTTTTTTTTGGTCTGCCCCAGAATTTTAGAAACTAGTTTATGTGTGCCATGAGATGAAAAAGGTTGAAAATCATTGCTAATAAATTTTCCTTGGCATTCAGGGCTCTTTTGTTTTTTCTGTACAAGGAACATAATAAAATTTTATTCCTAGAAATTTGCCCTAAAGAATCACCTCTACACATATAAAATAACATATCCACTCACAGGTGTGTTTTTTTAATGTTAACATCAGATATAATAGCAAACTGTTGGAAATTTCTTAAATGACTCTCTATTGGTGGTATGAATAAATATAAACTATATGCAAATAAATAAAAACTCCTTTAAAAGAAGGTATAATGCAGGCCTAAAAATGAAGCTCTTGTGAACTGATATGCAGTTATTCCTAGGATGCATTATATATTTACTTATTTTGTTAAATAGAAAAGCAGAATGAAATATAAAGTGTTGACTATGCTGCTTTTTGTGAAATAAACATGTGATACACACACACACATACACACACCCCACCAGGTCCAAATGCTAGCTCTAGCACGTAGTACTAATATAACCCTTGATACGTTTCTGGCGTTCTCTTCCATAAATTAAAGTGGCTGAAGCACAAAATAACTCAAAAATGATTCACGCTCTGAAACTCGCCTATAATGATGTTTTGGAGAGTTTCCTGGCTTGCATAAATGAGTCCTAGAACTAAAAAAGAAGTTGAGACAGGATTTTCTCCTGAGTATTGTTAGAAGAGTACCAAGATTATAGAAAAAATTAATTTCCTAAATGACATGCAAAACAAAGAATTCCAAAACATTATTTATAGATGACAAACAAATAAATCTAAGTAATTTATTTTCTACTGTTGAATGTTGAAAATCATCATAAGACCTATGGTTTTATTTTTCTATTTTCCTCCCAAAGCATCACTTAAAAATACTACAATGATCAGAAGTCTGGAAATGTAACTAAAGTTTCATATAAGTAATACCTTTTTTAAAGTCTTCTGTTCATTTATAAGATAATATAAAGCCCATAAAATGTAAGGGAGGAAGTCTCACTGGTTGGAAAGAATTCTTTGGTGATTAGAACTGTTACACAAACTTCACTCCAGTTTAAAAGAAGCTTAAGATCTATCAGGAATAAGACAAGTCTACAACTTCAAAGGATGGCTTGCAAGCCTGAATATCAAGGAGAATGCACAATTGGAAGGAATGACCTTGGGAGAATAAAGGAGGAACTGATTTACCTGTCAATGTGGGTCAAGCCAAGAAATGCAACAAGACACTCCTTCCAAAGTCCCAGAAGAGTTCCTTCCCAAATAATTTATATAACACAACAAAATATGTTGCTATAATTGCTGCATAAGAGCCTGTCTAATTAAAGGTATGTAAAATATGACTGATAACTTTAACAATAATTGTGCATCTACTTGATGTTTTCAATTTAAAATATTTTTGTATGTACAGCTATTTTTTAAAAAAACGATATTACTTATTCCTTCCTCTAGCAGACCACTTCCTAAGTGACGTAAAATTGCCATCTTATTCAAATACTACAAGCTAATTACATAGGAAATATCATTCTTCTTGTTTTGCAGGTGAGGAAATCAAGTTTCAGGGAATTTGATTTCCAAAGGTCAGACAGGTAGTCAACGGTACAGCCAGGACTGAAAGTTCCTCCTGATTCTAAAACTCAAGTATAACACTGAACACATGTGTGGCGTAGCACATCACCCTGTACCGCAAAGGAAAAGCTATTTTATAAAGGACATGAGGAAAGGATTAGTGTTTCCTGTTCAGGAGGAAACTTTTTGGTTTTATTTACTATTTTTTCAAATATGGTTCTTATTGATTTTAAGAGGGAGAGAAAGAAACCTCAATGGGCTGCCTCCTGCACCCCCCACTGGGGCTTGAGCCCAAACGCTGGGCATGCGCCTGACGAGGAACCGATCTGGCAGCCTCTTGGCGCAGGGAACGACGCTCAGCCAACTGCGTCACACTGGCCAGGGCAGAAACTTGTTATTTTTAATAATCAAATATAGCTCACTCCCCCTAGTTGTCTGAGCATGTATGAGAAAATTTGTAATTTTTTTAAACAAAATAATTTTTTGAGAGTAACTAATTAAAAACACCTTTTCAAAATTATATAGATGCAAATCACTCACTAACTGAAACATATACTCTATACATAAAAATAAATGAAAGTACAGAATTTGCATTTTATTATTTGAATATTTTGTTCTTTTTTTTCTTTAAAATAAAAAAGCTTTTAAAATGTGTTTGTTCTTTTGTAAGGTAAATAAAAACATATAAATCAATTATTCATTATTTTGTAGTAATGAACACATCTGTTAGACCATATTTATCTAGTTACATAAATATATTTCTCTTTGTAGCACATATCCTGAGGGTATACTATCTACACATATTGTTTTCAAAAGTGTGTTCTGGTAAAACATTTTTTACAAATACTGCCCTATGCTCAGACTGCAGATATAAACAAATAACTCTCTAGTATGTTTTCCAAACCTTTTACCTTTATTTTTTCCATTTGCCACATCCAGGAAAACCTGCCCAGCAAGACCAGTCCTGATCCTTAATCTAATAACCGCTTATGGGCCCTTCTGACTAGAAGGTCCCTCTTCCTTCCTTAAATTCTTTACTCTGCTTTACATTATTCATATTCTCCTTCATCTGCATGGCTTTCCCGTATTTTTAAATCTTACTCTCATCATTTAAGTAATAACATCTGAGTGGAGCAAATGGCTTCATATCTTCCTCAGTGCTAGGCAAAGACTACACATTAAATATGTTACATTTAATGAATTATATGCTTATTAAAATACATATTTGAAAGCCATAATGTATTTCCATCCCATAATAATAACATGAGTTCTTTCAAACAATATCTTAAACGTATATTTAACTGCAAATTATTTCTCACTCTACAGTTACGAAAATCACATAGTGTTTAATAATCACATTTTTAAAGTTTTCTAATTACTCAAAAAGATCTCAAGTAAAAGGAATTGTTGGGATAATTGAGTTTTCAATAGATAATTAAATGTTAACTAAAGCCATTTATTTAGTTTTTAGCAATAGCCTTTTAGAATATATTTCTTAAATTAGGTTCTAACTTACATTTGCAAATTATTGTCAGATAACTTGGGTTGCTCTATTTCCAAGCATCTTCAAATGCATTTTACAATTGGTTGTCTGGAGCAGCAGCAGTTAAATGCAAATATATGGTACATGCCTTCTGGTGGTTTGAAATAGTATTTATTAAAGAGAGGGAAATACAAAAAAACAAAAAATCTGTATTGAATTATACCTCTGTTGCAAACCTTATCTAACAGAAATTTAAAAGAGAGAACAGAAGTGGGAGGTCAAATTCATAAACAGAAGCCACTCCCAGGCCTAGACTTGTAGTTTCCTTTAAGATCAGTAAAGCAAGGATTTTAACCTTAACACCCCTGCCGTTTGTTATATAATTACATTCTTCATAGTCAACATTTTCACCTTGGTGAACATCACAAGGCCGAGCAGAAGCAGGTAAAAACCAGTAATTCCAGCATCCTGCTTCTTCTCACATTGATGTTAATAAGATATGGCAACGAGGTGTGCATGAGCCTCCAATTAATTATCAGGACAGTCTTTCATTTAAACAACACAATAGTTAGTAGTAAGCTTGTAAATGTGGAAATCTTGCAAAAGAGAAAAGGTAAGTCCTTTAAAAACCTTTAAAAACACCTCACACAGAAAAGGCCAAGCATTTAAAATGGGTTCCTAATACCCTACGAAGCTGTCAAAACTGATAGAAAATACATGATTGGAAAAGATAACTGGATCCTTCCTTGTGTAGAATGAAACTTGTTTGTGAAAACATCTTTAAGTGTTGAAGATATAGGATAGAAAATGTGAGAAATAATTTCTAATTGAAATCAACTTTCCTAATTTATGCAGATTGTCTCTTAAATTCATAAATGTGTTTTGAGTAGAATTGGGCTTCATTTTTTTCAGCCTAAAGCTACCAGGAAATCAAGTCTTGTTGGATCAGCGATTGTTACCATTAAGAATATAATCATGACTAAATTTTTTTGGTTTTATTTTTGAAAGCATAATATATTTCTACTTTTCAAAATTCAAAAAGAATATAAAAAAGTATCCACTTACAAGTCCTGCATCATTTCTCATTTCCCTCCTACATTCCAAATCTATAGGTAACCTGTTTTTTGTTTTTTATTACTTTCTCATTTAAACTTCAGAAAAATACAAGAACAAATTTATTCTTAAAATTTTACTTAAATAGTTCATATGTTCCAAAACACTTTATGAGATCACATGGAAATCTGTACATCAGCATACATAATATGTCCAGGTTATCACTTAAAAATAAATCAAAGCATTTGAAATAGGGAGTAATCTGATATTACTGGCTTCACTTAATGGATCAGGCTTTAATCAGTTTCTTTACCTGTCTCCTCTTCGTCTCGTTCTCTAAATAATAGAAAGCCCAGGGTTCAGTCTGGGGACCACTTCTCCTTCTATCTTACTCCCTCTGTGATCTCATCTAAATGCTGATAACTCACATATTTATCTTGTCTGACAAGTTCTTCCTTATGAAAACTTTATACCAGAATATCTAACAGCATACTTGACACTTCCACATTTCAAATTTAGCCTGCGCTAAGCTAAGCTGATGTTCACCTCCAAACCAATATCCCCTCCAGCCTTCCCATTTCGGTTCCCACCCAACTCAGTCTCCTTGTTACTTAGGCCCTCGGCCCTTGTTGCTGTCTCCGATGTCTCTTTTTCTCTCCTGCACCATACTCAGTCCTGCTTAACCTGTCCCCTGTTATTTCTCTGACCTCACCTCCTTTTAACTTTCCAACAGTCACTCTGCCCCAGACACACCGGCTTCCTCGCTAGTCCTGTGCTCCAGGAACGTCCCCACCTCAAGGCACTCAAGGCACTGACAGATGCAAACCCTCTGCTTGGAACACTTTCTCCAGATATCTACATAGCAAGCTATTTCACTGTTCTCATGTCTATGCATATATATATATAGATATATAGATATATATAGATATATATCTATATATCTATATATAGATATATATCCAGAATCTAACCATCTGTCACAGCCCTGGGCAAAGCCACATTTTCATCACACTTTTCATGTTATGTAACCATCTTCTCATTAGTACACTGTCTTTACTCCTCGCTGCTTTTCATGTCTTTTCAACATGGCAATACAAGTGATTTTGTTAAGATGTAAATCAGGTTAGATTATCAGAACAGAAATCCAAGCTCTTTCTATGAGTTACAAGACTCCGTGTAATCGAGCCTCTATTATTTCTGTCACTCTGTAACTACATCAGTCTCCTTGTTTCTGGAACACTCCAGGCATGACCTCTTTGCCTCAGAGCATCGGTGATTGTTGTTTACTCTGTCCAAAATTTCTTTTCTTGGTCCCTTTGGTATTACATATTTTTAATTGTATGTATATATATATATAAATTCTGTCTCCAGCACAGGCATGGATTCTCATTACAGCATAATGTGTCTTTCCCCCGTTACTACAGTATCTTTATGCCAAGAACACTGTTTATCAGTTGACAGAATTCAATAAAAATTTATTGAATTTAGGATTTTATACAGGAATGTATGCGTTTATATGCATATGAGATGAACCTACATTTTATAAGTAGCTAATCTGTAAAATTAACCAAAACATTTTGCTTTTTTATAAACTTGCATGAAAATTACTCACCCACATTTTGCTAAACCCGCAAGAAAAAGTGCAAAAATCTGTTCCTAAAATGTAATCCTCACATCAAAAAGAAAGGGCAGATTTCTTTAACATGCAAACCCATCAAAGGTTTATGTAATCCTAGTGGCTGATCCCAAGGGCTTTAGAACTGAGCCACTGTTATTCTGTATATTTAACTAGTTTTATTTACCCTTAATACAAAATTTTCCAAAAAATTTTAACTAAAAAATATCATTTATAAAATAATGCAAAAATGCAGAACTAAAACCGTTTTTTTCTTTCCCTTAATCATTTATGAAAAATAGCCTTAAACAATGACCTTTTGTTTATTTTTTATGTCTTTGCAAAATGGTTTATGACAAAAAGAGAATTTCGAAAAGGTCAGTGACGTATAGACACACTGTTGCTGCTTAATTAACAGAACTTTCCTTTTGTATTTGGGTGGGATATCTTGTCTGCTTGTTGGTAATATAACAACATGTTGAAATTAAGAAACAGTCAAAATGAAGGTATGTTCTAATTTGAGGCACCATCGATCATTTTGATCTGTCAGCCTAGTAACTGAGATCATTAAATTTTGACAATTTTTGACACTACTTAAATCTTAGCAGCTATTGAAACAGCAATGATACTACCAGTAATTGAATAATAAATGAGGGCATAAAGTTTGCAAATTTCTGAAACTACATCGCACAGATAGTTATCATTTAGAGCATAGCATCTCTCTGTAATTATATTCCTCTAAATTAAGCAATATCAATTTAAGAAAACCATGACAAGAGAAATACATGCAAACACTCACATATGAACAGTAAAGTCAAAACCTGGAGGCTCTTAGGATAAATTCAGTGAAGGGAATGGTTGTATGGAAGATGATGTTTAATAAATGAACATTTAAAAATTAGGACATGTAACAAAAATCTGCCTTTTTGGCTTCCACTGAGAAAAGAGAAGGTTTGGAAAGCTGATTCTCGTTCTCTTAGGGTGACAATTGGCTGTAGCTCATTCTGGATTTGGAGCTTTGCTTTTCCATTCATAGCAATCCTCACTACACCCCGACTACTTTTGCTGTCACTGGAGATTATTGTGTTTTTACCATTATTGTCTCATTTGTTTTACTAAACATCTTGGGAAAGATTTATAAAATATATTTTATTCATATATTTATTGAAAGAGAAAGAGAGAACCAAATAAGATAAATATAAAGAGAGAAAATAATTATGCCACGAGTTAAAAAGTAAAAAATAAAGTTGAGAACTTTTGTGTGGTTATGTGCATATGTGGACTAAAATAGCTTTTCAAAACATAAAAACAAAATTATGCTCTCTCGAATAATATGATTTAGTTTTATATAGATCTAATAATCCTTGTAAGAAATATTACTCACAGAAAAAGTGATTAAAACTTGTTATATTAAAATGCATAAACATTTAAATTAGATTTTTATAGAAATGTTTAATTGAAATTTAACATTGCAGTGAATTGTGATATATGTTTAGAATAATTTATCAGTAATTTTACAGTAATTAAATGGAAATCAATAAGGAGATTAAAAATCTTGAAGAAACCCAGCATTCAAATTGACCAAATGTTAATTTATGGAAAGATCCACCTGATAGCAATAAAAATCAAATTTTTCTGCTTATCTTAAATACTTCTTTGGTAATAATCAGTAGAATTAAGTTTTCCTGGAACTTTAAGGCAGTGGAAGCCCAATGAAAACTGGACAATAATATTTATTGGAAGATGCTGTTTGTTGGTTGTAGACTCAGAAATATCTTCCTTAAAGTCATTACTTTCGATATTGATACAAACATCAGACACAGAAATGGAAACACAAGATGCAATAGCCATGCAGAAATCTTTCCAAGATAAATAGTTTATAAAAAGACTTATTTTCTAAATTGAAGCATTCATCTTTAAAGGGAGGTTTTCTTTCTTCAGTTTAAAAAGAGAAAGTAACAACAAAAGGTCTATATGTTTTTCCTTATAAAATCAAAACAAATCAGCCTATACTATAATAGTGTAGTCTGCCTATTTATCTCAGCAGAACACTAGTAGAACATTTTTAGATTAAAAGAGTTAGGAAATAGGAAATGCAAAAGAATAACTAGGGAGAAAGAATAAAGAAGGAGCTAACTTCTTTGTCCATTTTATTTACAGCTATTGGCTTCGTGTTTTAGTTGAAGTCTGCTAATTTAACATAATTATTATCATCTCAGTAGCACCATAAGTCTTCCTCTTGAGTGATGTGAAACTTTTTTTAACAAAAACCTCTGAAAGACTACATAATCCCCAATATCCCTTCTATCATTCTCTCGTAATAAAAATCCTGAAAAGTAGCTGGGTACCTGAAACCCCAGCTGGAGGCCACGCTTTTCAGCGCCTCTGCGGCTGGTGCTAACTAAGCCCTGTGGCCATGCTCGCCAACAGCGTGTGGAAATGCACGCAGTCTGCTTGTTCCCGCGAAGGAAAGGGCACGCACCCCGCTTGCTCCGTGTTTCCCCTTTCCCCCTGACTCAGGACATCAGTGACCACGTGAACCGGAGCAGCATATAAATTAGAAAGAGCCCAAGGGCATCAATGCTCCTTTATCACTATGAATCCTTTACCCCTGTCCATTCTATACAAGAGAGATGGAAATGAAATTTCTATCTTCTATTTTTATTTTTTGCCACAGCAGCCAGGCCTGAATCTTCAATAATAACAAACTTGATCTAATTTGTACACTGATGTCCATAGAAATAAAATCACTTGAAAAAAAGAAAACGTTGCTTGTGAATGTGGTGTTTCATTGGATAACAATAAATTTTGATGTAATTTACTATTACACAGGCCTTTACAATCCATTTAAAAACCCACTGTTAGTGTTAGTATCATTTTCACATCAAGTGAAAATAAAATAATTTGCAAATGTAAAAGACAAACAAGAAGAACAAAACATTTCAATAAGCTCTAAAACTCAAATATCATAATGGCACATTTACAGTTTCACATGTTACTGCACTGTGATTTTTATTATGTGAGGATAGCATATGCTAAGCAGTTATTCCCGGCGTGTTCGGCATTTACTTGCTCATCCTGCTCATTTGGACAGTCATGAGCTTTCTTAGAAAATGTAATGTAAGTTGGAATATTCATGCTGGTAGTTTTTAAATAAATAGCAATTTATTTACCAAAGAGATAGATAACAACACAAGGTTTCCTTGAGAAGATTTTTCACTAAATTATATTTAGCAAAATAAAATGAAATATTCTTGACATTTAAATTATTTGCATTAACCTATAGGTTATTTTTTATTTTCTTTTTAAATTATTGCCTATCTCAGTTAGATAATCAATTCTCATTTTTTTAAATGTGAGTATAAAATTTTAAAAAATTAAGCCTTAAAAATCCATTTATCCTCCACATCAACTAAACTTTGCTCTATTTAAATTTTGTAAATCTTCCAGAATTTTAATGCATTTTAATAGTTAATTTATAAATACATATCAGTTTCTTTCTACATAAATTAGTATCTATAATTTCCTATGAGTAATACGTAATCACTTAAGAATAGGTTTTAGAAATATTTCTATTTTTAAATTGCTTGTAATTCATAGAATTTCATATAGATAAATAAGTTTTTATTTAAATCTTTGTAACAAAAAACACATTTTCTTACCACTTTTTGGGTACTGCAATAAACATTTTTGTACTTTAGATAAAGCACAAATATTGTTGCAGAATAAGTTCCCAGAAGGACATGGACACATTCTAAATGTTGATAGGCACTACAAATAGAAAAAGAGATGATTGCATTTATTTAAAAATGCCTCAAACTTACACAAAAGTGTCCAGTTCCCAACCCTGTAATTATCTAGTCAAAACATGATATCACTTCATCTTTCTTGTGTCTTTTTTGACCTAATGATTTTAAAATTTTTCCTACTCAGTTTTATACTCTTTATATTACTCCAACTTTCCATAATATTTGATTTTTATTAAGCCCAAACCAAATAAATTTTTAAATAACTAAAAAATATTTTAATATAAGTTTTTATTTTTATTTTAGGATGAGAGAAAACCCAAGAATTAAATACCTGATTCTTTTGAGTTTCTATCATACTGGTAGAACTTCAACTTTACAATTTCTTCTGTCAATTGTTTGATTTATTTTCTATTATTGTATCAGTGTAGGTGATTTGTAATTCTCTGCGAAATTGCCCTCAATTTTTTATTTATTGCCATAAATCTGCATATAATAATTATTTTTGTATTTTCTTTATGAGTGTTAGTATAATTTTTTTTCTAATTCTGATTTATTTTATGCAGCTTTTTGTTTTCAATTTCAAACAGCCAGTAGAGGTAATGCACCCTACCTCTTTGGAACAAGTAATTTTGCTCCCACATAAAAATATTTTTATTTACCAAGCGCAGTTCCCCTCCAGGGGATTCAGATGTTCATAGAGACCCAAACCCACCAATGGTATTGTTCCTACCATCATAACAAGAGTTCCAACATATAGTAGAAGATCCCAACATAAAACAGAAAGGTTCAAGGCCAACACTGAAAATAGCCTCTACAGAGAAATACTTATGGAATTTATTAATATGAGTCAATGGGAGTCTGGGAAGATTGTATTGGATTTAATTCTAAGAGCATTGGACTAAGAAGGATGAAATATAATCTTGATTTGTGCTACATCTGTTGATTTGGGATTCAGGATTTAATCTATTTTCTCATACACAAAAGAATGGTAGATAATCTGCTAGGTTGGCTGATTCTAATCTAAAATCAAAAGTGGCCTGCATCCATGAGATGTCCTTGTTAAGCTCTGAAAGGGTCTGAAGGCTCAGGAATGCAGGAATATTTGAATTACACTATCACATACAGCTTTAGCAGCCATTCCTAGCCATATCTTGGGTGGGCATGGAAAACATGTATTTCACCAAGTTGTTAATCAATTAATTGTTGGGTGAATGAATAAGCATCTGCCTTTTGCAGAGCTGTGAAGGGGGTTTACAATTTGGGAAGGATGTTACTGTGGGAATACTAAGACAGGATTCAGTTCTGTGATGTCAATGAAACATTGCAAGACCAGAGTAGCATACAAAAGGTGGTAAGTTTTAATGATCAGAGAGAAAGTGCGTACAATAACCTCAGTAAAACAGAATTGTAAGCAAGGTGGTTTTATCTGCTGGGATCTGTGGTGAGGCTGAAAAAAATTTCCATTCCGCTGACAGCTAAACCAACAGTTATATTCTCTACTACACGGGAAAAAAATTAAGAATATCAATAATATCAGACAAGATCAATCCATGACCATGAAAAAGCAAGACAAAAACTAAAAAGGATAGCAAAAGACCATATCACAATTATATCTGAGCATGAAAAATTGCAGTTATATTACACAGCCACAAAATAACCAAACATCTTTCCCTTTTGTCTGAAACAATTGACTACTACTTCTTTTCCAATGAAACCGCTGTTTGCTTTGGTTCTTATAAAAATTAATTTAAACATTTTTTAAAATTTTTATGTGTTTTTATTGATTTTAGAGAGAGAGAAACATCAGTGATGGGAGAGTCATTGATTGGCTGCCTCTTACACGTCCCCTACTGAGGATCAAGCCCGCAACCCTGGCACATGCCCTGACTGGGAACAGAACCATGATCTCCTGGTTCATGGGTCAACGCTCAACCACTCAGTCATGCTGGCCAGGCCTGACAAAAATTATTAAGATAACCAATCATTTGCCCACCCCCAACTCATTCTTACCAAGATGCTCCTCATTTCCTCTGGTAACATTGCCCTTTGCCAGTGAGATGCAAATTTGTTTAATTACAGATGTGTTCCTGGTGGTCTTTGGTTCCAGAATTTTATCACGTAGGGTTTCTAACAGAATTCAGATGATATACTTAACACAGTGACAGGCCACTCATGTAAGAATAGTGAAAAACTGGCAACACTTGAAAATAATTGAGCTAATTTTACAGTACTGAGTTAGTATATCTCAGAGCATATTAAGTAGAACAATTTCAAAGAACTATACTGCATTTTTTCCATTTAATAATAGATTGGACAGTAATCCAGTCTCAAACATGGCAAAAGGGCAAATCAATAGAATTCATCATAACCCTGAGACAGTCTTTAGGGACAACCTGGGGTGTTGATGTTTTCACAGCCCTTTTTACTCTTTTGTGCATGGCTTGCTACCAGGAATTGCTGTTCTGGGATGTAAACAAGGGATAGGCTGGCAGATTGCTTCACTTCATGAATTTCAGCATTTGGCATAACAACATTAAGAGACTTTAGACTGAAAAAAAAATCTTTTAAATACAGCTAAAAATAAAATAATAGCATTTAAATGAGTCTACCCCTCCCTGGGGGGCAATAATACAAAAACAACAAAATTCTTTTTATGGGAAAACTTGCTGACGTTATTAATAAAATGGTGAATGGAAAACTAATTTACTCATCCTACTAGGTAGAAAAAGTAATAGAAGCTTCTAATCCTGAGGGAGTATGAATGCATTCCAAGTAGGACTGTAGTACCTAATGTCTACTGACATTAACCAAGGAATGACTTTCCTCTATTTTTTGTACTACCTCTTCTGAGTTATAAGTATATTTCAGGTGGTAGAGACTTAAAGTGCCTCTAAAACTCTTTCCTTTAAAAACCTCTAACAGTGCCCTGGCAGTTTTTGTTCACTGGTTAGAGCATCTGCCCTTAGACCAATGGGTCTCCCGGGTTTGATTTCCAGTCCAGGGCACGTACTTCCCTTGCAGGTTGGATCCCCTGGTGCAGGCGTGAGGCAACCAATAGATGTGTTTCTGTCACATTGATGTTTCTCTCTCCCTCTCTCTCTCTCTCTCTTGCCTTCTCTCCAATTTCTCTAAAAAAAAAATAAAAATCAATGAAAAAAGTATCTTCAGGTGAGGATTAAAAAAACACAAAAACAGACCTCTAATAGTAATTCTTGGCCCCTTCACTACCCAACATATGTTCTTTCTCTCTGTGATACCACTCCAGAAAACTTAATAAAATAAAAAACTTCTATAGAAATATGACAGTGAAATCAAAGCTCTTCACAGACTCTAGAAATGATGACTCTTCCATGCATAAATCATTAGAACATCAACTGTACCCAAACAGAAAAGACTGAGTCTATGTGGAAGGTTTCATAAAAAGGGGACTTATAATCTTTCCGTTAGATCTTTTACACTCTCGTATGACCTCTCAAAGCTTTACGAGATTCTGAGCTATAAACAAGCTTGAGATCTTTCACTTTCTGGTGGAACTTAACCCAAATACAACTCTGTTTTCACTAGTTCTTGTGGCCTCCCACTTTTGATGGACTGGTAGACTTCTGTTCTTCTTAGTTTTCACTTAGATTCACACAATCAGTATTTTGTTCACTTTCTCACAGGAAAGGTAACAATATTCTTGGACTGAAATGACCCTAGGGTTTACTGAACTCCCCCTTTTTCTATGAAATCCTTAATCAAGACCTAAGAACTTAACGTTCCCTTTTGACTCTTGTTTAATACAATGCATAAATGACATAGCTATTCTCTAAAAACAAAAAGGGGTTCTAAAATGGACTGTTTTTGTTAAATGCCTTACCTCAGAAGGGAAGAAAAAAACTCAAAAAATAGTTGAAATTCTGCTAGAAAAAAACATTATCTGAAACTAATAATGAAGCTCATCAAAGTTTCAGGATACAAAATCAACATACAAAAATCAGTTGGGTTTCTATACATTAACAAATGAGAAAGAGTAACAAAAGACCATATCACAATTATATCTGAGCATGCAAAATTGCATTTATATTATGCAGCCTCAAAATAACCAAACATCTAAAAAGAAGTAAAGAAAACAATTATTTGCAATGATGTCACATCTTATATACCATATGGTATATACCACACACATATCTTAATGTTGTAGCCTTGGGCCTTGGTAGATGTCCTACTAGAATCCCAGAGTTTGGGGCCAGAAGCCAGCATCACTGCCTCAGGGCCTGCTGTCTTCTGCAAGGCTACAGATTTGTGCACTAGGAAGAGGCAGTTCTGTCCCCTGCCCTGGCCTCAGAAAGTCTGGTATCTCCATAGATTTTGGGTCAGAGGTTCCCCTGAACCTGATCAGGTCCCTGGAGAGAGGTAGCATAACACTGTTACCCAGAGTAGAGGGAGGTCGAGGAGGATTGGGATTTGCTTGATAGGTGCTGTGAGCCAGATGCCTTATTGGGGAGTCCGGCAAGAGTGGCCTCTGGTAGTGTTATGCTAGGACTCCCAATTGGCACACTTAGAACTCCTGGGAGGTCAGAACTGGCTTCCTCTGGAGAGAACGGTGACAGTAGTAGCTCCTGGTCAATCCAACCATTCCCTGAGCTACCTCTGACATTCAGGGCATTCCAAACTATCCTATTCTGCCCCTCCACCAGGACCCACACTTACTCCCCGCCACACAAAAATCAAGCCACATAGCACAACCCGTAGACTCCCACTGCACCCTGTGTGCCTTCTTTATAAACCCAACACTTCACCCACCTGGACCAAGCCTCAGCCCTGGCCCTCAGGCATCCCCTATAAAAAAACAACAACAAACAAAACAAAAAAAGAAGAAAACAAAAAAAAAATCATGGGGTTCATCCCCCCCCCCCCCACACACACACACATCCTCTAATTTCCTTTCCTTACAAAGACATCTCATAATTCTTCCAGCATGCTTTCATTGCTACAGCAAAATAATAAACTTAACTGTGATTGACTACAGTTGTGTTTTTATTGGTCTTTGGTCCCTGGCTTTATCAAGGTCAATGAGTAATCAAAGATGAGAAATGAAAATGCAACAGATAGATATTCTGGTAAAGGAGCCCAAAACATATATGAGGGAAAATATCCATGTCTGGTTACCAGAAACCTAACTCACCTCAGACTCACTCCCCAGGCCTTAGCCAGTTTATGGACAGGTGTATATTCAAATGAAGCTGGTCTCTTTGAAACAGAGGCCAGAGATGTGACTAACTGCATATATTGCATTTCCCTGGACCAATCTGTGGCTATGTACCTAGATGTCTGTTCAACAGGGAAAAGAAATAGCTCTCATTATTATATAAGGCACTTTCTTTCATGAAGAAGGCAATGACATTTTTTTTCTCCCCTTGGGAAAAAGATATCTCATGCAAAAATATTTCAAGCCCTGCCCACAGGGCTTTTGCCGGAAGGTCCTACCCATTGTCATGATTTTCCTTTAAAGGTCACTTCTGGGGAAGGGATAGATAGCTTGACAAAGAGTACAGATTAGGAGCCACACCCACAGAATATTTTTACCATGTGCTCTGTAGTCCAAAAGCAGCTGGTTTGACAGAATTATGTTAAAACCCACAGAACACTCAGTTTCAATTCCAGCTGGCAGACGACACCCTACAAGATTGGAGTGCTTCCTAAATAATTCACTTTATAACAGCCAGTAGCCGTACATGGTGCTGTCTCTTCCATAGCCAGAAACAGATTCACAAGCCAAGGGATGCAGGGTGGGGATGGCAGTACTTACGACTATATCCAGTAACTCACTAGACAGCGCTGGTTCGAAGGTTCCAGTGTGTAATGGAGAAATGCTTCCACATGGACCGTGCCAATGAGCTCATTTACCTAGAAGCTGAGACAACTCCCTGTCCATCATAGGCGCTGCATGCCTCTGAACCAATGAAGAGAAGAAGACCCTTAAACTATGTGGTGGCTGATTAGTTCCTAAGCAGAAAAAGCTGCTCTGCTCTGCACTGATACCAAGATGACCAAGGATGCAACCTCCTACAGTACCTTGCTCAGTAAGTCTTTGGTAATGGAAAAATACTGAGGCTATTTAAAGACAATGCTAATGAAGACTTGGGTCTTAAAGCAGTTTGATAATAAATGAGGTTCATCCTAGGTGCTGGTGGCGGGTTAAGGAAACAGAGTGTGTGGCAGAAAACAAAGTTATGAATATGCATGTAAGCCTGTGCTCAGTTACAGTAGCTGTTTCATGCTGATTTAGTCACGTCTTCTTTTATTTACTATTTCTTGTGAGGAACACCCAGCAGGCTATGGCAGCTATTTGAGACTTTTAGCATCCTCCAGGTTGGGGATGCAAAATTTTCAGCCAAGGAATGTTTTCTGTCAGACAGCAAACCAGGGCTGTTGGCTGCCCTAGAGGCATCCTCTGCTTTCTGCACCCTATTCTGTCACTGAGAGATTGACCCTTAGTGGCCACCGATACGTGACCTTACTTCTCAGTTTATTACTCAGTTTCAACAAACGGAGCTACTGGCAGGAGAGCCGCAGAATGGGAAGAGCCTTAGAAATATTTGCTTCACTAACACCAATCATGTCAGGTCTTTTTTGCGTTTGCTGTGTCAGTCTTATAAAGCAGGGAGTTCTCACGTGGTGGCTCTCTACCGCTCTCTCTCTCTGACTTTCCTCCCCCGTCCTCGACCTATGAGAGGTGCAAATAACTCCATATTGTTACTATACCTTGGTACTGCATTATTTTTTCAAGAATCAAAGATACCATGAAGGACTCAGGTCCTTTCTTAAAGATTTTAAAATTATGAAATATTTCAGGCATACAATAACCTACAAGGAATAATATGCTGCATATGTAGGCACCCATTTCCCACCTTCATATATATTTTAAAAATATATTTGAAGCATTTTTTTAACCTACCTCAATCTTATTATCCAAAGATCAGCTGAACAAAAACTATAATGAATAGTAATCATATATAAACATTTAATAATATACATGTAATACTAATTACATATATTTCATATTCCTTAAAAAAATCATATATGTACACATATATGTTTATAGTGCCTTTGGATATTTATGTACATTTAAATAAATAGTGTCACATTGTATATAATCTTCCCTTCACCAATACTTATTTTGTCCAATTTTATGTATAAAAATGCCTAAACTATAACTTTGTGTACCAACCTGATGGCCAATGATGTGCTGGTAAATGTTTAACCACCAGCTCTCCATAAATACATATACATATATATGTATATATGTGTTTATTTATATATATATATATATATAAATGTCACTGATATTAAAGATGTGTAGCACACAACTTACAATAATAATAAAATATAAAATATACTATTAATAATTCCAAATTATCAATTGTTTCTTATAAAATGCTGTTGTTGATTTTGGCCAAACCTTTATATCCGTGGACAACCTCAACTTGCACCTGCTGAACAAGTACAGTTTCAACATGAAAGCTGATATTTTCTTTAGAAGTAAGACAAAAGTAAAATAACAAAGCTATATGTTAGAACATCACTTGTTTGTTGACCACATTTGTAGATTCTTTGCTGAAACAGATCATAGTTTTCTGTTTGTTTTTTTATAGTTCAGTGACTTTCAGCAGATTCAGAGTTACGCAATCAACAAAATTTTAGAACATTTTTATTACTCTAAAAAATAACCCCGTGCTCATGAGCATTTCCTCAATCTCCTTGTCTGCAGTTTTCAAATAATGGAGACATATCTGCTCAAGATTGTTTGTGCCATTCACAAGGTAATAATCAGAGATATTACAAAGTTTTAAGTTTAGTATGTATGAACATATTCTCCAGACCTAATTTTAAGCATTTTCTGATTTCGGGTTGCCAAGTAATAGCGGCAATCAGCCTGCCAGAGCCTTGTAGAGACCAGAAATGCATGCTCTCCGGTGCTGGCTCATATGTGGCCAAGGAAGGAAAGGTCCAAGAGAATCTTTCAGAAAATAAAACGAGTTATGGCCAGATGACTAAATTCAGGTATATACTCTTTTTTCTGACAAGAAGGTTTCTGATATTTCATAAGATCTGGAATTTGCTACTGACCAGTGACTGTGCCATGTTTTATTCTTTCCATTTCTAGATGGGTTTTTACTGTGCTGACCAGTACACAACTGTATGTGTGATCCACTGCCCCAAGATAACCTGAAGAAGTTCACATGTGACCCGAAAATAAAGATCCCAAACTTTGAGCTGGATGCAGTAAATGCAGGAAGTTCTGCATTGTTTCATACACGGAGTGGAAGAGTTTATCTTTCTTTTAAAAAAGAGATGGGTGTGCAGAAATACTTGGGAAGAGAATGGATTGGACTATGGAAGCAGCTTTAGTTGTACCCCAACAAATATGTTCCATTTCTCTTTGGTAATTAAATCCTCAGATGTTTTATAGGGCATATGTTCACCCAGAAAAAACAAAAATGTGTATGTGTATACATATATATATATAATTATATATATAAAATTATATATATATAAAATTATATATATATATGTTATATATATATATAATTTTTTTTCTTTTTCTATTGCTACCTATGGGCACAATGTGACTGAATTCTGTTCATTGGGAAGTGAGGTAATTTCTGAGAGGTGCGATATCTCTAATGTGTGCTCTAGGAAGAAAATGAGACTTGTTCCTCCCTCTCCCCCATTCTGCTGTAAAGAACAGGTATAAGGATGGAAGCATCATGGGTGAGAGCAAATTGGCTGAACCTTTACACACAGGGGGAAGCAGCAGTGGGAGGAGGCTGCCTCCACACCGTGCGTTCCAGCTGTCCCGCCTCACTTGCATCAGGGGCAGCCGCCGCGAACGCCCGAGGGCAGCTGGCCATTGAATGCTGTGTTCAGCTTGTCATCCAAGCACAGAGTTTGTGCTGCACTGATATTACCTGGAGGAAACCAGCTATGCTTGTCAAAGGGAGCCTGGGGAGAGGCAAGAAAAACATTTCTAAAAGTTTTCCTCCAATCCACTTCATTACATCTGCCTCTGAAATCTCGCCTGTCTGGGTTACAACAATTCAATTCCCACACATATATTAATTCAAAAGAGTCTTTGAAATCCCCAGAGATTTTTCAAGTTTTTAGATGCTGCTGGAGTTCCTGGAATTCATGTTTATTTTCCCTCTTGCTTCTAGATTCTCTTCAGTATTGATTTTGAGGGAAGGAGCCAACAGCCTGTGGTATGTTGGCACCATCTCCACAGAAACCAGAATATATAGGTCTGTGTACTTTCTCTCTTTTTAAAAAAAGAAACTTACTTAAGAGTTTAAAGAAAACAAGAAAGCCTGCCATGTTTACTTCAATTTGAGTTACTTTGGTGACAAGCTTTTGAGAGAGATTTCAAATGCTGAAATTATTTGATTTGGAGAGTTGCCTAGTTGTCAATTTGGTCAGCTAATCCTAATTGCTATGAGTCTATTGAGGCCTGCAAAAATTATAAATCTGCATGAGAGCAGAACTTTAGATAGTACAGTATTCAATGAGTTATAAAAAATCACAAAAGATTAAGAAGGTTTATTAAATCACCATTCATATAGTTTTACCTGAGTTTTATTTAGTTAACGGAAAAACTATCAGTGCTATAAGTGCCATAGATTTCCTGGTTAGTGCTGTGTGGTTTGTAAAAGACTAGCTCTCTTTTAAAGTCACCTCAAATATTAATGTTTTCTTAATTTTTTAATAGTCTATGAAAGTTGGAATAATTGATTTCATTTATTCAGTTTCTATTTAATATAAATAAAAGCTTATCTATTATTTAAACGTAGTTTTAGTTCTTATTTATATAAAGATGACCAAATTTTATATTGTGCAAATTTTGCATTTCATGAGTCAAAAAGGAATTTATTGCTCCCACTTTATTATGGTGTCACATAGGTCCACCAAGCAAGCCTCTCCTAAATTAAAAATGATGTTTATTTAAATGTCTCTAAATGTCTCTGATGCTTTTGGATTTCCTACACTTGCTCTACAAGTTCTATGAGCAAGGACAGAGAATAAGTATTATTTTCTAATACATGTGAAAGCTAATTGAGTTTTTCTATCATTAGTCTATAAGAAAAACAAGAGCCTCGATCACCTTGTGAATGAATTTTCAGTGCGGCACTCTCTCTGCTCAATTGAGATCAGCAGGTTTTTAAACATGATTGGGTCAGGATATTTTATTAGAAGTCCCTGTGCTAATGTACATGCTTTACCATTAATTACCCATTCTATCTGAAGAAGCTTTACTGACGGAATTAATTTACTGTGCAGAGTAGGGTTTGGTAGGGCCTGAACACTTTGCTCATGAGTTCATTAACAACATAGTTTTATTCATATTTCTTTTTAGCTTCACAGGCACGCTCAGTTTCATTGAAATGAATAATTAATTAAGTAAACTATTTGGCTTCTTGAATTACAAATGAAAAAATACTATAATGCCTGTTTGTATTTATAACAGTCAAGTATTGAGCAAGCATTGTTAAAAAAGAGTCCTGAGTAAATGAAAAATGCATGAATAAGTGAGTGAGTTTCAATATGTTTAAAGAATAGAGAAACTAACTTTTGAGTTTCGAGGTACTAAAAATAATAATGAGGAAGTAGAATAAACAGTTCGAATTTTTAGTTGCAACTGTTAGTTGTTGCTTGTGTTGCCTTCTTTCTGTGGTCAGCGTTAATGGCGAATCATAACCTTTGCCAGATCTTGCATTTGGAAGGCTGTTTTGAGTGACACTCTAAAATCATCAACTTAATTTACCGTAAAACGTCGATTATCGTAATAAAAGCATCTGAAGAACCTTTTAATAGAGAAATTCATTAGCTTTATCCCTGAATTCTGTTGCTTTCCTATGCAACCACCGAGCCCACTCTTTCATCTGTGAAGCAGTTAAAGGCCAGCTAAGTGCAAGTAGCTGAAAAAGCACAGGGCAATTGAAGGTAAAGAAAGATCAATGTCCCTGAGGTTCATCCCAGAGAGCCTTGAATTCCACGGTAAAGACTCTTAGAAGATTATATCTCAGTCTTTACTTCTCTTCAAGATTTTGGTGCATTTTGCTTCCATTTAATAATTTTCTTATTTATCTCATGTTCCGATTATTATTTCTATTCATTTCCCAAACTATACAAATTTGTATATAAGTTTTATAAGCTTGTATATTTCTTTCAGTTCTCCTAAATGTTATTCTCTCTCCAACCCCCCAAATAACCTATGAGTTTTCTTTATTCTAATATTCCCAATATACTCGTTTTTTTAACTCAAGACAAGTGAAAGGAAAAACTAAAGGATAGGAACCTGGCCAAGATTTGTTGTAATTTTTTGGCTACTACTAAGCTTATAATAAAGATTGGGTTCACAACATTCATTCTTAGAACACTTGACCAAATTATGGGGCAATATGCCACCTTTAAGCACAAACACAAAACTGAAATACGAGAGACGATGACTATTAGTTTGAACACGACAGACTTCTCATGACTTGAAGATGGATGAATCAATTTTTCTCAAATGTACTTCATTTTTTGTTTCTTTCAGTGTTTAGAAAAAAATTAACTTTACTGAATGCCTCTAATTTTACTTAGTTTACATATGCAAAGCCCAATTTAATTGACTCTTAACAACAAATTTGTGGTGAGTTCCCCATTGTAACAGATGAAGTAACTGACACATGGAGAAATAAATTAGTTTCTCTAGCCAGAAAAAAGCAGACTGAGGATACAAATACTTCTGGTGGGGGAACATTTCAATGGGAATGGCTCTGCTTACGTGCCTTATAGGCATCAAGAAATGTGATAGCTGGCCTGACATACAGTGCAGTTGGCTGGAAATTCTAGTGAGACTGAGTTCAATTAATACTTTGGGAAACTTGTTAAATTTATTCACAAATAGGAAATCAACCTCAAAATAATAAAACAGTAGCATTTGCATACAACACAGTGTAATCATTAGAAATATAAATGTTCAAGTTAAGATGCTTGAGTTCCAACCTTGCCTCTACTTCTAATTAACTATGATCTCCACTTAACGTTCATCTTAAAAAATCAGTGCTTTATCTGTAATAAGTATTTAATACTATATCTATAATAAGTTTGATAGAAGAGCTTAATGGAAAGCAAAAACATAGGACCTGTTGCATAGTAAATGCTCAATAAATATTAGCCTTTGCTTTGTGAAAACTGTATTGCAATAGAGTAAATACATGCCTTCTTTTCCCCTAACTTTGTGAACTTAAGTCAGAATGAAACATATTCACACCACATTTAAAAAATGCTATAGACTTGTAAGCATACATTTGAGAAACAGTTTTCTAAATTTTCCTTCGATAAATACATGATTTATAGAAGTCAGTTCAAAATCATTCGATGCTTACATTGTGCCAAGCAGGAAAGTGAAGAATGAGGGGCAGGAGATGAGTATTGTGTCATCCTGACTCTAAATAGTAATGGACCTATGTGGTCATCAGAAACAACTGCAAATAGTTCCACTTTATCCCAATAAAAAGACAGGCACAACATGGAAAAGGAGAAGGGAAAAGTTATTGAAGTGTGTGTGTGTGTGTGTGTGTGTGTGGAGATCTGAAGCCAAAGAAATATAGGGAGATGAGTGTGAGAGACAGAAAGGCAGTGGTTAAGGTATCCAAATACATAAATAAAGGCTTAGATAATTGAAAAGTCCAAGGACCTTGGTCAAGACCATTCATCTCTGAGATCAGATTTTCTTTCCATGGCTTCATGCTCAGACAAGCATGTCTGGTTTGTTCTTTGAGGTGTGCAAAACTGGTACTAGAAAATTCAGGCCTATATACATTAAATTCAAACAGAAAGGATTGTTTGTATCCTAATAATTCTTGAATTATCATTAACCTTCTATAATTAGATCTACTTGGGTCACATGCATGTTCCCAAATCAATCAATGTAGGATGTGGGATGAAAAACACAGATTTTTCCAAGCCTGAAGGAGATGCTCACACCTAGCTTTGTGGTGTGGCCAAACTACTGGACTTTGTGAAGGAAAATGAGTGGTTCTCCAAACACAACTGATGATATTGTAAGAAGTTTAAATGCATGCCTGGTTGTTTAAAAACAAACCAACCAACAAATTAAAACACAATCAAAGCCAGGAGTTTGAGGAAGTCAGGGAGAGCCATGGCTCTTGCAAACATGCTTGATGGATAAATTAAAAGTAGACTAGGCCTGGCTGGGTGTCGCTCAGCGACCTAGCATCCAGGAGATTGAGGTTAGATTCCCCATCATAGCACATGCCAGGGTTATGGACTCAATCCCCAGTTGGGGGCGTGCAAGAGGCAGCCGATCAATGACTCTCTCATCATTGATGTTTCTCTCTCTCTCTCTCCCTTTCCCTTCTTCCTCTCTGAAATCTGTAAAGATATATTTAAAAAAAAAAAAAAAAGTAAACTAATCCATAGGCTATTACAAATCTCAAAGTAATAGACGCCATGGACCTGAGCTCAGACACAATAATGAAGAGTTTAAGATTGCAGATATTTAATGTCTGTATCAGTGAATGGATAAGGATAGTTGATGACTAGGAAGATATAGTCAAGAATAGTTCACAGACTTCCAGGCAGGCTGATCTGAGGAAGAGAAGAGGGAAGATGGAGCAGTTGTAGGGAATGAAGACTTGACATATCCCAAAGTTATGCTAAGTTCTTTGTTATATAAATGATTTCAGTTTAATCCTCATGACAACAGGAATTAAAGTATGCATTCCATTTGACAGAAAAATATACAGAGTCTTACAGATTTAAAGAAATTTTCCAAGGCCCATCCATAAAGTTGGAGCTAAAGTTTGCATATAACCCTCCTTCTCTGACAAGATAAGAAATATATCCATATTTACATAATAAGTAAGTAACAGACATGGAGTTAAGAAATCCTGCACAGAATGCGTAGGAAAATTATACTGAGATAAGGAATGTAAAATATTTTAATATCATTTAATACATAGTAACTTTATTAAGGAAAGCATTTTTTTTAATTTAAAAATGTCCGCATTTTTCAACATTGGAACCTTTCAAAAAATCTATGTATATATTTCAACATATATATTCAATTAATGTGTTAGTATTTTTCCTCTCTCCATGTGTGTGTGTATAACTGACATGTAAAACACTGGTATATGTTTTAATTAAATCAGTCTCAACTGACTAAGAAAATTTTATGTATTATTTGTGATTCTTACTGTTCTTTATTGCTTACAAGCCACTGAAATCACAGGTTATCTCTCTATAATCTTTTCTGAATAATTTTTTGACTACTTAATGGGCAAATGGCACATGGTTCTTCTGATTCTTAACCATGGGATACCTTCATGTTTAATTTCATACTTGCTTCCTTCTCTCCACATTTTAGCTTAAAATGATTTTAATCAGATCACCAAACGCCTGCCAGATCCATTCTTCCTGGTCACATGAGAAGTGTCCAGTTCCTTCCAGGCCTCCCAAACTAAACCCATTTCTTCCACGGCTTCCACCTGGCCACCACTTCACTTTTCATACACTCTTTTCACTTTCGAAGTCATACTATTCAACGGGAAAATGAGATAAAAACACCATCTGTGTCCCCTATAAACACATTCAGTTTACTAGCTAAAGCTGCAGGTTTATTTTAGCACCATCACTCGTTCCTGCACCCGTCAGAAAGGGCTAGGGGTTGACAGGTTTGATAAATCTTGGCGTGTTGTCTGCCATTTCTTCATAAAACATCGCTAAAATGTAGGACATCTCCAAATTAGCTTCATGAGGTGTTTGTCTCTAAAATTCTGACCTCATTTCTCAGAAAGTTACCTAATTTCCCAGTGAGTTAGGAGACAGTGCCATAATTTACAAAAAAGTGGTAGCTTTATTCTTGTTGTTCTTGCTGTTGCTGCTGATTTTATGGTTTGCCTCTGGATGCTCTAAGAACCACAATGATAAAGAAATTTCTTAATTAATTAGGCTATTAACATCTGCCCCTCTAAGTCAGTGATATCAATTCCTTGTCAAAGATAAAGATTTTCGGTATTGTTTTTTCCATCACTTTTATTTCTTAACCATTTAGAGATTATTGTCACATTATATCTGTACTTAACTCAGTGTAACACCTTAAGTGTTACATCCTTACATGCGACATAACTCAAATGGATGTGAGGTCTGAACTCCTAAATTTATTTCTAGTTCTTTCACTTGGAGAAACTGGGAAAAGGAAATTCAGTAAGGTCTCTGTCTCTGAATCCCAGTTTGCTTAAATATAAAATAGTTGTATTTACACATATGCCAAAGGCTCTTTACAAAATTAAAATAAAACATAAATAAATTAAGTAAAAAAATCCATAGTATGGATTTATTTTTCTTTATCAAATTAGTTGGAAAAAAATTAGAGTGCAATGTTTCTTAATAGTTTGTTATATTTTCCTTTTTAAAATTTTTATTATAGTTATTTGGGTGAAATAGTTTATTTTTATTTTTTATATTTTCACAGTTTTGGACAAAAATATGTCCAAAGTGGAGACTACTCTGTAAAGCAGGATCTTACTTAGCCATCAATATTTACGAACAGTAATATTACTGAAGAATATCTAAAGATACAAAGAAAAAATATTCATGACAAGATGATATATGAATGTGCCAAGTATTCTCTTAGAAACAATGTGAGTCACTTAAATTATTAAACAATACATAAAATAGTAGCCAGGCATTTACATAATTGGTAACAATAGTTGAAAATTATTTTTACAATAGAAAAAAGTGGAAATGGAACTATTTCCATAGGAAAAGTATGTATGGTTAGAATATATTTTTATACATTGATTTACACATTGATAATCTCATTCAGTTAATAACAAAATGGGTAGACGTTAATAACTTTCAACTAAGAAGAGTTAACTCTATGAGATCAAAGGGGAATGGTTGTCTAACTACCCCCACCCCCGCCTCCCGCCCCTCTGCAGATCCCCCTGAAAAGACCCAGCTGACCTTTAGGAGGAAAACCACCCATAAGCTAAAGCGGGAAGAACTTTTTTACACATGTAGCAGCAGATGCTGATCATTTCACTTAAGCGCCCCTTCAAAGGCCTTATCTCCAGATACAAGCACGTTCCAAGTAGGGGAGCTGAGGGCCCCGCATGTGGGTTTGGGGGCGCATCAGGAAGCCCGTGAGGACAGAGAGCTGGCGGGGAGGGCAGAGGCCGCAGTGCAGGCCCCCAGGGCCTCCGCAGGGCCAGGGCTCGGGGCAGGCCCTGCCGGCAGAGGGGGCCCCGCTGCGCAGGGGCCGCCAGGCGCTGGCCTGGCCGCTGCTCCCGGCCCCTGGCGGGGGGCAGGGTCTCCACTCACCTGCGGCGGCAGCTCCCACGTGGAGCCTCTGGAGGCTGTCGCCTCACTACACTCCCTGAAAAAAGGCGGATCAAAATGGCACAGCGCCACGACTGCAGCGATTAATTTTGCTCTTTTTTTAATTTCCACATTTTCTTGCGCACATATGAAATGTGAAACAATAGCTCCTAACATCTTGGCATTATTAGCAGGGGAGCTAAATATTGCCTGTTTTATATCATATTATCTAACAGATGCTTCAAACACAAACTCAGTTAACCTAATTTTATAATGGTTCGCTATTACTATGGAAGCCTCATGAAGCTTTTGGAAGTTTATTCTTCAAAGGTAAAACATTTGTTATTAGTGTAAATATTATTGCAAGCTCTGTTAAAAGGTTTAACACTGAAGATTAAATTGCTGTCTTTGAGATAATAATTAGAAAACAAATATTGGTGGAGCACAGCATCATGGTAAAAACCCTGTTGTTACTAGATTAAGAAATCTATGGAATAAAAACACACTTGGAATCGCTTGTCACACACACACACAAATGCGCTTCTCAATAAGATACAATATCCTAACAATCAATATGGAAGTCACAGCTGTCAAAATGCACAGATAATTTATAAGTAGGCAGGGTAATTGCAGTACAAAAGTTTAGAAGGAAGCTGAAGGTTAATAGAGAAAATTCCCCTTCACCTTGATGTCATCATCAATTGGAAGTTGGTTATTTTTGAACCTTTAAATAAATATTTATTCAATAAACTTATGTGCATACTATACTGATACTGATCTTTTAATGTCTTTCAAATTTACACATTTTACTCTAAATTAGTTGAAAAATTTAAACCAATTAGTTAATGAATGCAATGCCCCAAATTTTTAAAATCGTTTTGCTTTAGAGAATTGTCATTGTTGAAAACAAGAAGACATTAACATTTATTTACACAAAAGCAAAATGAGAAAATCTGCAACCATACACAAGATTTACTTTTTAAATTATATATATACATGTGTGTGTGCATATATATGTGTGTGTGTGTATATGTATATTTTATTTATATCCTAACTTGTTGGAAGAATATTTGGATATAACACCCATTTTCACTGGATATATTAATAGTCTGATCCAGAATGAAATTCAATTGAGAAAGCCTGTGATTTCATAGCATTTAAATATGGCAAACATTCAACATATTGTATCTTAAATATAGAGACAAGTTGTTTTTTTGCTTTGTTTTATTTATTTATTTTTATTTTTGTTAAATATATACATTTAATATATACAAAAAATAAATATATATTATTATAGTTAACAGTATTATAGATGTTCCCCATTTCCTCCCTTTCCTCCCCCTCCACCCAGCCCCAACCCCCCCAGGCCTTCACCACCCTATTGTCTGTGTCCATGGGCTATACATATAAGCATATAAGTTCTTTGGTTTATCTCTTCTTGTTCTCCCACCCCTACACCGAAGTATGTCAATCTGTTTCATGCATTCATGCTTTGGGTTTTATTTTGTTGGTCAATTTATTTTGTTCATTAGATCCCACAGATAAGTGAGATCCCATGGTACTTGTCTTTCTCTAATTGACTTATTTCACTTAGCATAACAGTCTCCAGGTCCATCCATGCTTCTCAAAGGCTAAGAGATCCTTCTTTTTAACAGCTGCATAGTATTCCATTGTGTAAATGTACCACATTTTTTGTCCATTCATTTACTGATAGGCACTTGGGCAGTTTCCAAATCTTAGCTTTTGTCAATAATGCTGCTATGAATATAGGGTGCATATAGTCTTTCTGATTGGCGTTTCAGGGTTTTTAGTACATATTCCAGAGGTTTTAATGAGTTTTTCATTGTGAAAAAAATTATATTAGAAGTTTTGTTGACCAAAAGTAAAAGATAATACTTGTGGAAATATTTGGGCTAAAATATTTATATATTTCAATACTGAAAAAAACTAATAACATAAATCTAACAAAATCAGAAGAATTTTCTCTAAGTTTAACTCAATGCCTAAGGTGAAACTGTTTCTTCAGTTAAAAGTATTATGGTCAGTCAGAGAAGAGTCAACTAAAGATTCCATAATTTCAAATTAACCATGAAATAAATCTTTGAAGAATAAAATTATTTTCTTTTTAAAGAGAGACTTTTTATAGAAAAATTGTCTTCAGAAAAATATCACTGACAACATATTATAGATAAATATAGATAAAGGACTAATTAAACCACAAGGCTATACATGAAGATAGCAATTCTGTTTATGTTAGTATTCAGAAAATTGCTATAAACTAGATTTTTAAATATGATTTTTCTCTTATGGACAATTTATCTATGTCCATAATATATATGCAATATACATGTAATTATATAATATGTATTTCACATATATCACATGTAAGAGATAATTCTACATTTAAATAAAGAAATTTATTTTAGGTCAAAGTATATAAATTAACAAATTTATAGATCAATAAATATTTCAAAAATGTATATTTTAAATTATTTCATTGCTCCATTTCATTCTCAAAAGTTGCTCACTATAAGTAATAATGAACATGGTCTTGCCATGTATAAGGGTTTTAAAGATATTTTTGTGATTGCCATGCTTCTGAAATAAAGAAAATGACTTATATTCAATTTTATGTAAAATGAAAAAGCAATTTAATAAAGAAATAGAAGATTTTTCTTTTAACTGGACAGTAACAATCAACTATAAGAGTTCATTTATTCCCAGTGACTTAAACTTGATTTCATTGAACAAGATAAAGTAGCTGAGACAATAATAAACAGGCATCATTTCTAACAAGTAAGCCTTAAAGCAAAGAAAGGTAATAGAAAAAATGCCCCCACTTCTTATTAATAAAATATGAGATCATGTCTTACTGATCCAGAGGCCACCATGGAGATTTTAAAACTTGCAAGAGTTATATATAGTAATTATATGGAGTTTGGAGAAGTCTGCTGCAGGGTCCAGCTTTGAAAATGGACTCAGCTCATGGGCTTCCTACCTTAAAAAATCAGCTAAAGGATCAATGTCAGCAGCAGCCAAGCTCTTATCCGGCTGTCATCTCTTCGATTGTATCTGTCACCAGTTATATGCACCATAGGGAAGATATCAGCAAATTAAGGATATCATTCATTGGGACCAAATTTAGGGGGATAAATATTTGGTGGCTTTACTTATTTAATTCTGTATTCAAATACATAGCCTTATTTTCTTTTCTAAAAGCCCAGTGTCTTTGGTAAACACATAGTGCAATATACAGATGATATATTATGATAGAATTGTACACTTGAAACCTATATAATTTTATCAACCAATGACACCCCAGTACATTTAATTAAAAAAGACACCCAGAGAAGAAAACAGTAAGAAAAAAATTTCAATGTCAAGAATATTCAATTCAATTCACTTCACTTGTCCTATGATGGTGAGTTAGCTGAAAAATAGGAAATAAAATAGTTTATTTCTCCCTGAACTTTAATTCTTCTCACCAATTCAGGCTATGGGAATTCTTTTCTAAATAAACAAGATGAACAAGTAGAAAGAAGATTGGAAATAACAGTAAATAATGTTTAGGTCTTGTTGAAATTAGCTCCCGGGCTGCACATAATACAGGTAAAGTGGTGAGTACATTTGGGACTTGATGTTGCCTGGAGTGGTCATCCTCAGAGCAATCACAGAGCAAAAACAATCACATGGGGAGTCAGAGTTCCCTGCTGCATTTTTCTACACATCTCGTTACTTTTTATGCCTAAGCTACTGGTCCCTGGAATGGTAACGTAATTTTAGTGCATACATAAAATAGATCTTGTTACTTTGATAATACTCCAAAAGTTTTGTGCTGTTGGGTTGAGGGGAAAAAAATACCTCTTGGTAAAAGAACACTTTCATTGTACTCTCTTATTCAAGGCAGGGCAAATTGTGACTATTTACATTAAATGATGAAAATCAAAGAGAGCATGAAGAATTAAGCTAGAATCCAGTAATAAAAATAACTAAGAATCTTCAAATGCTTGAGAATTAAACCTGGCATATCTTATTCACTCGTGAATTTAGGAGGGACATTAGGAAATAATTTGAACAGAATGATAATAAAAACACGACATACCAAAACTTGTGTGACGTAGTTAAAGCTTTTCTCCAAGGGAAGTATTTAGTCCAATTGCCTATAATAAAAGAGAGAATAAAAGTAAATCCACTAAGTACCCAACCACAGAAATAGTATCAAATTGTATTCGAGAATAATATGGATCAGAGCATAAGTAAGTGACAGAGAAAAATACTGCAAGAGAGTGAATTTAAAAGGCAAACTTGGCATTTGAGAAGTCTAATAAAATTGAAACACCCCTAGAAGAGCTGAGGAAGAACACTAAGAAGGCAGAGGAATCAATATCAGAAAGAGAAAAGGTGATGCCACTCTGAACCTCGCATGCATAAAAAGGAATAAGTAGTTGAGGAAAAGCTTATGGCAATAAAATTTGAAGTTTATATTAAATTACAAATTTCTATTGATAAACACAGTTTACCAAAATGATCCGAGAAGAACTGGAAAATCTGATTTGTCCTATGTGCGTTAGAGATATTCAGCACATACTTATACATGATCCACAAAAGAAACACTGGATGGTTTCACCCACGACAGCTTGCAAACATCTAAGGAACCAGTACCACCAATCTTACTCAAGCTAATCCTGAGAATGTAACAGTAAGCGTTTTCCAACTTTTTATAAAAACCAGATAAACCTTCATATCAAAAACCTGACAAAGGTTTTATAAATAGAATCAGAGAGAAATTTTGTGAAGTATATAATTTCAAATCATCAATAAAATGTTAGCAAACAAGGTTAAGCAGTGTACATGTATGTTATAATCATATAATTTTGTATTTATTCTAGGAAAGCAGAGATCAAATGGCATTTGAAAGTCAACTCATTTAATTTATCATGACTTAAAGAAAATAAATAGTCTAATGACTATAAATAAAGTTGAAATAGGTCATGAAATGTCAAGCTGATTAAGATGAAATAGGATAACATGACCAGATGTGCAAATGTGATCGGAGCTTTAGTGGGAAAGGACAGTATGAAGTCTGGAATTTAGAGAGAGACTTTGAAGAGTCGTATTTCAGCTCAGCTTGCAATAGGGGAAATGTCCCTGCCATAGGGTTATCTGGTAGAAAAAATTCTGGTAGAAGAACAGTTTGTGCAGAAGGCACAGCTCTTGCAGAGACCCTTTGAAGAAGATAAAAAAGTCCTTGTTCGTTTGTTTGTTGGCATCAGCCTTTAAACAGATACAAATCCCTAAAAATTATTTTCTTTCAATCACACTCCAGTTACTCTGCTGATCTCCTTCAGACTATTACAAAAACTTTAAAGAACTTTAGCCTATACAATTTTATTAACCAGTGTCCCCTGATAAATTTGATTAGAAAAGAACTTTAGCCTATTCTCCTGTATCTCCTACTTCCACTAACCTAACATCATGGGGCTTCCTTAATCTGAATTACAAAAAAAAAACAACACCAAAAAACCCACAAAACTAATTCTGCCAGAACTTCTTAAATACTGATATTACTCAGTGTTCTTTACTATGTCCAGTTCATAAATTTAGGCTAATTAAGGCTTCACTCTCTGTAACCACATCACTATTTAACTATCAAGCTGTATCATTTCTTATCGAATATGTTTTTGAAATGATTATTCTTTCATTCTTTCTGACTCTTTTCGTTCTGGTTGACCCTATAAACATCTATTTCCTGGACAACAGCCCATCCACCTGCTTCAAACAGATACTTCTGCCATATTAATTATAATAAAATCCAGTACTTCCACCTATAGAAGCTGCACAGTGGATTCTTACCCCTTCGTAAGATACCCTCCCTCAAGGGCTCCAAAACTCCTCATCTGATCTGATCTGATCTGATCTGATCTCACTGTTTCCTTCAAATTCAGGGACGTGTTAGTCGTGCTGGGCTACATTCAGCACCTCAAAGGTGCTCGATTCCCTTGTCTTAAGATCCTCCTTGGGCTGGAACAATTATTCTTGTTTCCTACCAAACAACCAAACTGCCAACAGTTTTTTCTAAACCTTAACTGTTCTTTAAGCACTAGCTTGAAATGTCCCTGCCCTGGAAGGTACACCTGTCTGTCCTGCATCCTCATGGCCCACAGTGCGTCCCTTACAGCAGCCGTCGCATGTTGCTGTGCTTTCACAGTCCCCATCCGCTTTCTCTGCCAGGGACACTTGTGAAGGAAGGGACCCCTTTGTTTTCAGTCACTGCCCTAGAAACAGGCACTTAGTTCCGGCAGCAGACCAGCTGCTCACCGCGGAAAGGAAAGAGCAAAAGCACGATTAAGACCAGCCACCCCGCCTGCCTGCAGCTGATGCATTCAGCAAAGCAGAAAACAGTGTTGCAGATGTGCATGGAAATTCCACGTTTCTTGAAATATTTTGAAAGGTTTTGTAGTGTTTTAAACTTAGAGGTGACTATGGAGAAACATAACACTCACTCAGTATCCAGATTTAACAAATGTTAATATTTGCCTTACGTACGTTTCCAAAAACAGTAATGCTATTACACATTTCGAGTCCTACTATCTTCCACTCACCTTTGTTTTATCCCCTCGCAGGCCACATATTCAAATGGACAAGTTGCTGCCTTATACCTGCTTTTATGAGTGTATGATATATGCCTGCAGCTATTAACAACGATCCCTTATATATTGAAATTTTTTTACAATTTAGGTGTAATTAAATTAGATGAATACTTCTAAAAGCTTATTGTAACTATCGTTATACTTTTGAGAATCTGATTTTAAGAATCAAAACTTTAAATGTAATACATCATCCGTATATTGTGTGCTCACCACCCCAAGCCAAGTCTCCTTCCATCACCACTTCCCCCCCTTGGACCTTCTCTTACACTGTATTAAGAGAAACATGTGCAAAAACCCCACTTTAAATGTAAAACTAATTTATTCATTTTAAATTCTTTATGCTTTCCATTATAACAGTGTGCTATAATTTATTTCCCATTCCTTTACTTAAGGATAGTTTTGTGTAATTTTAAGCAATGATTTAGCTAACAACTAATTTGTGTTTTTGTTAACACATGCTCAGCGGTTTCTCTAGCTATATGAGTTAAAATAAATTGTCATTTACACCTACACAAATGTCTGACATTCATAAATTACCGTTATATCCATTTTCTTAATTGTACTGCTCAAATATTATATATACTTTATCTGTCAGTTTCTGTAAAAGCATTATTAAAAAGTTGAGCCAAGCTTACAAACTTATGGACTTGGCTTTATAATTCTGTTAATGGCTCTTTTTATGGATTTTAAGAATATATTTTTATACAGAGATTCAAAATTTTATATTTTTTTTTGAAATGTTTTCTTTTTATTTAAATAATAACCTTCTTTATCCTTAGTATTATTTGCTGTCTAAAGATCTATTTTATCTGACAAGTATTATACCAGTTTTGGTTAATTTTGTTTTAGATATAATTTTATAAAACTTGTTTTTTATGTTTGCAATATCTTTATGCTTTTAGTGTGTCTTTAAGGAAGTTTTCTTCTTCATGTGTTTCAAAAATTAAACTGAGACCAAGTGGTCAGAAAGATTTTTTTTTTAACCTGTGAGAGTCCTATATGCATGTGTATGTGGTATCTCCCCATGGGGACATTTCAGGTTCACTTGAGTTTTAGGGATAGCTGAGATTTTTGTTAATTTTCTAGCTCCCTGTTCCCACACAATTTGAGTGGTGTGAATTTGGATCTCTCAGTTTTGGAAAGCATTTTCCTGTGGTTCCAAATTATTTCAAGTGACGGTCTTATTCATGGTCCAAGGAGGTCCCTCAGCCCATTGGAACTCATGACTCTTTGCAGAGATTTCATTTTCACTTTCACACTAGCATGGTATTGGTGTAAGAATCTCAATCTTTAGGAATAATTCTAATACCTGTCTGCACTGTTTGAATTTAATAACTGTTAAATACCCTGTATCTGAGTTTCTCTTTCATTTCTGGTCCCTGGAGATTTTCTTTTCTTACTTGTGAACTTGTATATATACTGTAAAATATTTTGTTACACTTTATGTATCATTTCATTGTGTTCACAGGAATGACTGAGGTTTTAAGTGCACCGAGATACAGGGAGAAAAAAATAAATTAGTAGTTAACATTAAAACTGACCCGGCTGGTGTGTCTCAGTGGTTGAGTGGCAATCCGTGAACCAGGAGGTCACAGTTTGACTCCGGTCAGGGCGCATAACCGGGTTTCGGATTCTCTCCCCGGGGGGGGGGGGGGGGGGGGGGGGGGCGTGCAGGAGTCAACAGATCTGTGATTCTCTCTCATCGTTGATGTTTCTGTCTCTCTCCCTCTCCCTTCCTTTCTCTGAAGTCAATAAAATCATATTTTTAAAATTAAAACTGAATATGATTTACAACTGAAAGTCTTAGAGTTCTATATGATAATTGACATTCCATACATGTAAACACATTGGAGAAATTTAGAAAAAAACAAGGTATGAGGAATTAACATTTTGACTTAAGCTCATTTTTGATGATACAAGACTTATGAAAAGAAAAGCTTGATAATATTACTTTTTCTTAGGGGATACTATATCTATAAAGATGAGTGACAAAGTCATTTTAAAACTGACTTATGTTCATAGCAGCACAATTTACAATAGTTAAAATATGGAAATAGACCAAGTGCCCATCAGTAGGTGTGTGGATAAAAAAGCTGTGGGACATTTACACCGTGGAATACTACACAGCTGTAAAGAAGAAGGATCTCTTACCCGTTGGGACAGCATGGAGGGACCTGGAGAGTATTATGCTAAGTGAAAGACAAGTATCACATGATCTCACTTATAGGTGGAATCTAAAGACTAAAATAAACTGATGAACAAAATAAATCCAGAGACAGAAGCACGGAACTGACAAATCTCAGAAGGAAGGTGGGAGTGGGCGTGGAGGGAGGAGAGATTAATCAAAGAATTGATATGCATAAATGCATAACCCAAGGACACAGACAATAGTGTGTGTCCTTAGTTCCTGGATGGATGCTCAACCACTGTGCCATAGTAGCAGGGCAGTAACACTAATTTTAAATCATAAATATAACACATTAATATTATGGAATATTTAGAGATTAAAGAATAAATTTTAACTCACTTATAATTCTTCTGCCAAAGTAATAACATTTTCAAAATAGTAGGGTATATATTTCCATTTATCACTTTAAGTTGTTATACATTTATTTTGATAAAATTAAGAAATTGAAGATATAAAAACATAGGTATAGATGTAAATGTACATATAAATGGCATATACTTTGGAAGTTTCTTTTTAAATAAGCTTATGATGACTATGAACAGATATATATATACACATATATATGTATATATTACATTCTCATAAGTAATTAAATCTTATGGAAACTGAGATCAGCTTTTCTCAAAATCATGTTTACCCTCATTTCCTCTCTTTTAATTTTTGTTGTTGTTGTTCCTTAAGGTGGCAATGATTGCTCACTTCGACAACCTTTTTCTCACAGATAAACATAATTTTTAAATTAAAAAATATTAGTGATTTAAAGTGAGATACTTTTAAATGTTTTAAAATTTTTAATGTTTAATATTTTAAATGATTAGTGACTTTACTATATAATTTCACTTATATGTTATTTGTTAAACTAACAAATAACATAGAGGCAGACTGAAAATTAAACTTTAACTGACTTCTTGTTAAGTTGTGGATGCTTCAATTTGACCGCTTGCTGTTATCCATGGGTGCTGAACCAAAAAAATACGCCTTAGTAAATACCCCAAGAGCCAGTTCTATTTCCCCGTTCCCCATTGTGTATTTCTTCAGGGTTGATATCCCACCAGGATATTGCCTTCTTTGCTTATTGCTCCATCGGAATGAGGACTCAAAGTGACCAGTTGATAATTGAGTGTCTAAATATTTCCCCTGGCAGAAGAGTTATCTCCTAGGAGCCACAATCTCTACCAAGAAGAAGCTCCTCCTTGGTTTCCACATGCCATAGATTCTGTCCAGGTTCCAGCTTGAGATAAGCATGAAGTGTAAATATGTTAATTGAGCAATGAAAGAGATAATAGTATGCGAGTGATAAATTGAGTCAGGTAATAAAGGGTACATTATCAAACCACCTTCCTCTGTAGATAATGAAACCTAATCCCAACAGGAAAATACTTGGAAATATATCCACACAAAGGGCAAGTAATTGAGATATTTCTATACCAAATCCTTCTGCCAATGACTGAGGGCTACAAATGTGGAGTGAGTGGGAACTCCCAGGCACTACAGGTCTGCCTTGCACATAGCTCTGGACAAAAGTTCAGGAAAAAAGATGCAGAGACTGACAAAACTTCTGCTGGAGAACACTGAAGTCATAATTCTCAAGGCGAATATCTTTAGGATCGTATCAGCATCTGCTTAAGCATATATTATACCCTAGGGAAAAGCGCCCTGTCCCACAAGATGCTGTCCCTAAGCTGGCCTCTACTGAGAGCCTAACAGACCATTCTACCATGTTATCTGTTGGCTGTATAAGGTCCATGGAAAGTAAACTGGATGCCATTATCAAGTACATACTGTTATATCGGTTCCACTGTAAATGCATCTTTGGCTGAAGACAATGTGTGGGACATGTGGGGGTTAGATCAAGCATTCCAGAGTCATTGTGTGTCAGAAACACTGGACAGTAAAGGTAATTTCATATCTGCAACAAATATGGATTATTATTAGGATAAATCACTACACAATAGGGGAAAGAAATCTAATATAATACACCTGCCAGCAGCTCACTTAATGTGTCACCTTGAAGGATGGTGCAATATTAAGGACTCAGTGTCAGTCTCTGCACTTGGCAGGTTGTATATTTTGCAGTGAATGTAGATAGATTGGTCTTGGTGAAAGAGAGCTCGTGCTTTTGAAGGCATGTGCACATCCTCTACTTTTGCCACCAAGGTTATTCCATCCATGAGCTCGTTGTGCAAACACTGAGGTGACAGAGGATAGAGGTGATATGCATAAGGAAATTCAGACTGTAAATCTGGTTATGGAGAGCCATCTTTGCAGTGAGCAGTCTCTGGTGACACAAAAATCCATACATTCTGTGCAAATGCCCATCAGTCTACCACCTGTTACTTCTCCAAATATCCTGCTCCTGGCCTCCTGGCTCTTCCATTTTTACACCTTCTGGGGACTGGCCATACCATCTGCCACTGACCAGGAATCCATGTAAGTCAGGCCATTCTTGACAACATGAATGACCAAATGTGCTGCTCACACTCTGATACTCGAACAGAAAAAAAAGACTTTTTTAGTTCTTCAGTTAAGTGAAACTGTAATATGATAACAATCCATTTTCAGCTTGTTCCATATAAGGAGCTGGGCTCTTTGTGACTCATCTTCATCTTTTTTCTTTCTCTTCCAGCTGGTTATAGTGAACCTTCCATTAGATGTGAGTTGAAAAAAATTAAAAAATGAAAAGAGTCATGTGTGTAACAGAAAGAAGTGGCATGATGGTCTGGGACACGAGGACATGCCATTTTGGACTGCTTTATTAACTTGCCCCAGACTGATCTAAATTGTGCAATCTCTGTGTTTCTATAGATCAATGTTATATACTCATTTAACTGTTTGACACCATGTATCTCATTATATTTAACTGACATTCTAGCCACAAAGTCATCTCGTGACTCATGATGAGTCATGCAGGTGTTACCGGGGTCCAGAAGCATGAAAGTATTTTAATATAATCAATATTTCATTAAGAACTAATTTTTTAAAATAAATTACAGAAATACAAGATCATAGAGGAAATTTAGAAAATATACAAACTTCTAAAATAATGCATTTAACTACTAATTCTGCCACCAAAGTATAACCTTTATTAATAATACTAATCTTGCTACAAAAATATAATTTCTATTAATGAACTAGAATGACTTTACACTTCACTCTATAATGTTTAATTATCATTCATTTTAAACACAATAAAGAATTCTTTAACTTATGCTTTTTCCAGATGACATATTTCTTAAATATTATATTTTAATATGTAGTAAATTATAATAAATGGTTTTAGATTCAACATAAAAATTGACTTTACCTTTTCAGACTTTTCTAAATTAGTTTGTTCCTTAATTTGTACAATTATTTTTATTTATTTATTTTTGAATTTTTTGTTTATCTATTTTATTATGGAAAATTTAGAAACTAGTGAACACAGAATATAATATGCAGATGATGTATTATAGAATTGTACATTTGAACCCTATATAATTTTAACCAATGTCATCCCAATAAATTTAATATAAATTAGAAAAAAAGAAATTAGTGATATACAAAAAAGAATAAATATGGCAGCCTTCATCCCAACATTCAGTGATTCCATGAGAGCCACTTTTACCATTTTTGTGCATTTTATTTCCCAGCTGATTTTATTTTATTTCATTATCTTTTAAAATTTATTTTTATTGTTGAAAGCAATATCCCCTTTTTTCACCCATTGACCCCCTCTACCCTGCCCCCATAGCCCCCCTCCCCAGGTCTACAGCACTATTGTCTGTGTCCATGGGTTATGCATATAAGTTCTTTAGTTAACCCCTTCCTGCAACCCCTTTCACCTTCCCTCTGAAATTCATCACTCTGATCCACACTTCCATGTCACTGGATCTATTTTGTTCATCCATTTATTTAGTCCTTTAGATTCCACATATGAGTGAGAACATGTGATACTTGTCTTTCTCTGACTGGCTTATTTCACTTAGCATAATGCTCTCCAGGTCCTTCCATGCTGTCTCAAACTGTAAGAGATCCTTCTTCTTTACAGCTGCATAGTATTCCATGGAGTAAATCAGTAGATGAATGGATAAAAAAGATGTGGTGCATATACCATTATTTTTAACTATCCAATATAAAATTTTTATTACAATTTCTGAAAACTTTATTTTTTCTTATTTTTAAATACCATAAAATAAGTGCATATTAAAAAAGTATCTAATTTTTACTTTCAAAATATTAGATCTAAATAACTATGCTTGCTTTATATTTTTTTAACTATAAATTTAAGAAGAACAAATTTAACAGCTAAAATGAAAGCTGAAATTTCACTACTGAGTCATTTTGAAAACTTGAATTATGATAGTTTTTCTTTCAAAGCTAATATAATAAAATATTACTTATTAATCTGTTAAGATTGAATAAAAGAAAAATTAAAGTCCTCACCTTTTCATATCTATCTAAATGTATGGGAAATATTATTCATATAATGCATATTAGTTACTATTAAGTTGGAACTTATTTTGACATAATTATAGCATGAATTCCATATATTTCAAAATATATTATGCTCCAGATTTTCACTATTTCCAAAAATTTCAGTAAGTTTCCTTGAATGTACTTAGCCTCTAAAACAGAATAGAAACTATTGATCCTCACAAACTTGATTTATTTTTAAGTTCTCAATCATACAAAACATTCCATCTATTTTTATTGCACAGTTAGACAGTCATTTGCTTTCTTCTCTAGAGAGTGATAAAAATTATCCAATTGGAAAATTTACCTCTTTAATTATTTAATTATTTAATTTGCTATGCTAATTGTCCAGTTATGTTTTCTTGGTGTCTTGACTTTTGTCCACTGAAAAAGAATCTCTTTTTCTCTAATAATTTAACCTTGTGAATACTTAAGCTGAGTTGAGTTTATATAACAGTGATTAGATCAGATTGAAACCAGAAGAGTTATTTAATCTAATTCCCTGGGAGCCAATTTAGTACTGGTGTTTCTATACCTGTTTTACAGATCCCTACATACTAATTCAAGATTAAAATGGATTACAATATATCTGATTCAGTTGCTTTTCCTTAGGATTTATCGTAAAGGCTTATCATAAAGTTTTAAAGCTGATTTAAGAAGATCTCTAAACAAATAAAAACAAATCCACCTTGCACAGTGGAACTTTAACAAGTACCAGCATTGTAAAATTTAAATAATTAGGTATATATTTAAAGGAAATAAAATCTCATATCACTTAAATTAGTATAGCTAATCTATATTTGTGAAATCACTTTTTTTTCTAAATATATGCAGATAATGACTTTTTCCCCCCACTTCACTAAATTAGACATTTGGAGAAAGAAGAAGATGTGGTTTTGGTGGTGATCACACAATGCAATATACAGATGATGTATCATAAAATTGTACACTTAAAACATATATAATCTTATTAACCAATATCACCCCAATAAATTTTATTTAAAAGTGTATTGTGACTTAATTTATTTTATTTTTTCATTTTCCATGTGGAGTTTTTGTTTTAGTGTTTGGTATCATGCCAACAACTTTCAATTTGTCCAGCTTTACGGATAATTAGACATTTGATTAGAATGCTAGTACAGAGGCCTGCCAGCTCCTGGAGCTCAGAGGACACCCCAGTGAACACCCTGACATACATCCCTGGCTCCAAATCTTGCTGTGGCCCATCTCAGGGAGAAAATAATTGGATGTTATTAGCAACCTGAGGGACATTTGATGTGGAGCAAAAAAGTAAGCTAAAAGGTTTATTTGTGCCCAGAGTTCCCCTTCTGAAGAGATAAAGAAGGGAGGAGATAGGGCTAGCAGGAGACTGAAAGTGCCGGTCGTTTCGTTTGAAGTACATTGACAACGTCTTTTCCCATCAGCTTTCCCAAAAGCTCAGGTGCTGTTCCACTTTACCTTCACGCACTGGAAATCTGGAAAGGGTGGACGGACTGGGCGAAAGGCATGTACCAAGACCATCCCTGGCCCTGCAGTGAGAGGAAAAGTACTCCTGAAACTATTACATGGTATTGGAAACAGTGGATCTCCCCCTAAACCCCAGGCCCCACCCACAAAGTAGGAATTAATTTAGCATCAGACAAACCTGTGTTTCAGAGATAACATTTTGCATTATAAAATTACTGATTATTTCCCAAATGTGAGTCCTAATCTATTTTATACACTTTACAGTGCTAATTTCACAGATATTCTGTATATGTTTTGAACAAAAATTTTTTAATTTGTCTTTGTTATTGAAACTATTACAGATGTCCCCCTTTTTCCCCCCATTGATCCCCTCCACCCGCTTCCACCCCGGCCCCTGCACCAGGTCTTCTCCACACTGTCGTCTGTGCCCATGGGTTATGCATAAATGCTTCATACTCATTAAGTGGTAACGTCCCTAACAGGTAGGTAGATGCCATGATTTGCTCATTTTAAATGAGGAAACTGAGGCACAGAGCAGTTTAACTCGATCAAGGTTACACATCATTGAAGTTGAAGGCCTGGAAGAGAAACTAGTTTGTTTTTCTGCAGACTTCAAGTCTTTTCATAGAAACCCTCCCAGGGGATGAAGCTTCTGTCAATACCCAGTTTCACGGCCTTTGAAACATCACAACATTTTTCTGCACTTTCTGGGCCAACTGGGGATACTAAGGTTTTTCCCCTTCTATTCACTCATTCATGTGGAATTTTGAGAACATGTCCACAAAATGAGGAAAACCTGAACAACCGCTTTCCTGCCCTGGCTAAGTCTCCCGACAAGGAGAGTTAGATGAATGGCAAAGGACTGACACATTTTGGTGCCCGTTCACTGTCCAGTCGTCATTCCAACGTTGTATCGTCACTTTGTATCCTTTGAAAATGAAGAGAAAACGCTTTCCTTACATATTCCCAATCTGTTTACATTTCTCTGGCTCCAAATGAGGAATGTTGGATTCTTGTAGGACAAAGAAAGGGTAAGTAAGCACCCTCCACCCTGATACAGCTCCCCCACCTACCACGGCGTTTGTTGTTAAAAAATGCATCCTTTCTGAGTGCCTTCACCTAGTTGAACATGTACCATTAAAAAATTTTAAAATTAAGCTAGCTTTCTATATATGCATAAAAGCTATGATAGCATTTCATAATTTTTGTCCTATGATGAGAGGAGTAAAAATAATGTTTTCGGTCTCCCTTTCAAAAAATAGTAATCCGATTTTTAGATTTTTAAAAAAAATAAGGAAGCACTGAGAAGGTGCGTTTGTGTGACAAGATGATCAGAAGATGCAAAATGAATTGTGTTCTGATGTCAGGCTCTCAAGGGATCTTTGGCAATATTTTTTCGCTGCTTTGCTTCTTTCTTCTTTTTTTCCCAAGAAATGAATTATGGATGCAGATAAACAGCACAGGAATGTAAAGAAGCAGCAGGTATACCTTTGATGACAACTTTTTGGCACATGTAGCTACAGGCCAATGTTTTTCTAAGCAGATTTCAGATAAAAGGGGGAAAAACATATCAAATAAAAAAGAAAGAAAGAAAGATGGAAGGAAGGAAGGAAGGAAGGAAGGAAGGAAGGAAGGAAGGAAGGAAGGAAGGAAGGAAGGAAGGAAGGAAGGAAGGAAGGAAGGAAGGAAGGAAGAGAGAGAGAGAGAGAGAGAGAGAGAGAGAGAGAGAGAGAGAGAGAGAGAGAGAGAGAGAAAGAAAGAAAGAAAGAAAGAAAGAAAGAAAGAAAGAAAGAAAGAAAGAAAGAAAGAAAGAAAGAAAGAAAGAAAGAAAGAAAGAAAGAAAGAAAGAGGTAAAATGAATTTTACATAATTATCTCAAGCCCAAACATCTGGGTATGTCCTCTGATACCTTGCTTAAATCCAACTTAAGAACTTTTTTAAATTAAGGATTCTTTCCCTCTGCTATCCAAATAAAGTCCAGTAGAGAAAATGATTAGTTGGCTGCTGCAGCTGGGACCAGGCCTCATCCTCTCTCTGAAATTCAGTATAAACCAGTCAGTGTTCAGTCAGCCTAGAGCAGAGCCTGCACGTTGTTGAAGGAAAGTCCTCTGCAATTGGGTGTTTTCACTGTGATAGAATTAAGTCACTGTTTATATAATTCCTAAAATAAAATTGAATATGACTAGAAGAATAATAATTAATAATAGGCTAAAACACCCAAAATGTGCAATCGGGTTGGAGAAATGACAGGCCTTAAAGCTGCTTCTCACTCTTAAGAAGTTCAGAGTGCAGAGCATCGTAGAGGAGATATAAGCAGAATTAAACGACTAAATGTGTGCCACTGATGGGGGGGGGGAGTAGACAAAGTTACCTGGATGGAAGAGGGAAGTTTCCACGGAATGGAAAGCTTTGTGCTGAACCTTTACATTTATGCAGCTTTTCTAAATTCAGACACGAGAGATGTCACAAAATGTGTGCTCAAATCATAGGTCACAGATTATTAGTTTTCCTCTTCCGTCCCATTTTCATTTGTGTTTCAATAGCTATCTGCCTCCGAATTTCATAATGATTAGGATCAAATGGAAAATTTGAACAGTAAGGAAAGGGCCCAGCTGGAGTGGCTCAGTTGGCTGAGCACCATCCTGTGCTCTGAAAGGGCTCCCTGTTCAATTCCCAGTCAGGGCACATACCTGGGTTGCAGGTTCAATCCCCAGTCAGGGTACATATGGAAGGCAAGGAACTGATGTTTCACTCTCACATGAATGTTTCTCTCTCTCTCTCTTCCTCTTTTTAACTGTGTCCTCGAATGAGAATTAAAAAAAAAACCTCAGGAAAGGGACAGTTATATCATCCAAATGACCTTTCTTATGAAGTAAAGAAACAACTGATTAAGTCTAATTGAGCCACCAGGTCTTCTTATTTGTTATCACTATTTGATACAGAAATTCTTAAATGCAGATTCAGTCAAACAGTGATGATAATCATTCAGCTTTTTCTTTAATTGTGTCGGCCTTTTTATATATACGCTTAATGTGCTTTCACTAATGTAAGGCATGAGGATTTTTTTTAACAAATAAAGCTAACAACTCCTTCTTTACCTCAGTTTCGACATCTTTTTGGATCACAGATAAAATTGTTTTCGAGAGATGAGTTTACTCACAGATATTTTTAGGGCTACTATGAGAACACTTGAGCAGTTCTTGAGTTCCATTAGAGGGAGGGGGCAAGCAGGAGAATCATCTTGCTGAAGGTGATATCGTATCACTATTCTCAGTAACCTGTCTACTCAGCTAACATCCTATGTGAGAAGCAAGACGTTTGTCAGAGAGTTTAAATTGTGCAGTTCTAAAGTTAATGTTTAAATGTTAAAATAAATTAAAAGACATTATTGATTTATTGCCAAATATGGAAGATCAACCCCTACAAGCGGATAGATTGAGATATTTACATTAAATATAGCACATTTTAAATCTGCATTTTGGAATCAAGTTTAAAATAAACATATAATTTTTCATTGTTTATTATTTTTTAAACTTTCTTGCAGAGCAAACAATTAAAAACATAATCATCAAACTTGCAAATGCTGTTGTGCTGGATAATTTTAAGAGTACAATAAGGTAATAGACATGATATTCATTCTAAGCATGTTTACTAAGCAGGATCTGAGAATAACTTTTTCCCTTTTTGAGTTTTATTGAGGTATAATTGACAAATAAAATTGTAAGATATTTAAAGTGTAAAAAATAATTTGATTTGACATATGTATATATTGTGAAAGGATTCCCTAATTGGGTTGTTTAACACATCCATCACCTCACATATTTGCCTCTTTTCTGGAGGGTGGGGGTTGTTTAGAACATTTAAGTTCTACTCTCTTAACAAATTTCAATCATACAAAAACAATGTTATCAGCTATAGACCCCATGTCACAAATTAGATCCTCAGATCTTACTCAAGAGGATAGTTTCTTTACAAAGCCACTAAGAATGCCATCGATAAGGGGAGTACCAGCATCTTTGAGATGTAATAATATAAATGGCTATCTTCTGTGGGCTGAAAATAAAAATGGGAAATGCTTCCATTGATATTCATTCATTATTCAATAGTAATTATAGAATTCTTCTGGTTATAAAGGCAAAAATACAGCACTCCAATTAACCATAGAGGCAGTGATTATTGAACCAGCCGAAGAGAAAAGTGATATAATCAGAATCGTGTGTCTGACAGAAATTTTGTTAGCACCTAGTAGGTCATATGATCCCTAAAAAAATGTATTAGCCCATCAAGACTGTACTTTGAATTATGAGGTGGAGGTTCATTGTATCTCACCAAATTCCCATATATTAATTTCTCTTAAAAATAGATTTTCTTTTAAAGAAAGGGAAAGCCACATATCTGGTTTAAGGCATTTAAGTATATACGGTACATTTACTTCCCAGTCTTTCCCTTAAGAGATTTATTTTGATTTACTAGAACAAGTCACATTGGGAAAAAATATATATTTATATATTCTTCTCTGGGATAATTCAACACTGGATCTGAACTAATTCTGTTCTCTTGGATCTAGAATGCCATAGTGCTTCATTGGTCAGAGTGAGGGTTTATGGGGGTCAGATGATAAATGGAATTTACTCCATTTATGAACTCACAAGGGTGATTTTGCCAGTTCCTGAGTGTGTGGTTAGAATATAAACACTCAGACACTTGTAAAAATCCCCACAGTACTTCCCTGTGGAGTGAGGGCTATTGGTTGGCAAGCTAATTGGTAGTTTTTAAAGCTCCCTGTCCATATCAAAACAGCAAATCAAAAGCAGTAATGAATCTCTGGAGGTTTTACAAAACTTAGGGTCATTATCAAAAACATCAAAGAGGGGGTAGAAATGGCTTCTGTCACACCCCTATTTATTTTGCCTTTTTGACCTGTGAAGAAGAAAAGCGAGTCTCAGAAAATAATAAAGGATTATTCTAAACCTGATTAGGTGATGACCATTTCTATTTATTTGAATTTTTAAAAATATTTTTATTGCAACAAATTAATACTGTCCCTGATACCTATTAAGCCACTATTGATCTGTTAAATGTTATGATTTTTTTCTCTATCCCAATAATCAGAACAGAGGAAGTATTATGCTTTCCTCCAACAGGTCAAACAATAAATCTTCACTAGTCTGCTTAAAGCTATGCAGCACTCTACTTGTTGTGCATTATTCATTCCATAGAGACTTTAATTATCTTACCACACCTTGTTGATATTACCTATTGATCGGGAAGTAGCAGTTGATGGATGCCGGAATATGGGAATGATATTCTGCAACAGTACAGACATCTGAGAGTTTATAATTGCCAATCAAGTCTTGAGAACCTTTGAAGCAATGAAGATTATCTGTAACTGTATTTTCTCTTCTCACTTATTTATACATATATAAGTATATACTGTATATAACATGTATATATATATATATATATATATATAATATAGGTGTGTATAAGTGTAGACTGTTGAGACTAATAGGATATGTCAGAGTGATAATATGTGATTTCAGAGACTATGTTGTAAAAACCTTTTTGGAGTATTTTCCTTGTACACCAGAACACTCGTGCTTTGAATCATGAACTGCTGCACTGTGAGGAAGCCCAGGTCACATGGACAGGCCACTTTATGGGTGTTAGTCTAAGAGAGATCCCAAATGTCTGCCATAAGAGTGGGCCATACTAGACGTTCAGCCCAGTTGAGTATTCAGATGATCGCAGCCCTGATCAACAGTTGACTACAAGGTGCAAAGAAACCCAAAAAAGGAACTATAAAGAAATGAAGTGGGGTCTGAAGCTGTTAGCTTTTGAGAGAATTTGTTTCTCTACCATTGATATTGGAACAGGGATCTTTCTTGGTGCTAAGTAGCCAAAGGGAAGAGGGGACCTTGGTGGATATAGTTGACAATGTTTCAATACCCACTCCAATGTCCTTTAAGCATATGGAGTCTGGAATGTAGTTACATTGCTAAATTACCTTATGGCCAGATGTGATTTTGGTTTCTGTAATTAACTTCACTCGTGATGGACTTCTTTAAGAGTTGAGTAAAATAATCACAGCAGTATGGCTTTAGACTGTTGATTGTAGTGATGACTTCCTAATTTTCCAAAAGCCTTTTTAATTTGGTAAAATTTGCCACAGAAAGGGATTCATTCTGCAGTTTGCAGCATTATTAGCTTCCTGACTTGGAGGTTCCTGACAGTGACTCTTATGGTGGCCCATTTCTGTAATCCAGGAAGCTAAGCCTAGAGTCTCTTCTCTCCCAATGAGTTGGTGAGCTGTCTCTAGTACTTAATAAATCCGTTTCCACTTCAACTAGCTAGTTTGAATTCTGCTACCTACAAAGAAGTACCTTGGCCTCTTCTTTGTCTTTTCAAGAAAGATAGAAAAAGTAAATTGTCTGGAATACTCAGCTCAGGTAATATTAATCTTTTTCTCTCTCATTTATCCTCTTGAACATATTGATTTCCAATAATACTTTAGTTTATTTCTGAACAAATACTCATCTATTTAACATCTATTCTATAGAAAAATAATTCACATTATGCATTTTAAAAGAAAACAGGAAAATGATAATGTACTAGTTTTATAGAAGTTCTGCTCTTTACAAACTCTAATTTATGAGAGTAGGACTTATGAATAAATATGCCTATTTCCTGTACTTCTAATAACATTCTAATAATGCTGGTAACTATAAGATTAGAATCAAAAGAAGTTGCCTTTTCTGTTTAATAAGAATGTCATAACCTCTTTTCATCTTTTATTACTAAGGTTTATCTTCTATAATCACATTCAATCCTATGGGTACAGGATAAAAAGATTTGAAGTAGCGAGTACAGAGAAAAGTTCATTATGAAAGGGTACTGATTGTCAATATTGGAAAAATAATCTAACAATAGATTACCATCTTGCATTTTAATTTAACTTGTCTAAGTAGACAAACAGGTCTAAGGATCTGCAAATACCTTTAATATTTGAGGAGGAAAAAGAATTTGGAGCTAAAATCACTTTGGCTTTTTGAAGCTGTACACAGCCTTTGTATGTTAAAAATTTAATCATAAAAATCTCTCTTTTATAATGGAAGTTTACTTCTAACTATCCAAAAGAAAGACAAGACACGTGTTCTTCCTCAAGATTCTCCTGTGAGAATCAAATCTGTCAATATTCTAAATGTCTCCTTCGTTGTTTGAGAGTGTAATAAGGAAGTCTCATGAAAAGGCACTGTAGTATTCTTTTTGACCGTGTTATGTATACTATAAAACATGAATATATTTAAAACTACTAAAACATTCACATAACCATTTTTACCATAGTTTGAAATAATGTTAGTCTCATATTTGTGTTAAGATTGTTGATTGTGCTTTCTTTAATTATTCATTAGATTTCATTTTATAATTACATTTTCACCATTAGAGTAATTTTTTCCTTTTGTAATAAGTAGAAATATTATTGAACCTAATCATATTTTTATTTCATGAATCTGCTTCTCCTAAAAAGCATCCTTTTCATTTACAAAGTATATAGAACACACAGGCAGCCTCCTCTATGTAAAAACTTAAATCTGTCAGCATCATAGAACTAAGTTTGAAAAGACAGCAGCTGATGTCAGAAGGAAGTCACTACTATTAGAGGAAAGAAGAAATTTGGCATGTAGTTTAATATTGTATCTAAATATTTTATGTTAATAACCCAAATTAAGTGATAGAAGTAGAAAATGTTTCTCTTTTTAATCCTAAAGTACCAATAAAATTAAATTTGTTCATATTTACTTTGCTGAGAGAAAGGTTGGCTTTTGGTAAGGGAGCACCAAAGCCTTGGCCTGTTAGGCTAAGTGGTTAGAGCGTCAGCCCTGGGACAGGTCCCGGGTTTGATTCTAACCAAGGGCACATGCCTAGGCTCAATCCCAGGCCCTGGTTGGGGCACCTGTGGGAGGCAACCAATCAGTGTGTCTCTCTCACATTGATGATTCTCTCTCTCTCTCTCTCTCTCTCTGTTCCTTCCACCTCTCTGAAAAGCAATGGAAAAAATATTCTTGGCTGAAGATTAAAAAAAAACAGGTAATACTTTGAAAAAAATTTTAAGGTATGACTTTTGCCTCACACTGAAAACACTCCCAGTCCCAATAATGTTCAATAAATTCATAGATGCTGTCAAGTTGACAATAAAAATGGCAGATGAAGAGGAGCCCATGTGGGTGAGAGGGGAACATATGCATTAATGAGGCAGTAAGGACACTCACTACATGTCACTGAATAAGTTGCTTGTGTCATTGTATTTCAAAATATTTAAAATATGTTACTGGGTTTTTAACCAATTTAATATGCATTGATAGCTATTTAGGTGTAATTTTTCTTTGATGAGGAATCAAAATAAACCCTATTCAATAATTCATTTGTAATAAGCTAGGCTTTCAATCTTGTCTTTGCTATTGTTGAGCAGGAAATATATATAATAGGAAAACCCTAGAGGCAATTTCATTAAAATGGGGACAAAAATAACAATGCACTCTATAATAATTTTCAAATATGTCAGCAAATTATTTGACACTCCTATTAAAAACTAGAGTTTAATATCTCTCCCCTTGGATATGGGCCAGCTTTAGTCACACATTTTGATGAACAGAATGGGGCAGAAGTGACATTGTTTGACTTTCCAGACAACATGATAAAAAGCCATACACCTTTTACCTGTCTCTCTTCTCTCTATGGTGATGATTTTACTTGGAACCCAGCTATCATTTTGTATGGAAGCCAAGCAGCCACATGGCCTGGCAACATGTAGGTGTTCTGCCCTCAGTCCCAGCTGATGTTTAAGCTGACAGCTTCAACCACCAGAGATGTGAGAGTGAGCCTTTGGAGTGTTTCAGCCTCCAGGCTTCAAGCTGTCTCAGCTGATGCCAGGTGAAGCAGTGATGACCCTGCTGGGTCCTCCTCAAGTCTTGGATTTGTGATGTTTTGAGCCACCAGTATTTGGTGATGCAGCAATGCATAACTGAAACACAGGCTATCACTAATATCGTTCAATATTGGTCAGCAAGTTTTTACCAATTCACTAATGCATTTGTTTTCTCATTTGACACATATTTATTACATACCTACCATACGCTGAGTACAGCTTTAAGTACTACAAAGGGTACATCAATGAACATTAAAAAAAATTGCTGCCCCCAGTGAAGTTATATTTTAAGGCAGAGACAGAAAAGATATAATGTCCAGCAGCAAAGAGCGTTATAAAAAATAAAAATAAAATTGAGTAGTGACAGAGTGACAGGGTGATGTTTTAGTTTGGGTATTGAAAGGAATCATCTCTAAGGTTGTGACATTTCAGAAGAGACAAAGAGATAGCAGAAGTAACTCATTTTAATATATGGGCAAAATTACAGGCAAAGAGAACAGAGACTATTTAAGAGTAAGGAAGAATATCAGTGTGGCTGTAGCAGAGGAGGGGGAGGAGCAGATAGAGAAAGGATCATGGGCAGATAATGTAGGCATTTGTTGACTATCTTAGAGGATGACCCCAAATTAATGCATAACTTTGAACTAATTCTAAATGTAAGGGGAAACATTTTCAAGGGCTTAAGAAAGCAACTGACATAATATTACAGAATATGACATAATACTATATCATACATAATATTATAATAAATATTGTTCTTATCACATAATTTTGTAATCAACTGACATAAAATTAAAATTCTGGTCTCTGTGGGAATAAATAGACTGGAGAAATGTAAGAATTGCAGCTGAGAGCTGTAAATAGACTGCTGTGATGCCCCAGCACAGATAGAGCAGTAGGTTAAGGAGATGGCAGTTGACATGCAGATAAGAGCTAGTCAAACAGAACATGGATTTTGAGGTGAGAGAAAGATGACAAGATTGCCAGTAGTTGGATGAACCATTACAACAATTAATAAAAACATTAATTGACATTAATACTAGAACAAAGATGTGAGAGTAATTGTTTGCAGATGATGTGACTGCTTATACAAAAGAAATTCTGAAAATTGATAATCACAAATGTTGAATGATATATGGAATATTATTATCCAATTTTGTAGATACAGGAGTTGAAGCTTACAAAATTGAGTAAGGTCACAAAGGTGGTAGATGAGATTTAAATACAAGAGTTTGGAATCTAAGGGATACCATGAATAATTTTTTATCTTGCTTTAATTCCAAAACTAAAAAGAATATTTAAGTACTCTCTTTCCCCAGTCAATTGATTATAAACAAAAAGATATAATTTTAAGGAAACAATCAAACTTACTTATAATTTAAGCAACAGCAATACTGGAAGTCAAATTTTTAAAATATATTTTTATTGATTTCAGAAAGAGGAAGGGAGAGGGAGAGAGAAAGAGAAACACCAATGATGAGAGAGTCATTGATCTGCTGCCTCCTGGACCCCTAGTTGGGGACCAAGCCCACAACTGGGCATGTGCCCTGACCAGGAATTGAACCCTGATCTCCTGGATCACATCTCCTGGTCAATGTTCAACCACTGAGTCATGCTGGCTGGGCTAGAAGTCAATTTTGTCAGAGTATTATTACCCATCAAGTCCACCATTCTATAACTCATAGTCTAACCTGAGTAAATATTAGAAGTGCAGCCTAGGTTTTATATATGTAAACATTTAACACAACATTTTAATCATATTGAAGATAAACACGTGTCAACACTATGGGAGTGTTTCAGTAAAGACTAAAAATCAAACAAAGGCTTACTATGTGCGTGCTGAAAGTTCTTGATGTTAAACTTAAGGGAAAATTATTACCTTGATGTCAGTAGAAGTCCTGACCACAGTCATCATCTCATCTCCCAAAACAAAAATATTTCTGAAAGTCTACCCATTGGAAATGTACAAATTTTTCTAAAACAGGCAATGATTAGCTTTTGTGAAAAAATTTTAAACCAATATACTTTTTTTTTTTTTCATGAAAATGAGTGTTCTTGTATATATTGGCTGCTTTCCAATGTCAATGTATTATTCCTTAAAATTCTTGATGCATATTTCTTCTTAAGTACCATTTTTCCCCTGATAATTTGTGGTACTCTGTATCCAAAACTTTAGTATACACTTCCTACCTTTTTAAGAATCTCTGTTTTATTATAATTTATTTAGCACAATATAGTATAGTAGTCAGTGAATGGTTTCAACCTTAGTTACCTATTAGAATCACCTAATAGGTTAAAGAAAAAAACTAGACTTCATTCACTCCATTCTATAGATCTGCTATTGGTATGTCTAAAGGATGCCCAAGTATTATAATGCATCTTCAGATTTGAGAACAACTATGGTAAATTATATGATTGGTTTATCAATGTTTACTTTAGCAGTTATTTACCATTAAGTTTTTTTGTAATTAGAACAATGGAGTTAGTGCTTTCCAACTTTAAAAAATATTTTTAAAAAAAATTAAAATCTGATGATGAAATATGGGTAATCATTTTCAATGGTATCTTAATTATAGTGAGACAGAAGCGGAATATCAAACTAATGGTTCTAAATTTCATTCAAGTAATCTTTAAAGAAAATTATTGTTTAAGGGAGAAGTAGAAAATATGTAACAAGATATAAACTAAACTTATTTGTTTTAAGGATAAACCAAGCTATTATATTAATTTTATATAAGAAATTACCTTCTTTTAACAATAGCTCCATTTCACTTAATAATGAAAAGGTGTAGAGCTTAAGAAAATAAAACTTAAAAGTTATCATTCTGCTGTAATGTCTTCAGAGTTCAATCTCCAAATTGTCTTTGAAAGTTAAAAAAAGAAATGAAGGAGAATCAGTGATAATTCAGTGAAGATGGATATATGTAGACTATACACCATAAGAGACTAATTGTACTTAGCAACTTTTTCAGCCTTATACATTCTGCATTAGTATTATGAGTAATTTATGTATGAGTAATTTACATGGTGTCTGTGCTTGGTGAGATAAAGGTGCACCAGTCCCATCTTTCTACCACATCTCTAGATAGTTATAAGAGATGCAATCTATAGAGATGGATGGTGTTGGAGGTGGTCTCTCACACAAAGTTGAAGAGAATTCCAGTCAATGGAGCAAGAAACTTTGAGGGTTCAACAGAAAGCCAAATGACCTGGAATTTCATAAATGAATGAATGAATAAAGGAATGAATGAATGAATAGATAAATAAATAAATAAATAAATAAATAAATAAATAAATAATAAATAATTGGTCCAGATACAGACATTTGTAGTTGGAAGTTAGGCCCAGTTTTCTCAGTGTCAGTAAGAAAACAAGCCTCCAGTGTGTGAAAGGTAGAGGCTATCTGACCAATGTAGTGGACTAAACCGAGGTGGGAAACAGCCCTATAATTATACAAACATACACACACACACCCTGTGCACACAAATACTGAATATAATATTTAATTAAAATAGCAATAATAATAATAAACTTTGAGAACAAAATATATAAGTTTTCAGGCATCAGGAAGCATACACACAAAAATAACTGGGATTGTAAGGTAAAAGTCCTATCATTATCGGAAGTGCTGGTTTTAAAGGCATGTTTAATCTTTTTAAATACCAAACCTCTCAATTCTCATAAGTATACCCCTGTATGTTCATGTAACACTTGAATAAATCATTTTTAAGCCTAATTTTCCATGGGGGAGAAAATATTCCCCATGGGAGCCATCAGAATTGACTATACATACATTAATTGGCATTTTAAGGCATTCATAGGAAAAGTGAGGGCTCTTTTCTTTGTGGAACCACTTTCCTACATAAGCCTGGAAAAAAATGAAAGTTTCTCTCCTGGAAATAGACACTCAAATGATTATGCCAATCAACCTAGAGATTTGGCAAGTATATTGGTTAACTGTATAGAATTATGAGTGGGTGAGAAATGAAAAACCCAAGCCTGCACCCTTCAGGTGTGTGGATCCAAATTTTTACTACTTAAGAAGAAAATCAATAGAAACCCAAGAAGAAATCAATATAAACACCAGCCTTGAATCAATGAAACCTGTAGAATCCATGCAGAGGTAAGTGGGAAGCTGTCACACAGCAGTCTCTGCAACTCATAGCATTCTGGGTTCCCAAAGAAAAATAACTGAGTCTGAAGATAAAATAAAGCATACAAATTGCATGGGGAAGTAAACTACCATGAAATATAACAAGTAAGCAGAAAAAGGGCAATATTGCATCTAAGTTTATAGCATAGTATTCAAGTTTCCTCAAAATAAGTAAGTTTATGTGTTCAGAGGTAAAAGAATAGAATCGAAGGGGAAAAAAGCTATTCTAAAAGGTAACATGTAGTATAAGAAATAAATAAGAAAATTTATAAATAAACGTATGGTCATTGAAGTTAAGCATAAATAAATTATACAATAGGTGAAAGAGAACAGAAGATAAAATTGACAAATTGGAAAACAAATTTGAAGAAAATCATCTATAATAGAGCACAGACAGATATCTAAGTGGACTGTGTGAAAAAGAAATGAGAAAACAAGAGGCTAGCTTGAGGATATCCAACTATGCCTCACAAAAGGAGAGAATAGGAAAACTGAGAGAACCAATATTTAAAAGAATAACAGCTAAGCATTTCTCAGAATTAAAGAAAAGCATAGGTTCTCAAACTGAATTAAGAAATTAGAGTCTCTGACAAAATTTTTAGATCACTATAACTGAATATACATATGTCTGCTTTATCACAGACTAGTCTTACATGTAAAAAATTCAAAGACAAAGAATTTTAATATATGAATGAAGGAGTGGATTCTTAGAAAGAAATGGCAACACATAACATAGTTTGTATTAACAATAATAGATGCAGAAATGAGTGGAATAGTAGGTTTAACTAGTTAGAAAAAAATAACTCCCAAGCTAGACAGGCACACTAGTTTATTCATCATTGAAGAGTGATTATAAAATAAAGCTGTTTTTCTATGCTATAATCTAAATGAACTTACTACCGCTAGATCATGACTAGAAGTATATATAATTTAGAATAAAATTGAGCTCAGAGAGGGCACTGAAGCAAGAAGCAATTGTGAAAAAATAGATTACCATAATATGCTGGTTAATCAGTAGATACTGACTATATCATTATATTTACCTATGAGAGGCAGAATAAAATTCCAGACAACTATATAATACAAGTTAGAATTGAAGGTACTTAGAGGTAAATTAAATTATTTTAACTTAACAGCCTTAATTAGAAGGAGGAAAGAGATCATGATTAACTTTAAATTTTCTTAGAAAGATATAAATGTATGTATGATAGATAGTTGAATAGCTCCCTTCCTTAAAAGTCTACTGCCGTATTACTTTGCAGCTAGGGTTCTGATAGAAAGTAGCTCAGACTAAAAAAAAATTGGAATAAAATGATATGATGCAAAGCTGGACAATGGTTTTAAATTCACAAATGAGAAATAATTGTCAATCTTATGTATATACATATATACACACAGACACACACACATATATATATACATACATACACACACACACACACACATATATATATATCTTGATATTGGTGGAATATCACAGTTATAACTGTAATATCTTTCATTATCCCTAACTAAACAGTTAACCCTTTCATAACTAACCTAAGGTGACAAATTCCTATCACTTCTCTGATTTGAAAAACAAACTAAATAAATATATTTCATAAAACAATTAAAATCTACATAGCATTCACATTTGAGTTACATTTTTTTTCTTGTAATCCTTTTTTTCTCTCACCATGAATATTTTAATGTAATATTAAATTAACTTCTGGAGGTAGGGTAGAGTTTGGGTAAACACAGTAGCAATGAAGTGTCTGTATCCTATGAGACGATTTCAGTGGTCAGCCGTTGGGGGCAGAAAGCAGTCCCACTGGTGTGAGAATGGTACTTCAAAGAGAAAGGGGCAAAAAGAATGAACATTTAAGACAAATAGTGTTTGAAAATTTGTACACATTCGAAGCCAAAAGCATAAAAAAAAAGAAAATTTACAAAGTGTTTTCTGGATTCCCATTATGCCAACAAAAAAAATGAACAAAAACCTCTCTTTCCTCACCATTCTTTAATTTATTGTTAGTATATAACCTACGATTGAGTACTTTTTCTATTCCTAAGTTCTTTGCACAATTCTGCTAACAGGAATACTAAAATCCTCTTTCCCTATGACCTTTAACAACTACCATCTAGCGCTTGTAATTAATTATATAGCAATAAAAGTTGGGATTCCCAAAGAAATAAAACATTTATTTGTGACCTGTGTGGCATGCGAACATTAACCTTTAACTATATCCTATCTATTCTCGTCCCATTGTTGACGAAGTGACAGAACTTACTATAGAAGTTCAAGACCTTCTACTTAAATCTTATAAATTAAAAAGTCCTATGTTGTGACACAATCTCCCAAAATTTATACTACTTTCTGGGAAAAGTCTGGATATTTTTAGAATCTGTTCTCATACCTTCTGTCTTCTGATCTATTGAGACAAACATTGATATTGAATTTCTGTTGTCCATACAAATGAGAGGAAGCCATAGCACCGGTAAACAAATGCATGATTTCATGCAATAGTGAGTTTCCCACAGAAAGGTCTTGTTATCTTAGGCACTGATTTTACTTAGAATCATGGGTGCTCCGTTAAAAGTGGGTGTGGTTTCTTCACAGCAGAGCTGCTCTCTGCAGGATCACAGGACAACTGAGCATAAGGGAAGAGCATAGAAACTGGGGGAAATTAAGACATACCATGTTGTAAATGGCATAATATGAGTGTATTTGAGAGTGTAGAAATTTGGTTAAACTAGATTTTTACATGAGTCAAAAAAAGTAGTGAATTCATTCATAGTAAGGGTCAAGAGAAGAAAAAAAGATAAAGCAGTTAGTGTACAGTGAAAAAGGGAGGTCAGAAAAATTCAAGTATGGTACAAAAAGAGAAGAAATCAGAAGCACTAGATAAAAGATTATGAACTCAATTACTTACATCAAAATGCCCACAAAATGATTCATAAGTTGAAAAAAAACACCAAAATACTGTTATATCTAGATCCATTGTATCTGTATTGTACTGTTCCACAGAAATTTAATAACTTGTTATTAATCTTGCAGAAATCTGCCTGGTACTCTATTTAAGGTATACTTTTTAATATTCTTTTGAGTTTATTATTTTATTTGTGGCCTTTGGTACTTGACAGCTATGAATAAAATTAAATTACAACTCTACATTTTGGAAATTCAGTACATGTATTGGCTATGAAACTGTTTCATAGACTGTGGAATGCTGTATTTGCTTGCCTGATTCGTAGTCGAATTTAGCCTCCATCCACTGTTTCATTGTGGACAGTGAAGGTTTGCCAAAAGAGACATTCAGAATTTCATCGCTTCGAATTGCTCCTTGGGCACGCTTATTTTTGAAGGTAATGAAAATATATGTTACTTATGTCTAAATGTACATAACTAATTGCAGGTTTGTTTATGCACAAAATTAAAGAACAGAAAATATATGATAAATATACCAGATCATGAATCAGAACAAAATAGCAAATTGATTCAGATTACATACTCAGGGCTAGACTTCATCTTGCCAGCTCAGTGGCATTAGACAAGTTACATGGTCTGGCCCCAGCTTTCTCATCTATAAAATGGGGAGATATGGTTGAGGATTATTGTTTGCATACTACCTGACATAAATTGATAAGAAATCACTGAATGAATTTATAAAAAATCACCATCATTTGGAAAGGTTTATTGGTATTTAACTGTAATGTTTTATAGTAAATAATATATAATATATATATAATTTTTATATATTTACACATGCAATTAAGAGTTAAACTAGACAATTTAATAAGCTCTCCCAATGTATTCATACTTTGTAACTTTAAACATTTTCAGTTATTACAATTTTCTTCTCCAATTTTATCTTTCAAATTGTAGTAATTTGATCGTATTTATTTCAAGTGATACTTTAAAATGCTTCTTTGATTTATTTCTCCTACTTGCTTCTAAATTTACTATATTTATACTTAACATACTATATTATAGTTTCTGTATTTATTAGTTAATTTGTATTTACCTATATATCTAAAATTCTTGTGTCCAATAAATATTCTCCTTCCATATTATACATTCTTGAGCTCCTGAGAAATGGTGAATACATATTTACTCTTTTACTGTCTGAAACCTAAATGCTGAGCCCAGAGTAGTGTTGCACAAATATACATTGTATTGAGGAAAAAAGAAAAGTATATTTTATCCTAGCTAGTTTCCAATGTATTGCCCAGGGGAATAATTATCCATGGTCAAATGAATGATGTCTATAACTACCTACGCCACAGCACACTGAGAGAAGCAGCAGCTGGATCTCAGGTCAAGCCTGGCTATTCAGAAGGCTTGTGACCTTCAGCACGGGGCACACATCTAAATCAGGATTTGTTTTCTCCCTCCTTGGCATCCGTGACACATATACATGGACCCTGTTTACCAGCGGCCAGACCTGCTACTTCTTATACTCCAACTTCTTTTAATCTGGACCAAAGATTTCCAAACTTCTTTGACCATAATCAACAGAAAAAAACATTATATTGTAACTATGACAAAAACCACATACACATGATTGAAGCAAAAGTTTAGGAAGTGAAATTAATGTTGCCTCCTCTGATGCACTTTCATTATTTTTCTTTTTTATTATATTAGTCCAATTTATCTACCATCTGTAATACTCTTCTCTTTTTTGTCTTATTTTATTTTTGAAATTCTGGATTCTGAGCAATTAAGTAGATTTCACCACTCAACACAACTTAACAGGGTGCTTCTGGCATTTATTTTGTATGACTTTTCTCTGGAAGATGTCACCCTCCACTGGGGACAGCACAGCTCCCCCACTCCCAAAGTGACCGATGGGTACACCTCAGAGCCTTATTCTAAATCAAATCATCACCATACCCTCACATTTGGGAGAAAATCTCTCCAACAGTTTTCAAATACTGCTTAAGCTTCCTCTTAAAATGAGGTTAGTTTGAAATACTTAAGAGTTTAAAAAAACACACACACAGCATATTCTTCTAACTTAAGAAATTTGACTTTAGAACTTACAGTTTTCATAACACTCATTCTAACATCTGCAGCATTTTCCATATTGCTTTTCACGTAGATGTTCTATAGATACTTGTTGCACTGGAAATGAATTCTATTCCTAAATTTTACCATATAGGAAATTACCTTTTATCATCATTAAAAAAGTGCTTCAATTGTCCTTCACACAGAAGTGAAGGGGATTGACCTTCCTCACCTCCATCGCATCTCTGCAGCCTCCTGCCATGCCTTTATAGCAAACAAAGCCTTTCTCATTACCATGAATGCATACAGCCTGGCTGTCCCTGGCTGAGAAGCTGCCAATGGAGGGTAAATAGCTAAAGCCCTTTTTTAATAAAAGGTAATTTCTCCGCAGGAGAGCAATGGGGTGGGGGAGTTGCTGGGCAACGGCAGCAGCTCTGCCCCCAATTTGTCCCACCCAGGCTGGGCTCACTTTGACTCACTGCCTCCCGTGGAGGGCATGGACTCAGAGGCCAGCCTGTAGCATCCCTGTAACGGCTCAACATATGGCAGGAACTGGTTTCCCCTCCACTAATGAGCATGTAGCAGTCAGCATCTATCTAATTAATCTCACACAGACCTGCCTTTCCTGTGCTAGGAAGGAGGGGGGGAAAGTTAAACAAATCATTTAAATGACACCTGTTATATTAATTAAGATTGCATGCATTCAAAATTACCAATATTATGGAAGTTATCGTTTTAGCTATTTTCCTAAAGTTTAGCAAGTTGCTAGGATACTCGAAAAACAAACACACATATAAAATCACTGCAAAATTTAAGGGTTCCCTTTTTATAATATATTACTTGGCCACATTAAAAAACACACAATGCAATATACATGCGATGTATGATAGAATTGTACACTTAAAACCTATATGATTTTATTAACCAGTGTCACCCCCAAAAATATAATAAGAAAATAAAAAAGAAATATCTAAACCAATATATTGATTTTTAATTTTTTACTTACTTTAATATAAAATGACATTTATAATAAAAGTCAGAGACTAAATTAGGTCAACAAATGTGACATATTTTACTAATGAGTTCAGCCTTTAAACATGGGCCAGTTTAATTATTGTGAGAAGTTTTTTATTGAAAGCGCAATGAGAAAAACAGGAAGACTATCCAAAAAAGTCCTTTTTACTTTATGTAGTTAAAATTTCAGCAACTGCTATGTTCAAACATACCAAGCTTTCTGATTTAGAAATTTCTCTGTGACAATGGTGCTCTTATGACAAGGCTGACAGTTACATATGTTCACAAACTATGTCAGGCTCCTAACAAGAAATTCTTAAGCTGAGATGCTGATTATCTCTACGAGAGCCCTTTATTCTCCGAAAAATGTGGAAGTAGATAAATTCGATTTTACATTAATAAATTTGTATTACCTCTAATTACTGTGGGCAGTATTTGATAACTACATTTACCATAAATAGCGTAAGTTCTAGCTCAAAATATATCTCTTTGTCATCAGCAAAAGTAAATATAACTCCTAGGATAAACCAGGTAAGTACTGCCCTGTTATCTGAGCAAAGCAAAGAGGCAGTGACCTACTTTCCTTTCACATTTTGCCTACCAGCAGCATTAAATCAAATGGAACACATTAAAACCATCACGAAAGGCAGACAGTAGTTTCCCTCTGATTGCCTGCCTCAGCCTGGTAGCAGTGTGAAAGTTACAAAAGTCATTTGTATCAACTCATTACCATGTCACCTCATTTCATGTCCTTGCTGGGTAAGTGGCAATAAGCCCTGTGTTAGCGTATCCCACACTGTCGCCATTAGAACAAATCCTAACAGCACCCAGCTGTCGAAGATTACCCTAGAGAGCTATTGAGATTTAGGAGGGGCAGCTTGCTACTGATTTAGGACACATTCTTTAGAATGTTCTATCACTTATTCTAGAATGTAGGAATAAAGCTAATTTTATGACGAGTGCTCATGAATTATTTTCTTCGTGTAGGATACTATAATGCTCCCAGTAGAGTGTTTTTCTTGCACTTTAATTCAAGGTAATGATGTTGTTGCATCTTATGGAGGCACTTAAAGTGTGGTTTAATGCCACAACCACGGCCCAAACCCCTGTGTGAATTTCTTAAGGCATTACATTAACAGAAAAGCTGAACAGTGAAATGAATGCTTTTATGTATTAAAACTTTTCTTTCTTCTTTCAGCATGACAGTGAACCAAGAATCAGCCCCTGAAATGGTAAGGAAATCTGTTTACTCTAGAAATGCATCAGTGGTCTGAGAGATGGACGAGTTAGAAACATTACAGCAGTTTATTTCTGTGAGAACTTCATGACATATCTAAGACCTGATCTTTTCGAATAAGACTTGCAGCACTTTCTGCAATGTGTCCACTGCGCAGAGAGTTTATGGCAAACCATTTTAAGATGTATTTAACAGCAGAACACCCATTTTTCTGTGCTGATGATTACAGATCTTAGAATTTATCCTACCTTCCAGATAGAGCGGTTTGATATCCTTTTATTAAGCTGGAGAGAGAACTGAGGAAAACATTGCATATAGATAATTAAACTCGTTTTCAGGTTTACTTTCTGCTAAGTTGCTACTCATTTAATACAGAAGCACACAGATGCCCTGTTTGTGTAGTGAGTGGGTGACTACAGACAAAGTGATCAGTGGGTTACATGTAACGTGCACCGTGGCTTTCTGTTAGGAGCACCAGTACGTTGCCTATAATGGTCAAGTAGAATCTGCCCTTTCCAGCTGTTTATTAGGGCAACGGTTAGGGTTATTAATAAGTAAAAATTCTAGGAAGGAGAGAGAGGCAGAGAGACAGAAACAGAGAATTTAGCAACATCTGTTTATGTTGGATAGGAACTGTGTGTGTGTGTGAGAGAGAGAGAGAAAGAGAGAGACAGAGAGAGGGAATGCATTTTGAATAATGAGAGGAAGGAACTGAGAAAGTCATTCTACAATCTGCTGAATATGTTCTCACGTATTTAAAGTTACTGACTGTGAGAGGTCCTGGTCTTTTGGAAATTCCCTCTAATGAGTTCCCTCTGCTATTATGGAGATCAAGTCACTTAATAATTTTCTACATTTGAAAACCTGAGATAAAAATAAAACTCGCAGAGGTTGTAATGATTACATTACACAATAAAAACCTTAATATAAATTAGTTCACATAAGAATATTATATAAAAGCTGTTTACAGTCTTGACTTTTGAACGGGAGGAAATCTACATTTAATTATGGGTAATTTCTGATTACATTATTTCTCATTTTTAATTGTGCTTATATATTTGTAAACCAACCTGTATTTAATTACTTGTAATGTTCAATCACGCAAAATATCGAGTTTGGCTCTTTTCAGGGAAGTGAATGCTTCCATAGCATTGAAATGACTATGGCCTTCATTTTATATACTCATCTATGTTTTCTATCACAAATGAGAATTAAGCTGGTAAATGAATGTATAGATCAAATTTGAAATTAAGGCTGAAAGTGTTGGACAGGTACATTTTAGTAATTAGACAAATTGGAGATCTATGACACTGAGAATGTTTTCTGGAAAATACATATTTAAATAAAAACATTATCTATTCAATCATTTTTTCTCAATAATTTAGTATAAAATATAATATATACCAATTATCTGTCAGGCGTAGAAAACGAGGAGGTAGGAGTGTGAAGAGTTCATGGAGGTCCCTCTACCCAGCATGAATTTAAAAATGCTTTTCTCTTCTGAAAATTAAACTATAAAAATTAAACTATAAAAATTATCAGCAAATTAGATCAGATTTAACACAGGCAGAATCTCAAGAATTGACTCTGGTTTCAGGCCAGAGTAAAGTTTGTGACAAAGATGAAACTCCCATGTCCCAAGTCCATGTTTGTAAACTTACTATTATAATTTGGTTTCCTCTTATAATTGACCTACAGACAAGTCATTCATTGTTGAGAGAAGTTACCTTTGAATCTTTTTAGCATTATAGTACACACTTAAAAGTAATAAATTGTCATTTTTAATCTATACCTGTGAGCATAATAATGTTTCTCTATTCCAAAAAGAAAGATCCAACACTTGTGGGCTGACATCAGATTTCTGAGCCTGGAGACATTGATATTATAATTTATGAATTCAACAACTTAATTCAAAACTGTTAAAATTCCTGATAAACATACTTTAGTCTCTGCAGTTAAACTCTGATTTTGCAATAAATATGAGTGTGTGAATGTGTCGATGGATAGAATTTTCCATCTAAAATCTATACCATACATTGTTGAGCTTCTCTTCTTTGTGGAGATTTTACCCTCAATTGAGAGTTTTTGCTATATCTTTTCATTTAGTTAATTCAACCTAAATTTATTATGATGACGTTTTGTAACAGGCATCAACAAATTAGTCAAATAGGAAAATATAAAGTACATATTTTTATATAAACATACATATATATATGCACATATATGCACATATATGCACATATATGCACTAAGATTATGTATCAGGATATTTATTTTGAGAACAATACAAAATAGTTTGTTGAAGCCTTATAAAACCTACATTTAATAGCAAAAAAGTGGAAAGGTAGAGACAGCATGCCTTTAAAGTCTTTAAACGTGTTTTCAAAAATTTGTAAAAGCTTGCTGCCTGGGGACTACGAAAAATCACAAAAATAAGAATATTTCTAGTCCGTTACTCCTCTTTCTGCTGAATAATAACTATATAACTGCATTCTATAGAGGCTTGCTAAGTGCTTTGTCATCTGTAGTCTGATACAACTCTAAAACAACTGTAGGAGTCTTTCTCTGAAAAAAATTAGATATTTTATCGCGTTGACTTATTTATGGAAAAAATAACATTTTTTTTAGCAGTTAACTTTTATTGTCCTATGCTTACAGTGATTTCTATTAAACATGCATAACTTATGGTTCATCTTGAAAAATACACATTAATAAAAACTCTGAGTTTTGCTACCTTTATTTTTGTTTTGCAATTAACATACAAAACAGAAACTGGAGATCAACAATAATCCCATCTTTTTCTCAACATGATGAAAAGTGAAATATATATTAGTCCTGGTCTGATGAGTGTGTCAAGAATAAGCATGTCAATTTTTGTATAATTTAGAGTTCTACAGCCTTACCACAGGTTCACTGCAGTTTTTAAAACAGTATTCATGGCTATATAATTATATCCAAAGGAGCAGGTTTTCTTGTAGGCCTCACTATATGCATGAAATTAACAAAATATTTTCTCATGCATGCATTCTGTCATAAATATTACAAACAAATTTAATGAGAATTCACATAGCTGTCAACTTCAGAAAGGGCAAGTTTAAAGCCATATTTCACAACTGGTATCTCTGACTACTTGCAAAAATAGAAAGGCAAATAATTATATGTCAGCAATGAATTGCTTTATGATCAGATAGTTTAAAAGTTATTCCAAAGCTAGAAACATACACCCTTGTAAAAAAAAAGTTAAGACAAAGAGAAGAATAGGGGTTGTGATTGTGTAAACTAATATTGTGGCTCTGAGAAAATATTAATTATTTGCTAACCTGTTTTTTTACTTTGTATGCACATGGGTTATTAACAGTGCAAGTTCATATAAAAATAGAAGGAACATTTCTCTCTTGTTCTGAATTCTCACTTTTGAGAAAGTTGCTCCTACCATTTCAGAAAAGTGGGCCACATTCTATTATTAGCAACTTTATCCTGTGATGGGCATGGAGCAAAAGTTTAAAAAGTGATAGACATCTAGCTTCTCAGACAGTAAGACTCAAAATAGGCAATCTATCACTTGACATGCTGGAATATAGGCTACATCATATTGTTTAAGTCTTAACATTTGTTAAGAGTAGGGACACATCTTATCTTCTTTAAGGGGTCAAACCTCTTACCCCATATCAGAAGCATACAATTCATCATTTATTTTTTTTCTTTACCATTTTTGATTTTTTAATGCCCAAACTTAATCTTATGTTTAATAGATCAAACAAAATTCCCACAAGTGAGCATCAGTAGGATGCCAAATATCTTTCAAAAATAATTATATATGTATCACTTCGGGTGGTGATTATGGATGAAGTGGATGATTCAAAAATCTTTAAGTAAAATCAGAAGAAAGTTTGCACTTATTTAATATAAAATTTGAGATAGGTGTGAAGGTTGAATTTCAGTTTGCATAATTTTGTGAAGAATGACCATTTTCATGCGAGTAGGAAATTTTAGAAAATATTATAAGCCATTTCAGTATAGGTGGCAAACTAAGAAGGCAAGGAAGTTGATCTTAGATAGTGAGACAAAGAGGAAGAGATGGGAGGACTCAGGATGGATCTCTAAAAACCTGAACACTTAATTTCAAAATAAGGGAGGGTAAATATTAAAAGACACTCCCAAACCAGACCGAGAGGTAAGAGAAGGAAATTAGGAAACATAAAGAAAATTGACCAAAGCATTTTAAGAAGGGGTTTTGCAAAAATAGAGTGCTTTATTTTCTTTTTAATCTTCAACCGAGAATATGTTTATTGATTTTAGAGACAAGAAGAGGGAGGGGGGAGAAACATCAATGTGAGAGAGAAATATAGATCAGTCACCTTCTGACCCAGAATCTAACTCGCAACCTAGGTATGTGCCCTGACCGGAAATCGAATACAAAATGTTTTTGTTATATGGAAAGATGCTCCAACCAACTGAGCCACCTGGCCAGGGCAAGAGTTGAATGCTTTTAAGAGATAATCTAAAATAAGAATAAATCTTCTGCCCATTTTTTAATTGAATTGTTTGTTTGTTTGGTGTTGAGTTATATGAGTTCTCTATATATTTTGGATATTAACCTCTTATCAAAGATGTTGTTTGCAAATATCTTCTATTCAGTTGGTTGACATTTTGCTTTGTTGGAAGTTTCTTTTGCTTCCAACAGAAGGGAAATAAGGGCAAGGGACGTAAGGGCAAAAATAAATAAATGGGACTATATAAAACTGAAAAGCTTCTGCACAAATAAAACCTCACAGACACAGCCAATAGTATGGTAGTTACCAGAAGGGTGTGGGGTAGGGTGACAGTAAAGGGGAAAGGAGATCAAATATATGCTGACAGAAATTTTATTTGGGTGGTGGGCACACAATGCAATATACAGATGATGTATCATAAAATTGTACACTTGAAACATATATAATCTTATTAACCAATGTCACCCCAATAAATTTAATTTAAAAATGAAAAAAAATAGGAATAGAAATATAAGGTTTAGCAAAAGAGAGCCACTGATTCTCCTGCTGTGGTGTGTTTTTGGAGGAATGGGGCAGTAGACATATTTATGTGGATTGAAGGTTGAGTTTGTGATTGGGAAATATTCAGATAGTGAGTGATGAAAACTTTCTTAGTGGGGTATATGTATGGTAATAAGAAGAGGATATAAGATTAAATCAAGTTTTATGTGTCAATATTTGTTTTTCTGTTATATTTTTATGTTTGTTATTTTAAGAGGAAATTGTTTGGCTTGTTTGCTTTAGTTATTTATTGCTGCATAACTAGGTACCTCAAAATGAAATAGATAAAGATGCAACAATTTGTTATTTTATATGTTCTGTGGGTCTTTAATTTGGGCAAGACTTGGCTGAGTGACTTATGTGCTCTACATGATAAATCAGTGGGGATCATTCATAGCTATACTTAGCTGGTCACTGGTTCTAGCTGGAAGGCCCAACAAGACTTCATCTCATGAGCCTCGTGCTTCTGTACTCCTCCTCATGACCTCCAGCTCACTATATGGTTTAACTTTCATTTTCTTTTATTTTTTTAAATTAAATTTATTGGGGGGGAGGACATTGGTTAATAAGATTATATAGGATTCAGCTGTACAATTCTAGTATACGTCATCTATATATTGCATTATGTACCTACTACCCAAAGTCCAATCTTCTTCTGTCACCATATATTTGATCTCTTTTACTAACCCTCATTCCCCCTTCCCTCTGGTAACCACATTGTTGTTTGTGTCTATGAAATTTTGTTGTCTTTTTTGTTCATTTCTTGCTTTCAGTTTTATATCCCATATATGACTAAAATCATATGGTTCTTGACTTTTTCTGTCTGACTTATTTTGCTTAGCATGATATTCTCAAGATGGATCCATGTTGTCACAAATAGCAATATTCATCTCTTCTTATGGCTGAATAATAGTCTGTTGTATATATGTCACTTTTTTTTCTTACAGCTTAGTAGAGGGAGTTTACAAAAAAAAAAAAAAGGAAGTCCTAATGTGCAAGTGCTTATCAATCCTCTGTTTGTTTCATGCTTGGTAACGTACCATTGACTAAAGCAAAGCATATGACCAACCCCAAAGTTAATGAGAGAGGGGATTACTCAAGGCCATGGCTTTACAGAGACACAGCTCACTTGGAAGCCCCTAAGGTAATAGTCACAGTGTTTCAAGGCCAATCCAAATGAACCAATTGAATGGCTGGATACCTGAGAGAGAAGTATCAGTTTTTCAACATTTCAAAGAATGTGGAAGGTTTGGGTGGATTGGATTTAAATAGGAGGAGGTAGAGCTTCTCTGGTTCATCAGAAAGGAAAGAAGTAAAAATAGATGGAGATGTAAATAAGATCCTATCTTTAATCCTGGAAGACATTTTTATTAGATGGCTTCAATTTTCTCTCCACAGTAGGACAGACAATGTCAGCTACTAAGGGACTGAATTAAAGTGAGGTTGTGAGACAATATTTAAGAACCACAAGAGACTGGCCAGTGTGGCTCAGTGGTTGAACATTGACCCATGAACCAGGAGGTCACAGTTCAATTCCAGGTCAGGGCACATGCCCAGGTTTTGGGCTCGACCTCCAGTAGGGGACGTGCAGGAGGCAGCCTATCAGTGATTCTCATCATTGATGTTTCTATCTCTGTCCCTTTCTGTCTCTGAAATCAATAAAAAATACATTGTTTAAAAAAGAACGAGAAGTTGGTGATCATAAATTTTGGCCATTTTGTATGAGTCAGTGGATTTTGCTACAAAATTTTACTCATGATTAACTAAAGGTAATTAAGATGAAATTGAAGAAATAAATGATGAAATATTTGAGGAAAATGCTATCCTTTGAACATAATAAAAACACCTTACCATTTCCTCTAGGTGTTAAAGTTATGAATTCATTACTGTTAAATCCTCACAAATTTGTGAGATAATATTTCCACTTTAAGGAGTCACTTGAAGCCCTGAGAATTCCAAATTTTCATGAATTACCAAAAGTTGCATGTCTGGCAAGAGGCAAAAGTCACTCAGTACTCTTTACATCTGAACCATCTTCCAATAATTCAGTCAAAAATTAGCTTAGTCAAACTCCTATTTGCTTTATGAAATAGAGATAGTGTAACCTGACAAATAAGAGTGTAATTCATTCCCAGTAGTGACTATATAGTGGGGTGGTAGTGATTGGATTTTAATGCCAGCTTCACAATTATTGATTATTTAACTTTGGAAAGGCTATTTAACTTCCATTTGTCCTTGTTCCTTCATATTTTGAATGAAAATTATCATAGTACATAATGTGAGGATTCAATTTAATGAGAAAATATTGTGGGGTACTTAGTTTAGTGCCTGAACCCATACCAAACACACAGTAAATAACATATACTGTAATGATTATTTTTGCAGTAGTGTTTAAGACTAACACTAATCAAAATGTATTCATTATTTTGACAAGAATAAAGTCATGAAAAATACAAAAGAAGAATTGTCAATGTTTGTACTTGGAGAAATGATAATTTTCCCATAGTGATTTATAAAGCACCTATGACATATCGTATATCCCACTGAGTATTAATATCTATTTATTAAATTAATAAAATGAGATATTTATATATGATATGGGTTTCAGTCAATTTTGCTGGTTTGCCTTTTTCTGCTTTCCAATGTATTCAGGAATTCAAAATTGATTTGATATAACTGAAGCAGAAAATCATTAGTAAAGTACGTAAGTAAATCTGGCAAACAATTTTCCATTCAGATGGGCACAAATGGAAAACATATCCACAAGTAATCAGTCCCTTGGTTCCTGAGCCTAGTAAAGACCATAGCTAACACGAAAAATAATTAGAGGCATTAAAATCCTCCAAGGCATTACAAAATGAAATCTCAGTTAATTTGGAATTATTTTTAATTTTCAATTATCTACAAAATGCTTCCATAGATATATGTATATAACAATTTGAAGGGAAAATTCGATTAGTTGGCTGGTCAGTGGATGTTTTATAAACTCATTTGTATTACATATACAGACTACACAGTATTGACACTATTGAATTTAAAATATATTTGTAATTATAGTAGCAAAGAAATATTCCCTCATTTAAAATGTTTGCTTTGTTTTTCCATGATTGTCTGTGATAGGAGAAAGCCACCTTCACACACAGAGAAGGTGCCATTTGGTTTGGGCTTGATTTGGGGGGTTGGCTAATGAATTAGAGAGAACAGCAAGCACATTGGTTATGGGAAAGGAAAGGACAGCATGTTTTTAAATGATGAGCCTTCAGGCAAATATAGCAGCGCGTCTTAACACCATTCATTCTAAATAAGACTTTAAAGGTTGGGTAGAATCTGCATTTTTTATCTGAACTTGATCATTTAGACATGTGCAATACATTCTTACAGATCAGAGTTTTTAATCCAGGATCTCTCAATGAGGATCCATTACAATTGGTTTTGAAGGAAATCATTACTGATTAGTCATAACTTTCTGTGTCAAAATCTGACTTGAAAAGATTTACACTAAGAACTGTGGTTTGCCGTAACCACTGAATTATATTCTATAGGATTTCAAATTAATATGTAATTATTTAGTTTCTACAGTTGATAAGAAAAGATGACATGATCACAGCGCAGCAGCATAAATATTCAGAAAGTGACACCTTCGCATTAATTGCTTCTTAGGTTGCCAAAAGTGCTAAGGAAAAATATCAAAATAGCATAGACTGCTTATATAATGATAAAATAAACAACAACATATTGAAAGTAGATTAAAGTTGGTGACATATACTTTTGGGCGCCAGAGTAATTAGCCAGCAACACAGTGCTGGAAGGCACCGCCGCCTCGCAGGCCGCGGGCCGAGAGCGAGCTTTCCAGGAGGGTTACATGTGCAGTCGCCGGAGCCGCCTGGCTTCCAGCCTCAGCTCCACCATGTACCAGCTGTTCAGCTTCGGGCAAGTTTCTTACTCTTTTTAAGTTTAAATTTTGTTCTTTGCAAACTGAAGAAAACAGTACTATCTTTGTTCATAGGGTTATTACAAATATTCAATAATAACAATAATAAATATTGACATTAAATTTATCACATGCCAATTTTGGAGTCAGACATAGCTTTAAATGCCTTACATATATGACCTTACATAGTCTGGAGACTCATACAATTAGGCGTTATTATTATCACCATTTCAAAGATGAAAATCTGGACTTGCAAGAGCCTGAGTCACCCAACACATGACACGAGAGGCATTTAGCAGAGCACTTACTGACCCAGCCCATCTGCGGCAGCCTGTTAATTTTCTTTCTACCTTGTTAGTGTCTGGCAAATTTCCTTGGTAGCCAGTCATTGGCAATTGGCCTCAAAATGACATCCCCCATATATGGAAAACTGTGAAGTTTTCCTCTTTGCAGAAAAATCAAGCCCTCCTTTCCAACATGTAAAATACAGTCAATCAATTGCAACAAACTAGATAGAACAAAAGCCTTAATTATAGATCATTCAGAAATGCATGCAAGGACTGTTTATTGAGTACTGACTATAAGATAATTAAATGTGAAAATCACTTAAACATCTGAATGCTTCATGTCTGAAGCTCAGGATCACATAAACTTTAAGACAGTCACCTCCATTAGAAACTCCTGGTTCATGTCTGCCATTCTGGGTTGAAAGTGAACACTTGGTCAGGGGTGGAGAGAACTCAGTGGCATGTTTGTGCTTTATAACACAGTATACAGATAAAATCAAACATTGCAAATTATTTTCTATTTTTCTATGTTACTCTTAAATAACTGGGGTCAGTGTCTCTTATAAGCCGTTGTTTCTAGATTTGACAATGGAGAGTCTTGGTTGTAAATCTCTATCTTGCTTTAAACATATTCCATCTACTTCCAGCTCCAGAGTTTATGACTCAAACACAGTGTTCAATTTCTTCAAGTCTCATTTGGTCACATAATAGATGGTGATAATAATATTTAACTTACAAGGTTAGCAAAAATATTATAAAATATATTTAAAGTACTCCCCATAGTGCCCAACAGAGAGTGAAATGCAGTAAAAGGAAGCAATCACTATTATTACACTAAGAAGACAATGCAGCAGGAAGGCAAAATAAATCAATCTCCTCTTGTTTTCTGGAAATACTTCTCTAAAGGAGCTGAAAATGCCCCATATTCTATGTGTTAATAGAGAGTTGCCTATCCCTTACTTATTAAACAGTATAGCCGTGTAATATGTATTTATAGAAGAAAGAAAAGAAGTGTTAAGCTTACTAGGTAATTAATACCGTGGAATATCTTCAGATTATAAAAACCTAATGTTTAAATGGTTACAAATCTCTGTAAAGAGGGCATTTTATATTAAATAAATGAAATGGCTTTTTAAAGAAATTTTTATTATGTCATATTTCATAATTTGGCATTTAAAAAATCAGGAAATTTGCTATTTAAATTTTTATTAAATAACATTAGAATTAATTTTAGCTCACATTTGTATGACTTGAAGCTTTGTTTTTATTCTTTATTTTGTCACAGAGTTGTGCTTCTCAATCTTTTTTAAAGAAATCATGTACATAGAGAAAATGACCATGTAATAATGTCACACTAGATAAGCTGAGCAGGTTCCTCCGACCACAACTACTGACTGGGGTTTATGTGGCCCCTGACCCTACCTACTGTCCAAAGCCTGATGAGTATCGATATGTTTGGACAAATAAGGCATATTCCCACCACCTGTGGGCCACAGCACATCTGAGTTATGCACACCAGCCAGCATGGCACTTATATGAGCTGCAGCACACAGTTGGGAAACTGCATTTGAGAACGCTATTGATCCTACCCACTGGCCTTATCCATTGTTTGCAAGCAGATATTTAATAATCAAATGCCTTTATCTCAACTATAATACCTTTTGCAAGTCCATTTATATTTAGATCCAATGTTTTTCATTCAGTTGTTTATAAAAAATGAAGAGCACCAATACACATGTAGGAGTGTTACACTATGATTTCTGGAAGGTTCTGTCAATAACTGTGCAGGGTCTGATAGTTCACTCTACCTGCAACAAGATAACTTGCCCCAGGTGCATGGACCAAGGAAACAGATTCCTGGGTCAGAGATAAAGGACTTTTTAATTCTAGACACAAGTACCATGAACATCTGCCTATTTGTATCAGCTCCCCCTTTGTCCAAGTCCCAAAGGGGCAATGTGGATGGACCCAGCTGGATGCCATTAACACAGAGTGTTGCTTTAAAGAAGGGACCCTAAGCTTAAGAATCCAAATCTTTGCTAATGGGTAGGAAGCATGGCTGTCCTTTCTTCTTGTCTTCAAAGGCTACTCACTACACAATTATCCTTATGGGACAGACAAAACAAAGGGCAGTTGCTATTTCTGCTAGCAAGATACACAGAAATGGCTAGAGACCCACAGAGAATTATATCCCAACTGGTGCCAGCAGTATCAAGAAGGTATCTTTATTTGATATCATGGTCAATACTATTTTAAGCCTGCACTTAAGTAAAAAATTACAAAATCAAATGCCCAGCTAAGAAAGTTACAAAAAGCTTAAATCAACCTATATGTGGCACAACAGAGAGCAGATATTTATATTTAAGAAGTTATGTAGTATTGTGTGATATAGAAATATTAGCTCATTTAAAAATGCCTCTAGGAGAAAAAAAATGCATCTAGTAGGGAGAACTATTATATTTTTTCTATCTAACAATAGAGGAAACTGAATCCTAGAGAGGGTACCTGTTCCAAGCCTCATATATAAGTAGAAGAGCCAGGTTTCAAACCCAGCCAGTTTGGCTCCAATTTCATTGGTCTTAACTACAATCCTCCTCTGTCTACATAGCAGGGACTGTAACAAATTAGTGAATAAACATGTGGGAAAATCACTCACCTCTCCTCACTTCTTTTTTATTTTCTTCTTCCCATTTTTTCTTAACTATATTTGGAAAAGAAAATACATTTATTTTTATGAGGTGCCTCATTTCAAGCCCTGATTTAATTAAATTTATGTTTTAATGGTGGAAAAATGCATAAAAATCAGAAACTATCTTCTTTTATCTTGAAGGAAAATAACTGTTTTGAGTTATGTCTGACTGGTGTATATAATACTCATGGAAGGGAGGCATTGCAAATAAGAGAATTTCTCAGGTTCTAGGCAAGTTGGATTTTCTGAAAACATAAAACAAGATATTTTGTAGTCAGAGCCTCAAGGATAAGGCAGAATGTGCTTATTTGAATCAAGCATTCGAATGGAATACCTTTTTCTGTAATAAATGTGGAATATAGCAGAAAAACCAATTAATACTGAGTCATATTTCTTTTAACTCATCGGTAAAGTATAGAGGAAGGAGAAAGAAATATAGGAAGAAAGATTTTCAATCTCAACCAAATTTGTGTGGCCTGCATACACCTCATAGGCTCTGCTCCTAGCCAAGCAAATGATCTAATATTAATACCTGCCACACAGAAAGGCAATCTTGTCTTTTAACGATGCCCTCTCTAGCTCTAGAGTTCAATTCTTCCTTCACACATTAAGACAGTGTCAAAAAATTATAATGACTAATGCAAGGTTGAATTTTAGCACTCCTTGTTAAATCCATTTCTGAAGCATGTAGTTTCATTCTCATTTTATAGCAGTTTCCTTCAGTCACAGAGGAAAGAAAAGAAGATCCAGGTTTTAGTGGCTTAAAAAAATTAAAGTTATCTGATATTCTCCTTGGGGACATATATTCAATTATATAAAACAGTTTGAATATTTATTACATTGGTTTCTAATAAAAAAAATCAGACATGCCATTGGTTTGAATGGTGTATTACAAAATTAACTTTGCTATTTGCAGAATAAAAATCAATTTCATCAGATTTTTCTGCTGGAGACAAAAAAAATAAATAAATAAAGACATTATTTTATTGAGGACAAGTATCCCCTCTTCTGCCTTTAGAGAGCCAAAAGAGAATAATGGTAAGGCATTGAGTTTGATTAAGACATCATTCAGATTTGGATTTCAGATTTCTTAAGCTATAATATCATTTACCTCATCTCTACCTACCACATTGTGGATGCCTATAAAGTAAAATTAATTTTTAGAAATATTTTATTGAATTAGGGAGGTTTATAGGCATAATGAGACATTCATCACCTCTCTTCTCCTAACTCTATCCTTATAAATTTATAGTAGTTTGAATTAAAATACTATTCAAGACTAGAGGCCCTAACATTTCAGCTCCTAATTCATCTTTCATGTAGTCTTCCCTATCTGGGACATATCAGATATGGAGAGCTTAGCTTGATTTATAGCACTTAAAGTTTTCTGTAAATTTTGTAACAAAATAAATGGTACTTTTACAGAAACAATAATCATGAGGGAATAGAAATGAAACTTTCTTGGAGAGTGAAGTGTAGAGCTTTATGGGCTCCTAAATTACAATATGGGCTTTTAGTCTCCGACAAGCATGAGTAATAGCAACTTAGGGAGGTATCACTGCTTCGAGTTCATTTGTCATAATAGACATGCCTTTGAAAATAGCATATATTCAAAATGCCTAGCAAAGTGTGGATTCTGCAAGGCTGAAGGAGTCCAGACCTTGGTTTTCCTATCGTTTTTAGGTCTACAGGTAGGTGGGGGAGTGGGGCTAAGGTTTACTGCTGGCAACTGTACCTTGATATCTATATTCATCAAAGGAAATGTTTAGCCATGCTGCAGTAACATATATCTGAGTTTTTTGTTAACTGAATATCAGACTAGGTATATTGTATCTTTAAAAGTGTGAAAAACCTAAGATAAGTAAAAAAGGCCAAATCTTTCAAAAATAGAAAATAATGCATTTCCTGTAGAAATAAGATTTTTTATTATGATTAATATTTAGAATTATCTCCCTAAATACTAGAATTAGAAAGCAAACATTAGGGGGGAGGGGAGGACTGAAAATGGAAAGTGGGCATAACAAAATATGAAACTGTAATTTTCAATTTTAAAATTCCAATGGGATTTGTCTTAAAGTGCACATAAAATAAGTGATACCCCCATGGAAAGCACTAAACTGCCAATTGAAAAACTGCACATGTGGAGCTAATAAACACTGAGATTTGAAAGCTTTCAATTTTCTCATCTTTCTCAGGCATCATCATAACACTTCACCTGCCAAACCCAGCGAGGGGCAAACAGGAGGGAAGTCAAGAAAGAGAAACCAACCCAGGAGAACGGAAAAGGCATTTTCAAAATGATAAAAATTAATCATGAGAATTACATTTATTTGCTAAAGAAATTTGAATCTGAGTTAGCCATAATAGAAATTAGTTTATTTAATATCCCTTGTAACTGTCTAAATTCGCCTACTTCAAGTCTCCCCTTCAGCCTACCAAGAAGATGCCATCAGCTACCTTGGCATATAAAGGCGTCCTGATGAGGGAGGTGCATGATAGGCCGAGAAAATAACGAGTGAGACATTTTCATAAGAAATACGGAAGAAGAGATCTGGCTATAAAATTGGGCACTGGGTTTGCCCTGGCTGGTGTGGCTTAGTGGTTTGAGCACCAGCCTGTGCACCAAAGGGTCCCAGGTTCGATTTCTGGTCAAGAGCATGTACCTTGACAGGGTTGTGGGTTCTTTCCCTGTCCCCCATCAGGGTGCCTGCTGGAGGCAATTGGTCTCTCTCTCTCTCCCCCCCTCCCTTCCCCACCGTTCTATTCTTCCATTCTCTCTGAAAAGCAATGGAAAAAATATCCTTAAGTGAGGATTAAAATTAAATAATAAACTATATGGAAGAGACTCACATAAGGAGACCTCTGCAGGCCCCTCTCCCCGGAGTCTCCATGTGACAGCTTGTGGAATTAAACACCAGGAGCGCAAAAGTAGGGTTACAGTTGTGAGTACACGAAACACATTTATTATTGTATTATTTATTTATTAATTATTGTACCATTTATTACTATTATTAACTTCCTTTTGCCCACTCCTATATATCTCCAATGCCTTTTAACTGCAGTGAATACTCACAGTCTGGGGACAAGCCTAGATCCTCACTTCTATGGGAGTACAAGGAACCCTTCATAAAATCAAGAAGAGAAGGACTTCTCTTTCATACTGAGTAAGAAACCTTTGGATGCCTTGTTAGCTGGTGAAGAGGAACATTTTGAGGCATCCTGCTGAATCTGCTTGGATTTTTCAAGAGCAATCATTTAGAGACGTGGCTCAGCTCTTTGAAAGGTGAAATCACATAAGTATCTCAAAGTATAGCACACCACACTGATTTTTACCACATAATGGAGCAACTGTTGTTTTAGTCCATGCATCATAGATATACAGATTTGACATTGTGCATATTGATCTTTTGCATACAACCGTCCTTGGAATTATCTTTCCCTGGAAGTCACTAAACTCAAACTTTTCATTAGTGACTAACAAACACACAAATGCTTTTTCTGTATCTGGTTACTAAATGAATGTGTTAAAATGCTAAAGCTTGATACACAGTATGTACATTTCTGAAATAAAGGAAGTGAAAAACAACAACCACAGGTAAACTTCAGGAGAATAAAAATTAATCTTTTGTAACCAAAGAATAAAAATAAATTTATACAGAAAAATAACTGAGCCTGCCTGGAAGAGGAAGCAATTTATCTTCAAGGATATAGAACAATCTTCATAACTATCTTTATACTTTTAAAAAATGATTAGCTAGCCATTCCAGTGGCAAATGTTTATCATTGTTAAATATATCTAAATATTAGTGTTACTCAATTATATTTTGAAATAATTCATTCCATTAAGTTTTTTCACCATGTATAATCACTTTTTCATCATATATATATAATATATAATATTATATTATATATTATATATATTATATATTATATTTTATATATATAATATATATATATATAATTATAACAAAATTGTTTAATAGCCCTAGGATTATTAATGCATTTAATGAAGTGTTTTAGCTGGTCTACATACATTTCAAGAATGTAAAAAAGAGTAAAGTTTTCATTTCTGGTTATAATTTATAGATGATCACAAATGCATTATCCTAAAAATGCTTCCTCCCGTTTTTAGGCATCTCTGTTCATTTAGTAGAGCTTTAAGTATTCAGATGTTAAAATAATTCACTTGTCAAGTACAGCAAAGAAACCCAGAATTCCATGACCCACACCCACAAGCGTGCCCCTGACTGAGAGTCTATGAGTAACAACGAATAATGACACAAAACACAATCTCTCCTTCTTTTCTTTCATTATCATCTATCATTGCTAAATACAAAATACTGGCTTCTAGTAAGCCTGCTACTGAAGCTTTTATCTCTGCTCTCTGACTCATAATAGCAAATGCTGCTGTGATAGTCTACAGCACCTTTATGTGGCTGTTCATTCTGCAAAGCCTTGTACATCTTTCATCAGAGGGAGTGGATCAAGAGCCAGGTGAGATAATCAGTTATCAACAAATGCATGAAACACATCAAAGTTTCATAATTTATCCTGTTGTTATAGCAGTTTCTATCTTCAGGACATCTACTCACTTAGAAAAAATAAAACATGACAGGCAAAGGCTAGTTCTGTTTCTTTAAAATATGAAGGTTATGTATTATTACTCTATGGATTTATAATATGATAGTGTGAGTAGGGAATTCAAAAAGAAAAGGTGATGCATAGTTTATAAATTTAGAGATGTTCAAATTTCCTTATTATGATATTGCCTGGTAATATTAAAAGGTTTGGTTGCACCTTTTAACCTAACTAAATGTGTTTAAAATATTTTACTTTCTTAAAGCTTCTCTAAGTAATTGGAAGAAATGATTATTTCCATTTTACAAAATCAAACACTGATTTCCAGAAAGCCTATATATTTAAGAGTTGAGTACATCCTTTTTGATTCCCTGTACATACTTTCAAAATTTACAAGAAGCCCAAAACTAATTTTACAGGCTCATCTTCTAGCAACCACTCTGCTTGTTTTATGTTCTATAATACCACACTAAGCTAAAAAGTAATGTCATATAGCCTCTGCATAAACTATAAATTCCTCCCTTATTCTGAAAGCAAAGGTTACAAACTTGTATATTGCATTTCAGTTCATTTTGGTTACTCATAAAATAAAAGCATTATATGTTATTAATTTTTGAAAAGCAACTGCTAAAATATATATTCCAAATTTAAATATTCTTTTCATACCTATAAATGTGTGCATATATACATATAATTTATTTTAATAGTCAAACACGTACAAATGCAATCTTACACAGAGCTGTCTAATGATAACACTAGAATGAAATGAATTTGTGATTCAGTGTATGCTTTTTCTTTTATTCATTATTTTTCAAGTTCAAACAATGATTATAGGTCAAGAAGCACACCAATTATTCAGACTAATTCCCTCTCCAATGCATTAATATATGCTGGCTTTGACATACATGTTTCCCTGTAATATACCAACTTAAGAATTTCATTTTGTTGCTTATGTTGATAATCATGAGTTGACAAAACTGACATTATATGAGCCGTTTCCAAATTGTCTCTTTATGTCAATACTTTATATGCCTGAGATTATTTAATCATCCAAACAACCATATAAGGTAGGTATTTTTATATCTCCCTGAAACAAATGAAGAAATAGAGACAAAAAATGGTTGGATAAAACTCTCCTTGTTACAGTGTTAGTAAATGAAAAGGCAGGTAAACTGAACCCAGGTTCATTGGTGAGACAGCACATATGACACATAAAATAACATTCTGCATCCAGATTTTTAATTTCAAAGTTAATACAATATCCTGAAATAAAACTGTTTAATGTTTACATGTCACAGTCAATACATTATGCGTGTCTCCCCCATTCTCAGCAGAGCAGTGCATTCAATTTAAGAATGTGGGCATGCTGGTTGATGTAGGAAACTGAAAGCTCCAAACTCTTTTACATTCATTTAATGGTACAACACATATGTAGTTTTTAAAATATTTTAATTCAGTTGACTTCTGAATTCATTTCTACAACAATTTTGTGGAGAAAGCAAAATATTTAAAAGGTACATTTATACAGCTGATAATATGAGGAGCAAAAACATTAGATGCCGTTCCAAGATATAATAGCAAAATTAAGAGTAGATCAATTTGTGGATAAAATTATTTGTTATAATAAAATTAAGTGAATAATATTAATAATAGCCACAAAAGAAATGCAGTATAAATCTTTCTTCCTGAATTTGTATATTTGATAAACAGTAATTTTAAGTAAAAATAAAAAAACAAAAAACACATTTCATGATACAAAAGGAGAAGTAATCAAGTATACTTAATAAAATGAATTACATTAGCTTAATTTTTTTTAAAAAAATATATCTTTATTGATTTCAGAGAGAGGAAAGGAGAGGGGGATAGAGAGAGATAGAAACATCAATGATGAGAGAGTCATTGATCAGCTGCCTCCTGCATGTCCCCCACTGGGGATTGAGCCCACAACCTGGGCATGTGCCCTGACCGGGAATCAAACCACAATCTCCTGGATCCTAGGTCGATGCTCAACTGCTGAGCCACTCCAGAGGGGCAAAATGAATTTCTTTTGTATAAATCAGTGACTCTAAATCATCTCAAAATTTTAAAATATACATGCTCAATTCTACAATATTTATAATTTTGAAACTCACCTGTTAATTAGGATGTGTTTCCAAATAAAGGATTTTAAAACAGCGCTGAAATCCTGAAGTAAATAACCATTGAATTAAAGCCAAGTAAATGTGGTTCCACATGGAAGATTATATTCTCTCATTCAAAAGTGTATTTAAAACATTTCTTGAGCTGTTTCTTGTCAATAGTGTTGGCATGCTAATTCCATCATTGGGTCATAAAAATATAAATCCCTCTAACCCTACTGTACTTCTGCATCCACTAACTTAGTAGAGAGGACTTTGGATGCTCTATGCTGCTTTGAGCTGAGCTCTTCCCCCCAACTAGCCCACAGTAAACTTCAATATGAAAAAAGGAGAGATTTTATTTTGTTATGCTATTTAAAATTGGGAAATATATTGTTTCAGCCTTAATCCTCTTTTGAATAATACAGAAAGAATATTTTAAATGAGAGTATGACATTCAAAACTGGAAGGAAGGAAAGAAAAACAGGAAGAAGAAGAAAAAAGAATGGGGGGGAAGCCAAGGATTGGCTTAACATTGGGTGGCAGACAGAAAAGAAACAGTTCCTTCAATTTCACAGCTAAATATTTGGAAATCCTGCTCCACACTGACTTTTAGGGAATTAAAAAGAGATAATTGTGTTAATTGCTTCCTATTTTACATACAAAATATGTTATAATAAGAAAGAGGTAAGTTTAGACAAAAATTGGCTGTTTAGTAAATACAAATGAAAAGCAATAGTAAGACTCAAGAAAATGGTGGCTTTTAAGGGAATGAAAATAAGTATTTTAAGACTCAAAAAATTATTTATCTATTGAGACCATGGAAGTTCCTGAAATTAAATAAATAGTGAGCTGAGAGAGGCAAGAAGAAAGTTCTAAATGAGGAAGCAGTGACGTTTAAAACAACCCTAAACTACGATTTTGTGGCATCTGTGTATCCAGAATCTGTAGCCAATTTTTGCCTGAGTTGATTTGTGTTGGGAATAAGGCCTGGAGTAAAAGTTTGCTTCTCCTGAATACAGATCCTTAGAAGATGCTTTTGGGGTTTGTGAGGACGACACACATCTACTCTTGCTTAGGCATACCCTCATGGATGTGATTCCTACTGAGGAAGGAATAGAGACAGAAGCTTGAGCAACTATCACCTGTGACATAGCGTAAGACAAGCTCTCCTTCAAGTTCCTAAAGAACAAGTACAACAAAGACCATAAGATTTAAAATTTATCCCATTTTGCCCGGCCAGGCTTGGCTCAGAGGCTGAGCATCGACCTAGGATCCAGGTGATCGAGGTTCGATTCCTGGTCAGGGCACATGCCTGGCATGTGGGCTTGATCCCCAGTCAGAGGAGGGCTGGAGGCAGCTGATCAATAATGTTTCTATCTCTCTCTCTCCCTCTCCACTCCTCTCTCTGAAATTAATAAATATTTTTAAAAAAACACAAAAAAATCTCTTTTTTTTTCATGAACTATAGAGTAGCTTCAGCTCAGTTAAGATTGCAGCATTATTTTTGCATCATAAGGGTTCATAAGAACTCAGTACAAATGCAGTGTTGAACTGATACCAGCAGAAATAGTTCTGGGGAAGCACCACTCTTAAGTGCCACTCTTTAAGGAAGGAGTGTATATGGAACTCCTGCAGCCTTTTCTGGTGGAATCGTGAACGTGCTGTCTAGAAACAAAACATATTTTCCTTCTATGAGCAGCTTTTCCCACTTTTCCCTTTCTTTCCTTGAATGACCAGTCACATCAGAGACACACATCAGAGACAGTGACTAGATAATTAGAATACCATTTCCCGACAGACAGCTGACAATCTTGGGACAGAGTACAGAGAATACATATCCTGAGAAGGATCATCTCTCTCCTTCTAGCTACCTGCAGTGCTCCCTATTTTCTTCTTTACAAACAATATTCAATCTTCTTTTCTATAGAACCTGTCATCAACTGAAATGGTATATAAATTATCCATTTATTGAGTGTTCTTTTTCTCCCCTCACTGGAATTTAAGCTTTTCTCTAGAATAACCTACTGTTGGCACTCCCTAAGAACACTCTGTGCTCTACAAATAAGTTTTTCCTCCCAGAAAGTATCACCATATCCTACACATTCATTTGTTATTGTTTATCATAACTCCCTAGAATTAAGCTCCTCCTGGGCATAAATGTTTATCCTTCTGTTCTCTGCCTAATCCTCAGGGTCAACAGCTACTTAATATGCTCTGCTTGAAAATGCCTGGCATAAGATATTGGTCATTTTAGCCACCAGGTGCTAAACCCACACCTGGGAAAACTGAGTTACGAGAGACAGAATGAATGAGAGCATTTCCAGACACAGCAGAGCAGTACAAAAAGGAGGCAAACACAATGGACTTTTTGTTGCTGTTGTTGTTATTCATGAGTTTAGGCTATTTGTACCTGAAAGAACCATGATCAACATAAAAATTGTGAAGCATTGAAGGTCTCCTTAAGTGGAAATCCCTAAACTTTAGGATTGATTAAATCAAGGAAAGATCACAGTGTAGGGATTATAACCTAACCCTTTGCTTAGAGCCTGTCAACCTGTGTTTGGCGTGGCAAGGCAACTGGTTAGGTGCTATACTTTTCTCTTTAGGAACTCAGAAAATGGGCATACTGAAATTGGAATTAAAGGTGAAATTTTAGAAATCATAAGGATGCTGGCTACTTCCTGTGGCCTTCCAATAAACGTGTTAGTCTCAATCCAAAAAGCGCAGCATTCCCAGGCTAGGTCCTTATTGGTAAATCACGTATTTTGGAAGTTTGTAAAAACCGCCCTCTCTGCTTAAATATAAATAGCGTACAAGAGGCAGGGTGGTAAGAGATCTTGCTAGACAAGAAACCAGACCACAAAAACCAGTTTCGTGACAAAGTTGATAATCAGCGCCCAGCGAAGCAGCCAGGGCAGTAGGTTCTGCCACAACATTGTAGCCTAGACTATCAATTTTAGCACACTCTGGTGCAACCTCAGTGTTTTTCATTTAGCTATTTACTGAGCCATTTGAGAAATCAGTTTCCACATCTGTAAATGGATGAGATTGTTTTATAATCTAAAACATTATCTTAATTCTAATTTCATAATTACATAAGCATATTTATTACCAGTGAACAAAAATAAATGTATTACTAATATTCCTTGTAGTATTATTTCTAACTTAAAATTAATTTGATAATTTTTATTTATCTTATATCCTATTTGCTTTGCCATCCTCAATGTATGCTCTTATTCCATCACATACTTAATTAGATAAACTCCAAAATCAGAAAGCTTCTTTGTTTGCTTTAATAATTGACATGAATGCTGAAAACTTATAGGGCCTCCTAAGCTTGGAACTACCATCTTTTCTATCAAGAGGAACACACTGGAAATAAAGATAACAAACAGGAAAGAAAAAGCTAAAGGTGAACAGGAACAGAGCAACAATAAATAACAATATCCTAGTGGCATTTGAATATCTACATCCAATTTAGCCTGTTTCCAGTGTTACGATCAGGCTTTTTCACTCATATAAAACAATTTATTTCTCTTTTGTTTTTTGCATAAACTAGTTTGAAATAAATTCCTTATGATTAATATAATATGTAAGCCAGAGATACTAGGGTATCACTATCATGATTTCATTTTCCCCTTTTTATTTATTGAATGTATTAGGGTGACACTGGTTAACAGAATTATACAGGTTTCAGGTGCACGATTCTACATGTCACCTGTGCACTGTATTGTGTGTTCACCACCCCAAGTCAAGTCACAATTTACCCCTCCACACTCTCCTCCACCTCCCTGCACGCCTCCTACCCCAGGCAATCACCACACCATTGCCTGTGTCCTTTACAAGGTCAGAACTGATTCAGTAATTGTTAGGGCTTTAAGAATAATAAACTCTAACGGAGAATCACATGTTTATGCATAGTGTCTTTAGATTAAATAAAAAGACCTTGCATTATTTTATTTCAATATTGCCAAGTATAATCTCTATGCTTTATTTTATTCTTTCATTCTGTAGAATTTATAGAGACAAGCCAAATCCTTGTCGAAAGATACAAAATTAAATGGCAACTGTGTGACAGACCTTCATATGTTTATTTTATTTACCTCATCATTCTCTTTAATCTATTTATTCTTAAAATTAAGAAACTATTGATTTATGGAAATGTTTTAAATAAAAATAAATAATCATAGTCATGTGTCTGTTGCATGAATGTCTTGGAGATGCACAAGTAACTAAAATACTTATAGTTCATTCTTTGTACACAGAGCTCAAAAATTATCCTTAACACGCCATGCATAATTTCAGATTAAAAGTCTTTCAAATTTTGTATTCGAATGAGCTCAGATTTTGAACTTTAGTTTATCAATTAAAATATGCATATTATTATATGTTTCGGCCTCTACATGTTATAAGGAGATTTCAATGTAATGGTTAAAAGTTATATGCTAACATTATTTTCCATTGACACTATGAATTAAAGAGTTAAATTTGCATAAACATCAAGTTGAAGAGTATTCAATTTTCCAATTCACAGTTTCTGGATGATAGAGGTTTATTGACATTTCCTTAAATTACAGCTACAGGATGATAACCAGTACTTCATTACTGACAAATAATGACTGATACATGCAAAGTAAATTTTCTTTCCACACTTTACCTAAATGAGTATTTTAAAATTATAAGTGAATATGGAAATTTTATTTCTGGTGCTCAATATGCTTTCTCTGAAACAGTCTTTCTTGCTACCTCTGAAAAGGCAATCTTCCATCGTTTATCTTTTTCTAGCTTTCTTTTATACAAATCAGCAAAAGAAAAGAAAATTTTGGCTACAAAATGACTCCAGTTGATGTACAATTCTTAGAAAAAAATAAATGTACTGATTCTAAGGCTTACCATTTCCCACATTAGTTTCTGATAGATGAGGTGCTGTGTAAGCTTTCCAAAGTGTACATGCCAATCAAACTCCTTCCTGACCTACAACACATTTTGCCAGGGCCAGGCTGTCAATCATATTAAACTGCTGCAAATAGAGAGTTGTATCCTTCTTGTATTCTAATTATCCAGACCATTCACTCTATATATTATTCCATGTTTTTATTATTTGCTGTCTTATACCAGTGAATGTAATAGGCACTTGAAGTCTGAATACTACTAAATATGAATTTATATTTTTCTGTAGAGAGGTGAAATTGTTAAAATATTAATTTCCTATTGAATGCCAATTCCAGCTATTTTCAGAAACACAAGAGAATAATTAAATTCTATCACAGCCAAGCTTTTAGTGGGCTAGATGCAATAGGTCAAAATGTCGTGGTTGCCGTCTTGTCCACTATTTCTCAAATGCTATTTTCAGTCTCACAGGGGCTTCGTGATTCTGTCACTATGCAGAGTATGGCTCACAGTATTTGGACAGTTTATTTTCCTGAAGATTCATTGTCCATTAGTTTATCCTTTATGAGAGAATAAATTGGTGTCATAGTTGTGACAGAAAGAAAGTGACTGGTCATTGTTATGGATTACTTAATAATCATTGGTAAGTAGAAAACAAATACAAATGATAGAAATTGTAATTTGTGTCTGCACATGACATATAAATGTCACTTGAGGTAACCTTTGAATCTCTTGCAAAATACATTACTCACATATTGCAATTGCTCATTTGTAAGAGTCTCCAATGTAATTTAAAAACTAAAGTGTGGCTTGTGGTGCTTTTGAGTCAAGAAGAATTAATATTTTATTTTTACTCCATTATGTGAAGAGAAAATAATTAAACAATATTTCCTCTGCAAAATTACAATAATTCTGTGTGATATGAAGCACATTCGATTGAAATGATACCACTACATTAAATGGATGTCCAAAAAGTCAAACAAAAATACAAAGTATTTTATCAAAAGCAATTAATCTTTTTTTCATCCAAAGTATGACATTTCACTATGTAATTGCACAGGAAATTAAAACTCTTTTCATAGATTTAATAATGAATGAGATATGAGTTTTGAAATAATTGTTTTCATTGAGCTTTGTCATCCTAGGGCACAATATGCAAGCTGTGACTTGTAACTTGTACCCCTGTCAGCTCCAAGATAGATTAGAGAAAAACAATAGGGGGCTCCTTTCAGAGCCCACCAGAACGCAAGCAGGTGCCAAAAATTTAAAAAATGTTTTAACAATTTTATTTTTACTTTCAAATTAATTTCTCGGCCTGGTACATGGTATTATGCTGCTCTGAGACCACACACAACCAAGTTTCCAAGTTGAACTTACATATCATGTGCTATGGCTTTCTACATACATTTCTGTGTATTGTTTGAGTGTTTAAACATATCTTAAAAATTTGATTTCAATGTTGGTATGATGAAATATAAAGCAACATTAAATTTCCATTAAATAGAAAAATAATGTGTTTATAAATGAATACATGTAGCAAAGATTTATACATTATATATTCTAAAGACTAAATTTTATAGGTAGATTCATAGATAGATATATTGATAGGTAGGTAGGTAGATAGATAGACAGGCAGACAAATATACATTGTATGTGTGTGTGTGTAATCTGAAAAACACAGACTCTGTATTTCTTATTTGTTTTGAAATAATTATGTTTTCTTTCTCCTCCTCCTCCCTTAACTAATTTTATTTATAAATCTGATATATAGGAAGTTATTACTAACCAATACTGGAAAGAAAAGAATTGTAGTCCCATTTTGAGGGGAAAAAATAAAAGTGTAGCAAAATGGTGAGAGAGAAGACATAACAGTATTCAGTTTTAAAGCTGAATACTCAGCTTAAATTCACACATTTTACAAATAAGAAAATAAAGATTGTGTGTAAGTTCAATTTGGTGGAAATACTATAGAGTATCAAAGATCAAAACCCTTAAAATCACATATTTCAACTATAACAGTTCTTTTGTACGTACAGTAGTTGTTCTATAATATTTCTGAATAAAATTTAAGTCAGGACAATTTTCTCTCAGAAAACTAGTTTGTGTATTTTGTATCAAACATATTGGAAGCTATACTTAATTTGGAAACATCTCAGGTGTGTGGTAGAAGCTGATAAAGGAAGTTTTCTCTGGGGTATATCTGGAAAGAAAATACATTTATTTACTTGAGAAAATATGTTGTCGTGTTGTCTATTTGTAAGATTAAAAAAGAAAACAAAAAAACCCCACATGTTAATTTTCTACTCTTAATAAATGAAACAACTGCATTTCATGGTATGCTTTTAAAATTCTCAATATTTCTATATGTTATTGGTGTTATATAGAAATTCTGTGGCAACTAATTCCAAGAATGTTATCCTTCCTATTCTTTTAAGACACAAAAAAAGGTCTACATTCAAATTAAGTAAAAATAAACATACACATAAAAGTCTTCCTAATTCTAATACGCTTGAAAAAAAAAAAAAGTGTTTTAGAAACAAATAGTTGTAATACAGAAAGCAAAGTATTTCACCTACATCACAAAAGTATATAGTAACAAGCAGGAATAACATATTTTTAAAGCATCAGTTTACACTTAAATAAATTCAAAGCCATAATTCTTATGTGTCAGACCTTTGCTTAACTTAATTACGTTTTTTATTTAACTTTGATAATAAGAAAGTTTTCATTTAATAGAAGATTCCTTTTTAAAAAATAAGGACATAGATTTTCAATATTTGGAAATCAAAACAAATTTAAACCTTGAGAAGCAGAGAGAGGAGAGAGAGATGAAGCATTGAGCAATATGGGAATTAATTTCAGCATAACTGCAATTTACACAAAGAACTATATACATGTTTTTCTTTGATTAGCAATGACTATAAAGGTCAAACTTCTTCCCACTTTATTACAGAGAATTAATCAAGGATCCAATAAAACCGCCTGTGGCATTAGATATGCAGACAGTTAAGAATTAAGATTTCCTAAGTGTTAAAGTCTAGGTTAGGTAATATTTATGTGAGCATGTGTCAAGACAAAATATCCTGGATTATAAGGTTGGTTGAGGTTCAACAAGTACATAGGAAAATAAAATAGTTAAAAAGGAAGGGACTTGTGCTCTATATCCATTGGTATGTTACACTCACTTTAAAATGACAGAAGGCATGAGACAGGGGAACATTGGAAAAAGGAAAACTGGAAAAAAGATATGGCTGAGTTAAAGGTTCTAGGATATAAATATAATAAATCACCTTTCATTTTATACGCTAGACTGAGAGATGGGAATATACAAATCAAATTTAAGATAAAATTGAGGAAGTTTCAGTGGGGGTCTGGTAATAATAGATTATGCCATATACTCAGAATAAATATATTTAAATGGCAATTTCTAAGTGTGGTGAAAGGGTACTGAACTGGGACCATATGAGGCACTGAAGAGAAGTGACCCATCCAAAGTACATACTGACTGGCAAGTTTTTATGAGACAAATGGAGAAGTAAATACATGCTTTGTTGGATATAGAGTAGGATACCTGTGTCTACATATAAAGTAAAGACATTTGAGGAAGAGGTAGTAATTCATTATTATTGTAATTATCCACATAAAGTCACAACTTTAATATCTTCATATTTAGTTATTTTCCCAACACTCAAATATTTCTACATAAGCACAAGGTTCATTTGAATTTGTAGAAATATCAATGCACATTTATTTATTTGTATGTCATAAATATACTAAGACAAGTTTTTAATGTATATAAATTTTATGGTCTTTATTGATGGTTTATACCACATCAATATCTTATGGAGGGCAGATAGATATGGTATTTAACTGAACCTGTTTCTTACTATTTGGATGGAAAATGTTATTCCTAACAGAGGTTACATGTCCATATAAAGATGCATTTTTCTTTTTCTTACTCTAAATTATCTTATCTTTTGGCAACTGGCACTGTAGACTTTAAAATATAATGTTTTTCAGCAAGATAATATCCAAGTTTCTAGTATGTTAGGTAAATGAAAACAGTTTCAGTGAAATTAGCAGCCTCTTTATTTAGACACCAATATCCTTTTTCTGCAGTCTCTAGATTGTCAGTTAGCACATGTCTAAAAAGTTTAAAAGTTTATTCTCCAAGAAAGTTCCCAGCTGCAGTTAGAAGCCCCCGCCCCCCGGGCCCGGCCCCATCCCATCACGGCAGCTTCATGACCTGCCTTAGTGATCCACAAAATGAGAAGACTTCAAAGAACTGCAAAAGGTTGTGGTACAAAAAAGGGTTTCCAGATGCGAAGGGGAAAACAGCCATGGTGAGGAGCCCCTGAGGTGATGCTCGCATGAGTGTAGGCCAGGCCACAGGAAGGGCACTATACCATATAATCGCATTTATATGAGGAATCTAATGAACCAAATAAACTGAGGAACAAAATAGAAACAGAGGCAGGGACACAAGGAACAGACTGACAGTGTGAGAGGGGAGGAGGGAGAGGAGACTGGATGAAAAAAGGTGAAGGGATTAGCCAAAGAACATAGAGGCATAACCCAGGGACACAGGTAACAGCGTGCTGATGGCCAGAGGGAAGGGGGGCAGGCGCTGGGGGGAGGGGGGACAAAGTTTAGGGGGAATGGGGACATGTCTAATAGTGTCAACAATAAAAATAAAGAAAAAAAAGGACATCAAATCCATCAAGGGTAGAGAGTAGAATTGGAACAATTAAAACACTACCTGCTGACTATGAAAACTGCAGAGGAAAGCAAATGAAACATCTTAGGAGATGTTCTGCTGCTATTAGCCAACAAAGTAAACAGGGAGAGTTTTTATATCACTAATGATCATAATGCAGAGGAAAGAAAAGAAGAAGAAAAGTAGTATAACCTGCAAGGTTAACAGCCATCTTGCCCAAGAGGAGAATACAATGAGATCATAAAAGCAGAGTGGTTTTGCTCTCTTTTTCCACCTTTTGAAAATTTTAATTTTAAATTTTGCATCTTTTTGGACATAACTATGATAATGAGGATGTCAGATCTGTGGTTGAGCTGATTAGCAAGCAAAATGAGCAAAGTCAGTTTTCAAAAGAAGTTAAAAAATAGAGTGCATTCTCAAAAAAAAAAAAAATCTGTCACCTGTCAAAATTTGATAACCAAAAAAGATCAAATGTTACTTATCTGTAGTGAAAAGCAAAGGTCGGGGAAAATTGAAGGAAAGCAGTCCTAATAAGGGAAAAACTCTGCTTGGGGAAATTAATGAATACACCAGCACAAGAAAATAAAAGGTAAACAGGGTTAGAGAAGTAAATGTAAAATTATATTTTTAAGTATCTTTAAAGGCAAGTACCTTACTATATTGTAAAGAGAAAAGGCCAGTGAGCTCGCTGTGTATATTTGGCCTCCAGTTATGTTACTGATGACAAGCTATATGTTTTTTTGGATCAGTGTTGTGTTACTGCCTGTGTTTATTGTGGCTTCAATTGTTAGAACTCTAAAAAATACTCACTAAAATAGTCCACAAAATGAGTGGACTATATTTGAGAAAAATGGTGACTAGAAAACAAAATTCAAGGTAATAAATTGGGGCTTAATAATTTGTATTAATTTATACAATGGGCAAAAATGTTGGCTCGATGTGAGTATTATATAAGTATTTTAAATTATTTCATGAGTGGCATAAATTTTTTGTTCCTTTCACATTTGAATCCTAAAGAGGTATCCAGAGATATAAAATAATTAATATACATAGCAAACTGCATTTTGCTTTCATGCGAATGCAGTAATTATGAGAATTTAAGCTTACAGAACTGTGTGTTTTGTTTTGCAGATTTGGCTTGTAACCAGCATCACCGGCATGGTCTAATTTTTGAGTGAAATTAACTAGACATGAAATGAATACATCCAAAATTAACCCAAATAAATAATATTCCTGAAAAATGTTCCTGCATAATATGGGAATTTGAGAATAAAATGTCAAAGAACTAATTACAACTTTTAGGTACTTTTGCAAAAATAAATAAATAAATAAAACAAGTCTGTTCTTTCTGAACTTTAAATAGCGTCATGTTTACTTGTCTTCCCAACATTCAAATTTTTAACATAAGCTCAGGTTCAACTGAATTCATAGAAATATCAATACACATTTATTTATTTACATGTAATGAATAGTCTAAGAAAAATGCTTGCTTGTTTCAATCTCTTTTCATGCTTTTAGCTTTATAAAGTTTTTTCACATCCATTCACTCCAAGTGTGACTTAAATGACTAAGTTCTGAAACGTGTTGTTTGGGCAGTGAGTTCCACAGGCATCGGTACTCTGATATCCTCATTTGCTGTGACATCTGTTCTTTGTTTGGAAACATGTACAGAACATCATGACAATGAACAGGGAGCTTAATAAGGCCTGATACAGCAATGCTGGCAAAATCTTTGCCATCGGGCCATGAAAATGCTTAACGGAATAAATGTCAATAGTAGAGAATACAAATCGTGGCCTCTTCCGTGATGGAGGGTATCCAATGGAAAGAGTTCAGTGCACTCAATCTGTTGCAAGGGTGAGTGATCCTCACTGGAGAACGGTGCCATAGAAGACCACAGACTTGGCTTCTGTTTTTTGTAAATTTAACATTCAGCAGCAGCAGTAAACCAAACTTTGATATAGGCAAATCTTGTTTGTTGGCCTCTAAGCTCGAACTCTGCTACCATGGCTACGTTGTGCATGGGTCCATCATGTAAGCACCATGGAGTTTAATGAGAAAAGTGGATTAATATTCAAAGGACGAATCACATGGTCCACCTAAATATTAATGGATTTGTCTGCCAAGGAGAAATAAAGTGAACTTTCACAAGATGACAAATATCTGCATACTTGGTACTCATTCTGAGAAACTCAACCACATATCCCTTTATTGTACATCCTTGTCAATTCTTACAATTGACAAGAATTGTCAGTTCTTTTTTTTTCTTAAATATATCTTCATTGATTTCAGAGAGAGGAAGGGAGAGGGAGAGAGTCATTGATCGGCTGCAGCCCGCAACCTGGGCATGTGCCCTGACCGGGAATCGAACCCCGATCTCCTGGATCCTAGCCCGGCTGGGCTGTCAATTCTTGTCAATCATTTTCTTTCTAGTCCTTTATCAAATTTCCTTTGTCATTGTCCTTCACAGCCAACCATGAGAAGGACTGAAGTACAGCAGCAGACCATTTCTACCCAATGGCAGAATGTCATACAGACCCATGAAATATTTCACTTCAGCTCTCAGCTGCTCATAGTGAACAGTTCATGAGGTCGTCAATGGTGCTGCGACTCTGAGTCATCTGTGCTAACTTATTTAAACACTGTTTGTGCACAATCTCATGTCCACTTCATAATGTAGAGATGCTACTCCCACCCGGCTTATGGAAGAGAAAGAAACCAGTTCACAAGAAGCTCCTTTGATCAAATGCTATTTGGAGTCACAAATAAAACATAAAATCTACAAGAAGGCCTGGGAATGAGATCTAAGCTACTTTCCTGAAGGAGATTATTTATCAGCAAAGGGAGGAATTACATAAAAACTCCTTTGGTGTGTGCTATGGTTCTTTGAAGAGATCACATTGTCCTTTTCATCATATTTTCCAGAAGCCCCTACTGTTTACTCACCAGAAACATGTGGGACACTATTGGGTAGGCTATGCTAAAGGCCTAGGTGACAGAGAAGCTTGCCCCACAGCCTGGATTCACTACACAACTTCTTTGGTTTTTGACACCCCTAAAAATTAGAAACTTCACAAGTTACTTGATGAATGGCTTGAAGTCCACCTAAATATGATACATTTTGCTTTCAGAATCTGAAGAGGCTTGCTTAGCATTGTATGTCTTTCAAACTTGTAAGTGGTGCAAGATGCAGCAACTTGTTTTTAAATATAGGTTAGTCCCTTCCTCCTTAGAGTGTGCTTTGCTGAAGCAACATCAGGATTACCTGGTAGCTTTTGAATAAAGCAGAATCCCAAGCCCCACTCTAACCCTAAAATCCTCAGATGATTTACATGCACATTTGGGTTTGAGAAGTAGAACCCTTAACCACTAGATCAAATTTCACTATTGTAGAAAACCCTTAACGTTTGAGGTTTCAAAACATTTTACCCTCAGGCACATACGTATTTCACTAAAATATCTAAGTTATTTACTACAACTTCTCACCGCATCATAATATCATGGTGTCATTAATGGATTTGGCAAGTGATATTTAATGGATTGTCTAGACAGTCAATAACTCCACGCACCATATTTTGACAGAGTAGTACATTTGACATAAACTTAAATTGATGAAAATCTACTGTTCTCCCTCTCAGTGAATGTAATCTGCTTCCAGAAGTCCTTTCAAGTTATATGCAGAGTGACCAAGTCAATAGCCCTTACTCCTTGCTCCAAGGTAGCAAAACTGGAATAGCAGCTGCAACTGGAGTTCCCATTTGATCAAATTTAAAATAATCCACACCTATTTTCCAAGATAGTAGATATCATTGCCCTAAAATACTAAATCTAATATTGCTTCTCCTTTACCCCCTTAATAGGAAGGCTCAGGACCATAGACTTTCCTTTTTTTTTATTCAAAATATTACAGATGTCCCTTTTCCTCCCCAATGACCCATTCCACCCCACTCTCCTCCACTGCTCAGCCCCTCTCCACACCACAGTCCATGTCCTGGGTTGTGCATATATACATATAAATTCTTTGTTTAATCTCTCCCCCTCCCCCCACCATAGACTTTCACTTGATTCTAACAACTACAAAGAAGCCCTCAGGGTGTTGGGGATTCTACTCACTGCTGTGTATTATCTGTTCTAGGAACTGGGAGAAAAGCAGAGGATTGATGTGTAAATCTTAATGGGGTCATTCTTTATAAGGTGGAAAGGCGTACTGGTTAAAACAGTTAGTGGTTAGGGTAAGACAGTGCCTAGGTTTGATTTTTGGCTTCTAAACTTTCCAAATGTTTGGTTTTGGCAAGTAACTTAAGCTCTTTATTCTTCAGTTTCCCTCTCTATAACCATGGTGAAAATAGGATGGGAAGGTAGGATAGCATGCACAGTTGAAGATAAGCCAGGTGGAAGCCAAGGTCCTAAACTGTAAAAATATACACCCTGAAAATAGTGAGCATGCATTTCTGAAGCACTCAGGAAACTCACAAAAACTGGCTGGGTATTTATAACAACAAAAACCACAATATATTCTATGAAGTAAAAATAATAAATTATGATGAAAAAGTACATTGAACATTGATTGAAAATTGAGTTGGTTTTTGTTTTTGTTTTTTCATCTGCCTTATTTTGAGATCACCTGAAGGTAGAGCCTGAGCTTAGGACTTAGATGATACTTTTTTTTTGGGGGGGGGGGGAGATGACCCAGAAAGTGGTAGGGAGAAAGCAGGGAGCATGACACAGAGAAAACAAAAAGCCCATGTGAAGGCTTTTTATAGATCATTGTTATATGCAATAGGGCCTCAAATCCCTCAGAACTCCGAGACCTGATGAAAGGACCCTGGATTGTTTATATGAAGGGAAGGATGCCAGGGCATTTATCTCTCAACAGCCATCACTCATTGATTGGTTGATGTGTGAGCCAGAAAACATAAATCTTCCCCCTACCCTCCCACCATGGTCATAGCTGCAGCTGAGAGCAGGCCAAAAAAGGTTTTATCATTATCTACTTTTTACAAATGAGAAATCTGGTGTTCATTTAATTGAAAGGATTTGTTAAGATCTCACGAGTGACTGGCTAATCTTAGAAATTCAGGTCCATACTCTACTTTCTGCAGCATGCTACTTAGAACTAGTTATGAGTATTTTAAAAAAAAACTTATTGAGTAAAACACTGCATTTCCTAATTATTTTACCAAACATTGGGGAGAACAAATACATAGGTCTGTTTTAGCAAAGCAGTTTATTTAAAACTGATTAAAGCGTCGACTTATTATTTTGTCTTAAATCAAATGTTTAATTAACTGAAGAAAAGATTCTTCTTGGGAGGATATTGTTAGCCATTTAAAGAGGTTTCCCTCCATTTAAACTAAATAACTGTTTTATGTTGATCTGCATATTTCTGTATATTTGTCATGACAGTGCTTGCTTGCATCCCATTGGTGTACTGGGCAAATAATCTTTTTATTTAATGAAAAAAAGTGCACTTCATTCCACCTGTCTTGGTCCACTCCAGCTCTGCTATTATGATACCACTATGGATGTGTTAAATGTAACTACTGTGAACTATATAGTAATTAATATGTTTGCTAACAATATATTTAAAGTAGTTTCCTAAAACTTTTTGTTTGAGATTTTTTGTTATAGCACCATTTGTATCTATTTGCATAATGTTCAAAATAAATTACTATTAAGTCAATTTATGCATAATTTAAGTTGTCTGTTGCCATAGTTCACTACGTATTGTCTGTGATCCCCAAGATCATCAGTTTCCAGGTTTCATTAGAAGGACTCACAGACATCACAAAAACAGTTATAATCATGGTTAGAGTCTATTACAGCAAAAAGATACAGATTAAAATCAACAAAGAATAAAGACACATAGGGAGAATCCAGGAGAGAGGAGACACAAGCTTCCAGATGATTTCCCCCAGAGGATTTGAGATAGCGCTATGGCAATCAAACACAAAAATTTTTAAATGTTTAAAAATTAAAAAAAAAAAATACAGATACTTTCAATGGATTGACTATTTTTACTTATCACATGGTTAAAAAGTATTAAAAGTTATTTTGAAGAATGCACAATTTGCTGCTTTTTAGTCTATTTTTTCAAACTTTTTATTCATAAGGCCTTTAGTTTTGCACTATAAGAAGTAAATAAGTCATATTTTAACCTGTTTATTATACACTGTAATTAGAAAACATTATTTGTGTTTTATAATTAGTATCTTAAACTAAAATACAGTTTCTTATTTTTTTTTAAATGTACTTTTCTTGATCCCAGAGAGAAAGGGGGAGGGAGAGAGAGAGAGATAGAAACATCAATGACTAGAGAGTCATTGATCTGCTCCCTCCTGCACGCCCCCACTGGGGATGGAGCCAGAAACCTGGGCCTGGGCCCTGACTGGGACTCAAACCTCAATCTCCTGGATCCTAGGTCGATGCTCAACCACTAAGCCACGCTGGCCAAACTGAAATACATTAACCCCAAGTTACAATTAAATTGAATTTTAAAATTTAAATTATTCATTCTTTGCTACACAATAAAATTTCTCATAAAAATTATCATTTTATTTATTTGTTTGTTTTTTGTTAATCCTTATCCAAGGATATTTTTTCCATTGATTTTTACAGACTGGGAGGAATGAGGGGAGAGAGAGAGAGAAATAAAAAGCATCCATGTGACAGGGACACATCAGTTGGTTGCCTCTGGCACTCCCCCCTGACTGGGAAGAAACCTGCAACCCAGGTACATGCCTTTGACTGGGAATCAAACCAGAGACCTTGCACTGTGCAGTCCAACACTCTACCACTTAGCCACACTGGTAGGGCATGAAAAAATTTTTAAAGGTCAGTCAACAGAAGCGTACTGCTTCTTATTTTTTATTTACATAGAGTTAAACATTTCCTTAAATCAAATATATAATTAAAGCAACTAATAAAGCATTTAAAATAAAATATACTTGTTTTTCTTTATGTCTGGACTTTTAATGTGGAGGCAGGTTTTTATTTATTTGTCTGTTTTAAATAATAGTAATATTACTAGTACATTTGTTAAGCTTTAACTTTTATATGATTTTAGTAGCCTCCTGGATTTGTTTCTTTTTATTGATATACATCCTCCAAAAATATTTTTACTGAGAGTTTTTTCATAGCAGAATTCCTGAGGTCTCATGTGCTAGAGAATGGAATTATTCCTGTTAAACTCGAATCACACTGTGTTCAATATAAAATTTTAAGGTGAAGTTTTCTTTTCCCTCAATACTCTGTATACGTACATGTGGGTCTGCAAAGAGAAAGAGCTAAAGAATAATTTTCAAAAAATGAACACAAGTAAAATATTTCACTTATCTCATTGTTAATGAGTGCATCAGGCAGATGTTACAAAGGGATCAAAGTAGAAATCAGAGGGGTACAATTTCATATGTACTAAGGGAAGGTTGAAATAAATTTACATATGGATGCAAAACTGGCTTTCTTCCTGGAAAGAGAGGCGTCAGTTGAAGCTTCACTGGACAGAATTCATTTGCATGTGCACAAACAATAATGATTTTGCATTGCTATCAGTTATCAACAACTCACTGAGTTGTAAAGTAGCTCAAAGTCAACTAAATAATCAGCCCCATCAGGATGATTTCTATCACTACATAGTTTTTCATTAGAGATGCCCATAATCTTGTCTGTTTATTGTATCTGTTGTTATAGTATTTCCTCCTTTTTATCAAAATAATTCTGAGAAAGCATTACTCTTTCCTGCAAAATAAAAAGGATTTTATATGTATGGCCCGCTTGTTTAAGTAGGTGCAGCAAGAGCATTCATTTACCTACAAGCCTTCTTATATTTGTTATGCTGAAAGTTTTCATAAGGAATCTCAGATTTGACTATTTAAAACCCCTATGATTTGCTATCTCTCACAAGACTAAGAAGCCAAGCTCAATAAAGTCTACTCCAGATTTCAGTTGTAGTGTTTATTGAGTAGATTCCTCTCTTGAGATCTCTAAAATGTTCCATGGGTCTTTAACTTGACAGGAAGTATCTATGTTGTTATCTGTAAGGCTGAGAACCCTGCCCGCCAGGGAGCAGGCCAGTGTTCTCCATGAGGCTTTGTAAGCTTTGGCTCCTTAAAGTCAACCTTTTTAAAAAAAATAAGGTTTTATTATATCTGATTAAATAATTATTCTAATCTATCCTAGTGAAAAGATTATTACCGAACTAATGTTATTGAATAACCACTGACCAAAAAGTAGGAAAATTCACTAAGAATTTTCTATAATTTAGAAGGTAAGGTGTCAGTGAGAAACTTATAGATTACATATCTATAGATATATAGATTATAGATATATAGCTATATACTCATACAATTTTTAGAGGAGCTTAAGATTACAAATAAAATTGAGTGAGAGGTACGGAGATTCCCCGCATACCCTGCCTCCACACTTGCATAGACATCCATTATCAGCATCACTCACTGGAGTGGTACATTTTCTACCAAGGACTAACCTACACAGACACACGATAATGATTCCAAAGTCTATAGTTTACCTTAGGGTTCACTCCTGGTCTTGTTTTGGACAAATGTATGTCAGTTATAACATCATCATTCAGCGTATTTTTACTGCCATAAAAAGCCTTTATGCCCTGCCTGTGCCTCTCTCCCCACTCTCCCCAGCCCTGGCAACTACTTATCTTTCTATTATCTCCATAGTTTTTCCATTTCCAGAATGTCATATAATTGGGCTTGTACATTATGTAGCCTGTTTAGATTGGCTTCTTTCACTTCGTAATGTGCATTTAACTTTCCACCATGACTTCTCAAGACTTCTTAGTGTTGAATAAAAAGTGTTGTCTTTTTAGTGTTGAACAATATTCCATTGTCTGACTGCACCAGAGTTTATTTATCCATTCGCTGCTCAAGGACATCTTGGTTGCTTCCAAGTTTTGACAATTATGAATAAAGGTGCTATAAACATTCCTGTGCAGGTTTTCCTGTGGACATAATTTTTTAACTGATTTAGGAAAATACCAAGGAGCATGATCACTGGACCAGATGGTTAGAATATGTTTATCTTTGTAAAAAACTGCCAAACTGCCTTCCAAAGTAGCTGCACCATTTTGCATTCTCACCAACAATGTATGAGAATTCTTGTTGCTCCACATCTTTGAAAACATTTGGAGGTGAAGTGTTCCAGATTTGGCCATTCTATGTATGTAGTAATATCTAATTGTTGTTTTGATTTGTATTTCCCTGATTGACGTATGAATAGGACATCTTTTCATATGCTTATTTGCCATCTGTATATCTTCTTTGGTCAGGTGTCTGTTAAGGTCATTGGGCCATTTTTTAGTCAAGGTATTTGTTTCCTTATTGTTGAGTTTTAAGAGATTTTAGCACATTTTGGATAATACTCCTTTATCAGATGTGTCTTTTGCAAATATTTTCTTCCAGTCTGTGACTTATCTTCTTGTGCTCTTCACATTATCTTTTGCAGAAATAAGTTTTAAACTAAAGAACAATTAAAATTAGAAGTTCAATGTTAGTTATATATTTTTATAGATAATCAGATATAATTTTTAATGTTTCAGTTCAGTTCTCAAAAGCATATTCTACTAAGTAGTTACAGTTTGAGATAGTTTAAGAAGAGAAAGCACTTTTTTATATATTCAGAAAATGGAACATTAAAACAATGTCAACAATATTCCAAATAAATTGCATAATTACATTTCCTTCATTGGTTCATTTGGTTTTATGTAATTAATTCCTGTTCTCTTGGATCTTGGGTTAACACTAACTATAAAGAGAGTTGGAAATGCTGACAACCCAGTGGTGTGGTTTGAATGTCTTCTAAGCTATAACATCAGAAGCCTATACCCCAAATCTATTCTTTGAAGTGTCGTTGGTTTAAAGTACCTGATATAGTCCTTTTCATAGGGCTCTGAGATAGTCTTTCTTTGATGAAGAAATTGGCTTGTAGAAAATTGCATGTCCTTTAAGCTTGCATCAGAGGAAAATAAAACCTATATGTAAATGACAGACACTTAATAAAGTCATGGTGAATTTATTACTGATAACTTTCAAATGTGAAGGTTATGATGAGAATCCATGACAAAAATAATGGAAGTGACAAGGAAATGGTTGTTTTTATAGCATGCAAAATAAAATAAAATAGTGTTTTTTCCCCAAAAAAATTAGACAAGATATAATTAGGGGCAATGATTAAGCATATTTTCAAATAAGCCAGTGAATGTTAAAATTGTCCTTATAAAATTGATGGATATAATTTTTACAGAGAAAAAAATGTTGATATTTATCATAAAATAATACTGAGATCTAATATGCATAATACATCAAGAACATGCCAGAAAATACCAAGAATATACCAACAACATATCAAGTAAAATGATTCTGTAAGTATGAAGTAGAACCTAAATATCTGTATTTTTATAACATATTATGATAATTTAGATACACATCTGCAATTTAAAAGAACTGACTTATAAGATAGTACATTTAAATTAAAGCAGGTTGAGGTGAAGTAAGCATTTAAAATAAATAACCAATGTGATGTTTCCTATGACTTGATTCATATTATCTAATATCAGGAAAACAATCACCAGGACTCTCTAAGCAGAATGATTATGAACAATGACAATTTATGGGCAATCCCATGTTTTGTCAGGCTTAGTCAAGGGTGTAAGACGTTACCTCACTTGCACAGGCAGAGTGACATCGTAGCATCAGTCCCCGACACTTTAATCCTGAAGATGATTTTATGAAAGGATTACACCCTGAAGATGAGGAACAGTGAACATTTTCCCCATTGGTATACTACAGAGAGATTGCTAATTTCCTCTACTCCCAAAAAGAGATGGGGGAAAAAAACAAAAACGTTTTATGGTTTTGAGGCTGGAAGGAAAGGATTGTCAACCCTGTCTTCACAGTGTAAATGAACCTTTCTAAGAGCCAGATGAACCTGAGTGTCTGAGTGTCACCAGTTTTATAACCTAGAGATGTCACCCAATTCTGAGCATCCTCCCCTCTGACAAGTAAATACCTATAGGGTAGTGCTTCAATTCTCCTCAGTCTTAACCTAGGGACCTAGGACAGGTTGTAACCATTTGGATTCCTAGGGGGCATAATAAAAGTTTTTTATCCTTTCAGATCAGAGCAATTAATTCGATAAATGACTACAGCTCTAATCACTCTCGGTTAATGAAAATTAAAATATTTCTGGGAGAAGTGAAAGCAAACACTCTCAAGCTTCAATTCACATACATTTCCATGTCTCAGGAGGCTAGGGCATTCTCAGTAGCATACGAAATACAGGGAAGTTTCATTTCCAACATTCTCATAAAAAAGACACTTTATGAAATATATAAATAGATTTTTATAATGTATTAAATATATATAATATATTTTAATAATATTTTATGTATACAAATTTAATCCTAGGAAGGCTGAGAATCTCTTTGATGACAATGTTCATACTACTCGTGAATGATAACATATCGAATAAACCTACTCATTTCCAGCACTTCTAGTGAACACAGTATATGTTTCTCTCTGTCACTGTTGCTTCTAGTATAACCTCAACCACTTGTATTAATTATAACTCCTAGCCCAAGTAACTACCTACTACTTCACAAAAAAACTGGGGAATGGGAGATAATTAAGAAAGTGAGAGGGATAATTAAGAAGCATCTGTCAAGCACCAGTATTTTAGAATGTAAACAGAAGTCCTGAATGAACATAACTTTCTACAGACACAAACATCTCTTATACAACTCCTCAAAGTAGCAAAAAATATTTTTTCATTAACATGGATCAAAGGCATAGCCTTTCTGTAGCATTAAAACTTTGAAGCAAATTATGTAAATTTAAAATTATGCAAGTAGTAAATGTTTCTGTGTTCTATCTTAGAAATTATTTGAATAGCTATTAAGTGTCTATTATTTAACTCAATTAAATCAGGCCAAGGTATTAAGTTACTTAAAGATCTTGAAAATCATCTTTAAGTTGACATACTATGAAACCTAATTATTGTTGAGTTTGTCAGAATAATGATTCAATTTAGTTCAATGCACTTTTATAGTTTTCATAACTTTAAACATTATAAGGGGGTGATGTTATTTATTTGATCAGTAAACTTGTACAAAAATCATACCCAAATTGACAGTATGTGAAAGAGAAAAGCAGCCTCTGAAATCTAGGAGCAGTCCTGACACCATCAGCACAGCCCTGCTCTTCTCCTATTGAACATAAATCTTCTCACACAACACCAACATCAGATAAGGCCACTCAACCTGATAGATGGAGAGAAAAGAAAAAAAAAAGACCACTCCCTAGTCAAGCCTGAACACAGCCAAAGCAAGAACATTGTCCAGGCTACATAGCAAACATTCCCCTCTCTCAGATAATATAATTTACCAAATTCAGCCTTCATCAAATATTCCTTCCTAGATATGATTTATTAAGGTTCTCAAGCATATAATAGCCTTTAATAACCTTTATCTCCTTACAGTATCCAATCCAGAGAAAACTCCTTTCTTTCTTACACTCCCCCAAGCCATCTAGCACAAAGCCAAGTCTCACACCAACTCCTTTCTCACACTCTTGTACAGTGATGCCCCGCAGTTCCTGTGGTGACATTCTTCACCAGGTGGCCCAACTTGTACAAACTACAGGTTACTCTTAATGGTCTTTGCCTGGAAGGCATTGACACCCACCTCTTTTCAACCTGAAGCTTCAGGCAGGCAGTTCCCTAGTCCAGAAAATATTGAATAATGGGCTCTCTCAAAAAAATTCCTGTTTTGCAGTGTTTGTCCATTCCTATGGTGTCATTATTTCCACCATGGGCAATTTTAGAAATATGAAAGATTTATTTGGCTCTTAAAATCCCTGGAATTCCAATAATCAGCCCTTTCTGGCTGGTATGAATGGCTACAAGACGTTACTGCACTCACAGGCTATTGTTTTCGCTTCCTAAAATCCATGCATTCCTGCCAATTCTCTTTTCCCAGAGTACTTGTGGGGGCGAGTAAATAGCATCTCTCAGCTGCTCATTCTCCTACCACTAAATAGAAATCCTGAATTTTAGTTCTTACTCAAGCAGCCATGTGAACAGCAGTTTGCAAAATAAAAATTAGTCATTGGCTTGAAGGATATGGTGACAATTACTTACAAGGAAAAAAAATGAACTAAATGGAAAATAATTTCTACAGATAGATCTCATTTTTTGTTTAAGCTTCATTATACTAAATGGTACAAATCACAATTTATGATATTGACAGGCAAATATTTTAAATCTATTTTGGCCTTGACTTTCATTAATACTACCTGACAGCTGTTTTTAAAGGGAAATGCTATCCTAAGGCACAAACATAATGATACTTAAATGTCACATGCAAAAGAAAAAGTTAATATTACCCGAATCATTTATAATTTTAGTATTGAAATATACCATAAACTGCAAGATCTGAGCTGAAATAATAAACTTCTATCATAAGCTGCTTTCTTTTAGTGTTCCCAAAGCATCTATATTGTGACTTTGAGGACAGATTGCTTTTGAACCTTGGAATACATACTAATCAAATGACTTTAGAAAGTTCTATAAACTATGTTTTCCCCAGTTCACTGAAAAGTAATTGTGGAATTCATAGACCCTAGCTCATAAATGAGTTCACATTTACTTTACAAAAGTGCCTGCCACCTATTTGGTGGTATAAGCATGTGAGTATTCAATGATCACTCTATAACTTGAACATATACTGGAAGTATACATTTAAATATGTAAATTGTATGTAAATAGTCATTGTTCAATAGCCACAACCATTTATAAGGCATGCTTATACATATAGTATTAAATATCTGCACATGTTCAACGTAGAAAACCTTAGGAATAAAGAGTTAAAGATAATATTCATAGAACTGTATGGTTGTTAGTTATGTAGCAAGATAAAGAAATGTTATGCAATATATATTTAAAATACGAGTCATAATAAGAAAAAAATCATTTTAACTGTGTTTCAATATTGGCATATTTTGTTTTTGAAATAAAAGCAATTTAAAAACTTTAAAAGTGTGAAATTACCCTTGCCCTTTGAAGTGGTAGTTTAATGTAAATGTAAGAATTAAAAGGTGACTAACCATGTATTACTTTTTTATATTTGTCAGCTTAATCCAGTTGGGTAGTTTAGAAATTCTTTCACAGATGTCTGAAATTGTTAAAATTAGCATGTTTTATCTGCAGAATGCAGAATGTTCATTTACATAAAATTGGTTCATTTCTAACATAATGTAGCTATACAAATATGTTTTTATAAAATATATTTAAAGTAATTTAAAGACTTCCTGGGAAAATTATTTGAGGGGAAAGCTTGTAGCATTTCTGATGCATTTATCATGACTTATCCCAGCAGGGCCAACTTTTCACTCAGACTAGGTGATGATTGTTATTGAGACCTGTTTTAAAGGAAAAGGTTATTATTACTACAAAAGCTGAATGAGCTATTACCATTTATTAACAATGTAAGTAATGGGGTTAGGCTGCCTTTGTTTTAACACATTTCTATCTAGATTCTAGAACATCCATTTCAAAAGGTACCATGGGCTCTTACTATGTGAGACACTGCTAAGTATTTTGAACAATGGAACACTCAGTCATCTGAAAAGTTAGTAGTTTTGTAAAATTTTCTCTTTTAGTAAAAAATATTTTTTTAAAAAGTGCTGAAGAAGCACAAAAGAGGAAATAAATGAATAGATCAGGGAGAGAGAAAAACTGAGGGAGACAGAGAGAGAGAGGGAGAGAGAGTCAAGGGAGAGTGTGGAAGAAAGATAGGAAGAGAGGAAAGAAAAAAGTTAAATTAATTTCAATTTAAATAATTTATAAATGGATGCCCGGCCAGGCCTGGCTCAGCAGTTGAGCGTCGACCTAGGATCCAGGCGATGGGGGTTCGGTTCCCGGTCAGGGCACATGCCCGGGTTGCGGGCTGCAGCCGATCAGTGACTCTCTCATCATTGATGTTTCTATCTCTCTCTCCCTCTCCTTTCCTCTCTCTGAAGTCAATAAAGATATATTTAAAATAATAATAATAATTTATAAATGGAAATAGAGCTTTAACTATTAATATAGTATTATCTCCATGCAGAAAAATCTTTCAAGCCAAATCTCTTTACAAGTGAAAATTAGTAGCAGCATAAAGTATATAAATTTATTCTTACTTTAATGCCTGTTATACTCCAAACAAAATTTTCTACCTTCAATGCATTTCTTCCAAGGCTCTGTTTGAGGGTCATGCAGCCACATATACCCCTTCTAGTCCTCCTTGCCGACGGGCTCTGCTGCGCTCTCATTTACAATGAATTGCATTACGTGCCACGGCCACAGTTGATCAGCTCATAGGTGGACACTTCATACAAGGGCCACCCGTGGATGTTATCACGGAAGAGTCCTGATTGGAATAGCTTACTGGAACAATGACCAGCAGGGCCATTTTTAATTTTACTCTTAGAAATCTGAATGGGTAAATATGGGTAATAGTGTAGATTTAGCAGGGAAATTAAACAGCAAACACTGTGAAGTAGAAAGGATGACAGGAAGAACAAGTAATTGTAAAAGCACTGACTAAAGCAGATTTGAAGAAGCAGAAGTAGTTATGCAATTATGTGAAATACACAGGGGGCACTGGCCACTTTAATAGTCAGAAAACAATGAGATAAGCCACACATAGGAAGGACAAGGTCATGTTCATGTTAGAGTCTACTGTGGAAAATCACACATTTTCCCCCCAGATTTTGGAAAATGTTTTATTAGACAAGAACATAGATACTGTTTTGGCAAAGGGATGGTGGTGAGTAGTCAGCAGATTTGAGGTAGAAAGAGGATGGGGGTGGGAGAATAAACAAACACTGGAGCGCAGCAGGCGCTGGAGGTGGTATAAATACATAAAAACTTCCCAACACAGGGAAAAGCTTTATTTACAGAGGAAGCAAGGAAGGGAGAGAGAGAGAGAAAAGGAAAAGGAAGGAGGGAGGGAGGGAGGGAGGGAGGGAGGGAGGGAAGGAAGGAAGGAAGGAAGGAAGGAAGGAAGGAAGGAAGGAAGGAAGGAAGGAAGGAAGGAAGGAAGGAAGGAAGGAAGGAAGGGAGGGGAGAAAGAATGAAGGAATGAAGGAAGGGGAGAAAGAAGGAGAGAAGGAAGGAAGAGAGGGAAGAGAGGAAGGAAGGAAGGAAGGAAGGAAGGAAGGAAGGAAGGAAGGAAGGAAGGAAGGAAGGAAGGAAGGAAGGAAGGAATCAAAAAAAAAAAGAAGGAAGGAGAAAATAAAGGAAAAAAGAGAAAATCACACACTTCTTATCTGTAGCATTTGCTGCCTATAATCCCCCAGCCCTGCTTTGTTTTCTCTCACTTCACTTGTCTTCAGGAAATGCAATGTATTTTACTGAGGCATATACTGTTGGTCTTGCACAGGAATATAAACCCCATGAGGGCAAGTTTGTTGTTTGTTCCCACAAAATCTATAATTGTATCTGGAATATAGTAAATAATAAATAATATGAAGCTATGAAATAGATGAAGAGATACTATTATGATAATAGAAGTTCTAGGCCTACCTTCGTTTGCATTTGTTTTTGTTTATTTGTAAGGGATTTATTTTTAAGAATGTTCATAAATTTAAAAATTCTACATGGCTTCTTAAACACAAAATCACACAGATACATGCACATAAGAGTACCTGGACTATTTTTTCCATAGAGGAAACCATTTTAATTTTTATCAGATTTGTATTTTTATGCATCCCTGTTTGGCTAAATAATGCTAAATAATGGTTTTATATTGTCCTTTTTTTGTTTCTTTTGCAACTTTAGGCATTACTTACTGACTTCCAACCACAGACACTCTTTTTACCCTTATTTATCTATTTATTTATTTATCTATTTATTTATTTATGCTACTTTCTGTGAAGTAAATAATTTTATCTTTTGATCCTTCTCTTAAATTTTCATTAAATTTCTGTCCTATATATTTTCCCCAAGAGTTGTTTCTGTTCTCTGAATACTTCTTTAAAGATTTCCTTGTTCAAAAATGGAGAAATGATAAGAAGAGTACAAATAACAATTAGATAATTGCCAATCAGTGGTTTTCAGGTAGTGTTCAGGTGAAGTGGGGCCAGGGACCTGGACTCCCTGTTCCAACTTCTCACCTCCACCAGTGCACCGTGAAGCATTTGTCAGACGCCCTGGGTGACCTCCCTTGGGTTTGAAAATAAAAATTCTAAAGAAATAATTACATCATTATAAACTTATTCAAATAGTTATTTTTGCAGAATATCTAAATAAAAATGTGTTTCTAAATAAACCTATGTTGTCCTGTTGGATTGTTAATACAGGTCCCCCAAAATAAATTTATATTCACTAATGTGGCCTATCTTTTGAAAATATAGAATTAAAAGAAATACATGACAACAATACTGTAATTAATTTTGTAATAATGATAGTAAAATTGTAATAAAATTACAAAGCTTGTAGATTTGTTTCCAAGTATGATATTGGCCTTCTAAAATTTTTCCTAGCTTGTCACTCCACATGTAAACTTTTCCATCCTTCTGAGTTTCTGCTATTACCCTCCAGCTACCAAATCCCAGCGTTCAAGTCCTGACCTTCAATTGTCCAAAGACCTAATGAAAGATTTGAATTTACATGTGTGAAGATGGGAACAGAGCATTTTAAAAGATTTCAGTTCCAAGCTCTATAAATCCTTCCCATTTATCCAAACTTATCTCATGAATTACTCCTAATCACAACCCATTAATAAAGACAGATCCAGACTGACAGATGTTTCTCTTTCCAAAGGCATTCCTGTGTAGAAGTTTTTAATTGGTTTCCCACTGGACCCAATTTTTCCCTTTCATTTCCCTCGTTCTTCTGTTTTTGAAATAACTTTGAATAATTGGACATTATGCTTAATTGAGATTTCTAGATTCTAATGGAAAATGAGAGATCCTAGCTACACTGGACATGTATGGCCATAAGCGTACAGTTGGTTAGGCCTCAGTTCCAGCTTCCTTCTGCACCCCAGGAAAATGCATGAATTGCACAGTCCCCACCACTAACAACACACAAGCATATGATGTATCTGCCTCTGGTGGCTTCTCTATATATGCCTCCTACCTGTCCAGGTAGGCATTCAGCAAGTTTAGGATTATGAGTGTTCTACTTGTAGTCATCTTTCTCTCTTTCTCAAGTGGAATGATTTCTCTATACATTTAAGTTACACAGATTTCTGCACAATTGTGTATAATTTTGTATACCATTCTTTGTCTTATCTCTCATTGTCAATGGTAGTTGTAAAGCAGGATAAGTATTTTTATTCAGTATTTATGAAGAACACAATGAAAGTTACTTAAAAGAGTTTCTTTTCTTTTTTCTTTTTCATTTTATCAGTGTGGTAGTGTAGTGAGATTTTTATTTGAAATTAAGTAAAGGTGCCCGGCCGGGTGTGGCTCAGCAGTTGAGCGTCGACCTAGGATCCAGGCGATCACGGTTCGATTCCCGGTCAGGGCACATGCCCAGGTTGTGGGATTGATCAATGGCTCTCTCATCATTGATGTTTCTGCCTCTCTCTCCCTCTCCTTTCCTCTCTCTGAAATCAATAAAGATATATTTAAAAAAAAAAAAGAAAAGAAAAGAAATTAAGTAAAGGTGAACAGATGTACTTTTACATAAATATTTTTCTCTTCATTTGAAGGTCAAATTACACTAAAATGTTGATGCATGACTTTATTGATATTTCTAAATTTTTCATTTTTTAGTAAAATTTAAAATATAAAATATATTCTCCTAAAGAAATCTCTTACAACCATTTTAAAATTCACTCTAATGGTAATCAAGGGTACTTTCCCCCATTATCACTACACTAAGTTTTTTTGGCAGGAGTATCTTGATGAGATGCTAATGGAAAATACTACTTTCTCTCTTCTTAAAGCTGGCCCACATTTCAATATGTTCAGATAAAGAAGCAAGTGAAAAAGAGCTACTGTGTAAATTAAAGTAACTTGATTAAAACAGGATAAGCAGTTTTTCTATTTTTAAGTTCAATAAGTGTGTTAGTGGTATAGAAAATTTGGAGTAAAAAATTACAAGTTTCAAAGGAATTATAAAACTGTTCATGGAATATTTTTTCCAATTTTTATTTAAAATATTCCATATAATATTTGATGACTTTTAAAAACATATTCAAATGTTTAAAATCTTTGGGAAAGTGATATACTTTCAATCTGTATCTTATTTAACATTACACCTACTAGATCACCCTCATAATTCTATTAATGTTAAATACTTTCAGATCAGAAAAAAAATTTTTAAACAAATCTTAAAGATAATACACTCCTAATGTTCTTGGTTGAATATAATTAGAAAAATAAAATTCATATTTGTCTCTCTTCTCCTTTACATATTTACACATTACTTTAGTAATTCCTTAATTTACTTTCTATAGAAACTAAACCAGAACAATGGAAGGAAGGATTAAAAATGCAATTTAAATCATCAATTGCCCTCACAGGAGGATGACACTGCTATAAAGAATATCAAATGATGCTGTATCCTCCTAAAAATGTGATCTGTGTTGTTTGCCTGAACATCTGTGGAGCTTTGCTCATGCAAATGCAGCCCAGGTCCTTAATTTGGGATTAAGGGCTAGAGAGAACTGATTTGCCTGGTCACAATCATATAAGGTCACATGAGGAAAGGATACTAGGTTGCAGACCTTAGTAAATATACCCTACTTTAGACTTCATATTGTAAGACTTATTATAGGGCTCTTGAATACATATATCTAGAGTTCCTTAAATAATACAGAATTGTCCTGTGGCATACTTATTACTACCTCATCTCATTTTAATTTATACATACCAATTAACAGATTTACATATAGTAATTAAGAGATTTACATATGAGAAAATTATGTTCACAATCTTTAATTAGATTTCTCTTAGTTAAATAATAAAATTATAATTATTCAAAATGTGAATGAATGCTGATATAATAATAACAGATACATGAGATAGTGAACAAAATAAAAGTTGCTGCCTGTGGAGATTACATTCTAAGGATGAAAGAGGGAATAACAAGATAAATATCAACTACATTAAATGGTGACACTGCAAAGTTGACGAGAAAGGCAGGCAGGGGGCAGGGAGCACTCGGAGAGAGCTAGATTACATTTTTAGACAGCGTTGTCCAGAAAAACTGGCATGAGCACAGTTCTGAAGCATGTCAGGGACCAATGCAAAATTCCATGAGGGGTAAGGGTTGAGGGAGGGAGACCTTCCACATATAATTACTTATATGTAATTATATATATAATTACTTATATCAATACAAAAATTATATATATAACATATATATAATTACTTGTATATATAATTAATTATATACAATAAATTATATATATAATTGCTTGTATATATAATTACTTATACCAATACAAAAAGCCTAATAGTGAAAATTTGTCTGAAGAATGGATGGACAGACACCCAGGGGTCAGCATAACTGAAGAAGAGTAAGAAAAGAGAGAAGAGAGAACTTAGGCCTTTTAAAAAATAAGATTTGAATTCATTGGGAGGTGTTAGCAGAGGGATGATATATTCAACTGAGTTTACAATAATTGTTAAGGCTCCTAGCCTGAGAAAAGATTGAAGGAGAGCAAGGGCCAAACTGGGGAGATCCATGAGAAGTCTGCAGTCATGATCTAGGTAAGAGATGTGAGTGGTTTTGTTTATGATGGTCCCAAGGAAGGTGGTGAAGGGTGGCATGAACCACGTACATGTGGAAGGTCAGAAGGAAAGGCTTGTTGACAAGTTGACTATTTAAAAATTTTAGTTCACATATAAAATAACTTTAGGCGTATTTTTCAACTGTGGGATACAATTATTAAGTAAAACATTACAACTTGAAATCCAAGTTTGCCTTACTGGTTATCACTGTCAGCTAATTTCATTCCTTACTTTATCACTAAGTAATTCCAGAGAATTGAGCACATGTCAGGCATTTTTGTAGGAGATAACTGCATAGCCTAAGTAGAATTAATTTAAAAGGTATGTGTTCATGTGGTTTCATTGTAGTGGAAGAGAAAACATAAAACTTCACTGGGATTGTGACACTATAGAGATTGGCAAATATAATCACAAATGTAGGAAGAGTTCTGGAATTCTAATGAGTTTACCTAAAAGTTGCAGAAAAAAAAGTGTGACATGCTGATGGGTATAAATCATTTTTGGCTTCGTCTATGCCTCTTTAAAATGAGCTACACCAAAATGGCAGAAACTGAATAACTCAGAGTTATCTTAAATCTGACTTAAAAGAAAGCAACAAAACATTAAACATAATCCGGTTACAGATACTATGAAAATCTTCTGGGGAAAAAAGGTTTTATTTCTACCCCAAAGTTTTACAATCCTTTCAAACTTGTGACTTCAATCATCTTAGGGCTCTTCATCAATGGGGAAATTTTCAATACACTTGTAGAGAGTAAATCTTAAAACTTGTATATCCTTGAAAAGAAAATTGAAGTCTGCTTTTTTTTTTTTTTTGGCCCTGTAGTTTAAAATTCAGAATGTTTTGATGTCCCTGAACCAAGTTTATGGCTTTGGGAGCAATGAGAGCTCAGAGTTGGTTTTCTCAGGGTTTTTAAATACAAATACATTCCACCCACTCATCCATCCATCCATCAGTCCATCTGTCCATCCATCCATCCATATAATATTCCTTTGCCAGCTTTCTGCCATGTACTGACTATATTCTAGATTAGCATTCAAGAAAAATTAAAATTTATTCCGTAATCTAGGCATTGGATTGCATTAAAGTATTATAAATTCCATATGCTGATTCAAATCCTTCCACACTTTTACAGTCACAAATTGGATGTTAGAAAAATATTCCAGAGGCAGATTGTCACCTATAGTCATCAGTTTCCTTCTGGCCAAAGAAACACTTAGCACTTCTCATATGTAGAAATTATGGAAGAATAACTTTTTAAATATTTTTCCCATATTAGAACTGTTATAGATGATATTAATTGACATCAACTTTTCAGAGGACAATTTGGCATTCTATAGCAAAACTTGTAAGAAATGTACAACTTGACAAAACAATTACTTGAAAGTATTTGTGTATTAATTTGCTAGGGCTGCCCTAACAAAGTACCACAGAGTAGCTTACAAAATAGAAATGTATTGTCTCACCGTCCTGGAGGCTAGAAGTCTGAAATCCAGGTGTCAGAGCTGTTTCCTTCTGAAGCTGAGGGAAGGATCCGTTACAGGCCCGTCCCCTTAACTTACAGATGGCAGCGTATCATCTTCCCTCCATGCATGTTTGTATCCAAATTCCCCTTTTGGGAAGAACACCAGTCATACCGGATTAGGGGCAACCCTAAAGACCTCACTTTAACTTGAATACCCCTATAAAGAAAGACCTTCTTTCCAAATAAAGTCACATCTGAGGTGCTGAGAGCTTAGGAACGCAACACAGGAATTTTGAGAGGACAGGATTCAACCTGACAGTGTATCTGTATATGTGCCTAGATATTATTAATGTGGGATCTTTTGTAAAGCAAAAATGTGTAAGAAAAATAAAAATTAACCTTAAATAGCCATAGAAATAGATGACTAAATGCAAAGGATCACTGTCAATGCATTAAAAAGACATGCATATAAATATAGTTATAAAATACATAAAAATATTTTCTTAAGTAAAAGAAAATTGCAAAAGATTTTACCTAAGAGTTATATATTATATGTATATATTTGTATGTGTGTGTATATGTATATATTACTATAGTGATACAAATGATGATAGTATTAATCCTAATTGCTTCTGAAGAGCGGCACTAGGAATTTAAAGGCTCAAGAAAACTTTATATCAATAGCATCAAGAGATTTTAAGCAAATAAATAAAAGAGTGGCACTAGGAATTTAAAGGCTCAAGAAAACTTTATATCAATAGCATCAAGAGATTTTAAGCAAATAAATAAATAGCAAGCGTTAGAGGAAGACACCAAATGAAAATTTAACTTCTCTAGTAAATAAATATGTGAATCTGAGCAAAGCATTCTCTCTATGCTATGATTTCTTCATATGCCACGTAAAATAATAACATGTGTTTTTTTCCATAAAGTAGTTTAGGAATAAAATGTTGTGGCTTACAAACACACACACACACACACAAAGTTGTGAGTCAAGCTGGTGCATGAAGACAATGAGCCTGAAATAACTTCAATACTTCACTTGCCGCGGCTGGGTGGGTAAGAGGCAAAAGCCCCAGCTCCCCGTTGTTCTGTTTTTCTCCCCGTGACGGCACCAAGTGGGGGTGAATGACATGTCGCACAAACAGGCGGAATCGTTGCACTGTACAGAAGCCCCGAACAAAAGGCTCCTGCCTCTGTAAGGCCCTGTGGGCCCGCCAGAGGAATAGTGAAGGGCTAGGAATGAGCCAGTAGAGTCTTAAGGCACTTAAGGGGGTTATAGCAGTTTGAAAATATTTTCAAACGGCAAATCTTCACCTAAATCTTTGATTTTAAATATTATTAAGTTGGAGTCTAAGAGACTTAAATTGCTCTGTGCCTACTTTTGAGAGCTAAAAAAAATGAGTTAGAAATTAGAGCTCCTGAAGCCCAAATTTTAATATTTATTGGCTAGAGTTTCAACTTTTGAAAATATAAGAATTGCACTTTATTGGAATTATTACCTTATTTGAATTTTTACACCTGAGGATTTTTTAATATTCATAGAAATTAACTCAAAGTATATTTGGAGACAATGCACCTTTGTGTAAGGGTGCTTTCTTAAAATTCTCTTTTGTAGACCAAAAATAAACTTTATTATCAGTAATATGATAATTATAATAAAAAGAGAAATAGCAATAAAAACCTGACATTTTTTAGTCTCCAATGTTGTTTAAATTCAATTACAATACCAAACTAGATAACTTTGATTCTTCTAATTTTCGTTCCATCAAAGTTTTCCTGATATTTTCTAATAGGAAAATTGAGTGTCTTAAAAATCATGGTTATCCCACTATGCTTTCTGCAACTTTTTTCATCTATTTCCTCACTCTATTTTATCATAATACAAGAGATGTGCTAAATTAATAAAAGAGTGATATAGATTTTGACACAATGTTAATGAGATGATTAAAAACTGATTTCTTTTAGATCGACATAACTGAATATTTGATAAAGCAATGTATATTTTAAAGTAAAAGTGTTAGAGAAAAATTTCTGGAGTGTTGCTTACAAATCTCTTTTTATAAGTAGTGTCTTTAAGCATACAAATAGTAGTTTCCACAGATCTTTAAGGTTTATTCAAATAATTTATTAATTTAGTCCCTTTTTTATAGAGTTTATATAGTATGGATGGTTTTATTAATCTTAAGGGATGTTAAAGATAAATATTAACTAATGCATGAATTTCAAAAATATCTCAATAAAGACATAATTATTATCAGTAGAATATTTTGCAACTTACATGTAGAGGATTGCTGGATGATATGTTTAGTATCTTTTCTACATTTTAATATTTCTTTAAATATACTACAGAAGTATCTTGTATAGCCAAAAGTAGTTAATAGTCCATATTAAACAAAGATGTAAAACTTCATTCCTCTTTGTTTCACTTTGAAGTTTCTGAAATAAAGACATTTGCATTTTTACTTTTAAAAAGTATTTTATCTTTTCAAATATACTGAATAACTGGAATTTATTAGTATGCAATAAGAAGGTATTTTAAGAAGACATAGAAGTAATTGACTTGCATTTTAGTAACATCAGAGAGTTTAAAAGATTGCATTTTGCTTCTATACTAAAAGCACAATTTTGTACAAATGGTAAAGAATCAGAAAGTTTTCCCTGACAATCATACTGAATTGTTTGAAAACATTATTTTGTTTACTGTGTATAAAACATTTGAATTTCTATTCTTCCAAAGTATATGCATATCTGGATGCTGGATAATATCTATAAAAGCAAATTTTAAAAACAGGTAAAATTTTCTGTATTTGGGTTTTAAAGTCTGCATACATTCAGCAAATTACAGGGAACAAATTTGGTTACACACATTTTTGTGCTCCTGTAACAAAACTTCAACCAAGATAGTTTCTTATTTCCATTCATTGTAGAAGTATCTCTAGAATTGGGAGCGATGACTTTGGATAATTTCATTTTATAAAACTCATAGTTTAAATAAGATAAAGTTGCTGGTGTTACCTCTAAACATTGAACAGTTTCTTAAGTCATGGAATCTATTTGAGGCGATGTGGCTGCCCATGAATAGCACTGTGCTTTTATTGGATATCCTTTGTGCTAGATAGGTCAAGGTTCAAATTCAGCAAGATCACTTGGTAGCTTTGTGATTGCCCTTTAGATTCTGGAATAATAACAATCATCATAATAAAACTGGAATAATATCTACTTCTCAGCTTGTTTGAAGATTATTTAGAATGTAATGAAATGATTAAAATGTAACAGACACATAATAAATAATATCAGTAACACAGAATAATTTTTACATCTTTCCCACATGTGAAATACCATGTTTTCTGCCCTTTAAAAAAATAATCTTAACTAGTTAAACACAGAAATAAGCAATTATATATGTATTGGTTCAAAAGTTTGCTTTTTAATTCCTCATTGATTATAAAATAAGTACTACATCTCCATTGTAAACAAGCTTTTAGATAGTTATTTTATATTTTCATTTGACAAACATTTTTTTTCTAAATATATGATATAGAATGAAGGTATTTAACATCAGGCCATTTATTTCATATGTTGGAACAATATTTTACATTTTCACATATTTATTTTCTGCAATCTGGGTAAATACATCACAATTATTTCTAATTTGGGGTCCTGAGACTAAAACGGGGTGATTTTAAAATTTAATCAAGATAGAAGTTAATAAAGTGTGTAAATTTTGGAAAACTTGGTCTTGTTTTCCTTTTCCAAAACCTATGAACCAAGTTCAATTCAGGATCGACAGACTATGCAATCATTTTCAAAGACTACTCTTGAGCAGGTCGACTACAGGACATTTTCAAGGAGGAGAATTGATCAAAGTAGTTATTTTCCCTGGATTCTAACACAAAGCAACATCAAATAACTTTGCTTTGCTGGTTTGGTTTTCTTGCATGCTTTGAACTAAAAATATAATATACTGACTAAGGCTCTGTGTCCTCAAGTAAAATTATGAGTCTTTCCTGCAGAATTCACTTGAAGAAACTCATGAATAGTTGAAGAAAACAGAGATGAAAGTATTTTTCTTGCTTCTCTACTTAGTGACATTTTTATAATCTTGGTTTTTTATAGCTCTAGCTAGGTGATCAAAAGATCTCTGGTCTATCTATATGGGTAGACTATAATTTACATATTTATTCAGAAAATGTGAGTTTACATATAATAAACTTAAATGCCGTTTAGTTATATAGTCCATTATAGAGAAAGACTCAACACTAAAGAGCATGAAGACTTAAAAATACATTAGAAATATCCCAGAGATCATCTGCATTTTTCACTTAATTTTTAATATGTGAAGACATATCTTTTTAGGATTTTTTTGTGTGTGCAAAGTTTTGACACTGTAAGTTATCTGGTCTAAGAAATGCTATAACCATGACAAGTTACTGCTGAAATTATTTGTATTAATGAATCTGTGATCATTTAAAATGGTTATGTTATTATTTATATTATTTAATTCATTATTGTTTCTAGTATTAATATTATTGTTAGTTATGGTATTATAAATACCAATTTTCATGAAAGACAAAATAATTTTACTTCTCTAATAATAATAATTTGGGTAGTATTAAATAGACTCCTTGGATTCAGTATATTATTTTTCATGCCAATTTCAAGTACTGAGATAATAATAATAAGCAATCAAATCTGCTTATTTACTTGTTACTTTTTATAAATAGTTTGAATCTCTATCTTCTTATACTAGTTGTGAGAATTAGGTGAGGAAACAGATGTTTGGTTGAATTCTCAGCAACAGTTTGCCTGGGGATGATAAAAGTCAGGAGTGCGAACACTCAGCTGCACTCACTCATTTAGTGGTCTCTGAGGTGACATAGAAAGAGCTAAAAGAAAGTGCCGGACAGAGGGATTGACTGGGGTGTGTCAGAAGTTGTGGCAAGCATGGTTTTTTACTAGAACATGTGCTCAACCATCTTGTTTTCCTAAAAACTCTCCTTCAAATTAGTTTATAGCTTTCTAAGAAAAATTCAGAATATCTCATGAACATATAATATCATTTACATATTATCTTTTGATAGAATAATTAACTGCCTCTGTGTATGGTAAATCTAGATTAAATAAAATGATCAGGATCTCTCAGGAAGTCAGTAATAGGACAAAAATATGAATTAATTTTCAAACTGATCATCTATTCATTACATAGCAATGCCTAAGGTCTTGAAACTCAGATGAAAATCACAGCTCTCAATGAACTTTGTTATCAGAGTATTGAATTCCGATGTATTTTTTATTTATAGCAAATTGCCTTAACGCTTTATTATATTTTGCATATAAAATCTGTGTCTCTGAGTAATTTACAAATGCCCCAAAACAAGTGGCCAATAAAATGTTTGATTATAACAGAGACATAATTTTCAGCTCTTTTCTGATAGATCAATCTAACCATTCCTTCAGTAGTCATTCTTCAGTGAAATGGTTTTTTAAATGCTTAGGGTACAGCAATGAACAGATCAGACAAAAACTCATCCCAATTTAGAACTTACATCCCAGAAAGAGGAAACAGACACTAGACAAGAATGCAGGTCATTATACATTGTGTAAATGGTGATTCAAGCTTTGGAAGCAAGGGGTCTGGAGACTGCCTGGAAAGGGTAGCAGAAGTTATTAGCTTTTTTCCCTAATGATCACTGAGAGCGGGATATTTGCAAGAGAACTAAACAAGTGACAAGAGTTATCCATGGAGGCTGCCACAGTAAAAACGTTACAGGAAGATAAAAGCAGACTCAACATCTCAGGCCAAAAGCAGTAAAAGAATGAACCCAGGCTGTCTGGGGACAGAGTGAGCTTAGTCAGGAACAGTAAGAGAGGAATCCTGCTGGGTTTGGTGGCCACTGTAAAGACAATGGCTTTTATTTAGAAAAGGTGGGAAGTCAGTTGAGAGTTTTAAGTCATTGAGTAAGCAGATCTTTTACATTTTAAAGTCTTATTACTCTGTATATTGTAAAGTGGATTACCGGCTGGGCAGGATTAGAAGCAGGTGGCACAGTTGGACGGCTCTTGTAAATCTCTGTGATGGTGAATGGGAGTGTGAAAGGCGTGGATTATGGCTGTGTTTGCAGGGTTTGGTGTGCATTAGATGTGGAGATGTATGAAAAAGATTGACATCAGAATGACCCCAAGAGTTTTGGGCTGTGCAATTGAGAAACAGGCTGGTTGATTTAGAAATAGAAAGTTTGAGAGAAGAGAAATCAGCAGTTTGGTTTTGGACACAAGTATGGGAGTGGGATGCCTGTTACATATTTTGCAAGTAGAGTGTCAAGCCTCTATTTGGATTCAGCCTAAAGTTCAGAGGAGAAGTACAGGCTAGGAATATAATTTAGTTTTCATCAATGCATAGATAGTATTTAGAGCATGTGACCAGATGAGATCATTTGGACAGTTAGTGGAATGACGAGAGAGAGAGAGAGAGAGAGAGAGAGAGAGAGAGAGAGAGAGAGAGAGAGAGAGAGAGAGAGAGACAAGAACTCCTTTGGATATATCAAAAATAAGGAATCAGGGACCTGAAAATAACCAGCCACGGCAACTGAGAAGAATTACTAAAGAACTGGTAGGAGAACCACAATGAATCTGGGTAAGTGAGACATATTTTACATTAATGGAAAGATTAAATTCCCTGAGTAATCATTGTTTTCCACATTACAGTAGTTTAAAATATAATCTAAGGGAATACTGTGAAAACCACTGTTCTTATGAAAATTAGTTTTTTGGTCTTTATTAGAATACATGCTGCCCCATTGAAAATATTATTTTTTGAAGAAAATTCTCTAAAGATCTTCTTAAATAATGTTAAGTCCTGGCCTTACTCAAAAAGAAAAACAACAGTAACTGAGGCTACTTAACAAGAAATATGAAACACTTAAAAGCAGGAAAATATTTAATTAACCTTTCATGAGTCACGGACTTAACCCTAACCTAGAGTAGAGAAGTATGTTTGTGTGCATAAGAGTGGCATCGTGTTATAGAAATAGATTTGTGTGTGTATTAGTCAGGAATATAAGTTTGATGTGTGTATTAGATATGAAATAAGTAGACTGAGTGTAACTGTGAGGCCTGCTGCCACGATAAGATCAACACTTTGTAGCCCCGGCTTCCAAGCAGGCCCGCGCTCTGTGGGACCCGATAAGACACACTGAAGACGCACCACACCTTCAACCCAGCTGTTAAAAGCAGGGGCTTTTCGGCCACATCCTGGGACTCTTGTCTGCCCCCCACAGACTTCGTCCCCAGCTCCGGGAAAGCTGCCCCTGCCTCGCTCTCCCCGCATCTCTCTGCGGGAGCTTCCAGAGGGCTGCGGTGACCGACACCGTCGGGCCGCACCCCCAGACCTCCTGTGTGTCTTTCGGCGGATCCTCCGGGTGGCCTGCTGGTGCCGAGAACCATCGGGAACTGGTAAATCAACCCTGTGGGATTTGCTTTATGTTTGTCTCTGTCTCCCTTCTTGAAACTTGAGTTATTGGCTCGGTCTCATTGAACTAAAGTGTCTCTCGACCCTCACGGTGGTATAGCCCCGTATTGGGAGTTAGACCACCTGCGTTTACGTCTCCAGAGAAACTGGGACACATCGACTCTTACAGAGGGAAATCAGGTTACCAGACCAAAAGAATATGAATTGGGTATTGAGTTTATTTTTAATTATATCTTTGAACATATCCTCTGCTTGCTGCTTGACACAGTCCTTCCAGGAGGAGGCATCTGCACAGCCAGCGCTCCATGGGACTTGGCGTGTGGCATGTCCCTCTTCCCATGCTTATTCCCCTTCCTCACGCTCTGTGTCCTTACCCGAGTCACTGCACCAGAAAAGGGCATCGCCCTAGCTGGAAACTTTTCCCTGGCAGGGGAGTCGGATGGGACTGGAAAAGGCAATGATTCAGTAAAAGCCCCAAGGAGTGCGGGGAAATCTTGTGCCCCTTATGAGGAACTCAGGCTGTCAGCAGAAAGTTTAGGACTTGTCAGGCCCATTACCCCAGGAAGTTCCCCACTAGGAAAAAGGCCTGGGGGGAAGGCCGGGTTGGGGCCCTCTGACTCGGGGGGCAGGGCAATCCACGAGGAGGCCACCAGTGAGTTCCCACTAAGGACTGGATTACTGGGGGATGTTTACATTAATGGAAAACTCTGGGAATCCCCACAGGGAAAGAGCAGCCTAGGAAAGAGATGATTTCAATCTACACCTGGACCCTTATCAGACACAGAATAATCATACACAGAATATTACTGTGAGGACGGACTGCTGCAGGGAATGTGAGCGGGGAGACTGAGGCAGGTGCCAGCCGGGCGGCCAGTCACCACAGCTACAAACCATCACGCCAAGCTCCAGGCCCTTACTCAGGACTCGCTTAACCTTCACGTAGAAAAGCTGGCTGAGCTATTCTCCTTCTAGCTCTGGGGCAGAGCAATAAAATAGTAACTTCAGAATATAAATAACAAACTAGAGATTAACCTGTAGAATAGCCTAGAGAAATGTAAACAATAGGTGAGACAAAAATTAACATACCTAAACAGATGTAAATTCTTTAGCAAAGGTCAGATAAGAAGGTCTACTCATTAACTGTGAAAGGCCAAAACAGAGGGAACAAGGCGTGATGTCATGTTGTTTAACCAGCAATAAAATCAAATCGTATAAATACAGTTGTAACAAGGCAATAAAAAGAAGCTGGTTCTCCTGATGCTCTGAACGCTGTCTCCGTGGCCTTCTGTCATTTTTCGTTGCTGCCATCCACACCTTTGGGGACCCCTGGACAGCTGGGGCTGGACCCCGGCAATCCTCCCTTGCATTTTTACCCGTCTCCTAGCACTGCTATAAAATGAAAATCAGAATCCCCTAAAACTAGAACCCAGTTTTTCTCAAGTAGTTTTCATATCACTGATTTTTGGCTCTGAAATATAAAAATTTAATCAATTTTATCTTCCAGAGATAAAATCTTAAATCTATAGCCAATTCAAATTTGTAATATAATATTTTAAATTTCTAATAAAAATGTTTAATTTTTTATTTCATTTTGTAGCAAGTCTGTTCTTTATTTAAAACTGAAATCTCTTCTGAAAACTCAGAGTGTAATAACAGACCGTTTTTACAATTTTTCTTAGTTTTTATCTTTAATGCTATTATCTCTCCAGTGCTATGATCCTCAAGTATCTCAGGATCTTTGATTGTCTGATGACAATTCCATTTTTTAAAAATACATCTTTATTGATTTCAGAGAGAGGAAGGGAGAGGGAGAGAGAGAAACATCAATGATGAGAGAGTCATTGATTGGCTGCCTCCTGCACCGCCCCCTGCTGGGGATCAAGCCGGCAACACAAGCATGATGAGGTTCAATCCCCAATTTCCGATGCTCAGCCACTGAGCATCAACCTATGATCCAGGAGATCGAGGTTCAAGTCCCGCTGAACCTCAGTCTCCTGGATCACAGGTTGATGTTCAACCGCTGAGCCACACCAGCCGGGTTGATTGCAATTCTAAATAAAAGACTGATTGGAAGTATCAGTTGTATGTTTCTTCTGGATATGTGTAGTTTTCTTCAGACTCTTTTCTTGGATTTAGAGAATTGAGTATATTTACACACTAATTTTTTATTACTATGCAAGCATGATGAGCAGGAAGAAAGGACAGGGGAGAAAAGACCCAAATAATCCAACTATTTGTAAAGGTCTGGTTTCAAATTACGACTTCTCTGGTATTTATTAATCATTTTCCTCTCACATTTATTATGTTTTAAATGTTTTATTAAGCTAAACATTAAATTTACACAAAATTATTTATAAAATGTCTATATAGTGTTTTCAATATATAAATGAAATGCATGCTTATGGACTGAAATTATCCCTTTAAAAGGGAACATTTCGAATTCTGTTTATGCCTTCTGGGTGCTACTTTTAAATATAATTACTTTCTCCTCTTCAGACATAAGCCCTGCTTTAAATTTTATTTTTCTCATTTAAGTGCCTTCTTAAAAGAGATATATCTATAAAAAAATAAAACCCTAGCCAAGCCAGTTAGCCTAGTCTACACTCAGTGGTTGAGTGTAGACCCATGAACCTGGAGGTCATGGTTCAATTCCTGCTCAGGGCACATGCCTGGGTTTTGGGCTCGGTCCCCAGTAGGGGGTGTTCAGGAGGCAGCGCATCAACAATTCTCTCTCATCATTGATGCTTCTATCTCTCTCTTCCTCCCTCTCTCAATAAAAACACATTTTAAAAATAAATTAAAAATAAATAAAATGCTAGGCAATATGCAGTTTAATCTTACATATTTTTGAAATTTTTAAACATAATTATTATTTAATATAATAATATTTATTGTTAACAATACAGTATTTACAATGTATGTCATATATAATATAAGACATATAATGATCTCTCTGCTTTCTCCCTTGTTTTGGTATGTTTAAAAATAACTAGATTGATGCCACTCCATTATCATAAATCTTCTAATGACTTCCTTTCTCCTCCAGAGTAAAACCTGAAGCTCCCACAAAGTCCTAAACCATGACATCCCAAACTTTCATCTATTATTTGCCACCATGCTAGTTCTGCTCCAACACTCGGGTCTTCTTGCATAATTCTACCTCAGGACCTTCGCACATGCAAGTCTCGTTGCCTTGGATGTTCTTTCCCTTATATCTCCAATTCTTACTGATGTTTCACCTTACCCATGAAGTCTTCACTGATTTCCCCATTTTACATAAAGCTTCCACAGACTATATTTCTTGCAATTAATTGATCTTTCCCACAGAATGTATCATTTCATGTGAGTTTCACTGACATTTCATTGAGTAGAATCTAAACTCTAGGTCAGAAACTTTTAACGTGGATTGTTTTTAGTGTTCTACCATCACCCTCAGTACAATTCCAAGCACACTGTAGGAATCATATCAATATTTGTTGATTAATGAATAAATAAATGAACTCACAAATATACCAATAAATACATTAATACATAAGTATTCCAAATATGGAAATCCTATTAACAAGTGATTATTCTGTCAAAGAGCTAAAGTAAGTGATTTGCCTTTTCATAGACATTTTTACATACAGTCAATAAACGATGTTTTAAATGAACAGCAAAGCTTTTGTATATCTTACACAGTAAATTGCACCTAAGAAATGTGACAAGATCGCCACAATGTGCAAGCTCCATTGTTTATTTTAACCTGTTCTTTCACTGAATCTACTATAATACCTGGATATTTCTGGCCATGAATATCTTTCCCAAGCTTCTATACAGTATCTCATTTTAAAAAACTTTTCTTTCTCCTTTCAGATGCATTTTCCCCTTTAAAATATTTTACCTTGCCTGTTTACTTTATAATGGTAAAGAGTTCCACTCATTAAAAAATCTTTATTATACCAGTTAATCCAAATTCTAATCTTTCTATTTATCTTTCTAAATTTAATAGTTAACCCAAAGGTTATCCTGATCATTTATTTGTGTGTTTTTTCCACACATAGTATTTTGAAACTGACATTAAACATAAAACCTTCACTGGTTACCCTTTGTGGTAATGAAACAACAAAGCAAACCCCAGAGGAATAGAGGAATGACTCTAGGTACATAAAACACAAGAGTCACTTACTTTTGAATAGTGGACATGACTATCAGTCTTTACCATACTGGAAGTTTCCTTTCTGGAAAGAAAAAGAAAGACAGTATATGTGCACAGTATCTATTCCAAAATGCACAGCTGTCAATATTCCTTTTTCAGAAAGTTTATTAGAAGACACATACATCTCTAAGGGCTAACAGTAACCTACGCCATAAAATTAGACAATACTTAGAACTATAGCTAGCTCTATATTGTGAACTATTGGTTTTTTTAAAAAACCTGAAAATTTCTGTTTGTATAATAACAATGACTATATTAGCAGCTGCTAACATTTATAGAACACTCTTTGTGCTGGTAGTGTCCTACGCATTTTACGTATAATAGATTTATTACAAACTTCTTTTTTTAATTTTCACCCAAGGATATTTTCTCCATTGCTTTTCAGAGAGAGTGGAAGGGACAGGGAGAGAGAGAGAGAGAGAGAGAGAGAGAGAGAGAGAGAGAGAGAGAGAGAGAGAGAGAGAGAGATACCGATGTGAGAGAGACATATCGATTGGTTGCCTCCTGCACCCACCTTGACCAGGGTCTGGGATGGAGCCTGCAGCTGAGGTACATTCACTCCAAGGGACGATGCTCTAACTACTGAGCCAAACCAGCTGAGGCTTTATCACATACTTTTTGAACCAAGCTAATAATATCTCTTATTTCACAAATGAGAAATCTGAAGCTTAAAGAGAATAAATGAATGACTGAGGGTTGTTCAGCTAATATATGGCAGAGCCAGAAATTGAAACTAAGTCTTTTTGCTGATCATAACCATTATATATTGTTGGTTGTCTGGTATAAGGACTCAACCATTAAGAAAAGAGAAATATGGGGAGTGCAACACCACAAATCTGCAGGTAATATAATACTGCACCAGGAAAAGGAAAGGGAGGCCTGGAAACACCCAGGACGGTGGCATTTTCCTTACTCTCTCCACACGCATGGCCTTGCCAGCTCCTCAGTGAGGACTGAATTTAATGCTCGATCGAAAGAGTGTATTATTGCAAGACACGCATTTGCAAAACTGTAGCTGATAATGTAGAATAAGTCACAATTTTTCTTTATAAACACCTGAGTAAAAGCAACATTTTTCAGTTTTTATATTATAAACTAAACTTGTACGTGCAGTGAAGAGTTTACAAGTTAGAAAAACAGCAGCTTTCTGGGAAGAGCTACTCAGAAATAACCTACGTCATTAAATTAGTTCGAGCAAACAAAAAGGGAGCTGGGGGCTGCTCAGAAGCTGCCAACTTACACTAAAGTCAAATATAACTTAAAGGGTCATAGGTTGGAATACAAAGGGATAGAAATATTATATAGATTAATATAAAATGTTAACTATTTGAATATGAAGGCAAAGATGTAATACTAATATAGTTAATTTTTCTAAGTTGTATGATTTTTCCATTGGTCTAACTTAATGGTAAGAGCTGGGTCTGATTTTACCCCCAGGAAAGGTAGAGGGCAAGGAGGTGGTTGGATGTTAAGTCTTTTAAGTATAGGAAAGCCTCCCTCCCCTAAGAACTGTATGGCTCAAAATTTCAATGGTCCTGAGTTTGAGACGCTGGTCTAGTTGTAGAAACAATATTGTTCTTGAAATATGATTCATCTGGGCTAAGTGAAGCTTGTAAAAATACTATACTTATTTAAAGTGAAATTTTATAATCATGTTACCACTTACAAAAAACATTTGCATCTCAGAAACCAGAACAGAATCATGAAAGGTCTACATGTCTAATATACTATGCTGAAACATATAAAAATATTGCAGTCAAGATAAAATTAGTTATGAAATAGACAATAAAATTATCTAGGACTGAATAACACATGCTTTTTAAAATTAACTCTAAAAAATTAACATAAAGGCTAAAACAATCCAATAAGAAGAGCTGCTGTCATAAATCATTTGCATCATGATTTTGCTGCATTAATTTATACACAAAGTGTTTTAACCTCTCTGCTCTTAGAAAACTTATAATGAATTTAACTTTTTATGCATGCTTCCATGCACTACATAGTTTTGTCTCATAGGCTATTCAGCTATTGTAAAGCCTGGTCAGACAATTTCAGTCCTTTTTTGGCAGCGTCAGAAAGTATTATTCAGAAAATTACCATTAGTATATCAAAAGCATATAGTTATTAAAATTTTACAAGGAAATACTAGGTATTAACACATATTGCTTTATATTCTGTCTTCTTTATTTTTTTTTCAATTACAGTTTACATTCAATATTATTTTGTATTAATTTCAGGGGGTTAGACAGTGATATACTTTACAAAGTATTTTCCTGATACTTCAAGTACCCACCTGGCACCATACATAGTGATTACAATATTATTAACTATATTCCCTATGTTGTACTTTACATCCCCATGACTATTTTAGTCCTTTGTCATCAGTATCAGAAAATATTATATCAGAAAATTAATAACTATTTTATTTACCAATCTGTACTTCTCAGTCCCTTCACCTTTTTACCCAGTCTCCTGACTCCTCTCCCTTCTGGCAACCATCAATCAGTCTGTCCCCTGTGTCTGTGAGCCTGTTTCAATTTTATTTGTTTGTTTATTTTGTTCACTTATATGTGAAATCATATGGTATTTGTCTTTCTCTGACTGACTTATTTTGCTGAGCATAATGCCCTCTAGGTCCATCCATGCTGTTGCAAATGATAATATTTCATTTATTTGCATGGCCAAGTAATATTTCCTTGTATATATCCTGTCTTCCATGATAATGATATTCATTAATTAGAGAACTAGAGAAGCTTTAGATATCATTATAGCAAACAAGTGAAAACTGGCTTTTGCCTTGTTATCAACATTCATTCACAGAGACTGTAATGCACATACATAGAGCAACAATTGTGAGAAATATGCAGTGAGCCATCTACGTAATTGTGAGGTGTCCGGAGCTCAGGGGGTAACCACACTGAAGAAGTCAGTCAAGGAGGGCTGAGCAGGCAGCAGGCGCCTTCCAGTTCGGCCAGGCTAGGGATGGTTTGCTTTGTATTTGTTGAGATATTAATTCATTTGAAGGCGCAGTATGGCAATGCTAAGAGCTGGAGAATCATTACTATTAACATTTTGTGAATGCAAGGAATAGACTCGAATGATTAATAATTTTGTCCAAATACTGAGGTGGCTCTGGCATTTGAACTTGGGGCTTCTGACTCTTATTCTTTCACTTCTCCTTTGCAATTCATTTTAATCTATTATTAATGCAAGAAATTTCAACATTGTGGATCTTTACAAACTGAATTCAAAACAAACATTTGTTAATTTATTTACTGATTTCCTACTTTGGGGAGGGTCTTGATCTGGATACAAAGGCATAAGTAATTTTGTCACAGCCTATATATTGTATAAATCTTGCATGAGAGATAAACTCTAGAACACAATGAACTTCATGCAAAAGAAGGAATTTAAAATGTCATAAAATAAACGAAAAAATGTATGTTCCACAAGGACATAGTATGAAGGTGAAGAATATCAGCATTATTTAGTTAGAGCTGATAAAGAAAAGATGATCTTTGTACCATAATGGGAGGAAAATGTGCCTCTTAACAAAATTCAGAAATATGAAATGGCTTTAATATACAATGAGTAGATAAGTACTACTGAAAATGAGTTTTACTTTCAAAAGTTTGGAAATACAAGTTGAAGAAGGAGGAAATATGACTTAAAAGCCATTTTTGTTGAGTAAGAGTACTGACATTATAATTATATTACAACACCTATATGAGATGCATTGAAAGTCAACCTTTTATGGGGCATGCTCACCCTACTAGTCACCTAAGACAACATTCTTTTGAAACTTATGCTATAGGACTTGTAGATGACTGAATTGTGCAATGCTTTCTATCTTAAAAGTCTCTGGAAGATATATGGGATGCTTCACAATGAGATAGTCTCCCTTAGGGAAAACTAACCTGTACCATAAAAGTTTTCATACATCAAGAGGGCAGACTAAACCAGGAAAGAGATTGGTAAACTTCACATTAAAGACTCTGTTCTGAATAATAAACACACATTTTTAAAAAAAATCTCACTTTCTAAATAAAAGACTGTAACTTTCACTACATTGGCGGATGAAAAGCCAACATCCAGTATTTCTTTATTTAATTCAGCAGTTGATATTAGTTGTTTTGATCTTCCAAGGACTTACTATTTCCTTCTGCTTTGGTATCTATATCTGCAACCAGAGGCACAATTAAAGTTGGTAAAGATTTATTTTATTTATTTATCTTTTTATTATTTATCTTTTTATTATTATTATTTTAAATGTATCTTTATTGATTTCTGAGAGAGGAAGGGAGAGGGAGAGAGGTAAAATTCATTTCATTATTTTTCTGTTATTTTTTAAGTTACATGTGTTTTGTGAGGTTGTACAATTAAACAACCAGATTATAGACTCACAGAATCAAAGAATATTGAAAACAAAAGCAACATATGGAGCATCTACCCTAAGTCTCTCATTTTAACTGAATGATAACATTTAAACAAGATTTCCTAGGCTGCATCTGACTGAATAACAGAGTAAAGGGCAGAATCAAATAACATCTGAAATACAGTAACCTCTGAAGAGGTGAATATATTAAAAAATTAATAACTTTTTGATTAAGAAAGAGTGGGGTACAAATGGTACCCTGTAGATATAAAAGCATGTTGAAGAGGAATATTCATTGGTCTACATCATATTTTGACTTGACAAGTATAAGTAAAACTGATTTGTTAGCATCACAAGTATTCAAAATTCATCTTCTAATTTTTATCATTTAAGTTTTCCACAAATACAATTCAGTATCTTAGTCTTTAATCTTTAGGCTCTACAAAAGGTAGATTTTAATAATCCACATTGTGGAGTATTAACTCCTGGGGAAGTTTTATATATTGATGTTTGGATTTTTGACATTTTCCCCCAAGTGAATATTTATCATTTCTTTAAATCAGCTTTTTAAAATATGAATATGTCTTGGCCTGTAACATTTACACACAAAAATGATGCATTCTTTAACGTTTTCATAACCATGAACTCCTTTGAAAATAAAATAAGTGGAAATGTTTTATACTGACAATAGGCATTTTTAAATCCCTAGAATGCCAGGCAAAATGTGTTGAATATACAATGATAAAAACAGTGAGGATTTTAAAAATACTTCAAATGGAGGAGCTGATAATTCTCCCATGTCTTCAAAACATCAATAGCTTATTTTTGGTTCTAAGTTCTGAAAATGTATTAAAATGGGCAATAAGCTGTATTGCTATTTCTATGCTTATAGAAAATCATAAGCTTCTAGAGTAGTTTAACTTTAAGAGTTGGCCATCATCACTGATTCTGTATTTGAAAAAGCAGAAGATGTAGAGTAGCCACGAAAACATTAAAGAAGATCAAATTTGGAGCATCATTCCACCCAATTTCAAAATTTACTGTTAAGCCACAGTAATCAAGGTACATGGTATGGAAAAAAAAAAAAAAAAAAGACACATAGATCAAGGGAACATGATAAGCAACCCAGAAGCAGATCAACACAAAGAAAATATAAAATATTTTCAAAAAAGAAGAGGTCATTTAATGGAGAAAGAATAGTCTTTTTAACAAATGGTGGTGGAAAAATTGAATGTCCATATGTAAAAATAAGTGAACCTAAACACAGAATTTACAATTTTGACAAATATTAACTCAAAATTGATCATAAAACTAACTATAAAGTGCAAAAGTGTAAAAGGTGTAGAAGAAGGCATAGGAGAAATACCCTGTGGCCTTGGGATAGGTAATGCCATTTTAGATACAATACCATAAGTATGATCCATGAAAGAAAAAAAATTATAAGTTGAAATTTAGTAAACTTAAAAATGCCTGCTCTGTAAAAGACAGAAGAATGAAAAGACAAGATGCAGACTGGGAAAGAGTATTTGTAAAACATGTCTGATAAAGGATACATATCCAAAATATAAAAAAATACTCTTAAATCCCAACAATAAGCAAATAACTCAATTTAATAAATGGGCAAAATATCTGAATAAACACCTCATCCAAGAAGATATACACATGGCAACTAAATCTATGAAAAGATGCTCAACATGATTTTATTATTAGCAAAGCAGGTCAGACATTTGAGGTCACGTAAAGTACATTGGAATTTATTTCAAGTGTTATTTCATTCCAAGTAATTGGAGATTACTAAGCAGAGCAATGTTATGATGTGATTTATATTTTAGATAATCCTTCTAGTTTCTGTGTAGAGGCTATAATTTATGGAGGTCAAGAGGAAAAGCAGAGAGGTTCTTTAGAAGGCCTGTGAAATATCCAAAGGAGAGATGATGGTGCTTACATAATAGTCATAACAGTGGACATAACTAAAAGTACATACATTTAAAATATATATTTTTTCCAAGATGTATGCTGCTGGTGAGAGTAAAAAGAAAGATGAGTACAGATGGCAAATGGTGGTGATATTTCCTGAAGTAGAGACCATGTGGGAGGCAGAAGAATCCGGGATGCATAGCTGTTCTAGATGAATTTGAGATGCCTACAAAACATCCAAAGAGATGTCAAACAGACATTTGAATAAACAAGCCTGGCATTTGGAGAAGAGTTTGAGAATAAAGTTATAAATTTCCATATAGATGGAATTTTAAGCAGCAGGACTAGAATATATATGAATGTTTATATCAATATCTCTATCAATAGACAGACGTTCTACGATGCTATCAAAATAATGTGTTGTGTTTGAATACTTAATTTCACTAAACCTCAAAGACAAAGGGTGAAGAGTAAATTCTTGAGGTAAGTTTCACTTTTTTGCATTTATTAAGTTGGCACCCTTTCACCCCCAAACATAAAAAACTGGACTATTATAATCACATCATTATTCATTTGTGTAGTTTGCCATTTCTGTATGATAAAACACACAAGTCAAAGTTTTCCCTTCTAGTCCCCTCTGTTAACCACTAGTTAAACCCTAGTTTGGGGAACTATTCTGTCGATATTTGAACTGTTACACAGTTTAAAGAATTATGTTTGTTTGGATGGTTGATACACCAGTTACGACCAGATTAGGAAAACTGCAACTATGAAAACTACTTTGATCAGCAAATGATTTTATACTATAAATTACATGCAAACCAATTTATTAGAAGGACTTGGAGATGCCTGTAAAGGCTAGGGTCCAAGGAGAAGCTTGTATATATTTGAGTTCAAGAATACACTGCAGAAGTTGTGACTCAAGAATTAGGAAGGTGCTTCTGTTAGACCTATTACAAACTCCTGATAAAAAAGAAAATTAGAGATGGGACAACTGATTGCCCCATTGGGCCACAGCTGGCAGAACCATGCCTCTTGGTCTTTCAAGAAGCTAAGGGTAATATATTATTCTTGAAAGCTCAATGACTCTGTACCAGCTTTGCTAATAGCACCAGAAGGAGCAAGAAGGACTCTGACTTTCTGTGTCTAGATCTTCCACAAGTGTAACAATTCAGGAAGCCCAATTCACATCCAAAACCCTAGCTGCAAGTGAGCCTGAGAAAACATTTTATTTTATTTTTTTTGTTTATTTGTTGTTTCTGTATTTCTTGTTTAGATATTACTGATAGAGAGATACACTGGAAATGAAGACAGATGCTGGGCAAACCATTCCACAATATCTGCTATAATTTCACTTTTGCTTTTGTTGTTAGTTTATAGATTTTTTTGTAAATAGGGCTTATATAGTAGTGTAGGATTACTAAGTAGATAAACTACTAATTAAAGTAAAATACTCCAGTCACATTTTGACTTGAAAGTAAGGAGTCATGCATCATTCTTGGCCACCAATCTCATGTGTGTGTGTGTGTGTGTGTGTGTGTGTGTGTGTGTGTGTGTGTGAAATAACCAACAACACAGAATTAAAAATTACCAAAGTATTAAAAATTTTAGAGCCTATTTACAAAAATATTTTAGATATTTTACTTATAAATATATGTATCTTACAAATATATCATATACATATTTAAACATATATGTGTTATAGGTGTTTCAATTTTCTTTAGCACATAGCACAGTATCTGACTGGTAGCAGATGCTCAATAAATATTTGTGGGATACTTTCAATATCATATAGATTGTTATAATAGATCAACCCATTGATCCATTTGTTATACATCTATGTTATGTAAAAACTCTGTAGATCTTAACAACTAAAACTTTTGAATTTGTGAAAAGTAATGTTAAGAAACATGCTTAATCAAATAAAATGACCCTATTTGGAAAGTTTCCTTTCACATAAACATTCCAGTGAAACAGGTGTATCATCATTTCATTTCTTTATTTTAAAATGCTTTCAATGAACAATTCTGCAGAGCAAAACCTATTAATAATGTATTGTAAAGTTGGTGGTCATGGACTTTGGTCATAGGCAGAATCCTTTTTGCCCTTTCCCGATTAAATGATTGCCAAAAAAGAAAATCTAGCTCAAGAGACTATCTCAGAGGAAGTGTTTGAAATTTCTTCTCTCTCCTAAGTTTGTATGGGTTGTTATTTAATTCTGGTTGCAAAGAGGAAAATTGGACTGATTCTCAGCCAGCGCTACTGATACTGAGATCTCCTGAAATGAGTATTTATTGTGATGACTAATAGCATGAATATACGAGACCTTAAATAGTCATGATTACATTGTGAATTCTCATGTTTAAATTTTTTCAAGTGTTTTAAACTGCTGATAGCCTCCAAAATTAGTGAGCACTTACCAAAAAGAAAAAGGCATTAGAATAAATTTATTAGATCGAAAGGCTCTTCAGAATTTTTTTTCTTGGAATGTATCCCAGTACAGTGAATTATTTTATTATACTTAACTACTGCAGTTCTTCTAGAAATGTTTCTCTATTATTTTACATTATTTAAAAATAGAAAAAAAGTATGTTATAATATCTTTCAAATCTCTGATGTGTATTCATTACAACATTAAATAATCATTGGATAATAAGACACATTTTAAAGAGTATTTCAAAGCGTTGTGTTGCTATTAATTTCAAAATTGTGATTTATTTTTTAAGATTAAATAATAATTTTATCATGATTATAACCAAACAAAATAAATTTACATTGTTACCTTTCTATATTTAAGATGCCCTTTTCATAATTTTTTATATTTTTGCCACATATATATTTTAACAAAGGAAATAAATGTGTATGCATATGTGCATCTGTATGTGTGCATGTACTTTTATTTTAGTATAATTAGCATATATACACACCCATATATGTGTGTACATACACCCACGTACAGTGCCTATTAGTTTTCCAGAGCTGCTTATACCTGTTGCAGAAATTCAGAAAAGCATTTTGTGTTAGCCAAAATAAATGGTTTACTGAACTAAGGATCAACTTCAATACATCCTGGCACCACTGAAAGTTCAAAACAGGACAACAGTGACTCAGCTTTTCCCACAAAAATGAATTAAATGTTATTGCAGTTATGTTGTGTGGTTTGTGTTAGAACCTCCATCTTTTTAAAGTTTCCTTCAGTTTTCAGTGTTGCATTTTCTTGTCAATCCAAACGCCACTTCTTTCTTTCCATTGCTTCATTATAGTTTTACTTTCACAACTTTAAGTGCTAGATGCGGTTCTTTCTTCTCCCTTAAGATCTTTTAGAATCAAGGTAAACAAATACAACTGCATGTTTCTAACGGCTCTGTATCAATTCACACCAAATGTTTTAATTTTACTTATCAATTGATTTAATTTTTGTTAGTTGCTTAGATATTTATTGAAGTGATTCTCTGACTCTTAGAACGAAGGACAGAATTTCTAAAAACTATGAAATATAAGTAGTTTCACAGTCGTCTCTCTGTTTTTGTTGTTTTCCACTCATTAACGGCTATATCAATGCTTTTCAGAGATAGCTTGAATTTCTTTTCCAAGTTCTGCCTGTAATTATTCTTTTCTCTTACCAATTTAATTTTATCAGAGTATATGCTGGCTTTGAGAATCATAAATAAGGCAGCATTTGAGTGCTGCCCGGAAAGATAAGCAATGTTTAGACATGTAGAAGCACAGAAGCGAAATAGGGAGAGAATTCTAAGTTGTGGCAAAAGCAAAAGCTAAATCACAGAGGAATATTCAGATCTTAGAACACAGAGAGCTTCTGAGTAATTATTTTGATATTGTTGAATAAATATGGCTAGATTAAAGATTGCTTCAAGTGGAGTTTAAATACATATTTTTTTATTTATCCTATGGCCAAGTATGACCTCACCAAGATCTTTTTGGACATAAGCAACATAATGAGATTCATGCTTTGAAGTTATTAATATAAATCTGGGCTAAAACATATCATATTAGGGTGCAGATAATAGCAGAGAGATAGGTTAGACAGATGCTGTTCCTGAGGAAAGAGCTGGACCAACTAGAATAGTAAAAGTAGAAGAGAAAGTTAAAGATGATTCTGAAGTGTCAGATAGAGATTATTTTAAGAAAACAAGAAGAAAAAAATGTTTCCTAGAATTCTATGCTTCTGTGATTCAGTTGTGAACACATTGATTTTAAAATTCATCGTGACCTAGAAATATAGATCCAATTTAGAATGAGAGCTAAGAACATAAGTGAGACCCCAAAGGAATGATTTAAAGGAAAAAAATTGCTTTCAGTTGTCAGCCTTTAATGACTGCCTATTGAGCTGTAGATATGTGGCCAGTAGCTTCAGCCTCTAAAAAGAGGGGTTTTTTCCAGAGTCACAAGAAGGTGGGAGAGTAATGATCTGCAAGTCACAGTGTGAGCAAGAACCTGAGGTACTGTGGCTGCTGATGCCACCTGAGAGGCTGTGCATTTCCTCTGATCATTCTGTCTCCAAACCATCTCCACATCCAATTTTAACTGTTAACATTTTATCAGCTTCTCATTTGTTTTGAAATAAAGTTAAATTGCTGTATTAATTAATACTCTTCCAATATACTCAACTAACCTCATCTGAAGGCATTTTCATAGTTTTCCTACACTTAGCACACTTTCTACTTCTTCTTTCCAAAACATCCTTCAAGTTCACCTTGCACATCTATTTCTCCAGGAGGCCTTCTTTGACTCTTTAACAGGATAAGTTCCACGTGTTACAAGTCACGAAGATCCTTCTACTTTCCCCATCCTAACACTTACCATGCTCTGTAGATATTACTAGCTTAACATCTTTCTCTTCCAAAGAACTCTAAGCTCTAAGAATAGGGACCATGCGAGTCTTGATTCAATATGTATCCTCACTGCTTAGCACAAGAACTGGTGCAAAGGAAAAAAATGCAATAAATATTTATGAAAGAATAAATGAATTACTGATGCTGACTTAAGGCAGGCTGGAAGACCAGAATGCTTTCCTCTGAACAGAGGAATAACTATAGTATGAAAATAGAAAAGAGGGTCACAGTAAGGATTAGCAGGCACGGGGTGGGTGATAAAAGAATTAGTGCTAAGAGACCCAAAAAAACTGGTGACTCAGTTACCAAACGCACAAGGGAATCAAATGCCCACACTGACATGGTTCAGAAAGTGGATTAGCAGAACTGCAGAGAGGCCAGTCTAAACTCTTTGAGAACTGTTCTCAAGCCTTCCACACTCCAAACACATCTGCACCTTGCCTGTGACTTAGCAGTGACTGAAAATTCTCAAGAGTCGTAAACGGACTAATTTTATATTTACTATTTCCCATTTGAATACACATTTTCCATTGTCAATTTCCTCTGATAAAAGTACCAATTGTGCTAGAAGACCAACCAACACCCACTTGCCAGGTCGTTGATAGTAATTGTGGTTTCGGCCCTGGGCATCACAGCAGTAACCAAATACCTGGAGAACAATATGAATTCTTAGCACCAACAGACACCAAGGTTCACGCTCTTCTTTGGTAAGCCCTCCTCTATCTTTCTTCAAAACACAGCACTAACTAATCTAAAACAGCACATATTTGGTATGTTGCATGATGATTTTTCCTCCTGTGATGATCCACATTTTGGGACAGACTGAAGTCCTTCATGTGCTAAGCTGAGTTAACAGCATATTCAAACACAGAAGGCCTTATCAGTACAGTGGCCTGAAGTTCAGTTTTTAAGTAAGTTTCAGGAATTTGAAAAGAAGAAACTGCATAATAGGGAAGGAGTAGAGACAAAAATAAAAGAACAGAGAGATCAGAACATAAGCACGCAGGCAGGTGAGCTAACCCTATAATTACTTACTGATCATATTATTATTAAAATAGAAAGAAAAAAAAGAATAGATTTCTAGCCATGTACAGCTGCAACATTCACATACTACAGTCAGAATAAAAATTAAAAAGGAAAGATCGGTGACTCTTGACTCTCCGAAATGCCTGATTCTGTGCTACTGTGTGGGAACCATGATGATCTCTTGGGACAAGTGGAGGATGCTATTTTGCTGCAGATTGGGGCATCGATTCCCAGAGATTCGGTGTTCAAGCCAGGTGCTGAAACTCTACCAACTCACCGCATCAATAGAAACTTTAAATTACTACTCTGTGGGCAAAGCTGGGCAGAATCAAATTCAGAGCCTAGGATAAGATTTATAAATAAAGTTATGAATCAAGGTTAAGCCTTACACTGCCTTAATAAAATATATCAACTAAACATTACATCTCTAAATTATTTGGCTGTAAGAATTATAGATTCATAACATTTGGGTGATCTACAGAATCTTGTAAACATCTGGTCTAACGCTTATTATAGACCAGATGCAGCTTACAGGTCACACCCTTGGAAGTTAAAGCATCGAAAAGCTCTGATACTTAAACTTCTTTCTAGGCCCCTTGTTTTTCTTGCATTATTTACATTTCCACCACAGAAACCATGCCCCATGCAGTATTCTATCCCCTTTATGAAAGCTCTTAATTTAACTTTTCTTTTAGATGCCTAGTTCACGCACACATCTTCTTCCTCAGCTCTCAAAAACTCTTTACAGATCAACCCACATTAGTTTTCACTTCGCCAAGGATTTGGGAGTTGTGTTACAAGTCACCCCACTCCTACTCCTTGCCTCCCAGGAGATCAGATACATCACTAATATATTTGGCTGCCTGAGCATTCCTTCTAGGACCACCACCATGTGCTCTCCAGCAGTCAAAAGAAGCAGATGGTGACTGAGGCTAATGAAAATGCCATTGGTGAAAATCACCATAAAAAGGTATTGATGAGAAATTAAGTTACGATTGGATATCATCATTCTGAGGCAGAAACTGAGAAGAGGAACAGCAAAAGCCAGTTCGACTTGAATGATCCCGTGTTTTGGAACAAGGGATATAAAAGAAGCAATAAAATAAAATAAAAAACTGGAAAAAAAACAACAACCCTAGAAAAAGAAATAATAAAATGCAAGTACTCAGTTAAAGTATTCAATGTTGAGGGGGACTGTTTGAAAAGATAATAATATCAACCCCTATCAAATGCTAGAGGGGCATAGAAGAGGGCTAAACATTCTGATGGGTCGTTGTTATCACTTTTTTGAGTCTGTTATAGCAAGAATACGTACATATTTTACCAGCTTTTAAATCTAGATTTTTTTCCTGCTTTGATTCCAAATTTGCTTTCTCATTTCCAGTCTCCCATGTACGTTCAGCCATCAGATTAATGTTTCTGAGACAGAGCTGCACACATTCCATCTTCCCCAGATTCTCAGCATTATAATGCGTGTTCCTCAAAGTGGGTACAGTTGCATCAGAATCCCACAAGGTGTGGTCCTTGCTAAAAAATAATCCAGTACCAGGCCCTCTCCTTTGTATCAGACTAGGGAGCACATCCTCATGCTCTCATTTAAGGATAACTCTCTAGGAATTTTTCTGATCTGTTCCACCACAGTGATTTGTGAATCACATTTCCTCTTTTTCTTGGGTTCTTTTCAGGAATGCTGGGGGCACGGACGCTCCAGTGAGTCCAAGCTACACTGTTCCTTAGATCTAACCCAATTAATGTTTCTCACCGGAGGCTGGAAATGCTGAAGGTTGGAGGCAGAGAGAGAAGCCTCTGGCAAAGCCAAATCTGAGCAGAAGCTCAGAGCCTGAAAAAGCTTTCATTTATAAGGGCAAGTACAAATTAATTCTCCCTGTTGAAAATAAAGGAAAAGACATCTTTCACCCTCCCTTTTCTTAAAGCATTTGCTTTACAAAATGTGTAATTGTAAGTTCTTTCTTTGTCTCTTTCAAATGCATGGAAATATTTTCAAAAGTAAAATAAGCTTTTTGCCTGATTTATAACCCTGGAAAAGTGTTTCTCAAGGACCATTTTTTGGTACTCTAATCATCAAGGAAAAGAGTGCCCAAATTCCCCAGTTTCTAGAGAAGGTAAGAGTCCAACTTCCACAGGCAACTCCCTTCAAATTGAAACTCTGTCCCTATTCACAGAGGAATGTTTAGTTTTCCTTTGAATTTAAGCCAATTAGTAAACACAGAAGGGCATTGCAATTACCAGGTGAATCTAGAGGAACTGTGTGTGACAAATGTGGCTGTCAATTCTTTTACTTAAGGACCAGTTATTATTTATCTTAAGGGCACATATGTTATGGGTCATATCTTCTTAGCTTGGGGTGAGACTTCCTCCATGCCAGTCTCTTAATGGATAGGTCGTGATGCGAATCACATTCTGGTTTAATGTTCATTCAATGATAACGTTTTCTTTGTCTTTTACTCCTGTGGAGGTGTTTTGTCAGTTGTGAGATTTTGTTTTTATTACATTATTCCAACATTATTAAAGAGAAGATATTTGTACTTAAATTTAATAATTGCAACAATAACAATAGCAAAAAATGGTAAAGAAAACCGATGAAAGAAAATTAATGAACTAGAAAACCAATAAATGAATGTGAAAGATAAATAGATCTTAAAGAATTTATTCTTTGATATAGTAAATGTCTTTTAAGATTTATTAATGAAAAAATAAAAATAAAGAACAAAACAAAAATATTAGGCTATAATAAAAAGATAACATACTCAAACATATGGAAGATCATAAAATAATGAAAACAGTTTTTTTTACCATGTGAAAATACATTTGAAATCTCAAGGATATTGATGATTTCTTTAAACATTTTTACTCTTGCGTTATATCTTCCAAAACCAGACATTCAAGGAGTAGCTTTTTTCTTCACAAATCAATTAGCTTTCTTAAATTAAGATGTAGGTCTTAATTTAATGAATATTCCCTCTTGCAGTTGCATTTAAAACTCCAACATTTCTATGGCAGAGATCTCAAATAATACTTGCCCATGAAGCTCAGGGCAAAATGTTTTCCTTCAGGCTTTTATTAGTCACCACCCCGTAGGCCTGATGCAAATTCGAATGCTGACTAGTCTGGAACCTTGATTAGCCTGAGGGGTTAAGGGAAAAGAGCACAGGAAGGAAGAAACAGTTATTGAATAGCAACTGTGCCTCAGAAAGCTTTTTAACATATCCTTTCATGTAAATTAATTCATTTAATTCTCACAGCTGAAAAAGGTGTTATTATACATTTTTTCCCCTTTTTAGACGAGAGGTGGGCTTCCAAAGAACACAACTTTTTCAAATCCCACAGCACAGGTAAAACTCAAACCTGGTGAGATTGATGGCAAAGACCACTACCTTTTCTGTTGTGTGGCACCTCACCTTGTTCAGGAAAAGGCGTAAAGTTCATTTATCAGCTCCACATTCCTTTAGTTCACCGTCTCAGATTTGATCGTTCCTAAATTATTTTCAAATGGATACTCTTAAACTCTTATTGTTTAAGCAGGTAATCTTTTATGCATGGAAAGACTGATAAGTGGGGAATTCAACAGTCTCCCACCCAGAAAAAGGTGAGGGGGGAAATATGTGGATATATATTTACTAAATGAATATTCTGTATCCTATACTATTGCAATGAAAAGAACAGACAGGAGTCTCGAACTAATAAAACCTTCATTCTCCCATGGTCGATATAATAAGCAGGTAATTAAATGAATAAGGAAAATAATTGTACAGGCTCATATGGTTTTTAAATATTTTTAATTTTTTAAATTACAGTTTAAACTCAATATTATTTTGTATTACTTTCAGGTGTACAGCACAGAGGTTAGACAATCATATGCTTTACAAAATACCCCCCCTGATATTTCCAGTACTCAACTGGCATCATACACAGTTATTACAATATTATTGACTATATTTTCTATGGTGTACTTTACATCCTCATGAGTATTTTATAACTACCACTCTGCACTTCTCAATTCCTTCATCTTTTTTACCCATTCTCCCAGACCGCACCCCCTCCAACCCTCATCACTCTGTTCTCTGAATCTATGCGTCTATTTCTGTTTTGTATGTTCATTTATATTGTATTTTAGAATCCACATATAAGTGAAATCATGTGGTATATGTCTTTCTCTGACTGACTTATTTCACAGAGCAAAATAGCCTCTAGGTCTGTTTATGCTGTCACAAACGGTAAGATTTCATTTCATTTAATATACAATTAAATTCCATTGTACATATCTACCACCACTTTTTTACCCACTCATCCACTATGGGCACTTGGCTTGCTTCCATATCTTAGCTATTTTAAATAACACTGCAATAAACATAGGGGTGCATATATTCTTTCAAATTAGTGTTTTGAGTCTTTTCAGATATATAACCAGAATTAGAATCGCTGGATCATAAGACAGTTCCATTTTTAATTTTTTGAGGAACTTCCTACTATTTTCCACAGTGGCTGCACCAACCTGCATTCCCAGCAACAGTGCATGAGGGTTCCTATTTTCCACATCTTGGCCAATCCTTGTTTGTGGATTTAATGACTGTAGCCATTCTGAGAGCTGTGAGGTGCACAGCTGTGGTTTTAATTTGCATTTCTCACTGTGGTTTTAATTTGCATTTCTCTGATGATTAGTGACATTGAGCATTTGTTCATACATCATCTATATGTCCTTTTTGGAGAAGTATCTATTCAGGTCCTTTGCCCATTTTTAATTGGGTTGTTTGTTTTTTGATCATATGGTTTTAGTAAGAGTACATCAGGATTATGCAATAGAGTGCACCTAGGGTGGAAGGAAGGGGTGATAATTTATGGTGGATTCCAAGATTTCTAAATTGTGTTGACATTTGCATTAGAGCTGAATGAAGAGATGGAACTGGCTGTGTAAATAAAAGAGTAGCAGAGTAAAAGAATGAATTGGAAAGCAAATGCGAAAGACCTGGATTATGATCAAACATGTAAAGAGCCTACGAGGCGGCAGTAGGCCTTGTTGAGGAGTTTGGATTTTTTTCTGCTTTATGAGTGTGTGACTAATTGACACAGGCTAGAAGTGCTAGATAGAAAGGCGAAGTAACTGGAGGAGTGGTAGTAACTGGCTACCATGCAATTTTCAATAGGGATGGGGACACCCTCTCTGGAGGTGAACTGTGCTGGCCACATAGGAGCCTCAGAGACATATCTGCTACATGCATGTCAAGAGTTAATGATGACTATTCTTTCGCCTAAAGGATTATTTCACTGTCTACCTCTTTGATAAACTGTCTCAAACGACCTAGGTAAAAAAAATGTTTACACGTGTACAAATACTGGAATGTCCCAGATCTGCGTTTGCATTTCTCTTACCGCTACCTTGTCCCCATTGTGTTGTGAAATTATTGGATGAACATTCATTACTCTTCAGGAATTTTTCAGTTCCTTGAGAATTCACATCTTATTCATTTTATGAGTGTAATGTTTACGCAGTTAATAAATACTCTACTATAAAATATTTGTCACTTTTAGCTGATGAAGTCTTTACTTTTCAATATGGAAACGCTTGTGCTTTACCTCTATAGTATTCTATTTTTGAAAGACTCCAGAGTTCGTTACCAAAAGTTACCAATTCTACAATGGACATACAGACAGGACAAATAAGCCCCTGTTTCTAAAATAAAAACTTGAATATCAAAAGCCACATTCATAAATAAAAATTCAGGGTTGTGAATTTCCATGTAACACAAAAATTTGCAAGGGAGAAAATTCACCGAGGGCCACGCTGTGCCATAGTGTACAATGCTATAAAAATGATGCAGCAAATAGAAAACCCCAGCCCTCCACTGATGATCACTCTATTTTCATTACAGTGTATATCTCAAAAATCTCCCAATTACTCTGACGTTCTTCCTTGAAGTCATTCAAGTCTTCAGGGTAAACTTTCTATCATTAGATATGGGCTTTGATGTGAGTGCTTTTATTTCCTGCCACTTTGTCAACCTTTTCAGTACCTGAGTCTGCAAAATTGCACATTAGGAATGGCTAAAATCTGGCTCCAGAGAGATGCAGCAAAATGAAACTATTATGCTTATTGCCTCCAGGGCAGATTCTGGTTGAGAGATTAACATGCTGTATATCATGGGGATGATGGGACTCAGAGTATGGGCGCCGGAGAGACAAGTTCTGTCCTGGAGTGATATTTCTGGATTCCCGGATTCAGGTAAAGTTCACAGCACACTCTGTAGATTCACTTTTATCACTGCAATAAGAACCTACAAGCTGTGGTTCAGTACAGAACAAGAAATGTTATTTATTACGATGACCACATCTAGTCATCACACTGCAGGCCACGGCAAAGTATTGGCCAAGATGGTCATCGATTATAGTCTCCTTTAAGGACTCAAAGTGGGCTCTGCTCTGTTGGTTGAGCACCTTCACTAGCACCAAGAGGTCACCAGTTCAGTTCTCAGTCAGGGCACATCCCTAGAGCCGAGGCATGCAGGAGGCGGCTGATGGATATTTCCAGAAATTCTCAGTAATGTTTATATCTCTCTCTTCCTCTCTCTCTAAAATCAATAAAAACATATATATATTTTTTAAAAATCTCAAATATATATTTTTTAAAAACTCAGACTCTGTACCAGCCATCATATATTTAATAAGATTCTTCCTCTTAAGAAAAATAAATGCAAATAAAAAATGCCCTTGTCCTTAAATAAGTCTTATCTTGATATGTCTGTCCTGTGTGCATATTCCTCAGAGTGTACACTTCACATTACTGCAACAAATAAAATATGTAAGTCTTGGCAAGTCATAGTGATATATGTGAAAGGCATGTCTGTTATTAGTATTGCCTCAAATGGGATACTAGAATTATAATTGTATGCTGTCTCTACTAATTTATCCTATGCCAGGAGGTGTTAAAAGAGGAGCTAGAATATATTGAAATCTTGGGGTAAAACAGCAAAAATTTTAGGGAAAAACTTCATTAAATATGTAGCGAAGGTTGATTTTCTGGATTTAGACATATAATTTAGAAAATCTCAAGTGCAGAGCACTGTAACAATTGTAAAAATATAATATAGATAATAATGTAATGTAATAATATTTTTTTAAGGAAATGAAAATATGCTCAGGCCAATCTTATAGACTGGTGCCGTGAAATTTCTGCCCGAATTACTTTGCCTCGGCTTATCTCTTTTCTACTTGTTTCATGCTATTTTCTACTTCATTCACTCTGCGATAGCCCTCTTTCTGTCAGATTATGCCCTAGGACATTTGTGTTTACTCTTCTACTTGTTCATGAACCCTTCTGCTCATATATTTGCAAGACCAGCCCCTTCTCTCCATTCGTGTCCCATCTACAAATCTGCACTGCCTTTAGAAAATGCGTAAGTAGTACCTCCGCCACCCCAGGAGAATGTCATTAGGTACTATTGCCCTGAACAAGGCAGACCAGACGGAGCTCCTTAACTCATGCAGCTTTGATCATATTGAGGTACAGACAATAAAACAGTACTCAAATAAAATTTTTAAAAATGCAAATGTTTGTGCAAACTTTACAAGGACTAAAGCAGAATAGTAAGATAGAGTTCAACAGTGATGAGAGCAGAGGGTAGTCATGGAACATGTATTATAACTTATAAATGAACATTTCAAAGATTGATATGCAAGTAGAATAATCTCTACATATCCATGGAGTTTTGTGTTTGACTTCTGAATAAATAAATGGTCAGATAGCAATCAGGCCATTTTGCTCTCTGCCCCACACTCCCAAAGGTAAGTAAGTATCTGAATCTCTTTTTACAAGTGCCCTGTATGTTTCCCATGAGGAGGGAACACCTCTGGCTCTTAACGTTCTGGGAATAGAAAGGGTAAAGGTGATAGAGGTGGACTCACCAAGGAGTGTGCTCTTTTCTAGCAACTCCCTTTATAGCCTTATGCTTCTCCCACACATCAATGTATGAGGTTTCACCAAATGAAGGGTCTAACTTTTTTCTTCTGCAGAAATACCAGTTCACTTCTCCCTGCTTAGGAAATAGAGGTCGGAGAGGGACCAGCTTTTATAACCACACGACAGAATTACCTTCAAATTCAACCACACTACCAGTTTCCACAATACAGTTGTTCCCTCTTATCCATGGAAAATCCATTCCAAGACCCCTAGTAGACACCTGAAACCATGGATAGCACCGAACCCTACATATATTATACTTTTTTCTGTTCATACATTCCTATGATAAAGTTTAATTTACAAATTAGGCAGAGAAAGAGATTAAGAACAATAACAACAAGAACCATTTGCACAAACTTAATTCCATCTCAAGAACAGCTATTTCTTTAGCCCACTGGGTTGCAGTTAAACCTCGCTATATCAATCATTCCTCCTCTAGCTGAATTCCACCTGCCCAAAATGTATTGGCTTCATTGACTGACTTTGTCTCTTTGATCATTCCCTTTGTTCATAAGGGCTTTGTATTACTCTTTTTTTATTTCCTAAAATATAGTATTCCTTTACGTTTTTCTTAATGGTGCTGGGAGTGTGTCATAAACACATTTAGTTCAATTTGCTGTTTCATAAATGCTTTTCATAAATGATTAAAAACAGGGTCATAATAAATTTCAAGAATATAACATCTTCAGATAGATACTTTTATTTATTATTTCCTTTGTCATAGTGATTTGATGTTAAATACTTGTGGAAAGATTTTCATATGCTTCTGAAGTAATCTAGAGCTTATATGAATGATTTTATGTTATAATTGAGAATGATTTTGTGTATATTGCCTTAATGATATGCGTTAATTTAGACACCTTAGCAGATATTTGCCCATAATAATTCCATTTTTTGACGGAATGAAATATTTAAAGAATGAATTGCAATGGCATTCCTTAAAAAATGACTTTTCAAACTATGAAGAAAGTAATATTACCATTGAAAATTTTTAACATAAGCATTATGCTTTTTCCTAATTTTGCTCTTTAATTTATAGTTATGTCTTTTTAGTGAAGTAACATAAATTCAATACAGGAATTGAGTTCTTGTATAAAAAAATATTTTTAAATTTGAAACATAGGAGTGCCAGAGGTTGTTTAGAAAAATAAAAATGTGTATCATTTTTCATCATTGTTTATCAAACTGTTAATTAAAATGCCTTTTCCCTAAAAGCATTAAATTTAGTCCTGTTATACGAACTTTGAATTTGAGAGAGAAGTAAATGTTGTTAAGCTCTTGGTGATAAATAAACATCAAATATTTTAATGAACTCGTTTATAAAATGTCACATATTTAGGATTGAATAGGAGTCCTGGAATTTAGAACAGAAATGCAAAGAAACATTGGCCTAGATATGACATCCTTCAGCACAGAAAAGACTGTGCAGAAAGCAATAATATGAAAATTTCTAAAATCAATATTTTTAAGTATATGATTAGTGGGTAGTGATTAGCCTATGCTATATTTCATATCTGTATTAACCTCAATATAAATTACTCACATGAAAAAATGAGAATTACTGAGAGATCATTTGTTTTGACTTGAATGAGAACTGAAGTCACTGATTTCAACCAAATCTTTCAGGTGTTTCATTTATGTATTTAATGTACTGTCTCTTCTAGTGCCAAACACATTGTTAGACACTAAAGAAAAAAATGATTAAGATGAACAGCTTCTCTGTTCCCATATAAGTTACAAATCTACACACATAGCCTATGATCACAAATAAAAACCTCAATATTACTCTTGTAAATATGTTAAGTAATGAAGATAATTTTTATATTATATCCCACAAGAATTATTATAAAATTATTATTATGAATATTCATTGAAAACTGGGAAAACTACTTGAAATGTGTACTTATTTAAAACAATAATGCATATTTTTACATGTATTAGGTATGGCTACAAGAAAATGGGAACTTTTTAAAAATAGAAATGTCAAGAATTTTTAAATATAAGGCAATAAATTACTCCAAACCAGTCACTTGGAAGAATATACATGTTCCTGATGTATTTCTTGGCGTGCTCAGCCTCTGATAAAAGGAGACGTTCAAATACTCGGAGACTGCCATGTAGGAATGGGTGTTTAGGTATATGCTTAAACTATCAATCTAGCTGATCTGGATTTATAGTCATCCTCAAGAAGGGTATATTTTATACCCTATATATGTATTATTATATATATACAGGGGTGGGCAAAAGTACGTTTACATTTGTGAGTATGCAAAACACAGAGTTTATTATTGTATTATTGTTTAGTAATTATTGCATTACTTTCTATAATAACAATTGTAAGCTTACTTTTGCCCACTCCTGTATATAAATGTAAATGGAACTTCCTTAAAACTTAAGATCACCAGCCAGCTAACCTTCACTGTGTGATGTTCATTCATGCCATATGGAACAAAAGACTCATCCAGCAGGCCCTGCCCATATTCCTGGCTCACAGCTCCAAGCTGTGACAAGTAATAAAATAGTTGTAGCCTTAAAGTACTAAATTTGGGGGTAAGTTGATCATCTGGATATGGTGAACAGAGAGAGCTTATAAAATAACAACTCTATTCATCTTTTGAAATTTCTAGTTGTACCTATAGTGTGTGTAATAATATATATAATCATATGTAGTAATCAAACTAAAAGTCAATACATATATATTATACTCGATTTTAAAATTATTGTAAGACAGCTTGATAAATTTAAAATACAAAATTTGACAAAATAAAACAGAAAATAGGGAAGACTGGAAAGTTAATTAGTGATGGTTTAATAGAAAAGCTATATAGGAATTTGATAGGGTAATAATTTAAAGGCAATAAAAAATGGACTTAATTAGGGAATGATATCTACTTCATCTTACACAGAACGTCTGATCTATATTACATATAATATTGGAAACATTTGTGGTGTGGCTAGAGAACATGCGTGAATTCGGGCCAAAGAAGTTCATTACTCATATAGAAATGGAGGACAATTAAACATTTTTAATTGGACAAAGATGTACAGAAATAATTTAAAAATTATTACAATATGCCAAGCAATTAATTGCAAGTATCTCGACTAATAGAAATGGAAAGTTGGAAGACTTTGTCATAAATTACTCAAGTGTACCTTCAGTATCTCGTGGTGACTGAAAGAAGGTGCTGAGAAAAAGAGGGCTTTGAGCCTGTCATTCAGTGAAAGGCGATGACATTATCAGATATGCTGAAGGCAAGGAATAAAGGAAAGTTTTGGGAGACATAAAATGCTAAACTTCTCTAAAACATGATAAATTATGTCTTAATGTTTCCTATTCTAAAGTTACCTATATTTAATGACAACTTGAAAACCAAATACATTTTTTAATGTTTTGAGATTTGTAATATGTTTTGAAAATTATGAAAAATGTCTTCTTAAAGAAATACTTTTCTCATTGCATTTTGGGTCTTAAAAATCCCTTGAAATATTTTGAAATTTATTTTTTATGAATGTGTACGCCTCTTACTGGCTACAATGTGCTTATATTTATAGTTGCACCTCAGACTAGTCGCATCTCAGAAGTAATAGGAAAACTGTGAGCAAAAAGTCGTTCATTAAGTCTGGTAAGGAAGCTGCAGCTTCTCCAATACTGATGAGATATTGAGCAAAAATCAATGATAATTTATATCTCCTCTTTCATTCCTTTGTATTTATATGGTAGTCCTATCGATTCAAAGCTCACAATATTTTACTGCACATCTGTTGTGCATGTACAAATACACAGAGCACTGCTTCATTCCAAGCTCTGTTCCTTACATTCCCTTTGTCTGATGCAGTTACAGCATTTAAGAAGAGGGCAGAAACTTAGTTAAATACGTAAGAAGAAAACAAGAACATCCACAGCTGTACAGTACTTAAACTTTATAATATCTACAGAGTGCTCAGGCTCCTCCAGGATGCCTAAACACCTGACAGGTGAGTTGGAAATGCAAAGTAGCTTAAATATTTTAACTCCCTTTGCTCAGAATATGTAACTATATAGCCATAAACTGAATATATGGGTGGCATAAGATATTTTCTCTTAAAATGTTCTTTAATAAATCGTCCCAAAGCAGTTTTAAATACCTGTCAGCCTAAATTTGGAGAAGCATATCAAAATAGACCTACTGACTGCAGTCTTGATGCCTGTAGTGGACTGAAACAAAAGTTGTTGTTTTCTTATTAGAATCAAAATCCCAAGGACAATATGTTTGAGACTTTGATAGAGACTTTGCAGGGAATATATACATATATTACTGAAGGGGCTGGCTTTCAGAAGGAGTGCTGGGGACTGCTTACAGTGTCAGTTCGCTTTACCGGGGGAGGAGAATGGTAAATAGATCATTAACTTTTTCTCTTTTCTTTCTCTGCATCAAATATTCAAAACACATATTAGGTGGAATGCTGTCCTATAATCCCAAAGCTTGCTATCTGCTCCACTCGGTGTATTCTGTTTCTCTACACTGTATTCTGTTTGTCTACGGTATATGCCTACAAAATCCTTCTGTCCATGAAAATCATAAAAAAACAACAAACAAAAAACAGTGCTAAGTACCACAGTCAAATGTGTCTCACTGAAGAAGTTACAGGCCTAGTTTGCTTGGCCTCAACCCAAAGGTAGCCATTAAACCAACAATACCCCGGTTATAAGAAATATAACTGAGTTTCTTTTATAAATATAGGGTGTCTCAAAAATGTATACACACACTTTATAATTATAAAGGCAATGTTTATTAAAATATATTTCATTTTCAAAATTGAGCTATCAGCTGTTAAAGTGTGTATACATTTTTTTGGGACACCCTGTGTATGGCCCAATATCTCCTAAGCCGGGAGTGTATAAATGTCTGTCTTTTTTAATTCTGCATGCTATGTACAAACAAAACAAAATAAGACAGATTAAGCTCCCAAAGCATAGTAAATATATTTGTTCTACATATTATACTAAAATATACATTATTATACATGATTAAACACACTTGTACATTATGTTATTATATAATATATGCATTAATGAATGCATGCAAAATAGACACCTCAGAAAAAATATTTTAATATATTTTTCTAAAAATCTAGTAAATTATCATGAACAGGTCTCTTTGGAGATCGTTGCCCCATCTACTACAGCTTATCCTCAGAGAAACCATGACCTATAAGATTCATGATCTATTCATGATCTATTGCCTGACAATGGGGCAAACCAGAGAGAAAGAAGTCCTGTTTTTTGGTTGTTTTGCTTTTTAAGTCCTGTTCTTCTGATTGTGGTCTGCAATGAGATGATTTCATTGCCATCTTAGATTAAACTCTCTAATAAAATTATCCATAATATGGTTTTGTTTTTATTGTGGGCCATATGGTCGCATAGTTATTATGCATATTTTTATATGTAAATTTTTTTAGAAGTTTTCGTATTAGAATTCCAAACAAATATTTGGAACATGTTATCTTTTAAACCTGATAATTGTCTGTTAAAATAAACACATACCTTTTACATATCAAGATTATACAATCCACATCCCTACATCTTTCAAAAAATATTGGATCATATCATTGTGACAATCAATATGAACTTTTATCTTTGAATTTTCAGTCAAAATATTACCACTTTGATTAAATTTTTGCAAAAATGTCACTTTCCCTACATCTCAAAGAGCTTTCAATAAAAAATAATATTCAGCCCGCCCATGCGTGGCTCAGGGGTTGAGCGTTGACCAGGCGATCAAGGTTCGATTCCTGGTCAGGGCACATGCCAGGGCTCCATCCCCAACCGGGGGCGTGCAGGAGGCAGCCGATCAATGACTCTCTCATCATTGATGTTTCTCTCTCTTTCTCCCTCTCCCTTCCTGTCTCTGAAATCAATAAAGATATATTTTTAAAAATATTAATAATAATATTCAATGATGACTTTAGAGATTACTGAAATATACATTTAAATGAGGTAATTTTATTATTTTGACTATTCCTTAGACAATTGGCTTTCGTAATATTTAAAGACTTCTGTTTACACCAATCTCAGATATAGAAACATTTAGCATCACGTGTAATTTAAATGACCTATAATTCTATTAACAATAGTGTATAAAAACAAAATGTTATAAATGGGGAACGCAGATAATAGTAATTGCCCATGCTCCCAATCAACAAGAGGAAAGGTCACAGTTTGGAGACTCTAATCAGTGTTTGATGTTATCTGTATTGTGCATTAACACTGTTAAAATGCCTTTTTTTTTTTGAGATACAGTAAGATGTATTTTAGTTTAGCTCTCTTGAGTAAAATTATAGCTTTATGTAATAATATGAAGGTGATGTTGGGTGGCTTTCATAAAATAAGGTAAGTAAAAATTTATTCTCAGATAGTTCTTTTTTTTAGCAATGTCTCTTGACCCATTCAAATGGTGGAAGCAAAAACAAGAGCACAACAGAATCCACTTACTTATGAATCTGTGTAAGTTCAATGTGTTTATTGTGAATTAATGCAGTGGCTCTAGCTTCTCACCAAAGACTCTCAACCACCATCGGGGATGAAAATTATAAATACTCAAATTTACTGTCAGACCCCCTTTGCTGTTATAACACATTCAGAAATCTGAACAATGACATTCTGGGGGCCTCGAGGATGTATGTTTTTACCTCATGCAAAGCTAAACCAAGAATGAATATATGATTTGATCAGAGCTGAAGCTTAAGATATTTAACATTAATTTAACATAAATAATTGTTTATGTATTATATATACAGAAGAAATAGTTCTATGCTTTGATTTCAGAAAAACAGCAAAAAAAAAAAAAGCGTAAGAAGATTTTTGAGTGCTGAATTATACCTAATGATTATCCTGTAATTAAAGTTAAATTGTTAAACACCTGTTTGAATAGACACTATACAAAATTATTATGAGTTCTTTGAATTTTAAATGGAGAATAAATTAAACTAAATATAGATTGCCCCCTGATGGGTAAAAATGGTTTTCATCTGCTCTATAATGGTTGATACAAATATAAATTAGAAGAAACTCTAGTTATCATTAATGTTCATAAAGATTAAGGTGTGCCAAATTGATATTTTAAAAATTCAATTTCTGAAATATAAACACCCATAAAGCTAAAAATAATCATTATCTTATAAGTATTTTAAATTCAGTATTTTCAACAAGTATATAAAGTGTTTGACATTTTATAGCAGCAGGAAGGCAATGAAATGGAAAGTAAAGTGGATTTTTATACATACTGTTAAAATGGTTTTAATATTTAAATTCCAGAAAAGAGAAAGTGAATTTACTGTTTTTAATTTTTTCTAGCTGTTTTGTAAAACTAAAATGTACATTATTTTAATTTTTGTCTTGAGCAAAATGTTCTTGGAGTCAGAGAGTTGTAGATTTGAATGTTTTATAAACTTGTCAAGCTTTCAAACTTACCTAACTTCTACATAGCAGTTTTCTCATCTGCTACTTGGGTACTAATCTCTACATCAGACCTTTGTCCTGGGGATTTACTCGACATGGGTCACACATTTAACAAATAACAGACACATGAATACCATGTGTGGTACTCAGCTAGACACTGGAGAATAAGATAATAAAGAAAACCAGACAAATGTGCATGGCTTCCATGTAGTAGGAGCTTGTAAAATATTGGTTACATCTTCTCTCACTATATTGATATTCAGTAACTTGCTATTTTTCTGAAATTTAAAATTTCTTCTAGGAATGCCACTTAATAGTGTAATAGCATCTAACACAGGCATGAGCTCTTTATTTCTACAGGAATTGACTAAATCCATAAAACTTTCATCTCTAAAGAAAGAAGACATTTAATATAAAATAAAAAAGTATATTTGGTACATTACACGTTTATCTTCACTAGCCAGGAATCCCCTTAATTTTATTAGTAATTAGATATGGAAGAAAATACAGAAATTTCATCTCAATCACACACAATTTTCTTGTGACAAACTGAGGCTTGTGTATTAGTGACTTAACCAAGTTTTTTTTTACTAGTGTTTACTTTTAAATCATAATAATAAAACGTATTTTGCTCTATATAGCATAAAGAAACAAGTGAAAAGAGTATTAATTAACATCATTCTAATTGATTTTTTTAATCCCGATATATTAGTCTAATAAGCTGTTTTCTTGAATACAAACTTGCCTGATTAACCACAGAATACATATCTGGACATATAAGTCATTCAAAATTTTACAGAATATTCATGCTGATGTGGTCATAAGGCTCTAATCATCCAATAAGACAAATTTAAACCGTTCAACTCCATACACAATCATTGCCATCCCAGAAACAATCATAATGTGTACTAAATATAGGTTAAAATTATAGCCATGTTAACAATAGATGTTATATTAACTTGATGTTCTGAACATAAAGAAAAGTGAAGGAACCTGCACATATGGAGATCAGAGAAAGCAAACAATACCAGTACATGGAGAAATCTTGTGAGATATATTGGACAGAGACAGGGAAGCTGTTTTCGCCAGTATTTAGATGTAAACAAAGTGAGGAACCACTGAAACCTTGACTAACCCAGGTCAAGCAACTTTCAAAAATTATTTTTAAATTTAGAAACCATGGACATTTGAACAATTGGAGTTTTGGAGGTAATATTTGTCTGTACTTTTGACCATTTTTGATGTTCAAACTAAATCTAATTTGTCTTACGATTTTTGGTTTGGAAAACAAGATGGGAATGTCAATATACTTGACCTATATGTTTTTCTTACTTCAATTAAATTGCTGATTTTTATCAAATGTTGGTCATTTCAGGGCACTATGAAAATTGAACTGTATACACACACACACACATGCACACATATATCAAAATAAGTAGTACATTGCCCTAGAGGATGTTCACAATTGTTCATTTCCTTCACTGTGCTATATAACAGTTAAACGCACTTGGATACTGCACAGATGAAAAAGCATAAGATCTAAGAGTTATTTGGATTTACTTACATAGCATATGCAAGGCTGGCCTACCTTTTAACTGCAATTAAAGTTTATTTAGAATTGAACTGCTGCAAAGTTCTAGTCTAAATTGGGGGCACTACATTATTTCAGAGTTTGTTACCTGTAGTTCCATCTCGAGTTCCACAGTGCAGAGATGAGCTTGACATAAGGTTATACTTGACTAAGCACAACAATGAGCTTGAGTATAAGTGAAATGCCCTTATGGCTACAAGCAAGAATGATCCACCTTTTCTGACATTTACTGCCTTCTATGGTTTTGCAGGCCTTTCTTCTCTGCTGGGTTTCTTTGCAGCAGATACAGAGTAAAATTTCCCAAGTGATTATTTCTTTTTTGAACCGATACTACAAAAGAGCAACTCTCTTTTTTTTTTTACGAGTCATGGGTTTTTAACACACAGGCGATGCTGCAAACATAAATGTCTCTGCAGAAGTCGTCTTCTCAGGCCCTTTATTGATGTATATTGGCGTGACAGGAAACGTAAATAATAGAAGGGCAGTCAAGACATAGATATTCTCAAAGTAAAAATGCACCCTGCTAGCAATTTGTTTTCTATATTATTGAAGAATAAGACTAAGTGGAGAAAAGGCATGTGAAGACCCTGGCACACTTGGAATTTAATGTAGAGTAAAACAGAATAGTTAGGTGCAGGGATAAAATGTCAGCCGGCAAGTGCTAGAACTTGCCATTTCATTCTTAAATGACAGTTACTTCTCTTTGATAACTTTTTCTCTTGATGGTAGCTAAGTGAAATTTATTTCTAAACTTCACAGTCATTGTATATGTACTTGTGTAGATATTAGTCCAAATATTTGGAATATTGATTAGAAATTGGAAAATATAAATTTTAAATTATGTATGAGATATAAAATTATATAGTGTTCAAAATGACTATTGTAGTCTATGTTTTTTTCACATTATTTCCTCTATATTTAAATTTTTAAGCAACTTATGAAAGTAATATTTTAAAAAATATATCTTTATTGATTTCAGAGAGAGGACGGGAGAAAGAAATGGAAACATCAACGATGAGAGAGAGTCATTGATAGGCTGTTTCCTGCATGCCCTGTGCTGGGGATCGAGCCCCCAACCCGGGCATGTGCTGTGATGGGGAATTGAACCGCCATCTCCTGGATCATAAGTCGATGCTCAACCACTGAGCAACATTGGCCAGGCCTGAAAGTAAACAAGATTTAAACATTTAGGTCAAAAAGACACAGTTGCTTTCCTTATTTTTCTTCACTTTTAGTCTCAGTACTCAGAGGAAACCGTATTTAATTATATGTTTCTGTTTCTTAATACTTTGGGTTATTTTATCTCTAAATAATATGTTAATTTCATTATGTTTTCATTTATCACAGCTAGAAATTATTGACTTTTATTTTCATATCATCTCTACATTTATGAAGTCACTATTTTTGCAATGACCACTTCTGAAATATGAAACCATGTAACAAAAGTTCCATTACTTACATTATCAATCAAAAAAAAATATATGCTTTTGCTCCCTATTTTTTAGGATAAAATTGAAAATATCATAGCCCTTCTTTCCACCTCTCTTTCACATTCTACTTTCTATTTTTATCAGGAGAGATGGAAGAAGGGAGAGAAGGAGGGACTTTTATATTGTCAAAGGGAACCTGTTACATCTGTTATATGATGATAATTAGGAACTTTTTCATTTATCTTTAAGGTAACAAAAGTTAAAAATCATAAACAGCATAAAATAATTTGGGTAATGCAAATATCATTTAATATATCACTGAATAGTTTCTTATGGCAATATTTCATTCTCAAGGGATTCAATCCTAACTACTAACCCACTCAAAGAAGAGTTTCTAACATCAAGATAAAATTGATTTTTTTCTTATGCTCCTCTAATCACGCCGAATTAATGCTTTTATACCAACCTTACCTTTCTTTACCTGTGTATAAATTGATAAAAAATAATAAATATACAGTATAAGAAGTTAACTATGGTTATCTCTAAGACGTTAGGATCAAAGATGATTTTCACAGTGCATGTACAACTTCAAATATATATATATATATTTTTTTTTTCTTACAACAAACATCTATTGCTTTTATAAAACGAAAAACAGGTGTTTATTTTTATAGAAAAATAGAGATTGTAGGAGTTGATATCACTGACCTTCATTATGTTTCTGAAAGTTTAAACTTTTAAATAAGCTGGGTCACATTTCAGTAGTCTAGTAATTATTTAAAAAATTCTTTTACTTTACACCTTTGGAAAACATAACCATAAATATTAACAAAATTTCAGGAAAATTTTGTTCTAGAATTAATCAGCAATAAGACAAAATTTGTACTACATGTAATCTTGTTATTCTATACCAATTTGTTTCTGAAGAGTTTAGAAATGTGAAATACTTCTTTGACAACTGTCCTTAGAATTCTCTTGTAAACATCACCCTGTCTTTGATTCCTCAGAGACTAGCTAAATATGCCAAAAATAATATACATTCAACAAATATATTTAAATTAATAAATTGATAAATATCTGAGTGAGAAGTCAATACCATAAAAATGTTAAATTGTGTTAAATTATTAAATAATTCTAACTTATCTTACCAATTATGAAGAACTACAAATGGGATAGCATATGCTTTCACATATAAGATTTAAAAATAAAAACAATCTCAGTGAATTACATATGTATTAAATGTAAATGTATCTTATTAAACAAATGTTTGATTATTTCCTATAATCTCATTCTGAACTAGAAATCGGATACATACACTGAACATAACAGGCATGATGCCTACCTTTTTAAAACTTAAACTTTTGGAAAAGACATATAATACATAAACAAAACTCTAATCACAAAAAATTCAAATTGTGATAAAGGAACTAGCACTGTATATTTTTTAAATGTATCTTTATTGTTGAAAATATTACAGATGTCCCCTTTTTTCCCCTTGACCCTTTCCAACCCACACTCACTCCCCGCCCCAGGCCTTCACCACACTATTGTCTGTGTCCATGGGTCACACATACATGCATATAAATTCTTTGGTTAATCTCCCCCCACCCACCCCCTCCTTCCCTCTGAGATTCATCAGTCTGAGGAACTAGCACTGTATAGTAAATAAAATAAAACTGTACATGAGTTAGATTTGATGGATTTTGAAGGCCATTGAACTTGGGGGTGGTATGCTACACAATATTTAACTGATACAGACATTATTTGAAAAGCCTTGCTTTCAGAAAAATAAAGTGAACAAACATGCAAATTTAAACAAGACATGGTTAAAAATACAGAAAGTTTTTAATTTTTTTATATTATACTACAACAATTTAAAGACTATAAATTTTAAAAATCGATGTAATAATATTTAGCAAAATATAAATTGCTAAAAGCTATTCAGTAGTAAAGTGTCGATTAAATATGGCACTCAAGCTATTATTAGCAACTAAGGCCAAATGGGCATCCATGGGATTTTGAAGGCATAAATAAGATTTCAATGGGTGGAGAAATAAATGTATGAAAGTATACAGAGTCAGCATAGCTGATCTACTCTTTTAAGAATTTTGTGAAGATAAGTGATAGAGTATCTGGAGAATAATTTAAGCTCAAACAAAAATGTTTCTAAAAAGAGACAATATTAAAATGGTATGAAAGGTGATTTGACTTGAGATGGTGAACACACAATACAATACACAGAAGATGTATTATAGAATTGTACACCTGAAACCTATATAATTTTATTAACCAATGTCACACTAATAAATTCAATAAATACATTTTTAAAGGAAGACAATATTGTTAAATATAAATGTTGTTAGAAATGATTTCATAAATTGTGGGGACTAATAATGTGGGAGAAACAAAGACTAATGGCAGGAGCAGAGAACTGTGGAAAGAGAGGTGTGATATTCAGAGTGATGACTCCATATGAGAAAAGTGATCTTGAGAAGGCAAAAGTTGTTTGCCCCATTTTAAAAGAAGAAAGAAAAAGTCCATGTAGGTCCATCTCTGTAATTAGATTTGATGGTAGAAATGAGAAAAGATGAAGGATTTTAATTTCTCAAAAACATATATATTCACTTATCAGCTAGATGTGTATGTGGATGAAGTTCCAGATGAAAGAAATAGGAGATATGGGGAAGCAACCAAAGTGTAAAGTTGTCTTTTGGAAAGCAGATACAAAAAAAAAAAAAGCTAAACTAAAAAATGTTCTTAAAACCTGGAAATTATTATTTCCCAAAATCTATATCATACCTGTAGAACAATTTTATGAAATTACTAAGATAGAATGGGTAGTGCCTCAGTGTTAAATACTGTGTTTTGCTCAAGCAGGCATGTTGTAGCTATATGGAATAAATATAAAATTAGGAATTTAAATTTTTACATGCGGAGTCAAAAGTTAAGAAAAGTACATGGCAAGACTGAATAGTTTTAAGCTGTCAAATTTTTTAATGTTAAGATATGTATATACCATATGTACAACTTAAGTTTACAGAAGTTTGAGTAAAGGGAATTTTAACTATAGTAAAATTTGTCAGTTTTCCTTCCCACAAATATGCTAAAAGCTTTAAGTCATTTCCATTGTGAAGAATATTTTGTATGGTTTTTATTCACAAAGTTGAATCTTTGAATATGTAGATAAAATTTACATTAAAATACAGTTATCTGCATTGCTATTTTTGTCAGTCTTATCTGTCAAAAGTACATCACACTGAATGGCTACTTTAAAAAAAGTAATCTCAGTACACAAGCTTTGCATAATTTTAACAAAGTTATATCCTTGATGCCTAATGTCCAACACTAGGTTTCTTGGCAACTGTGGATCAACTTATACTAATACAATTATATGGGTTAACATAGAAATGATCTCATAGAGTTGTAACTGATTATCAAATAGTAACAAACCTATGGAAAACACTATGGATCACCTAAATTCAAAGAAACACAAGATTAATTAGACTACTAACAAGTAGAAAGCCTTTAGCTCTTCATGAAGGACTTTTCAAAGCATATTTGCAACAAATTGGAATTCACACACAATTACGTAGCTTGACAGCATACAGTGTGAACTCAGCATGGCACTGACATGCTAGTTATTGAGTTAAAATCATTAAAGCTAGAGAATATGTGAAAAATACCCATTAATGGACTCATTTATTCTTCAAATAGGTTTTAAACATACGCCACAAAGGTAAATAGTTTGAAGGCAATTAAAACATAAAGTTGATGTGGTGCTTGTAATAACCTCCCAAGGTTATTGTGACTGAAATTAACCATATTTCTTTAAGCATGTGGGCAATCATTCGTCACATATTTTTTGAGCACCTACTATATGCCAGTAACTATCAGCACTAGGGATACACTGGTGAGCAAAAGAGACAAATTGCCTTTCTTCACAGACCCTGTGATCTAGTGTGGCACTCAGAAAATGAACAAATACATCTCTGAGGTGGTGACAAGTCATAGGAGACTTAAGGCAGCTAAAGGGAATAGGAAGTGACACTGAAGTACATCAATCAAGGACTTAACACTGTGCCAGTGGAACTGCGCTGAGCTAGAAACTATTGGCAGCAAATCAAGGTTTGTCTTACACTGAAATCACTGCATTGCCTCATTAACTGAATGGCTGAGCAGTGAAAAGAAGGTACGTCGGGGGGGGGGGGGGGGCTACTGAACTAGACTATTGCAAAGGAACAATCAATATTCCAAGATCATTTCATCTAGTCTTACAGCTGACCTTCTCCAATGACCCTGATATTCTCAGCGACTTCTGTGATTGTATAATATATAAGAAAATAAAAGCTACATAAATCGGCAACAACCAACTTAAGTTGGGATAGAACAGATCTTTCTTTTGGGTCTCAAGGCGACAACCTAAACCTTCCTGCGCTGACAGCAGTTCCACGGCGCGTTGGCTGTTCCGTGTAGCCCGTGCGTTTAAAATATACCATCTGAATACACACAATCCTTCCCACTCTGTCAGGCAGACAAAGGAGAATTTATAGGCAGCATCGCATGCACACAGGGGAAAATAATTAAAGTTGAAATCGGGGAAATTTATGTTGAAGTAATAAAATTTCTAAGACATTGTCATGAATTGATTTATTAAACAAGAATATTTTTCATTATATTCCAAACACAAACATATTATTATTTCTGGATAGGGAGAGAGACCGAGAGACTGGGGGGGGGGGGGGGGGCAGGGAGGAAAAAGAGGGGGGAGAATCGTTTTTCCCTTTCCTGTTATCACAGAGAGCAAGTCAGGCTTCTTATTTGCCGTTCACCTTGAGAAATAAAAGGGGTTATTTGATTGTAAAAACAAGTATCCGTTAAGTTCCTTTTCATTGCACACGTAAGGGGACACATGACAGTTTGGAAGTTTTACTTCCCTTACGTCCGGCGAGCCCGCCCCCTTCCCTAGGACGCGCGGCGGCCAGGCGGCCATGGGGCCTGCGGGCGGGGCGGCGCTGGGCCCGCGGCCTGCGCCCGGGCCTCCTGCTGCCGGCCGACGGGCGCTTTCGGAGCTGCAAGAAGAGCATCTCAGCGCTGCAGCCTGGGAGCAGTTACAGCCGAGTGGCACGACGTACCGGGGTGAAAAGGAATAAACTCCCCCGAGGACGCAGACGGTGGGCCGGCCAGGCTCCCGCAGCAGCGGCCTGAGTCCCTGCTAACCCTCCTCCTGTTTCCTTGGATTCAGAAACAAGTCTTTCAAACTGTCCAGCCTGTCTCCTGGGTTGTCCTGGGACTGTGCTGGGCCAGCCCCCTACCCAAGTCCTTTCCTGGATCTTCGGGGGTTTTCATGCCTTTATCCTGCCTGATCCTTTTCCCACATTTGCCCAAGCTGGGGTCTTCCCCATTATGGTCGTCATTTTGGCTCCTACTGCGCATGCCTCAAAGCCCCGCTGCCTCACCTGGCTCCTACTGCGCATGCCTCAAAGCCCCGCTGCCTCACCTGGCTCCTACTGCGCATGCCTCAAAGCCCCGCTGCCTCACCTGGCTCCTACTGCGCATGCCTCAAAGCCCCGCTGTCTCACGTGGCTCCTACTGCGCATGTGCTTGGGAGAAGGCCTTCCCCCTCACCACCTGGGCTTCTCCCTGGGCAAATGCCCAGCAAAGCAATTCCCCCCTGACGGTTTACCCCTCGGCCCCGCCCCATCCTCTTCCTCCCCCCACCCTTGTTCCCAGGGGAGACTGGAAAGCCGGTCTTTCCTGCCTGCTCAGGGACTCAGCCCCTTTGGCTGAGGGTGCGCTGTCCCCTGGGGTGTCTGGGAAGCTGTCACTTCTGGACCTAATCAGGCTTAGCCCGGTCAGCAACCGTCTCCTTTGTTCATACCTAGCTAGCTACCCACGCTAACTAATCACATGAGACCTTAAAAGCTGAGGACATTTTTGACTGGTCAGAGGGACATGTGACATGAAAGACTGGCCAGAGAGATGCAGCCTCCCGACACCGAGGATAGCTGAAGGGAGCCTTGAGCCAGGGAATGGAGGTGGACTCTAGGTGCTAAAAAAGGCAAGAGCACTGTCACAAAAGCGCAGGGCCATGTTTTTGAGTACAATTTCACCAGTGGAAAGAGAAATATATTTTCATGAAGTGTCAGAATCCCCTCAGTCTCTCCTGAAAAGTGAGTGCAGAGCCCTGTGGACACCTGATTTTAGCTCAGCACAACTTGTGTCAGGCTGCTAACCTTGCAGGAGCTAACAAATCTGGGTTGTTTCAAGCCACTGGGTTTGTAATCATTTGTTTTAGCAGAACAGGAAACTAATAAATAGTGGGAAGTTACCGTCTGATAGTATGGGAGCTTTCCTATTCCCTCAAGAACAGGGATATAAGAAACAGAAGAACAATACTCAGTAAAAGATATAACAGTTCCTGAAGAAATAACAGAAATTTATTTACAAATCAATATCACTTTCCCTTTATCTGTTCACTCAGAGATTTATTAATAAAAGTTCCTTTGATATCAACTGGATATGTTCAACAGGCTTTCTACAGTATAAAAAACAAACTTTTTTTTTTTAACTTCTTTGGGTTTAGGTTATATGGTTCTTTTGGAAATAAGTATAAGCACATTATATTTTAAGCTAAACTTTTTGGATTTTCTTAAAATTATGGTATAACCGCTGGGTAACATCTGAGTCTCAACAAGATATGCTGTAAGATGTATTTATTCCACGTAGTTATGTTGAGGAAAAAAAGCATTGGTATGTCCAAACACAAGCTAGAGAATACTGTAATCTTCATTTCCTTGCTTAACCAGAGCCCCTTGATATAATCATTCATTTGTCCACGCTGAATTGCTTTGCCCACCTCCTGCTTTATTATACTTTTCTGGAAAAAGATGAAAACAAATACAAAACAATTTGCTTCAATCTTACCTTCTTATTCTGAATCTGACTGCTTCTCAGTTTATTCATGCTGAGTGTGCTCAGTTTAAGTTACTTAGCAACATTTCTCACGAACACTCCTACAATTAATGCCACTACATTTTCCAAGTTTGTTTACTTCTCCTGCTCCTAGACAATTGCTTTGTACCTTCCCTCTCTCATTAAACTTTTAACATCTCTATCCTCACTCTTACCTAATGAATCTACTTTCTATTTCATTGAGAAAACAGAAGCAATCAGAAGAGAACACGCACACTTTTCTGAAAAAAAAAAAAAAAAAAACCCTCAATAACTCCCCACTCTTTGGAAATAAATGCTGTAATCCTTTGAATGACACATAAATCTATACATATTATGAGCCCATTACTCCACTTTAAAAATTTCATTTCAAACTACTTTCCCCTTTTTTCCAACTAAGGCTTCGTTGATGTTCCATGGAAACACCAGGCATTTGACTAGGCAGATATCTGAAAGTTTTGCTTGGAAAATTGCCGGGTATGTGTATCGCCTAAGGTCTCCTTCTCAGTGAGGACCTCCCAGGCTCTCCTCTTTTCAATGAATGCCTCTAGCACAGACACTTCCTTTTTCCTTCACAGGTCAGATGTTTCTCCATAGCATTTACTCTCTCTTACCACTGATAGAAATGAGTTAATTTACATAGAGCACTTAAAGTCCCTGTCATGTATCAGGAGCTATATGAGTGTTGGTTTCTATTATCACCATTATTATTAATAATAATACTCCTATTAAAATATATAGCACAGTGTGTAGTATGTAGTATGGGCTTCATCAATGTTTGTGGAAATATAACTAAATATTTAAACTGTTTCAGTGGTATAACGTATTAGTCATTACCTACCTAGTCTGTTATTTTTCAAATAAGGAAGTCTTATTTTTAAAAAATTGAAAATAGCCCAGCTGGTGTGGCTCAGTTGGTTGAGCATTGTTCCATGTACCAAGAGGTCAGTGGTTAATTCCCAATTTCAAATATTTATACTTGAATCAAACATTCATCATAGCACTAATGATATAGTAATATAGTTAATTACTTCATCATCTATCTTTTCAACTAGAAAGGAAACTACTTCAATCTAAACATATTGGCTCAAACACAGAAGGTGTTAAGTAATTTTGTGTTGAATCAATCACACCTACTCACACCTATTAATCAATATACAAATGAAGGTATTTTTTATGTTCACATATATATGTCATCTACTCAGAAGACTTTTTGATAGTTCCCTGATTTTCATTTTTGCTCTGAATTCTTACTTTCCTATATATGTGGTTTTTTCATTAAGAAGAGTTCACTTATATAAAAAAAATTATTCCAAGTATGTATAAGCATACTATCTAAATATCAAATTAGAAGTATCCATAATGCCATGGCCATGTGGAAAATGTAAACCATTATACATCCATAGTAATATCCATATATATGAAATAGTTACTGTATTGGTGGGAAAGACTAAAAGAGAACTATATATGACATACAGACAATTGAGTTTGTGGTTCCCATTAAAACTTACATTAACACAAATTTAAGTGTTTTGAAACATGAGAAAGTTATACAACTTAACAAAAGGAAGACAAACAATCCAATTAAAAAATGGGCAATGGACCTAAATAGACACTTCTCCAAAGAGGACATACAAATGGCTAAGAGACATATGAAAAAATGCCCAACATCCCTAATCATCACAGAGATGCAAATTAAAACCACAATGAGGTATCACTTCACACCTGTCAGAATGGCTCCAGGAACAAATCAACAAATGACATGTGCTGGCGAGGGTGTGGAGAAAGGGGGACCCTAGTACACTGCTGGTGGGAATGCAGACTGGTGTAACCACTATGGAAAACAGTATGGAGGTTCCTCAAAAGATTAAAAATTGACCTGCCATTTGACCCAGTGATCCCACTTCTAGGAATATATCCTAAGGAACACCAATAGCAAAGAACTTATGCACCCCTATGCTCATAGAAGCACAGTTTACAATAGCTAAGATCTGGAAGCAGCCCAAGTGCCCATCAGTAGATGAGTGGATAAAAAGCTGTGGCACATTCACACCATGGAGTACTGTGCGGCTGTGGAGAGGAAGGGCCTTTTGGCCTTTGGCACATCATGGAGGGAACTAGAGAGTATTATGCTATGTGAAATGAGCCAGTCAGGGAAGGACAAGTACCAGGTGATCTCAGTTATATGTGGATTATAATAAACAAAATAAACTGATGAACAAAGTGGATCCAGAGACATAGAAGCTTGGAACAAACTGAGGGATCTCAGAGGGAAGAAGGGGAAGGGGGTGTGGGTGGGGAGAGATTAATCCGGGAACTTGTATGTTTATGGACATGGCCCATGGGCGTGGACATTGGTGTGGGGAGGGCCTGGGGATGGGATGGATGTGGGGTGGCGAGGATCAGTGGGGTTAAAAGGGGGACATCTGTAATGGTTTCAACAATAAAGAAACATTTTTAAAAATCTTGTATTAACACTAATTTAAGTGTTTTAAAACATGAGAAAGTTTCCCATTAAATCACAAGGAGGTGTAGGAATTTGAACAACTATACAACTTTTCCATAAAAAAAAAAAAAAAAAAAGTTCACACTCTATTCCCCTCATGCACATGTGTGCATCTTCCAGCACTTCTTCTCTGGTGCTTGTGGAGAGCAGTGTGTGTGTGAGGCAACACCAGGCAGGTGCTTTACATCACAGTGAAAGTTTGATAACCATAAAGATTTGGAGGTGGGCCTCCGGGCAGGGCCATGAGTGCTGTTCCAGTCCTCAGCTGTTCAGTGTATGAGATAGTTGTTGGGTGCCAGAGGTGCCAAGAGTCTGCAAGGAAGTGTCTAATTGACATGAAGATATTTGTGTCTGTAAGTCTCCTTCTCTGCAACCCACAAAACTCCCTGGAGAGCAGGCATCTAGTAAAAACTTTAAGATTTTGCTATAGGCATATATAATTTCTATGTTGAGTTTTCTCCTGAGACAGAAAAATTGTGATGATCAATGGAATAATGAGGTTAAATTTTAAAATATTATTTCATAGTATGAAGTAGTTCTTCAATTCAGTTCAATATATATATTCAAATATGCCTCCTACTTTAACAATGGCTTAAGACCTACCATAGCAGACCATACTATCATTTTGTTTGCAACCTTAGTTTTTGAATAAACAAGTTTTATGACATGGGTTTATTGTTTTTTTCTTAATCATGTATTTACAGAATAGCTCTGGTTGAGAAAGATCTATATAAATAAATTTATTTTCTAGAGAAAGCAAGTGGAATTTTCTTAAGGGTGTCGATGTCTATGCAATCTGAAAAAAAAAAATACTTTCATCAAATCTTCTAGTGAAGTTATAAATCTTTTAAAAAGTCTAAGAGAAGAGATTCTCTGGCTTCATTCTCAAGTTATCATCTAGTCATAGCTACTAAAAGGAAGAAGGAAAAGTAGCCTTCTTTAGCTGCTTTCATTTTCCTGAATCACCCTCCCACTCCTTGCTGCTGGTACTCAGATATTTATCTTTGATCTGCTCATGGACAAACCAAACGAATGCACACTGACAGCTTAAGGAGCTACTTACTTTATCTTATTAAGAGATACAAGATCAAAATTATATCTAAGCATCTTCATTGATGCTTAAGAATGGGATTTACTCCATTGCAGAGCTGGGGTTCGGTGTTAAGCAACTGAGCCAGTGGCAACCAGTGTTTCTACTCTGCAGGGCAGTTTCAATTTACTTTATTCTCAGCGTAGGTTGTAGGACTAACATGGGGCATTAAAACAGTAATAACTAAGCTTTAATGAACCCTTAAAATACTGCAGACCTTTCTCTAAGAATTTGACATATGTCACGTCACTTTATTATAATTACTCCATGAGGCAGATATCATACTGTCCCTTAGTGTACGAAAGAATAAGCATGCAGAGAAGATGGGATGACAATGTGTTCAAATTAACATCACCTGTAAGTGCCAAGTCCTGATGTGCACCCAGACAGTTTGATTCTAGAACCCGATCGTAATACTGTATTATCTCATTGACGACTTTTCTGAGATGACTCAATTTTTGTCCAAATTGGCAGAGGGTGAGTCTCATTTCTGTCCTCGGGGTTTTCTTATTTGCATTAACTCACTGTCTCACCTGGAAAACCTGCTTTCACATCCACAAATAGGCAGTTTGGTCATTGGCAAGAACAGGGATAAAGACCCTTGTAACTAGTTCCCTGACCAGGTGGTGGTAAAAAAGTCAAGAATGAATCAGGGAACACATCTGTTTTTAGATTTAGTCTTTCATTTAATATTTATTGATTACCTATGTAGTACACCAAGGAGATAGCACAGTGAGAAAGAAAATTATGTCCCTTCTCTCCTGGAACTTATACTCTAGTGGGATGATAAAACACATATAATCATATAAAAATGAATAAACCATTTTTTGATATTTTTAAATATGCTTTAAGAAAATGTCCACATACAAGTTGATGCAATAACAGAACTTCCAGGTTCTAAGTTACTTTATAGAAAGTCTTGCTGATGGTGGGACGATTGCGTTGAGACCTGAAAAGAAAGGGATTCAGGCATGCAGCACTCTCGGGTTGAAGTTCCAGGCAGAAGGGGTATCAAGTTCAAGTCTTAATATGGGAGGACGTTTGGAAAACTCAGGGAACAGGAAAAGGTCAGATGTCTGGGGACCACTGAGCAAGGAGGAGGGAGATGCCAGACAAGCTAGGCAGAGTCCAGTGACATAGAGCCAGTACCTGGGGAAGATATTTGAATTTTTTTCTGAGTATAATAGAGACAGTAGAACAATTTAAGCATAAAAGACATAGTCTGATTTATTTTGTAAAAGACGTTTCACTTCCATGTGTGAGTTTGAGGAAAGAACAGAGAAACCCCTTTGGAAACTGCAGAAGCTGAGAGGAACGGCGGCCTAACGAGGCATTGGTAAAGATGCAGAAAATTGATCAACGGGGACTGTGGCTTGCACGTGTGTCCCATAAGACAACCTCACCTACTTCCTGCTGCGTTCCTTTAATTGACTATATTCCAAAGGCTTACACAGTAAACAGCATAAGGAAAGGGGGGTGATGCCAAAAGCAGAGAAAGTGTCCTGGACATAGTGCAGCGTTCCTCTATCACACCAACTCACTGCTTCATTATGATTTCAGGACCACTGAAATTTTGGGCATGGGCTTCCTGTAGTGCACTATGCCTATGCCACAGGGTCAAAAACCAAATTTAAAAATATAGACACACAAAGAAAATGAAGAGTGCTTGTTCTAAAGTGAGTGCTCTTTTTGGAGACTCACAGTCTGTGTTAGAAATAAGAGCACAATAGCCCAGTTGGCGTGGCTCAGTTGGTTGAGCACCATCCCAGGCACCAAGAAGTCATGGGTTCGATTCCCAGTCAGGGCACATACCTGGGTTGTGGGCTTGATCCCTGGTGGGGGGGGGTGGTGCAGGAGGTAACTGATCAATGTTTCTCATTGATGTTTCTCTCTCTCTCTCTCCCTCTCCCTTCCTCTCTCTCTAAAATCAATAAAAATGTATTTTTAAAAAAGAAAGAAGAGCACAATTTAAAAAAACCTGCATACCACTATATTATAATACCTTTCTATATTACTTGAACATCTAAGATGAATAAATTACTCCTAAAAAGTAGAAAATAGATTGTTTATTTTACTTTCTTGCTTCACATAAGTAAAACTAAACCAACATTTGTATTTATCCACTGAATTTGAATAATATAAATAATCCAGGCTGTTTTTCTTGTACTTTAAAGAATGGGCCTCAAAATCCTCTTTGTGCTATAATTCTAACTGAAGTCAAAGTTTTATTGTGCAAGATGGGAAACTATTTCATAAAATCTCACTCACAAATCTTACACTCACTCCCTATTGCTAGTTTTGAAGATATTTATTTAGGTTTCATAACTTAAAATAAATTAATCGGGGAGAGGTGGAAAAAGCAGAGATGGCTGCTTTTAGTGAGGCCTAACTTGCAAATGCTATTCATTGCAGATAACATATTAACACATTTTCTGTCTATAATACAGATTATTGTTTCAGATAAGGAATGTGATTTTGAATAAATCATATTATAATTTCACAAACTAATGAATCACTTAGGAAAGTTCCCATTCTTTCAAATCAAACCAGAACCTAGCATTTTAAATTATCAACCATGGTATGAAAGAACACATTGGTGCATGGAAATAATAAATGCAAACTCATTCCTCTTTTTTTTTGCTGTGCTTTTGTTCTCATTTTCTGGGGTAATTTACAGCATCTACTATTGTTTCTTTAACTTAGTCTTCATATGTATATGAACTATCACTTAATGTTGACTGCTACATAAAGAAATAATATTTGTCAGCATCTGTAGGGTCCTACAATGATTTAGCCATTTAAAATAACAATAGAATTTGAAATTGTATTTTTGCATCATGAACACATATAATGAGATCTAACAAACCAAGCACACTTTATGGAACATAATGATGCAATCAAATAATGTAGATCAACACAATTCCTTTTCCCCTGTCTTTTCTACAAATGCTGGTAAGAAGCATGACAAGATATTTTTATGACTTGTGTTTCTAGTAGCAAAGAAAAGGTCTCATTTCAATAATGCCTCCTCTCTTCTTTTCCTTATGCCCTAAATTTTACCATAAACATTGATTTTTCCTTATTTATTTGTTTAGTTATTTAGTTATTTATTGTTCTGCCATTTTGTGTTTAATTTCTAGTTTCATTGCATCAATATAAATGTCATCTGTATGGCTTTCATTGGAGATTTAGTGAGGATTTCTCTGTGGTCAGATTTTATCAATGTCCAATGGTCTTTTTTCAGCTGTACTAAAATATAATTGACATATAACATTGTATATGTTTAAAGTGTACTACATAATGATTTGGTACAAGTATATATTCCAAAATGATTACCTCAGTAAGGTTAGTTAACATATCCAATACCTCACATAGTTACAGTTTGTATGTATGTGTAGTAAGAACTAGTAAAATCTACTAGGTGATGGCACTTATATACTAGACACCACTAAAAAAGTAAAATGTAGAGTTATAACAGAAAAAGAGAGAAAAAAGAAGGAATAAAAGTAAATATTATCATCTTTAGCAAGACAATATACATACTATATAAATATTTTATTAACTCTAAATGAACTAATAATGTGGAGATTTTTAGACTGGGTTAAAAAACAAGACTCATCTCTTGTTTTCTATAAGAGGTACACTTTAAATATAAAAACACAGATAGCTTAAAAGTAAGAAGAAAAATGTATACCATGCAAACAGGAAGCATAAGAGCCCTAGTGTAGCTATTAATATTTCTTCAGACAAGAAATATTACAAGAGATAAAGAGGAAAATTTCCTAATGATTAAACAGTACAAATACATATATACCTAATAAGAGCTTCAAACTACACACAGCAAAGACTAACAGAACTAAAAGAAGAAACAAATTCAATAATGAGTGAAGGGTTTAATATCCTTCTCAGTAATGTATGAATTTGAACAATACCAACCACCTCAACCTAACCAAACTTTATTTGGCATTACATTTAAGAACTGCAGAATACACATCCTTTTTCAAGTGTACATGAAGCATTAATCAAAATGGACCATATGCTGGAATATAAAAACAAATACCAATGCATTTGAAAAAGTGAAACAACAAGATATCGATATCTGTAATATCTCTAAATATTGAGAAATAAAAAATTTTTAAAAATTAAAAACTTCTAAATGACCCATGAGTCAAAGAAAGAAATCAGAAAAAAAATCATAAAAAAAAGAAATCAGAAAAAAAAAAACATCTCCAAATTTATGAGATGCAATAAAGCATTGCTTAGATGGAAGTGTATAGTTTTAAGTTGCTACATTAAGATCAAACTGTTTAAACTCAATTACATAAGTTTCTACCTTTAGGAGCCAAAAAAATAAAAAATAATGTAAGCGTAAAGTGCTAGAAGAAAGGAAATAATATTTTTATAATATAATCATAATGATATAATCATGATAAAAATCTATGAAATAAAAAAACATAAGCAATAGATAAAATACATGAAACCAAAGTTGATTCTTTAATGTCATTAGTAAAATTGATTACCTTCTAGACATACTTATTAAAGAAAATAAAAGATTAAAAAAATACACATTTGGCATCGTGATCATTATTTTCTACTTGGCCTGGCACTAGCAATCTAAATCCAGATTTTTACTAATACTTAGTACGAGGCAAAACTGAGATGCCTTCTTTTTAGCACACCTGCTTAAATTAGCCAAAATAGGTCTCTAGTCTCTAAAAACCATTTACTAAGGACTCAGTTGGCCTCTTCCACATAATCTAGACCTGCTAAGGCCTGTTCTTCATTTCGTAGGTCCTCAATAAGCCACAAATATATGTGACTATATAAAACCAAACATTTTGTTGAAGGGGTGGGGGAACTGCATTGAACTGCTTCTTTAAGCTTCTAATATTTCATAGTAAGGAAATTTCTCCCTTTATCTCCTGTAATACTCCTGCAGGAAATCTGCTTTGTCTGATATTAACAGCCATACTAGTGCTCAGTTACCTTTCTTACATGGCAGTCCTGATTTAATCAGACGTAGCCAGACATCATTCACTGATAAACTCTAGACCTGGTTTTACAACACTTGAAGATGAAATATATATTGTCTATACAAAAAAAGAGAACAAGAGAGAGCAGGTGAATTTCAGAGTTTTACTCGATTTCAAGTACCTCCTCACAGGACCAAAAAATAGTGTGATATAAGATAGCAGCTGTCTCCCTAAAGCTGTAGAAATCAGAAAGGGGATATGCTGGGCTGGCTTCGTCACATTTTGGAATCTTGTCTTGGTTTAGCAGTCTGGCCACTGCTCTCAGGTTCTGGGAGGTAATCTCTAAGTCTTTAAAATGTCATGCCTGATTTTAAAAAGTCCAGGTTTGTCTAGGGGTCTTTGTTCAAGATAAAGTGATTTAGAGTAGAGGTTAGTCATATCAAATAGCTTAACAATATGATTTAGAGTAGGGGCTTTGAGTCACATGGTACCAGTTTGACCTTTGGAGGGATTGGAGATTAAGGTCATCCATTTAGGTGGCCAGCCACGGTTACATGATTGAGCCACAACATTGACTCTGGATACTGACGTGCAGGTGACTTTACCTGGTTGGCATCCATGTGTTAGTGTCACATATCCATGCAGGAAAATAGAGCTATCTAATACTCAACAATGATAGGAGAAATGGAAACTGTGTTTGAAACTTTCATGAACTCCGCCTATGCACTTTTCCCCTGACTTACTTTAGTCTGCATTTTTTAGGTGTGATAAACTGTAACTGTGCCCTGGCTAGGTAGCCCAGTTTGTTAAAGCATCATTCCAATATGCCAAGGTTGTGGGTTCAATCCCTGGTCAAAGTACATACAAGAAGCAACCGATGAATACACAAATAAGTGGAACAATAAATCAATGTTTCTCTCTCTCTCTCTCTCTCTCTCTCATCAATAAAAATAAATAAACAAACTGTCACTGTGCAGGTAACAGCTTTCAATGAGTTCTGTGTGTTCTTCTAGCAAATTATCAAACCTGAGGGTGATCTTGGAGACCTTCAAACTTGCAATTGGTGTCAGAAATATGGGTAGTGTTGAAGGCTGTTTTCTCTCTAATACGTCAATAAATAAAAAATATTGTGGGTGAAAGTATGAGAGAAATAGGATAGCTGTATATTCTGAAAGTATCTCAACCCAAATATTTATTAATTACAAAGAGAAAAATAGTAATAACTTACATTGGAGAAATCTAGCAGATACCATTTTAACCAAAATATCAAAGATACATCAGTGATAATAAGACATATTGACAACATATGAACCAATCCCCTCCTCCAGCACCAACATACTATGGTATATGAACACTTAAGAATGTCAAGGTCATGACAAAACAAGGAAAGACTGAAGAATTGGCACAATTTGGGAAGCCTAAGTCAATACAATAACTAATTGCAGTGTGGGACCCTGGATTGGATCTTAAAATGAAAAAAAGAACATGAATGGAAAATTAAAAATCTGAATAAAATCAGTAACTTGGTTTAGAGTATTATACCAATGTTAATTTCTTAGTTTTGATAATTGTACTGTGGTTATGTAAGATGTTAACTTTATTGGAAGCTAAATGAAAGATATGTGTATCTTACTATTTTTACAACTTTAATAAGTCTAAAATCATTTTAAAATAAATGAAAGAGAAGAGAAAGAAAGAAGGAAGGAAGGAAGGAAGGAAGGAAGGAAGGAAGGAAGGAAGGAAGGAAGGAAGGAAGGAAGGAAGGAAGGAAGGAAGGAAGGAAGGAAGGGGGGGGGAAAGCCAATATAACAACTTTATACGTAAAATTGTCATCAGTCATTTGTTTCCAAGGAATTTTGATTTACGAATCAAGAAACCACAATTTGCCCGGCAGGGCGCGGCTCAGCGGTTAAGCATCGACCTAGGATCCAGGCGATCAGGGTTCGATTCCCGGGTTGCGGGCTGCAGCCAATCAATGACTCTCTCATCATTGATGTTTCTAGCCCTCTCTCTCCCTCTCCTTCCCTCTCTCTGAAATCAATAAAGATATATTTTAAAAAAAAAAGAAACCACAATTTTAGTTATATTTACCTTTCCCTAATTCTTTTAGATCTCAGCTGAAGGCTGGAAAGAACGGGAAAGCACTTCATATATACGGATGCTTGAATCTCACTCCAGAGAAGTAAATCACAATCACTATAGGTGGAGACTTGCTATCAGTTCATTTTTAAAACAGTTCACACAGGTTTGATTATAAACTATTTGATTATCTGACTGTGGCAAAGGAAAATGCATGTGAAGTGTTAGAAAGTGTGGTAAATTGAAGATATATAAAAAATGAAGGGAACACACTTTTATGATTATAATGCAATTTTATGGCAAAACAAGATTACTTTTTCCCCCACAACTTTTCTGTGGAACATCTGTTGTGTAAGAAAAGGTAAATGTAAGCATTTCACAGATGCATTTTAAAGAAAAAGAACTGTCTTAAACAGTAACGATTAACTTGGTTTGAGACATACACAGATAATAACAAATATATAAAAAAAATAAAGGTCATTACCATGGAAATATTACTCCCCTAAACATCCAGGTTAGCAATACTTTGGTGGTCTATAAGTGTTATATCCTGGATTTGAATATGTGATTCATGGTCTCTAAGAATTTTTTTAAAACAGTTTTATATTTTCTAAAATGCTATAGAAGGTATTTAGGTCTCAGTCCTCTTTTCGGCTTTTCTCAAAACCTGCTAATTTAATCTTGGTGAATAAAAGCCTCAAGTGCTGTTTCTAAAATTGAATCAATATGTTTAAAACATTTGGGGGAAGTAAAAACTTCGATACGTGGTGCATAAAGTGCCAAATTATTTGTAGGCTGAGTTAATACAATTGCTTGTCTGAGAAATTTTGGTCTTTTCTCACTTAAAATCCAGCGCCCAGAAGCTATACCATAAAGTTCTTTGTATACTCCTTTGAAAGGTTCTTTTTTCCTAAGTAATTACTTCACATCATTTTCATTCACTCAGTGTAGCCAAACTTAGTCTTCCACACATATGATTACATATGAGGCAGATGCTCTGTTGTCTATCACTTTAAATACCAAACCTAAAAGTAATAGATATGCCTAAATCCAACTATATCTACATCCAGCTACAGTTTTACAGAGTTGCAGAGACAACATGTACCACTTAACACATATCTGATACATATACGAATGAAGAAATAATAGCTATCATAAGTAATTTATTTTATTCTATTTCTTTTAGGGCTATCTGGTTAATTGGTTGAGTATATTTTAAATCTGTAAGTGTTATATAAATTATACATTAAGACAGAATCTTTTTTCAAAATACAGGTGAACTTTCTAACTGAAATGTAAAGAACGCTTTAATTTAAGCAAATGAATAAAAGCACTAGAAAATGACATTTTGATTGAGGGAAATGTATATAACTTTACTAATGAGACACCACTGAGTATTTCTTAACCAGTAACATTATAACCAAAAGAATTTAAATAGAATATAAAAATGAATACATACACTTGTTAGAATACCTAATCTCTACACTCACCTGCTACCAAAGGCCCTTGACTCAAATAACAAAATTCCAACCAGGTTTCAGGTATATTTTTAAACACTCCTTCGAGTGATACACATTTGCAAGTGCAACAGCAATCATCTCAGAAAACAATGAAGATCTTGAAAACTCCTTTAAAAATGGAATTTGAGAAAGAAAAAAAAAAAGAGGACCTAAGTGAATAAAATCAGAAACAAAAGAAGTACAACTGACACCAAAGAAATACAAAGAATTATTAAAAAAAATATTACAAACAACTCTATGCCAACAGGTTGGACAATGTGGAAGAAATGGATAAATTTCTAGATACATGCAATCTTCCATAATTGAATCAGAAAGAATCAAAGAATCTGTTTGTTGTTGTTTTTTAAATATATCTTTATTTATTTCAGAGAGAGGAAAGGAAAGGGAGAGAGAGAGATAGAAACATCAATGATGAGAAAGTCATTGATCAAGCCCGCAACCGGGCATGTGCCCTGACCGGGAATCGAACCCTGATCGCCTGGATCCTAGGTCGATGCTCAACCGCCGAGCCATGCCCAGCTGGGCAGAATCAAAGAATCTGAATAGACATATTACAACTAGTAAAACTGAAGCAGTAATAAAAATTTCTTTTTAAAAACCCAGCAAGTAACAGTCTTGGGTTTGATGGCTTCACAGGTGAATTTTACTAAACATTCAAACAAGAACTAACACCTATCCTTCTCAAACTATTCCAAAAAATTCAAGAGGAAGGACTCCCAAGCTCATTTTATGAGGCCAGCATTATCCTAATTCCAAAGCCAGATAAAGACACTACAAAGAAAGAAAATTATAGGTCAATATCCCTGATGAACATAGATACTAAAATCCTCAACAAAATATTAGCAAATCGGACCCAGCAATACAATGAAAAGGTCATACAGCATGATCAGCTGGGATTGTTTCCGGGCAGGCAAGGTTAGTACAATATCTGCAAATTAATAAATGTGATACACACATAAACTAAATGAAGGACAAAAACTACATGATCATATCAATAGGTGGAGAAAAAGCATTTAATAAAATCCAGCACCCATTAATGATAAAAATTCTTAGTGAAGTTGGAATAGAGGGAACATAGCTCAATGTAATAAAGGCCATATACAACAAACCCACAGCCAATGTCATGCTCAATGGGCAAAAACTAAAAGTGTTTCCCTTAAGATCAGGAACAAAACAGGATGTCCACTTTCACCACTCTGATTCAAGATACTACTGGAAGTCCTAGCCACAGCGATCAGACATGAAAAGATAAAAGGCATTCAAATAGGAAAGGAGGAAATAAACTGTCATTATTTGCAGATAACATGATTCTGTTTCTAGAGAACTCTAAAGAGTCTACCAAAAAACTACTCGAAATGATAAATAAATTCATTAGAGTAGCAGGATACAAAATAAAGATGCAGAAATCAGTTGCATTTTTGTAAACCAATAATAAGCTATCACAAAGGGGAAATAAGAAAACAATCCCATTTACAATTGCTTCCAAAAAAATAAAATACCTTGGAATAAATTTAACCAAGGATGTAAAAGACCTGTACTTGTAAAATTATAAGATACTAAAGAAAGAAACTGAAGATACAAGTAAGTGGAAGCATATACTGTGTTCATGGATAGGAAGAATTAACATCATTAAAATGTCCATACTACCCAAAGCAGTCTATAGATTCAATGCAAGTCCTGTCAAGATACCAATGGCGCATTTCTCAGAACTAGAACAAATATCCCCCAAATTTATATGGAATCACGAAAGACCCTGAATAGTCACAGCAATCTTTTTTTTTTTTTTTTAAATATATCTTTATTGATTTCAGAGAGAGGAAAGGAGAGGAAGAGAGAGAAACATCAATGATGAGAGAGTCATTGATCAAGCCCACAACCTGGGCATGTGCCCTGACAGGGAATCGAACCCCGATCACCTGGATCCCAGGTGGACGCTCAACCGCTGAGCCACGCCCGGCGGGGCAGTCGCAGCAATCTTGAGAAAGAAGAACAAAGTTGGAGCAATCATGTTACCTGATATCAAACTATACTATAACAAAGCCATAGTAATCAAAACAGCATGGTACTGGCATACAAACAGACATATAGATCAATGGAACAGAATAGAGAGCCCAGAAATAAACCCACACCTTTATAGTCAATTAATATTTGATAAAGGAGGCAAAAACATACAATTGGGCAAAAGATAGTCTATTCAATAAATGGTGTTGGAAAAATTGGGCAGACATATACAAAAAAGGAAACTAGACCACCTTCTTATACCATACACAAGAATAAACTCAAAAGAGACTTATGTTAGACTCAAAACAATAAACATCCTAGAAGAAAACAGGCAGTAAAATCTCAGACATTTCTTGTAGCAATATATTTTCTGATATATCTTTTTGGACAAGAGAATTAAAAGAAAAACAATAAACAAATGGGACTATATCAGATTAAAAAGGTTTTGCACAGCAAAGGAAACCACCAACAAAATGAACAGATAATCCACTGAATGGGGAAATATTTTGTATATATTTGCCCAATTTTCCCAACACCATTTATATTCACCAATACATCTGATAAGGGGTTAATATTCACACAGACAACATTATGGTGATTGCCAGAGGGAAGGAGGTAGAAGAAGGTAAAGGGGGGATAAATGGTGATGAAAAGAGACTTGACTTGGGGTGATAAACAAACAATACACAGATGACTTATTGTAGAATTGTATACGTGAAACCTGTATTAATTTATTAACCAAAGTCACCCCAACAAATTCAATTAAAAAAAGAAATGGGATTTGCTAGACATTGTATTCAGAATGTTCTAACATTTTCATATATTCAGAGAGGAAAGTCAAAAGTGCCAGTGCTGAATAGAATTGGAGAAAAATTATATTCATTAATGGGGGAAAGCAAAGTTTTGATACCTTCAAAGGGCTTCTTGAAGTTTCTGTTGGTGATCTGACTAGGTGATCAAGTAGATATTGTCAAAATTCTCCTCCATTTGCCCAAGATGAAGACTTTGGAATAGTATTATCAATATTGTCAATAATCATAACCACACTCAAAAAATCCAGGATTCCATTTTGGCTTTTATGATCTACCTATGGGGTGCAAAGTGCTTTGTACCCAACAAAAGAGTAATTTGTTGACCCTAGAAGTTATTTGTACAGTATGCAACTCCATGCTACAGGTCAAACCTCAGATGCACTGAGAAGACAAACAAGATGAACAATTGTGGCTATGCAATGACAATACGTCTAGTAATTCAGTACATTTCTTCGACTTCAGTGACTAAGAAAACATTTAGATCTGAGACTGCAATAATTACACATATCATTTTTCTCCCAATCCTTCCTTGATATTGGTACAACTAACAATGGTTTTCATAACCAGGGAGGCAAGTATAAGTATGGAGGGTTTGGAATGTTATTTAAATCTTCCAGCCAATCACAAGTCAAGAGAAAAAAATTAATTTAATCAAATTGAGTGACAGTTTAATCTCATAAAGAATGAAAATCTTAATATAAACTGTTAGGCAATTTATTTATGCTTTCTCATCTAATATTCAAAACAATTCTATTGAACAGATTTTGGCATTTTCTTTACTTCAGACTGAGACTGAATGAGCTTGTCCATGAACACATGTATGACTGAATTTAAGCCCAAGCTTTTAGTAACAGTACACAGATGTTTAGGGCAACCAAAGGAATATTGTGAAAAGCTAAGAAAAAAGGTCAGATCTGGGACTACTAATGTTTGAGTATTATGCAAACATACTTTAATGAAAGCTCAAGGACGTGAAGGAATAATAATAAAATACATCCACACAGTAGAACACATTTATATTAATGTGTGTGTGAATGCACATGTAAGGTTTGGATGTAGCCATACAATAAGGGATCTTGTGTGGGTTCTCAGGTGTCAGTTCACATTAGAGGTAGGAAGCTGGCTTGTCAATGTTACCCGCATAGCTCATGGCAGAGCTGCCACTAGAAGGAGACCTGGCTCTGGACAGGGCCTGTGTGTTACCAGGCAGTTGACAACAGCTAGAAAGTATAGTGTTCAAGCACCATCAAAGGACTATGATGACCTAACAGATTTTTATGTTCTTCATTTCTAATTATATAAATCAAGGAAAATGCCATATTCAGATTTATACAGTATGGAAAATATGCATGTTATAATCATTTGTTTATAGAAAAAGAAAAATGAAAAAGAACAAGCTTGTTACCATTTCAACGCCCTAGTCATTTTCTTTAGGTAGTATGCCAAGCAATAAAATTTTAATGAAAAATAATCCAATTTCATTTGCTTTGGTTTGATTTCATTTTAAACATTTTTTTCTTAATTAAAACCATTCCTTATTAGGAGATTCTGTAAATATTTTCCAGCTAGGGCACTATGAATATGTGTCATTGTGTAGTAAGTAAACGTAAGTCTTATTAGATCTTCCCATTACAAACAAATGGATCATTGATATGCATAGTTTTTATTATTTATAATCAATTATTTATTCAACTATCCTTTAAAGTTTCATCTTCTGCTTTGTTTCTATTTTTAAAATTTAGCTTTACTGTATTTCACTGAATTTGGTCACTGGTTATCAATACAAAAATTATATTTGGCTCTATTGCACACCTGTCTAAAAGTCACTAAAAGTCCACATGGGTTTTCATTACTAAACTTATCTTTCTACAAATTACAAAATATATGTAATTGCACTACTATGCTGGATATCTCTTAGACTCTATTTTGGCAAACACATGGTGAAAATTAGATGAAAAGGTTTGCAGAACATTATGGAGAACTAGTGATCTCACCAAAACCTTCAAAAATTGCTTCCCCTGGAAAAGTAAAGTAATATTTGTATTCACAATTTTATGGCTACATTACAGTATAAAATTGGCATTTTCCTGTAACCTTATGTTATTCCATTTACTGGTTACATGAATCTCCAATTATGGGAATTTATTAATCATAAATCAAGTGAAGGCACTCATTTCATTTTCTTTTCTTTTTCTCTCTCCCATTGCCAGGTCCAGAGACAGTCAGGGAGCAGCCAGCCGCTCTGGCCCAGTTGACTGACTGTAACTGTGTCTGAGCTGGTTGTAGTGCTCAGCAGGGAGTATGTGTTCCTACAAACTTTCTGAAATATTAATACGCAAAATTGTACTGAGGTTTCTGATAGCAGGAGACTGGCTGCTCTGCGGTTTTCTGATTCGGGTTCTATTGGTGATTCCGAGAAGTCAGTGGCGCCTAAATGGGTTAAGCCTGATGAGGTTTGGAAAGCTGATAGCATAATTTAAGACAACTTTCAATCTCAAAGCTACAGACCTCGCTGACCCCAGCAAATTACAGTATTTGTTAATGCTCTGTTACAGACGTCTTCTAGGCAACCAAAACCAGATATATTAAGTGAAAAAATCGAGTTGTGGTTCTCTAAGAAATGTTTCTAGCATTTTGACAGATCTGATGACAATTTTTTCTAAGGCATCTGATACTTCCTAATATTTTAGGGAGTGAAAACATAAACACTCACACATGCACAATCATTTAACTTCTTGCTGCAGAAACATAATTACCTTAAAACTTCATCATCGTAATCTTATACAGCATGCTCCTCATGGGAAATCTAAAATCAATGTAAAGAATCACAGACAAAAGGAAAAGACAGAGCCACAAACTTCCCCTGCGAAGAGCAGGCAGAGAAACAAAGCAAATGAACGAACAAAAAACCCAAACAGCATATGTTTAAACTTTGTAAAATAAGAATGTGAAGAAGGGCTGTGATTTTAAAACTAATAATATGTATTTTTTAATACATATTTTTTACAGATTCATTATTAAAGAGCTAGTAACAAACTAGTGCTCGTTAGAAGTGAACATTCTCATGTATATTTGATAATATAAATAAAAATTGTAATATTTCAAGGATGAAAATTATATGAAATAGAAATTATAGTTTGAGATACTCAAAATCTATTTACAGTTTAAGGTAGTTATTTATAAACCTAGTGCCATAACAGATTTTAAAATATAAGAAACTGGAGAAAATCTTAAAAGCTTTGAAAATTCCTTTTGAAGTTGATGTTCTTCAGTATTTTATAATTGTGGGCTTTCCTGAACAATAGAAAATACTTTCTCCTGCTTTTTTTTTTTTTTTTTTCCCGTAAAGTCTGTTTAGAAATCTGAACTACTTTTATTATGCAAGTCTTGTAACTGAATTTCAATAAATCAGTTAGTAATTGATTCAAATCGAGTAAGACTTGTCTTTTGTGAACAAGCTAATGGTCAAATATTATAAAGTTAATGTTTAATTATTTAAAATAAAATGTTTTTCCATTCAAAGGTTTGTAATTCAATGTGTTTCAAAAAGTGTCTTCCATCTAGGTAATGGAAATTACAGCCTCATTTAAATTTCAATATTTTAAGTAATTTTGTTTTCTTCTTTAATAACTTTGCACATTCTCTCAATTAAGCATATTTATGAAGACCTTAGTTTTCTATGATGAATAGTTTGTTCAAAATAAGCAAAAAATTTAAAAATAGGTCCTAGATAAAGAAGATAATTTTATAAAATGTTTAATATTTTAGAACCACAGGTTTTTAAAAAATAATTCTCAATATTAAAAAACAAAAAATAACATTTTAATTCTAGTGACTTAATATTCAATTAAAAGATATTTGTGTCCTAGCCAGTGTGGCTCAGTGGTTAGAGTGTTGGCCCATGCATCAAAGGGTCCCAGGTTCAATTTCCAGGGTTGCAGGTTCGATACTCAGACCCAGTCTCTCTCACTTGGATGTTTATCAATGTTTCTCTCTTTCTCTCTCTCTCCCCCCCTTCCCTCCTTTCCACTCTCTCTAAAAAAATCAATGGAAAAAATATCCTTGGGTGAAGATTAACAAAACAAAACAAAAAGAAGATATTTGTTTGTGTTTTTTATGTTGAGGAGGGGTGGTTGCTTATAGCTCTTTAAAAGCTCAAAATTAACCTTTTACTAAATATTAAATATCAAACTTCTTAATTAAAATACTGTGATATAAAATATACAGAACGTATTTAGGATTTTAAAACAAATATGCAGAAGTTTATGTTCTTAAATATCTATTGTACTTCAAATCAATCACTATGGATGGCTACATTTGTATTTCAACAGTGCAGTCAATTCTCTAAAAGTTTTAATATCTCTCTTTTAGATTTTGCTTATATTTTGACTCTAAAGTACATATTTGAACATTCAAAATCACTGTGACAGTCCTTGATTTTTCCTGAAAACCTTTTACTAACCTATGTCACTTTATCATTTCTAAAACCAACAAACAAAATCTAAAATTTTTTAAGAAAGAAATATAAATTTTTGAAGTAGTTCCAAGAAGGCAACCAAGTAGTTTAAATAAAGACAGTTTCATTAGAAGAGGAATTATCAATTTAAATAGGGGTAATATTTTTTATTGAAGTAGTAATTTAAATTGTCAATTCATGGACACTACTTTTTACATATGAAGCTCCTTTACAACACAATTTATGTTTAAGTACTCTACACCTTAATAAAAATAAGTCATGATGATTTATATTATTGCAAAATAATCCCAGGAATTAATTTTACAAATAACATAACATTTCCTAAAATAAATATGGCTTTGTTAGTTAAAATAGAGAATTTGGACTGCTTTCTTCTGACCCCTGGCTGTGCTTAGGAAATGTTTGAAGAAGTTGTAGTGTACCTAAAAATTCTATATCTAGTTATCTACACTTTTATGTGATTGTTTTGCATGACTTCTATATATAGTCATCTAAATAGTTACTCGCTTATCCACTCTGAGCAATACTACTTAAAAACAGATAAACAGATAAGAGTTAAATTGAAGGTTTGTAGGAGCAGGGGTGGGCCGGAGGGGCGAAAAATCCTTTGGATCTATGACACTGCTTAGGTCATTAACCAACATCTCAACAGAACACTTTTCAGAAAGGGAGATGGATGCTGCCGTCTTTCCTCTCCATTTATTTTTTATGGTTATTTATTCGCAGATGATGTGGGCAGATTGTGAGCGGGGAGAAAGCCTGGGTAATTTACAGGCAGCTGTAACCCTCGGCTGGCTGCAGTCAGGGCGCTCTAAGGAATCCAGAGGAAAGTAGGTCATTTGAATCACAAACATTTTAAACACTTTCTTCATAAATGAAGCTAATGGGTACTTGTTCTAAAAGCAAAGGGGGAAAGAAAAACACCTGGTTTGGAGTAAGATAAGAAAGGAACTTAAACAAAACAGCGTTATTAAACCATCCCAGTTTCCACGCCTCTGTGAAAGCGGGTAGGAGGCCTCCTGGCAGCGCCTGAACCTGCGGGAGTGCGCGCTAGTGAAAGACAAGTCACACGTGTTGCCACAGCATTAAATGACTGATCTGTCGCTCCCCCAGGACATGAGTTGGGCATTCTGGGCTGTAGAAGCACAAACTAACTGCTTTTACTCCCCCTTGTTTTCCTCTTTTTAACTTCGTACACAAATTAACAGCTTTCTGTTTGCCACTTGCTTGTTCATTTCATGTCATGGTTGGTTGACATTAAAATTGGCCACTAGGTTACGGGACTTCAAAATGTGGTACATCTTCAAAGACCCGAGGGATGGCAATGAGTTTGCAACGCAAGTCTCTTCTTCAAATGAAATGAAATAATGCTGTCTGTGTTCGATCCTGCAAGAGCACATTGTGTATATGACATAAATGGAGACTGCTCAGCCTGTAGAGATGGGTTCATGTCTAAAAAAATATGTAATAGGAGCGGCTGGCTGTGGCTTTTCACTCCTGCCACAGAGGAATTCCTCAGTGAAAGCGCCGCAGATCATGGCACTGTGTGTGTGAGCAGGAACAGCAACAGGACCGGAAACATCAGAGCTCAAGTTTTCCCCTTTGAAAAGGAGACTGTTGTAAGAAAAACAATTTTCGCCTTGTTATCACACAGGGATATGTTCATGGTTGGAGAGGTCGCATCGCCATTCTAATTCCTTAAACTCAGTTTTTCAGGGTGAAAGAATGATCAGAAGTAAAGCACACTCCTGAGGGTCATGCAGTTTAGTTAAACGCTAGCAGCAGCCTCACAGGTGGGTGACAAAGGCCAGGGAAGAAGGCCTAAAACCAGGTAAAATCAGTGGCAGGCAGTCTATTAATCTTCAATTTTATTTTTTTTTAATTTTTATCAACATCACAAGAATTACCTCAGCTGTTACACTGACTAGTACTTCTAACTAAAGTTTAACACAAAGATCATTTACATGAAGAGACTGACCTAATGGGCTGTTACCAACGTTTACATATTTATTGCAGATTGAGATTGAAAAGAGTTCATTAATATTGATTTGACTATTACTGGTATGTGGTATTTCCTCCCTCACCCCCAGAAAATCAGCACTATATCTTTAATCTAATTGAGTCTGTGCTCACTTATGTTGGTTTATAAATATAACACTTATAAATTCCAGTGCTTCCATTAATTCTAGATATAATTTTGTTAAAGTGAGAAACTTTGGTTAGAATAAGTGAATATTGTTTAGAAACATTAGAGTGTGTCTAATTACTGAAAATCAACAGTCTCCAGATACAAGTCTGATGTGTTTTTAAATTGATAATATCAATCTCAGTCATAGCAAGACTGATTGTTACTTGCACTAATGTTGTTAAACAGCAAAGAAAGGTCACTGAAAATATTAATAGATATGATCACTCCATCAAACATATAAAGATAGCATATTCCTATTTAAGAAAACATAACAACAGTTTTTTCCTTAAATGGAGTAAGTACTATCTGATTTAAATAATATTAAACTAGACTGATCTATTATAGTGTCTAATCCTGTTAATGATGTTAATTTTAAACAATATATTAAATATTTAGCACTTGCTGAGCAAGACAATGTGTAAAGTACTGTGGGAAATTCAGACATAAATTATGTATGTTTATTTTAAAAATCCAATATTTACCCAAGGATAAGGCTCGACTGTGTATAACATCATTTATTTAGAGGTTAAGAACATGGTGTTTATTATAGAGTTCGACAGAAGAAATTCAAATTTGAGACAAAATTTGAAAATTGACAATAACTTATAACACCCTGAAGTCCCATTCTATAGTTTCATCTAGATGAGATAAGGAATGTCTCAGTTTTCTTACTTATCCTCAAGAATCTTCATTCTTTATATGCTGCTAAAATACTTTATTGGTTGTGAAATTTGCTTTAACTTCTGTAGCTTGTCTTGCCATTTTTTTTCGAGAATATACATTTCTACAAGTACCATATGATTTCACTCATATGTGGAATTTAATGAACAAACTGAACTACCAAGCAAAATAGAGACAGACTCGAGAGCAGGCAGGCACCTGGCTGGGGCGGTGGGGGGGTGTCGAGGGGTGGGGGTGGAGGGATTGAGTAAAACAGAAAAAAAAAGAGAGAGAGCTCATGGGCATGGAAAACAGTAGTTACCGAGGGGTGGAGGGGGTGGAGGTGGGGGAGGGGATAAGTGGAGATGGAAAAAGAAATAAATAATTAAAATAGAAAAACAAATTTTTTAAATATAAAATTACACATTTATTTTGTCCCAGACAACTGGCATAATAGTGTGTTTAGATAGAGCAATTAAGTTATTTTTTTAACCTTTAGCTACAGAGTGAGCTGAGATTATTTTCAACACCTATGTAAGGGTTTCTACGCTCTCTTTCCTTCTCTTTGTTTCCTGCCCTTGCTTCCCGCCCTTTCCGTCTCTATGTCTTACTCTACTGTGTTTTTTTCTCTTCTTCCATCATCACCAATTCTACTCTTTTCCTTTTCCCCATAAACTCTTATTATATGAAAATTTAGCATATTTATAAAAAATTATAATTTGGATTTTAGTTGCTCATTTCAAATACTACATTTACTCATTTATTCATTAATAGATGATTCGTTTAAAAAAAAATCCTGTCATCTATTTACTATGTGTGTGTTAAAATATCAAGATAGAAGAACCAATGAACATTTTATTTTATTTATTTTTTAATTTTTTAGTTGATTATTTATTTATTTATTTATTTATTTATTACAGATGTCCCCTTTGTACTCCCATTGATCCCCTCCACCCCGCATCCACCCCAACCCCAGGCTTCCCCAGACCAGTGTCTGTGTCCATGGGTTATGCATATAAACATATAAGTTCTTTGATTAATCTCTCCCCACCCACTCCCCCCTCCCCACCTTCCCTCTGAGATCCCTCAGTCTGTTCCATGCTTCTATGTGTCTGGATCCATTTTGTTCATCAGTTTACTTTGTTTATTATATTCCACATATGAGTGAGATCATGTGGTACTTGTCTTTCTCTGCCTGGCTTATTTCACTTAGCATAATACCTTCTAGTTCCCTTCATGCTGTGCCAAAGCATAAAAGATCCTTCTTTTTTATAGCTGCAACATTTTAGTATATATAAAAACGATTTGAAATTAACTTGATTTCAATAAATTTTATAAACAATTTATTATGTAATACATTTTACTTTTGGGAATCTTCCTTTTGTTTTTTATTACAGTTTAAGTGCAGAAAACTAAAGCCTCCAAAATTATTTTACATTACAAAGGAAATTTTAAAATGTTCTGGCCTATCCCCATAAACAGGGGTACAAGCAAGGACCTTTTCCTCAGAAACTCTTCTTATGCATTCAGAAATTCTAATGACAACATTATAATGTTTAACAAATGTTGTAAAATTTAATTCAGCATTTCCCACAATATAGTTTTCCTAAAAGATTGGTCTTCTCTAGCCAAACACCTTTTGACATGCTATACATCATACATCCTTCTCTCATTTTTATTACTCAAATTAGAATGTTAAAGGATCTCAGAAGTGCTGCAATAAGAAAACCTTTCTGATTTGTTCAAAATACTTTTGTCCTGACAGACGAATGATACACCTTGACTGGGTAAACCTTGTATCTGGGGCCCTGTTCTCTCAGTTGTCTAGAATTGTCTCTTCTATATTTGTTATAAGTGGGACATCTGATATGAAGTAAATAATTTTTTTCTTTAATAATAACTCTTTATGGCTAGATTCTTGAAAGAGTGAGGATATTTGAAAAAACTGACCTTTAATTCCAGGCTGAATGCTGGTCATGAGTACCAGTAACGCCACCTGAGAATTTTAGCTGGTATGGGTGCCTATTGGTTAGAGTCTGGATGCTACCAGTTGTTATTCATTTTGGACATCCTCTTATTCAGATGGTTGCCTTTTATTACCAGATTTACCTGTAACTACTTGAAAACTCAATTTACACATTCAAGTTTGCTAAGGTCCCATTCTACCATTCTTAATTCTATTTATTTCTTCTCAATGCATTTGTTTTTCTACTCCTAAAAGTACAATCATTCAACTGTTAAATCTTCAGATCTTCTGAATCTACACACTATGTCACTTGAGTCTTTCTTCATTATGATACTTCAGCATTCATTCATTCATTCATTCCTTTCTTGTTTCATGCTTTAACTGTTTTATTCTATTGATCTTCCAGGGCACTAATTTGGGTCTGCTCAGTGTTCATGCTTTTCCTTAAATTTATCTATTAAATTATGTAGAAAATAAAGATATGTGTTTTTGTTAGTTTTTTGCTGCAAGCTACAAACCCTCTTTGAAGTTACAATTCACTTTATTTCCTTACTGCTTTTATTACTTTTTCGTTGTATTGCCTGTCTTTCTGTTATAAAAGCCCCGTTCCTCTGATCATTTGTTCTCTTGATTCTGACGGTTATGTTATTCCAGTTTTCAGTTCCCTGGTTGTTGGAGTGCCATAAGTGTCAGCAGGCAGATAAACGTTTGAATGTGAAGTCATAATTCTATCACAAGCTGGTGGATTTAAGAAACCAGCTAACAGCCCCCTGCTGGTACATTGGGAGGAAACCTCTCCGCCACCTTCATTACTACAATCCCTTATCTCAGCCCAACTTTTAACCCCATTTTTCACTTCAAGGAAGGAAAGGAAATCAAAGACATGGGATGGTATATACAACTTCTCTCAGTGAATCAAGAATCTTCATGTCAGCCTGGCTGGCAAGGCTGAGCGGTTGAGCATCGACCTAGGATCCAGGAGACTGTGGTTCAGTTTCAGTCGGGGCACATGCCCGGGTTGCGTGCTCAACCCCTAGTCAGGGGCGTGCAGGAGGCAGCCGATCAATGACTCTCTCATCATCAATGTTTCTGTCTCTCTCTCTCTTCCTCTCCCTTCTTCTCTCTGAAATCAATAAAGACACATTAAAAAAAAAAAAAAAAAGAATCTTCATGTCAAACTTACCAGAATCTACTGCTTTGTGTTTCAAGAACTTTATGATGCTGCTCTAGCAAGAGCATGACCAACTTATAGAAAAAGAACTCATACCAGATTTCCTTGCTAGACCTTCTACAAAGCAAAGGGCTTCAACTGTGCTCAGACACTCAGAGTTTTCAGTAAATGTTTGACTCGAGGAAGACAGATAGATTGAAGGTACAGTAAAGTACACTATGTGCTCTGTCCTCCAAGTAGTAATAAAAAACGATCTTAAATCCCTCAAAAAACACAACAAAGATTATACGAGCCTTAAAAAATGTTTAACTCAAGTTCCCATCTCTTGTCTCAACCAAGATATCTGTTTTTTTTGTTTGTTTGTTTGTTTAACAAACATTAAGTACCTATTATATGTTTAGCACAATATCAGACATAGAGGAAGGTGATGAGCAGAAATGTATGCTGACCCTGCCCTCCTGGAATGTAAAGTCTAGTGGAGGAAACAAACATTGATTTTTTAAGAAAGAAAGAAAAATAGAAGCTGCAATAATATTCAAAAAAATGTAAAAATGCAACTGTGATGTACCATAAAAATGATATACTGAGCTCTGGGAACATGTCGTGGGCAGGGAGATGAAAGAAAATCACATAAAGTAAGAGGTGTTTAATGAAGAGGATGATTATGAATTACTCAGGCAAGAGTGGAGGGACCAGCACTGCAAGCTTATACCTCCAGTCTTTAGTGAGGGGACACGATGCAAACAACTTTGGAGGGATTAGTAGATACAAGATCATGAGGGCCTTTCTAATTACAAAAATGTTTTCATTTATATCCTTAGAGCAATGAGAGTGACTGTAAAGTTTTAATCAGGAAGCAGCATGATCAGATTATCGTTTAGAGTTTAAAAAATCTACCTTATAGAAAATTGATTTGAGCGAGGGAGAAGTAGATTTATAAGGGCCAGTTGAGAATCTACTGCAGTGTTCAAAATGAAAAACTTTAAAGGCTAGATGCAATGTGCTGCTAGAGACATGGAAATGTGGATCAATTTGTGAAATAATTAGGAGGTAAATCAGCAGAAATTTTGTAAGAGGGTTTGAAGAAGAGAGAGGCATCAAGCATTATTTCTATGCTATTATTTTTCTTAGGTGGATGCGTGTTTTTTCACATTCATGAAAAGGAATAGAAATACTATAAAACCAGGTTTGGAAGAGATAGTCTTATTTTCAGTTATGAACATATTAAGTTTGAAATATCCAAAAGGAAATATAAAATAAGAAAAAAGAAGACTGGGCTAGAGGTACACATTAGATGATCATCTCTATGCAAGTGGAGTGGAGGTCATTGATAAAAGCAAACACCCAAGTTTGAATGATGGATTAGAGATTTTAATTACACTGAAGAGGAAAGTGAGCCTTCAAAGATAAGAACTCATGAAGAAAAAGAAAAACTAGGAGTGTTTAATGTCAAGAAAACCAAAGGAAGATAGTTTAAAGAAAGAGAAAGATTCAAAAGTTTAGGAAGCTTCTAGAGTAAATACCAAAAGGAAAAATTCCCAGTGGGTTTAGTTACATGGAAGTGAGTTGTGATTTATTGAAGTAATGGAACTAGAACTTGTTTTGCAAAAGGCTGATTTTGAAAGAGAATTGAGAAAACAAGGATTCAAATATTAGAAAACTCAATACGAGATTTTGAAAAGTTGACAGAGAAAGACAAATGTCATACAACCTTTTTTATATTTGAAATCTAAAAAAACAACAATACCCTAGTCCGTTTGGCTCATTGGTTAGAGTGTTGGCCCACAGACTGAAGGGTCAAGGGTTCGATCCTAGTCAAGGGCATGTACCTCCGTTGCAGACTCGATCCCTGCCCCCGGTCTGGGCACGTGCAAGAGGCAATCAATCAATGTGTCTCTCTCTCATCAATGTTTCTCTCTCTCTTCCCCCCCCCTTGATTCTTTCTAAAATATCAATGGAGCAAATATTCTGGGTTGATGATTAACAAAATAAATAAATAGATTAAAACCATAACAACAAGTGAACAAAACTGAAATCATAGATACAGAGAACAACACACTGATGGTTGCCTGAGGCAGGGTGAGGGATTGAGTGAAATGGTTGGAGGCAGTTTAAAGGTACTAACTTTCAGTATTAAAATAAACAAAACATGGAGAAATAATGTACAACATGGTGACTACAGTTAAAAATACTGCATTGCATATTTGAAAGTTTCTAAGAGATATGAAAAGTTCTCATCACAAGAAAAAATGTGTAACTATGAGTGGTGATGGATGTTAATTAGACTTATAGTGGCGATCATTTAGCAATATACACAAATATAAAATCATTATGTTGTACACCTGAAACTAATATACTGTTATGTGTTGATTATGTCTCAATAACAACAACAGCAACAAAACATTTGACTCCCGGAGCTGGGGGCCTGGAAACTCCCCTGAGTCAGTTAGTCAGGGCGGTTGTAGGTTTTCCCTCATTCCTTGCCCATTTCTCAGAGCTCATTGTCCTTACTTTCTTGATTCTAGTGTCTTGAAAATGGCTGCTTCATGGTTTTGGTCCATTTGAGGGGGTTATAATGTTTGATTTTTATAAGTGTGAGATTAAACCTTGTTTCTGATACTCTTACTTGTTTAAAAGTGGGATTACAGTGCCTGTATATTTCCTGATGGACTGAATGTGATGTGTGAAAAAAATGTGAAAAGCCAGTGAAGACTGCAAGGATTTAACTACTGTAAATATGAAGTTGCTATTAATTGAGACAGAAAAACCTCCATAATCATGCTTATTGAGAGGTAGTGTTCTTTATCTACAGTTCTCAAATCTGGCTGCAAATTAGAATCATCTAGTAAACTTTCCAAAAAATGCCTGGATTCTTCCCAAAAACACTTACAGAAGTTTTTTAGTGTGGCTCCAGGACATTAGTATTAGAAAAAGATTTCCACATTATTGTAATGTTCAGCCATGGTCGAAAACCAGGCTCTGTACTATTGCTTTTTTCACTTTAATATGCTTGTGACTCGTTGAGAGGTCTTATAAAATTCAAATTCTTATTCAGTTTTTCAAAGTGATAAACTGTATTCCTAACAATGTCCCAGGTGATTCCCACGCTGCTGGTCCACATTTTACACAGCAAGGCAGTGCTATTCAAATTCATGATAGAGCAATATCGCAGTAAACATTCATCTGATATAGTTTGGAAAGTATTTGTGTTAGTTGTTCTGAATTAAAAGACGTATAAAGTAAAAGATTCTACAGTTAATTAAGTCTGGCAAACTGAGTTAAACAAGGTTAGAGAGGTTTCTTTATTGAAGGATTTTTCATGGCTAACTTTGTAAAGTTTCTTTTTCCGGAAGCCTGTTTTTATGGAACTTGTTATAGGATTAGGGATTTGCAAAATTTACTAACCAGTAGTAATGCAGAGGTTGAGCTATCTGCAAATAATCTTTGTTACTTCCTTAAAAGCTTAAAATATTACCAAAACACCTATTTAACTGTTTTGCTTTCAGTTTCCTAATCTGATTCACGACTTAATGATTCTAATTTATTTACAAATCCAAATAGGTTTTACAAAGAAAAAATAAATCATGCTTTGGATTGTAAAGTGAGTATGCTGCACATACACATGTGATTTTCTTGTTATCCTTTGAAAACACTAGACAAGTGAATATTCCTTTTGTTTGTTCTGTTCTGTAGGGTTGGGGTTAGAGTTATGTTTCAAATGGTAATACATAAATAAATCCAGCGCCATTCATTACATTTTAAAAGGTGTGACAACCTAGGTGACTTTCCCCTTGTCTTCGAAACAGAAGATTTGTTTACATTCCAGAGTGAAAAAGACAACTCTCTCTCCAGAGGGGAGTGGGGATTAATATGCCAACACATATATTAAGCTTCCAATTTTGTAATTTTGAGCTCCTCTCCCAGTATGGGTCCCCTTCCTCTCTCCTCCACATGCAGCCTCCATCTGGCTCTCACCATGTTGCCCCATGGAGGAAAATGAAGCATGAAAAGCAGTACTTGAATATTTTGTAATTAAATAATCAATCTGCCTCTGATCCAGAAACCTTGTATTTACTGTCAGGATAAAATAAATAAAATATAAATTATATACTTATTCCCTTTTCATAGAAGCAATAAAGTTACTAATAGGTGTTTTGGTGATATTTTTAGAGCCAGTATTCCATGGTGTTTAATTTCACATGGTTTTGTGAAGATAAAGTAATAATAACCTCATCCATTCTGACTTTGGGAGCTCAGAACACCATCTTGGTGTCAGTGAAGTTTCAGAAAGTGCCACACTTTTTTCATTGTTCCCATTCTTTCCCTTTTACTTTAAAAAAAACAAATAACCCACAAACAAAAGACGGGCATCAACTCTTGAAGACCGATTCCTAACAAATTTAGGGTTCAGCGAAGACACCTTGCTATAATCTAAAATGTCTAAGGCCCAATGTATTCTTACACGACACACCAGAGATGCAAGGTAATGAGTGATTTCCTTCATTCCCAGTAAAATGTTGATTAACATTTGTTTCAAAGGTTATCAGATGGAACCATGAGTTACACTACTCTTCCTAACTTTGCCAGAAAGCTGTCGTTAGCCTCCAAGAGTCTTTTCTATATATGCTCTCTGCTCGCCACGGCCTCCAGCTTCTCTCCATAGCGTGCCCTGATATAATCCTGAATTCCTAGTGTAAAATTCATGCAAGCCTTCAAGGAGCTCTTCTACACTCAATCTGGTTTGACAATTCAGAGAGTTTAAATTGGTTTTACTTAAAAAAATGAAATATGTGTAATATGTGGTTTATAATTTATATGTATTATAAATTACTTGGGGTCTTATTGTATTGCAGATTCTGGTCTGGTTAAGTCGGGGTAGGGCTCGATGTCTGCATTTCCAACAAGATCTCAGGTAATGCTGCCACCGATCATCTGAAGACTATACAAGTAGGAAGGTGTTAGAAAAAAACAAACAGGCTCCAAGAGAAGAGTTTGCAAATTTTAATACTTATAAGGAAAATCTAACATAAAATTAATTCATAATGGAGATTTGGAAGCTGCCTGCGTTAAGACAACCTGAGAGTTGGGCCTCAAAGGGAAATTAGTGACCATCATGTAACAAATCCCTTCTGATTCCTCCTCTTTCTCTATTTTTTCTCTCCTCTCATTATGTCTAAACCCCCATTTAATTTCTTTTTTCCCCCCTTGCAAACTGATTCTTAATCTCCTTTTACCATTCTCCATTCAACTTCTAAGAAATAATTTTTATATTCTGCTCCTTACTTTCAGACAGCTCCAAATGGACTCGCCCTGCTGCTCCGTGGTGTCACCTGGTCCGCCACACGCAGAGTGATCTAAAGAGGAATGGGCCACCGAGACTGGACAGTCCGTTTAGAGGGGTGTGGAAAAGATTTTAGCATTTTCAGTTATCCTGGACCAAAAGAAAGATATATAATATTCTCTTAACAGTAAGTTTCCTCAAGACTAGCTTAAATGATTTTATAACTGTTTTTAAAATTATCCTCTATTGCTTATTACTGTCTTCATCACAAACACACAATTGAGCATTGTATTAGCTGTATTGAAATCATACATATATGTTTTTCAAAAAAATTTAAATCTAGGCTTATTGCTTTACTGATCTTTTTCTTTTTCTTTTGTGTTTCTTCCTTTATTTTAATATATTTTGTATGAAACAAGGAAGGGGTTAACATGTGACAAAGTTTCTGGAAATATATTGTCTTAGTTGGAGGGTATAAATGAATTCTAATACTATACATTTTTTTCTAGTTGAAGTTGGGAAAGGGTATAAGAGTTAAGTTTATGGGATAAAACTAATTTTTATGTAATGTTAAAAAGGGCAATTTTCTTGTTTTAGCTTTCTTCTACTTTTCTGTTCTGTGACTAAGAAAAAAAGTGAAATGAAATGGTTAGCAATGAAATCAGCAATACCAAGTGTGAGAACAGCACTATAAAAGATATTTTTAAAACTACCAAGTTTTTTAAAAAGAGCAACAACTGCTCATAGAAAGATAATAAACTTACTTTATAAAACTAAGGTCTAGAAAAGTGAACAGATTAAGTATATTAGATATGCTATTGATAAGAAAAACTGTAATGTATATCTTAATTTTGAATGCTATGGCTCATAATTTTCTACCTTTTTTTCTTATAAAATTAATTTTTTTCCTGGACAATATTCAAACTGAAAGCACAGTTACCTACAGTTAATTAGGTACTATGCATAGCACAGACTTGGGGATGATATGAATTGGCTCAGTGAGTTTACAATCCAAGTTAATATTATCGTGTGATACTTCAGTGAGCCTGGTACACCTGAGAGGCAAATGAACTCCACCAGGCACCGAAGTGTCGTTTACTGTACCAGAAAAGGTAACAGAAATAGAACCCCAGTGTTCTGGAGGAAGATATTTGCTTCTCACAGGTGATCACCAGAAACTAATTTGCTCTCAGAGGGTTGGATAATGATTATGGCAAGTTTGTCTTTACTTTTTTATTTTTATTTTATTAAGGATGCATAATCACAAAACTACTATTCTTATGCTTGGGAAATTCAAAGATATTAAAGAAACATACACACACACAAGGACAAGATAAAGTCTCAAATTTAGTGCTTTCCTGATGTATTTTATTTCAGTATTAGAAGAAGTCATTGGATATATTAAAATGTACGTGTAAAGGATGGCTTCTTGGGATGCTCAAATTTAAAAAAAAAAATAGATGGAGAAGAAAATGAAATGTTAATGTTCTTGAATTTGGTGTTGACATTGGGAATGTGTATATAAATCCAAGAATAATCTTAGTTTAACTTGAACCAATATTAAGACCCTGCAAATGAAGAGATTTTATATGCCTATTTAACTGTGGACCTTCTGCTTGTCATATCTCTTAACTGATTTTCTGAAACCGAGAATCTCCAAATGATGGGGCCAGTTATTTTTTCTGCATACTCTTGAGGCTGAAGAGAATGGCAATAAAGTAGGGGAAACAGTTGCTTGAATCATTTAAAAAATGAAAGAATGAAACTAACATGCATAACAAAACTACTATAAAACAGAAATTCTGCTAAGTTGTTTGCATGTGATGCTTTAATTGTAAAGCTGTTTAGAAGGAAATGTAATCCAGATAATCACTTTGAAAAGCAAAATCTAAATAATTGTTATAATGCCGTTTATATGTTGTTTGAACATGCTATTGACACTTGATCATAGCTATTCTTTTTAATTTTTTTCTTTAGATAAATAATAGAAAGTAAAGATGATTGGAAACATGAATTTGCTCACAGTAGAATTATAAATTATAATTTGTAAAATTTACAAATTTAGATTTTGCAAAAATTGTAAACTTTTTTGTAAAAGTATTTAAAATACATGCTAGTCTCCATTATAGAACTTCTTAAATAGGTGGCATTATCAAAATTGAGTAAGTAAATCTTACAAAATTATACTTAACAAGTTTTGTCACTAATTACCAGAATATAATTAATACATTTGCTTGAAAAAGTAGTTTCTTATTTTCACTTATATGAATAATGTGTTTTATAAGGATGATTTTGAAAGTTAAAACAACATATTATCATTAATAATTTTATATTAATTTTACTTTTGATGCTATATTTTGTAATGTATTTTACACTGCTCTAATGTCTAATATGAGAGGGAAAGGAGTGAGGGTTAGCAGAGGATATGGTGAGAGAAGAAGATTTGACTTCGGATGGTGGACACACAATGTAATATACAGATCATGTATCATAGAAATGGACGCTTGAACCCTATATAATCTTATTAGCCAGTGTCACCCCAATACATTTAATTTTTTTTAATCTTGATTCTTGGAATAGCATATAAATTGTCTTTTAACATTTACATTCTTAAAAGTTATTACAAAATAGAATACAAAAACTTTGTGAATAACATAAATGAGATTGTTTAATTTATTACAACACTTTACAACATTCAACACCGGACAGAAAAACTCATAAAAGTTTAACTGCAGATATACAGATGTCATTGTTCTAGTAAATAATTCTAAAGCAACATATTTATCTTATTACTTGCCAACCTCAGTAGCTAAACTTTATTGAAAAGTAATTTTTTTCTATTATCCTTATTTCAACTCCTAAACAAAACAAAAACAGATTCTGTAATTTGAGATTATACATTCTTACTCTGATGTTTAACCAAAATCACTAAATGTTGATTTCCAACTATACTTAGTGGGTACTTGAGTAGAAATAATGAGCTCCTTAAATATGCCTGACTTTAAGTAGCTGGGGGTTTTTTTGTTTTGTTTTGTTTTTTAACCATTTCTTCACTTCCAATAAATATCCATTTGTACTCACCCAGAAGAAACAGTGTCTTGCAAATCAATTCTAAATTCAAATGGATGTTGATCTTATTTACTAAGTCTTGTCTAACAATAAATAGTAACAACCAACACTAAAAACAAAAACAATAAAATAATTTATGACTTGGCTGTCCCACTATTTAATTGGATACAGTCCTTAATTTTGAAAGTAATTTCCATCTACATAAGATACAATCTATTTTTTTGTTTGTGGCTTACATATTTTGCTGCATTATTCAAACAATTTATTATCGGAACCAAAAGAAGTACTGGTAAAACACATACATTGTCTCATTATGTGCATACATTGAGAGTAAAAATAAAGTCAACTTTGATGTTTCTTTTATATTTCAAACAATGAACCAATTCGTTGCTGACTAAACTACTCTTGTGAACTCATCAGCACACACTGGCTGACTAAGGAACGCTAACTGACTAAGGAGTCCCCGGAGAGAATGCAAAATAAATTCAAAGGTGTCTGTACATTGTAATAATCCAGAATGTTTTCTAATTATCTTGCTATTACAAGAAGAGCTAATAGGCACTGTATATCAGTTCTCTCTGATGTCCTCAAAAGTGATAATATGTCTGTTCTGGGTCTCAGAAATGTTACTTAAATTGCTCAGGTTTTAACAGTTTACAGGATATAAGCTCAGGCTTCTTACAATAAAGCATTTGTGCATGTTCCATGCGTCCAGTTTTTCATTCTCCTGATACGAACGCTAAGTCGTTATAGTGCTTAGTGAACTCAGGCAGCTTCGATGTCCATGAAGATGAGTCTTTTGTCCTATTCTTACTTGCAAATATAGTGCTCTGTTTTACATTTCAGAATTTCACCTAGATGCTTTATCTGACATCCATTCACAATTTGAGTATTACTGCTTTGAAAAATATGCCATTAAGGAAACAAAGGTACATAAATGTTGACAGATGAAAAATTAATTCACTACATCCAAACTTTACTTGACTTCTATAGTCAAAAAGTAATTGAAAACTACTATTTAGATCATGAGATAAAAATGAAAGCTTTAGTAAACAATCAAATGCCAAATAATTGTGCAATTTAATTTAAAAAATTTATGGTCAGTGCACATATGCAATTTATATACAGTACAGATGCATATGTATATATTTTTCAGTATGATATATGTGTATGTAATCATTCATTATTATTGTTATTGACTGGCAGATTTTGATTACTAAAAATGATACTGTTTTGCATTTCAAATTAGTTGTATTCTGTTTTGAATGGTTGATAAAAATATGATTGCTGATATATACTTACCTATCCAGTAGATGGTAGTACAGATGTTCATAAGAGAACATTCAATAGTATATATTTTGAAAGGAGAGAGGTGTTTTCAAACTTGAAAATAGTATAATAAAAAATTTAGTGTTAAATATTACATGAATTATGAGGAGTGGAAGAATTATAAGAACTGATATATTTAGTTTAAAAACATGAAGCATGTGCATTGCTTCTAAGTAAAATAATCTTTAAAAATCAAAGCACCAATCACCAACCATAACACTGATCCCTAATGTGTTTATCATTTTAAATCCAGACACTGCTTTGTTCAAAAAGCTCATTTGATTTGGTGTTTCATACTCATCACCTTAAATAACACATTCTTAATCCTCATAAATAAAATGACATTGATATATTTTGTTCCTCAAATGTAAATATTTTATTTCTTTTGTTTTGTCTATGCTTATAATGGTCCCTGATATTAATAAAATTCTTAAGTATATATTCCAAATCAATGATATAAAAAAATAAAATATTCAAAAAGTGTCACTGGTAGGTTTTAAAAGAAAGAAAAATGTGTTAATTTGTGAGAAAAATTTAATGTCGAACAAAAGTTTGAATGAAGAGATTATATAAAGAAGAGAGAATTCCTTATATGTTTTGAAAAGTATAGATAACTAAAGTTGATTAATAAGAAAACCATATCCTGGTGTCACAGATACCTAGTTCTTTCATGCATAGCACTAGTCTAACAATATTTTTTTATTATGGTATATCCTTTGTAGAGTCCTTGATACTTAATTAAGCCTCAGTAGAAGCAAGTTCCGAAACCACTTTACAAAACTACCTTGGTTCAACTCTGTAATGTGACATAAACCCATGTGCCCTAGAGTAATTATGAGCAAGTACCTTTTTGAAGTGATGTGCACACAAAGCAGCTTGGTTGTATGACCTGCTCTGGGGACAATATAATAGCATCTTTGAGAGCAGGTCACCTGAGTCACAGAAAGGTAGCTACCTGTGTTGGGCATTCTACAATCACCTTGGTGGGCAGGGGGCCTCTGAACGGTCTTCAGCTTTGCACCAACCTTGCACAGAAGGTCGCCCTAGTACTTTTGCGTTAGGGTGAAAGAATGGTTTCACATCATTCTGCCAGGTGTTTTCAACAATAACAGCAATTTTCAGTGATTCTGCTGCTCTTTTGGTTCAAACTATTGTGTTTTTCTGAATATTTCTCTTTCATGTGATGACATTTACCTGATATTGTTAGGTAATCGTTACCTAATATTTTTAAGGGTTTCACATTTTTGCTATAAAGACTCTATTAGCAGTAGTTTACCAAGTTTTGATTTGTTCATTTATTTTTAAGTCACATCTTGTATTCAAAGAAAAACTTAAAGAACCACATTATATAAATATATAAAGTCAGATTTCCTCAGGCAGGAGAGTATAAAACTTCTTCCTTCCTACCCATTTCCTGTCATATCCCAGTGGGCAGAGGCAGTTTGGTGGAACTCGTGGAGGCTTACATCAAAAAAAGTAGAGAGATGCCCTGGCCAGTTTGCCTAAGTGGTTAGAGCTTTGGCCCAAGGACCGAAGGGTCCCAGGTTCAGTCCAAGCCAAGGGCACACACCTCGGTTGCAGGCTCGACCCTCTGGCCCCGGTTGGGGCAAGTGCAGGAGTCAGCCAATCAATGTGTCTCTCTCACATCAATGTTTCTCTCTCTCCCTCTCTCCATCTCTCTCTCTCTCCCTTTCACTCTTTCTGAAAAGAATGGAAAAAATATCCTCAGTGAAGATTTTTTAAAAAGTTATAAAAAATTAGAATATAGTGTGCTGACATTAGCTTTTAATATTATAAACTTATGAGAAACAACCTATTTATAAAAACATGAAGTCATGTGAAAAGTGTCAGCAAAAAGCAAAATTTAAAAACTAAACTTTAATTTCTTCATATGAGCACTCATTCTGAACACAACTTTCATTAAATTATATCACTTTAACTGATTACCTATTCTTAGTAGACTTTAAATGAACATTGTCTACAACTTCCCCTCAGAAAACATCAAAGGTAACCACAAACACAGAAGGTGGTTAAACAGGTTGGACTTTTTGATCGTGTTATTATAGTAAACAAGCTATTTATGTTTGTGTGCCTTTACACAACCTACTTGTCTACCTTCAATATCCAATACCCACCTAGTAAAATTTCATTCATTGTTTTATGTCTCACTCAAAGTCATCTTTAAATTCAAAGATTCACTGCTAACTCCTTTTGGAAGGATTTAGTACCTTCTGAAATGCTATAGAATATCATAGTCATGACAATTGCAAACTTTTCTTATATTATAGTTTTATCTCCTATACTTGAATCCAAGATCATAAAATTTTTAGCTATAGACTATCTTTATATTCTGGATTTTCTGACAAAGAGTAAATGATAAAATTATTTGTTAACTTAAAAATGCACTAATTAGTATCAAAAATTAAATAATTGTATTGGGTATAACAAAGATAGTACAGGTAATTTTATAGAGAACTGGAAAAAGCTTTAAAACTTTTTGACAACTGGTTCTGGAAAATAAAATGTAAATAATAAAATATGTATCTCAATGTCAATACAATAACTTATCTGTGTATAAGATCTTACTAATTCTCTTCTATGTATACACTAATAAAATATTATCATATGGTTTTTAGTTCTTTTTAAATTTATTTTTCAATTACAGTTGATATTTAACATTATTTCATATTGGTTTTAGGTGTATAGCACAGTGGTTAGACAATTATATAATTTACAAAATGATCCCCCCAGTAATTCAAGTACCTACCTAACACCATACATAATTATTACATTACTATTAACTATGTTCCCTACGTTGTACATCCCACTATTTTTAACTACCAATTTGTACTTAATCCCTTCACTTTTTAACCCAGCTCCCCAGTCCCTCTGGCAACCATCAGTTTGTTCTCTGTATCTATGAGTTTGCTTCTGCTTTGTTTGTTCATTTATTTTGTCCTTTAGATTCCACATATAAGTGAAATCACATGGCATCTGTCTTTCTCTGACTGACTTATTTCACTTAGCATAATACCCTCTAGATCCCTCTGTTTTCACAAATGGTAAGATTTCATTCTTTCTTACAACTAATTAATATTCCATTGTATATATGTACAACAACTTTTTTTATCCATTCATCTTAAAAAATTAAAAATGGAACTTTATGACCCAGCAATTCCATTTCTGGGTATATCTCTGAAGAAACCCAAAACAATAATTTGGAAGAATATATGCACTCCTATGTTATTTGCAGTAGCCAAGCTATGGAAGCAACCCAAGTGCCCATCAATAGACGATACATTTTTATTTAAATAACATTTTATTGAATAATTGCAGCGCTGGAATCATTCTGTACTATTCTCTGTCAGAGCAAAAGCAAACACAGACATACATATGTGTGGGAGTTTATAATATGAAGTGAGTGGCGATACAGAAGATGGAATTGATACACAAAAGTCTTATTCTATGCAACTAATGTAATTAAATATGTACTTCCCTTTTTTGCATTATATTAATAGTCTCCAGAAGAGTTTGCATGTGTTTTCTTGCTCTTGAGGGCATAAATTGATGATGTAAATGTTATATTTATGACACCATAAGTTAATAGCTAGAACCATATTCTAACTTAACTACATGACCAAAATACAGTCAGAGATATGAATCGTACTCACATCTTAAATCTGAAAAATCAACAACTTTATCTTCATAAATAATTTTCTGTATTAAATTTAGCTAACTCAAAAATATGACATATTTCTTGAAGGAATAAGTGCCTTATTTAAATAATTTGTTTTCTTGGGTAATGATTTGTGACATTGTTATCATATTACAGGATTACAGAATTGGCCTTCAGAAGTTTTAGATCAGTGTGGCTCTTGGCTTGTAATTGAACTATATTCCTCCCAAGCGATTAGCTATGCCTTGGTTACCTGTACAACAGATTTTCTGAAAATACAATTTTGGAAATCTGGGAAAATATTATAACAATGTTTTATTTTTAAATTATAAAATCTATTTTGAAAGTAATGTAAGCAGCATTGGAAATCATTTGAAAATGCAGAAGCAAAACTAGGATACCATTTAGACAAACACCGAAGAAAAGAGTTGTATTTTCTTCATTTCTTATTGTTGAAGTTAGTATTGCTAAGCAACACCTTTTCTCAAAGTGTTTTGGATACAGATTGCTTTAAGAATAGTATTTCAGAAAAATAAAAAACAAATTAAAAGCTCTGTATCTTTTGGGGAAAAAAAAAAAAGAACAAAAGAAGTCATGGATTGAAAATAAATGTATGGTGAGGGGTAAAAGTTGCAAGGAGCTGACTGAAAATCATATATCATCTGTCAAATATTGCGTCTTTGAGCACACCTATTGGACAGTAGGGAAAAAGAGAGATTTAAAAAAATGAGGCCTATGAACCACCCTTTCCCTGAAATAGGGCCAAGATTCAAGCCTTCTTGACAAGAGTATAATTTTAGTGTTCACTATGCCAACTTTCTTACCTTCTCTTAGTAATCATGTTTGACATCAAGTCTAGGTATGTGAGGTCACTGCCAGATCTGCGGGTTCCTGTTCAAGCACCTCTTGACTTCATCTCTTATAGTGTTTGTTGGGTCTGTGCCAGTCTAGGTTCTGTCTATGAAAAGCACTTACATCTTATGTTTTCTCTTTGTATTTTCAAAAAAGTTGTCAATTTCTAATTTGTGGGACATACTTAGGTAGTCAATATTTTGAAGTAAATAAGACTCATGGGATGTAGTAATTCTTTCCCTGACAGTGAATAAACATTCCCACATGCTCATGTCTTTTCTAGTCACTCATAAGCAATTCAGAGACCAATTTATAAGAAATTCAGAGACCTAATTTAAACCTACAGTTTAAATTACAAATATAGCCTCAATTTAGTAAGTAAAGCTTTTTTCCAGGCTAGGTGTTTAGTTAAACACCTAATATCTTCTCTTTTTTACTTACTAACCATATTTCCTGATATCTCTGAAGCTTAAGCATAGGGAAGGGAGATAAAAATGTAACTGAGTCTACTGAACAATGCCTTCATGTGCTTCTCATGAAGAAAGTTATTCAAAGATTATGCCTTATCTCATGATAAGGCATGTAGCTTCTTCAGAGGCTTTCTTTTTGGACCTCTCTACAATAATTTCCTATAAAAAGCAGTGTTACTTCTTTGGGCTGGCCAATTCCAGTTGGACCTAACTTTCTGGCCTCTAGCTGCTTGATAGTTCTGGACTTTTCCTTTGTTCTCTAGAGAGAACTTGCCATGATAACAGAGTTGGAAGTATTCACGGTATCAGTAACATCTGCTCTCTCATCAATATTGATTTGATGAAGGTCACCCCTGGATATCTGACCTATAAGCAATAGACTCCAACACTGAATCCATGAAACCAACTTTTGTGGAGATCAGCCTACTACTTGGTAGAAACTTCTAACATCAGACCCCTTCATCCCTGGAACTGGAAAATTTTCCTCTAGACTGGGATGGGTAGAAGTTTGCCTTACTTCAAATAGCACTTCACCATCACCACTATGAGTAAGTTCAAAAAGTGTCTTATGATAAGGGATCTGGCATAATATCTGCTAGGCTTAAGGAACATATTTACAGCTAAGGAGAGGCAGCTGAGGTTACAAAACATGGGACCAACTGATCCTACCACATAGCACACCACCCAGAAGCTGCTAGACATATGATGTAGTAAGGGAATGGTCCCTTGAAGTTACAGCTGAGCAACCAGCTTAGAGATGACACTGGTAACTGAGATAACAGATGAGGGTTGTTTTAATCTGCCAACTTTGTCATAATTTGTTGCACAGAATAAAACACTAATAAAACCCTTCTTTTATTGAATGCACTCTGCTAATATATTGCTTGAACAAGAATCCTCAGAGTGTTTATCTCAGGAACCTAGAATAAGAATGAAAGGATCTCTACTATGATTATTCACCTGGTCTCCATGATACATATTTGACCAGCTGTCATAAGCCAATGCAGCTATTTCCTTGACTTCTACTTTTACACTGTAGATGTCATCATTTTCACTTTCTAAGATGTGAGTCATGTAACTGTCCCCTGTATCCAGCCAACCACACACACAAAAGTGTATATCAAGTTCAATGGGTAGTTTATTTGTAGCTTCTTTCACTAATCTTGGGTTTAGGAGGTAGTAACCACTCTTGTCTTGAGATGTAGTGAAATGAGATTCACAGCATATTTCCTCAGAAAGAAGTCTTCCTAATAAAATTTATTTAATTGATAATATCTCAAAACACTGACATGTTTGATGTAGAATAACATTGGAATTTATGGTGGCCATGTGCTGTGTTCACTTACCTAACTTCCCTTTGAATTCCTTTTCCTTTGTGATTCCTTTGAAGGATGGTCAACAAGAGATAGTTGCATGAAAGTTTAAAGTTGGAAGTGAAGCAGCACCATGATACTGTGAAAAGGGTGTTATATCATGCCAGGTGTCCCTGGAACACAAACACGTGTTGGTATGAGGCAAAAGGTGGGTCTATAGACAACTCCTCTTTTAGGTAACTAATTTTCTAGGTTCAGTACTTGTGTAGCTCTGTTGTAAATGATCCCAGCTTCTGTTGTAAAGATCCCAACAGGTCAACCATGTCATAGATATTGAATGCAATAAAATACAGATGAGGGTTTCAGTGTGTCCTTGTAGGTTATAGATTGTTCATGTGGGTTCTAATTTGTCCTCACTCTTTATTGTTCCATGCCCATTTCTTCATAACTGCCAACTCTGCTAACATACAGTGATAGGCTCACCAACACAAGCAGAGGCAAGAGCCCTTCAGAGACTTCTTTACTAGCTCTCACAACTGCATAAATTCTGATCCTTACTGTAATTCATACACTGTGTACAATTCATACATACTTTATATATATGAAAATCACATATTATTCATATTGGTTCTTATTGGTTCTGCTTTCTAGGTACACCCTAATAGATATGAACATCTACTTTGAAATTTGCAGAAGACTGTATGGATATGACATTAATAGTATCTTAATACCATATTTGTATCTTGTAACGTGTTTTTTACATAGAATTCAAAGATTTGTACTTATTTGATCATTAACAATAGAGCATTCAGTATCTATTTGTAGCATGTGACAGTGTTTTTTATTCTATATTTAATGCTATGCTGCCTTGGTCATGGAGATACTCACTGGGCAAGTGCAGACACTAACAGAATCTGATCCACCATCTGCCAGGATTCCCCACTTACCAGCCCTTAGACTGAGGCATAATGCCCCACTTAAATGCTATGAAATCAATTTCCCCTCCAACAATCCACCACCTCAATCCTCAGTGGAAGGGTGACCTCTAAGGAACTGCAACCTTCATTCCAGGACCTCCTCTGTTGACACCTGGATCAACAGTAAGCAAGAGGTTCAAACTTGCTTAATTAACATAGTATGGTGTTGCCAACCTAGGACAGAGATGCCTGCCACCTCCTCCTTCAGATGTCATGGAGTGTGCAGGTCTAATCCCCTCTCTTCCCCATACTTGTACCCAGATCCCTGAGAAGGGCAGAAGTCAATAGCAGAACACAGGCTTCTCTTCCCCTCCATCTGCTTACAGATATTAGTCAGGGCTGAAGGGTATGTAGCAGAGGTCAAGGGACAGAGACAGAGAGGGAAAGGCAGGCAAGTCCTGGGACACCAAGGGGTGGGAAGAAAGCTATTTAGAACACATCCTGGGAAGACAACATGAGGTGATGGAATATGGGCGGGACCATGGGTGAGCCCAGTGGCCAAGCCCCTGGGATATGCTCCATTATCCCATAACAAATTCAAAGGTAAAATTTTTAAGAATTTCAAGATAGTGTACAGATGGCATTTATCCCAAGCACTGAGGCCCTTTTGAGTCTGGAGACCTGTCCAACTGTATCAGCCCCCACACCCATGAAGTCAGCCTTGTATGTATGGGGTTAAGGGCAAATACTTCACTTCTCTAGCTTTTAAGAGTAATGAATCTACATAATGAAACTCATGGCATCTTGGCTTAGAAAACCACATACTCTGGTCCAATATTCTAGATATAGTCAAACACTGAGAAATAAAGATTCCATATTTAACAGAGTGTAAAATTAAAACTCTAGCAAAAATATAATAGAATTCAACTTAAAGTGGAATTTTATAAACTTTTTCTCTGAACTTAACCTTGAAGTATGAATAATAGAATTTCAATAGGTGAAGTTCAGGAAAGTCAAATGCACATTATGTCATTGAAGGTCATTGCATTAATTTAGTGACTAATATAGAAATTTCATTGCAAATGTGCTGACTGACAAAATAGGTATTCCTGGGAACCCTACTGTTGTCAAGACTAACTTCCAAGATAATTTGCCATTGGTTATTGAAGAAGTTCATCTTCATATTTATTCACATTCTATGAAAGATACAGCATGGTAACAAAGATATAACACTGGATTTTAATTGCGTAAAAGTTTTAAATTCCTGGTCTCCATTCTGTTTCAGGATGACCTATTTAACAGAAGAAAACTAAAGTCACCTCTGGAGGATATATCTTTATATAAGTACATTTGACAAAAGATTTAGGGAGGGGCACAAATCTGTTTGATGAGGAAGTGAAAAGCTCATTTTTAAAGATCAATCAGGAAATAATTAGCCTGAGGATATTTGAAAGTGAACCGGCCTGTTTGGGATTAGAGGTGAGAGAGAGAGATAGAGGGTCAAGGTTCCCAAGAACAGTCTCATCTCTAACAATCCTGATTTAGCCTCAAAGGACTAGGACCTGCCTATCATCCTAGTTCTGAAAGTCTTCATGAGATTTGAAACTTTCCTTTTTCTTTCTCTTCCATAGAGAAACAAAAATGAGCTCCTTATGACTTGATTTATGTCAATAAAATGGCATAACCTGCTTCGCAGATTGTAAAGCCTCTCATGTTACTTGCAGAATGAAGTTGGCAAGTAAGGATAAAAAAATATTAGCAATTTCAATGTTACGACTTTTGCAAAAGAAAAGTGAAATGGTGTAAGAAAAGGTTTACTCGAACAGTTAATAATAACTTATCAAAGCCTCAAAATATATTAAGAAGTCCTGTAGTAGAAGCAGAAAAGGGTGCTTTAATGTGGATATTAAGTAGCTGGTCTGTTTAAATACAAAGCACAATTGTCTGTTTCAATTGCATGGCATACTACTGTTTGACAAGTAACCTAATTCTTTCTATTCCAAATTAAAATGGTATTTTACTTAATAGCAACAGTAATCAATAATAAATTAGTTTTAAATTCATATTTAAAGTTATTTTATAATACTCAAAGTTTTCTAACAGTGTATCAAAATTTTTTATTTTATTATGTTTGAATAATTAATTTTATTAGCTCTGCTTTTTGAGGAGTGAAAATGACAACTTCAAGGTTTAAATAATTTTTAAACCATAATTTAGACTATTTATTTTACAAGATGAGACTGGTATTATTTACTGTGGATTAATTCATTAAAATATGTGTGTATATGCATATATACACCCACATAGATACATATATATTTTAATATGTAATAAGGCTAGTGACATCTTTTCTAGATCTGTCACAATGATGGGATGGTGGATAGAGATTTAGTTTTCAGCATTGGAAAAGACAAAGAAAAATTTAAACGATAAAACAATACTAGTTAGACAGTTATGGGACGTATTTGACTGAAACAGACACTATGTGTTCACCTCACACCTGGGCACTCTTCTGAAACTCTTTTCTCTTCCACTGCATTTTCTATTAATAACTGTTTAAGCTTTACAACCATTTGTAATTTACCTTCATAAAAATTTGATTAAACATTTGACAGTACTGTATAAATTGATCATTCCTATTCCATAGGACTCATCATACTTTTGTATATAAAAGAAACTCTTGGACATGTTCACCAGGAGAGATATGTTTGAGAAAGTTTTTATCAGTCCTATTCATAACATTCAAAACCTAGGGCTACCTCAGGTGTCATGCAAATACCAACTTTATTCCTCTACAATGGAGATGGACATAAACTCTGGTAAAGTCACACAAGAGAATATTATTATAAATGAACTATAATTAAATGAAAAATATAGATAAATATTAGCAATATACTACTGAATAAAAAATTAGGAACACACAGCTTTTGCATAAAATTTAAAAAAACTTTTAGAAATATATGTATATTAAAAATTCATATACAAATATATTTTTAAAAATAATATAGTAAAGCTAAAGATTTAAATAAGATTTACTTGGTGGAGATCGGAAAGACTACACTAGCATTCTAGGTGGCCCAGATAAGCAACTAGTTCACAAGAGTGCTTCTTAACTGAGGACAATTAGGAAAGACCTGAGGGACTTGGGCACAGTTACTGTATTGTTTTGACTTTGATGAAAACTAGACTGGATGGGATTAACAGATTAGATTCTGCAGAAACAAGATTAATGTGATTCATTTTGAAATCGATAAGATTAAAGCATGAGTGAGATAATTATTGGATTAATTTATACCAAAGGTTGTAGCCATGATTGATTTGAGATATGTATAGTAAGGTCAAGGCAGATTGAAGTAAATTATACATTATTGATGAAGCATATCCAGAAAAGCTGCCTAAGATTACAGAGGCATGATCTTTTGGTAAACTCGTTCTATATACATCTACCTATTTATCTATCATCTGTCTGCCTTCCTACCCATCATCTATTTATCTACCTATTTGTATTTTGTGCCTTTATCTAAAATTCTATGTTTTTCATAAATTTAAGCTGTTAAGCATTTTGATCTGAACATCCAATTAATGAACTGGAAAGCCTCCAGAATGTCCGTTGAAAACGACGCTGTAGATATGAGTTGAGTAATTTTAAAAGTGTCTTTATCTAAAATTCTTTAAAAATAAGCCTAATTTTCTGAAATACATAATAAATTTCTTCCAATTTCTTCTTAGTAATACATTGTTAAAACATTAGTATGCTTTCTACCAATTACTTTAGTTAAATATCTTTTTTTTTTGGTTTAGTTTTAATCACATATTAAAATTAAAATGGCTAAATCATATATTGTGACTGAAAAACGCCAAAGACAGAGCATATGGTAATATATAGGAGGTAAAATAAAAAAACGCTGAAGTAAAACTCTAGGTGAATTAAGAGGCATTGAGCTCTGCCAGTGTGGCTCAGTGGTTGACCATTAACCCGTGGACCAGGCAGTCACAGTTCAATGCCCAGTCAGGGCACATGCCCGAGTTGCTTGCTGGCTGGATCCCCATTGGTAAGGGGGCTTGCAAGAGGCAACTGATCAATGATTCGCTCTCATCATTGATGTTTCTCCCTCCCTCTCCCTCTCCCTTTCTCTCTCTGAAATCAATAAAAATATATTTTAAAAGAGAGAGAGAGAGCCATTGAAATGTGAAGAATAGGAATCTCCATAGGCTCGCCAAATACACTTAAAAACGTGAAAAATCAAGCCTGAAAGCATAATTTTCCTTTATTCAAGGAATACTGACCCAACATTTATTATGAACTCAAAACTGTCTGTAAATAAATAAATAAATATGTAAGTAAATAAAACAGACATGGTACAATTTATATTCCTGTGGGCAGAGAGAGGATTAAAAAAATAATAACGCACAAATAAACTATTTTCCACAGTTCTACAGAAAAAGAAAAAATTAGCCACATGAGCTGGAGAGGATGTAAAGGTCCGATTTTATGAGTGATTTTTTTCTAATTTGTATTTTGTTGTTGATAATCTTCACCTAAGGGTATTTTTTTTCCATTGATTTTTTTTTTTTTTTTTTTTTTTTTTAGAGAACGTGGAAGGGAAGGAGGGAGAGAGTGAAGAGAGAGGGAGAGAAACATGGATGTGAGAAAGACTCATCAATTGGTTGCCTCCAGGGAAAGAACCTACAACCAAGGTAGGTGCCCTTGACAAGTAGTAAAACCCAAGACTCTGAGGTGTATGGGCTGACACTGTAACCACTGAGCACACTGGGCAGGGCTAATTTGTATTTTTAAAGGATCTCTGGATGGTGTGTTGAGAAGAGGATAGGGGCATTGGCTAGAGCAGTGAGATCGGCTGGGCACTGCAGTGATAGCCAAGGTTGATGGTAGTGCCCATCTTCAGAAATATGGATTGTATAGGTGAGTCCTGCAATTGTGAAACTTTGGGGACAATGGTAACACATCAGATAAATTCTCTGATTTTGTCATAATAAAAATTGTCAGCTCAGTGTCTGAGATGATGCCTCTAATATCAAAGTTGAATATGTAGGTACATACAAAGCAGAGTACTACAGAGACTATGAGAGAACAAACCCACAGTAACATTTGCTTCATTTGGCATCAAGATTATATCACTATCTGAAAATTACACATACTTGATTTTGCATATATGGATAAACAAATGTGTCAGTCACAGATATATCGGAACCCACGAGAACCTAGGCTCCAGAGCTTAAGGAGGTTATTTTAGTCATTGCCTCTTTCTCAGACTCTAGAACATCACCTGGAACTGTAAGACCGCCTCCGTAAGTACAGTAGTTGTTGAAAAAAGTACTGAATGAACAAAAGACTATTACATCTGTTATCAAGCAAGGTAGAGATTTTAAAAGAAAATTTTTGTTTCAGGCATAAACATTTACTATTTTAATTGCTTTATTTCTATTAAATTGCTAATTGAATTGTACCAAAATATATTCCACTGAGATTCAAAATTTACTTTCACTTATTAAAGTGCTATTTTCTCCTTTTTTTAGCTTCTTGACTGTGTTATTTATGGAACATGTTATGAAAATATTTCAAAAGTTGTGAAATTTCATTCAAACTTAGTTTGTTGCTTGTACAACACAGTATACCCACATATGACTGATTTTTAAAACAGATTAAAATAATTAATTCCTCCTATCTGCCTATCTAGAACGTTCTTCATGACATCTGGAGAAACTTTTTTTTTTTTTTAATTCAAAAAACATTTATCTTGTGCTGATATGTTAACCTACAATGTAAGCTTAGTGTTAAAATTTATGTCCAATTTATGTTAGGACTTCGGACATGTATTTTCTCATATACTTTTCATAGCGTTTTACCCTGTTCTACTCAGTATGGAACCGGCAATCACACTGCGGATAAGGCAGAGGCCTGTGTTCTAAGAGAACATCCTGTGATGTTGAATAGCACAGAGTTCTGTAAGTAAGCGCTGCTGTTCTATTTTTACTAAAAACTGTTTAGTATGTTTAAAAGAGCATAAAAACATTTTAGACCATGTAATGCAGACATGAGGAGCATGAGTTAACTAAAGTGAAGTAAAACATAGTTGAAGAACAGCGAAAAGCAAAAAATAATCTTAAACTGGAACAACGTGAATTTACTAAAGTGCTTTCCTTTAATATATTTGTATGCTTTTATTGCATGCTATATTTGTAAAAGTATGTCAGATTTTTATGGTATATCTGACTCCCTATATAGTGCTGATAAGAGATTGTTAGGAGAACTAATTTAGGTTAAAAAATGTGTCCTGTGCTATGAAACAGAAAATAAGGCACAGATGGCTTCCACCTGTTTAACAAACAGTTCTAAAACTTATCTGTTTGGGGAGTTTTGAAGCTAATACAAAGGGATCAGGATGTCTGGGTAGTTTTTCATCTTTCTCTTTGAAACTGCTGGTGTTTGCTAATTTTTTCCTCCAAGGAAATCAGAAACCTAGAGGATGTGTGACCCACCATGGGGAAACCTGGGGCAGGGGAGTCTATAAGCCACGGTCTAATGGGATCACAAACTTCCTTTTGGGAGGCTTGGGGGGAACAAGCCTGTTGAGAAACCAGGCCTTGAGACATGTTGAAATAACCTTTCATTTGTTCAAGGAATGTATTTCAGTGCACGGGTTTACTCTTAAGCATCACCTTCTGATACTGTTTAAGAACCCTCAGTACTAATATCCATGTCTAAATGCTTTTGCAAGTTTCTTCTGTAATTTCATTTTAAACACTCATATGAAAATAATAGTTCTAATAATTATAAATAAATAATACTGTTTCATCAGATTGCAGGAAATGTTCGTATTATTAATTATAATTACCATTTTGAAATATATATTTGTATGACTTTTCATTGCCAAAATTTATTTCATTCTGCTTTCTCAAGTTTACAAAGGTTTAAACAGTATTTTCCACACATGCTTGAAAAGCTTTAATATCTTTATGATTCAATTTCAATAAGAGATAGTCTAAAGAATACATTTTTCTAAAATACTTTCTAAAAAATAGAAAAACAATAAAAAACAAACAAATATAAATAAAATACTTTCTAAACTCTACAATTCTAAAATTTTAACTAATCTTAGGATAGTTAAACCATTAAAAGATATATTGTGTTGATACATAGATATGAATATGGTGAATTTTATAAAAGCAAGTGGAAAATTATTTAGATAATTAAAAAACATTTGCAGATAAAGTATCCAACTGGTTAAATAAGAAAGAACCTAATTTGCCTATGTCATTGATATTTTTTGTGGCTATTTGAATAAGATCCTCCTTAACTTTCTCAAGAAAAGTTCATAGAAAGTTAGCACAAAACTTCTGAACACATATTTTTTTGTTTTGTGTGTGTGTGTGTTTTAATCTTCATCTGAAGATATTTTTCCCATTGTTTTTTAGAGAGAATGGAAGAGGGGGCAGAGAAAGAGAGAGATGTGAGAAAGACACATGGTTTGGTTACCTCCGTCCAGCACATGATCCAAGGTACGTGCCCTTGACCCGAATCTAACCCTCAACCCTTTAGTCTGCAGACCAAGGCTCTAACCACTGAGCTAAATGGGCTAGAGCTTAAACACATAATTTTTTTTTTTTTTAATATGTCTTTATTGGTTTCAGAGAGAGGAAGGGAGGGGGAGAGAGAGAGAAACATCAATGATGAGAGAGTCGTCATTGATCGACTGCCTCCTGCAGGCCCCTGACCGGGGATGGAGCCGGCAACCCAGGCATGTGCCCTGACCAGGAATCGAACTGTGATTTCCTGGATCTTTGGCCAACGCTCAACTGCTGAGCCACGCCTGGCCAGGCCACATAATTTTTTCTTATTAGGAGACTTACACTTTGTGGTTTTTATAATAAGCAATATCAAAAAAAGAGTGTTCTCCCCTGCTAGGGCATAAGTACCAAGAAAGAACACTTTATTCCTCTAATTCATTTTTAAAATAGATTGCAATTTATGAGAGATTTTAATTTTTCAATGTTCTCTTTTAAATTAGAGGCAAATTCCCATCCGTTTCCTCAGTGAGCACTGCTCTTTCCAGTAAAGTATATTTGCTTTTTAAATCTTATTGCTTGCACCTATAAAATTCTTTTCTACAGTATCATACCCATTGTCCATTACCCTAAAATGTACAAAATATCAAACTTTTTTTATGTGTTAAAGTCCTCTGGTTTCTTTTATTTTCAAGTGTGTATGTGTGTGCATGTGTTTGTGTGTATATTTTTCATTCCATTATCCATTGGCTAGGATGCACAGTTACTACTGCTATTTTGGGCTTATTTTCATTTTCATTATTGATGTGTAAGTATTTATATTATTAGCATATCTCTTAAAAATGTTGGATTAATCTCTTAGCAATATGTTTGCTGATGCATCTCCTAAGGCAAGAGAAACTAACAAGAAAATAAACAAATGGGACTACATCAAAATGAAAAGCTTCTGCACAGCAAAGGAAACCATCAACAAAACGGAAAGGGAGCCCACTGAATGGGAGAATGTATTTGCCAATGACACACCTGATAAAGGGTTAATATCCAAAATATATAAGGAACTCATACAACTTAACAAAAGGAAGACAAACAATCCAATTAAAAACCCAGCAAAGGACCTAAATTGATACTTCTCCAGAGGACATACAGATGGCCAAGAGACACATGAGAAAATGCTCAAAGTCTCTAATCATCAGAGATGCAAATTAAAACCATGATGAGATATCACTTCACATCTGTCAGAATGGCTCCAGCAACAAGTCAACGGACTACAAGTGCTGGCGAGGGTGTGGAGAAAGGGGGACCCTAGTACACTGCTGGTGGGAATGCACTGGGGAAGCCACTATGGAAAACAGTATGGAGATTTCTCAAAAAATTAAAAATGGAGCTGCCTTTTGACCCAGTGATCCCACTTCTAGGAATATATCCTAAGAAACCTGAAACACCGATCACAAAGAACTTATGCTCCCCTATGTTTATAGCAGTGCAATTCACAATAGCTAAGATCTGGAAACAGACCAAGCACCCATCAGTAAATGAGTGGATAAAAAGCTGTGGCACATTCACACCATGGAATACTATACAGCTGTAAAAAAGAGGATCTTCTATCCTTTGGTATGGCATGGAGGGACCTGGAGAGTATTAGGCTAAGCGAAATGAGCCAGTCAGAGAAAGACAAACATCACATGATCTCACTCATATGTGGATTATAATAAACAAAATTAACTGATGAACAAAATGGATCCAGAGACATAGACGCATGGAACAGACTGAGGGATCTCAGAGGGAGGGCTGGGGTGGGGGAGTGGGTGGGGAGAGATTAATCAAAGAATTACATGTTTATAAGCATAACCATGGACACAGACATTGGTCTGGGGAAGGCTTGGGGGTGAGGTGGAAGGCAGGCTGGAGGGGATCAATGGGGGTAAAAAAGGGACATCTGTAATATTTTCAACAATAAAGATGAAGAAACTTTAAAAAAAGAAAAAGAAAAAAGAAAAAGAAAAAGGAAAAGTTGGATTAAATATATCATTGGAAAAATAAAAATATTTTCCATTTTTATATATTGGAAATTTTCTGATTTTTTTTATAAGGCGTACCCCAAATTAACATCATCACAGTTAAAAAATAAAATAGTTCATAAATAGGATAAGCCTTCTTTCCAGTAATATGAAATTTTATAGGCATAGATATATTCAATATATTGTAATCTAAACTTTGGCAACTGCTACTGAGAAATAGAATAAAGGAAGCTCATTTTATTGAAGAAATGCTCATGCCATTCTTGAAAAAATCCATTTAAATGTAACTGCTTTGATTTTTTTCTCCTCATGTATTTCCTGTTGCCAAACCTCTTACCCACTGGACACATTCCAATTTTTTTTATTATAAGTGATAAAATCATAGAGATACTGTACACTAGCACTTTAGAATGACTTTATTTCTTTCATTGGAGTTTTGCAATTGTCTCAATCCCTCAAGTATTTTTGTTATTTAAAAAGAATAAAAGCAATGACAAAAATGCTAGTTAATAAGACTCCCCTGGCAAATCAAGATCCAACTTAAGCTTAGCCCTAAAAAATAAAAATAAAAAAAAGCTAAATATTAATGTTTCTTTATGTGTGCATATTGAAACAGCCAATTTGTAAATATAGTAAAAGTTACAATGAATACCTGAAATCACTTTGTTAAACAACTATCCCAAAGGTTGGTGTTTCAAAGCAATAACTTGCTCACAAAATATGTCATTTTTAGTCTCTTACCTCTTACTAAAATATTTGATATATGAATTTCTGAGAATCATTTCTTTAACATATACTTGATAATTAAATTTGTAAGCCCCAATGCAATTACTTATGTCTTGATTCATTAAAAAGAAAAAAAGTCACTGAGCTGGGACCTGGGATTTCAGTAGTGAGCTACACAAAGTCCATTCCTTTTTTCATGGAGCTTTATAACCTTGCAAGACAAGCAAACATTAAACGAATAATTACAAACTCATTTCTCAACAATGATTGTGACACAAGCCAAAATTGCAAAAATGCAATAAATGTATATTATGGGGTAAAAGAAATAGCTAACTTATTAGAGTGTAATAAAGGAAGATTATTAAGATCTAGTGATATATATTTTTTAATATTTTATTTATTGATTTCAAGAGAGACGGAAGGAGAGGAGAGAGAGATAGAAACATCAATCATGAGAGAGTCATTGATCAGCTGCTTCTTGCACGTCCCCTACTGGGGCTCGAGCCCACAACCCGGGCATGTGCCCTGACCAGGAATCAAACTGCAACCTCCTGGGTCATGGGTTGACGCTCAACCACTGACTGAGGCAGTCCCGGCCAGGCAAGATCTAGTGATATTTAGAGGAATAACAACGAAAGTAGAAGTTTGCCAGGCAAAGAAATAAAAAAAAATGAGTAGCTGAAGCAGAAGAAACAGAATCTGTGAAAGTGCTGAGCAGGAAGGAGCTTGTCAATTCCAGGGATTAAGCCATCAGTCTCACAAAAGACTCAAGGGGTAGATAGGGACAGGCCTTGTCATCTGAGGTCTCAGATCAGGATGTTCAACTGTATTCTGGAGCAAGTGAATAGTATTGTGGGGTTTTTAAGCCCGAGAGTAGCATGAGCTTATTAATTATGATAAAAACACATGGGGGGGGAGGGTAATTAAGAATATTAATAGAGACTCCAGGCAGGAAATTACTATGGCATACAGGTGAGAGAATTTGGTGATTTTATGTGGCGTGAGAGAAAGGGGAGGAGTTAAGGCGGCAATCAAGATTCCCACAGAAAGGCAGAGTGGGTCTGATCTTAAGTGTTCTTGCCCAAATAAAATAAGATAAAATAATGAAATGTGAAATATGATTTTTAAAATGACTGAAATGAGTAACACAATAATAACAATAGATTACCTTGATAAATATTAGGTTTCAGTTTTAAGGTGCATTTAGCTGTAGATGCCTGGACATGCAGAATAGGACGCGGCAACTAGAAAGGATGCTGAGGGCCGTACCTTTCCTTTGAGCGTAGTGTCCACTGTAAATGATCAGGTAGCAGAAAGAAAGAGAATATACTATAGCCTAGTTGCTAGAACACTGACTCATGAAACAGGCATCAGCCAAAATCCCAAACGCCTTACTTACTAACGAAATAAAGACACACTGCCTACATAGTCTGAAATTTGAAATAAGAGTGGATTTGTCACCAAGGTTAAAGGAAATGTATGTAGGCACAAAGTAGCATCTCATCCCTAATGGGCACTCGATGAAATTATTTTTTTTTCCTGAGTAGCGTGTAGAGTGAAGGGGTATACTTGTCCTTGAAATATAATTACAGGTACCTTTCTTTTAAGGATTATAAAGTTAAAAGAGATAGAGACAGAGAGAATGAGAAAGATTAAGAGAGAACTTGACTACGCTTTTGAAAAAGTGTGGAGTGACCAAGAAAGAGATGAAGCCATTTATAGAGATCGTAGAGAATAGTATTTTGTAACCTGTGACTATATTTAACCTGAAATGTTGTTTGAACTACAGAACATAGTGAACAGAGCATGCCCGTTCTCTGGCTGTTGAGGAGTCCCAAGCATGCTGATGTGTCTCTAGTTATAACTTTGTTCTACAGACTTTGTTCTAACACCAACAGAATACTAATTATTTCAAGTGGGTTCCTGGGCTGACAGAGACCTTTTGCAGAAAGACAGGCTTGACATGAACAATTGAAAGTTAGCTAATGAAGAACACTGAAACCAGCTTGGTAGAATGCTAATTAAATGCCCTTGTTTTATTGTGTGTGGAAAAAGTGAGACTTTCACATGTAAAGCAACTCTGCCTACATCAGTATTTTATATTTGTTATGGCTCAATATTATTTGAATGAATATAATCCAGTCTTTTTAAAGTTATAATGTATGCCGGATTATTGCCCCCATTATGGTTATTATCCCATGCGTGATTTTCTGAGATTGAGAAGTTCTCTGCCTTTCTCCTTATAAAAGAAAGGCAAAAGGCTAAAACAATAATCATGGGACTTTGCCACTCTACCTACCCACACCTCTCCCTTCCAATTTTGCTTAATAATTCAAAGATCAGTTATCCTTTATAGCAATAAATAAAAGATGGAGATTTTCCTGGTGTTACAAATTATCTTTTGTTGGATTTTAAGGACAAAAATGTAGACACTGTCTTAAACAATGACACTTTTATTAGGCCAATGGAAAGTACACTGTGTTTTAATGCATTAGCATTACTCTTCAGTTTATTTTAATTAGAAAAATCAGGAAATCAGGGAAAAAGTAATGTAGGTTATTTATTTTTAAATATTACATTATGCCCAAACTCTGTTAATAGATATAGAATCATGTTGTCAATGTAAATTTTGAACACTCTGAGTAGAGTTTACTGAAATACTTCCAATTAAACATTTCACCATTGAAAAGGTTTATTTAGGAAATGAGTAAAAATGTGTTTTCTCATGATTCATTTCTATTTATTTGTCCTGGTCTGATGTCAATTCATATATGCCTGGCATGTGATGATGCCAATCAGTAGTTTATGTGTTAGACTTTAAAAAAAACCTATAGAAATTGTCAAAATCAACAACTACAGAGGAAAGATTGTTATGATGCAGCTGTCAGAATCTTTATTAACAGTACCTTTCTATTTTGGCAAACACTTTAATAGGCACCTGAATAAAACTAAAACAAGTAGGGTGTGCTTGTCATTTGTGACCAAATTAATAAATTAAATCCATATATAAATTTTCATGATAAATATTAAAAGGCAGATACAGCACCTGATTTTGTGAAAAATTAATTTTGTATATAGTAAATAGGTTAAGGCATTGTTAGAGATGTTATTTCACATTCTCATTTTAATGCAAGTTCATATCACTGACCAAATACTCACAGATGGATACAGTCAGTTCTATTTCACTGATAGATCTAGTTATATTTCAAGTAGCAAATGTTAACACAAGCATAAATGGTGATGTCGATGAATATATTAAAATACTTAAATGTTGAAAATATTTTATTTAGGTTGACTGTGTTTCTTTACCAAAATATAAAAAGTAGCATTTAAACTCTCCTTTGAGAAAAACACAATGCATTTTGATGTGAAATTCCTCTTCTTACTGTATGAAAAGGGTACAGAACAGCACGACAGGGTAACGTTAACGAGTATATCAGGTTTTGACAGAATGCTCTGTGCCAAGTTAGTGAAAAAGGAAGAAAAAAATATTATTTTAAAAAGTTGCTTGCAGTTTAAATGACTTTCTTTGAGAGGGTGGCAGAGCCATTCACAGGAAGAAAATTAATCTTTGCTGGAAAAAACCCCACATCATGATTGGCCTCTTTGGCGATGAAAAGCGAGGCACCTTTGCTGTTGTCTCCACGGGAGATATTGAGATAAGTAAGAATTAAATTGCTCCGTAAAATATGTGAGAGGGATTCTGTGCTTGACAGGTGATGCTTTAAAAATGGAGCAGGGGTCCTGGGAGCAAGCATGAGGAGACGGCTGAGGCGAGGCTGCGAGGGGCAGGGGTGCGGCTGGGCAGGCGAAGGCCCATGTGGGTGGACCACTGAGCTCCCCCATCCTCCCATCAGGCAGGACCCCTGAGACTCTAGAAACAACGACACACGGCATTCAGCAGGAAGCCATCTCTTCCCTGTGTTGGAATTACCTTCTTCTACTGTGAAACTTCAGTAAGGTGTGTCACATTCAACAACACTTTTCAGTGATGCTTTGGGCAATGAAGGAAGTGAGAAAGTGGCCAGAAGGTTCTTTTAATGTTCAGCAACAGTCTGGATAAAGGCCTAACATCGGTACCCAGGGAGGTGATTGACAGTTTGTTAACTGTTCAGGAAGCAGGAGGAAGTGCCCTCCTTCTCAAGGTCAATATATAGAGAAAGCACCAGGAATGAAAAACCCAGAAGCAATCGTCTACCAATATCTGAGACAGCTTCTAGAAGCATTAGCAATTTTTAATAATTCATGGTGATTTAATATTATACCATTGGAGAACCACCTTTAAAAATTTTCTAATGACAAAATATGGAGAAATGATTGGAAGAGCTTTGCAAGAGAGGAGAGAACTTATCAAAAATTTTTGTGCAAAAGAGTATATTTATGTGATGAGTTGGATAAGATAGCTATAATTAAATTATAGCTATACATATGGTTCTTAATAATTTATAAGAATATACACTAAAAAGTGCTTATAAAAAACACACTAAAATAAGAGAAATATTATTTATTATTTATAACTTTCATTCCAAACCTTACTCATCTAGTTTTTGGTTAATTCTATTACTAATTTTAAAACTCTTTATAATATATTTACATATGAGATATACTATACAAATTTTTATATGTGTTTATATAAGTATATATACACATGTATATATTTATATGAACCTACATATGTAAATTTGACTTAAATATCTATGTCACTTACATTTCTGTGTTTTTTAAAATAAATATTCTATGACTTTAAAAAACATGCTAGATTTTAAGAGAAATATGATAATATATTTTCACAAACCCAGGTGAGGCATGGCCTTAATGACTCTTATGCACTTTCAATTTAAGCTTTCAGAAAATTAATCACTTTACACCATTTTAAGTGCTGAAATAACATGGCTTTTTTATTGCATAATGATTGGGCATGGCCGGTAAAGTTGTTTTTACACATTCATGGCCCTCAGGTGCACAGCAGTTTGCAGCTCTGCAGAGCAGCTCTAACTAGAACACACGATGCACTTCTTTATCTTGTCAGTGAAGCTTTTCTGTATAAAAGTCTGAGAAAATGTAAGAGAGCTTCAGCAATGACATGAGGAATTGTCAGTGATCAGATTTATTGATCTGTGCATGTCATAACAACAACTTGAAATATAAGAATTCAAATCCAGTGATTTTAAAACATCTCTCCTACAAATAGGAGAGATATTCTATAGACTATAAATAAGAAGATAGCATTAGTTGAGGTGATTAAAACTATTTTAATAAGTATAGAGAATATGTATCTAATAATTCTCCAAGTTGAATGAATGAATGTTGGTTATGGAAAAATACTTTTATCTTCAGGCACCTACCATTATTAAATTTTAAGAGTGCAATAATTGAGATTGATGTTTTTACTGCAGGATCTCCTAGTTACACATAGATTTCACAGTAAACACAAAATAATTGGATGCAATATTTGGAAATGGATCCATTTCCCCCAAAAAATGTACTTTTAAAAAATCTTCTTTCACTTTAATTTTTGAGTAATTATAGCTTAGTGATATGCAGAAGACAAGGAGTGACATAGCGGAATGCATTCTTCAAGAATATATGTCAGTGAGAGTAAAAACTGAAACAGAAACCAATTTCCAATACAATGAATATCTAAGAGGAAAGAAAAACACTTTGAAATTCCTTAAGTGTTATTCTGTGTGGTATAAACAGCACAGTGAGTGTTGTTCAGCTTAGGAAATAGTGTTCCTTTGTGTTGATTGATCAGCCTCACTAGAAAATAAAGTATATAATTGTGAAACATAAAGGTGATATGGTTAATAACTCTAAGTTAAATTTTATTATATTCAAAAGGTAACTAAAATCTAAAGGTTTAGGGAAAGTTATTAACACTTTCCTGAAATAAATTTTGGGCTTATGCCAATTCTATAATCTAATGTCCTTCTTTTTTTGCATGTGGGTGACTTTCCCGGCTGTTTTATTTATAAGTAGTTCATATCCTGTACTCATTAATAAATTTTATAATAAGTTACTCAAAAACCCACCAATAACTATAGTAACTGAAATGAGGAAAAATTAGATGGTTTCACAAAGTGGTGATATGTAACTATAAATATTATTTTTGTGATGAAATAATAAACTATAGTACTGTTTACAAATTTTACATTCAGGGCTTATGGTTTAACACTTTTTCTCTGCTTGTTACAATGGTTGAAAGTTATTCACTCATATTTATTTATCACTAGTAAACCATATTAACCCAAAAGAGAGTAATTGTGGTGGTTGAAGCAATGTTCTCAAGTGAGCAAAGTCATGGAGGGCGGTAAAGCTGTGAACAAAAGCAGGACAAAGCACTGAGGTTCCAAGAGAGGTGGGCGCGTGTGCAGCAGAGTGTGTAGGAAAGGAAATAGGTGGAAATGAGAGGAGATCAAGGGCAGGACTTTAAGATGTACTGACAAGCAAACATTAGTGGTTAATGGGCAATAAAATTTTAAGACTGGGGATCTCCCAATCTTAAAGGTATTGATTTTTGTGTTTTTATTACAGGACAAAAGACACCAAAACTCTATCACCAGCACTTAGGTCACTTAACTATTCACACTTGGCTTGAAGGAAATAAAGAATTAATGGTGGACATTATGCCACCTGGTTCTTAAGTCATTCTTTAGTCAAAAATTATGTGATTAGAAATGTGTTTAATTCTTTCAGGCTACATATATTTTTTAGCATTGACCTTGATGAATGAATGCATTTTGCTGTAAGCCTATTCTTTTATTTCTAGGATGTTATTAAATTTCCCTCAAGCGTTAAAAGGTTAGTTTTTGCTATTTTTTTCTTATCAGATTATTTGATTCAAATTTTAATGTCTAAATATATTTAACTATGTAGACTTGTTGCCAATAACATACACATTAAAATGACCTACATTCCATTAAACACATATTGCACTGAATACCATAAATATAATAACTTGTGTATCAGATTAATGTGTTTACTGCATTTCTTAAAATACGGCTTCTCTTTTCTCTGCATACATTTTAAATTCTTAAATAAATATCATTCATCTAAAATTTGACAGTCCTGTTTAGTTTTACACCCAAGATTTCACAAGTGAATCAAATACTACAACATATATGAACTTCAAGCAAGTGAATATAGTTTACATATAACTCTTTCTTTTTATGATACCATCACAGAGTAATTGTCAGTTGTCCAATAACCAGCCTGTCCTATAATGGCAATGTCACATTACAGATAGTTTTATAGTGGATTATAACTTGGGAAGTTCCTTGTCTTACTTTAATGACTATGTAGGGGATAGAAGTTATTAAAAATTACTAATGATTCACCTAGAAGCAAACATGTTCTAGTATTCTATCAAGTATTTTATTAGTATTTTTTTTAAATGTTATAGACCTTGCAAGTGGGTTATCGGAAACAACTGCTTTTGTGCTATATTTATTATGGACTAGAAACAGTGCTCTTTTAGTTCTAAAAAAAACAAAATAAAATGTAGAAATAAATGAGATATTGATGCTAATAAACAGTTTAAAAATTTTTTACAACATTTTGTTTCAAACATTTGCTTTTATCTAGAAACCCTTTCACTTCCTTGGAAACATATTGAATGTTAAGTATGTTTAATATTTCTCAATACATAATTAATTATTTTTATTTTGAGACAATATTCTCTCTGTTTTTAATAAATAATAATGTTCCAGTAATAACATCTCTGTTGTGTCTAGAGGATAACTGGCCTAGATTGAAATGTTTCATTTATTATTATTGGAAAACCTGCTTTGATATGATTATTGGCAATCACAGAATGTTTTGACTTAATCTAGTAGTTACAAGAAAGAAATGCTTAGCTTTCTTTAGTGCACTTGTCAGGTGACATTTAGGGGATGGATTCACTTCTGGGCAATATTCTATCATCAGAAACCTCTACCTTCACAGGAAAACAAGAGTCCTGGGGAAGCGTACTCTGCTCTCCAGCCATTTGACCCGGCAGTTTCCCCCATAAAGCAGGTACAAAAACAGCGGCCTTGCCATTCTCACAGGGTTTCTGGGAGAACAAAATGAGATGATAGATATAGGTGTCTACTCTATAGCCAATATTTATTTATAAAAATAGGGATATCTTGTATGGAAAGCCTATTTCCTGGAGTTTTAAATTATAGGTAATAAGACAAAGTTCCTCTTCCTCCTTAAACACTCTCTGCAGCTTGCTATTTACAAAATTATCGATTTTCTTAATATTTAATGCTCTTTTTAATTAGAAAACTATGTATTGGTATAGTAGCTATTTCTGCATGTGGATAATCAGCATAAATTTTATCTGAATTATTTCTCATTAAAAGGTTAATAGCTATATATTCTCATAGACATACACATATAAAATATGGACATTTCCTACTTGAATGAGGTCTGATTTTTTTTTAAATGCAAGGTTACTAGATATGTGTCCTGACTTTCTGATTTGACTAGACAGGTTATAAGGTTTAGACAGTTCCATGGTATTCAGTCCGGGTTAAACGAAGGATTATTGAGTTTCTGTCATGAAAGTGCTTACATGGTAATACACGTATTGACTTAATCTGAAATTGCAAAATAACCGTCCTTTCACAAGACCCATATCCACTGTGCTGCCTTTATGGCAAAATACAAATGTCAAAAGTTTTTAGAAATGTGAAGTTGAATAAATTAAACTAGCCTTTCAATGAACTGCTGCTTAAAAGGTTTTCCTGAAATGTCCTGAGAAATTTTTGCAGGGCAATGTGTGTGATGTGTTATACTCCTAAGAACTGAATGCATTTGCCTTTCCTGCTTCTTTACCATTTTTTTAAACATCTGTGTATTTAGAAGAACCTCAGTTTATTAATAATTAGAACATAACATTCCTAATGTGGAACTTCTACTTCGAGACTCAGGTGTGACTCTGTAGCCTTTAAAATCGATTTCTACAGATTGAAATTTAGGAAGAAAATGAAAGGAGAACATAGAAATAAGAAAATATTTTTAAAAACTTGTCAAATTTAATATTTCATGAGTGATTGTCAGCTAGCTAATGCATGAAAGGATTATCCCTCATGGGTAGTTATTTAAACATTTTTTCTCTTAATTTGGTTTCACTCCGGAAAAAGATTATTTCCACATGAGACGTCCATATTTCATTCCTACTCTGCATGAAATTACAGCTACCATTAGGGATGGGAGAGCTACTTTCAAGAAAATTAGCTTAAAACTAAGCTTTTTTCCAAAAACCTGGAATACAGTCTTAATATTTTCAGAAGGAACAGGCAAATAACCTCAGATGGCAGTGTGCGTTTCTGGAACTCAATGTCCTGCTGGGCCAGAGAGGGAGAGGGGTGCCTCTGTCCAGGAAAGACGGGCACCCTCCTCTCCTTCCACCGCTCTCTGCGGAGTCTGGGAAAAGGGCTCCTCGTAGGGTGCCAGGAGGGAAGACATGCAAACTCTGTTTCATACATGGGATTTAGACATATAAAGATGTGGTAGAAGGAACTGAAGGCTTTGCAGGGTTGGATAGTGAGGCCTCTGAGTAAGAAACATCTGGAATGAAAAGCCAGTGCTAGCAATACGCGTGAGAGTCTGAGGGAGCGCTCTGCGTGGGTTTATCTGTGGCTGCTCCTTGGATCTTTAGAGCCCAGCCAAGCTGTAGGCAAAATGTCCATGGGCCCCTTCTAGACTAGAATGCGACAAACATCCTTTTATCATTTTACTGAATACAGCACGGAAGGAAAGGAAGGCGTTGTCCTCGCTTTGTAGGCGTGTTGTTCAGCACGTCGTCAGGACACTGACGCTCAGCTTGTCTGAACTCTGAACTGCAACTCAAGCCCGCAGGGGCAGATGTGTGTCCCCTCGAGGCTGCCACCGCGGGTTCCAGCTGAGCTGGGGGGGCTGCAGATTCATGCCTCGTGCGTGGAGCTGGGGGATACAGGGCAGCGGGCTGGGAAATGAGACTTCAGCAAAGCAGGCGTGGACAGGAGCAAATTATGCCTTGGGTAGCCCCAGTTGTACATGGGAATGGAAACTTGGGAAACGGGCAACATCGAGTCATTAGGTCAGGGACAAGAGCTACAATTTGGGAGTTATACTAAGGTGACCATATTTATACTCATGGTTACCTAAAACCTCAATCATTTGAAACATATTTCTTTATATTTCTAAACAGGTTTTATTTTATAAGTTATAAAAGTAAAATATGTAAGAAATCTCCTAAAACAATCTTCTGTGTAATATGTAGAAATCTTGACGCCTCTGTCACAAGACACATTTTGAAGAATGTACACACTTAAGGCAGGTGAATGTATGAATGTTTCTATATTAAGGCTAATTCAAAATACTTGCATGGATGTATTTGATAATATAACCATGCTAGATTTTGTAACAAACAGAACCCTAAATTTCAACTATTCTAACACAATTTTTTCCTTGCTTACATTACAGTCCAATGAACCTCTCTGTGGCAGGAAAATGTCTTTTCATGTGATGACTCAGAGACTCAGACTCCTGATTTTCCAAGTCCTCTGCATTCGGGTGGACAGAAATCATGGAAAAGGCATTCCTGTTTCCTAAGCTCCAAGATTGGAAAGGTCACACACCTCACTCACACACCAGTGCTGAGAGCTACACCCTTTAGATTTGAAAAAAAAAAAAGACCCAATGCCTGGTCAGGGATAAAAAATTCTACTCTATGGCAGAAAACTGTATGAAACTTTGTGAATTGCTGACCACCTCTGATACAATTACATAGTATTTTATTGTGTATAACATATTCGAACATATATCATTTTATCTGATCCTTAAAATAAGACTGAAGCAGATTGAGAGAGTTAGACATTTAGTAAAGAGCAGGGCTAGAATGAAATTGGTCATTTTAACCTACCATAGGTTTTTTCTATAACAGATATTTAACTTAATAAAATTCTTGTGAAATACCTTGATTGGTTTTCTTCATGGCATGCCTAACCTTGACATAAGCTATAATTTTTTAATGGTCAAGACCTAAATTTCAAGTACCTATTAATGAGTATTTTTGCATGAATGCTTTCTGTTTAAAAGCTAATGGAATTAAACTAATTAACACCTCCCCAAAATCATTATAAAGGGTGCTAATTAGAATAATGACATGGGTTTAAAAAAAATGTGTTTCATACTATGGCTAAAATAAGAAGAGTGTAGGCAGGTGATTTTAAAAGCATTTGACTGTAGCTCAATCTATGCCTAAATGTAACATATACATGTCACTAACTACAGAACTTTTTAAAAGATTACTGATCCCTTTTCTTTTGTCATTTAAGTAGAAACTACCAACAGCCCTGAATTTAATTAAAACATATCATGGGGAAAGTCATATAGTATGAACACCCCAGACTATGCCTTCCATGGGCCACAGAACTGGGAGTTTATTAAGCTAGACCGGAAATCTAATGCCTGTGAAATCACTTATTTCTGTCTGATAGTCCCTTGCCTTTGCCTCCAGCTATCAGTCAAGCCCATTTTCCTGTTAGTACAAACACTCACAATGACACTGTCAATTATTCTTAATCCGTCAGCTATTATTAGTGTCTGCAAGACTTAGAACGCTGGCAGATCACAGTCTTGTCTATCATGTTGCCATGGAAAGTTCAAGAAGCCTTTCCTTATTTGAAGAACAATTCTCGTGTATAAATTCAGCATGAGGGTGTGAAAAAGACTACAAGAAGGAATGTTATGCCCTTCCATGCTACAAAGTTAAACATTTAGACTTCAAAACACTTACCCTGTAAGAGATCCTCCCGGTTAGTGAACATTCGGGGAATCATTAAATCATTACAGAACATTTTCAATGTGCAGAAAGTTAGACAAGGAAATACTCAACCAAGATACAGAAGACAGGGTCAGTAGTCTTGAGGAGGTTATAACCCAGGGATGAGAGTGGGCATTAAATGAGCTCCCAATCTTTCTTCTTGTTTAGAAATATGGTTACTGGTGGATTTCAGTAGGTTCTATATTTAGGGCTGTGGTGCGATTCTGTAAGAAGACCTTTTACTCTGTGAAGCAACCTGGACCAACCAGACATTTTCCCCTTGAAAAACTGTTGCCTAGGAAGTCAGAGTCATCAACCTTTCTCTTGGAAGGAATGTAAGAAGCCCTTCATACCATCTTCCCATACTCCATTTACATCATTTTCCCCATAGCCACTTTTCTTTCCTAGCAAGACTGGAAAATAAGAAGACTCACTTAAACTATTTTTTAAAAAGGTGATTGGCCGGCCAAGCATGGCTCAGCGGTTGAGCGCCCTCCTAGGATCCAGGAGATTGCTGTTCGATTCCCGGTCAGGGCACGTGCCCGGGTTGCGGGCCCGATCCCCAGTCGGGGGCGTGCAGGAGGCAGCCCATCAGTGACTCTCAGCGTTGATGTTTCTCTCTCTCCCTCTCCCTTCCACTCTCTGAAATCAATAAAGATATATTTAAAAAAATAAAATAAGAAAAAAACTAAAAGGTGATTGAGTTTAAAGGGTGTTGTATACTCACAGTCAGTCATTCCTACAGACAGGGCAGCAAAGACCAACCCGGCAGGCCTTCTACTAGCAGCTTTTAGAATAATAATTTTAAAAAGATATAGAGACTAGGTACAGTTCGATATCCAGGCTCATATTTTGATGGAGCAGGAATGTATCTGTTGGGAAAGCTACTGTAACAAATTACTACAGACCTAGTGGCCTACAAAAACGCCAAATTATTTACTTACAGTTCAGTAGTTAAGAAATTCCAGTAGGTCTTGCTGGGCTGAGACCAAGGTGCTCGGGGGACTGCCCTTCTTTCTGGAGGCTTAGGGGAAGTTCCATCTTCTTGCTATTTTCATCTCCTAAAGGCTGCAATAAGCTACCAAACAAACAAACAAGTTTAACAGTTTCAAAAGCACATGTGTATGTTTTACGTGTGTACCTACGCAGAAGGCTTTTTGTATGTCAACGCATTATGCACACCTCCAACAGAGGACAAACAATACTACGGTGTTAATAAAGTAGCTTGACTAAGGATAACACTTTTGAAAGAATAATTCACAAGAATATATTCAGTAGGACAAAATTGTGAATATCTGCTCTAAACCATCTCAGTTTTTCATATTATTTCTTTTATGTCACCAATGTAGTGTTAAGTATTTCTCTTTAGAAACAACATATAAAATTACTGTATTGTTTTGTTATTTTACGTGTTCAAGTTTTTTTTTGTACATGATTGGATTTTCTGATTAACTGTTCACCTATTACATTTTACTGAGTTAATTGGTAAGTATCTACATCTTTATCTTCAATAATTAATACATTTTTCCATATTAAATGGTTTAAACCAGTTTTAATTGATAATACTTTTCTTCTTGAAAAATAAATAGAAATTACTATTACTAGTATATTTTTAAAAGCATTCTAAGGGACTATGAAAGATTATGTCTAGCCACATCTGTCTGTTAGTCTTAATTTAGTGTGTTACTGTGCATTGATTTGTAAGAGAAACTGTGAAAAATACTATGACTCAAGGTTTATTTATTTATTTATTTATTTATCTTTCTTCTCAAAAGTATTATAGTTGTCCCCTTTTGTCCCATTGACTCCCTCCACCCCCCTCCACCCCCCTCCCCAGGCCTTCCCCACACTATTGGTCGTCCATGGACTATGCAAACTTAACTTAGGTGAAACTCAATCTTGCTGACATTCACTGAAGTTAATGTTTTAGTAAGAACATTTGGTAAATATGTATTTGATCATCAGTGTGCCGAGTCTGTACTAAATGTGGAGATGCAATTCTGTTTTTCAGATAGATTTTCCTGTTAGCTGTAGGGCTCCCTGTCAGGCCCTGCTGCACCCTCCTTTTTTTCTTTTGCAGGGTTTATCCTGCCTTGTTGCTCTTCTTCCAAGGTGATTATTTTTTTTTACTCTGCTTTCCTGCTTTGTTTTATTTTTCTTTTCTTTCAGCCCTTGTACATTAAGTAGCAACCCATTTCCTTAGCTTTCCTTTTCTGGGCTGCACCCAAAAAGGAGGAAACAAAGAAGCACAAAAATAGCAACAGGGACACAAAGCTAGCAAACTCCTTTGAAACAAAGTCCCAAAGCTGACACATTTCTTAAGCGGTGGCTCCTTCACATGTTCTTGTTCTGAAATGGTGATTCAAACAATACGAAGATTGGAAAATTAAAAAACAAACCAACCGTAATTTGATTACTTTTAGACACATCATGAGTTGCCTGGGTCTTCTGAAAAGCGGAGCCCCAAACTAAACTACCCTTGCAAGAGATTTACTAAGAACAATGACTTTGGAAAAAGGAGGGAATCCGGGGACAGCAAGAGGGCCCATCAGGCCTTGATGCAGTTTGGACTCAGGGTAAAGGAAAGAGGGAGAGGGGGGACAGCAGGGAGGCTGGGTGGAAGCATCTCAAACTGCAATGCAGTTCGCCCCCACCTGGAACCTTACCGAGCTAGAACTGTGCAGGTTTAAGGGTTATGATATGATGACCTGACCCTCACATGTACTGTGCAATGATTGCCACGGTAGCTGCAACGCAACCAGGCAAGGCCGCAGAGGGCGGCGCTGGATCCGGACAGTCCGAAGCAAAACTGGGGAGCTGAAGGAGATGGCACGTGTCTTTATTTCAGCCGGCAGAGGGGCTGGACATACACAAGAGACAAACCGCCTCTTCCCAGTGGTGTACCCGGGGGACAAACCGCACCCCTGAAAGTCCCAGGCCAGTTTTATAGGAACCAGAACAAGAGTGGTTCTCAGGCAATGGGTCAGACGTGAGTCAGCTAACATGACATCTGTTGTAACGATGCTGTGTCACTTTCATACAGCTGGGGCCTTCTGCTGGCAGAGGGCGAGAGCCTCAGGGTTTTTGCTTCCCCACATAAGCTTAGTTAGCACATCCATCCCTCCATGTAATTACCTTTTCATTTGTTTTTCTTTCGTTTGTTTCTGTGTGGTGAGAACATTTTAGATCCACACTCTCAGCGACACGCAAGTATATTAATGTACAGTATGGGGACTTCCGCTGATAATAATGTATCGCGATGCAGTTCTGAGAGTTCAAGCAGAGCTTCTGGGGAGCCAAGAGTCAAAGTCCCCCAGGATCAGCGGATTCCAGTGTCTTTAGGAATGGGAGAGCCTTAGTAGTCTTGTCCTGCTTAGTCCCTGGATGGGGACAGCTAGTGAGAGAGGTGGGTTTCATGGAAAATCTGGTGGGTTTCATAGCTGCACAGCTGACGGCTTCACTCAGTTAGGTCCCCTGCAATCCAAGATTGAAGAGGTAGATTCTAAGGGCCATCAAGCATCATCTATCTCTCAACATTTATATAAATATTTCCATCACTGAGAGTAATTGGTCGTCTTTCTAACTGTACATATATCATCTCAAGTATTCTATGTAATTCCACCAACTCTTAGAATGCCAAGTGATGGGACAATTTGGTGTTAGTAATAGAAAGAACTAGAAATTAGCAATGATAAGGCTGCCTTGGGGGTAATTTGCCCATGTTTGTTGCCATCTTCCTTCACCCTTTCATCTCATGATCACGCTACAGGTGTGTTTTGCAGTGAGATCTGCCGTCCAACATGCTCAGGGCCTATTTAATGACACATGCTATTCACCTCAGATTCGCTGTTTCTTAGCCTATGTTGATACATCACCCTGTGGATTTGTTTTAATGTATATTCTGTTCACTTTTTCTTTATATCCCCCCACCTGAAGTTTTTGTAATTTCTACTTCATGTGTTTCCTAAATATACTTTAGAAAAATATATTTTTACAACTTAAAACATCTTAAATATCTTTAAAATATATTTTTATTGATTTCAGAGCAAGGAAGGGAGAAAGAGACATAGAAACATCAATGATCAGAGAGAGTCATTGATCGGCTGCCTCCTGCACGCCCCCTATTGGGGATGGAGCCCGCAACCCGGGCATGTGCCCTGACCGGGAATCGAACCGTGACCTCCTGGTTCACAGGTCAATGCTAACCACTGAGCCACGCTGGCCGGACTTGTGAAAAATATTTTGCATAGTTCATCACATTTGGTATCTGCCTCTCAGAGGAGACAAATTAAGACATGACGTTCCTGAACCTAATCAGACAGTATGCTGACTTGTTTTCAGACATTTTACCTTCTAATCATTGCTCCAAATTACCATTTCAGGATCAAGCGTATAATAACATATGATGATGTCTGTACACAGATAATATATTGGCAACCACTGATCCCATTACTTCTCATGCTCATGCTGATATACTTCTATCACTGTAGTCAGGGCTTGATTCCTTTTCATCTCTTTGTTCCCAGTAGCTACTTGGATCCTTGTAAAAAAAAGTTAAAAAAAAAGTTTATTGAATTGTTGAACAAATTAGGTCTTAGAAAAGTATCCACTGATAAAATATAGAGGAGGTTGAAAAAAATACTAAAGTGGATGGAAATATAATTCATTAAAAATCTTAACTGGATGCCTATAACAGTGAGTCTGCTTTTACTAAAATATACACATATATATATACTGGATCCAGACTTAAGTAAATTTCAAAGGAATATTGGGAGATGGAGAAAAGAATATATATCTTATAGATTTTGTCCTTTGACTGAAAAGAAAAAACAAAAAAAACAAAAACAAAATTACAAAATCCCCTTTACTCAGTTTCTTTAAGAATAACCTTGAGACAGACAACACTGTGAGTCAGGGGGTCCGACCAGGGGGCCGAACGCAGCCCAGCCGTCGCTCAGGTGGGGAGGGCCCAGCCTTTTCAGGACCTTGGAGAGAAGAGTGAGGAGTTTTAAATTGGATTCAAAATTGTATCAGATGATTCGGTATAGTCATGGAAACCACCAACTCAAAAAGTATTTCTGTTAGTCGTCTTCTTTTCTGTTCCTCTCACCTTAGCACCCTCTGGGCTTGGTCACAGAAATATCAAAATATCTGGAATCATTCATCTGGCTTTATGCTCTCTGAGCTACCACATCAAGAAAAATAAATCAATAAAGGTGTTGCCTGCACCTTGTAGCTCTGCTTTGCACTTTTTTGGGGCATTTTGTTCTTTGTCCATCACCAGGGATCCTCTAGCTCTTGGAAATCGGATATTCCAACCACTTCCATTCAGTCCCCATTCGTTCTGGGCTAATGCTTTTTATATTTAAAACCTCCCCTTTGTTGAATTTACAAGTGTATTTAGGTATGAAAAGGTTTTTTTCTTCTTCATAAATTTGTATGTGATCCTTATTTGAACAATCATAAACAAAGGAAGATTTTTTTTTTTTTTAGAAATGGGTTTCTGGGGTTACTATGTAGCAAATATGTGTGATGCCAGAGAAATGCTGTATTTTATATTGTTAATTTACACATTTGCAAGTTTTGATGCTTAAAACAAGTTGAATATATTTTTAGCTTTATTCTAAGATGTTCGTTAGTTACTTTACTACTTTCATCATCTTTCAGAAAACAGTATGGCTATTTAATTTGGGATTTTCTTAGGATTAAGATAAATAATTTCTTCTTTTCAGTTGACATTTAATCAAAACTGACATCATCTCCCAGAAGTAGATATGTAACAATTTATGTTATATTTGACTTCCGGTCCTTCATCACAACCCAACCATAGCCTATGTAATAGTATTCATAGGCAAGCCAATTTTCTTTAATTATCCAAAAATTATTTTGTGAGACACCCCTACAATACTCTACTGAAATTAAAATATATTATAATTTCTTCATTCCTTCATTATCTAATTTAGTCAAGGTAGAAATAAAACAGTGTTGGCATGATCTTCTCTCTGGAGACCTGTGATACTGATGTCCTCTACTTATTTTCTGAAGTAATATACACTGTGATTTTTATCACCAACCCAAATTAAGTGACATCAGAAGCAGCTTTGTATAAAATGACTAAATTGCTCATTTCCCTCGGTGGCCTTGGTGGCCCATCCAAAAGTACCTTCACTGTCTCCAAAGCGATTCTCAAGACTATTGTGACCTTCTGGTCCTCAACTCACTGTTATTTTCTTAGTTCAATTTTTCTCAACTCTTGCTTGGAATTCTACAATAGCCTTAGGGTCTCTCTTGTCCAGCCTAGCTTTCCTAACCGAATGCAATTACCTCCATATATTACTATAACCAAGTAAAGTGGATCTCGTCGACTCTGTGAAAGTTGGAACTGGTTTGTTAAAACCAGTAGGAGAATCTCACACTTTCTTTGTGGAATGCAAAGCACTTCACCATCCTAAGTCAATCTGCTTTTCTTATGTATCCCCAGGACTCTCTGAAATACATCCTGTATTCCAACTCAGCCAAGGGGTCACTGTTCCTCACATGCCTGAAACACTTTTCCTGTCCATTTGCATGGGCACGATATTTCTTCTGTTGAAAATCAATGTCTCAATTTCATTGGCTGATAACATTCTATGCTGAACCCACAATCTACATCAAACATTAAATTGTTTCCGAAACCAAGCATCAATCATCCCACAAGGGCTTGTAGCTCCTTTAATTACTCTCTGTAGTGCATAAAAGAGGCTTTAATCATGTTTTTATCACTTTGATTGTGATATTCTTGTCACTGGGAGTGTCTACTACTAGACTGTGAACAATGAGTGAAGAGTCATTTCCTCCACATTTGTAATGACCTGTGATTACCGGGGTTGCTTACAAATAACGGGAACTGAAAACATTCCTGTTGATAAAGTAGGACTGTGACCCCCATGACATAATCTCCATCAGCCTCTCTGACCATCTCTCCCTCTCTCATTGAGCTCAGGTCACACTGGCCACCTGGACTTTTCTTACACAGAGTCTCTCCTCAGGGCTTTTTCCCTTGCTGGTTCCTGTGCCTTGCACATTCATCCCATAGTTTGTCAAATGGCAACCCTCTCACTTCCTTCAAGACTCTAATTAAATATCATTTTAACAGTGAGATTTGCATCTTTGGAAGGTCATGCATCCCATTAAATCTTGCTCTGGACTGAATGTGTCATCACTCTACACCCCGCCCCCTCCCCCCCCAAATTCATGTGGTGAAATCCTAAACTCTAAAGACGTTGATCATAGGAGCATCCTATTATCCTTTGGGAGGTGCTGAAGCCATGAGGATAGAGCCCAAATGAATAGAATTAGTACCTTGTCAAAGAGGGTCCAGAGAGATCCCTAGCCCCTTTCATGACATTAGGATAGAAGTCTTTGGTAAATGTTTTTCCAAACACGTGGCTAAACTTTCCAAAATTGACTTCCGTAGCCCATTCCATAGTTCCTTAAGCTCCATTTCCTGTGAGTGGATGATTCCCAAATTACTTGTAGTAGTTCTACTTTATTAACTAAACTCAGATACCAACAATGTTGCCAGAAGTGGTTTCAGGGATGGGGGTGTTGGGAAATACCTTAGGGCTGAAATCTGGAATTGTTTTCTGATTTGATTCGCTTTCTAGTTATTGATGACTTACTGACATTCTGAGCATGAACACAAACAGTTGTTATTTTAAACCACAGAGTTCTCTGAAGTAGGATTACTTATGTGTAAGTTACTCTGCTCTGTACTATTTCACCAACTTCTTACACTGTCCACATAGATAATATCAGGGATCAGTGTATCATTAAAGAAATAAAAATAGTCACACTTGTATGTTGGGCAGCAGCTATGAGTGGGACAGAGGATGCCTCACTAATACATGAAGTACAACCTGGTTAGTAGCTGGTTAATTAACCTAATTTTTACCTTTGTGTTGGGAAACTACAATTTGAAACACAGAGAAATCAGGAAGTCAAGGATCCATAAAAGTAGAAGTCATGAGTAAGTAAAAGTTTTGATTAAGAAAAAAATGCATTAAACTACAGTTACTGGGAATCTACTAGAGTTACCTTGAGTCTATATTTCCTAATTCTCCATGAAACCTGGTGAGAGAGTTAAATACTGGTTCCTCCAGTATTTATAAAGTGGACATATTAGATATGAAGTAATCTTAGTATGCCACTATTGCATTCAAATGAAAGGGTTTAAGTGATAAAGAATTCATTTCCCCCTAAAGTCATAATCATACATGCCACTAAATAGTCAATTTTACCTTATTCAAATTTATCCTAGTAATTTATATTATATTAGACTTAGAGCAAGTTAAACAATATGTATAACATCAGTGCTATTATTTCTGCTTTCCTCTGACTCACTTCTCTGACTCACTTCGCAGATGTCACTCCTCTGCTTTATTTAGGAGATTGGAAAAGAGAAGCCAAGTGTACTGTTTGTAATCAAAACTTGTCTAGAGAGTAAACAGTTCCAGCTGTGTTTTTAAACTACAGTGAAATATACTGGTTTTATTTGCTTTAGGGTTGCAAGGTCCTTGATGGGGGGGGGCGGGAAACAACAATTTATTCATTTATATCTTACCACTCTTACAAAATACAGAAGAATGTTGAAAAGAAAGATTGTGATACTTATTCAGATATGTTAGCCATCAAAATCCTCAAACATTTTACATCCAATTTATTCCTTTATAGAAAAGCACACCCTGTAGATTTACACTGTTAGTCACTAAAGGTAGGGAATAATTATTTAACTTCCAAAAGAAAAGTTCAGAAAATAGTCATTATAGATATCTGTCATTCTTTTGTTTATTAATTCACTCCATAAATATCACACTCCAAGGACTAAACTAGAGCTGGGTAAATATGCCGCATAAAACACAGTGCCTACCGTCATAGAGTTTACATCCAAGTGGAAGATTCAGACAGGAACGACATATTTAAACATCTAACGTAACAGCATATGGGTTATTGTTTTGAAGAGGAAAATTGAAGCTGCTTTCTAAAGTAGGCCTTTATGAAGAAGGGACATTTAAGTTGGCACCTGGAGAGAGGGAACTACGTGCACAGATATTTAGGAAACATGAATATCAATATTTATATGTTATTGTCTAATTTTAACAAAATTTGCATTCAGAAGGTTACATCCAGGTGGGAGGATGACTATGGATGATGAGAGGGGGGACGGGGTTTCCCATAGTTAGACCTTCTTTACGGGGGGTCAGTTATTTTTAAAGGTTGACAAGTTTGGTATACGTAGATACTATTAAAAACTCGACATAGCCCAAATGTCATTTCATTCATGAATGTTGACCTAATAGTGCTGAATATAAAGTATTTCTCTCTCTTAAATCATCTAGTTATTTTTTAAAAATTTCTCTTATGATTCTTTTATTAAATAAACCATAACAATCTGGAGGGCAAGGTCTTTCTTTGTTACTTACCACAGAAACCTCCACAAGTGATGTATTCTGAGTACCCTGCTTCCATAGAGTAGAAATGAACTAAATGTTTCTTGAAAGTATGGATAAATGAATTGAGATAAATTTCAGAAGATATTATCTCCATTATTGCCCTCATGTCTTCATCATTTGTTTTCTTATTGCTGGTTATTAAATTTAATCCATTGTAGTCTTTAGACATTTTCACAAGTTATATTAATAGTTACATGTTATACTAATATGACAAACTGCAGTCTCAGTAATTTAACCCTTAAATCTCAGTGGCTTAATGAGCTGTATTTCTAACTCACAGTAATCCTTCTGTGAATATCCTGGTCAATCATTCATATTGCAGCAAATCATCAGTTAGACTAAGGGAGACGCCACCATCCATTAGCCGTGCCAGCGATTTTCAGCTGGTATGCCATAGTACACGGCTGTGCCAGAAGGATTTTTAAAACATGCAATACTTGACTATTTAGTCAGGGGCAGTGACCTCTTTTCCATTTGGATTGTCAAATTTAAAAAAATGACAACAGCCAACACAACAATCCCCATCTAATATGAATGAATCAAAATTATACCTTTTTTTGGTCAGATTGGCAAAAAATATATATTTTGGTGTGCCACATGATTCTAGTAATTAGTTTATGTGCACCGTGAGATGAAAAAGGCTGAAAATCCCTGACTGCGCTACACCATCTGAACGTTGTAATCGCCGAGGTCTGCTTATCAGGAAAATTCACACGTTGAAAAGAGGCACATGCCAAGTCTGCTTCCATGTCATTAAACGTAGCGTCATATGGCTCTGCTAACTACAAAGGGTCTCTAACTGAAAAAGAAGGCAGGTAAATGAAGTTCACACCACAATAGTTTTGTGTCTTTTGCCAAAAAAAATTGGAAAGATAATGCTGGACCCATTTTACAGATTGAGATAGCAATTATAAATTGCTATAAAATAAAATAAAATAAAATAGATTTTATTATGTATAACCATAAATCATATGTCAATTGGTCTAGTTATTTGCCCAATAATTAATTTTTTGTTGTGTTGAGTGAAAAATAAATTAGTCATCTACTTTTTTTTCTCTAAAATACAGGCAAGATAAGTATTAGAAATGATTTGTGCACTGAAGGTAACATATAAAGATGAGGGGGGTCATTATTTTGTAGTTTATGGAATAATGCTGAAAATAAAAATAGTCATAAAATCTAAACTCAAAATATGACCTTAAAAGATTATTTAATCTGGCCCGTATTAAAGGGCTAAATTTATATTCATTTCTTACTTTAAAATAGACTTTCTAGCCATGGCAAAATACTTGTAACTAACAGAATCTAGAATTTGCTTCTCCAAAGAAATCCTTCGTAATTTTTCCCCATACTGCTTTATTTTCCCGCAGTAACGCTAGCGCAGTTGTTTATGTGGCTGTGCCTTACTCACCCTTTAGAACCTAAGTCATTCAGGCAGAAAGTCTTCACTAACCCCGATTGCTTACTTACTTCTACTTGTTTCTCACACTTAGGAGCTTCCTTTGTATAGCTTCTCCCTACTATAGTATTTAATATCTATTTTAATTATATGTTTACCTACCATTGACTTCCACAGAGTGTTGATTCCTTGAGAATTAAGACCATTCTTAACTGCCATTTTTATGCTCAGTTTCAATCACAGTTTATATCCTAAAAGCAAATTAATGGGATACATATAATTGAGATCTCTGGAAAAATCTCTCAAGCAGGTCCTGGATGGTTTGAGAGAGCAAGTAAAGGACAGTGGCCTGGATTTTTTTCTGTGGTTTGGGGTGGGGCCTGGTTGAGGGTTCTTGCGGGAAGGGACTTGCATAATTTGAATACTCCAGTTATTGGCAGGCCCTCTTATCATCTTGATCAGATGTGGGACGCGGGGTGAAGAGGGTGGGATTCAGCTTAAAGCTGTCACCAGTCAGACATCAAACACTGGAGTCAGACTCCCCAAACAAAGAGTAATAGTAAAATCTTAGGAATACAGACTAGAAAATTGAATTTTCTACTCACCACCAGATACAGAAGCCATTAAGTTGAAAGTCACTTTTCCTTTATCTTTCCATAGTAACAGAATTTCCTTTTCGAGTTTGACTTATGAGGCTAACACAAAATGTAGTAGATTGTTAATTTTAGTGTTTTGGGTTAATATGATTTAAAATAACTCAATGAAATGTATCTTTGGAAGAATTATATTACTTTAATAAGAATTGCATTTAGCATGCCAGTCACTTGCAGTATAGTTTTACTAGTCTATGGATAAAGTTGGCATTTATAAAGAATAAAAATAATTTAAACACAATTATTACATTGTGTACAGATGAGTTATTTTTGTTGCCTGTTATTATGATTTATCCTTACTAAGACAACAGTAATAAAATTCTGTTCCTTAAACTACAAACTATAAATTTTGTTTGCATTTTGGTTAAAAGGGCTAATGATCTTCTCAGATGAGTACCTGTTTATGTAAGAATCTATACTTTATTTTTAAAGTCATTAATATTTTAAAAATCACCTTCACAAAAAAATAACTGTAGGTATTCTAGGTGTGCATGTATGAGTAGAAAAAATTTATAGGTTCTTTTGTAACATTGTATGACAATATCTGCATTTTAAAGTAGCAAGAAAACTATGATTAATAATTCTTTAAGAAATTGAAAGATTATTCAGGGTAAATAAAAGGTGATGTTACAAAATGAATATTTTTTGGAGACAGTGATCAAATCTTTCCTCATTTCTTTTATCATTACCAGCAGATTGGGATTTCAATGGTCTTAAAGTCTTGAGTAAATTTAAAGTTTCAGTGTCTTTAATAAAATGAATCAATAAGTAATAACTTAGTAATTGATAAAAAAATCAAATAAATGAGAGATTTTATATGTTTGGAGATTAAGAGAGCTTCTATCTCCATGGCAAACTTCACCTCAGGTGTATGGCTAATTTCCTTAAGACACATGTAATAAAGTTTCTATCCTCTGAATAAGTTGCTCTAATAAATTTCACCAAGAAGAAAGAACCACCACAACAACACAAGATGGTGAAAAGATGAGAACCTCTTAGAAACTTGTTAGAATTGCCACAATTCATGACTGGAATGATTATAATAAAAGTATCCTCAATCATTCTATATTTTAATACTTTTTCATCAAAAGTGTTCTATTTCTAAAATTCTTAGTGATACTTTTCTTTTTACATGAAAATACCCAGGCATGTGAAATCCAGCCGCCCTTTCCTGTGAAAATCTAGCTATATAAAGCTAGATTTAAATAAATAAATAAATAAATAATAAATCGTCCTATATAAAGCTCCTCAATTTCCCTGCAGTTCACCCATAAGATGACGCTCCCTGCCCTCCCCTCCTTCTCAAACGAGATCAGTTTCTCCTATTTCTTTCCATTAGGGAAGGCATTTCCACAGAAAGACGTTGCTCACCCACTCATTTCTGTCCTCGTGGTTATGGACTCTCATCAATGTTATGTTCCACCTACTGCTTTCCTGCCTTCAAATCCAATCTCCCAGAGTCACTACTTTTGAGAGCACTCCCTGTGTTTGATACAAACCTGGATCCTTCTGCCACGAACTTACAAGTTAACTACCCCCTGTGGGTCTGGGACTAACAGCATCTTGGAGGTGTCTAGTTTCTGTACCTCATTCCAACTCTCCCTCTACCTGTTAACCTTAAGTCTGATTTTTTATTGACATGCTCAAAGCTTCATCCTGTGCTAATACAGGAATCTCAGCAACTGCTGTGCCTCAGATTCCTACAACATTTCTATCTCCACCTTTCTAATTACAGAAAAATCTGCAGGTTCAAGTTACTATTGTCTGAATAAATTCTCTATGTGATTTTTTGTAGGTTTAAAAGGGTGCTTGTTATTTCAAATAAACATCCGTTTGATAAAATGAATTGTATGACACACTCCAACAGAAGGATCACCCAGTGAAGTTTATTCTTCCACTTTTCTTTCACCTTTATTTAGTTTGATAAGTTATACTTTTAGTTTCAGCCTAATTTGAATTTAATACTAACATAATTGACAAGTCACTCACATCCTCTCTAACTTGATCCTCAGGGCATTCTCATGAAGTAGATAAGTTGCATATTTTTGTCCTTAATTTACATGAAACTGAGGATTGAGCTTTAAAATGTTTTCTTTAATGGTGCCCACCCGTTAAGTGGGAGAGGTGTTACTAAATCCCCCGTCTTTGCTTAACCCTTTGTTGGATTGTGATTTCATCTCACATTTGACTTCTGAAAATTAAATAAATGAATGGATTATCTTCTGAGGGAAAGTCGGGTTTGACAGCTTAATAGGGAGACCAACTATTGCGAACTGCCTTCTAAATGTGAGCACTGTGCTGGGACATTTTCTCATTTAAAACATTGCTAATCAGATACGAGTTTGCCCACCAAGGTGACTGAGCGTCAGAGTGTATGGAACTTCCCCGTGGTCACACAACAACAAAATAGCAAACCTGAAATTCAAAATCGGTCAACTGGTTGCAAATAACATGCTCTTTCTACTATACCCTGGCATTTCCAAATCTAGGTCAGTGAGTTTTAAAAAACAAAGTGAAACTTAACTTTTATGTAAAACAAAAAGCTAGTAGTTCTCTCATCGCACAAATGTTTCTAGGTATCTCTCACATATTTAGTTTCAGCAAACTTCCTCTCATATAAGTTTTTCTTTTTAACTTTTCTGACAGATGATACTGACAATTTGGCTATCCTTTAGAATACATTGAAATATTTAAATGCAATTTATATAAAGAGAGTTCATTTTACTCATAAATTGTTTCCAGCAAATACTATACAATCTGGAGGTATCATGTTGATACATTATTTTTTTTCATTTATTCAAAAGACCTTGGAGAGTTTAGTATTTGCCAAGCACTATAACTGGCCCTAAGGTTGCAATCATTGGGCAGCAGTTCGCTGCCTCGTGCAAGGGGACTAGTGGCGTTCAAGCGTGAAAAGGTAGGGAACAGAATGACAGAATCAATCAGGGAAGGCGCCCAAGTTGGGGCGTGTGGGTTGGGCGTGATTGGGCTAGCAGAACTGCTATTATGAGAAGACAGACTGATAAACAAATGCCAAAGTAAGGATGTATTTTTCATGCAAATAGAAAGTGTACATTATCCCTAAAGGAAAGTACTATAGTGTTTCTCTTTATCAACTTATCAGCTTTTCCCCCTGTTTTCTATTAAGTAGAGCAGGCCAGTGATATTCTTGGACAGTGATTGGATCAGGACATTTTATTGGTGGTCCTGATGGTGGTCGTCGGACAGAATCATTAAACTTGATGTTTAAGTATCATTGGCCCAATTACTAATGTTTAAGAATTAATATTTTAAAATATTAAATACATCTTGAATTCATTTCTTAACCTCTCGATATTATGGGAACGTCACTGTACGTTCACAAAATTACTTTCAAGTCATGATTTCACTTTCTCCTCACTCTGAAAAATATCTGTGAAGAAAGGAGGATATTATATTATTTGTTGTCCTTGGAAGTTAAATGATAAATGTTCTGTACATTTTACTTAGAGTTACTGTTTCTTTTGGAAAAATTGTTTGGGGATTTGTAATTTATAAATTTTATTCAATAAAATGTATGGTTTTTAAACAAAGGTATCATTGTGGCCTTAATATTTACAATGAAAAGAGAACACCATTAAGATGTTCAGTCTCTAGAAGTGTGTAATTGTTGGCATTACTTTATGAGAAAATATCAATTAAAATTAAAAAAAATAGAGTTGAATATTCTAGAACAGTATTTTAACTCAAATAACAATAGTTAAATCTTTCTATAGTTGAGATTCTTTGTATGTGTTGTGTGTGTGAGTGTTTAAAGACTATAAATGTTGGGTGGGGATGAGGGGAGTTTGGATCTTTAGACTAAAAAGACTTTCTCTACATTAGTAGAAAAGTCTCCCTAGTTTGCCATTTATCTTGTTTTAATTTAACTAAAATCAAGTAATTTCATTTCCATTCTAATTTTATCCTGACTCTTGCAAACATCCCCATCAGCAAGCTTTAATTAGCCTGTGTTACCCTTTATTAGCCAAGAGACCCTAACTGTCTTCTGTGCATTTAACTTGGACAATATTCATTGACTATTTTCTTGCCTGGTTATTTAGAGCATTTGGCAATTCAGCCGGTCTTATTCACTAAAGCTGCCACAGATTTTTCATTGCCATACATTGAATTGTTATACACACACGGAGAGAGAATACAAGTAAATGTATAGTAACAGATAAATAAAAATATATATACATATGTATATTCAAAAATAGATTACTTAAGTTGGAAGTGAGCACCTCAGTAAAAAATAGTAAGCTCTTTAAAAGTGCTTACATTTTGAAATTCTGTATATGTAACATAAAAAATAGTCACTAAAGATAAAAATATCAATCAACTTCAATAAGTACTTTTCCAGTGTTTTTTTAAAAATTTTTATTGCAGAATAACATAGGAGTAAAATGAAACAAGTATATGGATTGTAATTTCTTGGCTTCGCTCATCCATTTCTATCACAATGCTAGCTAAACCATACAGTTTAAGAAGATAGAGAATCATTCACAAATTGTGGCAGGTATTCAACCTGCATGTTTCAGAGCTGTCAAGTTTGAGTGTCTCAATCAATTTTGACATCTCCTGTTATTTCCTTTCATATTCTAGCTTCTATAAATAATATCATTTTAGGTATCTTAGGTTCACAGGCTTATTTCTCCCCCTAACATAAAGAAAAGTTATATCTCTTGGCATCTTTTCTTTTCTACACTTAGTCTGAAAAAAAAAAAAGTGATATATTAAATGAGCTACTTGATCTTGAATTGCTGTATTGAAATGTATAGGTAGGTGATTAAAAGTAGCATATTGTTTAACACTTGTAAAAAATGGTTTCTTATGAAGGTTTTAAAATGTTTTAAGAACTTGCATTAAAGCCTACAATAAAGTAACATGCTTGTTATTTGAAAGAAATGTTTTCTAAAGATTACCAATGATTTCTCTATGCAATGATTTCTCTATACTCAAGAATAAATATTGAAAAACCTACATTGTAATTTTTAATCCAAATAAACAGTTTTGGAAATTTCTATTAACATATTCTCAAGCTCAGAGATCCTTTATTCAGCCATATCCAGTCTAATGAGCCCATCAAAGGCATTTCTGTTACAGTGTTGCTGTTGTTTATCTCTAGCATTTCTTTTTCATTCTCTCTAAAAGTTTCCATCTCTCTGCTTACATTATTTCATATGCTCTTTTATGTTGTCTACTTCTTCCATTAGAACTCTGTGATGTTTAATTTTAAAATTGACTGGCTGGGAATGCCTAGTTAACTGGTAAAACATTGCCTGGGTGTGTCTGTGAGGTGTTGAAGGGAAAGATTAGTATTAGAATTGGTGCAGTGACTTTTTCTTCTCGCCAATCCAATCAGTTGAGGCTTTCAGTAGAACAAAAAGGTGGAGGAAGAGAGAATTTGCTTTTTGCTTGAGCTGAGACATCCATCTTTTTCTGCTCTTAGACAATGCCATTCTGGTTCTTGGGCCTTTGGACTCAGAACAAGATTTATCCCATTGGACCCCCAATTCTCAGGCCATTGGACTCAAACTGGGACTTACATGACTCCTCTGGTTCTCAGGCCTTCGAACTTGGACTGAATTACAACCACTGGGTTTCCTGGTTTTTCTGGTGGCTGATGTTGGTACATTTTGGCTTCCTTAATTGTGTAAGCCAATTCCTATAATACACTTCTCTTTGTTTCTCTCTGGGGAACACAGCCTAGTGAAAGCTCTTAGCAATTAGTTGTTTTAAATTCATGGCATGATCATTTTAACACCCCTGCCATATCTGGGTCTCGTTCTGATGTTTGCTCTATCTCTTCAAACTATGTTTTTTGCCTTTTATCATCCTTATATTTTTCTGTTGAAAGGTAGACGTGATGTACTGGGTAAAAGGAACTGCTGTAACTAGTGCTTTAGTGATGTGGTGGTGAGCTTGGGTGTGGGGCTGGGGGGTAAAAGGTGCTATAGTCCTATGATTAGGTCTCAGTCTTTTAGTGAGTCTCTGCCCCTGGGCTCTGACCTTCACAGGTAGACTAGAATTAGGTGTTTCATTTCCCCCAGGTGAGTTAGGCTCCCCCCAAAATCCCAGTAGGTTAGACACTGTTGACGTATTTAGTCTGAGAGCAGACCTTGTTAAGAAGAACATCATGTTCTGGTAAATTTCAAAATGGTTCTTTTTCTTGTCCTTCCAGAAAACAAAAGCGATTTTTCTCTGATGTTCACTATGAGAACTTGGCAGTGTTTCCTGGAAGTAAAACCCCTCAAAGTGTGAGTGTCCTCCTACAGCGGAGGCTGTGTGGAGGTTTTATGTCTCAGATTCATCCACATGGACCTCCAGTGACTCATCAATTACAGTTCAGGTTTCCTCCCTTGGTATGGGTTCGGGTAGAGGAGGATTTCTGCTCTGGTAAGCGGGGGTCTTTGTATCTGCTTCTCTCTCCAAACTGCCCAGCATTTTGCCCCTTGACCTCACTTCTCTGGCAGGTCTAAGAAGAGTGGTTGATTTTTCAGCCAATTCAGCATTTATTTGTTAGAGTGGAGCGACAGCTTCTCAGCTCCTTCTTTGCTAGACCAGAAATTGAAGTCTTTGATGTACTATTTATTCCAAAGCTTGCCTCATTCCAACTTGACACCACTCACTGTAATTATTCAGTCCCCCCAAATTTTACTTTTCCTCCCTCGAACATGTGATTTTCCACCCTTCCCTGTCAGTGCCTGCCGCCCTCCCTGCTGGACTTGTATGGCCTGATAGCTCTCCCCTGAAAGAGACCCCGATTCTCATTCTCTAAGGTACTCTACCCTCCATGTTTTCTCAGGAATCTTAGCATAGATGTTTTTATTTATAAAATGTAATTAATTGCTTATTTAAAATATCCCCACTCCATTAGGGTGATGCTTTAGGAAAGGGTCAGTCTATTCCCTGGTTTTGTTCACTTTTTAAAAACATTTCTTACAGTGCCCATTAGAGGCATGCAATTAAGTCTTAAAGTTGTCAGAGTTACGTTTCTTCGTATGTCCCTCTCTCTTAAAAATAAGAAGGGCAGAACAAGCATTTAGGAAAATGAACCAGTCATTACCTTGTGTGAGTGTTCTGTTGTTTTCTAAAAATAAATAAATAAATAAATTGCATTTAAGATATGACTCTTTGGGTCTGAAAGAATTCACATTAAATTTTCTGACCCTGACTATTTAGCTAAAACAACTGTGTCCTGAACTTTGTGCATGCCAGGGTACAATTAATTGGTTTTGATCCATAAACTATTTTTATTTTTTCACTTTAATGGTTTAGAAAAGAAGAAAGACTAATAGTCCTAAAATCTTAATGAAATTGGTTGATTGATGTCTACCAACCAAACTGATGTGTTATAGACTTAAAATTCATGTTCTTTCTTTGAAAGAGATTTGAAGGAATTCATGCTCCTCATATTGCAAACTTTAAACTGGTGCATTGTTAAAGATGAGAACTGCTTTTGTTACCTCAGAATAGAGATTGTTTTGTGTTAAAGATGATTTTTTTTTTTTTTTTTTTTGCCACTGATTTCCTACTAGGTGTTTCACCCAGTGGAAGTTACTTTTGATGGATTATTTTATTTTATTCTCACACCAATTTTTTGAGATAGATTTAGTATTATTATTATTATTATTAATTATTGTCTCCATTTGACAGATGCAATATCTGAGCACCAAGAAAGATTTAGGACTTGAGTGAGGTAGCACCCCTAGAAAATTGTGAAGCAGGAATTTTTTTAAAATCTTGTTAATAAACTTGTATTCTTTACCAAGATTCCATATTGCCCAACCACAAAATTTTGAAAAGGAATTGCAGTTAAGGAAACAAAGTTATTGTTTTACTTTTATGTAATATTTTAAAGTTTGTTTGATTGGTATTGCAATGAAATAAAATTCCCTAACTGTATTTTTATCTTAAAAATCTTGAACATTTTATAATAAGATAGGGTTTCTAATTCAACTTTTTTTTTACTTTAAAGCTTTATTCACTCTCCAACATAACAGTTTTTATTTTTGTACATTCCAATGTGAAGAAAATATATACATTAAGAAACTTTGTTACTATTGTTTGTTTGAGCAAATAGTATACATGTGGCAATATTTTTGAGACATTAATCTGAAAATATGTATTTTTCTAAGTTTCTAACTAGATGATATTTTCATATTTAATAGATTATTGGTTGCTGTGAGAAGTAGATGATTCCCAGCCCCCTCCCAAAAAATGTCCTAATCCCCAGAATTTCTAAATATGTTAGGGTACATGGCAAAGGGAGATGAGCATTGCTAGTTAGCTGACCTTAAAACAGGGACATTATCCTGATTATCAGGGTAGAAATAGTGTAATAACAAAAGACTTTAAAGATGGTAGTGGAGGTGGAAGGGAGAGTCAGAAGGAGATGTGTCTGTGGCAGAAACGTATGGAGGGATGCCATGAGGCTTGTTTTGAAAGTAGAGAAAGAGAGTTGTGAGCTAAGGAATTGGGGCATCATCTAGACACTAGAAACAGCGAAGTAACAGAGTCTCCCCCACAGCCACCAGAAAGGGTGCTGCCCTGTCATGTCAGCACCTTGAACTTAGTCCACTGTGTCCCTTCAGACTTTTGACCTACCGGGACTATAAGATAATAAATTTGTAATCTTTTTATTCACTATATTTGTGGTCACTTGTTACAGTAGCAATAGGAAACTAATACAGCTATAAATGAATCTACTTGTTTTTTAAAAAATGTTAAGCACAGGGAAATATTTCATTTTTGTCACTTTGTTTGCTATTTTAAAATATGAGACAAATGTCGACAGAGCGCCTCGAGCTAAGTCCTTGAGATGACGCTCTGTCTGTCACTATGTGTACCGTGTCAGTCCACATCACCTATGCAAGCACATAGCTAAACCATGGGTGGGAAGGGTGCTTCAGATCAATCGTCTTTACAATAACAGGAATGGGTCTCCAGAATGTGTCAGCAGGGGGTGCTCATGTGTAGGGCAACGTTGTCACTGACCGACCGGCATCTGACGGGAAAGGCACACCAGGAGTGCCAATTCTGTGAATACACACACATCTGAAGAAAAACTCAGAAACTATGGCTGAAAACATGCCAACCTGAGGAATCAATATTTTGCATTTATTTTTGAATATTTATTCCATAAATGCATAAATAATTCTTAAAGAAAGACTTTAACTTTAATTTACTGTCTATTTTGCCATATTTTTATCATAATAAGGGAATGTCTACATTTCTATAATACCATTAAGGTGGAAGACAAAATTATAGCTAGTGTCCCACAAATTCCAGGTAGAATTCTAGATATTTATTGTGCAATTATATAGCAAAGAAGTATTTTATTGCAGTTACCAGGATTTGTTGTCAAGAAAATTTGCCATCTTAGTGACTCCCTCTATATTTTATGATAATGTAGTCATTAATTAAAACATTTTTGTCTTTTGCTTTAAAATAATTCAGTAATGTTCCCAGAATATTATTAGGCTTAACCTATTTTTATTTCCCTCTTTCTATTGCTCCATTTCTCTCTCTCATAATTTTTTTAATATTTACTCACATGAAAGATACTTGGCTTTATTATTCATGCTGTTGATGAAAATTTTTTTGTTCAAAAAGATAAATTTATTTACATAAAATCAAGTCTTGTCCTAATTTGGAGTGTCCAAACAAACAATGAATAGTGGTTGCATAAAGCAATTTCAAGAGAAAAATTTCACACACACACAAGGGTGAAGAATTCTACCATAAATGAAATAAATCCAATTCTTCTGTGCTACAGGTTTACCTCGAGGCCCGCTACAACGTCTGTACACTGTGTGAGGCCTTCTAAGCCACCACACCTAGGCCCAAGCTGAACCCAGCCCCAAGGAGGAAGTAAATCAGGATTTGTCCGCTGTTCTAGCACTGATTTAAACTTCTTCCATGATTCCCAGACAATAAGAAATATTTTTCGTGCCTGGTAACCAATTCCCTGAGTTACACCCATGGTTTGATAACCCGTTATTGACTTCTATCCACATTTCAGTGTGTCCATCCTGTTCCTTACCCAGTCGCTCTGTCTAGGACAAAGTTGTTGTCCTCCTGCTTAATGAAGTCATGTCCTTTAATTGTCACCCATTCAATACGTCTTCGTAGCCACGGCTACATGCTGTTCTTAATATTCTTCATCATCCCAGAAAATTCCTGGTAACCTATAAATAGAAGACGGATGTTGACAGCAGCTACTCTAGAGTACCTTGTGTTTGCTGCTGCTGAAATCTTCCCCGCCAAAGGGAACAGATCTATTGAACAGGTCCACCCAAGGTCAGACTTGCTTCTTTGGTACACTTAATTCCAAGGGTTGTGTTTACTTTTTTTAAACAAAGGGGTAAGCACAAATATTATCTGTAGCCATTTAAAATGGATTCTGTGGAGACTTTAAGTAAAAGTGGGATATTTATAGATGGCACACTATTTACAGAGAAGTGTTTCAGCTCAAACCCATCAGGGCATTGGCTAATATTTAGACAAGCAGAAAAACAAATTAATGCTCAATCAAATCTAGTTTTGAAGAGGTGGGAACTTGTTTTTAATGAGTTAATAATTCTTAGACTGTCTCCCAAGCACATACTAATAAGGCTGCATTTTTTTTTTTTTTTTCATTTGTTCTGCGTATCACAAGTGTGGCTAACTTCGTATCTGCTCCAGTGATGGAATTCTTTCAGAGTGTTTTGACCTTTTAGTCAATTTGGAATGCTTTTTACCACTTTGCCACAGTTAGGAAAGATTGATCAGTTACTAAACAAGGCGCCTACCTTCTAGAAGGCTCCTTTATACAGCTGGGTCAAGACAGTTCACAAACAGCCAAGCACATACTTTATTGGTTTAATATTGCAGGTGGTTATATCACTTTCATCAAAGAGCTTTTACTTTCTTTAATTTCAGTGTAGACTCTGGCAAGTGAAATGATAATCAATCACATTTGTTCAGTTGCTTTTTCAAAGCTTAAACGTTACACTGTGAAAAGCTTCCACCGAGCAGACACAGTGGGGTTTCATAAGGGATTTTATTAGGCAGGCTCTGTGCTAGCTTAAAAAATGATTTCATTTGCAATGTGCATATACCACAGATATTACCATTGCAGAAGAACCTATGGGGTATGAAATATCAATTTGCATTTTTTCAAGATCCAATCATTTTAAATAGGTGTTGTGTCTGTGGGCCAATTCACAAGGGAGGTAGGAAACGGAAGGACAAAACAACAGGCAGGTGCAGCAATCGAATTCATCTTCACTGGATATTTGAAATCAGGAAAATCAAGTAGCACTTACTGTTCTCTTTTATTCCTACAGCTGCAGATGTAATGGAAACTGCGCCTCCCTGGGACTCAGGAGTCTTGGATTCTATACAGGGATCTCTGCCTAAATAGTGAGACACTAAATTAGGTTCTCAGACGCTACACTGTGTAAATGAGATGAGCCCAATGAAAATGACTCTGCTAGAAACATTCGGCAGGAAGGGATTTTTGGGTACCCCCAAAAATATCCTGAGTCAATCCCGTCTGTAACTGATAAAGCCTGACAATGGTTTCTCTTCCTGAAGGGCATGTTCACTTTTTGGTTGATTCTCAGCAAAGTTCATGGTATGCGCTGGGCATTCAATAAATGTTCACTCACTTTTGTATCTTTACATATTTCATTGTTCATTTTATGGGTGGGCTGTCAGCCTAGGTGGCCAGTGTCCATGTGTAACCCACGTAAAGCACTCTTGCTGTAACCCTACTAACTCTGCCTTATAGGTAGCTTGGGGTGGCCTTTGAAGGAAGTTGCGTGTGCGTAGTAGGGCAAGGTTTTAGACAAGGGCAAGAGGGAAGGGGAGAAGGGAAGAAGGGAAGGAAAGTAATGGCAGTGCTGATACTCTGAGGCTGTAGAGGAAGATATTAGTCATACGATCGGAGTGTCAGAGAAGAACTTTAGAGGTAGGGTAAGAGGGAACGTATGTCCAGGTCCGAGAAAGCAAGGAATGTCCTGGAGGTGGCCTACGTGTGGGTGTTGTACGAAAAGCAGATAAACTATGAGCTTAGCCACCTTTTGTGTCCAGAGTCACGTCATACGATGGTTTCTGTGGAAGTCATTAGTGCTATTTATCCAATATTTTCAGTCCTCTGATTTCTGCATACTTGGCAGAATTGCAGTTGCCCACCTGCTTTGATGTTATGAGTGTCTGTGTAACTTGCTTTAGTCAATGAAACGTGATCGCAAGTTATACGCTCATCATGGGGAAGAAAGGGCAGGAAAGAGAACACCTTTACGCACCTTGCCCTTTCCCGTTGAACAGATGGGGGAGCCTGTGTCATAATAACTCTTCCTTCAGTCTGGAGACTAAGTGACTAGGCTTACGAATGTCCCTCCTGCCAATGGCTTTGCACATGGAATGAGAAGTGTGGGCAAAAAATGGATCTTTTTTGGTGACTGATACTTTGGGAGCTAGTGTTTGTTTGTTTTGCTCTGAGGTGTAAACTACCAGGCCTGCGGGTACAGTGGTACCAGGTTCTCATGGGTGAGGAGTATTCACATTTCCCAGTATTTTATTAATTTCATCTTGGCAGTGGAGATTTGCTGTCTACCCTGGTCTGTAGGTTGGGACAGTGCCAAGTGGAAGTAAGTTTATAGTGAGACTCGTGGCCTAGGACACAAATCAGCCTCTCTTAAATGCTCTCTTAAAATGGCCTGCCACTTGAAGCCTTATGTTCATATTTTAGAGTTTTATATCTTCTCTGACCATTTGTTGATGAGCGGAATAACAGTTGGAGGCTCTCAGGGAATTACTTATCCAACTGCCCTGACCGGCAGTCACACCGAGGAAGGCTTTACTACTGAAAGTGCCGTGTTTGCGAAGGTGGCACAATGAGATCTTCTAAGAGGTTAAACATCCAGAGTTGCATCGCAGATAAACTTAGGACTCCGTTTGCATATTTTAGGAAAAGCTTATTATGCTTTAGTATCAACTATGGGCTTAGAGACCAGAGATTCACATCTTCAGCTTGTTTCTGTAATAAGACTATGATAGAGAGCTTGATATTTTCTATATAGGTAAAGTGCCCATGTTAATCAAGTTGCATTTCTGCTTTCATCTTGCTGGTGGGTCAGATAGTGTTTCCAGGTAGTTACATTCCTGGTAGTTACGGCAGTGTTGTAGTGTCGTGGTGGCTTATTAGTGCAAACCCTACCCTGTATTTGTTTTCCCTTTTAAATAGACTTCACAGCAACATTGAGCATAAGGTGCTCAGAGTTCCCATATGCACCCTGCAGGCACAGGTGCACACATGCACACACAGCCTCTCTATCAACATCTCCCACCAGAGTAGTACCCTTGATACAACTGATGAACCCATAGGACACATCAATATCACAAAATGCCCATAGCTTATGCTGTGGTTCATTCTTGGTGGTGTACATTTTACAGGTTTGGAGAAATGTATAATGTCATGTATCTACATTTATAGTATCATGTAGAATAGTCTCACTGTCCTAAAAGTTATCTGTGCTCTGCCTAGCCTTCCTTCCTCTCCCCTAACCCCTGGCAAAAACTGATGGTTTTACCATCTCCATTGTTTTACATTTTCCAGAACATAATACAGTTAGAATCATCCAATATGTAGCCTTTTAAGAATGGCTTCTTTCACTTAGTAACATCCATTCACCAACTGAAGGACATCTTGGTTGCTTCCAAGTTTTGGCAATTATGGGCAAAGCTGATACAAACATCTGTGTACAGGCTCTTTGACAAACCTAAGTTTTACTCAGCTGGGTAAATACCAAGGAGCTCAGTTGCTAGATAATAGGATTATGACAGTGTCTGTGGCTTCATATCCTCACCAGCATTTGGTGTTATCAGCGTTTTGGATTTTGGCCATTCTGATAGATAGGTTGTTTTAATCTTCAGTTGGGTAACGACATCTCATGTGGAGCATCTTTTCACATGCTTATCTGCCATCGCTGTATCTTCTTAGTGAGGTGTCCATGTCTTTTGTCCATTTTTTGGTCAGCTGGTTCATTTTCTTATTGTTGAGAGTTCTTATGTAGTATATATTTTGTTGTATGTATTTGTTTTAAGTCTTCTTTTTAAATTGCGGATTGTGGACAGCAGTTGTTTATCAGGTATGTCTTTTACAAACATTTTCTCCCAGACTGTTACCTGTTTTCTAATTCTCTTGACAGGGTCATTAAAAAAGCAGGCGTTTTAAATTTTAATGAAGTCCAGCTTATCATTTTTTCCCCATGGAACATGCTGTTGGTGCTGTATCTAAAAGGTCCTCAGTATACCCAACCTCATCTAGATTTTTTTCCAGCATTATTTTTAGAACTTTACCCTGTACTTTTATTTCCTCTTCATTAGACTGATGAGTTAACAGAGCTACTTTTTACTACAGTGAGTTGTAAATTCATAAAGTTAAATACAGAATATTTTGAAGACAAAACTCAGTCTGCTGTTTCACTTATTTTCATTAAACAGCTGTTTAATGAGGAAAACTATTATTATGCAATAATCACCTTGACCTACATTTTGTTCTCCAGAAAAATGAAAAGAAACATTAACGATCCTGAAAAGATAAGTAAAATTACTTTGTCTAAAGTGAAATTACAAATGGGAATTAAATAAAATTCATAAATATGCTGAACATCTCATCTGTGTAATCTGTGTGCATATAATTGCATGTGAATGAAAATAACCGACAGAGGTATAGAATTTTATTTATTTAACGGGACCCTGCGAGTCTGATCCTCATGCATTCTCCCCATGGGAAGTGCTTATTGTTTGCTTCCATTCTCCTGCCTGCTTGCTGGGTAATTTAAGACTGATGTCTCCCTGTGGGAAACAAAACCTGATCAGAGAACAGGTTGCATTGCCTCCTAAAGAAATTATGCCTTAGCGACTGCTGATATTGGCTCTATAATAATGGAAATGTATAATTAATGCCTTTGCTTCAACAGTTCTGGTAATAGAACCACCTGAAACTGATTCAAAAAGAAGGATTTCATATCGAACCCTCTCTCTGTCTAACCGTTAAAGTGTTGGATCGTAGGAACCACAACACACTAAAATGGGATAATTAGATTTTTGATACCTGGATTGGTTATTGCACCTCCAGTTGAAATACTAAATAATGGAAACCTGCCATGTAAAATCAAAGAATAAAAAGTCAATTCCATACAGGTTAGGTTCTTTTGTAAGTCAAAACTATCAGGCTATTACACTTTTTTTTTTTTCTTGCAGTGTTTTTTAGGTTTAATACATTTTTAATTTCAGAGTTGCATTTGCTTATGAGATGAAGTTCTGAATTGTATTTTTAAAACGTATGATGACCTCAACATTTTCAATTAACATTCTTTTTTCTTTTTTGAATTCACAGTAGAGACTGAACATCTGGTGATATGATTCAAATGTCCTCCATCTTCTCACCCCAGAGATTCTGTCGACTATCTTCTATTTATATTTTGATTCAAATCTTCAAATGCTTACTTTATTCTGCTGCAATATGTGCTTAGGGATTTGAAATGGATGAATTCAATACATCTTTCAAGATTGATAGCTCTCCCAACCCTCAAAATATTAGTGCTAAGTAGAGCAATATTTTCAAAGGGGAAAAAAAAAAGTGTAATGGAATGACTATGCTAATTATAGACAGATGCAATACAGTAAAATATTAATAATTAAAATAGCAGTCCTACTTTAGTAACTATCATAATCAGGGGTGACAACTGCATGCAAAGGAAAAGGGAGTGTTTTAGAGAAAAATATTCATAAAATAATTAGATAGGTATTTTGCTAATTGCTGCAATTGAGAACACACTCAAAACCTTCACCAGACTTTGGATCCATCAGGCATGAGGAATTTGCCTAACTATGTAGCCTAGATATACCACTTCTAGCTAGGCAATCCTGCCTCATTTATATGTAGCAACTTTTTAGAGTGGAGCATTGGCGCTAGCTAATATCAGAGTGTGTGAGCTGATTGTGAAGCATTTAGATTCTGTGAGCCAGTTGATACCACATTTGTAGCTTGAAATCAGCTACGGCAGAAGTGTTTGCACTTTAGAAAATGGCCAACATTACAAATCAGGGTCTTTTTTGTTTGTTTTGCAATATACGAAACAAACATTATTAAACATTTAGCAGCCCACAACTCCCTCTATACCATGATTTCTCTATTGGTAAAACATGAATAGTAATCACACCTATCTTTAACGTTTTTTAAATTTTAACTGCATAAATCGATCTTTTGAAAGGTGTAGAGCAGTGACTGATATACATCAAGCGCTCTATAAATGCTATTATCTAGAAAAACTACAAAATCCAAGTCAGAAACTGATTAAAGCAAGCTGTGACACCTACAAATATTCATTGAGGGATTCTTAGTGAGTGTAGGGTCCCCCATTAGGCCCTTGGCTTAAATTAGTGACAAAACAAAGGTCGATGTCCTTTCATAATTTGCACTCGAGCTGTGAAACAGACACAGAACTATGTACATGATAAATTATTAGATAGTCAAATCTAAAATTTCCATAAGTGTTACCTATTATTTATAAGAAAAGTGGGACAGCATAGAGGGAACTGGAGAGTATTTTGCTAAGTGAAATAATCCAGTCACAGAAAGACAAGCTCACTTATATGTGGAATGTAATAAACAAAATGAACTGATGAACAAAATAAATCCAGAGAGCCAGACGCAGGGAACAGACTGAGGGATCTCAGAGGGAAGGCGGGGGTGGGGGAGTGGGTGGGGAGAGATTAATCAAAGAATTACATGTTTATAAGCATAACCCACGGACACAGACACTGGTCTGGGGAAGGCCTGGGGGAGGGGTGGATGCAGGGTGGAGGGGGTCAATGGGGGGGAAAGACAATTAGGATATAATAAAGAGATGATGAGGAGAGAAATCTTAGAGTGATCAGAGTAGACATCATATGAGGATTATTCACATTATTTTTGAAACAATATACAAATATTGTCACAAATTTCTTACTAAACTTTTTCTAAAATCATTAAAAGACTTATTGAACAGATCAATTCTGACTCTATAGCTAATACCTCCAACTAAATCCATTTCTCCCAGTCTGATTCTCTACTTGGCAAATTGATATTAATTTAATTTTATGACAATGCTCTCTAGATCATCCAGTCTTAAAGCATGTATGATTTGAATACAATATTAAATAATCTAAATAATATAAAAGGCTTTATGTACCAGTGAATAATGCAGTTACATAATACTTGTGGCTTGCCAGTAGGAAGTGCTCACTGGCAATGAAACACATTTTTTGTAGCCAAGTTAAAGGCCCAGGGAATTCAGGTGTAAAGATGCTGTGAGACTTGTTGCTATCTCCCTTCTAATAAATATTCCCATTTCACTGTTAGCAGCTATGCAACCGATTAAACTATAGTAGTAGAAACTCTTATCATAGCTAAAAATTTTCAGGAAGAAATATCCTTTCCTCTTTGCCTTCTAAGCCAAGAAAGGATATGCCTTCTTATGTGTCTGGAAGTCAAGTAATAGCTTCTTTTTAAATATAGTGTAGGGTTGGAGAGCATGGAGTTGCAAAAAAGAAAGATTGAGCTAGAAGGAAAGAAGCTAAAAGAGAAATGCCATCTATAAAATTATTTGAGAATTTCTATCATTTCTCCATATAAGTAATGGGTACCTGTTTTCTAATAGGATTACTGAGTCATGTAAAGGACACTAATTATTTGCAGACCTTACAAAAAGAGTAATAGTGTGAAAATTTAAAACTTTATTTATATATATAAACAAACTAACAAACAAGCAAAAAAACCTCTGTCATTGACTTCAGTAGTAGAGCTTTCTGGCCACATACCGTGGACCATTCCTTTGATCCAGTTTTCTGTATACCACAAATAACAGAAATAAAAACTCAGGCTTTAAAAACATTTCTCTTAACATATTTAGTAGATACTGTTTTTCTACAGTAGATTCTTACCAGTGTGAGTGCTACTTAACCTAAGATGTTTTAGCATAAAGACACAGCATTTTGTACAGTAAATGTGCACATCAATAAAGCCAAGAATAAAATTAAACTGCATGGACTAGTAATAGAAATTATTTCAAGGAATGCTTCACAATGGGATATCAAGGTAAAGAAAGGAACTTAAAATTTTCTTTATATGTAACTGTGAAAATGTTGCATAATACTAACCCTTCAAGCATTTGATATTTTAAGAGATAGACATATTTTCACTACATTTTATTTAAGTATATCAAACTGTTTTCTTTTAATATATATAATATTGTGCACTTCTATTTTATGTATTTATACAAATATTTACATTTATGTTATCATAGTGAATATCTTGAAATGCATTTTTTCCCTTAGGTCAGGGGTGGGGAACCCTTTTTCTGCCAAGGGCCATTTGGATATTTATAACATCATTCTCAGGCCATACAAAATTATCAACTTAAAAGTTAGCTGTGAAAAAAGGCCCTAGATTTATTGAATTTTGAGTCTCGTCTGTGGTTGCCTTGGCAGGGCTGTTCCCACCCCTGCCTTAGGTAATTAATGAGAACACAACAAAAGCAGAAACACAGAAGAATGGAAACGGAAAACAAAAATGGAGAAAAAGGTGTTGTGAATTAAAGTGCTGTGATAGATTTGCCCCTTCCAGTTAGGGACGCTTTAGTAGCTGGTTTCCCAGACATAGGTGACTTACATATACTTCCGCCCTGATATAGTATGTACATCATAGAAATACATTTAAAAGACTAAAGGGTGAGATTCAGATGATATTAAAGTAATTTAAAACATTTCATCTATTAATAGTCAAAAAAATATATAATTTAGCTCAAACTAATTGAACACATTATAGCCATGCCCCAGTTAAAGACAGGGATACGTCCTGCGACACATGTCCTTAGGGGACTTTGTCTTCCTGGGAATACCATGGCCTGCACTTGCACAAACCCAGATGGCACAGCCCAATACTGCCATTGCATGTGCAAGACTTTTACACCACTGGCAGCACGGTCGGCTTGTGCACACCCGCATCACCAGGAACACGTGAGCAATCGCAGGGTGAGCCCTGAGGGTCACTTTTCCTTTTGTGATGCAGGTGCCTGGTTGAAGCTCCGAGTGCCAGGCGTCCAGGTCCAGGCTGGCTGCCTGGGACACACAGCGTCCAGCTCAGCAGGGGTAGGAGCCCCGCTGCCCCCCCCACTGCAGCTCCTTTCTTGCAGAGATCTGGGTTGATTTCCACCATTTATTTCGGCTGCTAGTACTTTTCTCTTCCCGTGCTTCAGACTGAGGAATCTCAGGGGGAAGAGGATGGGGAGGGAGAGAGATTAACCAAAGAATCTATATGCATGTATGCAGAAACCAAGGACACAGACAATAGTGTGGTGAAGGCCTGGGGCAGGGGGGTGGAAGGGGTGGAAGCGGTCAGTGGGGAGAAAAAGGGGCATCTGTAATATTTTGAACAATAAAAAGAATAAAAAAGAAATACACACAATGAATGGATGGATGGATGGATGGATGGATGGATGGATGGATGGATGGATGGATGGATAGATGATAGATAGATATAGATAGATAGATAGATTAGATAGATGATAGATGATAGATAGATAGATGATAGATAGATGATAGATGATGATAGATAGATAGATAGATAGATAGATAGATAGATGATAGATAGATAGATAGATGATAGATAGATAGATGATAGATAGATAGATAGATAGATGATAGATAGATAGATAGATAGATAGATAGATAGATAGATAGATAGATAGATAGATAGATGATAGATAGAAGATAGATAGATAGATGATAGATGATAGATAGATAGATAGATAGATAGATAGATAGATAGATAGATAGATAGATAGATAGATGATAGATAGATGATAGATAGATAGATAGATAGATAGATAGATAGATAGATAGATAGATAGATAGATAGATGATAGATAGAAGATAGATAGATAGATGATAGATAGATAGATAGATAGATAGATAGATAGATAGATAGATAGATAGACAGATAGATAGATAGATAGATAGATGATAGATAGATAGATGATAGATAGATAGATAGATAGATAGATAGATAGATAGATGATAGATAGATAGATAGATGATAGATAGATAGATAGATAGATAGATGATAGATAGATAGATGATAGATGATAGATAGATAGATGATAGATGATAGATAGATAGATAGATAGATAGATAGATAGATAGATAGATAGATAGATAGATAGATAGATGATAGATAGAAGATAGATAGATGATAGATGATAGATAGATAGATAGATAGATAGATGATAGATAGATGATAGATAGATAGATAGATAGATAGATAGATAGATAGATAGATAGATTGATAGATAGATGATAGATAGATGATAGATAGATGATAGATAGATAGATAGATAGATAGATAGATAGATAGATAGATAGATAGATGATAGATAGATAGATGATAGATAGATAGATAGATAGATAGATAGATAGATGATAGATAGATAGATAGATAGATAGATGATAGATAGATAGATGATGATAGATAGATAGATAGATGATAGATAGATAGATAGATAGATAGATAGATAGATAGATAGATAGATAGATAGATAGATAGATAGATAGATAATAGATAGATAGATAGATAGATATAGATAGATAAATAAAGTCCAGTCTCCGGTTGTAAATTCACCAATGAAGAGCGAGCCGGGATCTCTAGGCCCCACCCACACCCCCACCTCCATGAAAGCAGGAGCCGAGGCCCAGATGTGCGCGCTGGGCTCAGCTCTACGCACCCCCTTGCTCTGCGGCTTCTGGCGCTTGTGAATGCTCCAGGACCTGTAAGTAATATAAATATTTTTCTTCAAAGTTTCCTATGGTTATTGCAGAAGGGCGTCTTGCCATCTCAATAACCACAAGGCTCAGTCCAGTCCTAACACTGGTTTATGAAGGGGAGACATCTGTGGAAGCGGGTGGGGCCTGATGAGAACCCGCAGGCTTTTCTAACCTAGGGCATTAGTTTCCATAGAATGAGCCCGCAGGTGCAGTGATGCCTTGCTAGCTATGATGTAAACTGTGGTTGGGAAGTCACCAGGCAATAATTTTTCAGCTCTACTGTGATCTTATGGGACCACGTTGTAAATGCGTCCATCACTGACGGAAAGGTCATTAAGTGGTGCATGAGTTTACCCTACTGATAGGATGGTGCCCTGATCCAGGGCCAGACCAGCTGGGAGGGACTCCCACTCTGCCACATTCTGGGTAGGCTTACACAACTAAGAGCTCTGTATCTTAATTTCCTCTTTTATAAGATGGCAGTAATGATATTACAACCTCATAGAATTTTTTAAGAGATTAAAAAGAGGTCATTTTAAAAGCAGTTTTAAAAGCCTTTTAGAACAACTTTTAATAAGAAGTATTTGATCTTAATTTAACCCTTTGCAGTTCAGAAAGTCAAAGATGCTAATTTGAAATTATTTCAATATTTGGTGGTATTTGTTTCCATTGGAGAAACAGCTTTCTCACAGAGATATCTTTAATTTTTAAAATTTTTATTAATTTATTGGGGTGACATTGGTGAATAAAATTGTATGTTTCAAATATAAAATTATATGATACATAATCCATATATTACATTGTCCACATATGAGTTAAAGCATATGGTTCTTAACTTTTTCTGTCTGACTTATTTTGCTTAGCATGATATTCTCAAGATCCATCCATGTTGTTGCAAATAGTAGTATTTCATCTTTTGTTATGGCTGAGTAGCGTTCCATTGTATGTATGAACTACATCTTCTTTATCCAATCATCTATCAAAGGACACTTTGGTTGTTTCCATGTTTTGGTCACCATGAATAATGCTGCAGTGAACATAAAGGTGCATATGTCTTTGCGAATAAATGTTTTCATATTTTTCAAGTACATGCCCAGAAGAGAGGTGGCTGGGTCATATGGTAACTCTATTCTTAATTTTTTGAGGAGCCTCCATTCTGTTTTCCATAGTGGTTGTACCAGTTTACATTCCCCCCAGCAGTGAACAAGGGTTCCTTTTTCTCCACAACTTCTCCAACATTTGTTATTACTTGTTTTGTTGATAATAACCACTCTAACAGGTGTGAAGTGGTATCTCATTGTAGTTTAGATTTGTGTTTCCTGAATAGCTCGTGAAGTTCAGCTTAAATCCAAATAGAAAAAGTATATCATTGTCTGCACAGACAGAAGTAAAATTATTATATTTCAATCCCATGCAAGATCCTTACTGTAATTCAGCTACTCGGTTTTCATCTTTTCTGAAACTGTAAATTATTCTTGCAAGATAGTCTAAAAGTATTGTTTCTGCATAATTAGCAAATGATTCAAAATCCATCAAACTTTTTATTTCAAAGAAATCTAATAGCTTGGAAAATTATGCCTCTAAGTTTTTTATAACATATGCATATATGCATTTTTATATGTGTGTTATTTTCCTAAGGCTGTTGTATCAAAGTACCACAAACAAGGTGGTTTAAACAACAGAAATGTATTGTTTCACAATCTGGAGGCTGGTTGTCAGATCAAAGTATGAGCAGGTTGGGTTTGTTCTGAGGGCTGTGAGGAAGAATCTGTTCATATCTCTCTCCTTGCTTCTGGTAGCATCAGGCATAAATTGACTTGTAGATGGTGTTTTCTGTGTATCTTAAGCTCATCTTCCCTCTGTACCTCTCTGTGTCCAAATTTCCCCCTTTATATGAGTACATCAGTCATATTGGAGTATGGTCCACACTAATGACTTTATCTTAACTTGGTCGTCAGCAAAGATCTTATTTCCAAACAAGATCACATTCACAGATACTGGGGATTAGGATGTCCATATCTTTCTGGGGAAAACAATTCAATCTATCATAATATGTAATACAACTTATTATATATAGCAACAAAATATTATTTCAGTGAAAACATTTAAATGCACTTTATCACCAATCTAGAAAGAAAATTAGCTTCCTCTTAAAGGTAGTTATTTTCTAATGCATGGTTAAAAATATATTTACCTTGAAGAAATGGAATAAATGTCTTTTTCTTGTATTTATACCCACTAGAAAGAATACCAGTGATAACCACCTGTCATCATAGAGTCAGCAAATTCAGAAATCTGGTTTTGTATGGATGGAAAATGTACAAAATACGCTTAGAGAGTTTCATCACTATTGAAGAAAGATATAATTTCACATTTCAAACAATATTTGTAGATGTTATGCCTGAGTTACTATCAGCTGTAAGGCCCTAATTATCATTTCTACTTCATGATATGACTTATACAGTAAGATTTTAGATTAGGGCCTTAGTAGTAGAAGAAGATTGGGTCCTACTATTTGCACTTGTGTTTTTGCAATATTCTGCTATATTTGATGTGTGTTCACTTTCCAGAAGCTTATTATGACCTTTGGACAAATTGTAATGGTCAATTCAGTTAACACTAAATAATACATTTCTCAGACACAAAATGAGTAAACGTACCACAGCCAATCTGTGTATTTTCTAAATTAAAAATAAAAACAACACTAGAAGTTCTGATAGTTCCTTCCCAATGAGTGGTATTCCCACAGATACAGATATCACATTTTGGATACCGAGGCAAGGGGATTTTTACAGGTTATATCCATAAACACAAAATTCTACATATGTATGAGTGTAGATCAAACAGTAAAATAACTGTTGGTTATATAGCAGTGTCATTAGCAGTCAGAGCATTTTTATGGACTGTACATTAAGAAAACCACAAAAACCAACTGACTGTTCTGAGCTCTGTGCTAACCCTAAATACACCTGAGCACCTATATTTCTGTAAAAGCTCTTTTTATAATAGTTTTTGTTGGCTGACCTAAACTTAAGAGAAAGAAAATGAGTCCCTCAAATACATCCCTTCAGGCACACAGCGCATAAGAATTCCTTTGAGGTTCTCTTAGTGCAGTAAACAGATTTCCCCATACTTACTTGCCTCACAAACTATTTTTAATCATCTCTTTAGTTTTAAGGCACTGGGGGAATAATTTAATTTTAATTGTTTTGTTTTCAGGTCTGATGGGTGCAAATTTAAAGCCAGAACTCTTTTCATGCCTGTGTCCACGAAACCATTCTGAAACTATGCACAGCTCAGTGAAATGAAACGAAAAATAATCCCAGCCCCTTCAGTTAGCATGTTGATGTGCTGAACAAATTTGAAATCCTAGTTCAATAAGTCATAAAATATGAAAGGACCATGCCAGACGTCTTGTCAGCGATGTTAAGATATGGGCCCTATAACCCAAAATATATATTAAAGCCACAGGACACCAAAAACACAAGCAGGAAGCATTATGGTACATTTCTCATTTATACTGCATGGGAGGTTAGGACCTCTAGCTTTCTTATGATGGTTCCACTTGAGTGCTGTAGGAATAAATGTAGCTCAGTGCTCCTTCCCCTTCACAGTTATGCATTACACTGTAACAGATTTTCCAGCCGGAGACACTTCTCACACAGGCAGAAATGAAATATATGGGACTGTTACAATGCTGTGCTTCTTACAGAGCACGCTTCCTTAAACTTTGCACAGTGTGCAGGTGATCCTTTATATAATATATAAACAATAATTTCATATGCTTTCAGAGGTCTCTCTGGTCACATTAATATTTGTAGAAACTCTTAAGCTGACTTTACCAAATACATCAAACTGAAGTCAGGGAGCATTCAGTATGATGGCTGGATTTTGGAACCATTATGAGATATTAGCCATGACTCAGAGGCCTTAAGTGCGGTCAAAGAAAGCAGAGGAGACAAGTAAGCATTTTTCCTCAGAAACGGTGCTGAAGAACAATTGCAATTGTTTCCATCTTTGATATGTGTTGCTGATTCCCTTCTGGTCTTCCCCAGCCAGTGTTTTCCACAAAAGCCCAGGGGTCACGGGCATCTTGGCGCTGAAGGCCTGCGTCAGGTTGCTACGGGGACTTGCCCTCTCGCTGTTCCCCTAGGAGGAGGAGTCCCGCTCTGCGGTTCGTCACGGAGTTTCTCCCGACGAGGTGCATTCTCCTTTCATTTGCAATCTCTTGGTATCTGTGTTATATTTTCCATTCAGTTCATGGGAAATAGGCATGTAAATGTCATTCCTATTGTGGCTGTGGGAGTTCTAGGATTCACTCTTCTTTAATTATTTGAAATATGTGACTTATTTAAAGGTATTAATGAGACCAGGAGAAGAAAAAAAAAAGACACAAGCTGGAAAAAATGACCTTTCATCAGCACAGTCTTCTAACAACTACCAGAGAAATTTTCATCAGTGGTTAATGAAAAGAGATGTTATTTCAAAGGGGGCCGGGGAGACAGTGGATCTCTGGGGTTTTTACATATATCATAAATGTGCCAACATAGAAATCAGGCTCAATTACTGATTTTACTGATTTAGCTGCAGAAAAGTGTTCTTTATTTGCCAAGTATGAATTACTTTTGTTTTTAGTATTTGACAACTGTAGACAAAGGCCTGTATCATAAAATATAGTGGCAGTATTGATTTGTATATTTAAGTTGTACTATTCAGTGACCTTTTGTGAAAATATTTTTAAAAATATATATGTCTGGTTATTTGAAATAATTTTAACTCATATCTTTTTTACTAGATCTTTAACTTTCTTACATGTAATGCGATCAATAATTATATCAAGGAATGTACACTGAACATCTGGGTGCAGTACACCCCCAATAATGTCAGTGCACTCAACACAAACCAGTCTTTTGGTGATACTTATAAGTTTCCCGTTATTTGCAGGTAACAGACTATCCTTGATCTATCCAATACTAAGGGAGCAATTTCTAATAATTTTTTTCTTTATAGTCATTTGAAATTTTGTTAAAGTAAATATGTTAAATATGTAATCTTTCACAACAATATTACCAAATGAAGTTTATTCCCTTAAAAAGAATCCACCTCAGAAAGTTGTTTCAGTAAAAAACGTGTGAGAATAATTGACACAAATGTATTCATTTATCTGATTTAGATCTTATAATGTCAATCCATTGTTCCATTTTATCTTTTGGCGCACCAAATAGCATCATCTGATAGAAACTTACAGTTTAACAAGTGCTTAAAGAATCACTCATTTTCCTGAAAGTGAGCTAGAATAAATTAAATATTATGGGAAACATTGAAAAAATACATGTATATAAGTGTACCTCAGAGGTGGCTAACAGTTATTTGCTCTTAAACATTTATCGAACTGCTTATTTATATTTTTGTACATTTTAACATGTGTGTTTTAGTAATAATTTCAAAATCTGTTATAAGGGCATTAAAGACATGGTTCTTTCTTTGCAGTATCCAGGTTATCCTCATATTAACTTCCTAAAGTAATTGTATGCTCTCTTGTCTAGCCACTCTGACTCCTACTATAACTCCTCCTTTGAATTGATCTTCATTAATTCATTTCAGAAATATTTTTTTCAGTATTTTCTATACACAGGTACTGGAACCATGTGGAGAGAGTGATGATTAACACTGACATGGCCCTGTCCTAATGAGCTTTTGTACTCTGCTGTGTTTGTGACATTTCTAAATCTTAGGAAAATGACTTAAAATTCTTTATAGATAATATAACTAAAACTTTACTTTTTGAGAAACTGGCTAATAAAGGATCATCATTTTTCACTTTACTTTCCAATCACATTAAATCCTTTCCAGAAGTTTAATTTGACAAACATTTGAATAGGAATTAAAGAGTTACAAATATAATTTCTTTGTACCTTTATTCTATTATTTTTTAACTTCTAAAAGAGCTAAGCTTATTCCTAATGCTATGGTTTTTCCTTATCAGTCCAAGTGCTGATGTGATTTCTACCACAGGTTTTTATTTAGGCTGGTCTGCCCATTACCCTAGAGATGCCCCACTGGGTTCCTGATACTGTGCCTTTTTCATTCTATTTCTAAACTCAATTAGAAGGTCCTTAGATGCGTCAACAAAAAATTTCACTAGGCAGGTCAAACCGGTAAGGAAGACTTTATTCAGAACAATGAAGTGAGGGTCCAGACAACAAAGCTCCGCTATGACATAAGGCAGAGCTGTGGAGCCTGGGGTGAGCTACTGGAAAAGCACTAGAGGGTGTTAGTGGGGGTGGTTGATCAATGAAATGTGCCCATCCGGGTCTGTTAATTGGTACTCATCCAAGTTAGGCGTCCAGCCTTCTATAAAGACCAGGAAATAGAGGCAGGATTTTTCTTAATGATTGCATTTCAAAGGGATGGTTCCCCGATCCTAGAGAAAGACACTCTGGGTAGTACAACTGGCCAGAGGCTGGGAAAAGATTTTCATCCCAAAGCAGCACTAAAAGTATTTAAAACTGCAAGTTTTCTTAAGTAAATGCTCTAAGAAAAGGAAGATCAGTGACCTATAGGCAGGAAGAAACCCATCTAGAGCTCAGTCAAGCTGAAGGGAACCTTAAGGCACGCTTGGTGAGATTCCATAATGGATTCGATCCTGTTCCTGGAAGCATCCCTCCAAAACCACTAGCGTCCCCCTTTGTTCTCAACCCTAGCAGTCCTCTGCCAGACTTTCAGAGAGAAAGGTCTAATTAGAATTAAAATTGTTAAACAGAGAAAAAGAAATTAATGTTTCAAAAGTGATGGTACCATTTGATCCTATTTGGAATAATCTCAGAGGTAATAATAATTACAGAAGAACTAATTGTTAACTACTCGATAGGTCTGCCGCTGGATTAAAAATGGAGTGTGAAGTTTCTTATATACTGTGGGATGACATTTAACAATATAAACATACGGTGAATCAACTGTTTTTCTTCTTTTGGGGAAAGATAGGAATTACAAGGCTGTTTTCCAAATCCCTATCTTCTATGTCTGAAGCTTTAAGAGAGGAAGACTTTCAGTGCAATTACATAGGTCATCAAGGAGGGCATTTCAGAGATAGGAGATTCAAAATCCAGTGATGGTAGAACATCGTATCTAATAAAAGATACTAAGACTCCAAGAAGGAAAATATGTGCATTTGACGTAACAGCTCATTCTCCTCATGGAACTGAATTTGGAAAGCAAGAAATTAGCACTCATTTTACTGGGAACCTCAGAGGCTTGTTTCATATCTCCACAGCATCTAGGCCAGTACTGAATAAATAATATTTATTGAACACTCGTTGATTTTTCTTTTCACTAGAGTAATACAAGGCTAAATGGGTTGGTAAAGACCAATGTTAATATAGAAGTAATTTGGGGAAAAAGAGACATTTTCTATTATTGAGGTATAGCACACAAAAATGATGATAATTGTAAGTAGAAAAGTTGAAACCTTACTGTTGCTCACACATGTGTGATAAGGTAAACAAATATTATTACAACATTACAGGGTCAAGAAAATAATAATACTATTTATGTTTGGAGTACTATACCAAGTAAATAATTGCTTTAAATCTCACAACAAAACACCATATCCCAAATTCATAGATGAGGTAACAGAGATGTAGGGGGACTAAGTAACTTACTAGTAGTTACAACACCGATCTACGAATATTAGTTATCAACAGTTGGAATGTTCTTTGGCTATCACACTGAATACATTGCTTCTTTGAGTTCCAGCATATCGAGCATTTATCTTGAAGCCAGAAGTAAATCTGGATAGTGTTACACCTTGACACTGAAGCCCCTCTCCTTTCTCTCATATCACTTCATCAAAATACTTCTCAAACACTTCATCAAAAGTTCCTCTTAATTCTATAGTCAACATATATTCAAAATCCAAATTACTTTGCGCCATCTTTCCTGCTCCCACACTCTTTAGACTCACCATGGCCTCATGCCTAGATTAGCCTCCTTGCTTTCCCCCCGCCTCTAAGGCTGAGCTGCACAACGTCTGGGGCCCTGTGCAAATGGAAAATACAGTGGTACCTGGGCTTCCGAATGCGCTGTGTTCTGGAAGACCAGTCAAGTTCTGAAACATTGGAAAACCGAGGTGCCACTGTACCAAGGAGAGGAGGGAGAAGCTCTCTGGGCCCCCCAGGTAGGCCAGCCCCCGCCCAGCGGTGCTCCAGCCTCCTGCAGCCGTATCTGCGTGCTCAGCGTTGCTGGCAGAGCAAAGATTCGCTGAGAAGAACACATTCCTACTGTCATAAGCCATTACATTCTGGGGGTGCTTTTGCAGGTATCAATAGGCAAGACGGGATTTTCTAGCTACAACAGCTTTTTTCCCATGAGTCTGTGTTTCTTTTAAGCCCCCCTCATGAAATAAATTTCCCTGCTATATCTTTGGAATTTTTGTTTTGCTGTGCTGCATTTTTTCCCTAACAATTTGCAATTATTGCAGAAGAACAAATCCAAAGACAGGTGAGAAAGGTTACAGAGGAATCGAGTGTGTGAGATCCCATGTGCCTACTGTTTTGTTTTATTTCTACCAGTCTGAAAAAGTTTTCCCCGGCAACTTTAGTAACTTAACCCCAAGCTTCTCCCTTTCCCTTTGATCTCCCTTAGCTGGGTCCACTGAGAACTGAAATTTGAATGTAATTGTTTCATTGTCAGTGAGAATTTTCTCTAATTCAGAAGAAAAGGTTTGAGATACAAAATTCTGAGCCTGTTTGAGAAGTCGTTTTCTCAGAGGGCCTGTATCTCTTCTAAAGCAAACAATTTGATCAACATTTAAAAAGAAAACTTAACAAGGTTTTTAAACACTAAAAGTGATTTGACTTTTTCCAAGCATATTTTTCCTTGATTGGAAAGAGAATCAATTGGTGAAAGTTATGATCAGCCCTAGACATTACTCTTCTTTGTTTTTTAATTTCATGCTAATTTACAGGTACCTAGAGAGCTGGATAAATCTTCCTTTAAAACATCACTTCAAATGCCAAAAGAATGAGGGTTTTTTTTAGGGGGGGATGGAGTACTATGATATTTCTTTTAAACTGACTGGAAAACATCTGTTGGAGTTTCCTGGAGCATTCAATACTATTTATTTTATTTTCACTTTAAAAAAACAGTTCCTCAATATATTAGAAACACATCCTGCATTCATTTTTAATGTTATTTTTTATTATACATAGTATGCTTACATTTGACAGTAAAGTTTAAAATTCCTAGTTCATAAAGTTGTGAATCACAAATACACAATTAATAAATCTGTTAAAAATACCTTCAGTAAGATGTATATGCTTTAACTTAGATGAAACAACTTAAATTTAAAATGATTATAGTAATAGATATTTAAAGATTGCTTACATATATGAAGTAGAGATTCTCTGACTTGTAAGATGCATGTTTACTAAAAAGAGAGTAGGGCTGATGTCAGGGATGTTGGGTTTCTCAGGTGGCTGGACTACTAAAAAGTTGAATAACATTACTAAATCACTTCATCTCTGGATAACAGTTCCCTAATCTTTATATTTTGAAAAAATATATTTTTATTGATTTCAGAGAGAGGAAGGGAGAGGGAGAGAGATAGGAACATCAGTGATGAGAGTCACTGACTGGCTACCTTCTGCACAACCCCAACCGGGGATTGGGATTGAGCCCGCAACCTGGGCATGTGCCCAGACAGGGAATCGAACCAGGATCTCCTGGATCCTAGGTTGATGCTCAATCTCTGAGCCATGCTAGCGCAGGCAGTTCCCTAGTCTTTAAAAGAAGGTGTATATTATCAGAGTTCCTTGGTGATCAGATTAATTGAAAGTTTGTTGGAAAGCTTTTCAAAACATTTTCAGTACAAGAGAGTTTTCCTCACATTGCTTCTCTTTAAACAGGCAATTATAAGCATTCCTCTCCTCAAATGCAGTGAAATGTAGGTGGCCAAAGGTATGGACACAAATGCCTTAGTAAGAAAGTGTGTAAGCGGTACATATTTTTATGTCAAAGATGGTTATTGAGTCCTAGAGGGGCTCATGGCCATGCAGATGTAGGTAGAGGAATTATAGGATGAACTAGCCATTAACTGTCATGCTTGTATGCTCTATTTTTTCATTTTAAGATGTGTTCTATCTATAAATGAGAACCAATTGTAAATCAATCGAAGCCTTGGGAATGCTGCCTAAAGATAATGACATTTTTTTTGCTTCCTCCCTTATCTACTTAAATCATGTATGTCAGATAAAGCACACATTTAGTGTAATTTGAGTTAAATCTATGGTACTTGTACCATGCCCGGAACTGTTGACTTGAGAAGAGAGATGGGTCTAAGCATAAATGTCAGTGTGCAAAATGGAACTTGGTCAAGTTTCTGTGACTAATTGGAGAAGTAGGAATCATTGCTTCAAGTGAACGGATGCAGGCTTTTGCCTTGACAATTGGGCTTTTGTAGGTGTTGGCATGCATCGTTCCCTGCTAACAACATATCGGTGCCTTCGGACTAATCCTGGGCAGTAAGCTATGTCATAATGTGTTTTATAATTTTGCACAGACTGAGAATTTTACACTTGGGTAACACAACCACCTGAGTGGAGGCATCTAACAATACTGTGAACTCTAAATACATTTTGTTGAGACAAGGGGTAAAAAGCTTGATCTGTTGAAATAAAAGGAATAAATTATGATCCAGAGTCTCCCTATAAGAGTGGCAAACACTGAAAAATTTGGTATTCTTTATTTCTTCTTAGACTAGTTTAAAAATATTTTTCATGTTCCAGTTCACATATAATGAATGTCTTCGTGAAAGTATAGTGATGACTTATAAGAGTTTTTTTAGTACCAAAAAAAATTTCAAAACATCAGTCATTTTCAAATTATTAAATAATCTGCTATACACCAATGTATATATATAAAATTTGAGCCATGTTAGAATTATCTTAATCTGTCCTTGAACATGAATGTTAGTTATGGAAGCATCAGTAACTTTCTCAAAAAGCTGATTAGCATTTTCTAGAGAGTTCTACTCATGTGTCATTGCTCTCTTTCAGAGAAATAGCAAGCTTTTTTTTTTTAAGACTTTTAAAAAAATATATGTCTATTGCTTTCAGAGAGAACGAGAGGGAGAGAGAGATAGAAACATCAATGATGAGAGAGGCATTTATCAGCTGCCTCATGCCCACCCCCTACTGGAGGTAGAGCCCGCAACCCAGGCCTGTGCCCTGCCCTGGAATCCAACTGCAATCTCCTGGATGATAAGAGCTCAACCACGGAGCCACGCCTGTGAGATAGCAAGCTTTGTGATTGAGAAAGGCATTTGATATTCCCACTTTAGTAGTTACCCAACCGGTATGTCCTTAACATTCAGTACAAATGAAACAAGATTATGGAATTCTTGATATTCACACTATGGAATGTACTTCTTTGTAAGTTTAAATAATTGATGGCTTGTATCTAAATCTAAGCAAAATATAAATGGCATAAACTTAGACAAAAATGCATGGAAATAAAACTTCAGCACCGCTTCATTTTCAAAAATATGTAAAAATACAGTTTATATGTATACCTATAATGTTTTACATGTATGTTTATGACTAAAGTTTAGAGAAAACAATGAATAGAATGTAAATAGAAATTTTCTTTGGGTAATTAAATTATTATTATTGTTATTATTTTTACAGTATGGGCTATTTAAAATGATTAATTGTTCTCCTAAAACACCATGAACTAGGACACAGAAACATATGCATCAAGTATACTTGAAAGTGCTAAATCTCACTTCCACAATTTTTTAAATTGCAACAGTGGAGGTGTCATGGGGTCAGCATGAAGTAGGGTGGTAATTCCCTTAGAAAAGATTAGTAGTAATCTATGACTGTAGACGACTTCTTCATTTTTTAGGCCGTGTATATTTCTCTCTTGCTCACTCCCTTAAAGGAAATGCACTTTAAGGTTCTCAGACCATTGTCCCCTTGGACCCAACCATTCTCTTTTCAAAAGTTTTTAACAGGACTGTGTCAGTCAGGTGAGGGCAGCAAAGAGCAGAAGAAAGAAAATGTAATTTCTTGTTCTTTGGGCAGAGTAACTATGGAGTTTTTGAGGCAGGGCAGGTTTGACAGGCTGAGCAAGTAGCTCAAACCAAGGATGGGTGGGGCGGGGGAGCACACTGGGGGTTTTAATCTCATGAGGGTTTTGTACTGCAAGCAACGTTTCAGGAAAAATGAAGTGAGTAGCAACATGCAAACTGAGGGAAGCATAAAAAGTTAGTGACCATAGTGTATTTTTTTAAATTTATCTTTATTGTTGAAAGTATTACAGATTTCCCCTTTCTTTCATTAACCCCTTCTATCCCCACCTGCCCACCCCACCCTGACCCAGGCCTTAACCACACTGTCTGTGTCCATGGGTTATGCATATATGCATGTAAATTATTTGGTTAATCTCTCCCCACCCACCCCTGCCTTCCCTCTGAGATCCCTCAATCCGTTCCATGCTTCTATGTCTCTGGATCTATTTTGTTCATCAGTTTATTTTGTTCTTTAGATTCCACATATGAGTGAGATAAGTGGACATAGAGGTGGCCAAGAGACATATGAAAAAATGCTCACAGTCACTAATCATTAAAGAGATGCGAATTAAAATGTCAATGAGGTATCACCTCACACCTGTCAGAATGGCTGCCATCAACAAAACAACAAATGACAAGTGCTGGTGAGAATGTGGGAATGCAGTACACTGCTGGTGGGAATGCAGACTGGGGCAGCCACTATGGAAAACAGTATGGAGTTCCCTCAAAAAATTAAAAATGGAATTGCCATTTTGCCCAGTGATCCCACTCATAGAAATATATCCTAAGAAACCCAAAACACCAATCAGAGAGAATATATGCACCCCTATGTTCATAGCATCACAATTTACAATAGCTAAGATCTGGAAGCAGCCCAAGTGCCCATCAGTAGCTGAGTGGATAAAAAAGCTGTGGGACATTCACACCATGGAGTACTATGCAGTGGTAAAAAAAGAAGGATCTCTTACCCTTTGAGACAGCATGGAGGGATCTGGAGAGTATTATGCTAAGCGAAATAAGCCAAGTGACCATAGTGTATTCAAGGACCAGAAACCAAAGCAAAGTAAGAATGATAAAATTAACAAGCCATTTGGACCCTGAACTTACTTCCCAGTGATAGCTTATTTTGTCAATGTTTTTTCAAAGTCACTCAGTTCTCGTACACTGTACACTGTATGTGTAGCTATAGCAAAGCCCTATGCAATCAGAGTAGGAAAAGGAGCACTGGATAGGACCCTATCATCGATCCAGCTTTCAACACAGTGCCCCTTACAGTCACACAGATTGCCTTTGAGAGTTTCAGACAATTAGAAATTATCCTCAGATCCATGAAAAATAGAGAAAAAAGAAGCAGCTACCTATGAGTGTAAAATATGCATGTTCTTCCCCTATTCTCTTGGAGGGGGGGCAAAAACAAATAAACAAAAAACTAGAAACCTTAAGTGGCACTCATTTTTTGTGATAGTACATAACATGTAGAGCTTCCACAGAGAGCAAAATGATTACTGAAGGATGATCTTAATTCAGGAAACAAATCTCAAAGAGAGTACCACTTCAAATTTCAGTGGGCGTATATATATTCTTGTGATGAATATATAACAAACAAGGAGGACTGTAATTAGAAAAAAATCTTATGTGAGGACAACTTGTAAAATTAGGTAATTTAAATATCTGGCGTCATTATAGACAAAATGATTTGTAGCGTTTCTTCATGACCTTATTGAACTATTGGACTAGAAGGCAAACACTGATTACCAAAGTATCACAGTTAACTTAGGGAAAGGCTAACTCCTTTCCCTGAAAGGGGCTACCAGGACTCTTCAAGGCCCTTAGTCTATCCATCAGGGACTTTAACATATTTTTAACAGCTTCCCTCTCAAGTCAGATCAATCAAGTTTCAACCTATGAGGGAATATTATTTTTAAAAACCTGGGTAATTATGCCATATTAAAACCTTTGAAATCCTTAGATACTCTGAAAATTACACCGTATACTAATTGGTTTGTTATACTTATTTCCCTCTTCTATTCACTCTCCCCAATCTAATTTCTCTCCTTCAAAACCTTTTCCAATTTGTTCATTGGTATACCCTGTACATGTAAAAAAAAAAAAAACACAAAAAAAGCAAAAAAAACCTCCTGATGCATTTTAGCATCTTTTCAGAATGGGCATAATGTAATTGTGGTTCTGTTCTAGGAAATTACCTCCCCTGAAAAAAGACTTATTAAGTGGTTGCTACTCAGTCTTCAAAAATCTCATCTACTTTGTTTTTTTGTTTTGTTTTTGTTTGTTTGTTTTTTAAATAATCTTTATTGATTTCAGAGAGAGGCAGGGAGAGAGAGAGAGATAGAAACATCAATGATGAAAATCATTGATCCACTGCCTCCTGCATGCCCCCCACTGGGGATCAAGCCCACAACCTGGGCATGTGCCCTGACTGGGAAATTATCCATGAATCCTGGATCATGGGTCAGTGATCAACCACTGAGCCAAACCAGTCAGGCTCCATGTACTTTTAATGTGATTTCATATCACATGTGTACATAACAATATGTTTATACATACAAAGAAAAGTAAGTAATAATAGTCGCTGCATATTGATTCCCTTGCTATATACATCAAGTAACTATGTAGACCTTTTGGCTATATATCCTCTATTCTTCTATTTGGAGCATGAGTTATGTATTTATATTTTTATTTACAGATTAATAAACTCAGATAGTAAGATTTTAGAAGCTTGATCTATGTCACACAGGAGTTTAGAGCCATAACCAAGATTTGTATCTAAATGCGTGGCATAAGAATTCAAGGACAGTGAACCAATATAAACTATATATTTTTTTCATCAAAATACTAGCGATTCTTTCAGATTACTCAGAAGTTAGAAAGTGTGCAATGTGGACACTCTACTACTTTCATGGTTAATACTTCAGGCAAGTTTACCTTGACTTTAAATACTTTATGTCTTTGGTGCTGCAGTCAGGAATAGATACAGCTTTGAGTATTAGTGGCTTGCAAAAGAAAAAAAATTATTCATGATCAGACATAAACAGTCCATTCTCCCCTTTCCCAAAATTCTCAATCCATTCCCCCCCTTCCCAAATTCAGGGACCCAGGTGTGTTTTTTGTTTTGATTTATTTTATTTTTGTGTTCACATTTCATGGCCTCTAATCTCAAGGTCACCTCACTTGTTAAAGCTGCTCTAGGTGCAGTCATATGGAGCAAGTGGACATTAGCTGTCATATTCCTAGAAGGTGCGATGTCACTTATATACTGTGTCCATAACCCTGTGCAATGAGAAGATCTTACAATTCAAGAAAACTTGCAGTCTGTGCCTCACATCATTTTATGTGTTTTCTTTCTCTAACTTTTTTTTTTTACCCATAATTAGTGATATTAATGGTCCCAAATGGCTTTTGGAGGCTCCTAATTGTTAACTTAAATAGATTTTTTTTGACCACTAGCCATGTGAGAAATACTGCAGTGTTTGGTGTTATAATGAAGATAAGTAAAACATGTTCTCTTTCCTAAAAAAAATAAATATTAATTTGGTAAAAAAAAGAAAACAGTTGACAATAGGTACATAAATCAAGTCAGACATCAAATAGTGAAGCATGGCAAACATGCGCTCAGTAGCCCAGCACAGGAAAGCTAGGTGCAGGCATGTCATGTACCTTTTTCCACGCAGGGGTGTTCACTGGTTCCCTGCGGGGAGGACACCATTCTTTTCCCTGTTCTCTCCTAGGCCCTGCCTTCATTTGGGATTGTTCTTCAAATACATAACCACACGCTGGTACACTACATACCTTGTTGAGCATGGTTCTACTGGCTGATTCCCATTATTGAGGACAGATGTTACACACACTTAGTTTCACCAGTCTGACATTTCTGCATTAGTTGGTGTTCATCCATTAGCACGTATCCCATTAGCTTTGCATCGTAGAACTGACTCAGAACTCCACGAGGTTATTTATTCACTTCACCTTCTCTCCCTTGACAGTCACATCCACATCACTTGATCTGCGAAGGATTATAAAACACCATTTTCCTCAGCTCCTTAGTTTGCAAATTAGGAAACAGAGACCTAGTGATTTATCTAGAACTCTAAATTAACTTTCCGTGCTCTCAACACCGTGTATTTCCATGCTCTCAGAAAGACGTCTGGCTGTTCAAGTCCATGAACTCAAAACCTGAATTTCTAACTATATTTAGAAAAGCTACAAATGAGGGACGCTATACTGCACAGTAGACGTATTTCTTCCATACTTAAAAGAAGACCATTGAAATAAAAAGTTTAGTACTTGTAAAATATTATTATTAAATGATACATTGTTATAAATAGAATTTATTCCTAATAAAAGAGATGCTTTTTAGAATTCTGTAGGAAAGTTTGCCGTATATTCTTGCATTAAAATGGGCATCCTAAATTGATCAACTCTTTCTGCCGATTTCAGCATAGAGAAAATAAGAGTAAGTCCAGATTCCTATGCATATTTCACTTTTTTTCTTAATATTTTAGTCATGGGATCAATTATGGTAACATCAATCCCAGAGTCTGAGTCACATATAGATAGTGAATTAGTTTTTAAAGAGATAAATACATTTGGTTTTATTTAGAATAAAACTAAGTGTTCTAGAGATTTAGTGGTATAAATTTCACATTTGTCCATTCAGCTATATTACTGCTCATTATGCAAGAATTGAAAACTGAATATTAGGAAAGTTCCTTTATTTATTACTTATTGACTTATTTTCCGGAGGATTTAGTTTGATAAAGGAGATAAAGAATTGGAATGGATTTAAGACTCCTGGGATCTCATATTTTCTACAACTAAATTATCTTGGCCCACTAATATCAGCTCTATAGGTATCAATTTCCTTAATTGGTAATCAACAGTCTTGAACAACTTTTCAGTAGTACTTTGACCATGTATAACCACTATTAGTAAACTTCTCCGAATCCCTGTAATAAGCCAGATTTTAGAAGAATAAAGTGGGGTGAATCCTGCCACTCTCATTTAAGGTCCATGCCTGTCACAGAGGAATGAAGAAGAATCATCACCCTGGAGGCACACTGACCTCCCAGAAGATGTTTCACAAGCTGGCAGCATATTTTAGGATCTGGTACTAAGCTTCAGATGTCCAAAAGTTGAGTTTTATCAGCTCACCCACAAAAAACAAGTCTCCTGGGAGTCTGACCCACTAATAAATCTCAAATGATATTGATGTACGAATTAGAGGGATGATTTATTAATCTAGAGCAAGCATATCACCAATAAATCAACCACAATATTTAACTTAACTGGACCATCCAATTTTTCTCTATTGAAGAGTTTACATGGAAAACAGTATTGTAAACCAAGGACTGCTTGCTGGGCATGTAACCAGAGCAATAGAATTTGGCATGTTTTTAAAAGTATATAATTACACAGTGAACCAAAATGATTTTATGTCTCAGAATAGCTGGTCCACGAACGCTTTGTTTCTAGCTAGAGGAGATAAGAAACCTGTGCCAGAATATAAATTAAAATCTCAGTTGACCTAAGTAGTATACTATTGGACTAGTTGATTTAAATGATAACAGCACAAGCTCCTTTTATTTTGGTGACAATTTGCAGACGACAATTAATCAATTAATTTATTTATTTATTTTGAATCCTTACTCAAGGATATTTTCTTTCCATTGCTTTTCAGAGAGAGTGAAAAGGGGGAAAGAGGGAGAGAAACATTGATGTGAGAGAGACACATGGATTGGGCACCTCAACCCGGGCTGGGATAGAGCCTGCGATGGAGGTAGATGCCCTTGACCAGAACCGAACCCGACAGCCTTCAGTCCATGGGCCGGTGCTTTAACCACTGAGCCAAACCGGCCAGGGCGCAGACCACGCTTTAGATAACCCTTAGAGAGCACCGTCTCGCACGAATCAATGGAGACACAATGATGGTGATTTCCATTTTTATACCCATTTTACTAGCCTTCCCACTTAAAATCCTTTATCTGGTAAAAAGGGTCTTTTATCAAACAAGCTACTTTAAATTATTAGTAATATTGTTTTGTCATTGCAGTCACTTTCCAAATATACTTTTCCATAGCTACGCCAAATCCATGCAACCTAATAGAGACATGTCCCGCATTTCTTCACCCTCAATAGCTGTTGCCATTAGTATCCTCCCATATCCCCTTGCACTCGCAGTTTCCACGATGGCTCCCCAAATCCCAGCTGCCAGCCAGCCCCTCAGCTTTTCCCTCAGTACCTTTCATGTCCCCAGCAGTTCTCTCTGCCCATCACGCTAGGAGAAGCGCAGGCTGGAAGTGCTGGAAATTCATGCCCAGTGGAAACTGCTGTCAACTAATGACAGATGTAAGCTCCTAAAGAATTCTCATCCTGTCCCTCATTTTGATAAGCATTGTGCCTGTGTTTTAAATTGTTTCCTAGAGTTCTTCAGCAGGGTTGAGTTCCATTCGCTCACAGTGGCACCTTGCTTACAACTTTGATTGCCTTTTTCTGTCCCATTTCATTTCTCTATGCTCCCACCAGTGTTCGCAAATCACTTCCCAAATAATCCATTTGCACTCTATTTGTCTCAGGTCTTCTTCTGGGAGAATCAATATGAGGATACATGAAACCCACCTATTCACAAATAACCCACTGAGTTATTTCTATCAGTGCATAATTTAAAGTGTTTCTTTTTTTTTTTTCTAACTTGATTTTCAGGAGCCTTCACAATGTGTTCTGTGTGCTGGCTTTAAAATCTAGTTCAGGTAAAGCACGTAACTATAAATTATCAAATGATACTTCTGCATAGGATTTAGATAATGGTGTTTTAGATACTCAGAAGGTAAGATCACTAGAAACAGGTGGTGGTTAAATGGAGACTTTACAGATAAATGGGACTTGAGAAAGCTCTGAAGATGTTTATGCAGCTATGCATATGCATGCATTTGGGAGCTAATAGACAATTTTGACTGTAGTAGGGAAAATATACTGAGGAGTTTGTAGATTTGAAAAGCTCTTATTGCAAGAGCTATAAATAACAGACCTAGGAATAAAAGAACCAGTATGCAACACAGGCAACTGATGGAATTTACAATAAAGAAATAATGCTACAGTCCAGGTATCTAAATCTAGGGGCAGCATATAGCATTGGCATAGCTGTGAGTAAAAAGAGAAGCTGGGGGAAAAGACTGTTTATTCCTTGTTAAAACTGTAAAGGAGACACATTTTTCCAAGTCAATTTTTACCTAAGCATGCCAATGTCACATCAAGCAATCAGGCACATTTTAGAAGGCATTGATCATATTGGACAAAAGAAATTAGATAGACTGGAAAGACAGGGAAAGACTGTCTTCAAGCAACAAGACACTGAGAAGGCACTAAGTGGAGATGTAAGCACGTGGACAACACACATCTTCCTGTATTCTGAAAGTTATTCTCGCCCAGGTTTCAAAGAAAGAAAGAAAGAATTAGCCATGAAGATGGTTTTGGCATCTCAGGGATTAAATTAGTAAAATAGACCATAATTCCAGAAGACCAGATAGACGAGAAAGGTAACCCCACCCCTAGAAACTCAGACACAGGGAAGCAGACATGCACCAGAAGCAGAGAGAGAAAGTGGGGGTGAGAAACTATGTACAGAAGAGCAACACACGTCCACATTCACTTAACAAAAAGACAAGCCAGAGCTTGTCAGGAACTTAGAAATGAAGTCCAGGATAGACGTCAGGAATGAAACGGTGATTTCATAAACTTGTAATTTTAAATAAAATATACATATATGGTTAATTATAATAATTTTATTCATTCAACAGAAAGACTTATATTCCCATCAGGTAGAGTGTTAGCCTTTAAAGGTGAGATAGATGTAAAACAATACATCATTACACCATCATGATAGTACATAGCAAGGAGGTGAGAGAAGAGTGATACGGTGTCTTGTGTGCTTGCAGCTCATGCAAGAGACAGACTGTTTGGATTTGTCTTAGCTTTGCCAGGAGGGAGAGTTATTTCAATTCTCTAAACCTCAGATACTTATTTGATAACTCCAACTATTAATAGTGCATGCCTGTTGGGGTTTGGGGATCTATATAAAACATTATATACAGAGTTCCTAGCACAAAGCCTAATATCTATGTATACCAGCAAAGAATCACCTACAGTGAGAGTTAGTTTATTAGCTTGCTGCAGGTGAGAAGGGAACCACGAAGCATCTCAGGAAGTGGGATTTAGAAGAAGCTTACTAGAGAGTTTTGGTTTAGGGAGTATTTAAAGAAGTGAGGATTTGCTCTAAATTGTATGCTCTCAGGGATGGGGTCAATTTTATGACTGGGGATCTTAACAATTTTTATCTAAGGTGCAAAAGGAACAAAGTACCTCTAGGGTTCGCTTGGGTTATTTTAGAATTTTGTTTTCTTAGTATTATCCTGGGACATGGACTTACAGACTTTAAAAAATTATATATTAAAATAACATGTTGCAAGTGTTTTTTTTAGTGAGTTTTAACTTTTTCAAAACTCTTTAACACACACTCTTTTACTGTTGAAATACCTATTTAATTTTCATGGGATAACTATTAAAATACATTCAGTATTATAAGCATAAGTGAGCCTCTTTACCTAGTATCGAAATAGAATCATCTCATTTTAAAATAACATTAAATTTTAAATAATTATACTTTTTTTACACAAAGAGACATGGGGAAATAAGTTACTGTTAAAATATTTTTGAAACTTATACCATGCAAATAAAGGAACTAAACTGAGATTATTTCCTTTTGTACATGATGTTAATTTGTTTTTTCTTGTTTGTTTTGTTTAAATATTTTATTATAAAAAATAATTTCACATTTTCTGTCTGTCTGTGTGTCTGTCTCTCATTCTTTCTCTGATATTTGAAAATTTGTGTGCAATTTATTAAAACTCATTGCCAATTTTATTTTCTGAAAAATCCTAATTTTTCATTGAAGCATAGTGCAAGTAACATGAATATTATTACATATGATATTATGATACTTGTAATAAGAAATAATAAAATGTATTAGCTGTTACAGAAAATAATCAACATGACAACCTAATTAAACAAGGAATATACACCTCTAATTTTGAAATTTTATATAAGAATAATAATATGTTCCCATTTTAACTAAAGTAGAAAAAATGTAATAGCATAGTATCTAAATAATAATGGGTAGTAGCCTAGCCTGCATGGCTCAGTGGTTGAGCATCAACCTAGGATCCAGGAGATCGAGGTTTGATTCCCGGTCAGGGCACAGGCCCGGGTTTCGGGCTCGATCCCCAGTAGGAGGTGTGTGTGCAGGAGGCAGCCGATCAATGACTCTCTCTCCTCATTGATGTTTCTATCTCTCTCTCCCTCTTCCTTCCTCTCTGTGAAATCAATAAAAATATATTAAAAAAACAAAAGTTACCAACAAGGGTACAGTTTATCCTCACGGTAAACAAAATGAATAAATAAAAATTTCAGAAGGAGAAGAGATCCAGACACACATACACACACATACACACACACATGCTGGTATGCATATGGAAATATATGTGTATAAATAAAGAAATAGACAATAAATACACATATAAATATATTTTTTAAGATTAGAGATATATCAAAAATAAATATCAAAATCATTGAGTCTGCCATATGGGATCTAGAGGTCATGTACTAGATTTATTAGATCAGGTGCCTCTCCACCCAACTCTCTTAGCTCCCCACTAGTAAATCTAGTTCTAGGAGAAAAGCACTGTCTTTTTCTTTTCATTTTGAAGCTCTGATGGTCAGTGGGCTTCTACGATTCTGTCACTACATGTTACATCATTACTGAAGACAGAGCAAACAACCTACTAATTTCATAGACGTAATTAGACACTTGCCGAAACTAGATTAGCCAGAAACTAATGTGACAGCAAGATTTACTTCCACATGGATGTTTTATAAACATTTATGAAACTTGTTTAAGGTTATATGGTCATGGGTAGAACCTTGTATTACTAGGACAGACAGCTAGTTACCACAGTGACTACAGTGCTCAGGTGTGAAAATGAATAAATAAACTGCTCAGGTGTGGCCTATAAGAAATAAAAATCACGGGTCATCTGGTATCTCAGAGATGCAGAGTAGTATGAAACTTAAATATACTGGGTACAAATGAAATATATATTCATCTTGACAGCTCCTATTTGATATTTACAATTAAAAGAATAGTGAAAGGTAATTGACCTTTAATAATTACATCTAAAGTATTCAAGCTCCTTAACTAAAATAATATACTGCAGATGAAAGTAAAACTGGAAGTAAAATTCTTAGAGTCCCTGAAACCATCTTTAAACTTGTAAATCACAAAACAAAAAAAAAACCTGGCCGAACCCCTTGTATATTATTCAAGACGTACACTCACTTTGTATGCAGAGAACCTTTCAGAAGGAGGTTGTTGAAGGGGTAGTCAGTATGTAAATTTGCTAATTACCTTACTGCAAATACCAATAACACACCCTGTTGTGGCTTCTTTAAGAACATAGTGTAGTCTCCACAATGTATTGGCCATAATGGAAACAATATTTGCCTGACTGCAGAATATAATTAGTATATGGCCATCAATAATAACAGGAACCCTTACAGTATAAGCATTTTGCATAGACACTTACCTTCTAAATGAGTCATGAACTCAGGGACACTCAAAACTTTTCCACACAAATGAGACATAGTGGTTGTGCAGAAGAACTGAGAGAAATCATTTCTGAATAAACAAAGAGCTGAATCAAATCAAGAACTGAATAAATATTTCTCTTAAATGACAATTTTGGCTGAAATATATTTAATAAAATTTTTAAAAAGAGCGATTTATAATTGCTTTTTGCATTCAGAACTACATTAGAAGACATTTACATTCCTAAGATTTGAATCATGTAGATACTTTTTAATTTTACTTTATTTATTTATTGACCTCAGAGAAAGGAAGGGAGAGGGAGAGAGAGAGAAAGAAACATCAGTGATGAGAGTCATTTATCAGCTGCCTCCTGCACGTCTACCACTGGGGGTGGAGCCCACAACCCGGGCATGTGCCCTGACCGGGAATCGAACTGCTCTCGCCTGGATCTTAGGTTCATGCTCAACCCCTGAGCCACACTGGCTGGGCAATACTTTTTAATTACTACACAGACCAACTAAAATATTTCCTCTCAGTTCACCATTTTAACTTACTAAAGTTGCTTTTAAACAGATTTTTCATTTAAATAACATTTTTAAATTAAATGTATCTTCTGAATATTACAGAGATAAAAAGAATATTATGCTAGGAAGAAGGAAGGACATTAATATTGGATATTAGATTGGGTAAGTCATGCAAAGTTCCTGAACCTCAGTGTTCTCATCTATAATAAGGATGAGATGCTTACTGAGGACCATACAATTCAATTTTTGTTTGATTTGCTGAAATCATCATGATCTAATTTTTCATTTCTTTTTACCAATACCCTAGAACTTCAGAATCTTAGGATGCTACTTGTGTTCAGGAATTAAGGGACCATTCAGCCCTGTTTCAGGCACTATTAACATTTGATAGAGAACAATTTGTTTTTCTTTTCTTTTAAGAGATTATTTTCTTTTACATTACACAATTTTATGATTACACAGATAATACAAGCTCATTCCCAGAGAACACAGATAGATACAAACAGCAAAATAAAAAGAACCATTGCAAACATGTTAAAATATTCCTTTCAAGGCTTTTAGCCATACAAAAAAAAACAGAATCATAACACATACGGTCAATGAACATTTGCATTTTTATTTTCATTTATTTATTTTCACATTTATTGTTTGCTTCCTCCAACCCTTTTTTATTGACTTTTTAAAAAATGTCGACACTCTTACAGATGCTCCACATTTACTCCCCTTTACCCACCTCCACCCAGTCCCCCGGGCCCCTTCCCTATGTCCATCGCCACACTGTTGTATGTGTCTATGGGTTATACATACATGTCCCTTAAATGGGAAAATTCTTTAAGTGCATTTGCAACCTCCTCACTGTGGTACATTTAGTGTCCTTGGTGCTCTGGTTCTAGACTCCTGTGGTATCCACAAGGCCTTTCTCTACAGGTCATTGTATTAAAATATTGCCCCATATTTTCATTTCCGAATGTGCCTTGGTGGGGCAATAAAATAAGCCGTTCTATTGTCACATAAGAATATGGTATCACAGGAGCTTCAGTCTGATCCTGAAGTCAAAAGGACACGTGTGAGTAGATTCTAGAAACTGAAGCCAAGATTGCCTTACGATCACAACCCAGAATCCCTTCCAAAAGTAGCAACAATTCTTTGTAGCGGAATCATTCATTTTTTTTTCCTCCCTAAAATTATGATTGGAATTAAATAATTTGTCCTGTTTGGTTCTTTCAAAAGCAGGAATTGCTTTACTTTCTTCTTTATCCGTCTCTCTAGTAGCGACTCTCCTGGATTAAGATTTAGATTTGCTTTACCCAGCACTTTGTTGAAAAGCTGTTTAACATCCCACGTAAAGCTGAGTTTATTCTCTTAGTGCAGCATCTCTACCCTCTGAAACATGCCCTCTTCGCCAGCTTCTTCAATACATTGTATCTGAGGGCTTGCCAAACGATTCTTTCCTTTTGTAGGTTATTTTGCTAATTAGTTTTACTCTCCGTGGAAGCACACCTCGAATTTCTACGTGGAGTACAGAGATTGATTCCACTTGTTTTTGCCTTTTGCTTCTCATTCTTGAAATACAAAGGACTTGGGGTTGTAAAATAACACTCCATCGACCCAGGCTTGCCTAAGGGGGCAGTAGGTCAATATCTAGCAAAAATATTTCTTCTGGAATCACCCTTTTTTTCCTTTGGCCAAACCAACAGGAGCCCATTAATTTGCATGTGACTGTGGTTCCAGTATTAGTTGTCCTAGGCATTGTCATGCTTTTATCTTACCTTTTCTGCTTTTTGTTTTCTTTTCCCAACAAAATGATGCCCTGAGAATTATGTTCCCAATTAGTGTTGGAAGCAGTCCCCAAGGCCGCGTGGGTGTGCAACCCCAGGCAGAGCAGGCGCAGGGCGCTCCCTGCCCTGTCAGTCAGCAGCTGGGCACTGTAAACGAATCCCCAGCCACAAGAAACAAAGTTTACGGAAACTTTAGCTAGCTAGGTGCCAGACAAACAAGTGGTAATTTGTTTTAAAATGTCTCAAAGCCCAATTCAGGGGGAAAGTATCAGAAGCCCGCTGGGTTCTCTCCTATCAAGTCTTAAGAGGGAGTTACAGCAACTGTTAAAGCTTAGCCACTACTGCACCTGGACAGGCCGCATTTATTTTCTCATTTTCCTACATTTAACCAGGGAATGTATTTGGATACATTTTAGAAATAAGAAAGATTGTCATTTGAGACTCTTTGAAGGTGAAAATCTAAGAATTTGGATTTTATGGCTTCAGACATGTCTTTTTGAAAGATCTCAATAAGCCAGCCTGGCATAAGATATTCACTGAAGCAGAATGGACCAGCGTGACAGATATTTTGAAGGGCTCCTGTTTGTTTTGTTTTGTAATGTTCAAATATTGCAAAATCTGCATAAATAGCATAGAATCTTTTAAAAGTAGAAGAACATTTTATTACAATTATATTAATTTAATATAGCAGATGGCTGGGATTGAAACTTAGGGCAGAGACAGAGTTGTGTAAAAGAATTTGCCTTCAAATAACATTGTCTATTGGAATAAAAAATAAAAAATGTATTAAGAAAACATACTGTTAGTGGTAGGGGATTCAAAGGACAGAGCATTCATACAATACTGAACGTCAGAAAATACTCATGTGGAATTCTTAATTTTAGATTTTTGATAATGATAAATATTATTTCATAGACAAATATTATTTTTAAATAATTTGATGTGATTATTGGTGTAATGAAGTGTAATTTTTACTATTATATCTTGAGTCTTCACGTATTTTACTATACTGCACTTTATTTTGAAATTATTTAAAAGTTTTCTTTATAATTTTATTAAATGAATTTTTATCTCACTTTGAAATAATAAACACTGCTGCCAAGAGATGTTATCTGAATGCTGTAACATCCATCTGTTTCACAGCTGAAGACAAAAAATTTTCCTTAAAAAATATTGTGTAGTAAAACATGTTTTACTGCCAGGTCAGAGAGGAAGTTCAATCAGTAGCAAAACAGGTTAGAACCCCGCTGTATGTTTGCTTGGGAAGGATGCAGAAAGAGATGGGGGCAGGAGAGGCCGACTGAACAGGCACTTGATATTCTTTTTCAGCGCCTTTAATCTTACATGGACTTCCGAATTAAATAATGCTGCACAGAAACTACTGTAGACTCATGCGGGGGAAAAAAGAAATATTTTACTTATACTTAAAAACCCTGAAACAGATAGTTCTTTAGCAGTTCTCTTTTTCTTCTTTTGTTCAAGTGCTTAAAATGTCACTCTTTTCAGTCCTTAAATTCAGGTTTAAATGTTACTTTTTCTGCAAAATCTTCTCTGATTTCCAAATAGAGTAGCGTGGTTGCTTTTGTTTCATGCCCTCTGAGAACTGTGCACTTGCTCTTTCGTAACACTTACCGCACGTAATGGTAACTGTTCACCATCCTCTCATTTCTTCCCCTAATTTCTAATGTCTCTGAGGGAAGAGGGCTTCTTTATCTTGCTCACCCATGAATATCTCCTGCCTAATGCGGTGCGAGAAACTGCAGATGCATAATGAGAATATATTAAGTGAATGAGTGAATTCTGATTCCTTGAACTCGATTGCTCGTCTTTCAACAGCTTCCAAATGATCCCTCCAGTTATTCTTTAAGTCTCTCATTGTGTTCTCTCTTTTCCTATTTCCTCCGCCTCCTTCCGGTTCTTCCTTTCCTCCTTTTCTCTCTTATATTTGTATCAATAAATTAATCACTTATTAAACACATATTATATTAATGGTTACAGTATGCTGGGCCACTGTGTTATAGCAACTGACAAAAAAGGAAATGCTTCCTACTGTGATTCCAAATAGAATCCATTGTGTTTCAAGATACATTAAACTTACATTTTTTTTGTTTAGTTGTGACAGAATGACAGCATTCAGTTACTAGGTGTTTTTCTCTATTTCACATTGTTTTGGAATCAATATATTATTGGGGAATCATGTAAGGAAATAGAAATCATGTTTCCTTGAACAGATTATGTTTCCAAGCTTCACTTTTGCAGTGTAGGAATCTGCATGGCATGTAATAAAGGTATAATGAAATAGCTTACATAAAATATTTAGTATTGCCTTACACATTGTAAGTGGCCAATGTTTACTCATTTTTGCTCCTATGAAACAACTGACATTACACAGAGAGCTATTCCTGCTCAGCTAACATGCCCTACTTTTTCACTGGTCTGGAATGATTTAGTTATGATGTTTTCAAAGGGCGGATATTTGTATGAAATGACCTTTAAAGACTTATTTTCTCAATTTTATTAGAATAAAAGAAATATATTTATTGTATGTAATCATACCATTATGAACTTAGTAGTTTGTTTTCAATTTATGTAACCTGAATAAGGACAAATAAATACACTGGTTACTTTTCAGCAGAATGAATATAAGTTGACTTAAACTTGCTTATATTTATGTTCTACATATGTGAACACTTGGGTTGTTTCAGTTGGTGAATGAACAGGCAAAATCCTCAGTGCTATAGAACTTTATTAATACAGTCTCAAAATGTTTTCAGGTTTCCTCTCTATTTTTACTAGAGGATGAATCATTCTGCACATTCTTATTTATAAATCCTATCACATTTTTGAAGTTGCATAATTTGACACATTGTGACTGTTTATATTTTTATTTTAATCTATCATTTGCTTCACTAACAGCTATCAAGAACCATTGAAAATATGCAAAAATATAAAGAAAGAATAAATATAGTTGGACTTTTTAAAAAATTTTTTTTTGGAAGGTTGGGATGCTGAGTCATGCACTAATTGCATTGCGTGCGTGACTCTAAAAACAGAAAGAATTAAGATAAAAAAGCATGGTTGAACATTAAAATATTACACAAATATAAGTAATCATTTATTTGTTAATACCAATTAGCTATAGCTGTTTTTTTTTCCCAATCAAGTATAAGCAAGTAAAAAATGTAAATTTTCCTCAAATGTATTTAGAGTTCTGTAGGAAACTTTCTATAAAATTTAAAATTATAGGAAGGACTTTAGCATCTGTTTTGGAGGCCTGTTATTTCCAATTACTTTAAATGACTGTGAAATAATCCATAAAAACTAAATTTTCAAAATAGAAGGCCTTAGATGATATTTACTTGGCCTTTAGCAATGAGATATCATTCTATGAGGGAGCAGCAATGTTTGGCATGTGTGGAACCAATCTGTTTTCAAACATTCTTAGCCTTGTCTCTTTCAATAAGTGCTTTGTGTGAATGAACTATTTTACTTCCTCTCTGGGTAACAATTAGATAGGTGGTTAAAGGTTTCTAAACAGGGGTACTATTTGCTGTAAATAAAAGCCACTGTTTTACAAATGACAGATTCAAGATGAAGATGGGATTACAGGTGAAAACCTGGAATCCCAATATAGTCATCTTGTTCCTAGGCTTTCTTTGTTTTCCTCCGGGCTGAAACAGGGAGCCATAGCATACTCACCTCCGTAAATATACACTCATGACATATTGACCACTGGTACACATTGTGTAGCTACTTACTTCTGGTATAAAAGAAAGTGCCCATATTATAGTGTTACAATTTTCTTCATAACTATGAAGAGCACAGGTCTAGATTAGTAGGGACATATCAATGCCAATGTTTTTACACTGACCATGACTAATAATAACCCAAATTATTAAATAAGATATTCTACTTTCTACTCATTTAGATGAATGCATTTTTCTAATATGCCTTCATATTTAATATCCCAATATTTTTAGTTTTTTGTACTTATTTTAGACTGTTATGATGGAATCTGATATAATGCTTATGAATTTATGAAGATTCCAAATGAACTACTACCCCAGCTATAAAACAGACATATCTGCTCTCACAAGAGTATACTTTTGGCACACATTAAATTTGTCATAAAGTTTTTAAACAATTTTCCCCTGCATATAATAAATTTTAAAATGCAATTTAGAAATTACTCATAGAAAAGCGAATTGCCTAGCAATCCCATGAGTTAAAAATTATGTCCTTGAGAAATCATTTAAAATAAAACAGACTTCATTAAATGAGAAAAAATAAATTCCTCTAGGAACACCGCGCCCAAACTCTAACAATATGAATGACAAATCACTAGAGGCTTCAAATCACAGATTTTTAACCAAGGTTAATTTCTTTAATATTTTGAACACTGAGAAATTGTAGTCTAGAGAAAAGAATACATTAAGTCACTAAGTTATCAAAATATCATGGGAAACTAACAGATTTAAGTGTTTACTATTCTTCTGATAAAGCCCCCTTGAGTTGGCAGTAAATGACTAACTTCACAGATAAGCTTGGAAATCTTTGGAAGTATCATGATTAAGTCCCTGAAGTCATTTCCTTGAAGACAGAGTAGCCATTCATCCAAAGCTTTCAGAGGGAAAAAATTGATTTCTTATAAAGAAGTGTTTTGAGTAGTATACACAGTATTCTGAGTAATTTATTTCCAAATAGAAATGTGTCTTCAGAAAAATTCATATTAATCTAACTTTAATTTACTTCAAGTCAACAAATATGTATGGGACATTTACAAAGTGCAACATTCTAGGCTATAAATTCCAAAGGGATATAGAAAGATGAGTTGGACATATTCTTTTTTGTGGGAGTAAATATAGGAAGGAAAGCCTAATTACTTTAGAAACAAAATTAGAAATGAATCGTGTTTTATAGCTACTATAGCAGATATCTTCCCACTGCACCATGTTGTCTTTCATATTGCATTTGGATTCTATTGGATGAGTTCTATTTCTTTTTTTCTTTTCTTTTGAGAACAATATTTTAAGCTGCATTTTAATAGCATATCCCATTGTTTATAAAATTATCTTTATTGTTGAAAGTATTACAAATGTCCCCTTTTTTCCCCGTTGATCCCCTCCACTTGGCATTCTCTCCCCTCTACCCCCCCCCCCCCCCAGGCTGTCTCCAAAGTAGTTTTATTTCTTAAAATACAAGCAAGGAAGCTGAACAGCGTGCAGTTAGGAGAAATGCCATGCCTCCAGTAATTTGCATGAAACTAATTATCCAATTAACAAATAATTGAAACATTGCCCTCATTTAAGTTTCAGCTACATACAATCTCATTGAATAAACATGGGGCAGAGGAGAAGGCAAGCGAAAGTCGAATTGCTAGGTCCACAAGAGAAAACCTTCAGCAATGGGAAGGAAGACTCCTGAAACGGAGTGTCAGCCTTGGTCCTGGGGCCTAACTGTAGTGGTGGAGCTGTGATCTGGGTTTTCAAACAAATAACTTTTCAAGTTATTAAGTTATTTGTATGGCATAGTGAGGAGACCCTCAGTTAAAAAATATTAGAAGAAACTAAGAAAATTTAAAAAATATATAACACTTAAATTTCTTTTTATAAATGATTTCAGTAATTTGTTTAAGCAAATATTTTCACTTAAGAATATTAATTGGTGACAACTAGAAATCTTAAAATAGCAAACAATTCAACAATGGTAAGTCTTACCAAACCGAAATATTTATTGCCAAAAAACTGGTATGCTCTAAATTTTTGTTCATTATTACTTTGTATTTTAAAATTTACACCCCTCTTCTATGCATATTTTTATTTAGATATACATTCTTTAAATACCCTACCACGCCCTTCTTTTTTTTAAAATGCACTTAAGTTTTGAGGCAGGTTTTTTTTTTTAGGTTTCCAGTAATTTAAAAATCACCAAATATTCAAATTTTAGCCACCCTTTCACATTTTTTAATGAGAAGTTAAGCTCAATAAAGAGAAGCAGTGTCTTGAGTAGACCACACACTTTTTGCTATATGGGTGTGATTTGGGGTTACTCAATATCATCCTCAGGTCAATGATTTGCTAGAAGGACTCAGAAAAATCAGAGAAATCACAGATGATGTATCATAGAACTGTACACTTGAAATCTATATAATTTTATTAACCAATAAATGTAATTAAAGAAAAGAAAATTTGTTATATCATGGTAAAGGGAAGAGGTATATAAGACAGAGTCCAGGAGAGAGATACCGGATGTAAACTTTCAGGTGTCCACTTCCAGAGGAGTTTTTCAAACAATGCTTATTTCTCCCAGCCACTACGTGTGACAACATACGTCCATTATTGCTAACAAGAGAAGCTTACCCAAGCCTTGATGTCCAGGGTCTTATTGGGGTTTGGTGACAGATCATTAAATCCAGTCCTTCCAAAGATCAGCTTGGTAACACATGGCCCAAGACTTCGACCATAAATCATATTGTTAGTATAGACTATTCTTGTCCAAGTGTCCCAGGTAAACAAAGATACTCTTCACAGACAGGATATTCTAAAGACATGAGATTGTCTCCGGGAATCAGGCAAAAACCAAACTTTTAATGTGTGGAGTGTACACAACTCAGGCTTGCCGAGTTATTTACTGCACAGTGGTATCAACTTCAAACACACACTCACACACAGACACTCACATTACAAGTCGGGAGAGGTAAAAACATGTACTGAAAACAGAAATGGGATTGAGCATAACAAGCAGCCAATTTAAGTTTTAAAGAATAATCTGCATTTGAGGTCACCTCTTTCTCCCTACTCATTTCTCAGATCATGGTCATCTGAAGTTTCACCCCACCCTCTCAGGCTGAAGGATAAATATAGTGCCTCAGATAATTAGACCAGTGAATTTTTCAGTTCTTGACTTTAAACATCTGCAGCACTAGACACTGCTGATCACACATCAAGCTGTTTTATTTGCATTTTGACTATTTAAAAAATGTGTGCAAAAATCCAAACTGCCTCTGAATTTATACCTTGAGAAGTATATTTCTAAGACCATTACCTAAGAGATGGGCAGTGTTTTCAGTTCCTTGTATGTCCTTCTAGAAACCATCTACACACGCACAAACCTCTGTTTGTCTCCATTTTTTATTCCAAGTGGAAAATAAAATATACAAACTGATCTATCTTTTCACTTAACATTTAATCATCATATTGTACACATAAGCCCTGCCAGCGTGGCTCAGCCGTTGAGCATTGACCTAGGTAGGATCCAGGAGATCACAGTTCGATTCCCGGTCAGGGCACATGCCCGGGTTGTGGGCTCCATCCCCAGTCGGGGGCGTGCAGGAGGCAGCCGATCAATGACTCTCATCACTGATGTTTCTATCTCTCTCTCTCTCCCTCTCTCTTCCTCTCTCCGAAATCAACAAAGACATATTTTTTAAAAAGATATTTTATACATAAAATATAGAGATAAAATGTTTAGATTTTTACAATTGCAGAGAATATACATGATTATGGTATAACTCGGGATACTTAGGTTGTATAGTGTCATTCTTTTGTATTTCTCCAGCCATTAGGATAAAAAACATCCTACTGTTTAGTTGAATCTTCACTTATAGTCAATGAGCATATTTACTTCTATTTTTCAGCCATCCATATTTCTCCTCTATTCTCCAGTATTAAAATTATTAGAACTTAATCTATCATATTTTTTGTAAAAATACCTTTCCTTTTTGTTGTTTTAATTCTTACTGTATTTTTGGTATATTATCTCTGCCAAAAAAATTTTGTAGTGAAATTTATCTCTTTTCCTTTACAGTTTTTGTCTAGCTTAGAAAGAATTTTCAAACAAGGTTATAAATGCCACTTTTATGCATCGTTAGTGCAGATTTCAGCCTGTACCACTTCAATGTTTTGAAATCTATCTAAATTCACTTTGTGACCTAATGTATAATCAATTTTTGTAAATCTTGCATAGCCACTTAAAATATGATGTAGCGTCTGTTTTCAGGGGCCAGAATTTAATATGTAACTAATGAATTTATCCCATCTTATTTAGGTCCTCAGTCTGTGCCCTTAATTCTTGTTATTTGCTTTGCATGGGTTTAGTTGTGAGTTAAAAGTCTAACATCATTATGATTTTATTTTAATTTGTCCAATATAATACTATAGATAGTGTTTGATAAATTTTGATTCTGTTTAGCACACAAAATTTTAAGTTTTTCTTTTATTTTTTAAAAAATATATCTTTATTGATTTCAGAGAGAGGAAAGGAGAGGGGGAGAGAGAGACAGAAACATTAATGATGAGAGAGTCATTGATCGGCTGCCTCCTGCACGCCCTCACTGGGGATCGAGCCCGCAACCCGGGCATGTGCCCTGACCGGGAATCCAACCCCGATCGCCGGGATCCTAGGTCGACGCTCAACCGCTGAGCCACGCCCAGCTGGGCTTAAGTTTTTCTTTTAAAAAGAATTTCATTATGAAATTCTATTGCATTTTGGTTAACATTTTTGCCTGTTTTCAAAATTATTTTTATTTACACTTTTGTATGTCATTCAATAAGACTAAGTCTAGCACTTTTATATATGTTAATAAGATGTTTGGATTTAGCTCTGTCTTTTATGTTTTTTATTTTAGATGTTTCTTTGCTTTTTATCTTTTACTACAGTTTTCACTGTTGTCATGAGTGTGTGAATGAATCTGCATGCATTTGTGTGTGTTTTCTGCTCAAAACTTAAAATTTACACATTTTATTTTTTAAAATTATTATGACTAATGTTAACATCTATACCTTTAAGTAATATTTTAAGATCCAATTAGTAGTTTATCTGGCTTAAATGTCTGCACAATGTTGATTTGCTAATTCTAGTCATTGATCACCAGCCATGAAAGAATAGGAAATCAGCACACTTAACTTATCACTTTGTACAGCTCCCACTGGGAGAGGTCAACTGGAAGCTGATGCCTGGTGTCGCCTAGACTCTACCTTAGGAGTGTCTTTCCTTTGCTGATCGTAGTATTTATCCTGTCACTGTAATTAACTATGACCATGAATAAGACAGCTTTTCTGAGTTCTTCGTGGCTTTCCAGTGAGCCATTGAATTCGAATGTGGTCTTGGGACTCCCCAACTGTACCCCCTTTATTGTTACCTTGATCTTTTTGACTTTTGGGACATGGAGAGCAGGGGGGTTGTTTTTCATTTCAGGAGATTGTTAATTTCATTACTGTGCTTTCAACTTTAACATAAAAGCGTTTCTGTTTCAAGTTTTGGTTAAATCAGTTGAAACAAAAATGGACTGAAGGGGTTGTGATTTGCTTATTTAAACCCCAGTTTAGAAGTTATTTTTCAATATATCTGTTTGCTTTCCACTTACCATGCCATGGATTTAAACACTATTTAAAGATGTTCTCTAAGCGATCTTGTACACCCAGTTCAGCAATGAATATTGTTTTTGTCTCTCAAAACTGCTGACAGAGTCCCATTTAGTAGTGTTCATCTCAGGTTCTTTTTGGTAGTTTTCAGTGATGATGTTTGTGTAAATGAGTTAACTATTCCCCCATGAATTCATTACCATGTTAAAACAAAAGTGAATCTCCAAACAAACATCATCCCACATACAGGCAGCAACAAACATTTATTAAAGAATAATTTTTAAAACTCTCATAAAATATGTTCTAGGAGTTTGACAAAATCCCAGGTCTCTGTTCTTGTAGGCTCTTTGATCACAATACACGAAAAGTCCATACAAAGCAGAGGGTGATATTCTAGAGGCAAGATTCTGTTATCCTTAAGATTACCATCAGGAAAATAGAAATTCTCCAAAACCAATTTCTGGTTATAAGTCTATTTAGGGTTCAAGCTTCCGGTTTGCCTAGATTCTTATGGAACTAGTAAGCACTCAAAATGTTTCCGTTTTTCCAAACCTAGTAAATTTGAAATCGAGAACCCAGTTCTGATATGCATCATGTTATTTATCAAGTTAATGCTTTCATACACAAAAAAGTTTTCATTTCAAATTTTCTAGTGAGCAAATTCTCCAATACTGATTAAGCTATGGAAAGTAGAAATAGTTTATTACTACCTTTGGATTATGGCTTTTCTTATATCACAGATAAGCATTCCCGTAGTGTGCTTTTCTGATTAAAGCAACTGGTTGCCCTTAGAGTAGAAGCTTAAACGAACTATTACAGACTTACTAACATACTGTATACGTCATTTTGCAGAAATCTTGAAATCTTTTCAAATACATTATAGACAAGGGGGGAAAAAAGTCTAATTTACACTTGGAGAAACTGGCTGAATTCCCAAGATTTGCTCCCCAGCCCACGAAGTACCATATGTCATTGTTCTTGAGAGCACTTATTTTTTCACACATTATGCATTTAGATGATCACTAACTGTGTCAAGAAATAAAGTTTTGGGGTTCGAATTCTTAACTTTAAGAAATTTTGGAAAGGATATTCAGGCAGATCTCTCCTTATCTTCTCATTCTTCAGCCAAATACTCATATATTCTTTCTTGCAAGTTTCCTTTCATGTCTTTCTGTATTTTTCCTTCTTTGTCCATTTTTAGTTTTAATTATTTTCTTTTAGTTTGATATAATTTCAGAGTTATAGAATATGTGAAAGAATAATATACTACCAAAGACATTTGTTCAGTTCTTCAGACTTTGTTTTTTATGACCCTGACGTTTTTGATGAACTCATAGCTGTGACTTTGTAAAACGTCACTTTTACATATTTAAATTGGTCTGGCGTTTCCTAATGATTTTGTACAGGTAATATAAGTTGGCAGGAATGCTACAGGACATATTTTGCATCCTTTATCATATATTCCAGGAGACACACGATGTCTTGTTATCTCTTGATAGGCCATCTACAAGCTGGAGACCCAGAAAGCTGGTGGTATAGCTTCAGTCTGAGCCCTAAGGCTTGAGAACCAGAAGAAATTCTGGTGTAAATTCTAGTCCAAGTCCAAAGGCCTGAGAACCATCAATTATGTACATCCTGGCCTGAGGGCAGAAGAGCAGTGACCCAGCTCAAAAACAACCAGGCAGAGAGAGTGCATTTTCCTTGACCTTGCATTTTGTTCTATCCAGGCCCTCGACGGATTGATGATGCCCACTCAGATTGGAGAAGGCAATTTGTTATACTCATTCCCAGACAGAAAATCCCATAGATGCACCCAGAAATAATGTCTAGTCAAATATTTGGGCACCTCATGGACTAGTCAAATGACATGTAACTCTTATCACATGCAAGTCCAGAGACCTGGGATATTTACTGTATCACTTTTCTGTACTCACCTACTTCCTTCCCACACCAAACAATGCACTAAGAAGTGTAATTAATATTTCCTTCTGTTTCACAAACCTATCTCTTCTTTCTGAGTACATTGTCCACTGTCTTTGGTTAAGGCCTTGTAATTTTATAATACATTTTACTTTCTAACTGACCTCCAAACCTGTCCCTCAACCTAGTCTTCATGCAGCTTTGTCAGAATTCTAGAACATAAGGTCTCTGACAGCAACGGCCTTGCCTCTTTTATACACCACAGTGTTAGAAAATAGCAAGTGTCCTATAAATTTTGGTTGAAAAAAAGAACAGAATGCAAGTTTGGAAACGGAACTTCTGAACCAAAATCATTTTATTTTTTCTCACAGGTTCACAGACATTCTCCAAACACCTGGGCTTTGCAAACAAAATGCAGGCTTACCATTCCAAATTTATCATTCACAACCCTTTAATACAGCTTATTGCCCCAGTGATACAAAATGATTGTTTATCTGTTAACCCATCAATCTATTTTATAACAAGACACTTTCATACATGCTTTGACCTTTTCACTCTCTTTTGAGCTAGCTGTACACTTACTTATATTTTTAAAATGCAGCTAAAGTCTTGCTTGATTACCATGTACCCCCATTGTCATGCAGATATATTTTTTCTGTGCTCCAGTAACATACATCATCAGAACACTTAATTCAGTGAACTGTAATTATGGCCCTATTTTTATGTTTCCTCTTCGGTATGAACCATTTATTATTTATATTTTCATCTGCAGTTTATAACTGAGTACCTGTTATAGGTAGATGATCAATATATATTTATTAAAAAAGTGAAAGCTGAACCCTACATGTCTAATAACCTATCACACCATATCTATTTTCTTTACCTCAGCTGACCTTTGGTGTCCACAGGGTATTGGTTCCAGGACCCCTTGTAGATTACAAAATACTACTATGCTCCAGTCTGAGTCCCATATATAAAATTATGTAGTATTTGCATATAATTGACATACATCCTCTGATATACGTTTTAAAAAATTTTTTTATTGAATTTTTTTGGGCAACATTGGTTAATAAAATTATACGTGTTTCAGGTATACGATTCTACAACACATCACCTGTATATTGCATTGTGTGTTTACCACCCCAAGTCAAGTCTCTTTCCATCACCATTTATCCCCTTTCTACTTTCTACCTCCCACCACCCCTCTTTCCCTTTGGCAATCACCATACTGTTGTTGTCTGTGTCCATGACATTTTTTTCCCTTTGCTTAGTCCTTTCACCCTTCTATTATAATATCTAATATGATATAAATGCTATACAAATTATTGTTTTACTGTATTGCTTAGGGAATAATGACAAGGAAAAAGTGTACCTCTTTAGTGCAGATGAAACCATTATAAGCCGAACCACATAGTACACATCAGCAACAATGTAATATTTGTTTTTGACCAGCCGTTAGTTGAAACTTGATATTAACCCACAGATACGGATGGTTGACTGCATTACAGTTTTCCTCAACCTTAAAAACTCAGTTTTTTATCTTCTCCGGGAGAAATAGTCTATTTTCCTTCTTAGAATTCAATAATCTCTCTTCACTGTCATCATTTTTAATGTCTGTCATTATTAAAACATTTAAATCAATGTGATTTGTAGTATAAATGACTATTTGTTTTTCTGTCTCCCCAAGTGAACTATAAACCCAATGACAACGAGATGTATGTCTTGGTTCTCACTAGCTATGCTATAATCAATATGTTAACAATAATTCCTTAAGGAAAAAGCAGCATTACATTGAACAATTGTCAGAGCATTATTACAGAAAAAACCATTGGAGTCCATTGAGAAACTGAACCCATTAGGGGAAGGATTTTTATAGAGAATAAAAAGAAAGCAATATATTGAGTAATCAACTATGGAATTGGCTGCTTTGTAAAATACCCTATGCAGACATAACTTGGTCGGGCACAATCTTTGTGGTCAGACAATAAAGACATATGTCCATTCTGCACATACTTTTTCTTTTTGAGAATTGTAGTTAAGTACAAATTGTAAAGGATTGTTAGTAAAATTTCTCACATTTTAATAATGATTCACACTTTGTAAATTGCGTTTACATACATTATCTCATGTCAATAGTTAACATTATTCTGTGAAGCAGGTATGATCATCTCTAAGTTATAGCAGAGAAAACAGATTCAGCAGATTCATCTTACTTTCCTAAGCTCTGTCATATCTTCATTTACCACAGAAATGTGCAATTGTATAATCATGGTAATAGAGGCAGAGAGAAAAAGGAGTAGTGATTTGGGATCTGTTCTAAGACTTTCCTTTTTTGAAATTTGTGCAGCAGCTGCTAGGAAAGCTTATCCTAGTTTAGGAGCTAACTATGGGTGCTGTGAGTCTGAAGCATGTTCCAAAATATTTATTAGAAGTAAGTAAAACAAGTTTCAAATACCAAAGAAGTTTCTATTTTTTGCCTATAAAAATAACAAATATTTTTAAAATATTCAATAGAAAGATGATATAGTTTCAGTAAATGGATAAATTACAAAATGCAGGAGATTCCAAGAGTTCCATCACCTTTCTTTTTTTTCATTTAGAAAATTAGCCAAGTCATCAGATCCCCAGGCTTTGCATGTTTTAAGGATTGGGATTTGGTAAATTAGGAAAGCAGGTCTCCTGGCCTTGGACCCAAATTAGGACATGCTCAGTTGTCTTAAAGTAGTATTCTCAGAGAAGGAAGAAGAAAAAGAAGTCCAGGTAACTATGTTAAATGATTGCCGTACGTGGGAGAATCTCAAATATAATTTGGAGTAAAGGGCAGTGGTAAGAAATTTAGCAATAAAGAGTAAACTGAAGTGATTGGTGAACCTTGAACTTCAGTAATTTGTCATTCTAGGTGCAATGCTGATTCAATTCTGTCCAATCACTCATTAGACGTTCACTAAGAATTAATTAAGTAAATTAAAACCTGCAAAAATATCACGATCTATTCATAACATACCCATTTCCCTATTCTCCCAGTTTTGAAACATTGACACCCTCTATAAAATAAATGAGGCTATTTTTCAAGTCACCAGCTATAGTTGATAAGGCATTCTATATATACATACTATCTCTTGAATTTTCTATTCAACCCTGTATCGTGAATTATATATACTTCTTCATTCTCATTGTGATCACTATAGTTCAGGCCCTCAACGCTGCATTCCTGTCTGAGAGCAGTGACATTTTAAATAATCTTCCTGTTCTAAACTAACATATATCCCAAATGTCATATTTTGGTCAGGCTTTTTATAACACTATATTGATCATATAACTTCCCTGCTAGAACAACTTTAATGATGCCATATTGAGTATGAAAAAAGTGCCAAAATGTGCTTTATAAAGATTATATTTTTACTATTTATTATAGATTAGTAGAGTAGTAATACTTGGGTATATTTGTTGGCTTTTAAGAATGTCAAGTTTAATTTAGAACTTCAGAAAGAAAAAGAAAAAAATAATTCAAAAAAAAAGAAAAAGAAAAAGAAAGAAGGAAAGAGAAAGGAAAAGAAAGAAAATAACTTGAGAACTCATCTTAATTTACACTATTTTATCTTCATTTTTCAAGTCCTCAGTCTGATACCTGTTAGGGTATAAACACTGCACCAAAGAAAGGAATTCTTTTAACTAATCATTTATCTCATTCACACCACATATGCAAGTTGCAAAAGCATATATACATAGTTCAGTTAGACTCATAATTTCCATTTTTTCTTTGCTTCACCATGCCAATCTACATTTATTAAGAAAACAGACTGCCAATTAATTGATATAAACTTTAATATAAAATAATTTCATGAAAACAATCAAAGCACACCAAAGTTGAAACGGTTTCTCTTAAGAGATGTTCAAAATGATAGTTATTAATGTTCAAAAATTCTGTTTTATATAGTTTTGAAGAGATCAGAAATATCCCTGTAGAAATCCTAACTGAAAGTTTGGTTCAGTTATCGAGCCACTAAAAACTCTCTTTAGAACATCATATAGCCTGAAATGTAGTATTTTCTGAGACTAAATTATGAATGTGCATAAATTGGTTTAAAGCATATTTTTAAAAATCTTGAGATGGGATTTCAGCCACAGCAAAAATCTTAGTCATATGAGCCAATTTTAATTTTTGTACTGTTAATTTTTAAGCACCCCTGCAAAAGAACTAGAATGAATCACATTTCTAAAAATAATAGTTTCATTTTTGTTGTCATTTGCTTCCAGTAACTGAAATTAAGTCTGGACTGTTTGGATAATTTAGAGAATAAAATGAAATAGTAATCTAATGACCAATGAAGTTCAGTAAATGTCCTGATGTATCTCTTTGCTACCAGGAAGTAATAAATAGTAAGCTAATTTCCATTACAGTTAAATTTTAGTATGAATAAAACATTAATGTAATAATTTATTTCTGCCTGCATAAGGAATGTTTTTCTGTTTCCCCAAAGTGTAAAACGTTTTTAAATTACAGAGGTTATTTTTAAGATCAACTTAAAAGTTTCAAATTGAACTAAAAATTAGAGGAGAAAAATATGACATAATTAAAAATTAGTAAAACAAAATAATAGTTCATTTGAAAATGCCATGTAAGATCTTAAAATATATTAAGATTAGCTCCATTTGTTTTTAGATTAAAATGAAGTGACTACTGTATATTGATTAATAAGACATTAATTTTCTTTTCAAAATATGCTTAAATTAAAGTGACATACTTTTCTTTAAAATAAAACTATTTTTCATATCATTATTCTTAAGTCATTTATACCTTTACCTGCCTGGTTCAATTTTTTAAAAAATATACAGCTAATTACATGAAAGAAATTAACTTTGTAATTACCTTCATAATTACAACTCCAACTCCAAGCAGAAGTCTGTCACTACATTTTTGTGTTGTGTCTTTTGAGGGTTCTGAGAGAAAAGGAAAACTGAAGGATCTAAAGAATTACAACAGAATCCCTGAATATGTTTCACATTTATCTTTTAATATCATCATGATGTCCATGTCCTTTCCCAAATACTCAGCATTGGTAACATTGTACGGTTCCCCCTGCCCACATAATAAAATTCAACCTCCTTAAACAGCAATTTATGAGTGGCCACAGCTAACTCTCCTTGTCTAATCTTCAGCCTAATCTCCATTTAATGAACTGTTAAAAAAGAAACAAGACTGACTTATGTGAAACAGTTGGCAAAACGCATAACAGTACAAAATATATTTATTCACAGCATTGTGAAGTAGTGTCCAACAGTGACTGTGCTAATACATAGTCAATAGGCTAGAATAATCAGAATGTTATTGGAGAAAATATTAAAGTCTTGAAGTTAAACTGGATACAAATTGGTTTATGGGAGAGAGAATATTTCTGTGAAGACACATTTTAAAAAGCGTAGTCATATGTTAAATATTAATGTCAATCTGAATAAATAAATTATATTAATATTTAAAAGTAACTGGAATTAGAATTTGATGAGTAGGGAGATTCCAGATTATGGAAGACTATAAAATTTATTAGGAGAGTCTTGATTGATTTCAGAAATAAGAATGTGAACAAGAAAACATATGTAGTTATTTTCTGAAGTCTAATTGCACAGCGTATAATTCTGCTCCATCGTCATTTGAAATTAGGTATTGAATTTCTGAACTTCTTTGTTAAGTGTCTGGCATAGTTAAAGCATTAATCAATTTTGGTAAAATAAAATTAATGAGTCGCAAACACAAATGTCTAAAGGCAAAGAAGTATCAATCATTTCTTCAACAAATGTTTATTGAGCACCTTCCATATTCTGGGTACTGTTCTCGGGAGTGTCAGATGTACAACAGTAAGTCCGGAGGAACAAGGCAAACTGGAGAATTCCTGCCTGGCTTGAATGATCTCAGTTTATTTATTTATTTTAATCAAGAAAGTCAAACAAGAAAGTCTGGAATTCTCCTTTTGACTTACCCTGACTCTGACCTAAATATTTATCTGAGCTGAGTCTGAGTCTTTGTATCCCAGAATGACCTGAGTTTTCCAGAGATTCTGAGGAAATCTCAGGTCACATAGAAAATATAACTGTTATTTGGGTTTGTTTCTTCCAGAGCACTCTCAGGATTAGAGGGCATCAATATTGGCTTCTGGAAATCCAGCATGGGGAAAAGCTTAAAGTACAGTCAAATAGTTAATCCTTTTGCTACTTTACCTTCTGCAAGATCTTGCCATCTGTCAGTTGCCTAGTGAAAAGCAAAGCTAATTTACACCCTTGAAATTTCTTCAATGTCAACAAATCCTCTTTTCAAATAACTGCTGGGATCCTGCCTTAGCTATGGACACACTGAGTCTTTGAAAAAATGATCAGAGGAATTCAGTTAGCTTTAATTTCTGTAGAAATAAGAGGCCAGTAAGATGAGAAGAGTATGAATGAAATAAAAGTATTATGATATATTTCTCCTTTTGTATGTATGTGTTTATAAAAGTAATTTAAAATAATCAAATGCATCACAAACATAAATTATTATTAGAAAATATCAATTGATGTTATATTAGAAATCTACATGTTATTTCGCCCAAAATGAAGCAAAAAACACATGATTATATTTTGTTTCATTATGGTAAGATGATACTAGCTCATGTGCAAGATCTGTTGTGGATGTTTTATCAGGAAAAGAACATCTAAAGCTTCTAATCAAAATGCTGCTGTATATATAAACATCCATCGTTTAATAAGTTCGTGTGTGATATTATATGTGGAAAATGTACATATATTCAATCAATGTTTTACCTAAATATATTAAAGATTTTTTTTCCAAACAGAACTGAATTACTAAGTTTTAATGCCATAACCCATCCCCTAAATCTGATTATATTAAATTAGAATAGACCAATATAACTTGCTGATTAATAAATATTAAATTTTAGAAGATCAAATAATTAAGAATAAAATTATATTAACAAATATTTTCCTACTTTTGTTTTCTCATTTAAACAAACACAATGACACATTGCTAGTTTGTAGCAGATACGGAACTAAAACCATTGTTCTCATATTTTATTGCCCAAAGACCCATTAACTCCTATCACACTTATAAGGCTTAATATTTCTGAATTTGTTACAACAGATAGATTAAGTGACTTGCTCAAGTTCTGATGATTGTTTCATGTCATGGTAGCAGTGGAATGAATCTCACCCACCTGCTATGAACCTCAACCCAATACTTTTCTCTTATATATGCCAACTGATATCCATGCTTGTACTTTCTAATGTGTTAGGCATGTTCTAACATACTTAACATAGATTTCTTAATAGTGGTCATAAACTATTTCACCAAATCAGTGGGAAACTTAATAGAGGGATTAGAAAATCAGTTAGTGGTAGTTGCATCTGTGTGTTTTCTTTGGCCAATTAGAGTAATCAGTTGAGATGCACCTAAAAATAACATTTTGTTAATTTGTTGTATAATTTACTTCCAAAAATGTGAAAATTCTCTTTCAAAGATTAGAGAATTCCTTTTTATATCAACCACTTAAATATTGTTTGTTCATAAATTTTCATTATTATTCTAAAAATATCTTATTTCATTGTAGTTTCATGTCACTTGTGGGTTCCCTAAGAATTTTCCCAATTCCCTTTTATTTTATATTTTAATTATAATTATTTTTCCAGATACCATATTTGTTAGTTACTCATTTTCTGGGTTGCTTTCTAAAAATATCCTTTCATACTTTTAATTTGTACTGGCAATTTTTTCAATATCAATAAAATTAAAATTTGAAAATAAATTGTTCAGAGCATAGAAAGTCAGATGCTTTCCAAATCTGATCATTATGAAGTTAAAATTCTTCAATTTAAAAGTAGTAATAAATCTGCCCTGGCCCTGTGGCTCAGTTGGTTGGAGTGTTGTCCCATGTACAGAAAGGTTGCCAGTTTGATCCCAGGTCAGGGCACATACCTAGATTGTGAGTTTGACCCCAGCTCAGGTGTGTACTGAAGGCAACTGATCGATGTTTCTCTCTCACATTGATGTTTCTCTCTCTCTCTCTTCTTTACTTTGTCTTTAAAAAAAAAAGTCAATAAAAACATTTCCTCAGGTGAGGATGAAAAATAAATAAATAAATAAATAAATGTAATAAATCTGAGAATATTATTCTTGAATAGCATAGATATAATTAACAAAGCACACATGATATATTTGTAATTTACATTCCTACACAGATTTACACAGAAAGGAAAATAGAGCTTGTGCTTGGACACTCAACACTATGTGAACCTTTATGTCACTTAAATTTTCTAGACCTTATGTATTTTTTCCCTATTTGAATAATAAATGGTTATGCAAATAGAGCCTCTTATCTCTAAAATATTTTCTTTGTGCAAATGCCTTGGAATTGATTATATTGAAAAAGAGTCACAGACAAATGTATTTGCAAAGAGAGGGGATTTATCAAGGTGAAATGATCTTTACCACAAGGTTCTATGAAGATATTCACATTTTTAACAGAAAAAACGAAAACTAATAGAATAAACTAAATATTAACTAAGGTTTACATAGTCTAATTCACATATTCTTAATTTATGCATTAAAAAACTCTCAGCAATGTGAACACTACACCAGCCATTCAACAAATACATAACAGTCACTCTCTTTGTATTTCCTATGAGATCCCATTAAACACATTAATTATAAATTAATTCCCCAAATACAGTACTTCTTGTTAGCCACCACTGTAATGTTTATAACTGTTTACTCTCTGATAGAATTTGTTCTTAATAATTTAGTTTGTCATGCTTCAATGATTTTGTCATGCCAGAAAATCCAATGAACAATTACTATAAGTAACATCTTTAAATACAGATGACAGACACATATAAATAACTTCTAAATTATGTTTACTTATTTAATACCAGATACAGTGACCTTCACACACCTACTCACGTGTACACACACACACAATCCACTGTGGCTTGTAAGACATAGAAAACACAATTAAAATATTAATTACAATATGTAGATTGACTTCAAAACACTTATTGTTAGTCTCTTTACAGAAAATGGCAAAATATGTTTTTCTAATAAATACAAAAACATTGAAGTCTAATATGCACACAGGAGGATAGATATGAAACTTGTAAGAGAGCATTATGATTAGTTATTAATTAAATTGTAAATAAAGCTAAATTATGTAAAATTCATTTCATTTATTCAGCGACTAACATACCCTGATCCCTAAAACTCATATATATGTGTATATGCACTCTAGGCAACATATACCCTATTCTATACTTTATTTAATAAGGAACTTAGTAAATTTTAAATATAAGAAATCAGCAATATTTTAAAATAATAAACCTAAAGTATCTTGAGTCAATTTATTCCTTATTTTCACTAATCCTGCAACTCATGGATTCTACCACATTTTCATTGCCCTCCGCTCCACTGATATCCTGCTTTTCTTCTTTAACTAGTTTAAATTTCACTGTCAGTCATTATAATTATTCCTTCGCATACACTATCAATCTCTTGCCCTTTTCTTCATTTTGTGTTAAATCCAAATGCATGCTGACTGAACACTTCTATCTATGCAGCCGAATATATGGAGAGTAAGACCCCAAAATGCTGGGTGATATCCCTCTAAATTCATGCTTATTGGCCTCAAGCAACTAATCACTGCTTCACTAAAATTATCTTATATTTCCTTTGCCCAGTACTCCTAAATGACTATTTTACACATTCCACTCACAACTCTGATACCTTCTCATTTCTAGCTGATGAACTTATTTGCTTAGCTGACAAAGTCATGGAAGAAGGTCTTCCACAGATTCCCACCATCACAACGTCAAACTGCCAACACCAAACTGCGCAACTCCACAGGCCACAGTTCACTTTTTATTTTATGAGGATGTTACTCGCTAGAGCAAAACACCACAACATACACTGCTGAAGGTGCACCCTGGCGCTGTGCAACTGGCAAACTTGCATGTCAGTTTCTGCGCTAATATACTCTCAGCATTGCCCATGATGTCTTTCTCTAAATCCAATCCCACCACCTCTTGCATTCTCATAAAAAAAAATAAAAATAAAAAAAATTAAAAAAAGATTGAGTCAATTCCCCTTTTCCCTTATCACAAAGTTTTTACACTCAACAGGATTTGTGCATCTTCATGGAAAAATGTTATTTTTTTTAATGTGGGAAAAAGAAAAGAAACTTCTTACGATCATCCCCTCCATTACTACTACTCATCCCATCCCCTGTCTACTACTCTATTTATTTAATCCACTTTTTAAAAATTCCTGAAAAATTCCTCTTCACATGATGCTTCTAATTTCCTAAAACTTTTTTTTAACTAGAATTTCCCCCCCAGTGCTCACCCCAAAACTGTTCTTGTCCATCTACATGTTGCTGTACTTCTACCTTACCTATAACAGGATTTGACAAAGACAAATTCTTTTTCTTCTTGAAAGATTTTACTTGGATCCCAAATCACCACATTCTATCAGTTTTCTACAGCCTCACTGATTAGTCTTCCTCAGGCTCTTTTCCTGGTTTTTCTCCTTTCTCATTTTTTAATGTTGAAGGTCCAGGGCTCAGCTCTTGATTCCCTCCTCATTTCCACCCACGTCCATTGGCTTGATGATGTCCTTCAGGTTCTTGCCTTTAAACAGCACCTATGAATATGTAAAGGGCCACCTTAGTGCAGCCTGGGAAGGAGCGAAATCCCCCTGCTACCCTTCTTTACTTCTTACAGGGGTACTAATAATACACAAGGCTACATTAACAAGGAAAAAAAACCACACTATAATACCTGCACATGGCAGAATTATAATATGATACTCAGATCATAAAAGGAGGGTCAAAGAATGATCAAGTTAGACACATGTTATACTTTTTAAACAAAGAAACAATACACGTGTGAGAAATTGACAGGGCAAAGGTTAGTGCTCGTTAGAAAGAAATCTAAGCAAGGCTTGGGTTTAGGCAGTAAATTAGTAACGGCTTTCCAAGGTTTGTTTGTACAGGCCTCCTGGGTTCTAGATTTTATAACTTATGAAAGGGTTGTCTCTTAGCCCTCAGGAGCTGGGGATTGGGGGGCACCTGTCACATGGAGAGTTATTTCCTGCATTTAAAGAGCTAGATTCCAGTTACAGAGTTCCTCCCATACCTGCTGCTTCTCAAGTGATTTCCATTCAAAATAATCACTAGGCCATGTGGGATATCTTAGGGTAGCCTGCCCTGGCCCCCTAACAGCGCTTTCAGCCCAGAGTCCTACACTGTACTTCAAACTACATACTCAACTCCATAGTCATTTTCCCACTTGAAAAATAGAGCTAAAATTTTTACATCTGAACATGAGCCAAAATTTCTATATTCCTCGTTTTATCACTCACAAAAAAAAAAAACCACCCAAATCACTGATTCCCAATTAAAGCAACTGAAAGATATGCCAAACATGTTCTAATTTGGTAAAGATTATTTCACATCTATTGCTATTATCATATTTAACATATGCTATTTTTTACCACCAGACGTTTCAAATTTAAAATGCCATAAACTCATGCCCTAAAATGTGCTATTCCTGCAGTCTTCGCTACCTCAGGCAACTTGATCCTTCCAGATGCTCAGACAATAACTTTGGAAATGTGCTTCATTCATCTCCTTTGCTCAGAACATGCTTATAATGTGTCAGTAAATCTTGTTCACTCTACCCTCAAAATATATTCAGAAACTAATTATTTTTCATTATTTCTACTCAATTCTATTCACTTCAACCTGCTTCAAGATGCTAATATCTGCCCCCCAAATTATTGCATTAGCACCTTAATTTGACACTTTCTCCTACATTTTCTTCTCAAGCACTCAGCTGCAGTGATTGTTACTCCTCCGCCTCAAAATCCTTCGTTTGATTTCCATATTACATAAAATACTACTTAAAATAACTAACAGATTTATATAAGAATTGACTTTTAGCTAGAAAAATATACAGTGGCATTCCGTTTATTTTAAAATGTTAACATAAATCTTAACATGGGGCTAAACCATAAAATAAAACATAAAATGTAACTATAAAGTTATAGGTACAAAGTACTAAAAAATGGTATCATAACAGCCCTAAATTAAAAGTCCTTATTAGTAACACTAAAAATGAGTAGTAACAGTATAGCTGACAGTTCCAATGATCAAGTGCCCAAGATAGAGTTCATCTTTATGATAATTCTAGGCTTTAATACTTTACATTTCAAAGACTGAGACTTATTTAGAGAAATCAAGTAAGTTGATGCCATTGTAAAAAATGAAATACTAATACATGAAATTCAAAGTTATATTTAAAGAAAACATATCATAAGTAAATAAGTATTATCCCATAAATGCAAGCCTATTTATATGTGACATAATACACCCCCCTCCAAAATATCTAAATAGATGTAACAAATACATTTGAAAGTAGAAATTATACTTTCTACTCAAGTATTTGAAACTATTAAAATATCTTTTTAACAAAGTAAAATTATTTCAAACTGACAGCCATTATTTTATTTTACAGGAGCAGTTGAAAGTGAAAAGTCCAATAAAAAACATGTACATTGTCTACAGTAACAAAGAATAATGTCTATTTATAATGTAAACCATGATATAAAGTCAGTGTCTTCATAGAGTACAAATATAGCATGTTTAAAACGAAAATACATGGTGAATAAAATGAATGAATGAATGAATGAATGAATGAATGAATGAATGAATGAAAACTAGAAAGGTGTATTCGAAATTGTTATTTGCTGTTAGCATTTGGTGATGGTGAAAAGTGTGATTTATAAAAAATAATTTTCTCTTTCTTTCAATTTATCCATTGGGATTATACTTCCTTTATATTTACAATATTATTAATAAGAAAATACTCAAAAATAATCTATTAAGGAACAAGACATGTTCTTAAAGGTACTTTCCCTCAGACATGGTGTGATTTAATTCTTCATATAAGTGAATTTCCTCTTTATTGAGCATACAGAGTTAAGAGATGTAAAATTCTCCTTTAATACATAGTTTATTGTTTCTAGTCAAAATAATGTGCTTGTACATGTCAAAGGTTTTTTAGTGTGTGTTTTTTTTCAGTCCTCACCCAAGGACTCAAAAGTTTTTTTTAATGATACAATGAAAATATATCGGTAAAAGAAATAAAATATATAGAATCAATCCCATTAGAGCACAGTGGGAATACAATAGACATTAGATAGATAAACACACACTCACACACACACACACACACACACACACATACACACACATACACATTTAATTATGCCATCCAACTGTACCATGGAGATTTGGGTGTTTCACACATTTTATATGTGTTATGGGACTACATGATAATAAATTATTCAAAATGAAATCAGAAGGTTACAACTCAGAAGTCAGTGAGTTATATTTTGAAAACCATTAGATACAATTTATTATATTTTTATAAGGATTTATAAAAATATAATAAATTGTATCTAATGGTTTTATAAGGATTTATAAAAATATCTCAGAACAGATTATTCAGGTTATTAAAGTTAAATATCTATAAGCAAGACTTTGGAACATGTATTTCAAGTTACACATATAGAAAATGCTTTTATATAAGCAGATAATATTTTTAAAACTTCTTGTACTTTAATCCTCACCTGAGGATATTTTTTAGATTGATCTTTAGAGACAGTGTAAGGGAGCAGGGAGGGGAGAGAGGGAGAGAGAAGCCTCAGGGCACATTGGCTGTTTGCTTCCCGCACAGGCCTTGAGAGGCCAGGGGTGGAACCTTGACCTGGAATTGAACCCGTGACCCTTTGGTCCACAAACTGGCGCTCTAACCACTGAGCAAAACTGGCCAGGGAATTACTTACAGTTTTTACACTCAGATTTACTTCTGATTATATCAGGCTGTGTTCAGGATAACATAGAATCAATTCATCTTTACATTTCTCTCTAATTAAAAAAGTAATAAAAGCTACAGTAATTTTGCTTTATGTAAAGCATATTTCAAATATATCTCTTGAAATAGTTTTAAAGTTTTTTCCCCCCCTTATCAGGTTAAAACTTTATTTAAGAGAAACACAGTCTTGAGAGGCTCATAGGCCTATGATACTATAGTTGTGTATAGATTAAACTATTTCATCTTGGAAAAATTCCCTGTTCAAATGTATATCTAATATCAAAGTCCTGGTAACCTCTAACAATCTGATGATGTCTCCAGGTTCACAAGTTGGAAAATGTGAAGACACTCTCAACAGTGAAATAATACAGTCTGATAAAAGTTTATTAGAAGTGAATTTTGAGGGTTAGTTTTAAATTATAGAAAATTAAAGATAACTAACAAAAAAAGAACAAAAATAATTTTGAGGAAGCTCCTTGCTGTTTTCCATAGGGGTTGTACCAGTCTGCATTCCCACCAGCAGTTAAATGGAACTGCCTTTTGACCCAGTGATCCCACTTCTAGAATTGGGAACACTAATCACAAAGAAGATATGCACCTGAGTTCATAGCGCAATTTACAATCGCTAAGATCTGGAAACAGCCCAAGTGCCCATCAGTAGATGAGTGGGTAAAAAAGCTGTGGGACATTTACACCATGGAATACTATGCAGCTGTAAAGAAGAAGGCTTTCATACCCTTTGGGACAGTATGGATGGATCTGGAGAATATTATGCTAAGCGAAATAAGCCAGGCAGTGAAAGACAAATATCACATTATCTCACTTATATGTGGAATCTAAAGAACATAATAAACTGATGAACAAAATAGATTCAGTAATATAAAAGCATAGAACAGACTGATGAATCTTAGAGGAAAGGTGGGGGTGGATGGGTGAGTGGGGAGAGATTAACCAAAGAATTTATATACATATACATATAACCCATGGACACAGACAATAGGGTGATGAAGGCCTGGGGTGGGGAGTAGGTGCCCAGTGGAAAGGGTCAATGGGAAAAAAGGGGACATCTGTAATATTTTCAGCAATAAAAATAAATTTGAAAAAAGAACAGAAGTAAGATAAATAGCATTAGTACATCTAGATTTATTTCCATAGGTAAAATTATTAAAGATATTTAAAATGCCTCTTATCAAGTATTTTTTGAAAAACCTATTTTCATCATAATATAATACTGTGGGTAGATACAGAGCATAAAAGGGCATAATCACTAGAAGATTAAAACATTATACATTTGTTCATATTTTTTGTTTTCTTCTGTCCCTTTATATTCAGCCCTACATCTATAATCAGTCATATAGAATATATAAGTGTTTAACTAGTCTCCCTGACTTAACACTTATATCCCTTTGACTCATTCTGTCTTTTAGAAGGTCAGGTTTGGTAATGCGATTTTACTCTTAAACTCTTCAAAACTACCTTCATCTATTTGGTATTAATTTGCATGTCATGGAGTAGTATGCTGTGGAAGATTTAACAGCTGGTAAGCTGAGGGAAAGGAGAAAGTTCTGATTTATAGTGTTTTTCAATTTTTAGTGTGCAAATATTCCCATCATATCTGATTTGAAGCTACCAACAGTGACATAACTGAACTCAGGCTATGGAAGAGATACTGTGTACAGCAGCGTGCAAAGCCAAGTCCAGCCTCCCACTGATGGAAACGTGCAATGCTGTTTGCTGTCTGTTCTACTCTTCTATCCTATCCCATATTGCATTGCTGCCCAAAATTTCAGAATCCATGACACTTAGAAGGCTTCTAATACAACAAACCTTGTCATGTATCCATTTCTTTTTTTTTCTTTTTTTTAAATATATCTTTATTGATTTCAGAGAGGGGAAGGGAGAGGGAGAGAGAGAGAGAGAAACACCAATGATGAGAGAGTCATTGATCGGCTGCAGCCCGCAACCTGGGCATGTGCCCTGACCGGGAATCGAACCCTGATTGCCTGGATCCTAGGTCGATGCTCAACCGTTGAGCCACGCCCGGCCAGGCTCCATTTCTTCTTTGGTGTAGCTCCCTATGCCCACAGTTGCTTTACCCAGCACGCCCACACAGACACCCAGAAACATACAAAAGCACACACACACACACACAAGCACATATATATAGGTACACAGACCATTCATTCATTCATCATTAAATAAATATTTATTGAATCCCTTCTCAAAAGCATTTCCTGTTTGTGATGGACAAAATTACATACTGTAAAAATAAAAAAATACTATGAGAGTTTTTAAAGAAGTGGTCTGTAAGAAAGGAAGAATTTAATTAAATTAAGAAGTCAAATGAGCCATAAGAAGAAATTATATTAGTTATCCAATCACTATTAGTACTATAAATTATAAACCAAATAGAGAGTGATTAATAGGAGACCTTGAAATTTGGATAATTTTATGTTACAATTATAAGTTCACAAGATTTATTTTCCTGCTACTAAAAATATGTTGACAGTTTTATATCTTAGGCTATTTAACTATATAGAGTTGGTTGACATATTTAGGTAATAATAAGTAAAAATCATATTTATATCTATGGCCCAATTATAGATTACTATGTGAAATGCTGAAAGATGTAGATTTTTTCCCCTGACACTTTCTTTGACTGCTGGATGTTACAAACTCACATTATTTTCTTCATCTATAAAATGTAGATTGTAACATTTGTCTTTTGAAACCAACACATGTAGGATAAAATAACAAATAAAAGCACACAAAAAAACTATTATATTTGGGGACAAGAAAGACACCCAAATAGTGTTAAGAACTTTATAGGTCAGATAAATATGACGAAAAAAAATTCTGATAATTTTCTGACAATACAGGTTAGTGCAATGTAGTAGTATAATAAATAATCTACTCTTACAATAAATATTGCCATTTGCTATGGTCAATAATACTTAGTGAGAATATAAGAGCACTCTTATTATTTTTGTATGACATGCAATATATTTGTTGAATTCCTTTCAGACAACATTTGCAGAAGTTGATGGAGTTCTTGCAGTCATTTAGTGCCAGTTGATGCTTTACATTGCAGTACTGCAAAATAAATGTACTATTCATTTTCTCTCATCGACTACTAAGAAGTAATTCAATGTTTTCTATAAAACATTCAAACTTTGGCATGGGATATAACTACACATATTAGATAATGCTGCTGGAGGCTTTACCACTTGATAAATTGAACACAAATATAGACAAACCTAGTTTACATGAGAAATGTCTTATTTTTCATTCATCAGATCTACAAATATTCCATTTTTTCCCCGCCAAGAGACAAACACTGCACTCTCCTGAAAGTCTAGGAATGAAGAAGATAGTCATCAGTCAGCTCTGTCCTCTTGATGGTGTCAAGCAATTTCAGGAAAAGTGCATTAAACCAAAATTCATGGTAAAAGAGTGTATTCACTTTAAGGGAAATGCAAATATTTATAGACATAGAACAGGGTACTTAGCTATTCTATGAATAAATAAATGTTTCACTAAATCGTGCAGGTAAGCACAGGTCCTAGAAATTGTCTGATGATGGAGAAAGGATATAGAGAAGCAAGCTGGACCTAAGAAAGGACTTTCGGAAAGGCAGCCACTTGGGTAGGAAAGGAATAAAAGCAAGCATGGCTCAAAAACATGCTTTAACCAGTGCTGTTCCTGGATAGCAGACAAGGAAAATATATGTTGGAATAATGCCACTGTAAAAAATGTGAGGAAGTTTGGACTTTATATTGAGAACAATGGAAAATCAGTACAGGGCCTTAATAATGAGAATGACCTGCTCAGTTTAAGTGGAGGGAAGACTGATATTATGTTGAGATCTAGCAAAACTAGACTTGGAATAAAAGAATATGAAAAAATAAAGAATATGGAAGCATCTATACATTTTTGTTCTTACTCTACTATGTCATAGCCAGCTGTACAAAATATTGGAGGATTGTACATAATACTCTGATTTAAGTATTCAATGAATATTAATGCAGTGATATCTGTGAAGTGAATTGACACTTTTTTTTCTCTTTGTACTAACCAATGTGTTAGGTGGCTTAAAATTATGCCAACGCAAAGAAAAATGTGGCCACAGATAAATTCTTCACATATTACATATTTATAACATTACTTGGTATTTATTGCAATCTTTCAAATAAACACACAACATAACAATGTTAACCATTTCTATGATTTTAAACTGATTTAAGGAATTGAAATAACCCAGCTGTTTTATATATTATTTATAAACAAATATATATTATATATATAAATATATATATATATTTATGGATATATGGTATTTGTGAGGATTAATGAGTTAATACATGTGAAACAGTGTTTGGAACATTGTAAGTATTCAGTTAGCTTGTTAGAAATGCATAATGGTATGACATATAGAACTAAGTTTGCCATTACTATGTATATAGTGAATATTTGGAACTGTAATATTGTGGTGGGATTGTTTCTTGAAAAATGATTATTGTTCATATTTTGGTGTGGTTTCAGGGTAGCTCTATTTTAATTCACAATTTTAGATTCTCTCTGAAAGCAAATTTAGGAATAATAACAGTGGAATCATCCTTATATTATATCTATGGAAATTTTTCTGAACATGAATTAAATTGTATTTTTCTCCAGGTGAATGCTGGCTTAATTATACTATTATAATCAAAATAAAGAGATGGCAATTTTACTTTTTTAATGTCTACAGAAAACAACGCCAATATAGCTTGAGAAGTGTGGAAGTGATGAAACAGAACGCAAGTAGCGAAGAGGTAAAGAAAACAGAAATCTGTTTAATGACTTTATCCAAAATTATTCAATTTTCCATATTTGTATAACTGCACAATCTAAATCTTACAAGTAGGCCTCGTTCAAGATTTAGGAGGAGCAATGTAGGAGGAACAGTGTTTCATATTGAAAAAGTTCCTATTAAACAGAACCTAGTTTGGCAATAACAACTTTCTGTTGAAAAACTTAGATCTTACACTCAAATTCCTTTGGGAAGAACTCATGGGAATATCCTTAAGGTAGTGAGTGATGATCTGGTTTCTGAAATAATGCTGCTTATTTATGCTGCACAGTCCTGGATGTTATGGTCCAACAGCCCAAAGCCTTTGCTCCCAAGCACTGTAGAGCCCTGAAGACATTCAGTACAGGTAGTGCATTATTTTCTTTACCTTTTTTCTTTTTTGATTAACAGTGTGATTTATTTAATTCCAGTATACTGCAGTGGCATGCAAATAATTTGCACATTTAACAGGAACTTGTGTCACAGAGAGTAAACTAGAGTTCAAAGATCCAGGGCCACGTCCTCTGCCTGGTAGAAACCAAATGCTTTCCCTGGGGATTTCGCACTCACACAGACTGACCTGCCCAGTGTGTCATCTCCTCCCTGTCCCAATTGTCAGCTTTTCAGTGGAATGACAAGGGGCCGGAGCTTAAAACAGTGAGCTGAAATCATCTCTCCTGAGTCACCAGGAACCTAAAAGGAACAAGTTCTTCAAAGTAAGCTAGAGAGAGAATGCGGGCAGGGGGTCCAGTCCGGGGATGGGGCATCATCCTGGTCCCCTGTCTCCAGAAGTATGTTACTGGCTTGTTCAAGATCGCACAAGAAATTCGCTACGCGGAAAAATCACAGCTTTCTGGATTAGAATCTAAAGGCGCCTCTGCACACTCTTCGTTGGGGAGACGACTGAAAGATGGAGAGTGACACGGAACCAGACTGGCACCCTGCAGGCCCGAACCCCGGCCTCCCGGGTCTGCGCCGCCTCTGCCGGTCTCGCCCGTCCTCCGCCGGCATGTCCGCGGGGATCACGGCCCTGTGTCTCCAAGCGGATGCCACATCACTCATCTCTACACCCTGCCCTTCGTTGCGAGTCACGTTCAGCCGTCACGCGGCCATTCTCCTTGCCAAACCTTTGAGTTCTCATACCCACCGACCGGCAGCTGCCCCGGGCTGATGCTCTCCAGAACCTCCGCTTCGGTGTCAAATTTCAGAAGCGGTACAACCGGCCCAAAGGTCTCTCCTTCCGCAGTCACGTCACTTTGCAGTGAGTCCATACACACGGTGTCTTGTAACATCCATCCTTCCAGCTGGGACCTTCAGGTACTCGTAGGTCCCCCCCCACGACACCTTTCCCCCTGCTCCTCTGCCAGCTTAACAAACCCGAGGACTCGCTCCAGGTGTGGCCGGTTGCTGAGGGCGCCCATCTTGGTATCTCCCAGAAGGGGGTCTCCATTGTTATCCTTTGGTTCTGCTTCACCACTTGCTCTGCGGACCCATAAAGAACTTCCTTTCGCACAAAGGCCCTGGCGCCATGGCGCAAACCTGGCCCTGCCCCAGGAAGTCGGCCGTCAGCGCCCCTTCCCAGCGTCCTCCAGGTCGCAGTCTGAGAGGGCCACCCGTGGAGACTTGCCTCCACGTTCCAAGGTGACAGGCGCGATACCCTTTTGCTGAGAGGTCCACGATCTTCGCGCCGCTGGGCCCACTTCCAGCGGGAGCCTTGGCCGTGGGGAGGCTGACATGGAGGCCGGCCCTCCGCGGCCGCTCCTTGCGCAACGAGGAGGCCGGGAGGCGCCCGCGGCCTCGTGCAGATCTCCGCCGGCAGCGGCGCAGCAGACACGGGCGTGGAGGCGGACGGTGCAGAGGCTACAGCTGGGGCCGACTTCCAGGAGGCGACCCGAGGGGCGGCTGCCGCCTCCCGGCCCCGCGCGCGCCCAGCGGCTCTCCTCGGCCCGGTCGGAGCCCGCGCCCGGGGCCTGGGTTTGCCCGCGGGCCGCGCGCCCGGCCGAGCCCGCAGAGGACTCGGGGCACCCGCTAGGGGGTGTCAGCGTCCCCGGCGGGTTTCGAAGACGGACTTGCCTTGGTGGGTGGCCTGCGCGGTCGGCTTTGGATTTCACCCTTCTGTTCCCTGAGGACCCCGGCAGCCTCCGCCAAAGGCTTCGACCGCGCCCAGGCCGGGTGCTTCGCCCCACATTCGGAAGGCAGCTTCTGCGTGTTGAACAGCCAAATGCACCCCCTTTTCTCCCGAGCGGGTGGGAGTAGCGCTCCCCAGGCCCGCCGGCCGGCTCCCAGGCCTTCCAGGTGCCCGCAGCATCCGCCCGCGGGAGGCGAGGGGCTGCGACCCACGCGGGTGCCGAGGCTGCCGGAGCCGCCAGAGTGCGGGGCGGCCGGGGCGGCGCGGCCGGGCTGCCGGCGGCCGCTGGGTTCCTTTGAGAGAAAACAGTAACCACCGGGACTCGCAGGACCATTACTAACAAAAGATAGCGCTAGCTGATGTGCCGGTCAGGGGCTGAATCGTGTCCCGCTCCCTCTGCCCCCTCCCACTCCCCCCAAAAAAGATGATGTTGGAATTCTAACCCCGAGTACGTCAGGAAGTGATACTATTTAGAGGTAGGGTCATTTGTAATTAGCTAAGTCAATCTGTGCTCATATGGGGAAAGGACGTGCCGCTAACTCGATATGAGGGATATTTTTATAAGGAAAAGGACATGTGTGAAGACACGCACACATGCAAGCCAAGCAATGGGGAGGATCGATAGCCGATAGCCACCCCCAAATATGAGGAAAAGGCAAGCAAGTAACTCCTCCTTGGTTTCGGAGGGGGCAACACCTTGATTTCTGCCTTTTAGCCCCCAAACTGTCAGGCAAGTATTGTCCTTTTAAGCTCTTCCGTGTCATTGTATACTTGTCACGGGGAGCCAGCCGTTCATTTGGGAACAGCGAAGGACTGCAATTCTGCACGTTGGGTCCCGTGGTGAACCAAGAGCAAGTCCAGGAAAACAAAGAGGAATGTTTTTTTGCGGGGGATTTGGGAGGGACTGGTGTAAACAAATAGACCATTGGAGGACACGGAAAGCTTGAAGTATAGTGATTTTTCATTGGCTGAGTACGGCAGCCTCTCATTGGCTGAGCTAGGTTAGGAGGAATCCTTTTTCCTCTGGGTGAGGTTGTCAAGTAGCGTAACTTCCTGTTGGGATGCGGAATAGGTCGCTTCCGGTCGGGGTCAGGCATCTCTTCCGGTCGGGTCAGGGTCAGTCGTGTGCTTCCGGTGAGGATTCGTTCTTCCCACCTTGGCTTGCAAGGCAGCGTCCTCGAACCGGTTCCTCGGTGCCAGTCAAGTGCTAAAGGAAAGGCACTTCATAAAGGTATTTTTAGAAATGGCACTTGACTAATAAAAGCTTCCGATCACTTGGAACTTGCCCAAACATTGTAATATAAGTATGGTTTATCTTAACTTACAAAAAAGAGACACTCATAGGAAGCTGCCTTTTGAATAGTGTTCTTAGATAATATTATGATAAAACTGTAACATAAAAAAGACTATAATTAAAAGTGGCCTTCAAAAACTAAGAGGAGGTTAAGTTTAGCAATTTCTAGATTCAGGTATTTAAGATTGGGGGAGTATTCCTACTCTATGACTTGCTGATTCTACTGCTAGCAAGTTTCTATGTAGATACATGTTTATGTTTATATATAAAGTTTACAGTACCCAGTTTCTCTGTGTTGAAAATTTGACACACTATAATTCAGAAGGTCCTGATTTAAAAAATACTTTATTGAAAAATCATCTAAGGCACTATTTAGAAGACTTGAAAGAACTTAAGATTAAATTTGTTCTGTTTGTCCACATTCTACAAGGTACAAATTGCAAAACTAATATGGCTTTTATCAAACAAATGTATGTCAGCTTTGTGTTAGAAGGGCCACCCTGTCAAGTTGTAACTACAACTCATATTTTTTAAGTAGAGCAAAAGTTAGGGGATGGTTTAAATAAATTAGGGTACATATATCAAACATAAGTCTTACTCAGTATGTGAATATTTGTGCTGCTGTTTTCCCTGATGGAATTTAAACCAAAACGAAAATAGCTTGACGAAATGCAAAGAAAATAATTTAATTTGAGAGGGTATTTTAGATCTTGCCATTAAATAAAATATTTTTTTGATAGTCATATCATACAGTTTTCTAGGAAAATAATGAAACACTAAAACTTACTATTTAACATTTAGTATTAAATGAAAATTTCCAAATGACTTGAGGCATGAACATATATATATTTGCTTGTTACACACATGATGTGCTTTGTTGATCACTAAAAAAATGGCAAATGGAGATTTTTAAAAAAATTACCCAGAAATTCATCTCACAGAGATAAGCACTGTTAAACTTACTGCAGTATTTCTTGACAAGGTCCTATGTTGTTAAATATTTTTCTGTTGTATGTTCATGACTGGTTATTTCTATCATATGGGTGACTTAGGATTTATACCAATTTTGGATGTTTAGTTTGTTGCCAGTATTTTACTGCCACAAATAATTCTGTTAGGACATACATGCTGTAAGTATTTGGGCATTGTGGGATTAATTTCTAGAAGTGGAATTAAAGGTGAAAGAGCAAAAAAAATATTGCCAAATACACTTCCAGCAAAAAAACTCCTAGTTTACACTCAACAATGTCTTAGTAAAAGTAAAATTGTATGTTATAAAAAGAATCATAGAAAGGATAAAATAAACATTCATGTTTACGTCACCCTAAAATATTTGTAGTTTGATTTGCATTTCTGAATGCACTTTTCTAGTTATCAGTTTTATGAACAGTTAAAGTGTAGCTTATGAACAATTTTGAATCTTAATTTTTTTTCTTTATTTATTGTTGGTTTGTAAGCAATTTGCTATGTTGCCAAATAGCTTTCACATTTATTATGAATATATAATACTCCATAAAGTAGGTATGCTATTTCTTTAAAGAAGGAAAGTTAGATCATTTCCAATTTTAATTATTACAAACAGTGTTGCTCCTTTGTATGAATTAATTTTTAAAAATCATTTCCTAATAATAAATTCCATTAAACGGGACACTGTTTCATAATATAGGAACAATATTTAACTTGATTTTCGTGGGGTGGTAGTGGCAGGATTTCCAAAGTGTCATACGCATTTCAGTACCATCCTTGTTCCAGTTATTAAATAGTTTCCCACCGGCTTTGGAATTTATATAGTCTAAGAATACATGTCTAAGACCTTGGAACCAGACTGGTTAAAAAACCAGCTCCTGCCATTTTATAGCTAATTAATATTAGAAAATGTCCTTAATTATTTTGTGTCTTGGATTCCTTAGATGTAAAATGTTTAATACTCTTCACTTTATAGTGTTTTTTTTTGGTGCATTAACTGAACTAATTTATTGGAAGTGTTAAGAACAGAACTTTGCACATAGAGATAAAAAGTATGCTCTGTTGTTAAAGGCTGTTGTTATACTTTACTAAGTTAGTGCTAATTTAAGTCAATATATTTAAGCTTTAAATTTATGATAAATCACAGAAAATCAAGAGAGTTGGAAAGAAAAAGTCAGATACTTGGCATTTTTGTAACAGCACAACAGTTCCCTAAATTATCAAATTAGCACCTTCTTTTTGTAACTTTTTCCAGGTGAACTTTCATTATGAAGATTCAAAAATAGTAACATTCACTACATTAGTAAGTTAATTGCCTTTGTTTTACATTATTTTATTCTTTATGATGGATAAAGGGTAAGGATAATGTGAAGAAAAATAAACATTATAATGATGCTTATATAATTATGAAAAGTCTTAAACATAATATATATTATATATATATAATAACAATATTTATAATAGAATATTAAATTTAATATGTGTCTTTGCATTTGGTCAAATGGTTTTCATTTTGTCTTAAGTTCCAGAAAGAAAAAAATAAAATGAATTTTAAATCTAATATGCATATTTTAGAACCCAAACTTTCAGATTTACAAAGCTAATCTGCATTATATTATTGCCCTTACTCTTTTCTCCCTTTGATTATTGGTACATTACTTATTAGAATTCTCATTTACTTACATTGTTCATACTTTAGTTTTCCTGGCCTGTTTTAAGAAAACAACAAATAAAGCAGAGTGTCTTTAGATATTTGGATTTAATAAATTATTAGTATTAAGTTTAAATATTGCTTAAAATTTAGTTCTGAGAAGGTTTGTGATATATGTTCATAGAACTGAAATATACTTTATGAAGATTTATGTACCTTACATTTCTCTGGGATTTTACTAATTAGAGAAAATTCTCAAAACAATTCTAATTCTATATTACTTTAAATGAAAGCTCTTTTAATTTCATAGACTTTCTAAAAGTAAATCAACATGCCTTGATGTTGGTTTTCCACTGATGATAATAATGCATGAGATTTGATGAGTTTGTCCAATTGCAACTTTGTTACTTCCTCTACCCTGAGGAATTTAGTTCTAGAATTACCTTTTCATCAAGTTTCTATCAGTACTTAGTTTCCTGAGGGAATTCATTCACATCTTAGATCTGATTTTTATTAATAAAGTAGGTCCTCTTGGAATAATTTATCTTGTTATTTAATTTTCTGTATCCTGGAAAGTTTTGATAGTTTATTGTCTATCTGGATTATTTTATATTTTGTAGTGCAAATTAATTTTCATTTTATCAATTTTATCTTATATATTGATTTCACTGTGTGTATTAGTAATTACTTAATACAAACCAATTCTTGCTTATTACACAATATGCCATTTTATATTTAAAAATAACATTTTAACTATTATTTAATCCTTTTTATATTTTTAGAGATATTCTATTTTGGAAATTGATATGTTTTCATTTTTTCTTTAAATGTTTTCTTATATTTCATGTAGAAAAGATTTTTATGATTTTGTTTTTTTAATAGTTTAGGGATCTGTGAGTCTTCTTTTCATTTAACTGTATATTAATATTACACAATATATTATTTTAAAAACTTTTTCATGAAATATACAGAGAGAATATCTTTGAACTCCTATTCAGCCTTCCATTCTTAAAACTCCTGTGTGTATAAATCTTTTTTTAAAGCTTAGCTCAATTTACTATAAACACATACTCATGGTAAGATGAAAACAGTGCCTTAAAATCAAAAGTAAAAAGTAAAAGTTTCCTTCCTTTACTTGATTCACTCTTCCATTGCAGAATAATGATATGTAACTATAGCTCGAATATTGAATCTGCCATGAGTCGGTTTTCAAGAGAACTGATTATTTCACTCACTAGCTTACAGAGATATGTTTCTCAAACCACATGTTTATTGTAGAAATATCATAGTGACAATTTACTTGACCCTTATTACTGTTTAATATTATCAGGCTGATATAAAGTACGATATCTTGTTTTAAAATTTTTGCTAAAATGTGACCACAGATTGAATTATCTTTTTGAAGTGATTCTCAACTATACTCAATAGTATATTAATTCTGTGTTACACACTAGGGGTGAAAACACAGGGCCTCTGCCCTAGTGGGCTTGGCTTGGTAGTTGGAGCATCAGCCTGCGGACTGAAGGGTCCCAGGTTCATTCGAGCCAAGGGCACCTACCTTGGTTGCAAGTTTGATCCCGGTGGCGGAGGCAACCAATCAGATATTTCTTTCTCTCTCTCGTCTCCCTCTCTTCCTCTTCCACTCTCTCTGAAAAGCGATGGAAAAAATATCCTCGGGTGAGGATTAAAAAAACAACAAAACAAAACATAGGGCTTTTGCCCCACCTAATGTAGAAGCCTGACACATCTCTAAATCAGTCAGGCCATCATCAGGTAAAAGCCTGCTTAGAGTGGTGCAGATAGACAGACAGGCAGACAGTTAGAAAATAAAACTGGCATAGAAAAATGAAGGGAATCAAGGCTGATACATATTTGTACACTCAGACTGTGATAAACATGACTGTCCAGACAGAGGAGCAAATCTTTCTGGCTGGGGGAAATCTGGAGTTACCACAGAAGTTATGATATTTGAGCTGTCATCGATATATGTTGTTGCTTCCTCACTTTCATTCAGGGGTACTCTGATTAAGAATTATAGTTATTTATATTTTTACATTCATGTTCCATGAGATTAGCTTTCATAATAATATAGAGATCAAAAGCCAAAGAGACATATTGAAAGCCCTTGGGGCATCATTATTTTAATGTATTTAATCAACCTAAAGGACTAATGTGACCTTGAATCAGTGACTCTTACCAGAAACTGGAAAATTTTCTTTTCTCTATTTCCTTCCTACCATTTTCCGGAACTTAGTGGTAGACTAATCTCACCTAATCTTTCATTTATACCCTCTCATTGCTGATTAAACATTCTGACATTAGAAGCAGACTTTCTGTCCTTTAGAAAGAACTCATCACTGGATTTAATAAATGCCTTCAGCAATATAGCTTCTCTGCTACCAGCAAACAAATAAAACACACAAAATCAAAACCAGACTTCACATTCTACTTAAGCATCTTTTTTAGTTTATCTCTAAGAACTTTTAATATTAGCAAGGTCCCTTGACACAGTTGGGGTCCCCCACCTTGTTCCTGTCTATTGTTTAGTCTTATACTCTATCTATGGACAAATCTGGAAATTCTATTTTTGTCATGTATACTATCAAATTAATTGAACACTTGAAAATAAAATCCAACTTCTGTAATTCAAATCGATAAATTCAGTCAGTATTTAATTATTTCTTATTACTAATTTATAACCTATGAAAATTTAACCTGATTTTTTACAAATGCAGCAGATTTAAAACTGTCAGTGAATTCCACAAATATATAAAACATTATAAAGTTCTTGAAGACAAAAGTGGAATCATTTACAGGTATGTTACATTACTTTCAGATAAAAAAATTCTACTTAGATAAAAAAAAAGATTGACAGGAAAAAATAAGCATTTTATATGTCAGTATTTCAAATATATACTTAATTCAAAAGAGTAGATATATGCCTTGTGTGTGTTGGGCTGACATTTTATAAGAATAAGTAATTTTCTGAAATATGTAGAAAAGATAAGAGAAACAAAAGAAGAATCATTGTTTATCTTATACTTCTCATACTCTTGCCTTTGTTACACTTAAACTTATGACTAAATATTTGAGTTCAAACATTTACAAATATACTGCTTCATTTCTTTAACTCCAACATTTGCATTGTTTATGTAGTCCTGTTTTTATACTTTACCTAAAATTTAAAAATAATTTAAAATAATGTTGAGAAATGAAGAAATTATAGAGGGAGAAGGGATAGCATGATTGAAAGAGATTTTGGGATTAACTTGTAGATATCATTGGCTTGTTTGCACGTTCACTTTTTACTGTGCTATGTAATTGAAATATTTTTACTTTCCCTTGCAATATTCAGTGGTACATGGAAAATACAGGACAAAACAAAATGTAGTAAAAAATACAGGCAGAGCTAGTACTGATTACAAAATGTTCTCATCTTCTTTACTTCAGCCAAATTGATTATTTCATGATCCACTGAATATTCCTTCTAATTTCCCTACTTTAGGTCATGTCATTTTTGGCCTTACAATATTCCTCTTGAAAGAACTCCTTTGTTTATCTAAATCTTCCCCTACTGAATAGGTCATGTCAAATGCCACTGTTCATGACTTGCTAAAAGAATCTAAAATTTTATAGCTTTTTTCCTATATTTCCACATTCACTACCATGTGATAATTTCCAGTATCCAAGTAGGCTGACTAAATATTAACTCTTATCTTGTTCCCTTTTCCACCAGACTGTTTTTCTATAGTCACTAGCAAGAAGAGAATTTTGAATCAGTCTTTATGGTCTAAAATTTCTCCACACTCTTTAAATACTGGCTTCATACTACACAGAGAAAATGAAAACCATGGAAATGAAAACTCCTACAAATCACAAATCCACCTGCATCTACACTCATTTTTTTATCCACTGTCATCTGATTCTTTCTTTAACTATTTTTTTCTTTATAAATTTTAATCAACTTTATTAAAGAACCATTTAACCTTTTTTTATACCACTATATTCTCCTAAAATTTCCCTACCATTTTGCCAATTGGTGGGTTTAGTCATACAGTATAATACACAACTAGTTCTAATACATAAACTGAGACAAAATAGAGGTTACTAAATGCTGAAATTTATAATATTTATATATCTTTAGAGATGTTTTTTACAATGTTAGATAATATGAAGTATTCAATAGTGAAGAAGCTATGATTAAAGATAGTTCTTTTTTCTCTTTCTTTTTGATATAAAATATTAGCCTGAGAAATGCTGGTCTGAGATTTAGTGAGGTGAAAAAGAGCAAAATGTTTAGCTTACATGTCACACAAATTAATGGCTTTATGTCCCTTTTGGAATATGAAATAAATTATATTCTGAGTTCATCCACATGGAATCCCACCCATTGAGTTAATTAGAATTAACCAATTTTCAAAGATCAGAGGCCACAAGTTAGAAGAGTAAAATACATTTTAAAAGTTGTTTTGTCAGAAAATCTTCACCATGTGCGTTAAATTAAGATTTTCAAATCAATTAGCTGAGTAAAGAAATTTTACAGTATAAAAAAGTACAAGAGGGGAAAAAGTGGTTATATACAACATTAAGAAAGATGTTCTTGAAACATAGACTTGTAAAATATGAGATTATCAGGCATTAGCTGGGTAAAATACTTCATAATATTTTGCTTGAATTCTAGTTAGGAAATTATGTCTCTAGATTTATCCTGATTATTGATGTTTATTTTTACATACTGAGAATTTTTACCAATTTTTAAATGCTGAAGTTAATTTAAATACTTTTAATTTAATAATAGTCCACTCATGGGGGTGAAGGAAAAGGCTTTTTCAGAATTAAACTAAATTGGTGGTTTAACAGATTTTTGTGTACTAAGAAACCTCTAACATTGTATGTTTCTCTTATACACTTAATCTTTTGTGCCATTAGCTTTCATTAATATTTGATAAGCAGAGAATAAACTGTGAAGACTACCTTAATTCTAATTTAAATAAGGAATTAGAAATACATGATACAAAATTATAATCTTCCTTATGAGAGTAAATAGGTAACTAGTGATCCTAATAAATATATCATCAGTGGTATTATAAATGAGAATATAAAGAATATTTCATCCAATAATAAATTTATCACATTGTATTTAATAATTTTACCAGAAGTTATTTAATATAAAATCAGTTAAGATGGGGGTAACAGCTATTGCATGTCACAATATCTTTTTTAAACCTAACTGAGGTAATTTACCACAATGAAGTAATTAGCAAATATGTTATGCTAACTTTCTGGATTTTGTGAGTTAGATTTTTGGTAATATGTTTAGAATGTATGATTTGTTTTTATTTCTTTCCTCATTCAATGATATAACATTAAATGTTCAATATTAGGCCCTAGTGCTTCTAGTAGTATGTCAGGCTATTCAAGGTCGTATTGATATGCCTTTAACACCTTCATCCCACCTCAGCGGAAGAAGTAGGATGATACGGATTTGCCTAGAAAATCGTATTTGTTACTGGTCATCACTGGAAGGAACATAATTTCTCTGCTGGGATCTCTCTCACCACTCTCCTCTTTGGGTCCATTAGGATTTCTTTGTATGTATTGTCATCTTTTTTCATGTCTATGTGTAAGCCAGGCTGTGGTCTTTCCTCACTGTATTAAGGAACCCTTAGAGAAAAAAAACAGCAGAAAAAAGTGTAACACAGTTACCTTAAGAGCCTTAAGCCTCCATGTGGTGGTGGTCAGAAGAACCAGAATTTGCATAAGGTTAAAGCAAAAACAATACAATAATGTGTATGTGAGTGTAGTCTTCCATTATATTTAATTTGTTGAGTGGCTAAGTACAATATATATTGTATTGAAATATATATTATCAATTCTGGAGAATTAGGTATAAACTATTACATTTCTTTTAAGTCACAGCAAATAAATCCAAATATTTTGTCACACAAAATTATATTAAATTTTAGCCATGAAGTAATTAACATTACACTTGTAAATATGTATGTTTTGTGGCCACTGAGTTTGTTTCATTATCATTTTCCTACTTCTAATTGGAAAATATAAAAAAAAAATCCAATCCTAAATTTTAATAATTTAGTCAAATAGCTTATACTTATGAAGTAATTGCATTTCAAATTCAAACTTAATAGACAAAGAGTTACATTATTAATGTTTTTTCCTCTTTATTAAAAATCTACTCTCATCTTAGATTCAAAGCTATCCAGTGACTAATTTAAGTTGGTTGAAACATTTATATGATGCATATTATTAATTAAGCTTCACCTTCTTCAATTTATAAATACAATGAAATAGCTGTGGAAGTATATACCCAGTCTGTATTTGAGTAGCACAGAGTACGCTCTTATGGTTGTCTTATGGAAAAAATATAAATACTTTTACTCTACTACAAATATATGGTGTAATATCATCATTGGGAATTGCTTGCTGCAGGATTATCATTTATTTTAAAAGATGATTTTATGTCTTCTCCAAGATAGATGAGATAGAAAAGAGAATGAACAGTTTAGGTAGATTTTTTCTGTCTTTTTTTTTTTTTTGTTTTTAGTTGAGCTAGCTTGATGAGTTTTCAGTGATACTGAACAGTGAATGAGAATACTGGACAGTGAATGAGAAGTTTATTTCAAAACATCCTGTTCTTCTCCTGGGAATAGTCGCAAGTACACTGTAGTGATTGTTATCTTCCTACAGAGCGTTAGGACAACTTCACAGGGACTTAGTTTTCCCTTGAGAAGAATTTACTTGACATTTAGACTTGTTTTTGGATTGAGGTAGTTAATAATCTAACTATGAAATTTATTAAAGCTTTAAAATTATAGGAACTAGTCTCAATATTGGGGATTCTTTTCAATCTTCTGGTGTATTTTTTTCACCTCTTTACAAGTAAAATAAAATGTTAATTTTTTTCTATCAGAAAGAAAAAATTAATAAAGAAGTTCTCTTTAGGCTTGGTACAGAAAAGCCAAAAGTGCTTTCCGTTAGTAATTAAGTAACAAAACATGTTCTTTGAACATCATGTTACATCCTTGGAAGCCTCTTGGGCAAGCACAGTGAGTGACTTTTCTTCTGGGCCTAGAGAGGCCTTTTATGCTACTTCAATTGAGATTTCTCTCTCCTCCTTTTGTTCCTTCCTGTCTCCTTCAAAAAATATTTCATCAGTCATATACTCACCAGCCATTCCTCGTTATTTGTAGTGCTTTATTTTCTACCATTTCCATTACTTTTGCCCAAATAATGTCCTGTTTTCATTATTGACACTATTTTTTAAAAGTCATGCATACCTCAAGTTATATTTATATTTTTATTCAAACTTGTTCTTTTCTTTAATTGTTTGACTACTTAAAAGATGGCTACATACTCAATTTTTCCCATTTTCTCACATCCTTTATAATCATAATTCCTTGCAATTTGCTTCTGAACCTACTATGCTAATAAATCTGCACTTTCTTGGTTCACATGCATTTCATACATACCTTTTCCTAGACTTCTCCACAGTATTTAATAGTGAAAAAATCAATTACATACATTTTCAATTTTAATTTTTTCTTTTTGACATCCTTAAAAATGACATTCTAGATTATCCTCAGTCCTAAGCTGTTTTTCTCCTCCCCTATCCCTCCTTCCCTCAGTTTTTCCCTCTGATCTTTCCCTTTTCCTTATAAATCTATATCTCCCTCTAAAATCCTCATAAAATTTTTATGGCTTTTCATCTTTACAAGGATAATGCTCATGTTTACATGTCAGCAGCTGACTTACTTCCTCATTTCCAGTCCCAAAAATACCTATTGGACATTTGCTTTAGGTATTCTGCTATCTTCATAAAATCATTTGCAATTTGAATTCATCATGTCCTTGTGCCCAGACTAGTCCTTGTCATGCCTTCCCTCCTTTCCTCTTGTTCTCCTTCGCTCCTTGCATCCCCTGCTTTTTATTCCTGTCCATTCTTCCCTTTTCATATCTTTCTCACTTTCTGTTCTTCCTATTTATCCCATGTTTTCCTATTCTTTACCACTACCTCTCAAGGACATCACATTTATTATTGTCCACATTCAAATTATTAGTTATTGTTATACTTTTTCTTGTGTGAATCAATGGGCATTAAATATTAAAATCAATATTTAATTTCAAAAATAACTGTGTAACGTCACAGTTATTATTACTCTTCATTTTATAATACTTGAAATGGAGATTCAAAGAGGTAATTTGCCCATACTTACTCCAAAGTCATCATTTTGTTTATGTGATTTCACTGCTAAAAAATCTTTAGTGGCTTCTCTATAATCATAAAAATCTAAATTTATACTGAATGCTTTCTATTTGACCTTTACATAATTCTCTCTTCAATTTTCTTTGGGATTGCCATCGCGAGACCCCAGTACCTGCTTACAGCCTCCAAAGGAATTTTTATATCTACCCAAATCATTGTTCAACAAATGGAAACAACATCATAAATACAAACAACTAGAAACTTCCACATTTGCTGATTGTTGCACCTTTTTATAATGAATTGGTTTTTCCACTTGTTTAAACCAGATGCTTTCAGTAATACCTACCCCCACCTCTTTTTTCCAGCAAACCTGCCTCTACTATCAGTCACCCATGCAGAAACATTTAAAAAACTGTCAAGGAGATTATTTTTATTTTGTATAAGTTGGAAGGTTGTGATATTCCTAGAAGCTATTATTCATTCTGTCATAGTGGTCAATATTTGGGAGTCATCAGATTGGGTTAATTTCCGAAGGCTTGATGGTATATGGGGTGACTTAACTAAAGACTATAATATATTATTTTCTTAGACTAAGACTTTGTGTTTCTTGTTAAAGATACTGTTTCTGACACTAAAGTCATGAAATAGTCTCATATATTATTGCATTGTATATAATATATGTTATTCTCATATATATTATAATTTCCTTTCAAAGATTTGTTATCACCTATTCACCCCTCCTGCCTCCTTAACCCCTAGCAACTATGGATCTTTTTGCTTTCTGCATAGTTTTGTCTTTTTAAGAATGTCATATAACTGATGTCATGTAGTATGTGGCCTATTCTTTCACTTAGTAATATGAATTCAGCCTTCCTCCATGTTTTTCATGACTTGATAGTTAATTTCTTTTTAGCGCTGAGTTATAGTCCATTGTCTGGATGTACCCACAGTTTATCTATCAATTTACCTACTTAAGGACATCTTGATTTATTTCAACTTTTGGCAATTATGGAAAAAACTACTATTGATATCCATGTGCAGGTTTTGAGTAGATGTAAGTTTTTAACTATTTTGAGTTAATACTAAGGATTCACTTGATGGATCATATAGGAAGAGTATGTTCAGTTTTCTAAGTGACTTCCAAATTATCTTTCAAACATGTAGCAGTTGCAAAATACTAAAATGATGGAATTGACAAAGAAATGATATTTGATTGTCTAATATTTGAGAGTTATTCAAAACTTAAAAAAGTATGTGTCCCTAGATTAAAAATATAAATGTGTGCCTGGATATATGTATGTATATATGCCGTTGTGCTATGAAGTATAAATAAATATGAACCTTTTTGTAGACATATAATAATTGAAACTTCACTATATGAATCATAAACTAAAATGAAATATAACATCTACCAGAGATAAAAGATAGGTTAAAATGAATGATTGAAGTCTCCCATAAACATCAATAAAAACTAGTAGAAAAAAAATAAGTATATTCAACATGGTAAAGGCAAAATATCATACTCATATTATTTACCACAACTAAAAACAATATTGCTGTTGTTATTTTAAAATGCCATTTACTAAAATTTCACCCATACTAAATATATAAAAGTATATTAGAATCAATTCAATACAGTATTCAAAATGTATATATTATGTGTATAGTGCAAGTATGTATATATTTATAATTTCAAAATAATAGTGTAAAGATATGCACATGCATGGTATCTTTCTAGCTTGAGATTTTTGGTCCCCCCAAATAGATGGAGGAAAGCAACTTGAAATATATCAGAAAAACATACTAGAGAGTAACATGTAAATTTATCTTTAGTTGTTTTTGTTGGATGCAATTAAAACAAACTATTAGTATTTTTTAAAAATATATCTTTATTGGTTTCAGAGAGGAAGGGAGAGGGAGAGAGAGAGAGAAACATCAGTGATGAGAGAGTCATTGATCAGCTGCCTCCTGCACGTCCCCAACTGGGGATCGAGCCCACAACCCGGGCTTGTGCCCTGACCAGGAATCGAACCCCGATCGCCTGTATCCTAGGTCGACCCTCAACCGCTGAGCCACGCCCAGCCAGGCAAACTATTAGTATTTAACATTATCTTATTCTTTGACTCTTTATGCATGCTGTAAATAGTTCATAATAAAATTTTTAATGATTCTGCATAGGATTTAGGGTGTTTCCTATTTATTATAAAGTATATTATCAATTAACACAAAATACAAACCTTCTATGTTAAATATGCACACTGAATATTTGATATTCAACTTTCAGAATGACCAAACTGAAAAAATAAATATGTTTAGAATGTCAGAAATGTACTACTTTGCTAACTTGACTGCATTTTCTCTAATCCCAATAGATGAGGGCTTTTTTGCCTAATGGGAATTAAAGAATAATCTGTTTTTCACACAAAGGTATTTTCTATTGTCTTCTCCCTGAGAAATATTTATATGTTTAACTGTTATGCTGTCTGTCTCTGTAGAAATCTTTCAATCTTATTTCTCAATAATAGCTTATATTTGCAAAATGTAATAACCATCCTACTTTCTGATTTCCTTGTATGAATAAAAAAGCTTAACATTCTTAGTTCAATTCTGGAATTTGTTTATCTTAGCAAAGAAAAAAATCAATAACTGAGCAACTCCTTGGAGTCACCTATGGTTTTATAGGTAAACATTATTAACTAAGAAATGATTCCACAAGTGAGCCAACAGACAGGGGGAGTCCTTGACCTATTAAACACAGCTATGGGATTCCTCAGATAATGTATTCCAGCAGTAGCAGCCCCAGGTAAATTCAAGAGACTAATTTGGTTCCTCTTCAAATTGTGTTCAATCAATGACTCAGTCCATTTGGAAAATCAATATCCACAACTATCATCTTTGAAGAACCACATTATTCAGCAAAACCTAATTATCATAAATACTTGCTCTATTACAACAGCTCTCCACTACTATGTTAAAATTATGAAATAAGATTGTCCTGACATTTTTAGTGAGTGAATCTGCAACAGTAACAGGAAATTAGCTTTCTGTACTATAATATGTTATTACTTTTTTTTCTTTTTTCCTTCGTATTGTGAGTCTTTTTCTAGTTTGGAGATTTGACTTCAAAATTAATCTGGAGCTGTACGAATCATCAACTTTGTTAACTTTCTGAATTCATTTTAAAAATGCTGGAAAGAAGAACTGAAAATACCCTCACTGGTCTCAAAAAATACTGAGAAACAGCTATAAATTAAAAACTAATTTAACGCAAAATTACGTACATAGCTATTTATAAGATCAATACAATGCTAAATGGGATAAGCCTGCACCAAAGAACTAAATAAACTAGAAAACAGGACTGGTATGAAATAAAACAAAATTAATTACTATTGTAAATATCTTCCACATATATTTTCAGCTGTGAACACTTCAACAGACTGCTTCATATTGCTGTCTCCAGTTCACTATGCCCAGGGTAGATCAAAGGAGCTGCCAGTTCTTTGAAGCACATAGGAGTTACTGTTTGACAATGACTCTGCTTCAGTATACTCAGTGTGGTGTAGAGATTGATTCGGAATTGAAGAAACTCTCCACCAATGACCCGGAGAGTGCCAGTGATATAGCACACCCTGACTGGAGAGTTTAGTATATTTTACATAGAAAGCATAACTGACAAATGAGATAGTAGCTGAAGAAAGATAAGGGATCAAAAGAGAATTTGCATTATTGTTGTTTCTTTTCATTTTGATACATTTACATATTATTACCTCTAACTATTTTTCAAAAAAACTGTAATGGAAAATGAACATAGTGGTTCTCTTTCTTTTTCCAGCCAAATAAATTGAATTATTTCACAATTGACCACTTTGGCAAAAATGGATAAAACATTTAAGAAAATAGAAATAGAATTATCCAGTTTAACATTGCCTCACCATCACCTTTTTCATCCTTGTTGATTATGAGTTTATTTTCTTTTTCAGATAAATTTATTGGATAAGATCATATAGGTTTCAAGTGTACATTTCTATGATACATGATCTGTATATTGCATTATGTGCCCACCACCAAAAAGTCAAGTCAACTTCTATCACCATATATTTGACCCCTTTTACCTTTTATTACCCCCCACCCTCCTTTCCTCTGGTAACCACCATATAGTCTGTGTCTATGAGTTTCAGTTTTACAGCCCATGTATGAGTAAAATCGATGGTACTTAGCTTTTTCTGACTTAGTTCGCTTAACATAATATTTCTATAATCAGACATCTAGCTATGTGTGGAAACTTTGGGAAAAAACTTCTTCCATGTAAAATACATGCTGAGCCATATTTTATGGTTGTTACTCCAGTGATATTCCAGCCTTCAAAAGATGAAATTATATAAAAGATACAATCAAAGAAAATCATCAATGAATCTTAGATATAATACCCATTCCCAAAACATTTTAAATGTGGTGATTTGGGAAGGTTTCTGCATCCTCCCTTATCCTCTTTGTCAGGAACAGCTTCTGAACCCTCTATTGCAGGGACAATAGTTAGCATCCTTGAGTGAAATAAGCTGGAACACCTACAAGAGATCTTTATACTGGGCATTTAGAAATAAAAATATTATTAACAAATGGAAGGAATAAAGGAACTAATGCCAGTCAGAATGAAACACATAAAAAGTTGTAGATTAAGGTCACATGTCTAGAAGATCAAAGGATGAAGACAGCCAATTAAAGGGAATAAGTTTAAACAAGAAGAGGCATGTTGTAGAAGCCTTTTGTGTAAACTCAAAGAGATCATAATGGGTGCTAATTAAACAAATGTGTGCGAATTTTTGACTGATAAATTACTTCAGAGATAGCTTATATAAAGTAAGTCTTGAGAACTATAGGCAAGTAAACATAAAATATTCAGATGTATCTGATATGTGAACAGTCATAATTCCCTGTTATATGCTCTAATGCTGAAAAACCCTGACTCACTTTTACTTGTAGAATCAGTAAGATTTTCAAGCATGCCTTTAAAAGCATAATAGTCACTTGTGAAATGTTCTGTTTATAATTTTCTTTCCTATTGTAAGACATGGAGAAGATATTTTAACAAATTAATAAACCTACCTCTTTTTACTCTTAGAGACAGAAAGGTGGGCAGGAACACATTGTTGATCTGAAGTTCTTGGGTGAGTTAATCTAAATACAGTATATAATGCAGAAAGGTTGATATTATCATAGGCGTAACTAACAGATCATTTTAATATCAACCAAGAATGCTCAGAATACAATTATGCTTTCACAATATGGTTAAAGAGCTAAAAAGAAGGATTGTTTATTTTTGGAAAAGTACACATATAATAACATTGACAGAAAACCCACAGAATTTTAATGTTAATGATATTTTACAGTTTATTATTAGTATAAAAAGAAATATAGAAAATTATACTCTCTGCTCTTTAGCATCAGAAATTAAAGGCATTTAATTTTATAGGAAATAGTTAAAGCTAGAAGAAACATTCACTTGTAGGTGAAAAAAGGGGAAGCGTCTTTTCCTTTCTAAGTATTCTTTAATTAATACCAACAATGTATTTTATTTTTCTCATTGATATCAAATTAATGTATTATTACAAATATAACTTCTACATGTGTATACATTTATAAAAAATGTCTTTACAGACAATATTTATTCTTGAAATTTCTAACATACAGCTATCACATGGATATACAAATAGCATCTATATATGTGTGCAAATATAAAATCTGATGCCTTAGAACAAGGTAATTAAACCACATAAAATTTGGTGACCATGAACACTAAATTTTACTTGTAGCTTTTTAGAAAATTGAGATATAATTGACAGGTAATATTAATTTCAGGTGTACAAAATAACAATTTGATATTAGTATATATTGTGAAATGATTACCAAAATAACTTAGTTAGCAACTATCACCACATGGTTGCAATTTTTTTTATGATGAGAACTTTTAAGATTTGTTTTCTTAGCAACTTTAAAATACAATATATTTTTATTAACTATAGTCACCATGCTTTTTATTTAATCCTGAAGAATTATTTATTTATAACTTAAAGTTTGTATCTTTTGATCTTCTTCACCCACTTTCCTGAGCTCCCAGCTTTGCCCCACCTCTGGCAACCATCAGTGTGTTCTTTGTATGTTTGAGTTCGTTTTATTGTTTGGTTGTTGTTAGATTCCACATACAAGTGCGATCATACAGTGTTTGCCTTTCTTTGTCTGACTTATTTTAAATAGCGTGATGCCCTCAAGCCTATTTGCGCTGTCCCAAATGGCAAAATTGTATTCATTTTTATGGCTGAATTATATGCCATTATACTCACACACACACACACACACACACACACATCTCACATTTTTAATTTGTTCATCACAGACATTTAAATTGCTTCCTGTTCTTCACATACTCTCCAACACTTGTTATTGCCAATCTTTTTGGTAATAGCCATTCTAACAGGCATGAGGTGATACCTCATTGCGGTTTCGATTTACATTTCCCTGATGATTAGTGATGTTGAGCACCTTTTTATGTTGGCCATCTATATGTCCCTTTTGTTAAAGTGCTTATTCATATCCTTTGCCCTTTTTTCACTTAGATTGTTTATTTGTTTATTTTTTGTTACTGAGTTGTGTGATTTCTTTATATATTTTGGATACTAGCCCCTTACTAGATATATGATCTATATGATATAGATATGTAGTGTGCCTTTTAATTTTTTTTCCCTTTGCAGTGCAGAGGCTTTTAGTTTGATGTAGTCCCACTTACTTATTTTTGCTTTTGTTCCCTTTGCTTTTAGTGTCAAATACAAAAAAAAATCATCTCCATGATCTATGTCAGGAGGCTTCTCCCTAATTTTTCTATTTGGAGTTTTATGGTTTCATGTTTTATATTCAAGAGTTAGTCAATTTTGAGTTAGACATTTGTAACTTTTGATGCTTCCTGAAGTTTGATAGTCCAGTAGTAAGATAGTTGACCATTTAAGCCTCTGAACAGATCCATAATTACTTTTCCTTTTATTTTAAATATGTCTTTATTAATTTCAGAGAGAGGAAGGGAGAGGGAGAGAAAGAGATAGAAACATCAATGATGAGAAAGTCTGATTGGCTGCCTCCTGCATGCCCCCTACTGGGGATCAACCCCGCAACCCAGGCATGTGCCCTAACTGGGAATCAACTAGGATCTCCTGGATCAGAGTTTGAGCAACACCAGCCAGGCTACTTTTCCTTTACTAGAAAATTTCCATTGAAGATTTCAAAAAGCTCTTGACCCTTATACAGTGTATATTACATAAGTTGGTTTCTCTCATTTATGATCTGTCCCTTTATTTCCTCACATTGCTATCCCATTTTCTTCTAAATATTTTCTCTGGCATTTTTTGCAATATTTGCTCTCTCTATTTTTTTCTGAAAATGTATCATTTGAGCTTCCTTCATGAAATAGGTTTTTATTATTTGTTTTTTATATTTAATATTGTTTGAATATTCAGTGTTTGGAATCATTGAATACCCCTTAATATAAATCTGCAATGGTAAAACTAAAGCTTTTAAATAAAGTTTTAAGTTATTTTCTCCTAAAATCAATAATTTGTCATTATGAAAAAAGAGGCCATTTCCCCACAGACAGATTTAAATTGTTGCTCAAGGGCAACACTCCAAAAACAGTGGTCATTTTATCACAAGCATTTTATGGTTGGCCTCCCTTTATTCTAGAAGATCCTTTTCTGTATAATGCTGCCATATTGTCAAATAGCTTCCAATTTGGTAAGGCTAAAGTGAAAAAAGTTCTTTGTGACTTGTCATTATGTCAAGACCAGGAAATACTCTACAAGTTCCCAGTGCTTGACATTGGTGTGAACATCCTCTTGATTTGCCACTGTAAGAGACTGTGCTTAAGGCATTTTGACATGAAGAAATTAAGTAATATATTTTTTACCTCTAGCATAGTATTATATCAGCAATAAATGAATTTTTCTGTCAAACGTTAGGAACAATTTATATTTAATTTTGGTGCTTGTGTCTAATTTTTTATTTCATTAAATTTATTGGGGTGACATTGGTTAATTAAATTAAAACCTAATGAATAGGTTTCAAGTATACAGTTCTTTAATACATTATTTGTATATTGAATTGTATGTTCACCACTTAAAGTCAAATCTCCTTCTGTTACCATATATTCAAACCCCCTTTGTCCTTTACTACCTCCTCCCACCCACCCCATTTCCCTCTGGTAACCACCGTGATTTCACTTATATGTGGAGTATAAAATTGCAAGCAAGAAACAAACAAGACAAAAATATCTCATAAACACAGGTAACAGAATGATCATTCCTTATTTTTACATTTCTTTTTGAATTATTATTTGTGATATTTGCTTTGAATGTGTTTGGTTACCATGACTTTCTGTCTCATAGATCAACTACGTTGGACCTAGTTACTCATAGTTATCTTCTGATTAGTAATACAGTAATCTGAATAATTGAATACTAAAATCAGAGAAGTGGTAGAGCATTTTAGATATATAGGGTGTCCCAAAAATGTATACACACACATTGAATAATTATAAAGGCAGTGTTTGTTAAAACACATTTCATTTTCAAAATTGAGCTATCAGCTGTTTAAGAGTGTACATTTTTTTGGACACCCTGTATATCTATATCTGCATATATCTGTTACCTATCTATAGCTCTTTATGGGTACCTATATATATATTTGTATTTGGGACTATCTATCTCATTTTATACTTTTTTTTACATACATCATTGACAAGTTATTATCTTTATAGCATTCAAATCACATTTGGGGCATTCCTTTAAAAAAATCATTTGTTGACAGAGAGATTCAAATAGAGGAAATAGAAATAACTGATCATAATATAATATGACTATATTGCCATTATGCAGATTGTTCCGGAGCACATAATAATGCTTTATTTGTACCATGCTATAATTGGCACTTATGCATTCCTTTTTCTGAGAGCCCATTAGAAATGCAATTATGCCAAAACATGATGATGTATTTCAGCACATGGAATTAAACCTCTGCCTTTGGCAACAGTCCTATGAGCTAAACACATGCTCTGTGAGCAAAAAATTTAACAAAGAAAAAGTAAAAGCTTATTTTAATATTGTAGTGTATAGTATTTGCTTCTCACCTTAGGATCTATTTAAAAAAAAAAAAAAGCACAAGCTGATACTCCTCTCTAGAAAGTGATTAGTCAGTGACTGATAAGATCATATTAGCAGCAAGGGCAGGCTTGTGATATTAACCAGCTTGTGATCTTATCTGCTGTAGATAATTATTTTGCAATGGAAAGCAAGCAGTAAACAATAACGTCAGCTCATACTAGGAAGAGGTTGTATATTCTGCAGTTATTATGATAGGCCATTCTCCTTGTGTTGTTTTAGGGTCAGAGACAATACTGATGCTGTGCATTTTGAAACAGTCCATAATACTAGCTTATTCATTCATCTAATAAGGGCTCTTTAAGCCACAACCAAAATGATTACAAATGTGAAAAATAGGTATTTGAAAACATATTTAGTGACTTTGGTTTCTGTAATCAGATGTTGATAAAAGTCAATGACATATTTGTGAGTATATTCTAGAACTTATATGTCTACCTTATGAGGCCTTTACCATAATAATTCCTGAAACTTAAAATATACTAAGATATTTATAAAATGGTTTATTTTGAGAAAAAGACAGAGGCTATTACCTTCTTTTCATAGGTGGATACTGAGAATGGGAAAGGCTATAGATTTCTGGAGGGACACATAGCCAAATGAGAACCCGGGTATTTAGTACCATATGAAAAATAAATTCCACCTAAACAAAGTACAGGTGTGAACAGCTTTCACTGGAAATCCACAATTTATGCATTTTTGTGTTACAATAATAAGTAAGGAGGAAATTGGGGAACATTGGGTTTGAGAAAAATAATCAGAGAATGTCAGACCATGTGAAAACTCTACAAAAGATTAATATGTCCTGTGAGAAGATTCTTAGTGATATGAAAGATGATTTAATATGTTTTATGATGAATACAGTATATTTTTACCCACCACCAAGAACAGAACCTGGAGTTAAGGCAGTAATGACTTAAGTTAGACCTAGAGAAGCCGTTTGTGACTGAGGTGAATAATGCTTTCAGGAGCCTTTAATGCATTTCTCTCCGGTTGGTATGGGTTACATTATTAAAAACACAGAATCACAAGTACAAAAAAATGGATTTCACAAGTGTCTGTTGGCCTGCTGGAAAACAGGTTGAAAACAAACATTGTACTGATAAGAAATGAAAATAAAAGTAAATTTAGATATTTGGGTTGGTCTTTTTATAGACAGTTTGCAATGAATTTATACACATGAAACACACATTAATTTTGAAAAACAATGTAATTACTTTTGATTAAAACAATTCATTGTTTAAGTGTAGATTTTAAACAATTCTGTTCTATACATAATTCTTCCTCAAGGTTGCCCCTCTTTTCCTTCTTAAATAGAAACAGACTATTTGCATTAATTTTAAGGGTTCAACTGCTTGATTTCTCCCTGCATGAAATTGCATGCTTGAGTACCTTATACCTGCTGATGTAATAATTCATATAATCTCAAGAGGTGTCAAGAAGGAACTTAGATTAGAAGTAAAAAAAAAAAAAAATGAACTAAAATTAATGATGATCCCCACCACTGCCTGGTGAATAGGAGAACAGGGTCATCCATTTCAACACAGAGGGTCTGCCTTTTCTCTGGGTTTTCTCTGGTGCCACTTGCTGCGGGGGTATGATTACAAGCTCCTTTGGCACTGCTGGGCAGCACTGAGTACAATAATTCTAAGCCTATCCATTAAGAAGTAACAAGGCCATGCTATGAAATAAAGTAATACGTTGTTGCATTGTATCACACAGTGGTACCTACATATACTGAAATAACTCATGCTGCATTCAAAAATGTACGGTTTATAGAATAAGCTTGTCCTTATTAGGAAAATGCAAATATCAGGCAAGACACACCACTCACATGGAGAACAAAATTTTAGAATATTTTTAAATACTCAAGGATTTAGCAAAATACATTGTTTTTTGTTCCTGCTCACCGAACCTTTCCCCACTGTAATTACCCACCTAAGAATGAATGCAGATGTGTAGAGTGACTTTAAAAAAAAATAAACTTCAGAACAAGCAGTTTCCTTGAATCTTATGAGAACTGTTCTGCCTGCATGTCTTAGATGCTTATTATTTATGGAGCTGTGTCAAAATATTGCCAAGTAACCTCTTGAGTCACTTGTTCCATTCTATTTCTATAGGGGAAGGTGCGTAGGTAACAGGATCCATCCTAGATTTGTGAATACTGCTACTTTTTTGAGTAATCTCAACAAAAAGGAGAAGGTCGAGTGTCCACTGTTGAAATCACATAAGTGACCATATTTTAAAAATAAAAGGCATGTACTTATTGATACATTGTTCCCTGTACTTATTACCAGAGTATTTGAATTTTTGAAGGAGCTAGTTGTTAAATTTGAGGGCACTGAAATCACTTTAAAAGTTTAAAGCATGAAAAGTCATTATTTAAACTCCAGAGAAATACTTCAACTGACCAAAAATTTGGGCATTATGCCATTATGACATATGGATGAAAGTGTCATCCCAACCCCCACAAATGACATGTACCTGTCAGGTGTGAATACTGATGTCAGGATTTAAGAAAAGAATAATTCACTAGTGTCCTGTTATGAGATGATAAGTATATGGGCTCCAAACATGCCATAGACTATTGTCAACCTATCAAATTGACTTCAAAGTATTAAATATTCTTTGAGACTATGCAAATGAAAGGATAATCATATCTCTTTGAATAGTTGACATAACAGATAACATGAAATAGTATATTAAAATTCCATAACTTTCTTCTTACTTTAAATCTGAGAAATTTGACAGATTCCTCATTCTCAATTATTTTGTAAGTTGAGTAGTTAGTAGATATTCCAAAGTGTCATTGGTAAAATCTTTAGACAAAAATGTCTACCTGCCAGCTTTCTCATTAAGTGGACTCAATGTGGGATTAAGCATGCTATTTTTTACTTTTGATATAAGCACAATTCAACTGGCTACATTATTGTAATTCACATTCTTTACTTTATCACATGCAAATGTATTCATCATGCATTTTTGCAAAGTGAAAAAGGAAAAAAATAGGATGACATATAATTGTCAGTATAATAAAATGAATCTCCTTAGCCAATTAATATTTTCTTTTGTTTCACATTTCAAATATAATTTTAGTTGGCATCTTATGTCTAAGCATATATATATCACTATTGAATCATGACAAGGTCCACAATTGAACTGGCTCAGAAACCCATCATAAATCCTTATCAAGTCAATTTCTATGTGTTCATTTTTTATGTCTGTAATTTGCTGAAATCTCATGGGCCTTGCACATTTCCAAAGCTGGAAGGCAATTAAACCTAGTTTCAAACTCAACTATAGGAATTACTTTTAAATCACTAAATCAGCCCTTTCACCATGGGATCTATTCATGTAGCTCCACAGATTCAACATGCTCATCAACCAAATGGAGTTAGATTGTACCAGCTTCCAGCGCCTTATTTCCCTATCCAGTGTCAGTGCAGCCCATTAATTACATCTGTTGAAAATAAGTATTATGACAATAGTGGTGTACATGCTAAGAAACCTGTTAATTGTTAATATCTCTAAGTATTTCTTTATTTCTATTTTTTCAGTTTTTGTTCATAAGTGCATCATTCAAAATACCATTTTCTTAACATTTTTTTTATTTTTTCAATTACAGTAGACATTCAATATTATTTTAGTTTGAGCTGTACAGCCTCGTGGTTAGACATTTATGTAACTTGTGAAGTGATCCTATGATATCCTGCACCCACCTGACATCATATATAGTGATTACAATATTATTGATTGTATTCCTTTTGCTGTATTTTACATCCCTCTATTTTGTGACTGCCAATTTGTACTTCTTAATCTCTTGAGCATGTGATATTTATTTAATCATGTTAACTGATTAGCCTACTGGGCTAATATTTTTAAGGAAAATGGCAGTTGACGTTATTATATGTTAGTTCAATATCAATGAGAGCTGCTTTGTTGATTTATCATATTAGCTCACTGTATTATTAATTTTGTATAGTTATGATTGATGTTATAGAGCAAAATAATAGTGTATCAGACAGGTTTATATATCATACTCAGGTTGTCTGCCCAGGGCTGTTATGGTTTCTGTCAGATCATCAAGACCTGTGACTCTTTCATCTTGTTCCGCTGTACTCAATGTGTAGCTGCTGCTTTTTTTGTTGTTACATGTTTGTCCTCAATCATGCCATCGGGTATGTATTTGTATTCTCTTCTTCAAATTGTTATGTTTTTCTATCTGTGATCATTTCCGTGGTACCCTTTTGTATTATGTATATTTAAATCTCTCACTTTCTTTATCACAGGTTTTGTTGGCAAATAAATTCCTTATTGTATTTGATTGTGTTTGAGATGGTTGTTTGCTTTTAAATTCTGTAATGCACTTTTTAGTATGACAGGCGTTTCATTGTATAATTCATGACTGCAAAAAGTGGTTCTAAAGTTAGTCAGCTTTGGTAGTGGTCATGTAATGTTGGGCTTGGAAGAGTGTATAGTACAAAGTATGCACTTCGCTCTTTAGGTCTGTCATAAATTTAATATTGTTTGATAGTAATATCAGTATATATTGGGAATCTAGATATATAGGCTATATTTGACTAACATACACCCCTGTGAAATCTCTCTCTAAGCAACTCAATTTTTTACTTATGTTCTCTTTATTTTGTTCATGTTCACTTGATCTGATGTTTATTACCATTAACTGTTTTGAGCAGTTACTGTTCTCTCTTTTTGAGGCCTTAAAAGAAATCTATATTTCTGCAATATGTTACTTCTATAGTCTCTTTTCTCTTCTAATTTTTCAAGCTTATATTCCATATTCTTAGAATTCTTTCTGAAAGAATTTCTTTGTTAAGAGATTTTATATAACATATAATATTTTATGTAATTTTTAAAAGAAATATAAGTGTGAGTTTCATCAAAGGTATAAAATTTTTGAGCATATATTCTCTGTGCTGTCTTACTGATAATATCGTGGGGAGGGGTGCTCTGTGTGTGTGTGACAGAGAGAAGTGAAAAAAATTATTAGATCAGCAGTTACATAGAAGCTTATATGGATGAAAGTCTAGGAGAGAGATGTGCTATAAGCCACTGTACAATTGCACTGATGGGGAGTCATTTCGCCTAAAAGAACTCAAGATACCTCTGGAAATTCAAATTATGTTTTCAGTATTGAAGAAATAATATAATTAATGTATTATATTACAAAAAGTACTATTTTTAAAAATTGTAATTCTTGCTTATACATCATGGGAAGATGATTTCAGAATTCATCAATAGGATTTAAACATTTTAATTATGATTTATTTATATAAATATTAATATTGTTTGGAATATTTTTAATTAATCCAACTAAGCATTAATATGAATAGAATTTAGATTTTAACTTCTTCTTAGATTTAAATTCTTAAATTTATGTAAAATCAAAACTTGTTTTTATATAGTTATTCTGCTATTTTCTTATGATTGTTAAGTATATAATTTTATTGCCTTCCATGGCTGTTCTGATGTATAAGCCAAAGATTTTTTCCGTCAAATCCATATAGTTGTTACATTTTTATTAATGGACAGTTTGGTAAAAGAATAAATATAAATTTAAAACAATGTTAAACTCTTTATTGTAAGCTGGATTGAAAAAACAGGCACCATCTATTATATAGCTTAAAAATACCGGGACAAATAGGATATCTCAGTAATTAGTAAAGTTTGAACTTGTCATAGACATAATAACATACCCACAGATCACTGCTAATTTCCTGCCACCTACTTCATGATGACTTTTTTCCCTGCTTTTAACTTTATTTTTATTCTAATTAGAAAAATAAAAAAAGCTATAGGAAAGAATTCGCTGACTCTTAGAAAAACATAATTGTCAAACCATGTAGGTTTTTTCTTAGGAGCATAGTCGTTTTCTGATTGAAGATTTCAACATTTATTTTTTGAAATCTAGAAAAATTGTATCAAATGATGTTCTGCTAAATTTCATTATAATAATAAACTTCAGAATTGATACCTGTACTATATGTTTATTTTTTCTTAAAATTATTCTGGTAAATTTATCTTTGGCTAGGAAGGTTACAGAAATTAATTTTATAGGTTCTCTCCCCATCCCCCAGATACTCAATGATGGATGGGAACTAAAATATCATTTTGTGCATTTATACTTAACCATTTTAAAACTCAGCATATAATTAAATGGACAGAAAATATTTTAAAATTTGGGTGTATATTTATGTCCTTTCTAAATGTTTCCAGAAATTTAAAATGTCAGAGTTCCCAACCCTCAATGATAAAATTTCCAACAAATAGCAGTCAAGATTCAAAACTTTTACCCTGGTCATTAAAATTTCATGATGTAGTAAGCTTTTGGATTCCATTTCACTGGGGAATGATCACAAATAGTATCAGCCCATATAGTTTTGTAAATCTCAGCTTAAGACTTATGTTTTAAAATTTTAAATATACCTATGTTATAGATGGGCCAGAATTTAATACCTTGTGTGCTATCTCGAGCTTCTCTTTGGCACTCAGTAATCTTGGCAGTATGGTAGAAAAAAAAAAAGCAGATACCTCTTTTGTTTATAGAGTGAGACCATTTGATTATGAATTTTAAAAAATAATTTTGTTAATATTCAATTAATATAGAATATATTTCATATAGAAAACCTTTTTATCCCACTTTTTTGACATTAGTTTGAGTTATACCTTGAATAAGAGTTGGAGTGTTGGTCTTGATTTTATAAATTATGTTGACAAATACTTAAAGCTTTAACAAAATATAACAAGTTTTTCATTTTATATTTACATATTTCTTCTTAATTTTAAGATCTGAGTATTTTAAAAGCATATTTTCCACATTACTTTTCTCTGACAAATCAATTATTTTATCTATTAATGAATTTTTTACGTAATGAAAAATAAGATTCTTGAAAAGTAACTGATCTCCTAAATTCTGGAAAAAATAATCATGTGATATGAATATTAAAGATATAGAAAGCATGAAGAGTAGATAAAATAAATACTAAAAACACCTTATAGAGTTGTTTGAATTAAAGTTCAATACTTGACATGCTGTACTGTACTAGACAAGAGTATTAAGATATAAATATAATTAAATTTCATTTAGGTAACAGTTTTATAAATTTGAAAGAAAACTGAATAAAATATCAAAGATATTTCAATATTACATATAAGTGATTAAATTAAATTCTGACTAAATTAGGGTAAATTGTGTGTTGGTTAAATATGAAGTTATGAACCGGATCTAAAGGATACCTCTTCAATCAGGAAATTAAAATGTCTAGGGCTGATGAATAATGTTTGCAATATAAAATGATATGAAATGCTAAAGCAGAAATTAGAAAAGTTATGGAAATCAATGCATACGAAGCAACCTTGAAATACTATTCCTTCTATATTCCTGCTTAATACGACTTTCTTAATAAAATCTCCTGCAGTTCTCATATTAGATAATAGGTGAGTTAAGAAGAGAAAGATGAATATCATGACAAGGAAGAGACTTGTGAGAGCAAGTTGAGACTTTTATTTAAAATCAGTTGAGTTAAACTAGCACATTGTTATTTACTAAGTGTTCAAAATAGAAATATTGATCTCCATATTCAGGAACAATAGAGGAGAGATTCAGACAATATGGAATGAGCAGACCAAAGGAGATATTTCTAAATGTTTAAGCTTCTTGAATTTTTACAGAGTTCTTTCCAAAGGGTTAAATGAGGCTTAATCCCATAGATACTAGAGATAACTGACAGTAATGATAGCTAATTATAACCTATCCACTACTACTTTCTGCTGTTATGGTGAAAGGCAATATTTTTTTCCCTATAGTCTAATCAAAATGTTAAAAGTAGGATGCATGAATAATTTTCCCAAAGGGAACAGAGATAAAATGTATTATATTATTTAATTCGCTTCCTGATTAGAGCATATGTAAATTATATCTTGGAAGAGAGTGGCCGTGACTCTGCAGGACCAGGCTCTGGAAATAATAAAGTCAGGTTATTCATCCAGACTCTTTTCAGGTAAAAGGAGAATATGGCATGGAAAAACTTCCAAAAGTACATTGGGCTATCAAGATGTTAATCCAGTATTCCCTCAAGAAAAATGTGCATGGTGTTGAATTACATTAATAACATATATGGAATGTTCTTAGAAAGGTACCTAATACATACTAAATACTGAATAAATATTACTCATTGTTAATAATAATTTTCATTATTAAATACCCAGGCTGTGTTAACTTTTTCATTCCAATATTTTATTTTGCAGTGCCAGATAGAGGAGTTCATTTAGAATTTTACTTAACATCAGATGTCTTCTTCAGGAACTTGTGAAGAGAGCTACCCAATACTGTAAGTATTATAAAATAACTTAAAATTATACATCTAAAGTTCCAACTTTCTAACAAGATTGTTGCAGAGTAACTGACACAATAAATCACACATATTTAGAGTGTACAATTTAAATTTTGACATATGTACACACCTGTGAAACCACTACCAAAAGATACTAAACATACTCATTTCCTTCCAAAGTTTCTGGATGTCTCTTTGAATTTCTTCCCTTTCTCTCTTTTCCTACCTTTGTCCCCATCTCCAGGCATTCACTGATTTGCTTTTTGTATTTATGTATATTATTTTGCACTTTGTAAAATTTTATAACGATGAAATTGTATAATACGCATTATGAGGGATGTGGCTTCTTTTACTCAGTATTTTGTTTTGAGATTTCCATACATCTTATCGCATATATTTTTTTATTTTTGAGTAATATTTGAATGTATGGCTGTATGAATTTGTTTGTCCATTGAACTGTTGATGAACATTTGTACTATTTTCCATCCTGGGTTATTATACATAAAGTGTGAACATTCTTGCAAAAGTATGAATATGTGCCTACATAAATATTAGTTACATACTGAGGAACAGAATGGCTAGATTATATGGTAGGTAGGTGCATTATTAATTTTTAAACAAATTGCCAAACTATTTTCCTCTTTCGGTGAATCAGAATTCTTAACATCCCCACTAAACTTTATTATGCTTGGTCTATAAAATTTTAGCCATTCTATGTGATGTGTAGCAGTATGTCATTTAGTTTGCTTTTTAAAACAGATCAGTGCTTTTTGACCATATTTCATATGCTTTTTGGTTGTGTGTTCAAATCTCTTACCCAGTCTAAATTAGCTTTTCGTTTTTCTTATTTTTTGAGTTTAAAGTTTTTACATATTCTAGATATAAATTGTTTATCAAATATGTGGTTTGCAAATATTTTTCCCAGTTTGTGGATTGTTCTTTCATTTTCCTAGTAGTGCCTTTGAGAAGCAGCTTATTAATTTTGATGTAGTCCACTTTATCAATTTTGTTTTATCGGACATGTTTTTGCTGTTGTATCTAAGAAATTTTTCTCTAATCTATGGTAAAAGATTTTCTCATGTTTTCTTCTAAAACTTTTATAGTTTTAAGGTTTACATTTAGATCTCTGGTAATTTTTTCTTAATTTTTTATGTGGTATGAAGTATGGGTCTAAATACATTTTTGTGTGTGTGTGTATGGATATTCAACTGTTCAGGCACCCATTTTGTAAATTCTATAATTTTCACTGATTTGCCTCTGCAATTATATCACTACTCCTTGTCTTGTTTTATCACTCTATTTGTTTGAATTTATAACAATAACACATTTTTATTATTATATCTTTATACTATCTTATAAATTGTTAGTATTGGTCATATATATCTGTTCTTTGTCAAAGCTGCTTTGGATATTACAAGATTTTGCATTTCCATATAGATTTGCAAATTTGTTTTCAATTTCTGCAAAGCACATGCTGAGATTTTGATTGATATTCTTTAATATCTGTATATCAATTTGGACAGAATTGTTCTCTTAACAGTATCAAGTCTTTTGATCCATGAACATGGCATATCCTTTGTTTATTTAGGTGTTTAATTCATCATACCAATGTTTATAATCATTTTCAGTGTACGAGTCTTTTACATTTTTTGTTAAATTTACCCCTAAGAATATCACGCTTTGATGCTATTACATAATAACATTAATTCAGATTCAATTTCTGATTATCCATTGCTATTGTATAAAAATATACAATTAATTTTTGTACAAAGATATATCATTCACTCACTTATTAGCTTTAGTTCTCAATTCACATTAGTTTCTGTTTAGGATGTTTTTGTTGTTGTTAATCCTCACTGGAGGATATTTTTTCCATTGATTTTTAGAGATAGTGGAAGAGAAAGAGAGGGAGAGGGAGAGAGAGAGAGAGAGAGAGAGAGAGAGAGAGAAACACAGATGTGAAAGAGACACATGCAGTGGTTGCCTCCTGCAAGCACCCCTACTGGGGCCCGGGATGAACCTGAAAACCAGGTGCATGTCCTTGACTGGGAATTGAACCCATAACCCTTAGGTCCATTGGCCGATGCTCTAACCACTTAGCAACACTGGCCAGGGATAGGTTTTATAGATTCCACTGAATAGATTATCATACAGATATCATAAAGATATCATATAGATTATCATAAAGATATCATATATCTTTATAAAGATATCAAAAAAATCATCCTTTCAATTTGGATGTCTTTTGTTTATTTTTCTAATCTTTTTTTTAACACTTTATTAAATTTATTGGGGTGACCATGGTTAATATGAAAATATAAGTTTTAGGTGCGGGTTTCTATGTTTCAAGATCTGTATATTGCTCTCTAGCCCACCACCCAAAGACATATCTTCTCTGGTCACCATATAGTAAGACCCCCCTTCACCCCCCCACCCCCACCCCTTCCCTCTGGCAGCCACTGCACTGTTGTTTGTGTCCACGAGTTTCAGTTTTATATCCCACATATGAATGAAATCGTATATGGCTCTTAGCTTTTTCTGACTGACTTATTTCATTTAGCATAATCTAAGGCCCCATCCAGGTTGTTATGAATGGCAGTATTTCATCCTTTCTCATGGCTGAGTAGTATTCCATCATGTACATGTACCACATTTTCTTTATCCAGTGCTCTATCACAGGACACTTTGGATGTTTGCATGTCTTGGCTACCATAAATAATGCTGCAGTGAACATAGGGGTGCATATATTTTAGCAAATACATGTTTTCGAGTTTTGGGGGTATATACCCAGGAAAAGGATTGCTGTGTCGTATGGTAGCTCTTTTCTTAATTTTTTGAGGAATCACCAGACTGCTTTCCATAGTGGTTGTACTAGTCTACATTCCCACCAGCAGTGAATGAGGGTTCGCTTCTCTCCACAACCTCTCCAACACTTGTTATTGCTTGTCTTGTTGATAACGGCCACTCTGACTTTTCTAATCTTATATTGGCTAGAATATTTAATACAATGATGGATAGAAGTGATGGGAGTGGATGACCTTATTTTCTTCTATATCTCAAGAGTAGAGGATTATAATTTTACCTTTAGGTATGATGTTATTTGTAGATTTTTTTTTTTAATGTCTTTTATTGAGTTTAGGAAATTTCTACCTATTTTTAACATTTTGAGAATTCCTATCAGTAGTGGATGTAATTATTGTACTATTTTCTCTGCATTTATTGACATAGTAATATATTTTAATTATTTATTTGATGTAGTGAATTAATTTTATAAGTGTTAAATTAACCTGGAGAAACCATACTTGGTAATAGTGTTATTTTTTGTATTGATAGATTCGATTTGTTAAAATCATGTTTAAAATGTTTATAGCATTTTGTTAAATAATTTTTATTTTCCTGTAGTGTCATAGTCTGGTTTTGGTGTCATGATGTTTCTGGATTTACAGAATGAGTTGATATATATTCCATCCTGTTCAATTTCCAGTAAGAGTTTGTGTAGAATTGATATTATTTCCATCTTTAAATATTTAGTTGAGTTTACCAGCGAGGTCATCTTGGCCTAGAATTTTCCTTATGGAGAATTTTTAAAATTATTTAAGATACATGGTTCTCACTGGGCCCGTGGTGGCCCCAGATTTGTAAGTCTCAAGGTATTCTTCAGCTCAGTGGTCTTCAGAAGGTAATTCCCAGCTCAGAATATGTTGAAACATGGGGATCCTTTCATAAGGACCAGAGTCATCAAAATAAAGAATTTTAGTAGCAATTATGGTAACTATGACCCAGCAAAACATGTCTGGGAGAGTATGTAAAAAGGAAAGTACAGAGAGAAGAGCAAGATCATGAGGCTTTGAATACACAACAAAAACTTTTTCTTGTAATCTCATCTTGCACCAGTTCTGGACATCCCTTCAAGTTTCCAAAATGAGTGTGGAGTGAACGTGAACATGGCATCCATTTCAGCAGCTAGAGTCATCTCCAGTTATCATTTGAAAGGATGAGTGCGTAGTACACAATATGGCTGAAGAACCCTAAAGGGAAGACAAGCATTGAGTAAGATCTAGTGACTAGTTGAAATTACCACGAAAAATTCTAACATTTGTTAGAAGCTTAAAATGTCTTAAATTCTGTTAAGCGTAAAAGCAGTATCCAAAATGGATATTTTGCTATGATGTCAGAGGTAATATGCTATAAGTAATCTCATGATGAGAGACTTCTCCAAATTGTTAATATTTACAGGTTGTAGATTCTAAAGAACCAGCATAGTCTATATGAAATACTGGCCAGGCTGACAACAATCATATTTTCTTTTTTGTGGTGTTTTTGTCTCCTTTACTCTAGGGAGGACATAAATTTTATACTGTTTTCCTTGGTTCACAATATTAATGTTTGGTCTTAGTTATATTACACATTGAGTGGTAGAAATATAATAGAAAAGCGAAATTTATTTTTTTAAATGTTTGAATATTGAGGTTAATGTCAAAGAAAGTGTACAGCATGAAAGTAGTTTATAGCAAGGCAGATTTAAAAAAAGGGAAACAGAGAGAGATGAATGTGTATGTAAATTGGTTTATTTTAATATGTTAACATTGTCCATCAAAGAAACTGGGTCTAATAATTGTCATTGTCTTACCAGGCCCACTTATCCCTTGGAGAAGCACTCTTAAGTGGAGAGGCTAATGACAACAATAATATCTGACATTTGTTGAGTGTTTATTAATTGCCAGCCTGTTTTCTAAGAATGAAATGTGTACTCTTTCATTAAATAGCTCTTATGCTACTTAATATTACAATAGCTCAACAGAAATGTATTACTGTTCTTTTTTATTTAACATGAGAAAGCTGAGATACAGCAAAATTAATTAAGTTGTTAGGATCACAAACAGATCAGTTGTGGGTCCAGTATTCCAATCTGTTTACTTTGGCCTTGAGCCTGCACTAACCTATATTCTGTAAGTGTATTTCTCTGTACTTATAACTTGCAAAATATTGGTGTAAACTCTGTCTGCTCTAAGATAATATGAGGAAATTAGAATATGTATTCTCCTAACAAATAACTAAAAATATAACATTAAAATATCTAAATGATACATTATGGTTGAGTGTACCATTTCTTATTACCCTTACTATCTCTTTTACACACTGAAATACTTTTTCTTTCAAATTCAGATCAGCTATAGTAATATGTGCTCAGTTCTTCATTAAACACTTTTGTGGTTTATGTCATAAATATACAAAAAATATATAGTTTAAAGGTAATTCAAGGTCACAAAGGGGTAACTTTATAAAGATGAAAGATGTAGATCACCATGTGGAGATAGCAATCCATAATCCTTTTCACAAAAACTTTACTAAAGACGTTATACAGAAGCAATAGAAATCCAAATTTCTTATCTGTCTAGATTTATAAAGAGATCAAGTGAATATTTTCATTGGTACAATCCCTTTAGTTTTTTGAAACTATAATATCAATAGTCACACATTTTTAGAATGGTTACAGATAGAATTATGTATTACTCTCCAATATGTAATTTGTGATTACCAAAAACATACTCTGTTTCCTTTTACCTATCCCATCTATTCCCCCAGTATAGCTTATATAGCTTACTCCACCCCTTTCTTCATACTAATGAAATAATATATGAACTACATGTAGAGGAGTTTTACTGTGTAATAAAAACTCATTTATGTTATATAAGTTTTTCTCTTTCTATTTAACAGTACATTTTGAAGTCATTGTATATAATCTTTTATTATCCTAATTATTTTATTGCCTTAATAATCTGCTGTGTGTATGATTACAACTTATACAGAAACTTACGTGTTTTGGCCATTCATGTCAGTACTATAAGTAAATCTATACTTAATATTAATAATCATACAGGTTTTGAACTATGATCTTTATTTCGATCTAATAGATTCCCAGGACTGAACATACTGTGTTTAAGTGCATGAGCATTTAAATTTTAATAGACATTGACTGATTTCCAGAGAGGCTGAAAATACATTTCTGTCATTCAGTTTCTTAGAGTACAATTTCAGCATTAAGTATTATCATCCCCCTTCCCACTTTATTTTATAGTATCAGTTGTTAGAGTCACATTTTTTTCACCTTTTAATATCTCTGGAATAAGGATGCAACTTACAATTAATGGTATATTAAATATATACTTGCAAGCATTTTTTATTAATAGTATATATGGTAATAGTTTGTCTTAGGTTCCATGATATACAATGTTTAAAATAGTTCATTTAGAAGGTATAAAGTTAATTTTTGAAAATCTATGTGATGTGAAAACACTCTTTAATAGTTTAATTGACAATTTAATTTTACATTTTTATAACACATAAAAAATAAGCCTCTTATAAATGATATCTTTAATTCAGTGAATTAAGCAATATCCCACTATGTCGTACTCTCCACCCAGTAGTCACAGTATATGGAATCAGGAAAAAAAGTGGGAATAAATATGGCTCCTTTCACCATCATTCCCACATGCATAATAATAAATTATTCATTTCCTCCTGAAAACAGGATTAAATGCCCTACCTCATAAAGAGTGAGGAATAGTTTTAACTTTTCAAAGTTACGCATTTAAATAACATAATTGATATTTGAACTTGTATTAGTCCGATTATAACTTGTAAATTTTTAACTATCACTGAATTTTACTTCTTAGCCTAAGAGAATTATAAAATAGTACTGTGAAAATGAAGGAAATATTAGTAATTAGAGAAAGGAATCATTCTCATTATAGAAAACAAAATGTAGTAAAATATAAGTTGTTTTTAAAAGAATAGAAACTCAATTTTTGGAATCTGTATAAATCTCAATTGATTTGAAAGAGAAAAAGTCAGGCATATGTAAGATAGTTTTTGAGATGGAAGAGTAATAATGTGGGCCCTTCACTACCAAATATTAAAACTCTAATAACACAGACTGTAGAATAGGTGTAAAAATAAGCAAAGGAATTAATAAAATAGAATATTGAGTTTAGAAATAGATCATAATATGTGGGTTTGGAAAATATTACTTAGTAAGAGGAGGTGATTTTTTTTAATGTTGGAGAAAAATTAATTTCAAAACCATTTGTCAATATTAATCTCAGATGTATTAAAAGCAGTGACTTTCATATATTTCTTGTTAGCCAGCCTCAGAATACTTTTTATTAAATGATATCTTATTTGAAACCACTATGCCTAAAAAAAGTAAAACCTTGCTGTGGTTAAAAATAGGGAATATACCTTAGAACGTATTTTGAAAATCCTCAGTTTAAGAGTGAAATAAATAAAGGAAAGGAGGGGTAAAATATGGTTTCAGGGTCTTAAAAAAGATGACTTCCATTGCATAAGTGATTACAACTAATTTATTCACCATTTTTAAGAACTACTGAAAACCTTCATATATCAGCAATTCTCTCTGTAAGCCCACATCCATTTACACACAAATTTATATATTCTCAGTGATTATAGTGCTAAGGAACCCCTTTTTATTCTGTCTTAGCTGTAGGTTAAGGCCATAATAAAACTAAATTTGGCAAGCAAGGCCATGCTCTTTTACAGTGCTGTATTTCCTGTCTTTATATATGTTTGGCTGTTTTTACTCAAAAGCAAATTCATAGATGAAGTTTTATTGTGAATTTAATTTTATCAATTCACTTGATGGTTATTCTAAATAAATAAATAAATAAATAAATTTGAGAATAACAATGTGCATTGGGTTAGTTTTTTTAAATTTATCTTTATTATTGAAGTATTATAGATGTCCCCCTTTTTCCCCCCAATGACCCTCTCCACTCCGCTCCCACCCACCTACAAGCCTCTACTGCACTATTGTCTGTGTCCATGGGTTATGCATATATGCATATAAGGTCTTTGGTTAACCTAGGTTTGTTTGGTTTTTTAATTTAATGGTTCAAGAGTACATGTTATCTACTTGGGTAATTACAAAATTTTTTTAATGTAGATAACATATTGTAAGTAAACATGAGTATGCCACATTCATCCACTGCTCATGTATAGATGAAGAAAAATAAAATATAAAATGTGGAAACATTTTTAATTATAATAGACAATAATCGCCTTATAATAATGTCAACTTCTCAATCAACAAAATATTGTGTAAGAAGGAACTCCTCTGTTTCTTTGGGTAGTATGAGAGCCACACTGTCTTAAATTTTAGGGGTTAAAATATTACAGCCTAATTATTTTTATAGTGTGAGCATATTTTTTCTTCCTCTCTTTTCTTATCTTTCTTCCTTCCCTCCTCTCCCCTGTCCCCTGTCCCCTGTCCCCTCTCCCCTCTCCTCTCTCCCCTTTCCCCTCTCCCCTCTTCCCCTCTCCCTCCTCCTGAGAACTGACTGGTTATGCTTTCCATGTCTATTCTTTAATTTTCTCTTTATTAAACAAATTAAAATAGTACGTCTTTAGCATGTCCAAGGGAATCACATCCTTAATACAAAGCAGATCCTCATATTCATGACTGGGGGCGGGGGGGGGGGGGGGAATCTCATGCTTCACTAAACAGGCACTATTATTTAGGTTTTACTTCTTTCTTCTTTGTTTTTATTAGTTATCTCCAGTCATTAGGATGAACGGGGTATGCTTTTCTGAAACACCTGCATTTAATTGTAGGTTATTGCTTGTCCTGTAGAAAGACATGAACAGCTGAATTAAAATAAACTGTACCGATTCAAGAAGAAGAAAAAAGAGAACATTTTCATTTGGAGAATGATTTACAGTGTTCAGGGAAAAAACAACAACAAAATTAAATAGAAGCTCTGAAACTAAATAACTTGGATATTTTCATTTTGCCAGGATTTTATTTTTAACTCCTTTCTTTGACTTCATCATGTTAACACTCTGAAATAAAAGCATTATAATCTGAAAGTCAATGCACTGAAAATTATCTATTAAAACCTCACCTTAGAGAAAAAATACTGTAGTTGACTGAGCTTTCAGTCTCCTGTTTGTTTATTAGTGGAAAGATTTCCCACACAGCCTTGGCTGTTATTCAAAGTCTACATTTAAACACATAAAATTCAGTAAGATCAAGGCACTGTGTCTTTTAGGAGTGGTTTACTTAAAAGATAAATTTTAACTTAAAGCTGTAAATATATTTTTTCAACCTGCTGTCTATAAAGTTTTAACTGGTTATTTGTGAAAGGTTATGAAATGTAGCCATGCAAAAGGATGAGACAACAATAATGGAGCGACAATTTAAGATTACTAATTGTTAGACACACAGATGCTTGGCTTTACTGGCATTACTATCAAAAATACACAAGGCAAAATCATATGATTAATGGTAAAAATTACGATTAGTCTTTATTACAGAAAAATATTTGCTGGCAGTTTTCATTTTAGCTCTTTTAATCCAACTTAATCAACATTCCCATAGTATTTTGTTAGCCTAATTCTATTCGGTCTAAAAGTGATGAAAGCTTGTCATGAAACTAAAGTATTATTCTATTAATGGGCTTATTTTCCATAGCCAGTTTCATGAAAGTACAAGTTCAATTTTCCATTCAAAAGAAATTTTAATTGGTTTCTTGCCATTCTCTAAACATTTATGGAATTCTATTCCATTTTCGTACAAAAGAAATTTCATTATAGATAAGTTCACAAAAATATCCTATCTTAATTTAGAAATAATTAAGTATAGCTTCTTTTCAGAAAAAGAAGCTTTCTAAATTCCTTACAATATAGAGGAAACTATCTAAACACTCAGCCTGCTGCCTCTTATGTAAAGAATGCCTGTTATTTAATGTTCTCACACCAAAAGTTGCTGCAGTGAGAAACTATATCAGATATTATCCGGAACTTTAGTTTTCAGATACAAAAACACTGTTTCCTAAATCCCATAGGAAATGGTTTGTATTTAAAAAAACTTCCTTTAAGTTTTTGAATTGGGAAAATTATACAGTCCAACAGTATAAGTGAAAAAAGAGTCTACATTCACTAGTCTTTCCTCCTCATTTTCTTTTTCCTCAGATGATCCTTCACAGAGGTGGATGTTTCTTCTGAAAGCTGGTTTTTGTTTTGTTTTGTTTTGTTTTGTTTTTTACTTGGCAAATAGATAGCATAGTTAGCGCAAGAGAAAAATGTAAGAAGGTTAAAGCAGAAGATAGGTGTTCCCACAGTTACACCATCTGCTTTAACTTGGTATCTGCTTCTCCCTCTGGATGACATGAGCATGTATTGATGTATCTCCTCGGTAAGGACAAGTTACAGAATAGTTCACTTAGTTTAAGTCTCTGTTCACAGGATAATTTGCAAAGCAAGGTAATGAGGGCGTTAGGAGCGTGTATTTGACCTCAGACTGAAATACGTTCAAATTCAAGCTCTGCCACATTGTGGATATAAGAACTTGACAATTTGCTTAATCTCTCAAACCAGAACCTTCAATTTAAAAATTAGACTTGTAATAACTACCTCAAAAGTTTTCATGAAAATCAAATAAAATTATATATGAAAATACAGCATATATAATGCTCCTCATACACTAAGCATGCAAAAATATTGTTTTTGTGCTGAAATGGTAGCTAGATATGATTATAACTGGAATTGTAGTAAATACACCCACTATATTATCGTAAAGCAGACATGAATTTAAGTGAAGGATATAAGCTTATTCTCGAAATCCATTTTTACTCTAAGAGTTTTTATTCAAACACCTTTCATATCTTCAGTAGTTTGGGGGTGCATACGCAGAGAGGTGTTTCCACATCAAGTAGTGGGTACTAAGTAAGTACTGGGGATAAGAGAGAGCACAGAAAGTCATTAACGATGTAACTCATTTGTTTCTCTAAAACTTGAATTCCATCTGCAACTATAGATTACACTTATTATGAACTATGGGTTTTTAATAAGGCCACATCACTGTTGATTTTGCAGTAAATTGAATTTCAGAATTGCCCTTTTGGGATCATTTTGACTAAGAATCGCAGGGACTTGAGGTGTGTAAAGCTGAGTGGACACTGGGCAATGGGGAGTGGAAGTGGAGAAGAGATTTCACTGCTACAGACATAGGTGGGGGCTGGGGGAGCTGCTGCTGTGGGCTCAGTCCGGTACTAGTATTTTCAGTCACATAGGGTCACTTTTGAAAACGGCTTCTTCGCTGTCCAGCTTGTTCACATTGTGATTGTGCCTCGCACATCCCTGCACCCCTTGTCCTGGTTCTCTGTGGGAAGCCTCTCACACTCCTTCAGACAAAGATATCACATGTTTAAACTCAGTATTGCAACTCTTATGCATGTGGCTTTTTTACAGAATACCTTCATGGTTCGGGAGTTCCTCCCAATAATGTTTTAGTCAACTATTTACTTTTTTTTCTTTTCAAAGTAAGTATTAATGTACTATTGTTTGCAGCATAGAGAATATATAATCTGCTAGCTGGCAGCATAAATAATCGATAATTTATCTTTTATATTCAGTATTTGATTTTGCCACAGATTAAGTGTTCCAGTTTTCCCTGTTGTTCTTATCCATTTAGCATTCTTTGTCCTTTTGTGTTCAAAACCTATATCCTTTTTTTGTAAGTGTATTTCTGAAGCTTTTTGCTAACTTAAAAAATAATATGAAAATCTACATTTGAATATCGTAAATTATCCCATTTAAGTGTTTTGATACATTTGACCTCTACTCTCTGTTATGTTTTTATATATCTTATTTACTAAGCTTTCTTGTAACCTTTTCTTTTTTGCTTTTCAGAATTGACTGAAATTTTATGTTTTCCATTAATATAGGGGAATTATATACTATTTATATTCTTCCAGTAATTAATTTTAACTTTCAAATGATGACATTTAAATATTTCTTTCTTACAAAATTGAGAATAACTGACAACCATAACTCCCACCAAATGAGAAATCAGATATAATCATTATCCAAGTTTAATTATCCCACTCCACGTATATCAATCATGCTCATGTTTCTTATGAAGTGTTCTTATAAGTTTTCTTGGTGGCTGATCTTCCTTAATGTTGAAACATTACCTGAAACTCTGCATACTCTCATGAGGAAATAATCCAGTTCTTTCTACTTTATTTCTCCTTCTCCCCAGGTCAGTGATTTTAGTCACATTATTTTTCTGTTCACTATTTTTTGCCTCTTGATTTATCTGTGTGGTTGTGTGGGCAAGTGGGCAGGTAGTATCTAAACAGAGCTTCCATTTGGACTGTTCATAAAGAAAATAGTCATCAGCCCATGTGAACAAAAGTAAAAAAGATTTAATCTGGCTTTGTGTACTGCCATATATTTATTTAATTAATTATTATTATTATTATTATTATTCCTCATTTGAGGATACCCTCCCCACTGCTTTTCAGAGAAAGTAGAAAGGAAGAGAGAGAGAAACATTGATGTGAGAGAGACACATCGATTGGTTGACTCCCACACGCCCCCCATCCCCAGCCTACAGCTGAAGCACGTGCCCTTGGCCGGAATCGAACCAGGACCCCTCAGTCCACAGTCCAACACTCTAACCATGGAGCCAAAACTGCCAGGGCTACATTTATTTTTAAACTATCTTTCTTTGTATGTTTTCTACTATATGTATTGATAAAGTTCAAAGCAGCCTTTTCGTGTTTCTCTCTTGTGCCAACACACGCAGTGAGAAGAGGCAGAGGATCATCTCCACTTCATTTATAGAGTACTTCATGGAGGCTACTCCTAAGAGACAGAATGACAGGAGGAAGGCTTAGAAGGAATCCTGGGCCTGAACCTTCCATGTTTGTTCTGTCTAACTTTTGCCCCTGCCTTTTACAAGAGTCATATTATCTGAGGATCTTTTGAGAAGAAGAGCCCTAACTGCTACACTCATCCTCTCCTGTGCCACTGGGGTTTGCCAACTTCACCAGGATGCATTCCAGCTCAGTCTTGTAGAAGTTTGTCACTTGAAAGATAGGCTGTTGACATTCTGCTTTTCTACTTCCATTGGTTTTATGGGTTTCTCACACTTTCCTTTTCTTTCAGCCAAAATGTGTTTGAGAGGGAATGAAAATAAATGCTTATAACCTGGTTAGAATACAATTTTGAAGCAAAGGTTAGAGTTGCTCTCTTGGAGGGGATTTGAGCTTCCATTGAATTCTGTCTATATTGTTGTTAAGTAGCAAGACTGGATTGTATGTCCTGAGGAAAACAAGCTTTGCACAACTCAAATAGCATGAATTGGCCATAGGTATATAATCAAAATACCCAGGTATTTGGTTATTTTCATATTTCAATAAACATTTTAATTTTTAAAGAACATTAAGCTCTTTAGAATTTATTGGAATCACATGGTGCTTTGCTCTTTTATAATAAACTTTAGTTCTCTCTATTTACTCGAATCAGTTGTACTCACAGTTGAACTTACCTCAAGTGTATTAACTTTTAAGAGAATATCGACAAGGAGCTGTCTACATTAGAAAGAAAGCATTTTCCAAAATTTCTTTTCTTTGTCATTTCTTTTATGCCTTGTGGTCTTTATGAGAGCCCTTTTATTTGTTTACTTAAATAACAATACCCTGATTAGTACTTATTAAAGGGTCTTGCTATTTTTCTAGTATTTTTCTTTCAATGTTTTATCTCTCTTCTCTGTGTATCCCAGATAAGGAGAAATAAAGCTGAAAGGCTAAGAGCTCCTGTTCAGAGCATCAAGATTTTTAGCTATTAATTCGAACTCAGTTATTTATACTTCATTTTCCTTATGTGATGGACCTACTATCTGCTATCTGCTTGATTCTAGGGAATAAAAAGTGAATCACAGGGAATTTTTAGAGATTGTATGAGCTGAATGTGTCCCTTCAAAATTCATGTGTTGAAGCCCTCATTATCAATGTGATGGTGTTTGGAGGTGAAGCCTTTGGGAGGTAATTAAATTTAGGTGAGGTCATGAGGATGAGGATTATAAAGATTTCATTTATGATTTTTAAATTTTTTTGTATTCTGTACTTATTATATGGAACTTCTATAACAAAGCATGCCTTCCAAAGAAAGAAAGAGAGAGAAACAAAGAGAAAGAAAAAAAGAAGGAAGAAAGAAAAAAAAAGAAAAGAGAAGAGAAAAAAGAAAAGGGTGGGAGAGAAGGGGGAGGGAAGGAGGGAGGAAGGAAAGAAAGAAGAAAGAAGAGAGAGAGAGGGAGGGAAGAAGAAAAAAATGAAAAAAACATTTTATAGTTTCTTTATGGATTGGTGCCCTTTATTTTTTTAAATTTTTTTAAAAAATTTTATTTTTGTTTAAAATATTACAGATGTCCCTTTTTCTCCCCAATGACTCGTTCCACCCTGTCCCTTCCCCCTCCCCAGTCCCTCTCCCCACCCTTGTCGGTGTCCTTGGGTTGTGCATATATGCGTATAAATTCTTTGGTTACTCTCTCCCCCTCCACCCACCCGCCCTCCTCCATCCCTCTGACATTCATCAGCCTCCTCTATGCTTCCATGTCATTGAATCTATTCTGTTCATCAGTTTATTAAGTTCTTTAGATTCCACATATAAGCGAGATCATGTGACGTTTGTCTTTCACTGCCTGGCTTATTTCACTTAGCATAATATTCTCCAGGTCCATCCATACTGTCCCAAAGGGTACGAGATCCTTCTTCTTTACAGCTGCGTAGTATTCCATGGTGTGAATGTCCCACAGCTTTTTTATCCACTCATCTACTGATGGGCACTTGGGCTGTTTCCAGATCTTAGCTATTGTAAACTGTGCTGCTGTGAACATCGGGGTGCATATATTCTTTCTGATGAATGTTTCAGGATTCTTAGGATACATTCCTAGGAGTGGAATCACTGGTCAAAAGGCAGCTCCATTTTTAATTTTTTGAGGAACCTCCATACTGTTTTCCATAGTAGCTGCACCAATCTGCATTCCCACCAGCAGTGTACTAGGGCTCCCCTTTCTCCACACCCTCGCCAGCACATGTCGTTTGTTGATTTGTTGATGCCAGCTGTTCTGACAGGTGTGAAGTGATACCTCATTGTGGTTTTAATTTGCATCTCTCTGGTGATTAGCTACGTTGAACATTTTCTCATGTGTCACTTGTCCTCTTTGGAGAAGTGTCTATTCAAGTCTTTTGCCCATTTCTTAATTGAGTTGTTTGTCTTCCTCTTGCTGAGTACTATGAGTTCTTTGTATACTTTGGAAATTAGCCCCTTATCAGATATATCCTTGGCAAATATGTTTTCCCAGGCCGTGGGGTTCCTGTTCCTTTGTATTCTGAGGCTGTTTTCTTTTGCTGTGCAGAAGCCTTTTAGTTTGATGTAGTCCCATATGTTTATTTTTTTCTTTTGTTTCTCTTGCCTAGGAGATGTATCAGTGAAAAGTCCACTAAGTGGGATGTCTGTGACTTTACTGCCTATGTTTTCTTCCAGGGTTTTTATGGTTTCATGACTTACATTTCCCACACGTACGTAGGAAAGGCCCTGTGAGTACAGCAAGAAAGCAGGAGTCTGCAAACCAGGAAGAGGTTCTCACGGGGCTGACCGCTAGCGCGCTGCTCTGACTCCCAGCCTCCCTAACTGTGGGGAAGCACAAGCCTGCTGTTCAAGCCACCCGGTCTCCAGTATTTTGTTATGGCAGCCCAGGCTGACTAAGGCAAAGGGGCGCACTTCCCCCACTGCCTTGATTCCTGTAATCAATTCTTATTACTGAGACCCAGCAACTCATCAGTAAGATAGTGCACCAGACTTGAAGCATGTTGTTCTGAGATGCTATCATTTCTGGGTTTTTAATAGAAAAACATGTGTGTTTATTTTTTGTTTGTTTCTTTGTTTATTTAATTATGGTGACTCCTGAGTTAGAATACCCTCTATATTTTTATCCACTGATATAAAAAGCCACTTTTATCATACAAATTTTGGCCTCAGAACAACTCTAATTATAAAGATTTTATTGACGATTTAAAATTTTTTTTGTCTCCTGTACTTATCATATGGAACTTGTATAATGTAGCATGCCTTTGAAAGAAAGAAAGAGAGAGAGAGAGAGAGAGAGAGGAGGAAGAGAGGGAGGGAAGGAGAATAAAAGAAAAAGCATTGTATAATTTCTTCATTTTATGTCCCCAGACACTGATTTCCCACACATATTGTAACTTTACATAAAAATATTCTAGAAAGGTAAGCACATACAGTATGCAAAACCACAAAAACAATATGTACATTATGATGTGCGAATTGCTGGTCTGAAAGGAATCTAATTATTGGCTATTTTCGAATATCAAAATCATATTGGATGCTTTCTCATCAGGCGTTTCTATAGTATTTTATTAAAGAATGTTGACATCTCATAGATTCAATCCAGTGAGTGAATCAAGTAGATTTCTAGTCTATTTCTTTAATATTTGATTATATAAATACAGCAATAAAGACCCATTACTTTTGCTCCAGACAGGCTTCTTATTAGTAATTAAACATAAACTTTCCCAAAACTACTAGTACATTAATGGATGGTTACTTGTTTATGGGCTGCATTTAAGATGCTGGGGTACAATCTGTATCAGAGCATAAATCAGTCAGCATGAGGATATACATAAATATTGGTTCTGTGGTGGAAATTCTCAGGAGGTGCTTTTTAGAAAGCCACAGATTAATACTATGTTTATATAGCCGTATCATTGAGCATTTATTAATCTTTGCCTAAATAAGCGTACAAATAATGGTACGTGCATTTTCACTGTTGCCAGTGGACCTAAATTACATGTTTGAGGTCTAGAATCTTAAACATTCATAATAATGCAAATAGATACCTATACATTTTGACAGAATAGAAGTCATTGTTGCTGTATAGAAATTCAGTGATATCTTTGTAAAATCCCAGTGACCTGAAAAGAAAACATGAAAATATAATTGTGTTATAGACTATAGATAATGGCAAAGAAAACAAGAAGGGAGTGCCATTTTAGTGGTTTACAATACGTGAAATCAGAAGTATGAATGGACAAGTCTCTTTTTATCAGGGTTATTTGCAAAAATAAGAAATCTATAGAGTCATGGACAGTAAAATATAAAAATGTAAGTAGAAATGTTAACACTTCTATCATGGTTTTGGCTGCTGTTGCTGTAGCTGCTACTAAAGGTAGTAATGTTGTTATAGGAAGAGTAGGAACAATTAGAGAAAATACCCTAAATGAACAAATGAACTAACTTTAATCTTCTTGAGAAGGCATTGTATTTTGTGGCATTCAATTTAACTTATGTTATATAAAAGAAATGTGTATTGAATGTATAGTATTTTTAAATGGTGATAGTGATACAATAATGACAGTCAGCACTTATGGAGTGTGTCTGCTCTTTCCTATCTGTAGCCTTTCTCCCTACCAATTACGCAACATAAAATATGTCAAATTTCCACAAATGTTGTACACTAGATACCACCATAAATGGATGGTCTATTTTTCCAAGCCTTGCTTTCTCTTTTCTAGCTGTGCAGATGAGATATGTTTACTGTGCCTTAAAAATATCTCATTTAAATCATGGCCTAGTAGTACAGACTTCCAGATCTTATGTCAAGCCTTACACTGTCCTTCTGATAATTAAATGTGATTTTGATGTTGAACAGTTTCCAGCACACTTTAAGCAATGATAACAGCTATTTTTAAAGTGTAAATAATAGCAGTACCAAGACATCAAATATAAGACAGGAAATGTGGTATGTTTACAGGGATTTAAATATTACAGCTTCCCATAAGTATCTTTCACTAAATTCTCAACTTTATAGTAGTTTTTAATTCTTCTAACAGGATAATATGATTATAAATGTTAAAATGAACTAATATCCTGATCCTGCAAATTTATTCAAGCTATTTATCTTCCTTAATGCAATTTTTGAGAAGTAACTTCATGAAATTCTGTCATAAACATTTCTAAATTAAAGGAATGGCACTATATGGTTTATATAGGAAAATAAATTATTTTGCATTTGTGTCATACAGAAACTTAGGTAAGTGGTTGCATTAAAACCTAGACAGCAATGGTACGTAACAACTAAATATAGTTTAGCTAACTTTTCTTTACACTTCACAAGTGTTTTAACAACTTAAAAATGATCTTGTGGTAAATGGGAAAAAGTGGATATATATTGTTATGTCAGCAGTTCTAAAAATTAGAAAAAAGATTTAAGTTGTATAGCAGCTTGTGTCTATCCCCACCTCTTTCTTTTCTGGCAGACTATAAATACACTAGTTGCTTCACTGTATAGTCACAAATATATAAATGTACTTGTAATGAATAATGTTATGTGTCAGCTTGTCTGAGCCATGGTGACCATATTTGGTCAAACGTTATTATGAATGTTTCTGTGAAGATGTTTTTGGATCAGATTTACACTTAAATCAGTGGACTCTGAGTAAAGCAAATTGCCTAAATAATGTGGGTGGGCCTCACAAATCGATTGAAGGCCTTAATAGAACAAAACACCATCCTTTGGGGTAATTCTGCAGCAGAGTGCTTTTGGACTTCAACTGCACCTCTCCAGCCTGTTAGCCCACCCTGCAGATTTCAGACTTGCCATCCTCCATGATTTCATGAGCCAAATCCGTTAAATATATACAAGCAACTTACGTAAGTGGTGGCAATAATGATTTTTTATTATGTAAGTTTAGGTTAGCCAATCTTTCTTTACACTTTATGTTCTTTTTTTTGTTTTTTTTTGAAGAATACCACCACAACACAGACAAACCGAAACACATGCAGACGCATGCGCGCGCTCACTCTACTCTCTCTTTCCATCTCTCTCTCTCTCTCTTCCTCTATTGGTCAGTTTCTCTGAAGAACCTTGACTGATACACTACTTGTTCAGGATAGAGATGATGAAAGTTGAGCAAGGGTATGGGAACATGTCCATCTAGGCTACTTATTTAATAAGGCCATTAAAAATATAGTTAATTTCTATCTTTATATTTCAAATACTATCAGTTTAGAGCTTTAGTGAATTTTCAAGCTCTCTTTTCTGTATCAAAGTGCAGAGATAATGATTATCATAGGAAATTTCCCATAGAATCATTCAGCTCCTCTCTCATAAACATGGATGTGGTTTGTAGCAATACAATATGATACCATAAAACACCAAGTCAGCCTTAAAGTGTATTTGTTCTCTGTAAGTTTTAGTATGTATTTTTCCAGATCATTAAATATTTTTTTCTAGAATTTAGTACTTTATTAAACTAGATCTTTCCTAAGAGTCCTCATGGAACTGATAGGTTAGCAAATTAAAAATTAGTACTATTTGAGGCAATAGAAATAGGCAGTGTATGTGAAACTACAAAGATTACATAGGATGAATTAAGAGCAATATGTATTAAATAGTAATGTATTTCCAAACTTTCTGATATGTCTACTTTGATTAATACAATGCTCAGTCCCCTTTCATCCAAATAAGAAACATAAATTATATCTAAATGGCTTAATATTAATCTATATGGTTGATCTAGTAAGCTGAGAATTAGAAAATATATAACATCTTATGACAAAAGAATCTTCTTGACTTACATTTTTAAAAATTTAGCTAACTATAAGTCGATAATTGAATGCTCATGTTTATTTTCTTTTGTTATCAATATACAAATTAATATTTAAAAAGAAAATAATGATTTTTATAAAAGTATTCTATGCCTGTCCAGTTCAGTACGCTTACAGCCTTATACACCATTGTTCTTGCTGTGTGTATTTTATTATTTGGGCATCATGCAGTACTAGAAATCCTTGCAGTAAATAAAATCCTTTCATAAAAGCTTTCTACTTTTCTGGAGTCAGACTGTCTGGTTCTTAGTATCCAATTCATGACCCATGGAGACAGTCAACAACAAAAAAACAATATTAAGAGTGACAATTCACCACAAAATACATCATGAAAAACAATGACTAAACTAATGATATCATATTTAAAGACATTTAATGAGAAGCAGAGATTCTGGCCAATGTGTGTCATCTCACTATTTCACCATATCTCAGAGTTTTCACAAATGTTCACTTAGAGTGCCTGGCAAAAACAATACAGATGTGAACATTATGGAGGGCTTATGGTGTTTTGAGCTGAAGTATAAGATTGTCTTGGAAGCATGCTGACAAGAAAATTTATAAGGAAAAAGAAGAATAGCAATAAAAACGAATTTAGGACATGTATTTTGGACTACAAAGAGCAGGTTTTTTAATTTAGTGCTGCCTTACTGGAAAGACCAAACCATCCCCAACTTAATACTCATTCTTCATTCAAACCATTCTTTTCAAATAGGAAAGCCAAGTCATTGCTTTTAATGGTCATTACTTTAAGTTCCAAGGAAGAAAGAGAATGGGTTGCCAAATGGGAAATTCCAAATGTGGAGAAGAGATAAACCAGGAACATCTGAGCACATCAAAGGATGAAATGTCTACTGGCTGCGATTTCCCTATTTAGAACAGCAGACAGTAGAGAGTTCCAGGAACTTCTTGCTGGGAGAAGTCATGGCAGACAGAATACACCATCTTCATTCCTCCATAAATCTTTGTAACAGATATGCATTCTAAGAAAACATACTTCTGCAGCCTGATCTATTGTGTAAACATTATTTTACCTTCTGGATATTTTTAAATACCTGTAATAAAACCTATACTTTAATCATGTTAAAATAACACTTTTTGACTGCTGAAGAATAAATAAATAGTTACTGTGTAATTATATTTCAATGTATTTCTTAATAATAAAAAAAAATATAAAAGATAAAAAATTCAAAGATGTATTTCTTGTGGAAAGAAGATAACAATATTTTACACTAAAGTGGTATTTAAGGTAAAAGTCTAATTTATTAGGTTCTTGCTTCAAGGAAAAAAATCAGATTTATGTAAAGAAGGAATGAACATAAGAGAATAAATGAAGGTAAAAAGAATTTTTATTTTTCTTGTATCTTTTTAGAACACTGATTAATGGAAAAGACCTCATAAATGCACAACACAGAAGGGGTCAATGGGGAAAAAAGGGGGCATCTGTAATATTTTGAACAATAATAAAAAACCCCCACAAATATATACAACTGACCTTTGACAAAGGTACACAAACAATTCAAAAAAGACAGAATATTGTTTTCAACAGATGTTACCAGAGGAATTGGACATCAATGTTCAAAATATGGAATAAGCCTATACACAAACCTTACAACTTTCACAAAAATTATTTCAAAGTTAATCATAGATCTAAGTTTAAAATGCAAAAATAAAAACTTTTAGTAGAAAACAGGAGAAATCTAGATGAACTTGAGTTTGACGATGAGCTTCTAGATATAACACTGAAAGTGCTATATGGAACAAATATTGATAAGTATAATTTCATTAAAAGTATAACAATTATGCTCTGTGAAAGACACTGTTATTAGAATGAAAAGTCAAGCCACAGATTGGGAGAACATACATTCCAAAGAAATTTTTGAAAAAAGTCTTGGATCCAACATATGGAAAGAACTTTTAACATTCAACAATAAGAAAACAAGCAATTGAGTTAAAAACAGGTAAAGAGCTGTTCAAAAGCTTTACCAAAGAATATGCAGTTAGAAAATAAACATATGAAAAGATGGTCTGCATCATATGTTATTACAAAATTTTCAATTAAACAACAATGAAACACCACTACACAAATATTACAATGACTAAAATTTGAAAGAAAAAGACTTAACCAATTTCTTGCAAGGATGCAGAGCAACAGGAATTCTCATTCATTTTAGAGGGAATGTAAATGCAAGACTTTGTAAGACAGAGGTAATTTTCTGCACAGGTTATAATATAACATCATGCTTAAGTATAATATTTTCTTTGCTTGTCTCATTTTTAATTAGCATTATTTCAAGTTACTTTATTGTATTGACTCAAAACTCAATTTTGTTAAAACTTTTTGTCAAAACTGATTTGTTCAAGTGAGGGTAAAATCATTATATGAAAAGAAATGTTTAATATTTCATGTGAGAAAGTATATACCCTCCATATGTATTGGAAGTGGCATGTTATTCTTATTAAGTTATATATTAAAACATTTCTTTCCTTAGTCTCTTAAATTTGAATTATTTGAAAATAAGAACACAAAGTCCAATATTTGATTACTTCTGAATTCAGCTGTATTGAGAATATTCTGACAACCATTGTTTCTGTGTTATATACAAATAGAATTTTGTTATGACATGTGTTAAATGAGTTTTGTTTGGGGCATGACTTATTTTGAAGTATTCAGTGCTATTAAAAATTCACACCAAATTCATACCGAAAGCCACTACACTGTACATGTAAATATTAGCCCATTCAGTCTCTAGCTATTTGAAATGAACTTTTCAAAGGCATTATTTAACATTTAGTTAAATAAAAACGTTCCCCTCTTGCTCTGTATGCCTAGGAAGCTGTCTCAGTACTGTGCAAACAGGGCCCAGTTAGAGGAGAGGACTCAGAGATCACATGGCCCGTGTAGCCAGATGTGTGCATCAGGAGGGGGCTAAATAACAGAAGACACTTAAAGAATGACAGTTTTGAAAATAATCATTTGTGTTTGGAATGATTGATGATTTGTGGAATTCAATATATAATCTATATAATTCAACTAAGATGGTTAAATTAGGTGTTTTTACATTAGAATGAAACAATTATAAATTAATATTTTAATATTATTTAATATTAAATTATTAATATTCTGGGTAGGAGTACAAATATCAATCAACAGAGGCGAGGGAGTAACCTTCTCCTACTGAGGGACTTCATGGAAATAGAGCCTAGGTGGGCCCATGACACGAGTGTGTTTACAGAAGGCACTGGATTCCTGTTCATCCCACAGATTCTGTGAAGTGAGGTGTTCAGCTGTAGTTCTATTTTAGATGTGTAGCCAGGCCTAAATCAGAGATGATTCTGAGACTCAAGAGAAGAGTTTAACAGGGAAATGCAATTTTAGGTCCACCTGTGCTGTTGTCTTCTTGCCAATGCTGATTATAGGAAATTAAATAGTTTGAGGCTTCAAAAAACATAAACTCAAAAGATCAGTAGGAGTAAGACATTCACAGTGAAAGCATAGAGTTAATATTTATAAGGTAGATGAAAGAATTTTCTGTAGTGAAAGTGTAAGTTATAAAAGTTAATCAATATTTTTAATAAAAAAAATAGAAAGAGATCCCAGACATCTAGTTTCCTCTGAAAACTAGAGAATTTCTTAATGAAAAGTTTTCCACACAAGTACAGCTGGCTGGCTTTGTGCCTACCACCTCACATACCAGAACCCTGGTTCTCTTGAGTTCAATTTTGCTGATTCTCCTGTATGTGCAGTGCTACTGTGTTTCACACCCCGGGCTCTGGAATAACTTCTGAACATGTACAGTTCCAGCTCTCTTAACACTGAGTTGTATGTGGCAGCCCCTTGACTGTGTGAACCGTTTTGTTTTCTGACCTCGATTATTCCCTCTGCAATCTGGTTAAACTGGCATTATGTTTGACATTGTCTAGAAAATACCTAAAATGGTCTTCCCATGACATTATCCTACATTGTACCAAAGTACACAGGACCCTGCTTGGGATGTAATAAGAGTTTAATAAACAGTTGCTGTAACTAAAAAACTGCACATTCATCTGTGAGTTGTCTTTTGTTGACATGAAAACACATTTAATGAAATCAGTTTCCAAGAAAAAATATCTCAAGGTAACTGTGTTATTTGAAGTAAATGATCATATTACTATCTTTAGAAGGACTGGATTATTGTGTGAAATAGCCACCTTGATCTAAAATAAATGCCATCAATTATTTATACAGTATAGATAAAATAGAACTGAACTGTGAAAACAGGACAAGAGGCTGAGACTTTTATTCTTCCTTATTTATTTTTCCCATTGCAGCAAACATATCTGCTAGAAGGGAAAAAGGTTGCACTCTAGATTCAAGTTACTGGCATAGTACATGCCTGGAGTTTTAGAAATACTAAATCTCACTAGCTAACCACGTTTTTCAAGGGAATAAAAGCAGATGAATAATGTAAAATTGTTTTCTTATGTAAGATTGGAGGAAGCAGATATATTGTACCCATTAAAAGATGTATATTTATGGCCTTCGTGCTCTGCTGTAGCCGCACAGTGTTAAGCTATTAGCTTGCACTCTCACTTGAAAGATAACAGCTGGCAGATCTGGCGGACTTGAAGGTGCCAATCATTTAGAGAGCTGCATTTGTCTTGATTAAATAAGCACCAGTTATTAAGCTAGGCCTTGACATCCAGGAGAGCCTGTGGCTGTGTTTAGATGGCTGGTGAAGTCTGCCTGCACCAGGATGACACGTCAGTTCTGATGTCTCTGTCACAGTCAGAGGCCAGTGAATGGGTTCTGAGCTTCATTAACCTGCTTCCCCTCAGTAGAAGCACTCTAAAAGCCACTTTCAACCTGAAAATAAAATACCACTTACATACTAAAAGAATTTGTTATATTCAAAAGGGAACATAATATCAAATTTAACTGAAAACAATACTGCAATATTTTTTTGGCCAAAGGAATTCTAGTGACCGATAAAAGTGTGCATTTGTCACATGTACATACCAGAGAGAAGATACAAATATTATTACTCGTGTGAGCCATTCCTTTAAAAGGCTTTCTGGTTAGAATGCTGTGGAATTGTGCTAAATTGAATATATCCAATTCCATGAGAAAGAATAATAATCTCTGTTTGAAATACATGTTCTCTGCAATCTTTTCTCTAGTTAAAACAATGTTTGCCACCAAAATAGGATAGATAATCTATGCCAATTGAAAAATTTCCACTTGTCTAAATTAATTTATATAGTTGTCTATTGGACGTTATATCTTATGTGATAGATTTCTAAATGATGTGGTATTTCAAAATCTTAATGTGTTTTTCTTTTCTAGCTATTGCTTAGTAGTACTGGTTTGAATCATAACATTCTACTGAAAATATGTCATAAATTGTGATAAGACTGTGGTTATTCATATGAAATTTCCAAAGGAAATAAAGTTAAGTCCAGCTGGCGTGGCTCAGTTGTTGAGCATTGACCTGTGATCCAGGAGATCTCAATTCCAGGTCAGGGCACATGCCCAGGTCGCAGGCTCGATCCCCTACAAGGGGGCGTGCAGGAAGCAGCTGATCAATGACTCTCTCATCATTGATGTTTCTCTCTCTCTCCCTCTCCCTTCCTCTCTCTGAAATCAATAAAGACACAAAAAAAAAAAAAAAAAGTTAAAAGTTTGCTTTTCTGTGATTTTGTCATCTCTTAGTTAAAAACGAGGTAGGCATCATAAGCACTTTTTTATTTTTCCCAAAGTATCCTCAGTGGGAGAGGAATAGAGAGGCAATGGGGCATACCAATGCAGTAGTTTTGATGAACACTAATTGGTGAATTTAACTAACATCTTTGATCCACACTACTTACTGTCTTGAGAAATGTGGAACTAAGTTTTTCATAAGGTTGAATGATACTATTATAAGCTTCCCCTGTGCAGCTTTCTGCTCCTCTGCAAACCTTGTTTGTCCTGATATGTAGATATGAGCAATATGTAATGTAAAGGTATTATCAATGTTTACATAGGGACATTTTCAATGATCTTGACTCTTTTTAAGCTAGTAGTACATAGATAAAATTAATTCATTTGTACAGATAATTGAATTCAAAAAAAGCTTTTGCCTGAAAAAATCAAATTAGTTAAAACTTTGTTTCAAAAATTAACTCAGTAATTGGCATAACTTTTTTATGTTACATGCAAATACAAATCAGAATCTAGATTCTTAAATAGTAATACGCTGATATACATATTATCTCACACTTCCAACTTCCTGTCTTTCCATATAAATTATGTCAAGTTTCAACTGCAATTTCACAAAGTTGTGACATCTAAATCTAAAACATTAAAGTTTTGGAAACTTTATGAATTTATATTTGTTCATACTTTTTAAAACATATATCAAAAGAGAGTCATGTATAATAAAGCCATACTTTTAAGACTATGAATTGGGTATTAAAGACTAGTTTAAGTTGTATATTCAAGTGCATTTCAAACAGTATTTATTTGAATAAAGTAATTGTAAATTTTAAAAATTTTACATGTTCTAAACAAAATGCTTTTAATATATGTTTAGTAATGCAGTTGGAAAATGTAAATTATAATATTCGTAAAATATATTTTAAAAAGGGAAATTTATATGCAATGATTGAAATATTTTGTTTATTATATAACCTTAATATTCTTTGCAATGCAAATTGATTATAATTTAAGTACATATTTCAGTATAATTATGAAGAAAAATAAATCTGCATAACAGAACCATGAAAATATTATTAACAGGCATTGAATATACATATCAAGAATTATGAAATGGCACGTACTTTTGAGACACTATCACCCAAGTCATTAAATACCAGAAAATACTTAGTTAAACTAAAATAATCAATTGAAAACATTTATGTATCATACTTAACATACCAACTAAGTTTGAGAAAAGGAACAAAATATTTTCAACAAATTTTATGCAAGATTTTAAAAGTTTTTACAATATTGTAGTACATGTCTACAGTGAAGAAATTTTAAAAGCAAAATCAAAGGCTATTCAATGAACATTATATTTCTTTATGTGTTTTTGGTATATTAACTAGGTTTTATAAATAGACATTTTATTATTTCCAATTTTTACATTTGCTAATAATCCCTTGGTGAAAATATACTTTTGGCACATGAACGACATCCTTGATTCAAAATACATGTATGTTTAAAATTGGGACAGATATTGCAAGTTGCCTTCCAGGGAGATTGTATCAGTTTAAACTTCCATTAACAATATAGCATAACCCCTGAATTACTACCCCTTAAAAATCCTAAGATGATGTTTAGTGTTTAGTGTCAATTTTAGTAATTTTCTCTAAAAGTAACTTTTTAAAATCATAAAATTTCTAATTTTCTTGATTTTCTTAATGTTATTTTTAAGCATAAGAGCAGCAGTTTATGGACAAATTTTAATCTCATTTTTTATGGTATCTAACTTTTGTCATGTTTGAAACACTTTTTAACTAGACCTATGGAAGTGGTAAGAACATTTATTTTTTTGTTTTATAAAAACTTGTTTCATAAGGAATACTCTTTGGATGCAGAAAATTCTTAAAATAATAATATAGTAGGAGGGAAATAGTCCCTATATGATTTTTTAAACTTGTTAATGTTTTCATTGAAAGAATAATTTTTAATCCAAAAATAAACCTGACTTTATCCATTCAAAATAAATTGTTTCCTTATTCTTTCTAACCTATGTACTTTTAAAGCCTGTGTACACAATAATATATGATCAGTGTGTCTCCCCTACTGATAGGTATTAAAGTTAAGCTCAATATTTTGGGATTATTAAAAAAAAATGCTAAGTTAAGCTTCTACATTCCTCTGATTCTTGAACACATACCTATAAGGGATTAATTCAGAGAAGACAAATTTTAGAATCAAAGAATATGTATATTTAAAATTTTGAAAATTATTTCAAAATTGCCTTTCTAAGTATTTTACCAATTTATGTGTCAATTGCTTAAGGACAAATGAAATATATTTAGAATGTCTGTCAAATGCCTCTTTTATTTATTCAAGTGTAACTTGCATGCATCTTAAGAATGTCTTCAGGTAGGTTGATGTTCATTTTGAATCTGTTTTTGAAATACAATATTTGTGTTGCATTTGAAATACTATTTCTATTACAACTGCTGTGCATATGAACTTAGTGAATATATTACTTTTTGTCTTAACAGTTTATACGTTATTTTATTTTGTAACAGAAATTTATATAATCCTGTCAGTTTTCTAAGTATATTATTATTCTTCTGAAAAATTCAAAATATCTTCTCACTATCCATGTTTCATAATTCTCATTTATCAATTCTAAATACATTAACTAGTCATTTCAGAATAATATCACTTAATTGGCCGGTAGTGTACATTCTTGTCTTCATCTAACTGTAGTGTGGATAATGCTGGTGGTTGCTCATTAAAAAACTGGCTTTGGGTTGAAAGGGGTAACTTTTCTTTTTTACTACTGAGAATATATTCATTTATTCCTAATTTATTGAAGATTGTGTGTGGTGTGTGCACAGGTGCATATGGGTGTGTTGACTTGACTTAGGATTCTGACTACCAGACCAAGAATGTTTTTAATTATATATTCCAGACAACATCTTTGTAGGCTCCCCATCTGTTCCAGTTCTAAAGACTTTGTAATCAATTAGCCTTCTCCTCAATTCTCTGCTGATCCAAACACTCTGATAAGTAATCTGTCCCTATGGCCTAGTTATGGTAATTTTACCCACCATTTATTCTACTGGGCTCTGTGAAGGTTAAGTGCTACCAACTGGCTCCTACCACTCAGAATACTCATTATTTCCATTGAAAATGGGGAGCCCAATTCTGTTGCAGCATCTCCCAAAATCATCTCTTGCCTGGAAGGAACAAAAATAAACCCAGAGATGTTTAGAGATGATGGTGCACTTCCCTGTTCCATTTCCTTAATGCATTTCTTAGTTACTTCAGCATTTTTATATGCTGAAGGAAACATATTTCACATCCTACTGTGAAATACAGTTGAGTAGGGGATTCCTGAGCATAAATTAGACCCTCATTGTTGAATCCAGCGTCAATTAACCAGCCAAGACACCATTAATGTCACTCGCAATTTTTTAAGCCAACACATTAAATCCCATATCATTAAGACAAGACTTTGCTTCCTCTTTGTTAGTCTAATAATCTTAACATCACTCTCCTACATGATTCTCAGTCTCTTGCTGTCACAAATTGGTAAGGCTCTGCAACTCTCTCAAAATATAGACACCTTCTCTCTGGGCTGTGCTGATATTTAATTTTTACAGTAGCTGAGAGACTAGTAGATAGTAAAGGCAACTGACATCCCTTTGTGACACAACTGCCCCAGTTAAAGTCATTAGAATGTATTTATGCAGGAAAAAACTCAGATGGGAAACAGGACATGCTTCTCTCATAAGCAACATTCTGGGACGATTGAGGATTCTCTGTCCCATCTGGATCCATGCCAGTGTCTCAATCCCATTCTTTAAAGACCCAGTACTCTGCAAATATGTGATCATCTCATTTCCTAAAGCCCATTACAAGGGTCTCTGTCTAAACTACTTTTGGTATAAATTACTGAATCATTGGAGATTGAATAAGAAAAAATGGAATACTCAAATAGGTATGAAGGAAATATTTACAAGGATGTTGCATCATTTAGGGGATATGCAGCTCAGAGATACTTAGCCTGCCTCCAGTGCCTATTGTGCACACGATCCAGAGAAGTCCTGCCATTGACTGGCATAGCAGCATTCCTGCTGTTGCAAACATGGAATTTCGGGTTTTTCAGTTTATGGTATGCTACTTATCTTTAATTACAATGGTAGTGGCTCTTCCATATTTGAGTTATCTGTATAGGCATTGTTCTGTATCTTAGCTAGATTTTTTCCTGCATGTTCCATGACCTATCTTCACTACTTTTGGCAGCCATAGGCCTTTTGGGGGAGGGTCTGCATTTCTGCTGTTTCTGAAATTTGTTTCTCTTTTTTGTTACTATGAATTAGAGAGAAATGCTGATTTTATACCACTGTATTTAGGTTGAAAGTACTCCCACCTAATGCTTTGTTGAGCCTCCCTTTATTTGATATGAAGACTATATTATATCAAGTGTATCAATATTCCTTTGAATAAGCATGGGCCAAATTAAACTATCAGTAAATAAAGAAGAAGATCAAAACAAGAATTCATAAAAACTGGCACAAGAAATGCTTTCAGATGTTGTAAATTTGAATTTCATTATCTACTCACAAGCTAGTTGCCCACATCAAACTGTGTATACTCTTCAACAACCTCAGTGTATAGGGTATCCCAAAAAAATGTATACACACTTTAACAGCTGATAGCTCAATTTTGAAAATGAAATGTATTTTAATAAACACTGCCTTTATATTTATTCAAAGAGTTTGTATACATTTTTTGGGACACCCTGTATATGATCTGAAATCCTCTGGTATGTTTTAATATGGTATAAAAAATTAATGAGTTTTCAACTTAGAATTCAAGTCTAAATCAGGTGTGAAAATATTTATTTTAAATTAAAATTATTTATTTGGAATTGAAATTACAAGATTTTTTAAATCTAATAAGCTAAATTTTGCTTAACATTACAAATACGTTAAATGCCAATTATTTTTAAAATGTCAATGCTGTAAGTATGATTCACTTAAACTTTTCTAAATTTAATTCCAAACATCCTTGCAGTTGGAAGTCTATTATCTGCTAAAAAAGCATTTATACTCTTCAGAATAATTAGGTTTAACATCTATGTTGGCCAAATTCTCAAGATTAGCATAGGTTTATTCAGAATGATGATTGGTTTCTTGGCTATTACCATGATGGGCACAGAGAACCCATGTAATAGTCAATATGCCAATGACTCTGTAAACCAAAGAATATTATTACATAGCCCTTGTCCCTATATTATGCTGAATGATATACACAAGCTCCTAATCAAGTGAGTAAATAGCTTGAATGTATTTTTATAATATTTTGGTTCTTAAAATGTGTAAATATATTCTCTCTTATTAGATATGCATATGAGTACTTTTTAAGATTTTATATGATGACGAGATCACAATTTCTACAGTCATTCTAATTATAGTACTTACCTGTTTTGTGTTTTATTTTCTTGTACCAAATTCTAGAAAAGTTTATGATATTTTTATAGTAACAAAAAGCATATAAAATTGTCCTATATACAAATAAAGTTTACTCTTCAATCGAATATTTATAGATCATTTATCATGTTTGGTAATCAATTCCCAGATTACTAACGTTTTAATTTACTTTTATAGAATCATACAGTATAAATTAACATTAAACTATGTTTCACTACTATGTATCTATAGTAAGATTTATTCTAATGAAGTAAATAGCATGCATTTAAAAAAAAAAAATTATTGTTGACACAATTACAGATGTCCCCCATTTCCTACCCCTTATGCTCACCTCCACCCAGCCCCCACCCCGTCTTCCCCTGGCCTTCACACTGTTTGTGTCCATGGGCTACGTATATGTTCTTTGGCTAATCTCTTCACCTTCTTTTATCCAGTCTACCTCAGGTACCCCTCCCCCCCACACACATATTTGTCAGTCTGTTCCATGTATCCATACCTCCGGTTGTATTTTGTTTGTCAGTTTATTTTGTTCATTGGATACCACATATTAGTGAGATCATATGGTATCTCTCTTTCTCTGACTGGCTTATTCCGCATGTATTTTTAAAGGTGGTCTCCTGGTATTAGTAAAACATGCTCTTAGATTCTTTAACTGGATGCTACATTAGTCATTCCTATTATAATCAGTCATCTATTCAGATGTTCAAACTTTTTATCACACTTAAAGTATGCTATATTTTATGATGATGAATATTTGAGTGATAAAGATTTTTTTTGTCAATGTCATTGAAAAGATGAATTACTTTAGCCTACTTAGACCCTGGCAAGAATTAAAAAGTTGAAGCAAAATCATACATTCTTAAAACTTTTAGATAGAAATGTGTATGTCTTTACCTTAAAAATTATATAACATATTTAGAATTATTATTATCCTCTTTCAATTCTGGGGTATCTATTGTTTTAATGGCTCTTATATGACCTCCCCCCCCCATTTTATTCTTATTTACCTTTTCATTAATTTGTCTATTTTTTTACTAAGAAGGTCACATTTGCTTTCAATTAGTGATTTCTATTTTTCCTACTATCTCTTTAATAAATAATTATTAAAAATAGAACACTAGCTGGCCTGGAGTGACTCAGCAGTTGAGCATCAACCTAGGATCCAGGAGATCGTGGTTGGATTTCTGGTCAGGGCACATGCCCTGGTTGCAGGCTCCATCCCTAGTTAAGGGCATGCAGGAGACAGCCGATCAATGACTCTCTCATCATTGAGATTTTTCAGTCTCTTTCCTTCTCCCTCTCCCTCTCTTTGAAATCAATAAAGGTATATATTTTTAAAAAAATAGAACACCAGTGATTATCTACATGAGGGTATACTCTGAAATCTCCAAAATGAGTTGATGAAATGGGATCCGGTTAGGCATTGCATTCATGGCTCAGCTGGGCAATTTCTACTTTTTGGTGTGCTCTAAGCTGGAAAAATTATATATATATGTGTGTGTGTGTGTGTGTGTGTGTGTGTGTGTGTGTGTGTATGTGTATCTTCATTGATTTCAGAGAGAAGAAGGGAGAGGGAGAGAGGGATAGAAACATCAATGATGAGAGAGTCATTGATCCGCTGCCTCCTGCACACCCCGACTGGGGATCGAGCCCGCAACACGGGCATGTGCCCTAATGGGGAATCGAACCTCGATCTCCTGGATCCTTGGTTGATGCTCAACTGCTGAGCCACGCCGGCTGTGCTAAGCTGGAAAATATTTGTTTGTAGTTCACCTAAGCTTTCCTAACCATCTCTTAATCATGCAATAAGCCAAATTGTAGAATAGACAACATTATTCACAATTTTCAAATCAAAAGAAATATAACTAAATAAAAAAGTAAATACTTTAGATGATAATATAGAAACTACCCGTTTGGAAGACAGTGGGTCACTGTCTTCTTATATGTGAAAAAGAAAAATACTGTTGAGTATTGAATAGCACAGGTTTGAACTGCATGGGTCTGCTTATGCAGATTCCTATACAAATACTACGAATGCATTTTCTCTTATGATTTTCTTAACATTTTCTTTTCTCTAGCTTTATTGTAAGAATACAGTACATTAATACATATAACATAAAATATCCCTTGATCGGTTATTTATGTTATCCGTAAGGCTTTAGGTCAACAGTAGGCTATAGGTAGTTAAGCTTTGAGGGATTCAAGTTATATGCAGATTTTTGACTGCATGAGTCAGTGCCTCTAACCCCTGCATTGTTCAGGTGTCAACTCTATACCAAAGAGTCACTCAGCAATGAAAGTTAGGGCTACTCTGGGGTAGACAATGAATGGCATCAGTTATGGAAAGAAATCTAGCATTGTGTTCAGCATATAGCAGTAAATCATGAGTGAAAGAATATCAGAAAAAAATAATAATGCTAGTTTTGAACTGTGGAATACAGCATAATGACTACTGAAACTAACCACCATTAGAGGAGACATATGGCTTTCTTTTAAACTCACAATAATGGAGAAGAGGGAAACACTAGAAATATTCATATTGGGTGAATCTTAAATATTATATAAGTAATTTGGATACATCTTATGTTATATCAAGATTCTGTTGAATAAAATTAGATTTACTTGAAATGTAGTTACTCTGTAAAAATCAAAGTAGCCTTTCTGGTAAGAAGCATCCTTTTATCTGCAGGCATATTTAATACAGAGTATATTTTATCATCTGACATAAAAAGTGTTGATAACAATTATCATTCATTAAGTGGTTACTTGATGCCAGTCAGTGTGAAAATGCTTGCATGATATATTAATTAGTCAGGATAGGCTAGCTACCATAAAAGACATGGAAGATTATCACTGACTTAATATCATAAATATTATGGCTCATTCACATCATAGTGTAGTGATTTGGGGAAGGGAGATGGCTGGGAAAATGTTTCTGCATAGTATATTTATTCAGAGAGCCTAGTTCCCTCTACCTTGTGGTATTTCAGCATCTTTAAATGTGACTTTTAAGTTTTCTGTTGATGAGAAGAGAGGTGGAGAAAGAATACCCCTCCTAAGTACCTGAGTCCAGGAATAGTATACCTCACTTCTTACACATGTTCTATGGCAAGAATTAATCACATGACTCAATCTACATGCAAATAATGAAATTAAAAGTTAGTCAATAAGACAGAGCATGCTTAGCGAGTATCTGTCTAATATCTGCCACACATGTGAGTGCCCTCATGTAATAATACCTTTTAACATTCTTATCATCAATGTTATGCATAGATAGTAGATTTTACCCCCAAAGCCTGAAAAAAAATAGTGAAAGCCTACAATGCTTATAAACCTATGGCAAAATTATTCTTTGCAAAAATAGGTTAGTCGTAGAGTCAAATGTCGAATAACAGAAAGAATGACTAGTCAAATCAAAAGAGTTAGGAAAAAAGTAATAGATGTTTGAGTTTCTCTGGTTTCTTTTGGAAAAGAAATGTATGAACTTTTATTAGCTCTCATGACTTTTGAGTGCTTAACCTAGCCAATTGGAAAGGATGATGTAGATACATTTCTCAGAATTTATCCACCCAGAATAACAATATCTCAATAGCTATTAATTCTCACAGACTAAATGCCCTCTTCTTATAATAAATATTTTATAAAAACCCATTTACTATGTTGAAAGTTAACAATCTAAACTTCATATGTATCTGTGTATGTGTGTATTTTTATAAATTAGTACAATGATATAATGAAAAGGAGAAATTTTAAAAGTAATGTATAATAGAATACTATACAACTCAACACGTAAAGTCATGACACAACTATAAATGAAACCCCAGTGAAATTATTAAAGGCTTGTGCCCACATATAAAAAATGTTTGGATAGAAAAATGTAATTTGTTATTTAAATAAATAATGCCAACACATTCTCTTTCTGCTTGGCATTCTCTAATAAATGTTGCATAAATATGTTGTATAGCAACAAGAGCATCATTGCCAATTGTAATGGTTATTTTTATGTGTCATTTGGTTAGACAGTGAATGATGTGCACAGGTATTAGGTCAAACATAATTCTACTTCTTCCTGTGAGGGTGTTTTGGGATGAGATTAACATTTAAATAGGTGAACATTCAGTAAAGCAGAAAGTCCTACATAATGGGGGGGGGGGGGTGAGTCTCATCTAATCAGTTTAAGGCCAGAATAGAACAAAATACCCACTTTCCCAGGTTTTGCCCATGTCATTCTTGTGCCCACACAGCCTCTCCACTGTTCACACACACACACACACACACACACACACACACACACACACACACACACACACACCCGCAGAAGGTGCAGAGCATTGCTTTCCCTACCTAAAACTGTGATGCTGCAGGCACCACAATTTGAATCCTAGCTCAGGAACTTTAAAGCAATAATAATATTTAAAATATTTATGCTACTGCCCTGGCCAGTGTGGCTCAGTTAGTATCTCTCTTACATCGATCTCTCTCTCTCCCTCCTTCCCTAAAAATTAATTACAATTGTTTATACTAATAAAAATGTGCTACTGATTTTATAATTTTAGGTAAATCACATAACCTTTTTGGACTTGTATTTTCTCATACATAATATGGGATGTATGATCACTAAAAATAGATGAGTAGCGGGAGGATTTAACCAATACTAGATCTGTTGATCTAGCCAGGCCAGCGTGGCTCAGCAGTTGAGCATCGGCCTATGAACCAGGAGGTTACAGTTCAATTCCTGGTCAGGGCACATGCCCAGGTTGTAGGCTTGATCCCCAGTAGGGACTGTGCAGGGAGCAGCCGATCAGTAACTCTCTCATCATTGATGTTTCTATCTCTCTCCCTTTCCCTTCCTCTCTCTAAAATCAATAAAAACATGTTTAAAAAAAAAAAAATCCCCAGCCAGGCAAGCTGTTCCATTCATGTAACCCATTCATAAGTAATGTTACCCTTGTGAAGTTGATACATTAGTATATCTCAACATGAATAAATTTTATGCCATCCATTTTTGGAATTATGAATCTTCAAAGATTTAACTTCCTTTTGGTTCTATTGGAAATTCAGAACTTTCTTATACATAATGCTACTGAGTCAACAGAAGTGACATCCTCTAACACCTTTTGGATAAGGTTTATTGTAAAAGCTTGGAAATATGTCAATACCATTTGTAAAAATAACACTACTGAAAATATATAAAAAGGAAACACATATATGTGTGTGTACATATAATATTACCCAACATCTCTGTGCAAATTTTAGTTCATTTGACTTGTTATTTAATAACATAATTTGTTAACCTGTATATAAATTATAATTTCTAACCTCAATATTACATAATGCTAATCTTCAATGCACTTTGTTTTGAAGTTCTGACAATTTCTAAGTTACTGCTTCATCTTTTGCTTCATAAAGTGTTAACAATTTATGGAATGTTTGGGGCAAGTGAAAATCAATTTCTTCTTCATACGTAAGAGTAAAAGCTATTCACACCATGATATTCAGAACTTCCAATCACTCTTAAATGTATGTAAAGAAAAGCACTTACAACACATTGATCAACTGCTAGAAAGAGCTAAAATGGGAGAAAAATTGCTGAATTCATATCAACTAGAACTCTGTGAAGAATTTTTGCTCCAGTTTCCCTTTAGATACTCTTAGCAAAGCAATACATTAATATTTTGATTTAAGGTATTTATAATAGCATATTTTAGAGTGGTATGAATAAGTTAAGAAAATAATTTGGATATCTTTAAAGATGAAAAGATAATTAATAAATATTCTAAAGATAAACTGTAGGTATTCCGAACCTGTTTTAAAACAGTGTAGTGAATATAGAGATTTTGTGTTTCTTAAAAAAAAGAATCAGACATGGATACTGAGAATTTTGAGAAAATTGCAATATTTCCCCTTCCCCACTGCCCTAACTAGTGTTTGTTCAGCTACTCTTCTTGGAAGCTGTATGGCCAAGGGGAAGAAGTATGTCTTTCAGATTTCAGCTTTGAGGAGAGAGCAGATTGCCAGAACTGGACTAGCACTTCTGAATTTCCTGGGATGCCACGCCCTGTCACATTGTAGAGCTCTGCACCCCCACCCTTACCCCGGGCTGCTGGAGTCTAAGGCCCCACAGGTGTGCAGCCAAAATCAAGCCTCACTGTGAGGGGAGAGGGGAGCCACAGTGGGAGGTAGTGGTTGCCTCTGCAGGGAAAAAGGATCTCTTGGTCCCTGGTCATTCTGAGAAAAGTTCTAACTCTCCTGCAGTCACTCTCAGCCCAAGACTAGTAAAGGCTGAGGAAATAGAGGTTAAGACCTGACACAGAAGAATGTTGCTTGGTTCCTAAGAGGAGCATACATGACACAGCTGCCAGTTGTGACAGGGCTGCCACCTGTTTGGCTTCTGCTCAGCGCACGGTTCCAGTGTCCTACTTGCCAGAGATATTCACTGTGCTCCACTTTGCTGGGCTGCTGCTCACTGAGCCCCGAAGCTCTGCTGGTATTTTCCAGGCTGCACCTCCAGGCCCCATGGCTCCTCTTCATATGGCAGCTGTTGTGGCTGCTGATCCAGGACCCTGGACCTGTCCTGCTGACCTCCATCCCCCTGGACCCTGTCCTGCTGACCTCCATCCCCCCAGGCCAGCAGAGCCCTGGCCTTCAGGTCAGCAACCCCCCACCTGAGCCCTCAAATAACTTTGAAGATGTTGATCTCCCTCACTGCAACAGGAAGCCTCAGCTCTGCCTAAAGAGGCCCCTGAGGAAGTGGAACCTTCTCTAACCCCTTAGGAGGTTCCAGCTGAGCCTTTTAGAGAAGGTGAACCTTTTCCAACCCAGAAGGAAGCCTCAGCTCAGCTTCCAGAGTCCCTTAATGAGGCAGAATCTTCTTTAACTCAGCAGGAGACCCCAGCTTTACATCCAGAGCATCCTGGAGAAGTTAACCTTCTACAAATAAGCAGGAGGCTCCAGCTCAGCAATCAGAAGCTCCTAGGGAGGAAGAACCATCTTCTACTCAGGAGGAGACTTCATCTCAGCTTCCACTACTGAAGAAGGTGAATATTCTCCACCCCTACAAGAGGCCTCAGCTCAGTCTACAGTGTCCCCTGAGATGTTGAAATTTTTGTCAGTCCACAGAGAAATTCCAGATCAACATCCATCCCTCTCCCCACCTCTGAAAATGTTTAATCTTCTTTAATCCAACAGAAGAGCTCAGCTCTGCCTCAAGTGCCTCCTGCTGGTATAGAACCTTCTCCAGTACAGCAGAAGGGTCCTGCTCAGACTCAAAAAGCCTCTAAAGATGTTGTAGATCAACCTTCAGTACATCATGAGGTGACATTCTCACCTCTAGGTTTGAGCAAAGCTCAGCATCCAGTGTTGCCAAATATCAATGTTAAATATGTGGTTCTGTTTTTTGAGGTTTTTTTAATGATTCCTGAGCCCCCTAAAAAGTTTGAACTACCTGCAGCTGAGAAGCAGGTCTCAGCTCATCTTCCAAAGTCCACTAAACAGGTCAAATATTGAACCCAGCAGGAAGTCCCTCAGAGCACCCTGAGAAGATAAAATAATCTCCATTCCAGCAGGGGACCCCAGCTCAGCCACCAGAGTCAGTGAAGGAGTTTGTAGTGCAGCCTCCATTCCATAATGATGTGACAATTTCAGCTCAAGAACAAATTCAACATTTGGACCTGGGACTCACCATAACTCCAGAACCTGCTATGGATTGGATATGCTACAGCCCTGAAGCAGACTAGAGATCTTTCAAAGCATCCTGAGTTTATATTTCCACATCCAGCAGCCTTTCAGTCTTACTAGCCAACCTTGACTTAAGTCACAGATAAACCTTTCTACATGGGGCCTTCCACAACTCCAGAACCTACTATAAAGGCTGAATATCCTGCAGCCAAGTGGCAACTACATCTGTTCCAAAGCGCTGTGTGCTGGCACTTACACATACAGAATCTGTTCAGGCTAAGCAGCCAACTTTGGCTTAAGTGACAGTTCATCCTTGGAGCTCACCACAACCCTAGAAACCACAATAGAGGCTGAACATCCTACAGTGCTGAAGCAGACTACAACTAATTCAAAGCATCCTGAGTTGAAACTTAAAATCCAGAGCCTGTTCAGGCACTGCAGCCAACCATGACTGAACTTGTAGTTCAACTTTTGGACCTGGAGCTCACCACAGCTCCAAACTGTACAATAAAGGCTGAACATCCTACAGCCCTGTAACAACTACAGCTCTTTGAAAGCATCCTGAGGTGACACTAACATCCAGAACCTTTTAGTCTGAGCATCCAACCTTGACTGAAGTGGCATTTCAACCTTTGGATCTGGAATTCACAATAACTCAGAACCTAATAAGGTGGCTATACATTGAACAGCCCTACAGCAGACTACAGCTCCTCTAAAGCACCCTGAGGTGACACTTCAGCATCCACAGAGTTTTCAGTCTAAGCAACCAACTTGACTAAAGTCACAGTTCAATCTTTTGACCTGGAGCTCAGCATAACTTCTTAACCTACTATCAAGGCTGAACAACCTACAGGCCTGTAGCAGACTTCAGCTTTCCTAAAGAACTCTGAAGTGAAACTTCCACATCTAGGTCAGGCTTAGCCATCAACCTTGACTGAATTCACAGTTCAACCTTTGGACCTGAAACACACTAATACTCCATAACCTACTATGGAGGCTGGACATTCTGGAGCCCTGTGGTTGATTTCAGCTCGTCCAAAGCATCCTGAGGTGACACTTTTACACCCAGAGTCTCTTCAGCCTTAGCAGTCAACCTTGACTAGAGTCACAGTTCAACCTTTGGACATGGACTTCATCATAACTCCAGAACTTACTATGGAAGCTGAACATCCTCCAGTCATGGAGTGAACTAAGCTCCCCCAAAGAACCCTGAGGTGACATTTTCACATCAAAAGCCTGTTCATGCTCAGCAGCCAACCTTGACTGAAGTCACAGTACAACCTTTGGACCTGGAGTTCACCATAACTCCAAGACGTACTAAGGACGGTGAATACCCTACATCAGGCTACAGCTCCTTCAAAGAACCATGAGATGGCACTTTCACTCCAAAAGTTTTCAGGCTCAACGGAAACCTATTCTGAAGTCATAGTTCAAACTTTGGACCTAGAACTCACCGTAACATTAGAATGTACTATGGAGAGTGAATATCCTACAGCCTTGTAGAAGTCTACAGCTCTTTTTAAGCACCCTGAGATGTACTTTCACAAACAGAGTCTGTTCAGGCTCAGCTGCTAACCTTGACTGATGTCACAGTTAAAGCTTTGGACATTGACCTCACCATAACTACAGAACCTACTATGGAGGCTGAATATCCTATAGCCATGCATCAGACTATATCTCCTCAAAAGCAAGTGAAGGTGATACTTGCACATCTGGAGCCTGTTCAGGCTCAGCAGCCAAACTTGACTGAAGTCACAATTCAGTTTCAATTTTTGGACTTTGAATACCGTAACTCTAGAACCTACTATGGAGGCTAACATTCTGTAGCTCTGCTGCAGACTGCAGCCTATCCAAAGCAACCTGAGATGACACTTTCACATCCAGAGCCTCTTCAGCCTTTGCAGCCCACCATGACTGAAGTCACAGTTCAATCTTTGGACCTGGAACTCACCAAAACTATAGAATTGACTGTGAAAGCTGAACATCCTATAGCAATGCAGTAGATTAAGTTCCACCAAAACACCCTGAGGTGACACTTCCACATTAGAGCCTGTTCATGCTCAACAGCCAATTTTGATTGAAGCCACAGTTTATCCTTTGTACCTGAAGCTCATCATAATTCCAGAACCTACTCTGGAGGTTAAAAATTGTACAGCCCTGCTGCAGACTACAGCTTCTTCACCTTGATGTGACACTTTCACATCAAGAGCTTGTCTAAGCTCAGCAGCCAACCTTGACTGAAGTCACAGTTTTCACTTTTGACATGGAGCACCATAGCTCCAGAATGTACTATGGAGACTAAACATTCTATGGCTCTGCAGCAGACTACAGCTTTTTCAAAGTACCCCGAGGTGACACTTTCACATTCAGAGCCTGTTTTGTTTAAGCAGCTGACCTTGACTAGAGTCATAGTTCAGCCTTTGGACATGAACCGCATCATAACTCCAGGACCTACTATGGAGGCTGAACACCCTACAGCCATGGAGCAGACACTAAGCTCCTCCAAAGAACCCTGAGGTGACACTTTCACATACAGAACTTGTCCAAGTTCAGCAGCCAAGCTGGACTGAAATTATAATTCAGCCTTTGGACCTGGAGCTCACCATAATTTATAACCTACTATGGATCCTGAACATCCTATAGGCTTGCAGCACCTTATAGCTTTTCCATAGTACCCTGAGGTGACACTTTTACATATAGAGCCTATTCCAGATCAGAAGCCAACCATGACTGAAGTCACAGTTCAGCATTTTGACCTGGAGCTCACCATAATTTCAGAGAGTACTATGGAGGCTGAAAATCCTACAGCCCTCCAGCAGACTACAGCTCCTCCAAAGCATCCCGAGGTGACACTTTCACTTCTAGAGCTTGTGCAGGCTCTGAAGCCAACCAATGTGAAGCCTCAGTTCAGCCTTTGGACCTGGAGCTCATCATAACTTCAAAACCTACTATTGAAATTAAACATGCTACAGCCCTGCTGCAGTGTGCTGCTCTTCTCAAGCATTCTGAATTTACACTGCCACATTCATATCCTCTTCAGTTTCAGCAGCTGGCCTTGCCTGAAGTCACAGTTCAACCTTTGGGCCTGGAAGTCACCATCACACAGCAACCAGAGTCGTGTGACACAGTTCCTTCAACAACTAAACAGAATGCCAACATGAACATATGTGCATTCTGTTCCTGCATTGATGAGACACTGTCATGTATTGGTATGGGCCCAAAGCAGAGGTTTTATAGAGTGCCTGTGCCAGAGCCCAACGCCTGCAATGACACCTTCACCATTTGTAATTTCCAAGGAGACTTTATTTCTTACATTGATAAAGATATATGGAAGTCATACCATTGTACTGAGAAGCTAATTCTCAGTGAAAATTATTTTAGCCAATTACATAAGGATTCATTTGCAGACCTGCTATCCCTCCAGTATTTGTGGGCAGAACGGGCATTTTAATGATGAACGGCTGTCTATAGGGAATGCAGAAGGCTTGTTCATAACGGTATTACAAGGCCATCAGAAGAACACCAGCACAGAGCTGACTGGTGAGCCAGAGAGGGCATCCTCAGACAATGGGGACAGGTTGTCAGCCTTCCTGAGTGAGCAGGCCTCTTGATGAAGCTTCTCAGTGAGCAGCAAGAAGTAACGGTTTCTAAGGCAGAGTGGGATATGGATCACTGGGAAAAAGAGAACTATGTGAATGAGAGGACAGAAGCCCAGGGTAGACGGAAAGGGCAGGAGCCAAGTGGATTCACAAAAGAAGTTCCAGGACATGGCTGTAACTACGAACTCGGCAATACCTGTGACTGTAGTAGTAATGACTTTGCTTATCATTTTCTGTTTCATTGAGATTTATTGTCATAGAACAGCATCAAAAGAAGATTAGAGAAGGAAACTCAAGGGGCTTTTCTCTATTTCTCAGGCATAAGAGTTGTTCACTGGAATGCGAGATGGAGGAGAGTGTTTTCTGGAGAAGACAGCCACTTTGGCTTAAGGATATGTATGGACTTCTGGCTGCCAAATGCATAAAAAAACATGGCACAGAAGCTACACGACAACGATTCATTTGTTGAGGAGGAGCTTATCGACAAAATGGAGCATAGTGAAGCTTCAACAGCCAGGATTGTTGCTACAAACTCAGCTGTTAAAGAGCCAAGTGAAGAAAGTGAGATTTTTTTCAATAAGGATAAAAGGTAAATGATTGGGGACAGTTTAGAGTCTCATCTAAAATGGTTAGGTAGGATTCCAGGCGGAGAGAGGGGGCCTCCAGTTCCTATCTGGTTTATTAGTTTGCTGAGGCTGTTCTCTTGGTGCCTGCCCAAGTCACCTCCCGAAGTTTCTTACTAAGAATGAAAACCAAGTGCTCTTCTCTGTGTTCAAGAGTGATCAGCAAATATTTACCGTGTTAATAGCACAGCCTGGGACTGAGAATCCCGAAGCGTTGGGAATCCAGGAGGTGAGGAGACACAAATGGGATAGCTGTGGAGACTCGCTTCCTGCCCCTTTCAGTAGCTCAGCAGATAGCTAGCTCAGTAGGGAGTAGTGCACAGTGGAAAAATGGAGTCCCCTTTTCTGATGAGATCATTACCCTCATCAACTGCTTCCATGTTGGTGGTTTAGATGTTCCCTGCCTCACCTTCCCTACAATGTACTCTATTCCAGGCAGGCTTCCTCTCTATAGGAGCTCTAGCCATGGGATACATGGTGCGACTAAGTCTGGTCTAGTCCCTTTCTCTGAAAGCTTGGGGGCTGAGTAAACTCAGCTGTTGTTCTGTTTGTAAGTCCCCCCCAACAACAAAACCATACTTTATATTTGCACGTTTGTCCTCTTTACTTAACGGGATCAAGGAATTTTGTAGCCACGAAAATCTATGGGTGGTTAGCAGAGAAGACTTGAAGCCTGGAGCCAAAGTCCCCAACCATTGCGAGGGCATCATTTATTAATATTCTAGCTCAAAGGGTCTCAAGCCTGTGTAGCTGAATCCCTGTATCACACGGTGTATTGATTAACTGGGGCTATGTAACAGATCGAGTGAAAATAACGGCTTAAAACAACAATAAACATCACACACACAAAAACAGATTTTGTTTTTCTTGGCATTATCGTTGTTTTTTACTATGCATACAGTAATCTAAGATCAAGTTTATAATGTAACCCACATAAGAGATTTTTTTTGGCCATTTTAGAATGCTACTTGTCACTGGACTACAATGAAATATTAATAAAACTACTGTTTTATTGATCAAATAATTTCATCAAATAACTTTATGAATTTAGTGGTGGCTATAAAGTCTAATAAGTAATATTATTATAATATTGTAACATGTAATATTATGTGTTGTTATTCTTTGACTTTTATTTTAAAGGAGTTAAGGAATGATTATTTCAGTCTCAAAAAATTCATCCTCTTAGGATTTTTGACTATTCCAAAAGTAATGCTAATAACTTTTTCTTAAAGCCTACTAGTCCCACATGAAAATTTTAAATATTGAGATGTCCTTTCTGATATTTGGTTATAAGAATGTAGAGAAGAAAGGATGGGCAAGTTCCTCTATATATTCATATATCTGTGTCATTAGCATTGTTCATGAAAATAGACAATTTAAGGACAATTTTAAGTTTCATGTAATCATGATTTTCTATAGAAATCTCAGTGAGTGGAAGTTAGTGCCATTCATAGAATGGTGAATATAAAGTAACGTTAAGTTTACCTTTAACATCAGTATGAGCTACTGTTTTGAAGTAAGTCTATTCATATTAAATCATTGGCTTTGCTAAGGCCGATTAGAGCAGACCTAGTAGCTGTCTGCCAGCGCTGTGCACACGGGGATGAAAGCAAACAGACACGTCCCTGAGCTGGAGGTGGCGAGCAATACAAACTGTGGGGCCAGCTGGGTTTGAAATTCGTGGAAGAGGACCTCGGTCTGATTCAGTCAGGAAAGTCCCCGAGGCCTGCCTGGACGACGTTTACTGATTCCTTAATGAAGGGGAGCTAGCGGTTCATGTCAGGCCACTGTGAGCACTCTTAATCGTCCATGTAAACATTCTAGTATAGAAATGTTCATCTCAGACACACGGTGTAGTCATTTCCAGGCATTAAAAACATTCCAAAGATGTGTGTGTGTGTGTGTGTGTGTGTGTGAGAGAGAGAGAGAGTGTGGCAGAGTAGGTATGATTATTCTCACATCTGATCATACTTCCTAATTTTCAAGGCTCCTACCCCTATCTTTCACTCTACAGCTTTTAAGAGAAATTGGGGAGGCGGAGAAAAAACAGCAAGCAGGTGGCAGAAACATAAAACACTGAAAATAATATTGAGGTAAATAATGCAAGATAAACCCCTTGTCCCACTGAAACTGGAGAGCAAAACTTAAAAGGAAAAATAGTTTTAAAGTGATTAAAATACCGCTCTGTCCATATTGAACCTTTGACACAAAGCACAATATTTGTAGTTAAAGCATTGATGTGAATAGTGTAAAAGTGTAGTTTTTTTGTCACTTGTAGGTTTATACAGTGGGATCACTAGGGCCTTGGTTGAGAACAGGGCCTCTAAAAAGGCTGGCTGGTGTCAAATTCTGGTTCTGAGTGACCTAGAATAAGGTGGTTAAACTTCTCTCTGTGTTTGTTTCCTCAAATTTAACTTGAGAACCATGGCAGAACTTACATCACAGGGTTGTTATGCAGATGTATACAAGTTATTTGTATAAATTGCCTAGAAGAAAGCCCGAAACTAGTAAGCATTTAGCTCTGGCCTGTGTGGCTCAGTTGGTTGAGGATCATCTCATGCACTGGAAGGTCAAATGTTCTATTTCCAGCGACTGATCAATGTTTCTCCCCCCTTCCCCTTTCTCTAAAAAAATCAATAAAAACATCTTTTTAAAAAATTGTAAGCATTTTGAAACACTAGCCATATTACATAGAACATCTCCTTAAGCACTATACTAGATGATAACTTTGGTAATAGGAATAAAAATGTAAAGATAATCAATGGTATATTTGACTTACTATAGGAATAAAAAATAATTCATTGGAAGGTGAGGAAAAAATTCACATGCTTTGAAGAGTTATAACTGTAATTTTCTTTAAAATATTTTAAAATTGAGATAATATTGTAGGGGGAAAAATTACATTCATTTTATATACAAATCTCTTACCCAGAAGAGCTTATGATTAATGCTGATTGATTTATTTACTAAAGAATCAAATAAAAGATAATGGGAAATTTCTGAACCTCCTACTATTAAATCAGAAACTGTGCCCTTGAATGTTTCAATAAAATTAAAATTGAAAACAAAGTTTCTTGTAGAGATTTTCTTTAAATCTCAACATCCTAACTAATGTGAGGTCAAAAAGTCTCTGTTATTTGGTTCTGAGAGTGAATATAAAAACAAAGTTATTGTTGAATTTTAAGGATCAAAAAACCAAAGATATAGGAGGTTATCTGTTTTTCTCTTCTGTAAGTTTTGTTTCATCTCATTTCCCCCCATCCATTTCCAACATTCCACCCAGCATTTCTAAAATTTCCCAAGGGAAATAATATGGACTTAAATTAAAGGCATACAACAGTTCTCATATCTAGTAAGTGTTGGAGAGTGCAGTAGAGAGGGTATTCTGATACCATAAAATGTCTTGGGATAAAAAGAAAATGGAAAAATACGTTGAGATTTCCTTTTTAAGCATTAACATGCCAGATAAAACCCACAAAATTCTGTGAAATTTACCATCACTTGTCATGAATTTATCTACAGTTTCCCCTTAACTGCATTACTTTTTAAGCTCCAATAAAACACAATACCTTTGCCTGTTCTTCAGAAGAAAGTAATTTCCCTTCATAGATTTCCGTTTGAAAGTGGCCTCTGTTGTGTTTCCAGGATAAATTGCCCATCTGAAGGTGAGCACACATTTAGACCTCATGTGATTGTTGTGTCCTAAACAGTATTCCTGGAAAGGTAGGAGGAGCGCCCTTTCACAGTATCAATATCCCTGCTTTTCTCGTGTTCCTTTATGGGCCAGAGCCGCCATGCGCAGTGATACCTGAGGCCTACTTCTGCAGATTTAAAATTCAATGGCCAACAATCCTGAGGGTGAGGAATCAATTTCATTATTCTTTTTAATTCCCTAGCACGTTCCAAACAACAATTCCCATCTTACATATATTGTTGCAAACAAAGTTGTTCAGTGAAGCTGCACAATGCAATCCCTTTGCTTTCCTCTTCATCTATCAATGCCGGCGTTAATTTATTCATTGCATTTATACTTCTTGGAACTCTAATTTGTCTAGACCTTTTTGTTACTCTTATGCTAAAAATGAATAGAGGATTCTCGGTGCATATTTATGCAGGGTTTTAAAATAGCATGTTTTGATTTATAACTAAAACCATAGAAAATATATGTTAAAATGAAAAGATAAAGCGTCTTTTCAATATTTTGGACTATTTGAATGAATGGCTATATTGAACTTGAGGCTAAAATTGTTCCTTATTATGGCTGATAAAAATGGACCAAAAACTGCTTCTTTCCCAAATTCACAATATTGTTGTAAGGATTAAAAATTATAACATGTGTAAAAAGCACTTTGGAAATCATAAAACACTCTATACGGGGAAGGCATAGCCATTACTATTAATAACCCTATGACCCACTTCTAAGAGCATCCAATGAATGCAAGAGAAAAGCAAGTGCTAAAATTAAATGCAGTGAACATACATCGGCCCTCCGGAATAAGCAATCATGTACTCTGCAGCCTGCCCCTATAGTAGGGAGAAAGAAGAAGCATTTTATCCCGCATCCCATTGCCAACACTGTAGTTAGCACCGTTTATCTGTGCAATCATTTCCTTCCCACTGGACTTTTTCCATACGACATTATTTCAGATAACTTAGTGAACGTAAGACGTCTGAGACACAACTGAGATTATCAAGTTGCTAAAAGACATTAAAAGTTGATCAGCCATAGACACATATAGCATAATACAGAAAAAGTGTTTGTTGGTGTTTATTTTCTGTTCAGTTTTGTTCCCTTGGAGGAGAAGCTTGAGCTAAACCTGAAAAAGGGGAGAGGACTTTTTCAGGGAGGTGCTGCAGGTAAAGCGTATCTAGATGAAGGAAACTGGCTAGCGGTAGGAATCGGTAGGCCCTGTTCAAGAATTAGTGAAGCCTGTTCTTTCTGGAGCAAAGGAAGTCTGAAAACCAATCTATGGAGCATGTCTTACTTACGTGCAGGAAAACATTCCAGAGGCTGTCTTAAGTGCTGTGCCATGCTCAGGTGTTTCTCTGAGAGAATTCTTCTCTTCCTAAAACTCACCAGGGACTTCTTAAAGTAGGTTATAAAATGTTGCTCAATAGGCATGTCCTCAATTTCATAGAAACTCCTTCCCTCAAAACAGAGAATCATAGGAATATATAATCTACCACTTGGAATATTTTATGCAAGTTTGTATGATAGTGTGATTTGATTTATAACTAAGGAAAGGGAAATACTGGAAGGAAAATAAATGTTTGAATGGGTATAATACTACCTTAGCCTAAAAAAAAAAAAAAAAAAAAGTAAGCCTACCTTCATAGAAAATCCTGAATATGTATTCTAGATATTTTGACACAGCCATTTTCACCCTGATGGTTTCGTTTCACACTTACAAAAACAAAACATTTTAGTGGCAATTATACTAATTCCCATGGATATATGTATGTGAAGAAATTATTGTAAAGAATGTGCTTAAGCAATATTAATTTCCCATAAATTCTCCCAAGTAGTGCAGTTTGTCTTTGTCTATTTTTCTATTTGGTTTTCTGACATATTTTTATTGGAGTGATTTCTTATCATTGTAAACATTTCAAAAAATATTTTACTCATTTAAATATCAGTTTTGTTTCTGTAAAATCTATTAAAATCTATCATCAAGGCTATTGATAATGTTAAGGTAATACTAGTAAGGCTGTTCTATTAAATTGATTCTACTGCCCTGGCCAGTGTGGCTCTGTTGGTTGGGCATTGATCATCCCATGCACTGAAAGGTTGCCGGTTCAATTCCCAGTCAGGGCATATGCCTGGGTTGTGTGCTCGATGCCGACATCAATGTTTTTCCCTCCCCCTTCCTCTCTTTCTAAAAATCAAAAAATATTTTAAAAATATAATTATCTTGCCTACTCTGTCTCTTTGGTAATACACGCACAAAACAGTCTACATTTTTGAAAGTTTGTGTTTTATAACTGCATGAACATGGAAAAAATTGTGAAGAAATGTACATCAACTCTTATTAGGATATCCGAAGATTATAAGAAGGGGGGTGGCAAATGAAATTACTAATCTTTTGATATTGTAGTTGGAACAACTTTGGATAGGATGTTTCTACTCTCAATGTCAGTTTTCTTCTTGGATGAAAAGTATACATTTTTACTTTTTTTTTGCTACATTTTATATTTTTTTAAAGTTTTAAAAGATATGTAAAGCAGCTTAATGCATTTTTAAAAATTAATACTATGTCAAATATGAACAATATTTAAATAAGAAAAAATTTAAAGCTAAGTTTAAATTATGGCATCAATATTGATTAATTCATCTTTTTTTAGAATACCTCATCAGACAAATTTTTTCAGCCTGCTTAAAACTTATATGGAACATTGGCACACAGTAAAGTTTAATGGCTAAAATAGCTTAGTCATCTCTTAAAATACATCTTAGCATACATTTTTTGGAAGAGCTATATAAATTTCTGGTTACATTATAGCTTCCAAGAGGCGTGCAGGTTCATTGGGAAGTCCACATTTAAATTGAAGCTGAATCTATAAGACTAAATATAATCTATAATTATCTAGTTTGTAGATCATGTCAGAATGATCATTTACAGGTCAAAATGCTCATTCATATCCTTGTTGTCTAAACTCATTCTATCATCATGGAATTTCTTTCATTTTGTGCTATTTATTAATAATAATACTTCCATTTTGAAACTTCTTGGAAGGAATAGATTTCATTTAAAGAAAAAGAAAAAAAATTAGAACTCGTATTTCCCTGGAGTCTACCATATCACTTTTCCTCTCACAGAGGAAACTCAATTCACAGAGTTTCTTATTAGAAAAAAAAAAAAAATTCTCTGAGATTTCCCTGTAGAGAAAGACCCTGCCTTGGGGAAAAGTCCCCAGTCAGTGTGAAAAGTCACAAGAATGTTCTCTCTGGAAATTTAAATCAGATTTGGCGGGGGGTGGGGTGGCTGAGGGGTGGGGTGGGGGGTGGGGGGTGGGAGGGTGGAAAGGAGGGGATGGAAAGGCATACTTTATTTGACACAGAAATTTATAAGGAAAAAGGGAAAGGCTTATGTTTTTAAGAAATTTTCGAAGTTATATATTCATTTCTAGCACTTTTGAAAATTTATTTTTAAGGAGAAATAGAGTAATAATGAATTTTAATTGTTCTTTTTAGAGATTGTGGCTAAAGATATAAAGAAAATATATTATGAGATTATTCTTTCATCCTGAATAAATTGAAAAACAAATCATAAGTTCAGTTTTATTAAATTGAATACATTATCGAGTGTATATTTTAAAAGTAATATTTATTTTTCTTTTAAATTTTAATTGGTATAATACATGAACATAATTAATAATTCTGTTACTCTTGGATATTAGTGCTTTGACCTGGATAATGAATTATTAAAAGAGAGAGAGAGGCAGACACCCAAGGAAATAAGCCTAAACTGTTTCTCTACTCCATGTTTAGAATGGTGTAGACATTTTAGATTAGAATATATTTCTAGGAGGCTGCGTAAATTCCTGTAGGTTTATTAGCTTCCAGTTAGACTAACTGAGCTTAAGCCTTATTTGAAACACTTTGAATACTACAGGTGCTCCTCGGGATGGTCATTTCATTATCCTTTTCCACAAACGGGGAAATAAGGATCTTGACAAGATTTTTGAAGGGTGCTGAAGAAGATTGGGAATGGAATTAGGGACAAATCTGTCTTTATCAAGCCTGAACTAGTCCAACCTGAAGGGATAGCTTCAGAATTACATATTAAAATCAAATATGAAAGTACCTTTTTAATTGAAATGTGAAAATAAACAAGTTTAAAATTTTCAAAAGTAGATAAGTACCACAAATTTTTGAAACATCCAGAAATAACATAACATTTTTGTCTGCATAAACTTCGATTGTGTCCTTATATGACAAGATAGGAGGAAAATCAATGGACTCGTCTAGCGTGGTCTGTTTAGAAGGGTGTGCAGGGACAGGGTACTTGTGGCTGGGGCGGCCAGAGTTTGAGGGGATGTTAACATGCTCCTGTTGTGCACCGCACCTCAGTGCGTGGGTATTAGCATGATGCCATAAGCAATGTGTGAATGAGAGAAATATGTCCCCCAAATTCCATACAAGAAATGTGTGCTCAACTTTCCCTTAATATGCAAAATGCCAAAATGGGAACAGCTGATACAGTGATATCGGACCCTAAGGGGAGTGTGATAGAAAGGAAGAAGAGTGGTTAATAAACGTGAGATTATTTACATCTTCAATTGATTTATCTGTAAGATATTTTCACAGGTATTGGTTTAATGTCACCATTCTGAGTGCCACAAATATTTTGCAAGACAAAACTCACAAATGGTTGACCATGCTGGGTTTTTGCCTTTGTAATTTGGTTCCCCTTCAGTTTAGTATATATCTGCCTAATTACAAATAGAAACTCCTTTTGAAGATTCTTCCCACAATTTGATATTTCAAATTACAATTACATGATTTCAAATTGAATCTTCATACCAGCATTTGAGCACTCACTTTCAGCTCCTGAAGTGTGGTATTGAACAGGCATGGAGGGTGTCATGGACCAAAGTGATGAGTGCTGGATCCAGCTTTTGGGGTCATGAAAAAGGTTTTTCTTTTGCAACCTACACTTTAAAAACTTGTAGTTCACTAAAATCTTCAAAAGTTTTTTTCTTTGCCATTCTGTTTGTAAAATACTTTGACTAAAAATCTCTAGTTGTTTTTGAATAAATACAAAGTTTAATACATTCCTTTATTTAAAATAGGAATCTTAATTGGAATACAAAGGGTGATTTATAAGAAATTCTTCAACGATTGAAGTATTTCTAAAATTATGTTGATTACCAAAGACAGAGAAATGGTATACTCTAGGCTGCAGTATGAGTTTTCCAACAAACTGCTTCTCAAATTTTATCTTTCAGGTACTACAATATACACAAACACACACACAGTTTATGTACAAAACAGTCAGTAGCATGTCATGTCTTTGAGAGAAATAGTTATAAATTACATATACATTACCAACAATGCCAGTTATATATCTACTCTGTGATGGTTAATTTTATGTGTGAACTTGGAAAGCGTTTTTGAATGAGATTAATATTTAAATAGGTGAATTTTAGGTAAAGTAGATTGTCCTCTGTAATGTTGAGTGGGCCTCAGGGGATTAATTGAAGGCCTGAGTAGAACAAAAAGGCCAGCAGCCCATACTGCAGATTTGGACTCAGTCAATGTAGTGTCAATGTAAATCTATCTGTTTATCTACATCTCCTACTGGTTTTCTTTCTCTGGAGAGCCCTAATGCACACTTCATAGGTTTCTAGTTTTGCAGAAATATATCTTTTATCAAAACAATTCTCCCCAAACTTTTTGTTTGTGTTAACAGTGTCAACAAAACTTTCAGCCCTCTGTTAACCTTTTAAGTAAGTTTTTATTAGCTCCAGAATATCTCCTTTTGACCGACTAAATTCAGATTTGGTTTAGAGAATGACTGGTGACAATGCACAAAGCCAAGAGGGTAAAGATTTACTGCACACATGAGACTCTCTGGGGAGAGTAGGGCAAGCCCCTAACCAGGTGCCAGAATGGCTTGAGCAAGGGGAAGGATGGAGTGGCTCTGATTATTATTGTTAGGAGGTGGAGCTGGGGTAAGGTGGGGACTGCGGCAGCACACTGACAGGAGTGATGCCAAGGGAGGGAGTGTGTGGGCTCTTTCACCCCTTTGCCCAAATGTGGAGAAAGCAAGGAAAGGGGAGGAGTGGAACTTGAAAGCTGCCAGTGATCAGACATTAAAAATGGAGTAAAACTCTTTCTTACAATGTGAATCCCTAAGTTGGATGAAGCGTAGACCTGTGATTCAAATGACTTTATTCTGTGTTTAAAAGATCTGATGTCGCTGGTATAAAACTGGCATAATGTAACTCTTTACGCTTTTTTTCTTCTGCTAAGGAAACCGACACATTAAAGCTAACCTCTCACCTTTACATACCTGCACAAGCAAATGTGGAATTAAAGTGAGTCACATTAATTTCAAAGGAAAGGTTTTAAATTTAGATGTCAAGTTATTCTTCACAGAGTAGTGTGTAAATGCATATCCTGATTCTAAGTGTGTCTCACCGTTTTAAGCACTGTCTCAAAAAGGTAGCTGCTTCTTTGGCAGACTTATTCTTCTCATGATCACTGACGTGGTCAGTGATGTCACTACAACTCCCATCATAGATGGTAAATGTCTACAAACATTTTGTAGAAATTATACATTCATCATAAACTTCCTTGAGAAGCTTGGTAATTTATTGTTATTAAACATGAACTTCCTTTTCATTTGGTTTTAGAGCTCATTCCTTCTGAAATGATTGATTGGACAATAAAAAAAAAAAAAAAAGTGTCACTTATCAAATAGTAAAGTGAAGAAATAGATTTACACCATCCAGTGAATGACCAAACACTGTGATAGGAGCACTCCAGTGACCATTGATGACAGACTGCTTCGTCTTCTCTATATTCTGTATATGTTTTATGAACTTTAACCTGTAATTCCCCACTTTTCCCTCTGACCCCAGTTTGGTGGCTGGGCAGCAGGATACATAATACAAGGGGCTGGGAGCCCAGGGCAGCGGTAGGAAATGCGCTCCCACCATCACTCAAGATAGGAAAGGGCTTCGTGCCTAGAATTTCTTGTTTATACAGTTAATTTTGGTAAACATTGGCCCACTGCTCTTGCAAGATGGTGTTAGTTCTCTATCTGGAAAGAGTTGGAGATGGTTTATCACTGCACGTCCTTCAGATGTAAGTACCAGTTAAAATGAAACCATACACACGTGCTTCTTGCACACTAATAGACAAGACTGTAGTGGAAACTGGAAGAAGTGAAATTTACAAAATCCACCCTGGCCATTTTAGTGCCACTATTAATAAAAATATTTCATGAAAATTGAGAAATGTTGGATTAATACTAAAATGCGTGGCATGTCAGGATAACAGCAAAAGCAGAGACTGTGCCAGGAGAAAGAAGAGGAAGGTCACTGTGTCTATGGGGAAAGTGGTTCTATTGTCATAGTGACCAGTGAACTACTTTGCCCAACAGAATTTAAACAGTAAATGCCAGAGCCTGCATTTGGACTCAGACATTTTAATGCCAAAACTTGAGCTCCTCATTGCTACATCATAATGTGGCTGGAAGAGAGTCAAGGATAAGCTAAACAAAGCACTATGGTTATGGGAAGGAACTGAGAAGTGAGTAGTAAGAAATATCAAGCCAGGAGGCTGAAATAAAAGCAGGTGCTAGTAATGGATAATTTCTATAAAGGAATGCCAGACAATGCAACAAATTTATTGTTCTTACTCTTCAGGTTTAGAGACCATATTTCTGAGAGTCTTAGCCCAATTCATTTATCCAGTCATTTAATTAAGTAATTAATTTAATTAATACACTTAGTACTGGCTTGATGTCAAAGTTTTCCAGATGCAAGGGTAATTAATGACACAGACATTGTCTCGTGGAGTTTATGGTATTGAGAAGTAGACGAGTGTTCATTAAGCAGTACCATTGTCTCAGACACTTTTGATAAAATACCAGTAAAAAATGTTTAAGCATATGTGAGAGAGATTTTAATATATCAGGGAACTAAAAGGAGGGCAGAATCACTAGAGCAGAGAAATCAAGGGGAGATTGATCAGAAAGGATGCTGGACATCTTTTGTATTCTAACCTTTAGACAGTGAGCATTTACCAAAAAACTAATCCGCAACATGACAGTATGAGCTGAATTTTTTAAAGATTAGTTTAAACACCTTAAAAAATTTGTAGGATTGCAAGAGTAGATGTAAGTAAATAAACAGGTCAGTGTATTAGTGGGCAATAGATTAAGACTCCGTTTAAGGCAGTGGCAGAGCAGGTGTGGAACTGTTTAGATGGCTGGTCTGAAGAGCTATCCAAACTAGCTGTGCCCAAGTATAAGCCAAAGACAGTATGGGGCATGGCACCTGTATTACCCTGCTAGGGCTGCTGCAACAGAGAACCGCAAACTGATGGCTTAAACGACAGAAATGTACTGTCTCACAGTGCTGGAAACTAGAAGTTCAAGGTCCAGGTGCTGGCAGGGTTTGTTCGTTCTGAGAGCCGAGAGGTAAAGATTGTTCCAGATCCCTCTCCTTGGCTTATATATAGATGGCCATCTTCTTCCAGTGTGCATGTCTCTTCATGTCAGCTTCCCTCTGTGCATAGCTCTTTCTCTTCAGGTGACATTCTCTTTTATGGGCACCAGAAACATTGGATTAAGGGCACACTCTATTCCAATATGACCATCATAACTCGACTAAGCTGCAAGGACTCTATTTTCAAATAAGATCACATTTTGAGGTACTGGGAGTTAGGATTTCAATATATAAATTTTGGAGAGAAATCATTTAACCTATATTAACATTTATTAAGAATAATATGGCTATTGTATGATTAATTGTAGACATTGAGTGTTCTGACCCACAAGATTTTGAAAGCTAGTTCAAATGGGAGTGTGGGCCTGCAACTAGCCTAGCAGACTACGTTTATTTAATAAACAAGAGTAATTATATGTGTGTGTGCATGAGTATGTGGCTGTTTGTGTGCTTGCATACACAGTTTTGTCTGTACACATGGGCGTAAGTAAGGTCCAATTTAGCCACTAACAAGTAGTTATCTAAGTAAAAAAACAACAACAACTGGATCTTCATATTGTTGGGTTTCCTGATTATCAGAAATATAAACTTCACCCAGAGAAAACATGTTACTTGGTTTTTCCCCATCAGAATCACCAATAAATAAATAAATAAATAAATAAATAAATAAATAAATAAATATCTTTTTGTGGCGTTTTTCCCCCTGTTTGTGCTAGAGCAAGTTCTGTGTTATGTGGAGATAGAATGTTAGCAATGGAGGATGTTTGAAGACAATGGAGACAGAAGCAGTCATGGGAAAGAGAAGGTCATTGCTTGTTAATATGCTGTCTTATCCATGACAATTTGCTACTTAAATGGAAGTATAAATGAATGTTATAATATAAAATGTATTAAACCATAAAGAGAGTAGGGAAGCAAGAGTTAAAATTAGTAGGAGGAAATAATTTAATAAGTCAATCAAAGCATGGGCTTAAAATAAGTGCCTTTTATACCTTTTGTTCCATCAAACAAAAGCGGCTGTTTAGCTCTCTAAAGTGAATTAGATCCATTTGCATTTATCTGCTTTTTAGTACATTAAAATTTACTATGCAAAGAATAAGCATATTTTTAAATCTATAGATCACAGGTGTTCAAGAGATTTAGCTATTTCCTCTACCTTCTTTGAATAGTTTCTCTAGATTTAAAATATGAAAATGAAATCAGCAGCTTTGCTTAACTCCTAGACTTATAAACTAAATGCAACTACATAGTTTTTGAAGGTAAGAATTCCTATGATTTAAATATCTACCATCTTGCTTTATATTTGCTTCATATCTTATGAAATTCCATAATTATGAAAAATCTCCAGGTCTTCAGGCAGTTGAGAACTGCGTTTATGTCATTGTCACCTAACTCCAGCACAGAAAAATGAGTATATGTGCATATTTGCTGTTCCCTTCCATTTTGAACCTAAATAAATATTGCTTATGTAATTATCTAAGTATCTCCACAAATGTATGACTTATCCCAAAGTTGATTGAAAATTCTTCTGGAACAAAGCACAAGTCCAAGCACATAGCAGAGTCACAAAAACATTCTAATTTATTTTATTTTGAGGTTACATTTTATAAGTAATTAACCAAAATAATTTATGTAGGTAAATCCTACAATTGAGTAAAGCAATGAGTAAGTAGTGCTATGAATATTGCCTACATAATAGTTTTCAACCAATTTAGATTTAAGGAATACATCTAAAATTATTTTAGTTATACTTCTCAAAGTGTTCCTAAATATATGAATAGAAATTTATTTGTAGGTATGTGTAGATTAATTTCAGGGTAAAAAAGGTATCTATCTTGTGTCACCACCGAAATGATCAAGATGTTTACACTAAATTTGTGATCTAGTAAATGATAGTAGTTACAGCTGGTTTGTAATCAGAATCATATTTTGCAACCTTAGATTTCTTTGCTATGTCACCATGATAATTAATGTACTATAAAATATAACCTATGCCCATAAAACCACATGGTACACCTTTCTGTTAGAGCACAGTGTCAGTTATTGATAAGAAAAATGGCAACTTTTTTCTTACTTGATTTTTTTCTAATATGAAAAGGCCATGTTTACTAAACTTAAGATAAAATAAATTAAAATGCCCAGTGATATGCTTCTAGCTATAGGTTGTTAATCCTAATACACTACTAATAGTTTCCAGATGAAATTATAATCTAATTACTAGTAAACATATACTGAGTTATCAATACATACCCAACACTTGGCAGGTCAGTTGACATGTTTAATCTCATATATAATTATAATGACCCAGTGAAGCTGATACAATTATTATTCCCAGTTTACAGGCGTAGAAATTAAGGCATAATGAGATTAAGAAGGCAGAAAAAAGATATTCACAGGAAGAAGTGCAGAAATTGAGAGAAAGGGAGAGAAACACACAGAGAGAAAATCAATAACCCCAAAATTTTCTCAACAGAGAAAGTTTTCCCATGGCCTCAGTACAAGTGCTGAAAATCCGGTCAGTTTTTCCAACTAAGTGACAGCACTGCTTCTGTTATCCTATCTGGCCACTAAAAACAAGCAAAGATTTTGGACTTTATTTTTAAAAGAGTTGTAATGCAATTTAAACTTTTCACCTAAGGCATGACCTGATTTTATCAGTGTTTTAAAAGTTCATTAGAACAGCAGCACTGAGATGATTGTGCAAGAGTCCCGTGGAAGTAACAAAGCTGGCTGCACTTAGAAGGTGGACAAGATGAAACTGGAGGCATTTCTTAGGTGAAGAGAGTGAATAAAAAGGTTGACACTCCCCTCTCATCTTGATGATTTCTAACAACACGTGAAGACTCACTTAGAAAGATTGCGACATTTGTAGAAAGGCACAGAGCTAGTAGATGATTTACCAGTATTTCCGATAAGGTAGTAACTGGTAGACCCTATGCCTGCAACAAAAACAAAACAAGTTAACTTTGACCATGTAGAAGTAATAGTGCCACGGGGACTAACAAGTAGGATTTTTATTGGGTGATGAATTTGTCCTGAGCTTTAATGTATCAATTGAAAATATAAATGTATAAATTATGTGAAATAATCCTTCATTAAGAACATAGATGAAGATGACATGCATACATCAGTCTATGGAAATTCTTCATCTATGGGTTATATCTGTTCCTCATATTAAGTATCATTTTTAAACTGAGAACTTTGTTCCACAATATGTATTTTTAAAATTAATTTAACTGGTTTTATTTTGTTTGTTTGTTTATTTGTTTTTGAGAGAGAGAGAGGGAGGAAATTTTCCTTAAAATCTACTATTCTGTTCTGCTAAAAAAAAAAAAATTTTTTTTTCAGGCAACACTGCGCTTGCATTCCCATTCAGAAATAAATGAAAAGTGCTCCCTGCACATCTGGGTGAAGTATGGACTCTGGGTTTTATCACAGTTTCTCCCTTAACTATTGTGTCTTCTTAAACCCAACCCTGTATTTCCTGTGCCCATGCTGACTTCACTCATTAACTCATGGCACCTCCAGACATTTGGCTTCCATTCTGGGCCTGTAGAATACAATCAGAAAATGGAAATCTGAAACTCAAAGAAACAAATTTAATCTAAAAACAAGAATGTTTCAGTATGGAAACTAATTGATTATATTCGTTTTACTTCTCTTGCAATTAAAAAAGTATCCACTTAAATGTTTATTAATTCAAAACATAAATATGCCAAATGAGACTTTGAAGATGCTAGGTACAGGAACCAGATTTCTGGTGGTGACAACGGTTAAGCAAATAAGAGAAAGTGAAGAGAATAAATGTTTGCATAATTGGTGACAAATAAAATAATAAATTTTTATTTTGTGGGACAGAAGAGACACAAGATGAGACACATAGTGCTTACAATAGTAGCTGTCTTTCTTTGGACATGGATGACTATTAATTTTTAAGATTTTTCTTTATTTTCTTAATTTCTGTATGGTGAATTTGTGTTACAGTATCATCACCAAGCATACTATTTCTAAAAAGTAAAACAATCTTTTGTTTCACTAAAAGTAAAACAAACATAAAGTATATCATAAAGAGACTTTACAAGATTCTTATATCCTTTGAAAAAAGTTAGTGTCCATGGTATGTTGACTTTATCCACACAAAAAAGAAAACTTTAAAATCCCTAGACATCCCCCCAGCTGTTTTTAGCTTCTGTTATATTTACACTGATTTATCTAGCGTGGCATATAATTAGTTGTTTGGGTTATCAAATAAAGCCTGACTGTATTTGATTATGATTCAGAACACATTATTTATATTGTCATTATGAAGGTGGGTTCAGGCCAAGGTGCATTTCATCTCCCTTTTACTGAGAAAACCATGCAGAAAAAAATGGTATGTAGCCTTCCCCAAATCACTATCAATTATTTTTTGTGTTTGCTTAATGAAAACTTTATGTGCTTTTATTTTTAAAATGAATTAGCTTAGAGGTTCTCCTAAAATACACATACCCATGTAATATCTGCCTATAGAAGTTTTTCACAGCCTACCTCAAAGGCCATGCTTATGAAAAATTTCCTCTTAAATTTTATTTAAAGGAATTAAATGTATTTATATTTAAAACATATATGGTATATGTTGTACAGTTTCATCTACTTGTAATATTAGATACAGGAAATATTTGTGGAAGAGCAAAAGCAAGGGAGATTGTGGGAGGTACAGATGGCAGATTGCTCTCCTCCAGGACCAAGGTTTTAATAAGTAGCGTCACTTTAGACAGTAAATGTCTCACAGAACCTAAGATGAAATGCTTGTTTATTGTTCTCAACCAAGTATTCTACACTGTTTGCTGGACCTTAAATTGTTCCTTTGGTTTTTATTTTTTTTCTTTCAATCTCTAACAAAATACCCCCAATTTCAAAGTAACTGAAGGTAGTTTTATTTCAGAAACAGCAGAGGCACATATGAAGACATGATTTGCGCACATGTGTTTAAGGAAAATTTTTAGCTGCACTTAGCCCATAATTCTAATTTCAGTAATTTTATGAAAGTTATAAAGATGAGATCAAAACTTGCCTTATAATTTTCCATACAGTGTTTCACTAAAAAGCCACAAGATAGTGTATGAGTTATAAAAGTATTTAATTTATATATCAACACCTACCTTCATTTGGGCTGGGACGTCTACCTAGAATGATGCTAAGCACTCCCCAATTGCTCAGGCCAACTGCATGGTGACAGGAGTGCTGACATTAATTGCTTTAATGCTAAACCTAACTCAGCTATTCTAAAGGTCAGATGAAGACTAGCTAAAAGTATGTGAGGACTCTGTGGAAGCACTAAACTACTGCAAACTATTGTAATAAATTAGTTAAGATTTGCCAGTAACTTTTAAAAAAACAAAAAAAGACAAAACTGGGCTGTTAGAGTTTTGATGTGTTAGACTTTTCTTGTGCATTTTGGAATGAGACCAGATCTCAACTTTTTATTGGACAATTTGATTGAGGATTTTTAGCCCCAATATTATTCTTGCATATGAGGGAGACAAAACTAGGTTTTTATTGAAAAAATGTATTTTATAAATTAAATGAAAAATTAAGATAAATTTGATACCTTGGTATGATGAGTAATAAGGGTAGGATATGCCTCCTTTCTCAAATTCTGCATCGCCACCTATAGTCTTTGTTAATATCTAATTCCTCCAAAGACATCCATATGGTGAACAATCAGAGCTACTAAGTTCACCCATGGGCTCCGCTTCCTCACACCTGAATTTGTCCCTAAATGAAATGTTTTCTGAAAAGGGCTATGTTAAGATTTTAGCTCATGAGTTGATACATAGGCCAGTTACTTCTACACATTAGGGTGCATCTAAGGCTGATTGTATCAAATTTTCTTTTCTAATAAGAAATATCTGCTGCAAAGTGCAATGTCACTGTGCCTGTCTGGAATTAAGCAAAATTCTTGAATAGTTCAGAGGCAGGGCCACTCATGGATAGGATCACCTCTATGATTAAATACTGACTGGAAGTGGTAGAATTATATGCAAAAAGCAGGAAATTGTAGGCACATCTTCCATTTGGTCAGAATTATTTACAAGCATCAAAAAATTGCTGATCTAGGGGAAGAAAAGCTATGTCTAGGATAGTTCTCAGATTCGTTATTCTGCACTTTGCATAACAGACCCCCTGAATTAACTTTATGTCAACATATAAACTGGTTTCTCCGAAATGCAGAGAAACCCCAATTCATGTGCTAAAAGGCCAAAAGAAGTGCCCATATTCAAGTAGACAGGGAATTTGCAAATATGTGGTTATTTAAACAAAAGCAACAAAATTAGCTCTCCTTGTCATGTTACATCTATAGTGCAAATAAGACAGTGGTCCTCAAGACCAGAATTTTTTTCTTTTTGTTTTTCAAAGCCAAATTTCTATAGTCTCATGCCCACAGAAAATGACAAGAAAAAAATTCACTGTGGCCAAGACATGGAAACAACCTAAGTGTCCTTTTATAGATGAATTCATACAGAAGATGTATATAAATACAACAGAAACTACTCAGGCATAAGAAAAAATGAAATACTGCCATTTGCGACAACATGAATGGATCTTGAGAACATCATGCTAAGTGAAGTGAGACGGAAAAAGTCAAGAATCTCATGATTTCACTTATATGTGGGATATAAAACTAAAAGCAACAAGTGAACCAATAAGAAAAACAAAATTCATAGACACAGACAACAGTAAGGGGGTTACCAGAGCGAAGGGGTTTGGGGGCTAGTAAAGGGTAAAGAGGGTCAAATATATGGTGACAGAAAGTTTGACTTTGGGTGGTGGACACAATGCAATATACAGATGATGTATCATAAAATTGTACACTTGAAACCTACATAATCTTGTTAATCAATGTCACGCAATGAATGTAATAAAAAACAAAGCATCTGCTGTCAAGATTGACTGACAATTTGCAACAATTAACATCATGAACAGTAGACTGCTTTCTTACTCCTCCCACTCACTAAGCAAAGTATTCAAAGCTATTGAAACTGTTTGAAAGATAGTAAGGACTAGAGAACTCGCAGGTGTTACACACAGAAGCAGGGAGCACTGCAGTCATTATACCGCTCTAATGCCAACCAAAACAATCTCCCAAACAGTTGCAAAGGAATTTAATGGTGACTCACTTTAGGAAGGAAGGTTCTTAAGTGTAGCCTTGAGTCACAAACCTTTGGAAAGAAGATTAGTAAGCAATTTTTGGCCTCTTAGTTAAAAGACTCTACCTGAATTTGGCTTCCATCTAGCTATATCTTGGAGCCCGTCAAACACCTGTGTGCCTGAGATTTGCTACAAGGTGCCATTGCCATTTTCAGAAGAAAAATTATGCCAGCTGCTTTGGAATTGGTAAGGGATCTATTTGAGACAGGAAGAAGGCCAGGAAACGACTGAGAGGGAGAAAGCTTACATCCAGTTTAGGAGTCATGCTTTTCATGTCACATAGATGGGATTTTCTTTCCCAGGGTTGTCTTTTTAAATTCCTTCTTGAAATAGCAGCAATACTGAATTCTGATGAAACAACACCTGTTTCAACCCTAGGGCAGGCTTTTGGGCAGTAATCCTTTTGGATACTGATTCATTCAAATCTGCTAAATAATTAGTGAGTTGATTTTCATTCCTATGGGCAATGCTAACTGTTCTCTGATTTGTTTTATAAGATAACACTAGAATACAGTTTCTAACAAATGAGATTCACATTTAAAAATACAATTTTCTTTTAAAACATTACTTAAAGTAACACTTAATTTTATTTTATACTTTTTGTGTAATTAAAAATAAAAAAACCCACATATAATGTAGCATTTCCATTATGTGCTGCAAGTGTTAAGTTAATCATGGCAAAAATAAAACCATAATCTAGGTATCTTCTCAAATCTAGCAATATGTATTTTGTATATTTTGAATCTCTCTCTCCATCTCTCTATCCCCCCTCCCTCCCCCTCCCCCTCCCCCTCCCTCCCCCTCCCCCTCCCCCCTCCCCCTCCCTCTCCTTCCCCCCACCCCCTCCGTCTCCCTCCCTCCCTCTTCCCCTCCCTCTCCCTCCCTCCCTCTTCCCCTCCCTCTCCCCCTCCCTCTCCCTCTCCCTCTCCCTCCCCCCCTCTCCCCCTCCTCTGCCCATCCTCACTCTGCCTCTGTCTCAGTTTGTCTCTCTCTCCCCTGAGGTTGCACTGCATCTGTGTGTTCAGATACACATATGTAATATTATTGCTTTTCTCTTCTCTTTTTGACATAACTACTGTATCCATACAACTTAATAAAAAAAATTGGTTAAGAAAAGAATGTAAAACAACTTCATTAGCACATTACCAAAGGTCACAGTACACGTGCACGGAAACACCAGGGACAAAGTCTATGCTGCAACCAGCTAGAGAAGGTTCAAAAAAGGCTTAACAAGAATCTGAGCTACTAGTGAAGTTATCTTTAAAGACATTTTAGTTCAAAGTAAAATACCAAATGTTTTTGTTTTAAAGTCCAATATTGCTTTTCCTCCAGTCTGACTTTAGTCTTTCAAATATTTTTCTTTAAACTGAGGCTAAAAATGTAAATAATAAATGAAAGAAAATAGAAAAATATAGTCTATATTTATGTCATATATCTCTTTGTCTCAAAGAGACATCACACACTTTTTGATTCATGATAGCTAAAAAAATAAAATGATCCTAAATCTCTGGTATTATTTGATACAAGAAAGGCATAAATATGTCATTAAATCTACATCATTTTATTCTTCAAAATGTATTCTAAACTTATGTCATAAATTTTTAAAATATAAAAAATAAACATTGTGTTTATATAATAACAAAAGAAAAACAGAGGTGCTGTTTGATAGGGCACTTGAAGAGAAAGGCAGTTATCTACTGGAAATAAAATTAGTCTGTAGATAAAAACATCTGGGAATGAGTTTTGTCATAATAGTTTATTGATGGCAACTATTTGAAATTTATGATTCAAAACAATGCAGATTAATCATTTGTCTCATAAAATTTTAATAAGCATTACTTTCACTGGTAGCTTAATAAAACTTACACCAAAGGTAGAAATATTTCCCTGGAAACATTTTAGTCATTTTATACAAAGTTATAACTTAATTAATCCATAGGGTTGGAGAAATAAATCCTGCCTATTAAAATTTTTAGGATTTTTTAAACTTTATTGGTATAAGCATCCTAAAGAACTCAATGGATATATTTAAATTATACTCTGTTAAATTTTCTACGTGATCTCAATTAGGGTTTTTATACTTCTAAAACATAAAATGATATAATAATAACAAAGAGTGCCAGTAAACAAAAGAAAAATTTTCAAGTCACTTACTAATTTTGTATTTGTGCGTTATGTTCCCAAATTGTTAATTAGAGTATAATCAGGGTTTATGGATGTTTAGAAATAGGCCAAGATGAGATGCACAAAATCCTTACAGGAATTATGAACACTAAGACAGTGTTTACGTATGGGATCTGGTTTAATGATTGTAGGCAAATAATTTTGCTAAGTAAAGGAAAAAACAAACATGTTTCATAGATATGGAAGCATTAGGATAATAACCATAATAAGTAGTTTAATGATAGATTCATCAAAAAATTCAAAGTAACTGTAATTTAAGAATGACTCCTACTTAAGTTAACTTTTAGTAGTTACAAAAATATAAGCCTTTCTCTTTTATTTGTTCCTACTGTGGGATATTTAAAACTACTCATTTTTAAATCATTCAAAAATGAATACAAAATTGTTGCATGGTTATGAAGTATAAATGATCTTATTCTGTTAGTTTGTCTCATTTAGAAAACTTATGTAAATCAGTTGTGTAGTAATCACCCTGAATTTGCATGTTTAAAAAGTAAATATTCTCAATACATTAAATAATTTAAAGATTAAAAATAAGCAAACATTTTCTAAGTAAGAAAGAAATAATCAGTGTTACTGATGTTCTCTATATAGATTGTAAGAATCAAATGTATGTAGTCAATTATGTGATTAAGGTTATAAAATAATTTCTTTAAAAGATTAATAGCTATTGATAGCTTTGTTCTGACCGATATAGAGCATCTTTACTATCAACAATCAGATAAATCATAAACATTGTAGCCATTGACATTATTATCTATTTTTATCATTGTTAATTAAAGAACAGCAATCAATGGCCATTGTGTTAGGAAGTAATCCTTATTTTCTTGTTAAAGAAGAATGTTAATTTAATTCATCAAATGAATTTTTTTGTTTGTTCATTTCCATATATAAATTTTAACTTAACTTTCATTTGAAGCTATGATTTAATATATGGAAATGCTTACAATAAAAAGAAATACAATTTCAAAATCTGAATAAAAAGAGTTAGCAGTTACATAAAATCTCTAAGAACCACATCATATATGAATATGTACATATTTAATAATATAACTAATTCTATCTGAATTTTAATCAGAAGTTCTGATTATCATAGAAACATATTTTTTAAATGTATATGTCAATAACTCAAAGATGAGATATTTATTACACTCTTCTATATTTTGTAAAAAAGATGAGCCCAGAATCCTGTACTTTCTCCCTCTGGTGTGGCTCATCAGTGAAAAACTTCAATGGTCTTGTTTTGTTTGGTCTTTTATAAGAACCTGGATGAAATGGCCAACAGATACATGAAAAGATGCTCAACTTCTTTAGCTATTAGGGAAATGCAAATCAAAGCTACAATGAGATACCACCCATACCTGTTAGGATGGCTGTTATCAGCAAGACAAGTAATAACAAGTGTTGGAGAGGTTGTGGAGAAAAAGAAACCTCATTCACTGGTGATGGGAACATAAACTGGTACAGCCACTGTGGAAAGTAGTATGGAGGGTCCTCAAAAAATTAAGAATAGAACCACCATATGACCCAGCAATCCCTCTTCTGGGTATCTGCCCTAAAAATTTGAAAACATTTATTCACAAAGATATATGCCCCTCGTGTTCATTGCAGCATTATTCACAGTAGCCAAGACATGGAAACAATCAAAGTGTCCTCAGTAGAGGACTGGATAAAGAAGATGTGGTTCATATATACAATGGAATGCTGCTCAGCCAAGAAAAGATAAAATACTGCCATTTGTGACAGCATGGATGGGCCTTCAGAATATTATGCTAAGCGAAATAAGTCAGTCAGAAAAAGCTAAGAACCATATGATTTTACTCATGTGGGATGTAAAATTGAAACTCAGAGACAGACAGCAGCATGGCGGATCCCAGAGGGGAGAGGTGGTAGGAGGGCGACGTCGTAAAGAGTGAAGGAGGCCAGTATGTGGTGATGGAAGGTGACTGGACTTTGGGTGGGGGGCACACAATGCAATATACAGATCATGCATCATAGAAGTTTACACTTGAAGCCTATATAATCTTATTAACCAAAGTCATCCCAATAAGTTTAGTTAAAAATAAAAGAAAAATAAAAGAACTCGGCATTTGAAGAGAAAAAAACAGAAATAAGAGCACACTTTAATAAAGTTTTAAATAAAATATTTTGTTAATAAATTTAATGCTAAAATATTAAATTTTATTACATATTCTCTAAACTTTCTGCATTTTAATCATTTTACTTACGTTATTTTATTTTATTTTAGTGCACTGATATTCAGTCTCTTAGATTTTACAGTTTTGTTTTATTCTAAATAAAGTTTATTAAAGTATAATTGGCATGCAATAAATGCCTACATTTTATGTCTTATTCAAAGATTTTTAACATATACCCACTTAACTACCACACAAAATAAAATAGAGAACATTCTTATCAAGCCAGGAAGCTCTCATGCAGCCCTGTCATTATTCACCCACCTCCAGGCAAACACCAAGCTGAGTTAAATCCCTGGATCTTCATTTTGCTTATTCTAGCAACTTCACATATATTATGTGTTCATACATATTCATATGATGTATTATGTATAATATTCTGAATATTATATATTATTTGTGCCATTGTGTTTTCCCAACATAATTGTTTGAAATGTGCCCATTTATTAGTATTTGTGTTTCTTATACTGAGTAAGTTTAATGTACTTTTTCTGAACATTAAATAAGGGCCATAATTTAAAATATTTAGATATTTATTTTGTATTTATAAGAATCAACTGTACACTTAGGAGTAAAAATTGGCTATCATAAATTTCCTAACACATTTTTATTTTAATGTATTTAGGATAGGGTGGATTTAATAGTGCATATGCAAGTGCACTCTTGCAGTATATTAAGCTTTTAACTGTTAAGGGAGGCTAAATAAGGAATAAGCTGCCAGTTTTAAATGGGTATAAAATTCTATGTAGATATTAAGTTTAAATATGAATCTTTGATGTGTGTCTTCTTTTGATTTTTGTAATTAATTTTAGCTTTTGAAGTTATTTGGCATTTAATTTAAGCCCACAGAGTATAAAATTATGCATTAAGTTAAAGATAGACCCGTATGTAGCACAAACAAGGCCAGAAGATCAACAGGATTAGAGACAAATGTTAATTTCAAATGTATGAACTCAACTTTATTGGGGCTTTTAAACCAACTAGCACATTTGTTCCTAATCAAAGACTTTAATTTAATCATCAGAGACTGTAAGATGCTTTTCAGTTCTGCCTCTCATATGGGACAGAGTAGCATTTATTGTCAGAGTTTGAGCAAAAATCCACAGATGAATCTAAAATAGAAATCCAGAGACACTAAGGAGTGTCAATGAAAACTTTACCTCTTTAAAGTGAATAACATTAGGAACTGAGAAAAAGAAGCTAAAGCAATAGTTTTGAATCTGCCCTTTTTCTGCAATAAGAGAAAGAGGGGGGTTCCAATGTGAAAGGTCTTTCTGTTCATTCAGTGGTAGCATGATATCTGGATGCGTATTCAAAGTGAGCAGCACGCTGCGTAAAGAGGGGCAGAGTGAGCCAGAACCAAAGGCCCAGCCCCCGGTGAGTTTCTTACGGGGATCTTTCTGGTAACATTTTCACATACGCTTTCATACAATGAGAAGGAGCAAAAAGACATTTCTCCATTATCAATCCATTTGACTAACTTCATTATTGAATTTGATCATCAGACTTTTCATTTATCTAATTATCAGACAATTAGTTAAATTGGTAGTTGAAACACTGGAACCAGTTTTACTCTCATCATATTGATTAGGTCAAAGTCTTTAGGTGTTCTATGCAGACATATCAAAATATTGAGGAGTAAAAATGCAAGTCAGAAACTATTTTATGTGCATGAGCTTATTTAGCCATCTAAGTAGCCATATAAAATATGTTAAGTTTCTTGCTATCAGAAAGGATATTTGTTCAAGATAAGACAACTTCAGAGAGTCACCAACTGATGCTCTTGATTATCAATGCACTGAATTTCTGGAAGTGCAATCATTAATGCTCCCATCTACTCTTTCTGGTTCCTTCACCTTCTGACTTTGCTGGCATCTCATTTCCTTTCCTATAAATTTCATAATTTTTCAAAAATACTTTCAGACACACCTTGAATCAAGTAGTGTTCTCAATTGAGCCAATGATTTTATCATTAAACTTCATTTCAAATTTCTCTTTTTAGGAACAAAGATAATTAACACTGCCAAAAAAAATAATGTTTTGCATGAAGAATGATATATAATAGATTTCATCAGGGCTGGTCTCTTGACTGAGATTGAAATACTTCGGAATGGCATTACAAAGACAGCCTCCAGAAACATGCTTCACTTAGCAGCTACATTTCCAATTTCCTCCTCAAGTATTTACATTTATGAATTTTGCAGAAAACAATAACCCTGCTCACATTTGCAGTTGCTCTTTTATTCATTAGTTACAATCAGTGAACAATGTTGTATGGTTTCAACAGCCACTTGCATCTCCTGAATAAATGGAAAACAGTGCAAATGAGCAAACAGATAAATATAAATGGCACCAAAGGAAGTCATATATTAAAGAATAATCATGGATAAATAACACAAGAAATGCTCAAGGCTGTCCAGTGAGTTTAGCTGAATTATTAGTAAATAGTGAACATATAATCATGTTTCTGTACTTAATAAAAGAAACACATTCAGGAAAGTAAGATTATGCTTTGACTTTTCTGCTATTAGCTTTGTAGAAGAGTTATGTTTGGGGGCAAACTTTCTTGTTTTTGAAGCCAAGAAATGTATATCATCTTAATCTTAAAATTTGATTGTTTTAGAATTTTTCTTACTTGGTATATACGAAATATTTCCTTGAATTAAAAATTGTTGTGCTCCATAAGATTGTCTTTTTCCTGAGACAATATTCTTTCTACATGAGAAATATTTATTTATTGTTAAATTGTTTAGAATAAATTTATTCACTCTAAAATACAAATATTGAGCAATATTTTTTCTTTTTTCTTTTTAAAATCCTCACTGGAGGATATTTTTTCCACTGATTTTTAGGGAAGAGGTGAAGAGACAGAGAAGAAGAGAGAGAGAGAGAGAGAGGGAAGGAGAGAGAGAAATATCGATATGAGAAAGACAAATCAATTGGTTGCCTCCCAAACACTCCGTCCAGGGCTGGGGATTGAACCTGCACCTGAGGTATGTGCCTTTGACTGGGGATCGAACCCACGATCCTTTTGTCTGCAGGCTAACGCCCTAACCACTGAGCAAAACCAGCCAGGGCTTGAGCAATATTTTTAACATTTTTTTTTCAGAAAGTAAATATGTACTACATTTAAGTGTAGGCCTCCAAAACTAGTTATATGTATCCATGATGAAACTGTAACCTCTAGAATTTAATTTTTAAAGCTAAAATTATTCATTAAAAACATATCTTTGTCTCGCTGATATAAGCAATAAGGCCTAGACTGTAAAGGACAAATATGAGAAATTCAATACAAGTAATATTAAGAATGTGCCACATTAAATACAAAATGAAAGAGGAGGTAATCTACCACTATTATTTTATGCATTATGAGATAAACACGTTTCCCTATGTACATGAATAAATATATGTAATATTTCCATTCTCTGTTTTTTAAGATCAAAATTTAAAAGGCCTGAAAATATACTTATTAAGTTAAATATTAACTATTTTAGTACTATTTTCATTTACTAAATAAGATAATTTTCTACAATTTACTCCACTTGCCTTGTGTATCACAAACCCCTATTTAAGTGCATTCCTCCCACAAAGCAGGAGAAATCCACTATTAAAAGAAAGTGATAATGTTTAGCATCTACTGTATACCACAGTTGGGCTAAAGTGAAGCAGTTTTATTTCAGTTTTTGTATTATAAGTGTTTTGTCTTTTTTCCTCAACTTAATTTGTTGACACCGAGCTGCCAAAGACCACTGGGAACTTACCTATGGTCAAAACGTTGTCAAGGTTCATTGAACTTGGCTGTAGTCAAGGAGGGTACACAGCAGAGGAAGACTAGAGGAGAGTCTTGGTAAAAAGCAGAGAGATGATTTTGATATAATTTCAGCTTATGGAGGGCAATTCTAAGGAGGGTTTAAGGAAGTAGGGTCCAGTTTTGGACTGGATGCTGCCAGAAAATCAGAACAATTTGGCAGGTGAGGATCATGACATTTTGAGACGAGGGAAGATCGAAGTTCACGACATGTTTGCCACTGGTAAAAAAGCAGTTATCTCATGTTGCAAAAGAATATAATTGTTATTGTGGTTGAAGAGTGCCCTTGTCTTTGTTTTCTTTAACCACAGTCATAGAGTGGCCTGCCTGATCATTTTTTATTGCCTCTGAACACTGTTTATGTTCAGTTGGGAATATCAAGGCCTTAGTTGCCAGCTGCTAGAGCCATTGCTTCACTTTCTTAGTACTTAATTCGCATCTCTCTGATGATTAGCAACATTGATATATTCCCAGAAGTGGGATCACTGGGTCAAATGGCCGGTCAATTTTTAATCTTTTGAGGAAAATCCATCCTTATAATTTTCTTATAAAATGATAAGAAAAATACTCTGAGCCTTTTCTGAGATTTCTTATTTTAGACATGTTCTTAATTATTCTAATCAGCAGTTGAAACGAGTCAAACCATGAAAAATTTTTTGGCTTATGGAAGTACAAAGAGTCCTCACTTTGCATGGTAATTCAAGTCTATAAAAATATCCATACCATCTGAAACAGTACAAAGTGATCTTAATAATAAATGGGGAAGTTAAAATTGCTCTGTCACTTTTAAAAATTAATTAAAATGTTAAAAACTCTTTTAGTGTTGGTTATAAATATGTACAGAAGTGAAAAAATAGTGAAGCTAATATTTGTTTAGTAAGCTGTAATTTAAAACATTAGAAACATTAAGAATTAAAATTTAACTTATTAAAATTAATTTTATATTTTTGTAAAAACTTATCAAGAGTAGTTTGAATAGTGCATTTGTATTTTTCTTCTCATTGTGTAACTTATAGAGTGGGAACCTTTTCTATACCACTGTGAGTTGTCATACTTCTATGATTGTATCAGTTTCCAGCATTTTATCCTTTGTGTTTTTGATGTCGGGAAGGAGCTCCAAGAGGTCATAGTCATTATTTTCATCACAATCACTTTCCTCATCGATGTCAACAAGGTTGCGTTCGCTAAGCTCCTGAGGCTGCACATCTAGAGCATCTCCAGCCACAGCCATATCACATTCTCAGGGCTAGTGATTTCTTCTATAATTCTGTTCACGTTCCATTTGAATTTCATCTCCAGTGTTGCCAGTTTTTGTTCCTTTACTGCATGTTTGTCTTTAGTGACCCATTACCTTTTGTCATTTTCCATATCTGTAAATGACATGTGGTTTAATCACTAGAAGGCAAAAAGGCAACATGACTATACATTTCACTATCTGTGTATACACTAACCGTTGTGTGATGACAAATCACCAATAGACTGGAATAGGTGGTGTGATCGGTCTCTAATGACTATGCACACCTGTCAGTACATAGTGGTTTTGTGGACTGAAGAGCTTGCAGCAAAGTTTGTACTTAATGTAAGTAATTATGTTAGTTTATATAGCATGGTAACTAAAATTTGAACTATGTAGTTGGGCTGTTTTGTTTTGTGGGGTTTTTAAAAATTTTTTTTAAAGTTTCTTTATCTTTATTGTTGAAAATATTACAGATGTCCCGGTTTCACCCCCATTGATCCCCTCCACCCCACATCCATCCCACCCCTTGGCCTTCCCCAGACCAGTGTCTGTGTCCATGAGTTATGCTTATAAACATATAAGTTATTTGATTAATTTCTCCCCACTTCCTCCCCCCACCCCACCTTCCCTCTGAGATCCCTCAGTTTGTTCCATGCTTCTATGTCTCTGGATCCATTTTGTTCATCAGTTTATTTTATTATATTCCTCATATAAGTGTGATCATGCGGTACTTGTCTTTCTCTGACTGGCACATTTCACTTAGCATCATACTTCCTAGTTCCCTCCATGCTGTCCCAAAGCATAAAAGATCCTTCTTTTTTACAGCTACAAAGTATTCTATGGTGTGAATGTCCCACAGCTTTTTTATCCACTCATCTACTGATGGGCACTTGGGCTGTTTCCAGATCTTAGCTATTGTAAACTGTGCTGCTATGAATATAGGGGTGCATAAGTTCTTTGTGATTGGTGTTTTGAGTTTCTTAGGATATATTCCCAGAAGTGGGATCACTGGGTCAAATGGCAGGTCAATTTTTAATCTTTTGAGGAACCTCCATACTGCTTTCTATAGTGGTTGCACCAGTCTGCATTCCCACCAGCAGTGTACTAGGGTCCCCCTTTCTCCACACCCTCGCCAACACTTGTAGTTCGTTGATTTGTTGATGGTAACCATTCTGACAGGTGTGAAGTGATACTTCATTGTGGTTTTAATTTGCATCTCTCTGATGATTATCAACATTGAGCATTTTTTCATATGTCTCTTGGCCATCTGTATGTCCTCTTTGGAGAAGTGTCTATTTAAGTCCTTTGCCCATTTTTTAATTGGATTGTCTTCCTTTTGTTAAGTTGTCTGATTTCATTAAATGTTTTGGATATTAACCCTTTATCAGGTGTGTCATTGGCAAATACGTTCTCCCATACAGTGGGCTCCCTTTTCATTTTGTTGATGGTTTATTTTGCTGTGCAGAAGCTTTTTATTTTGATGTAGTCCCATTTATTTATTTTCTCCTTAGTTTCTCTTGCCCTAGGAGGTGTATCAGCAAACATATTGCTACAAGATATGTCTGAGATTTTGCTGTCTATGTTTTCCTCTAGGATTTTTATGGTTTCATGTCTTACACTTAAGTGTTTTATCCATTTGAATTTACTTTTGTATATGGTGTAATTTGGTGGTCTAGTTTCATTTTTTTGCATGTAGTTGTCCAATTTTTCCAACACCACTTATTGAAAAGACTGTCTTTACTCCATTGTATGTTCTTGCCTCCTTTGTGAAATATTAATTGACCATAATGGCATGGGTCAATTTCTAGGTTCTCTGTTCTGTTCCACTGATCTATATGTCTGTTCTTGTGCCAGTACCAGACTATTTTGATTACTAAACAGTGGCTTTGTTTAACTAAACCATGGTAACTGAAATGCATGCACAGCAGAATCATGAAAAATGAAGATTCTCTGTATTAGATATTTCTAATCATCTAGCATTTGGTGCATTTTTAAATTATTTTTAAAAAGTTATCTATGCTTAATGACTTTATATATTATAATTATGATTATTTTATCAAGATGGGAAGAAAACCATTTAAAAATGCCTTCTTCTGCACTACTATGAAAGATTGTATTTATTAGAAATTATATAAAATTAATTAAAATAAGTATTCAAAGCTATATTTCCCCACATAATAAGACCTTATGGTGTTTCTGGGGTCACTTTGTTGAATGGCCCTGATGTCAGTATAAATAAACCCATATTTCTTCTATTTTTCCATTCTACCATTATAGCTACCTACTTTGTCTTCTTTCAGTTTCCCAAAGCTGACATAACAAATTATCACCAAGTGGGTGGTTCAAAACAACATAAATTTATTCTCTCAAGTTCCAGAGGCTAAAAGTCCAAAATCAAGGTGTCAGCAGGGCTCTTCTCCCTTTGAGACCCTGATTAGAACGTACCTTGTCTCTTCCTAGCTTCTGGTGATGACTGTCAATCCTTGGTAATCCTTGGCAATCCTTGGCTTGCAGCTTAATCTTCCCCAGTCTCTACCTCTGTCATTACATTACATGGCATCCATCCTGTGTGTGTCTACCTCTTCTCCTCTTCTTATAAGACACAAGTCATATTGGATTAAGGCCCACCTAATTCAGTATGACCTCATCTTAACGTGATTGTATCAGCAAAGGCCCTGTATTCAAATACGGTCACATTCACAGGTACTGGGAGTTAGGCTTTCAACATATTCTTTTGGAGGCCACAGTTCAACCCATCACACCCCACATGATCACAAAGTCCCTGCTAGCAATTCTGTTTATCCCATCCACACACAACAGCTACCAGAATAAGACCAATGCTTCCTGTGTAAGTTTCTCAAACAAAAGAAACACTTCCTCAAAATCCCACAAAATAATTTTTCTTTACCTCTTCTGCGAGAATGTTTTGTATACTTTTGTCTGTTTATGACTCTTAAGGGAAATGGAACTCGATGGCTGTGTGTGTATCCAGTCTCCTTTAAAACTCATGCTTATGCATGCTCAAAAGCATTGAATCCAAGGAGGAGAATGTCATGTGAACCTCTGATTTGTAGCCAAATTGGACAGAAGTTTTGGGTAACCTGGGAACCTACTACTTTCTACTAGTATCTGAAGTGGGCAACATTCTTGTGGACTGAGCCCTTAACCTGTGGAATCTGATGCCATGTCCAGGTAGATAGTGTGAGAATTGAGTGAAATTGTAGGACATCAGCTGGTGTTGCAAAGATGGCTTGGTGAGGAAAACGCCTCTGCGTGTGTGGTGACCAGAATATCGTACGTGAAGAGTGGAGGAGAAACACAGGAAAGAAAGATATTGTAGAAAGAACTGGGTTTTTCCCTATACAGGAGGTGGAAAGCTGAGATTTTTTCTAACATACCCACATCTTTTGTCAGTTTATGAAAGACTTCATCTTATCACCACCCAAGTTAATTTGCAATAGGATTAGAGGCAAGTTCAAGTGACTTTTCTGTAAAGAACACACTCCTCAGCATTAACTTGAAGGCCTATCCAAATATTTCCTTCCTTCAGCCTTCACAGATTATTTCAGTCAGCACTGATCTCTCAGGAGAACATCTGACTTGCTTTATTTACTATGCATTTTGGTTCTTGATAATATTAGAAGGTTCTGTTTACAGAGAATGGTCTGATAAATGACAAACTCGTGCATAATTTATTGTATGACAATACGATTAGGTACACCTCATCTTGAATGAGGGAATAAGGAATCTGTTGCAGACACAGGTCTTAGAAGACACTTGCGTCACAACAGGTAGAGAAACTGCAAAGGGGAAACTGCTGAAAAAGGGACATAGGTTTGGGAATTCAGAAGCACTGCTACGGGGTGCTGAATGTACACACTTTGGTTAAGACTCTTTTAGAAGAGAAACTATAAATCTGTTGCCAACATCACACGTGCCTTTAGAATTTTTAGTTTCCAGTTGAGCAGCCCGGTTTTATTTATCTAGCCATTTCCCATCTCATCTTCAACCACCTTTTCAGCATTCTGTTTGTTTTAAGTTATTAGATGTTTCATTTTTCTCAGTCCACAGACTTCCATTTAACAGGTGCTGCAATGACAGCTGACTAAATAGCTTGAAAGAGTTACTGTTGTTTGGAAAGTGTTTCAAAGACTTTCTTAGTGCATTTATATCCTCTGAGAATTAACATAATTTAGCCTCAAACTTTCAATATAAACAGCTAAAAATGAAATAGGAAGCTACAAAGACTAATACTATGAGTTCTAGAGTATAGTCTTACTTTGATTTACTATTAAACCCCATTCTTCCTACTGTTATTAATAGTGTATATATCCATTATATGTGTTTGACACAGAAAGAAACTTTATATTCATGAATTTCAAATTACAACTCATTGAAAACCCACAGAATTACAAAGGAAAGCACTATAAGCCAAGCCTTTCTAACTGGTCCACAAATAGCACCGCCTTCTTTAATGTTCACTCCATATAACTTATGGAAATGTAATTATTCCCCAGAGTTCACTATAGCACAGGAATCCAGATGACATGCTATAAAATGGACCATATTGGCTCTTTGCTGCAAATCTTTCTTCCTTGCCATAGAGTTGGTCAAGAGTGCTTTCACATATATTCTTTTTCAAATACAGATATTGTATAGAAATTATGAATACAAAAGTATATAGTATATCCTAACAGAATTTTGAAAGATTTAAAGAATCAGCTCCTCCTCGTACATATAGAAATAGGTAACATGCAAAAAGTGCTTTAAGTAGCTAATGATTTATTCTACATTTAGCATTATCGAGAGAATTTGCATAGGATATACAGAATGTTGTGGAAATTAAATCAATTTTATAGGCCATGTAGTATTATTAGCATGCTATAATAGAGAACATTCCAGTACTCAATTGATTCTGCTCATTTTTAGTTCTCACAGATACTCCAGCCATTTATGAAAGAAACGGAATGAATCAAGAAGGCTCTAGTCCTGGCTGGTGGGGCTCAGTTGGTTGGGCGTTGTCCTGTGCACCAAAAAGTTGCCGGTTCGACTCACAGTCGCAGCACATACCCGGGTTTCTGGCTCTATCCCTGGTGGGAGGCATGTAGAAGGCAGCCGATGGATGTTTCACTCACCCTCTCCTTCCTCTCTCTAAAAATCAATGAAAAATCTTAAAAAAAATAAAAAGGCTCTTGTCCTAATATGGAAAATATTTGCTATCCAATAACAGCCATTCAGAGAAGGGCTGGGAGGGTTTCTAAGGGGAAAGCTCTTTTCATTAGGTAACATTTACATTTACCATTAAGTAAGGGGATTCCTGACAAAGGCCGATGCCTTGGCCATCACGCTAAGTGTAACACAGAGCACCATCCCTGGGCAGAAGAAATGCTGGATGAATATTGTTGAAGCAAATTCAACTCTGGGGAAACCATACCCAAAACTGTAATTGTTATGTGGAACAATTTTTGTTCAAATATCTAGATGTAACAATACATAATGGGGGCTTCCACTTGAATAATTTATTTTAACCTACAGAATATTTTAGTTGAAGTTGAATTAAATTACAATGAAGAATATATTATATCAACCTAGTTAAATTTATGAATATTGCACCCAGAAAACTAACAATGATAATTCTGACATTAATGCCCAAATTTCCTTACCAAGATTCTGGACCAAATTTTGTCAAGCATCATTTCATAAACTGCTTCCTTTCTGGTCCTTTAGATTGTCACCCTTTCCTCATTCCCTCAATCCCAAATTATCTTCTGAATTTCTTTTAAAAACAATTAAATCAAACTAATAGAAATAATAATAAAAATCTACTAAATAAAATTTTTTTATTTTTCTGCAAACTAATTCATACTTATGTTTGTAAAACTGGGAAAAAATATTGTATAAAAGCAAAAAAAAAAAGAAAGTTAAAAAAATAAATGCATTAATATGTTCTATACAGAGATAAGCATTATAAGTAGATGTTAAATATCATAAGTTGTTTTAAAAGTTTCTTTGTGAGTCATTTCTTTAACCCTCATTAGTCCACACATTTCATTCATTGCACTTTCTGAGATATTTTTGTCTCTGCGATTCTCTAGCTCTAGCTCCTGCTGATTTTAGTAGATAATAGGCAAGTCTGGGCAATTAATTCTAGGACATCAGGCAGCAGCTGTTCCTCAGGTACACTCTAAAAAATCGCCACTGTGGTTGCTTTTTGCCTCAGCATTCTCAATCTGTGTGCTAAATCCTGTCTACTGCTTCTCTTCTCAGTTTAAGTGGCACCGTTTAATGAGTTCATATTCAGCTTCACCTTTTGGCAGGGAAAGAATAAATCGAGGCTGAGTATAGCCTGGAAAAAACCCCACAACAACTCCTAGCCACACAGAAGTCATTGATTTTTGTGTTACTTCGTATGTCACATAACACAGTATCAAACATCCCTGCTGGCTGCAGCAGCCCATGACTCTGACATTCAACGATTTCGTATCTGCTCTGTGAAAAATTCATGAACCCTTTGCAATACATTTACATATCAATGCTTTTACCATTGCTTTCCTCAAACTATAATATTGTGTCAATACAGAAACCTCTGTGTAGGCCTGTCATTTTTGTGTCAGGAAAATAAATGTGATTTGTTTCTTTTTTTCATACTTTTAATCCAATCATTTAGGTCATATTTAGCTAATTTAACTGAGGTCTTGGAGAGTATTAGAGTAAGCTACACATTGGTGGCCCTTAGACAACCATGTTGTGGGTAGAAAATCAGCAGTGTTAAACCTTTGAGTTTGGGAAGAGGAATCTGTTTTTTTAACTTTTAGTGTGACATAAGTTGCAAGGCTGGACAATAATTGAGTGATGCCATCTTTTCCTGATATAAATTCTACAGCATCATTTTTTTAAAAAAAATATCTTTATTGATTTCAGAGAGAGGAAGGGAGAGAGAGAAGCATCAATGATGTGAGTCATTGATTAGCTGCCTCCTGCATGTCTTCTGCTGGGAGTCGAGCCCGCAACCTGGGCATGTGCCCTGACTGGGTATTGAACTGCAATCTCCTGGATCCTAGATCAACGCTCAACAGCTGAGCTACGCTGGCTGGGCTGTGTCATTTTTATTATTAATTTTGGAGCATAACTGAAGTCTTCAGCTTCAAAAAATAGTATAGCAAGCCATAGGATTCTGGGTCATTAGAGAAAATACAGAGGGTGTATTAGGTGAATTAAAAAGAGAAGAATCATTCATACTCTGTGGAACTCTACCGACAGGTTTGTGTATAGACCCAGTGTACTCAAGGCAAATAAAGAAATCTGCATATATTAAATTATAATGCAGAATTTAAATCCAAGATATCTAACTGAATAAATAAGATTTCATCCATTCCAACATCTAATGGAAGTTCTAGATGAAGTAAGAGAAAAAAATGAAAGTAAGCATTGAAAACCAAAGAGACAGCCAGCACATGAGGATGATAAAACGCCCTTGGCAGTTATGGAGGGGAGGGCATGAAAACAGAGCCCAAGGAGAGTGGGGACAGGAACTCCACACGAGGGGGGGGGGGGCAGCTCCGACATCAGAACCGGTGGTGAGCGGGGGAGAGCCGGCCCTGGCAGAGGACCTGGGCAATTAAACAGCGGGGAGATGTCTGGCCAATGTGCACGTTACAGCAAACGGAATAATGTCTTCACCTCTGGAGGATTTTTTTTTAATTTAAAATTCTTACCCAGTTGTATAATTGAAGTTAAAGGAACAAGATATGGCATTTTCAAACGTAAACGTTTACCATTAAGAAGACCTGGTAGAATTATACAATGTTCTGAAACAAAATGAAAGATAATTCCAAATGCGAGGGAGAAGCCCAGGAGGCACCGCTGAGGGAAGAAACATACAACATCTACAGTTAACTGAATTAACCCTGAAAAGAATGTTAATGTAGCTTTAACATGTTAAAAGTGGAATTAATATTTAGATGACTGCAAAAAAATATAGGGGCTAATTTTAAGAGATTTAAAGTGAAAGCATAAAAAAGAGATTATATTTTAAGTAAAAAAATTGAAGCTTTAGGTAAGCACTTTATAAGAAATCAGAAGATAAAGAAAAATATGGTGTATGTCTTGCTAAGCAATAGTTATAAAAAAATATGTACACAAATGTATGAACATATATGTATAAATCTGTATTACTGTTAAAATAGAAAGATCTAATTAGACAGGTAATTCAGAAAATGTTATATGTGTAAACTCATCTCTCTTCAGTATCTCATACACATATAGTATGAAGCAGAGAAAATAAGTAAAAACTCAAGGGAATCGGGAAAAGTAAAATTCAATAAAGGTAAAGGATACAATCTAAACATCAAAAGCAGTGGTGAGTGGTGGTTTTTTTTCCTTCTATCTGTCTGTCCATCAACCTATCATCTTTCTATCATTTACACATGTTTAGATTGCATACAATGTACTTTAATCAAAACTACTTATGCGAGAGAGAAATGGAAAGTTTGTGGGGTGGGGGCTATGGTAGGTACTTATTTTCTTTGTATATATATCCAACTGTTTGAGTTTTGTTTTTAAATATTGGTATTATTTTACATATTATTTTATAATACAAAGTAATGTGTAATGGGTATAAATGTTACCCATAAATTAACCTTTAGCTCTATATTGTTAATAATTGTTATAGCTCTTTTCTAGTTTGTATGATTTCAAGGATCAATATTTTTTTAGGCTTAGATCTTCTTGAAATTCTAGCAGTATATCATAGCAGAAACGATAGTGGATTTTAGAGTTAGAATAATCTGGACTTAAATGACAATTCTTCACTTTCTTGTTGTTTAATCTTAGGATCATTACTTAACCTCTAAATCTATTTCCTCAATAGAATTTTTGTAAAGATAAAAACTAGTATGTAGAGCTTTCAGTTTACCTACATTAAATGCATATCACAGTGTTATACGTGGTATATGTTTTTAAAAAATAAGGAAGAATTAAGAAAATGTAACCAGGATATATGTCTAACACCAGGAATGGACTTGAGTTGAGTGGCACGACCTCTGGAAACCCCCAAAAATTAGTTTTGCAAGATCATCCTGTCATTTCATTAGCCTCGTACTAGTGCTATTATGTATTTTATGAGAAATTTTCATTCTTGCTTTTTGTATTTGGGAAACATTTTGCCATATTTCTACTTTATGCATGCTTTTATAGAAGTTGTCTAGGATCCCAGAGAGTCAGAATATAGCTCCAGTTGTGTCCAATTTGAAAGTAAATTTTCTTGAAAAGCAACATCCTTCTTTTTACTACTGTTAAACAGGTACATAATGACCTATGCTTTATAAAATGTGGACTGAGTAATGGCATTTAAAAAACTTTGCATGCTCAAAATAATTTGACCCTAAAACTCAATTTAGAATTATAGATTCACAGAGCAAAAAGGGGTTTTCCAAATTGTCCTATAAATGTGCAAATCCTAGTCTCAGATCTTCCAGCTATTGTTGTTGCGTTGGAGATGTTTCATAGAATTTTATTTTATTTAGCATGTTTAGGGTCCCTTTGTGATCCTGGGTCACCTTCTGTAAATATCCCTCTTAGATTGCCTGAAAGAGGATTAAAGAGAAGTTCTATCAGCCACCTTAGAAATAATAGTTTAAAGTGATTAGCTATTTTTGCTGCTGAAACAAACTACTGACTTATATCACCTTACTAATGATTAGACTACATATAATTTGTCTGCATGTACAAAAATGTGCTATACTTGCAACATATCTTATACTTGTCTAGTTAAATTATTTCATTTGTATTGAACAATTTATGTATCTATTATCTCACAGCTACCTGATCTTGGTCTGTGTGCTGGTCATTAATACTAGGCAGAGCTAGGAAGCTGCAAATTGCATTTCTGAGGCTACTTTGCCAAGTGGCTTTTATTTGAAAGGAACACACTATTGAAAAGGAACAAACTATTTATAGAAACAAAAATGATGGATAATCTCAAAGCATTAAGCTAAATGAAATATGTCAGACTCAAAGGTTGCATACTGCAAGATTTCATTTATGACATTCTGGAAAATGTAAAACAATGAGTACTGAGAACAGATTTGTGATTGCTGGGGTCTTGGATCAGGGGTAGAGTTGAATTTAAAAGGAGCGGCACAAGGGGATGTTAGATGGGAGGGAACCTTCCTCTAGGGAGTATGTGGATTTTGTTAATGAAATTGGTTCTAGAGGAACAGAATTTTAAAGATGAGTTCTCTGAATTGATTCTGGGGTGTCTGGAATTATTAGCTCTCTAATCTGATTAGATTTAAAGATGTTAATGAATCTATTTCACTGATATGATAGTCCATAGTATCCAAAGAGATACTGAAAATTAGAAACTCTTAATATACCACTTAAAAGAAGCAAGAAGCTAAGTGACTCTACATGACAGGAATATTTTTAGAAACTAAGAATATAATGGGTGGTCTGTTACTTCTATCGTCACTGGACAAAGTGGCGAAAGAAAAGGATGAGCTCAGGGATCCAAATTCCCACCTTCAGCACCACATAAATGACCTAATAGCTTCCAGGTGCGCCCTAGAGGAGAGCCTATCTTCCATACCCACAGGACTGAAATTGCCAAAAAATCAAATGCAGAATCTCATCTCGTGATTGACTGAATTACAATGCATGTTGAATTCTCAGGCTCACAGGGTATCAGCTGTTAAAGTAAGAGCACTGTTTAGGAAAGAACAGGATCTTGGAGTTGTGATGGGGATATTTGGAAAGATTCTGATAAAGTTTGATACACTGAGCTCCTTTGATGAGTTTTACTTACCAACAGAAAAGGCCTCCCCACTCCCAGCACACCTCCTCAACCCCAAAGCTATCAGCCTCTCTACCTTCAGTGGTATAGTCCTTTCCACCTCCATCGCATGGGAATTACCGCTGCATTGACTGAGAAAACTGAGGAAATGTCCTCCATTGTGGCAGCTTCCATGCAGGACAATGCTGATTCTTCTCAGGACCTATCTCCACCAACCCTTCTTTGATTTCTAGACCTGTAACTAGACTGAAGCCCTAACAGACCCTTAAAAGGAAGGTACAGACTGTGGACTATCCCGGGGTGCACACCAAACAACTACCTGAGTTTTCTACTTTATACCAACAGAAATCAAGAGAACATTTATGTAAATAAACATTAAGGGTGGGAGGTAAGGGTAGAAGGAACATGAAGTTGGTAAAGTCCAAATTTATTGATGCGGGCTCATTAAGCAGAGATTTAACATTTAATGCTGCAACTCAGGGAGTTCAAAAAGGGTCCAATAGTTTGGTTGGTTGGTTGAAACATGAATCAACAGGTGGCCCACCTTGAGTAAACTAGAATGCTGGATCTTCCTTGGATTAAGGAGGAGAAAAAAATCCAAAGCCTTAGGGAGGCTGACATGTTAGAGTTGATGAGTTGTTTAAGACCCACTCACTCACACTGGGAGAATCCAAAAGACATACCTTTCACCAAGTTTTTGAGACATAAGTTTGTGAGAGGAACTCCCACAACGTTGAAAAGATTCTAGATTGTTTTTGCCTGCAGACCCAGTGCTACAGAATGAACCACATTCACTCAGTTGGAAAACCTAATACCATGGAAGTCACTAAATCCCAGGGTGGCATGAGCCTCATTAAGGTTGAGTGGTAGGGTTGGTTTGGTTGCTCTATTTTGACAGCATAGTCAAAGCAGCAATCAAAATAGTCTGACTTGTATAGATACCATGGCACTGGGGAGTTAATTATGGTGTTCCTAGAGTGAAACAGATAGGAAGCTAAAGTTCTTACTTAGCAGAAAAATTATAGGTCAAGTGAATAAAAGATTAAATCATAAAACAGAGTCATAGCATACCAGTCAATTCCCAGACTTGAGAGAGTTTACAAACCCAGTACCCCTGGAAGTGCACTACCAAAAATTTAGACTATTAATCTTTCCCCGACCTTTTCCAAAAGGACTTATGGCCTTTTACTAGGGTAACTGTGCATTGAAGAAAAAAAAATTTTCAGAGACTACTGGACACTGGCTCTGAACTGACATTAATTCCAGCAGACCCACAATGTCTCTGTGGCCCTCCGGGAAGAGTAGGGACTTATGGATGTCAGGTGATCAATGGAGTTTCAGCTCAGGTCCATCTCAAAGTGTGCCCACTGAACTCATCCTTTGTTTATTTCTCCAGTTCTGGAATGACTACTTGGAACAGAAATACCTAGCAGCTTTCAGAATCCCCATAATGCTACCATGACCTGTGGAGTGAGAGGCTATTATCACAGGAAAGGCCAAGTGGAAACCAATAGAACTGCCTCTACCTAGGAGAATAGTAAACCAAGAGTAGCACCTTATCCCTGGAGGAACTGTAGAGATTAGTGGGACCATCAAGGACTTGAAAGATCCCCACCACATACCCATTCAGTTCTCCTATTTGGCCTGTGCAGAAGACAGATTATTATCAGTGTATAAAATATTGGAATGGAAAAAATAACCCAAACTCCAAATGTATGATTTAGCTTACATTAGCATTTAATTTTTCTGCTAAGTTTGTAAAATAATTCCCCTTAAGACCGGCCTGTGTGGTTCAGTGATTGATCCTCAACACGTATAGAAGGAAGTATCTGGTTCAATTCCCAGTTAGGGCATATGCCTCAGCAGGGGGAGTACAGGAGGCAGCTGATCGATGTTTCTCTCATTGATGCTTCTCTCTCTCTTTCTCTCTCTCCCCCTCTCCCTTCCTCCCTCTCTGAAATCAATAAAAACATATTTTTTAAAGAAAAATTCTCCAAATATTTGGAGATTGGCTTATTGTAACATGTGTATTTGTATGTAAAGATTATTATCTTAAAAATGTACTGTCTGCATAATTAAGATAGAATAAAATGTCTAATCTTTCTGAGTATTCATAGTAAAACAAAATAAAAGAAGGTTTACATAAAATGTTAATAGATTGGATTATAAATTGAGGTGGGGCAGAGAAATAAGGAAGGAAACAAGTAAATTACTTGGGTAGAGAAGAAACAAATTCATAGAGAGAGGTGGAAACACATTGTCAAGGCATTGCTTGAGGCAAAATAGGTGAAAATCACAAAGCAGAGACACGAAGCACAGAAAAGGAAGCAAAATCGCAGAGGAGTAGCAAAAGCAAAGGCTTAATAGTTATTTGGAGTGGGACATGTTGACAGCATGCCAAAAGAATTAGGATCTAATCAGTCTGGAGGCCCAAACACTGTGTGGAAGGGGCAGAATCAGATAAATGGAGTCTATAAAAAAAGTCAAGGGAACAAACCGATTTTGAAGGGAATATTATGTTCCTGCCAAAATCCCTTGACTCAAAAACGGAAAGACAGATGATCCCTCCTGGTACATGACAGTTGGGTCATAATCTCCGTTTTATGCGCAGATAAGAATGACACCATTTTTCAGTCAACCCACAGAAGAGCTAGGACACCATCTATCCATCAAGGAAAAGGTTGACCCTTTACTAAAGAAAACGTCTTGAACAGTACTCATGAACTATTTCTTTAGAAATATATACATTATCTAAAAATAAATATATATACATTTGTTTTATATCTAAGATATGAAAACATTTTTAGTAAGATAATCCTACTACAGAACATAATTTATATGTGTGAATTTAGCAACATTTCTAAGCATTTGAATTAATGATGTGACTTCTTAAATTTTCAAATACACTAAAAGCTTAGCTAACTTCCATTGAACTGACTCATCTGGTGAACTGACCCTTATTCACTCAAAACAGCTGACTGATGCCCACGGTTCACCTTTTCTCAAATAAATCAGTGCATCTCTGCTCCTACCAATTTATTTTATGCTTACCTTTGTAAGGTGTGCTTGTTCGCCACAGTAGCACCTAATATTGTAATTACACAGTATTGTATAATTGTATTATAATAAAGTTTCATTAAGTGATGGATGAAAGGAGGCTGTAAGGAAAAGTTGTTTGATATCTAACTATACGTGGTCAGTACTGCAGCACCCTATGAAATTCATTTCCACTAGGATTCATGTAAATAGTATTATTATTACTGTCAATAGTAATGTGGGAAATCACATAAAAATTTTAAAGAAGTCATCTATATCGATATGAAACATATTTAGTTCTGCCACTTGCTAAACTTTGTGATCTTGGGCAGGTTACTTTATGTCTGTGATTCTCTGTGCCCTCAATCTTTAAAAATAATTAATTTTCCACATATGCTTATAACATTTTCTTCTTTCTTACATGCTTTAAAAAAAAATTATTGACTTGAGAGAGAGAAAGAGAGAGATCAATCGGCTGCCTCCCATGTACCCTGACCAGGGATTTAACCCTAAACCTAAGTGTGTGACCTCACTGGATAGAACCTCAGGCTTTTGGTGTACAGGATGACACTCCACCCAACCGACTCACATTGGCCAGGGCTATTTTTAAAATATACTTGGAAGTTTATTGGGATGGTGGTAGTTTGTTGAAATGTAGACCTAGTTTGAAGGCTGAGAGAGTTTGCTTAGATGATGGTGATGGGAAAGAAAGGTGGAATTCTTTTCTAGATGCATAAAACAAGATCATACTCACAGTAACAAAATGAGCATGAGGATTATGGGGAAAGTAAGAAAATGTGACTTGCTATCATGGGAGGTTTATATTTCAGGGCTTATTATATTCAATTTATTGGGGCGACACTGGTTAATAACATTACATTAAGTTTCAAGTCTACAGTTCTAGAATACATCATCTGTAGATTGCATTGTGTGCTCACCACCCAAAGTCTAGTCTCCCTGTGGCACCATATGTTTGACCCCCTTTACTCTCTTCATTCTCTTTCACTCGCCTTCCCGTCTGGTAACCACCCTTCTGTTGTCTGTGTCTATGATTTCTTTCTTTGTGGGTTTTGTTGTTTGTTTGTTTGTTGTGTTCTGTTTTATAGCCCACGTATGAATGAAATCACGCGGGTCTTGTCCTTTTCCGTTGGACTTATTTCATTTTGCATGGTACTCCCAAGATCCACTTGTTGCAAATGACTGTATTTCACTCTTCCTTATAGCTGAGTAGTATTCTATTGTATATATGTACCCCATATTTTATATCCAAACATCCATTGAAGGGCATTTAATTTGTTCCTGTGTCTTGGCTACCATATATAATGTTACAATAAATGTAGGAGTACCTGTATCTTTACAAATAAATGTTCTCAATTTTAGGGGGATAGAGATTCAGAAGAGGGATTGATGTAACTTTATTCTTAAGTTTTTGAGGAACTTCCATACTTTTTTCAGTAATAACTCTACCAATGTTTATTCCCACAGCAGTGCATGAGGGCTCCTATCTGCCCACAGCCTCTTCAGCACTCCTTATTTCTTGTCTTATTGATCATAGACATTCTAACAGGTGTGAGGTGGTATCTCATTGTGGTTTTGTTCAATAATCAAGCTATGAATCTTGGAAAATTTTTAAAACTTACAAATTTTTAAATTAAATGAAATTTACTTAACGTGATATAATATTGCATCATTAAATCTGTTGTCACCCTCTGGATATCTGCAGTGTCCTAGTTTTTTGTTTGTTTGTTATCCTCACCTGAGGATATTTTTTCCATTCTTTCAGAGAGTGGAAGGGAGAGAGGGAAAGAGAGAGATATCGATGTGAGACAGACACATTGGTTGCCTCCCCCATGCCCCAGAACCTGGGCTGGGGATGGAGCCTGCAACCGAGGTACACGGCCTTGACTGGAATTGAACTTGAGACCCATCAGTCCAAGCACCGACTCTCTAACCACGGAGCAAAACCAGCCAGGGCTGCAATGTCCTGTTTTAAAATTTTACACAAGCATAAAAAAATATATATTATTTGGCAAATCATTTCAGTACTACAATAGGGCCAATTAGAAGTACCGCACATTCAAATTAGCTCTGTACCAGTCAGGGACTATGCAGAATATTTTCCCTTACTGAGTAACAAAATTCTTCTCTGTCTAGCTTACATCATTCTTCTGTATAAGTGTACTTTAAAATATACACTATTTAGCAGCTTTATCAAAAAGTAATTAAAAGTGTTGATGAGCATAATCCTCCACAAAATTGAGTTATAAAAATTTCTTAATCAAGAACTGATTTTTTAATAAGATTGTACTGTGGAAAATGATTTAAAATGCATTTAATCTTTATATTCGACTCTAAAATATTTCATTAAATTCCTGTTTTCAAAACTTAAATATTGAGAGAATTTAATATTTTCTTTTGAAAATTTAACAATATGTATTTTAGGATTAAACAATTATGAAAAATATCTGACACAGGATGTATGAATGTCATCGCCATGGAAAATATAACATCTTTAGAATTCATTTATGAGAAATTTATTGTCTTGAACATGATATACATTCCCTTTGAGGTAAAAATATCTTTTAACAAGTGAAATACTTAAAGCAAAGAAACTAAAATACCTCATTTTAAATAGCCTTTAGTGTCATTGGAGTTTAAATGAGGTAGATTGAAATAGAATAAATAAGAGCTAATATTATGTTTCTTTACAATGTTTCATTCTGTGAGGAACACACAATTGTAAAGAATAAAAATGTTGGTGAAAGTTGTATATCTTTTACATAAAGGCGTGTGTCGTTCATATAAAATCACCAGTAGTATCACAGTATGTACAATATTCTATAAATTTATTTCTCACTTAATAATAGATGATGGTTCAAATTCTCAATTCATAACACCTGAATATGTTACCAAATGACTCATAAAAGGAAAGTTGAGATATATTTAAAGATTCCTAACTATGCTTCTATTCTAACTTTGTATTTAAATCCCTTTGTTTATTTGTTCATTAATTCAATTAAAAATATTTATCCTTTACAGATATTAAGAATAAGGTGCTGAAAATATGTGGATTTTATGTAATTTCTTAGGGAAACCTACTTATGAGCTAGTCTGCCTGCATTGATACCCCAGCTCTTAATACTATGTAGTGTTGAAAAGACTATTGAATTCTGCAAGCCATATTATTTTCTCATACATAAAATGACAAAAGTATTAGTGTAGTCCGTTCTTATGGTGCAACCTACACATTTCTAAAAATCACAACAATATACAAAATTATACGGTAAAAACCATGGAGCTTTTGAAAAAAGTGGGGTTAAGACACAATATTCAAAAACTTTTCCAGTGACACATAAAAAATAAAAATACAAGAAGCTAATAAAAACAGCAGCAGAGTTTTCAACTTGTTGATCATTAAAAACCTATAATAAATGTAGAACAGAAAAGAAACTGACATTTGCCATGGAAGTAAAAGTTGGAAGGCTTTAAGCTTTCAAGTTGCATTCATGAGCAATTGTGAATTGGCAGAAGGAGGGCTTCTTGAAGGAGGGTTATTGATGTATTTGAAAACCTGTAGACATCAACAAAGTAAGGTCAAAGTTAGAGCTGTAGCTAAAGAAAACTGGAAGCCACTAAATAGTGGAATCACAGGACTTTAACTTTAGAAAGATTACTTGGTATGCAGTGAGAAAAATAGATTGTTGTTGAGAAGCTCTATTATGGGAATTCCTATAAGAGGATTAGGCTAGGACATAAAATATGTGATCTTAGTTAATATGGAAACTGAGATAATGCATATAAGTGGAGGATTTGAACCATGTTTAAAATATATAATAGAAGAGTTTTGATGGATTATTTAACATGGGTTGGAGAAGTAAGTTGGGGTCAATGATGAGACATGTCATGAGTAATTGTGTAGACAGTAAACTAAAAATGCACACCAAGGAGCTGATGGATTGGGAGTGGGGAAAATTCAGGGTGACATTTTTTAAGTTCCCTGAGAACTGTACAAGTGGACACTTCTAATGTACATTTGAATATATAACTATGAATAAGGAGTGTGCTGTGATGGAGCCAAGGTATCAGAGCATAAAGCACTAGTCAAGAGAATCTCAAATGCTGCTAATGGGAAAATTGAGAAGGTGACTGAAAGGTTTATACTTGACTGGTAATACTGAAGTCATTTTTGCATTATTCTTACAAAAATAATTTAAGTTAAATTGGGGCACATCTCGGAATACATTGAGTTGTGTAGTAAGACAGTAGACAAAGTGTGTAAACAACCCTCTCAATAATTATGATTGTGAATGTGAAGAAATATTTAGTGGGAAAGGATTTGGTTTGTTGTTTAACAGATTGATCTACATCTCTTTGTTAAAGGGTGGGAATCCCTAAAGAGAAAGAGTTGATTATATACGAGAGAGTTTTGTCTGTGATATGCCAGAGATGGAAAAAAAATGTGTCCCAAAATACAAATAGAGAAATTACTTCTGACATTCAAAGTAATACTTATTTTATTATGACTGGAAAAAGAATGGAAGGGACAGATTGACAGACATGTATTTCACTATTATAGTAACAGAAAATTGAATTAGGTCTCTAGTGATTGCCTCATTTAATCAGGAAAACACATTGTCAGTACGGAAGAGGGGTGTGAGGATTTTCTGTTGATTTTAAACATTTTAGAAGATTCATATATGACCTTTATAATATCCTATACATTTTTGTGTAAGTTAAGTCTTGCCCTGTATATTTTCCAAGAGAGTGCAGAAAATTTTTATTTCCATCTCTTTATATTAGATAGAGTTTAGAAAAAATGTACTCCCTTAAACAGCCCATGTCTTCATGCATGTTAAGGAGTATTAGACATATTATGAAAAACAGTACATTAATTAAAACCTTACAGTAATAGGGATACATGAATCATAAATCAATATTGCAGATAAGTATGTAACAAGTATCAGTTGCTTTTAAAATGTTGTTTTGTCTTCTAATTAATGTTAATATTTTTTCACTTCTCTAATTTTATCTGTAAATATTTTTATTTATGAAACTATGCCAGAAATTGTTATCGTAATGTCTATGAGGATCTTTAAAAACTCAGAAGAACACAACTCATGGTAGTGCAACAAACAATGATTAAGATGGAGTCCAAAGCTTGCTGTTGGACAGCAGTTTGTAAAACTGTCAAAAATACCTGACAGAGGCAAGAAAAAATCCTCTAATTTGTCACCTGTGTCCTGTTATACCAGGTACATATATTTAGGTACTTTCAATGAGTTATCATGGGATTATATCCCAAAGTCATGTGTTGTTTGGGAGTTCAAGCAGGGTGACCTGATGTACTAAGTGTTCTGGTTCGGCTAATGAGAAAAACCTCGAGAAGAAAACCTGGCCTGTCAGCTCCTTGATTTTAAGCAGTGTGACCTACACTCACGCATGCCAAGGTCTTGGCAGTGCCAGGAGGCAGTTTGGGGGATTTGATGCCATAGATACAGTTATAATTAATTTGATTTACTCTCATTAATTCTTCTAAGTGCTCTTTGCCATGTTTACCTATGTTAGAATAAACTAGTTCAGATATTTTGTGTGAATGTGAGTGAATGTAAACAGACATTTAGAATTTTATACATACATATGTAATTTGTTTTATATATACATATATATTCACATAATATATATATATTCTTTAAAAAAGTTTTAGTGTTAATCTCTGCTAAAGTGATAAGCTTAAATAAACCAAGATAATTTTATAGCAAGAAAAACAACAGTAGAATTGTTCTGTATAATTGGTTCATTTTAGAGATTTGATATTCAATTTCTAGTTTTCCAAAAGTCTTTAGCTACGTTACAGATAATAAATAAATGATGCTTTAGTCAATTCTACTGAGTACTACCTAAAGGCATTATCAATGTTGTTTATATTTTTATAGTATCAGTTTATATTTTTATAGTATACTAATGTTCCTACTACTGTTTTTAAATACCTGGCTATAAAACTTTTATATAGATATAGATATATTAATATATATAAAATACGAATATACAATATATAATATAAATATAAAGGGAAGAATATGTATTATATTTTTATGAAGAATATTGAACATAATTTAGTACTTTAAAGTTTGATCTTTACCCCCAAGTAAATAATAAGATTCACCTATGTAAAAAACAGCTTTTATTATTTTGTTAAAATATGTGCTTTTATTGATTTCAGAGAGATGAAGGGAGAGGGAGAGAGAGAGAGAAACATCACTGATGAGAGAGAGTCATTGAGCGGCTGCCACCTGCACACCCCCTACTAGGGATCATGCCCACAACCTGGGCATGTGCCCTGACAGGGAATTGAACCAGACCTCCTAGTTCATGGGTCAATGCTCAACCACTGAGCCACAACAGAGGGCTAAAAATTAGCTTTTAAATAGAGGGTGAGGCAAAAGAAGGTTTACAGTTGTGAGTACGTGAAACACAGAAATTATTCTTGTATTATTATTTATTAATTATTGCATTATTTTCTATACAAACAACTGTCAACCTACTTTTGCCCCACCCTTTATTAGAAATATTTTAGCATTACAATAGAAACATTTTTAAGTTTGCTGGAAAAGTTATAATTATGCAAACCGTATGAAAACTCACATTCTCTTCACCTCCAAAGAATAAACTTTACCTGTACTGTCTCATCCCTTAAATTTAATAAAATAAAATAAAAAGTTAAACAAGAGAAGGTAGAAAAAGGAGAAAACAGAAACCTACAGCTAAAATCATACTCAGTGGTGAGATACTAGATGCTTTTCCTATAAGACTGAGAACAAGGCAAATTTATTTTTTCTCCTCTCTCCTATTTAACATCATACTGGAAATCTTAGCTAATGCAATGAAATAAGAAAATGAATTAAAAGAAATAAAGATTGAGAAAGAAGATATACAAAAGTCTTTGTTCACAGATGACAGATTGTCTAACTAGAAGAGTTGACAAAAAAGAGCTCTTAGATCTAATAAGAGATTTATAGCAAGGTTGTAAGAAATAGGATTAATATATTTGGAAATTAAAACAAAGTACCATTTACATCAGCACCAAATGGACAGTGACTCTTTTTTATTAAAAAATTATAATGTTGCCCAGCTGGCGTGACTCAGCTGTTGAGCATCAACCTATGATCCAGGAGATCAAGGTTCAATTCCTGGTCAGGGCACATGCCCAGGTTTCGGGCCCAATCCCCAGCGGGGGGGGGTGCAGGAGGCAGCCAACCAATGACTCATCACTGATGTTCTGTCTCTCCCTTTTCCTTCCTCTCTCTGAAATAAATAAAAAATATATTTAAAAAAAAACATTATAATGTTGTTTCCTTTAATACTTAATTGCAAGCTCTACTTGGGCAGGAGCCATAAGGTTGTGGGGGTTTTTGTTTGTTTTTCTGGTGAATGCCCAGCACCAAACACAATCCTCGGTGTATAGTTGGGATGTGAACCATTCTGGAGTGAATTATCAAGTTAATTAAACATTACTCAAAAGCAAGAAATTATCTCCATCCCCACCCAAGCACATGTGATTAATCTGGATAGTTAATACAGGAACCCATCTGAAAAATCATCATGTTAAAAAATTATTATTGCCCACAGTTCAGGGCACTTGTTGGAATCAGCCAGTTGATGTGTCCCTGAGAGAGAAACACACATCGATGTTTCTCTCTCTCTCTCTCCCTCTCTCCCTCTCTCTCTCTCTTTCCCTTCCACTCTCTCTAAAAACAATGGAAAAATATTCTCAGTTGAGGATTAACAACAACAAATTATTATTACCAGTGTTGGCACATGACAGTAATTTTTCACTGAGGGTGGAGATCTACTATAAATAGTCATTAATTTAGTAAAGAACAGTAGATCTTAGCTCTAGTTTAAGAAGGGAAATAGGCAGAAGTGATAAACTGCTCTCTATGGTTCATAAAGAAATGGAGGGCCAGAGTCTCGCCCACCGGGAGAGGTCATAAAGAGATAGTGAATGAAAGCTAAGAATATCTCCTTGGGAAGAATGCCAGAACTTAAGGAGAGATGTCCTGTGAGAAAATTCCCCTGACAAGGGATAGCCAATTGGAAGAATGAGAGTTCTAAGTTATATTCTGTACAGTTATTCCATTATGTTAGCCAAAATCCTGTTACACAGGTCAGCCTTCTGTTAGCTGCATTTTAGGCAAATGAAGGAGCTATCAAGTACACCAAACCTATATCTCTATTACATTATACATTTTCTACATCATATGTATAATTTAAATAATCATAAACCATATAAAAATTATATATATTGTACTTTAAAATATTTTTAAATTAAATAGTTTTATGTTTTGTTGATTAATTTATAGCCCATGAATTTTATTAAATCAGAAAAAGGAAACCATGAACATAGAAATTGCATATTTATTAAAAATTAAAATTCATTAAAACTTTATTAAGAATCAAATTTATTAACATTTTAAAAAATTTTAGGCAAAACACTTATTTTACTTAAATATGGTCTGTGCAAACTGTTCATGTTAAATGTACATAATTCTGTATCAATTCCTAAATAAAGACCAATTGATACCAACAATGTAATTTCAGATTTCAAACTATTTTAATACAGCTCAGAAAAATTACAAAATATTTTTTACTACTAGTTTATTATGAATTTTATTATAGTTATGTAAATTTTGATTAAATATTATTCTTTTCATGAATATATTTATCAAGAATTCAGGTGATGCCTGGTAAATACTACAACAATTTTATAGACATCCCCAACAAGTTCAGTTTGCATTTTACATTTGCTATTTAAATTTAAGTATTCTTTTAGAAAACATTCACACATATGAGCCTTGCATAATAAATACTGTACAAATTATGATTTAGAAAATGATTTATTAACCACATAAATTGTATCTACTAATCCCCACAAAGTGTTTTAAAACGAATTATGGCATTAGCCTCTCTCTCATTACCAGGACTTTGTGCTCTCTTCTTAAAAATAGAGAATAAATATAAGGTATATCAAGTAATGTATCAGGAAAAAGTGGAAGAAAGACAGAAACCCTAAAACTGAAGGGACTAATTAAAAGTTGTGAGAACAAAATGAAGCGGAAAAAAAGCACATAGGGCTATATATAGCTTTACAATCGGCCACTTAAAGCCTCTGCGGCACGTGTAATGATTAATTCTGATTGAAGAACAAAGACTGCTGGTTTGATGTGCTTAACTAGCTGAATTCCTGTGAGAAAAAAGAACTGCCAACTGAAAAGAGACTGATGATTTTAATTTTGAGTAATTTGAAGTATAACTAAATTTTAGTACTGACAAAATTATTTAAAAAGGATACGTTTCTTTTTTTGTTTTCATATCAGCTTGGGAAGACACAGTATTTTGTTGTCATTAGCACTTGGTAGTTATGGGATTTACTGATTTCTCAAATTAATCTTGCCACAGGAAGCCTACACCCACTGATTGGTCTGGAGTATAAGCACGTTCCTTGGACGCTCTAAAGGACCAGCACATACTCACAAGCCGACAGAGGGCTCTGGGGTGGGGTGGTGTTGTCTGCTTGCTTTTTTTCAGGTTTTGATGTTTGGGCCAAGGTTGTTTCTGCTCGACATGACTGTGATGGGCCACCCAATGACTATTACTTTTTCTTTATTAGACTGAAACCTCTTGGTCCCAGAATCTTTGGATAAACCATTCTTTAATATTGTCCAATTATAATGTTCACTGCAGAACCAGCATCACCTTTGTTGGCATATCCCAGTAGAAATATAATGTGAACCACATGAATCATTTAAAGTTTCCCAGTAGCCATATTAAAAACAGTAAAAAGAACTAGCTAAATTAATATTAATAATGTACAATTGACCCTTAAACAATTCAGGGGTTAGGAGCTATCGAGCACACCAAACCTATATCTCTATTACATTATACATTTTCTACATCATATATATATATAATTTAAATTATATAAAATTTATATTAAACAAAAGTTAAATCATAGTGTCTGTCTTTTTAATAAGGCTTGATACCTAATTATGAAGAATAAGCAATAACTTTATTTAAATTAAAAATTCACTAATAGGTATGTAAAATGCAATTATTTTTCATTAGATTGAGTGCAAATCTGATCAGAAATTCACTTTCAACTTTTTTACAAATGAAAGTAAATGATGACTTCTACTAATATGTTTAAATTAAAAAACATTATATGGTTTTAGTATGCAATAGAATCAAAGTTATATAGGTAAATAAGAAACATAATAGCAATATTGGGTAACAAAGTTGCTTTTACAAAGAAATATGGATTATGTTTATTATCTTGCAGATGACATATTCTATAATTTTAGCTGCTGTCAGTTGCTGTGAGTGGTCAAAAGCAGTCCTATAGACTTGTCTAGTCAGAACAGGCCCCAACTGCCCCTTGTAATTCTACCATGAATTACTGTCTCAGCCTCCTTGAACTGCTCCGTTTTCTCTCTGAGCTGCATTCTTTCAGAGAATGTAGTTAGATACTATATCTGGCTCCTTGCCCTGAATGCTGACCAGTTTGCCTCTGTGACGTTAACCTGGTGCCTGAGAGTCTGAGTGTCAAGAAGGTTGACTCATTTACAGTTTTCCATTATGTAGCTCTAACATTTTATGTTGTTTCCTAAATAATAGATGCAGTAGAGCTGGCCTGGCTAGTCTACTTTGTGGCAGTGTAACAATGTTCTTCGACATGACAACCCAGATATATAATATATGTTTTCTTTATTTCCTTATTTTTTATTTAACCATGTGCCTTAAAAGGAGGCTGAAACCTCCACAATTAGAAAAAGGCCCTCTTTCCCCCTCATTCTATCAGGATTTGAACATGTGATCTGGAAGTTATTCTACTTTGATATATTATCATATATGGCCACTTATATGTTAAATCCAGTATATAATAGTATTGCATATAAAATAGAAAGCTATAAAAGATCAATTGTTCTTTAAACATAACTGATGCTCTCCCCCCCCCCCCGCCCCCTACAGTGTATTAGGAAAGAAATGGTTATAGGATGTGACAGCAGTTTTAGCTAAATGGGTTTATACCAGAAATTTGGATCCAGAATCTTGTATATTTATGCATGTTTGTTTATGTAGCAAACAACTTTTAATTAGTAAAACACACACAGAGAATAAACAGAACAACACAACAGACAATACATTGTGGCAGCAAATAGTGGTTTTGTTTGTTTTCATTTTAACTATGATAATAACCACATTTGGACAGCTGAGCTTAGGATGTCTATATGTATATTCTCTAATATGAGCTTTGTTTACTTGAATTTTCCTTGAAATAAGGCATATGCATGTTAAGTAAAGACTGATTTGATGACAGAATATATATAATTGTTGTTATGTTAGAAAAGAGGATTAAGAATTCAAGCAATACCATATTTTAAGGCCAACTTTAATTTTTTTATTTTTTTAAAATACATCTTTATTGATTTCAGAGAGAGGAGAGAGAGAGTTGAAACATCACTGATGAGAGAGTCATTGATCGGCTGCCTCCTGCACGCCCCTGACTGGGGATCGAACCCACAACCCGGGCATGTGCCCTGACCGGGAATCAACCCCCATCACCTGGATCCTAGGTCGATGCTCAACCGCTGAGCCACGCCCCTGGCCAGGCAAGGCCAACTTTTAAAAATGCCAGTACATGTTCTGTTGTCTAATCAGGTTGGATATGTATATATGGGAAATATAACTGTATTCCTTTAGCAGAAACATTTCAGTGCTGTGATGATCATTTCAAAATCTCTATAAATAATGTGACACAGGTGGACAGCATGTTAAAGTATTTCTTCTTCAGTAATTTAACTAGATGTTGACATATCTCTAAGGATGCTTCCCTTTAGTCATTACTTCTTGCCGCTGTTCAAAAATGTCCCTGAATACAAGAAGCCATTTCTCAATAAGACATTCAGCTATCAATACTTATTCTATTGTAATTCAAGTTCCTTTGTCTTTTAAAGAAATTGCTATTGAATTATAGTGCTAGACCATCTCTAATAGCACAGTTACTAAACTGATTTTTCATACATATTCATAACTAAAACGATAAAGACCATTGCAGATTTCAAAATGATGCATCAGTCAATGCCATAGATTCCTGCTTAGCAGCTCAGAAAAGAGAAGCATAGCTGAATATTTTATTTGTAAAACACTTACTGTGCACTTTTATGCAAAACATTATCCAAAAACAATTTGCCTTATGCATGTACATATATATATGTATATATATATAATTTTTTTCTATCACAAATGTACACAAGGTTGAGAAATAAGCAAAATGATAGAAGGAACTCTTTTTGCAGCTCTCTGCCCTGCAAAGTCAATACTCTTTGAGGCAAGTAACAGAGTTCTGAAGGGAAAAAACGATATAGCCCTAAGGCTAGGATATTGTTGAACTTGATTTGGCCCAAAAATATAGGTAGCAATGTAATTTTGTGGTGTTCTATATCTTCTCATGATCCCTCGATAACACATTTTCTCACCTATCAACACTAAAACCTGAACCTAATATAGAAAATTGTAGGTTAAAAAGTCTTGTGTTGAAACCCTATGAATTAAATTGTTTTATACAAAATTATTTATTTTTCTTTTCCAAGTAAGGAATGAACAAACTAAAAATCCAGCATAATAGCAATGATAAAGAAATATACAACACTATGAAAAGGACAAGGGTATGTGTTTAACCATTAAACCTTAACCTTATAAAAAACAGTATTAATGAAATAGCTGTTGAAGTAACCTCATCATCTCATTAAATAATGCTTTGAAAGTTCTTAATTTAGATTATATATATAGATATAATTATATATATAAGCATGGAAGAAATTCAAAATTACTTTAATAATTTAAAACCACATGAATGCTAAAAATAATTATAAACCTTTATGAGCTATTTCCAATAACTTTCTTCTCTCATAAACTATGTATATTTCTTCGTTGTTACAAATCTAAAGAAAGGATAAGAATTCAAGAAATACATCATTTTAGAGCTAACTGAATAATTTCAAAAAGGTTTAATAATTCCTACTCATTATAGCAGGGCATGTATGGTGCTAGACTCTAGATTCCTTTAACTTTGCTTCATCCAAACATCCCCAGCTTATTTACCTTACCTTGAAGGTTATAGAATTTCTTCCTTGCTCATATAAAAAGCTCCTCCATGGCGAACTTTTCTAGCTAGTGTTTTTTATCACATTCCTTTTTAGTTGCTCTGTTAGCCTACAAAAGTGTGAATTCTCCCATAGTTTAAAACCCAAAATCAATTATTACTGTCATCACCAACACTACCATCAACAATAGAAACCTGCACCTTCATTCTGCCTTGTCATCTAAACGCAGTACTCTTCTTTTTTAGCATTTTATTTTATTTACTTACTTATTTATTATTTATTTTTTGTTCAAAATATTACAGATGTCCCTCCTTCTCCCCAATGACCCATTCCCCCCCTTCCCACCCCCTTCCCCAGTGCCTCTCCAAAAGCAGTACTCTTGACACCAGATCTTTATTTGGGTTTTCTTCGACTTACAATGCTTTTTATCCTGCCATTCTTCCAGGCTCCATCTAAATATAACCTTCTCTCTTATTTGGTCATACGTTCTTTCATAGAGGGTGTTTTAGCTAATCATAGAACTCTACAAATGCCTATCTAGCTCATTTTGGTATTGTTAATGTCTCAAGTATATTCACAATGCCTACTACATAGATCAGAAAGCACTGGAGTTGGAAAGGGTATTAGAAATTATTTATTTTACAGAGAAGAAAATTCAGAGCCTAAAAATATGACGTGAATTTTCCAGTCATACAGCTGATTACGTGGAGTTGAAATTAGAAGTCACATTCTCTGACAAGTGCAGAATTTTTTTCGTAACATCATTTTGCTTTTGTCCCTATGTTGAATGACATATCTTAGATCACAGCACAAACTGGCGCATGATTAACTTTTATTTTAATATCGTATAGACTTGGGTGGTAGTAAAAAACACACAACCATTTAATACAGGAAGTTCCATGGAGGCGAAGATGCCCTTTCCGTGACTTTGCAGACCCTCTACCTTAACTCAATTTTGATACTGTACTAACAAAATAGTCAATTATTTCTTAATTGCTATCATCAACATACTTCTGAATGTCAAGCATATATAAATTTCCTTTTATCAGAATGTATCTAAAGCTGAGTGTTAAATACCTCTAAAAATCTAAACTAGTGTAATTAGTAAAGCTATCTCATCAATTGGTCTAAAATTATTTTTGTCTTTTAAAAATCCTTTTGAACGAATTTTTCATATTAAAATGGCATTTGACTCACTGTTGGAAAAAACAAATGTCTATAACATAACTCTAATATAATGTTTTTCTTCCATGTTAGAGTTATTATCCTTCCAAGTACACTTGGACCATTGCAATGAAAACCTAGACACTAGTAGATATGAAGTTTGCTAATAATAAGTAATGTCATGTGCTTAGTTAAAAGAATAATTATAATATTTATGAAGTAAAATCCTATCTATTCAGCTGCTTAAAATGTAACAATGTATTTGCTGTGATGTGTAACCAAATTGTGTATAATTATGCACATATATGCATTTATACATTTCACATATACAAAAACATCAAATGCTGCAATGTTTGCCTTTTTTCCCTGAAAAATCTCAACAGACTTTGAGACAAATATCTTTGCTACATATGCCCTTTCCTCACGTACAGCATGTAGTAGGTTTAGGTGAAATGAGTGCTGAAAGTTAAAACACCCCCGAAGAATTAAACTCACACCTGAAGGAATCCCTGTGGAGCTGGGGAAAGGCCAAGATTTGAAAGGAATAATTCATTGAGACTAAAAGGCCATAGTGCCTGAATACAAAGCATAATTTACAAAAGTTTTCAGATTTGTACCAGGTTTTAAAGTTAATAGTGCAATTTTAGTGTGCAATGGCTAAACATCATTGTGAAGATGTTTGTATTAATTTATAAGCAAATAAAATGCCATTTTGCTCATTAAATTTATTGTATAAGGCATCATACTTCACAAAACATTATAGTTTTATGTTCTATTTGCTTATTTGCTTATTTGTAACTTGTTCAAGCTGTTTATTAAATTCTATATTTTCCATTACGTGGGCATTTGGAATATTCCAAATTCTTTTAACTGAGGGTTTAAAAGCAATCTGGTTTCTCTTTCTCTGCCTCCTCTCTCTCTCCTTCTCCCTAGAAAGACACATAATGCTATTTTTCTCTAGTTGTAAGTAGAAGAGAAAGTTTAAGTACAGGAGTACCAAGGTTATATTATGTAGTATTGCAAGAAGCTAGTATATTGCATTTCATGTCTCCACAATTCTTTAAAATAACTTGGGAAGAAGTGAGAAAAGAATGCTTCCCAAGAATAACAAAGACATGAGTTACTTCTCTATCTACTAATTCAACTACAGAAACAAGGAGAAAGAGTGTACTCTAATTTCTATGTGTCAGGAACTGTGCAGCGTCCGAGATCTCATCCTACTTACAAGCTAATAACCTAGTTTGTTACTATTCATGAAAATTGGGAGGAGATAGGAGACTCTGCGGTTAAAGTAAAAGGATTTCTTGAGTCACCAGAGCCATGGCTGGAGCTTCACCATGATTGGTGCCCCTTCTACCTTTGCCCCAAGTTCCACAGAGGTGATGCAAGAGGGTCCATTAAGGATGTTTGCAGATGCAATAGGTTATGGTAAAGGAGAAGGGTGGGCTTGCTTTTATAGTAAATGGGAGGAAGCCTGCTGTATGTCTGGTTGGGAGCTGGGAGGGGGGGACATACCTCATCTCTCAAGTTTTCTCTCTGTAAACACAACCGTGAGAAATGTTCTGGGTAAAGGTAGTCCGGCTTTTGCATTCTTTCTATGTCAGCAAGAATGCGAAGGCCTGCTCAGGGTTCATGTCAGTTGCCTCTCCCAACCCTTCCTTACTCATTTCTATTAGATTATAATGAAGTTTAAAATCCACAAATACTTATACTTCATAATCATGAAACTCAAGATACGCTCAGGTCTTTGAACCTGCGTGAAAGACATTAAGACATTTTAAGGATCACAGAACTCGAACTACTTTAGAGGTGATTCACCATTATTGAGGTACTAAGAATTAGGCATACTTTTTAGCCTAAGTTTAGCAGAGAAATATTCAGGAAGGCCTGAGAAGTCATTATCAGGAAGAGCTGTGTTGGTTATTCTGAACTCTGAGATGAATGTTTCCAGTATACCTAGCATATATTAACACACAATGCTGTAAGCCCCTGTCAGAAGAGCTTTAAAGCTATAACTTGTTAAGTAGTTATTTAAGTGATTATAAAATAAGTACTTTTTATGTTCTTGTTCTTTTAAAGGTGAGGAAATAAAGACATTTGTCTTTTTAATACTCTATTATTGCAGACTAATTTATTAGAAATATGTGTGTGCATATGTACTTTTTTCTAAAGTAATACTATTTTTATTCTCTTACTAAAGAGATTCAACAGCTTAACATTACCTTAAAGCAGAACTATTTTCTTATGCCAATTTCTACCAAGACACTAAAGCAGAGAAAATTAACTTTATTCAACACTTGTGTCTTTAAAAGGATAATGATTTCATCTAGTTAAAGCTCTCCTGGGCTACTTAGTTTATTTCAGGGAAGAAATTGCTTGCTCATCCATGATAAGATAATTTGTCAACTTGAAAATTAAATTACCCATCCCTGTTTACCATGAGGAGTTTTGCTATATAATACCTACCTGCCCTATTACTACCTTTATATCAGAATGTGCTCAATTCTACAAGAACATGTGTTGTATAATCAATGACTGTAAGGGAAACTTAAGCAGAACCCAAGTCCTGTTCTCTAATCTAAATTGAATTTTATAGATCTCTAGGGAGAGTTTAATGAATCTCAAAAGAATTATCCATTTGATGATAGGATCTCCTATGAGTAACATATATGTCTCTAAGAGAAAAAATAGTTCTACAACACATTGACTAATTCCTAGTTTAAAATATATAACATTTTTTACGTATTCATGTTTGGTATTTTTGTAACATTAAATAGAAATTAAATAGAAACCATAGAAATTGTTTTTATTGAATGGACATATCGAAGATCCACCTATAAGTACCTCCAATTTAAAAAAATGATTCTGGTCTGACCAGTGTAGTTCAGGGCTTCAGCATCGATCTATGATCCACGAGATCACTGTTGAATTCCCAGTCAGGGCACATACCCAGGTCGTGGGCTTGATTCCCAGTCTGGGGCATGTAAGAGGCAACTGATCAGTGACTCTCTCATCATTGATGTTTCTATCTCTCTCTCTCTCCCTCTCCCTTACTCTTTCTGAAATTAATAAAAACATATATTTTTTAAAAATGATTCTATTTCCTCTAAAGTTTTGAAAATGTTGAAAATCTTAATTATGCTCCATTCCCTTACAGTTTAGAAATTTAGGTATGAAAACACTTATAATTACTTTTACTTTTTTTTAAATTTCATATTGGAAGGCATGTTAAATATCCTTCTAGATTTCATGGAACCTCTTTTATAGATTGTATGGCACTCAATATTTGTTGCAGAAATAGATTTACAGAGAACAACCTTTCAACTAAAAAATTCTTAGTGGAAAGAATTGAAGATGTTTAATGGCCTAAATAAGCAAGAAATTTAGAAAACAAGTAAAGATTTAGGAGAGTTCTTTCATCGTTTTTCTGTGGGCAGTAACATTTTAAAGAGTATGAATAGAGCCCTGGCAGGTAGATCAGTTGGTTTGAGCATTGTCCCAGTATGCCAAGGTTGCAGGTTCCATCCCAGGTAAGGGCACATATAAGAATCAACCAATGAATGCATAAATATGTGGAACAAAAATTGATGTATTTTCCTCTCTCTCTCTCTCAAATCAATTATTTTTTAAAAAAAGACTATAGATAGAAAATCTTTGTGTAATTGCCAGGTGATGAGTCAGGAAGTTTGTTAAGACTAAAGGATTAAGAGTGAACTCAGTCCATTTTTGATATGATGATTTTCTGTGCTGAACTTGTGCCCTTCCAAAAAGTTATGTGCTACTATCTTAACCTCCAATACCTAAGAATGTATCTATATTTGGAAATAAGGTCATTGCAGGTGTAACTACTTAAGATGAAGTCATACTGGAGTAGGGTGGGCAGCTAATCCAATATGGCTATTGTCCTTCCTAAAAAGAGAAATTTGGTTACAGACATGCACACAGGAAGAATGCTATGTGATGTGCCTAACTAGCCAAGGTATGGCAAAGATTACCAACACACCACTGGGACAGATTCTCCCTCACAGTCCTCAGAAGGAACCAGTCCTGCCAACACTTTGATGTTGGACTTTGAGCTTCCAGAATGAGTCAAGACATGTATGTTGTTAAAGCAACCCAGTGTGTGGTACTTTCTTATGGAAGTCCTAGCTGACTAGTAAAAGTAGTTGCTGTTTCCTCTTTGAGGAACAAATATAATGTCATATTTGTATTTCATTTTCTATATATAGATTTCCCATAGGATGTTATACCTGATCCTCAGAGTGATCTTTTGAAGAATTCAGGTTAAGGATATTTATCTTCATTCCACAAATAATGAAATTGCTACCTTACATTTGGCAATGTAAGAGAACTGCCAAAGTAACAGAGCAAATAAAAAGCGCAGGAAGGACTTGAAACTAGGTTAATTCATATTCTGTGCTATTTTTTAAAATATGATTTTGTTGATTTTGGACAGAGAGGAAGGAGAGAGAGAGAGAAAGAAACATCCATGAGAGAAACATTGACCAGCTGTTCCCCACCCCCACGCACCCCAACCTGGGATGGGCCGTGTGCCCTGACTGGGAATCAAACTGGTGACCTTTCGGTGCATGGAACAATGCCCAACCAACTGAGCCACACTGGCCAGGGCTCTATGCTATTTCTTAAATCAAATAGGTATGTTTTTAGTATAACTGTTTATGATTTATCCCCCCTAGATCAGTGAGGAACTCCCACTCTATACCTAATGTTCCCTCTATTACTGATAGTATAGAATAAGATAATGATGTCTAATAGTACTGGCAACTATTTTTTCCACTTAGATTAAAACCTGGCCCTCTAATTAAAATTAATTTCCAATTATCCCACATTTTTGGAAAGGTAAAAGTAAAGAATAAGTGGGTCTGAGTGACTTTCCCCTTCATCTTTTATATTTCACTTCCTAATCAATGTAATAGAAAATGTGAGTTTTGTGCTAAGAGTAAACTGTTCTCTGCAGTCTACAAAATCAGCCTTCAGAGATACAGTGATGAGACAATGCCCTTGATTGTGGCAAATTTAGAAACAGGAAGACTCCCTATGAAGATCACACCCTAGGTTGATGGTTGAAATTTCCTCATGAACACTCTCTGCTTATTATATTCCGCTCCCCACCCCCATATGACCACATAGTATGCTGCATAAATAGTTCTACATAAATTTTAAATATTCTACATGCAGAAATTCAAAAAATTCATCCTGGCAGTTTCATGAATATGTTTGGAAAAAAAGGAGAAAGGAGGAGAATGTTTAGAAATAGAGAGTGTGGAGATGTTAAATAAGATGGTAACTGGGAAATGTCCATTGCGTTTAACAGCATGGTGATTACTGATAAACAAGAACAGTGTACATGACATGGGCAGGATGGAGGGAAGAAAGAGAAAAATAAATTATAGTTTGAAAGTTTGACTATAAAAAAAGAGTAATGTAATTGTAACTGAAAGAGGACTTTCAATTAACTTTACTGACATCTTTTTTTGAGTGAATGGAGTCAGAGTAGTTTCCTTGTCAACTGAATGTAACTATTCTTAGCCTCTTTGAAAGTATATATCATGTGCAAGTGATTCATATTTTTCATCTGAGTGGAAAAAGTATGGGAGAACTTCAATCTAGAAAAAAATCTGGTAACCTTTCCTCACCCTAATCCTCATTTCCACAATTAAATGTATTAAAAAAGAACAAAGAGCCTCTGAAAAGTTAAATACTCACTTCAAGGCCACACCACTCAGATTATTGTATATAGTAGAATGCTACACTTTTCATATTTAAAACTGCCAAATTTGTCTAAGTGTTTTCAGGCTTTTACTAGGTTAAAATAGACACTATAAATTTTTTATTTTTTTTTAAACTACCATCTCTAAGGCACTTTCTCAATAATGATTCTCAAGGTCTTTTCTGCAAGATTAGGTGATATATTCCTGGTCGAAATTATTTTTTAGGAGAAAAAAAAAAATCTCTTCAAGTCTTCGCAGATTAATTTTTAAAAAAATTAAAACTATCTTGAAGACTATCTTTATTTTATTTTCTCTTAACTTTCAGACGCTTTCAAACCTGTCCAGGTCAAGGCTTTTGTTTGGTTCTTTGCCTTTCATTCCATTCAGTTGCATTGACAGCATTTATTCTGCTTCCTCCAAGACAAATAATCTCATTGTTTGAATTTGCTTTTTAACTTCTTTATTTCCTATTTCCCAAAATATCATTTGTCGGCATCCATATATCTTTTTAGAAGCAGGTATAGTAATCATCTTAAATGAAATTTAGCAGCCACGTCTTTGCCTAATATTCAATATCTGCATTCCTCTGGAAGCTATTGGAATTTTAGAATATATGCCAAAAATAGTGTTATTCTTCCTACAGTGTACTCAAGAAAAAATTTATTTTTTTATTTTTTATTTTTTATTTTTTTAATGTTTATCTTTAATGTTGAGACCATTACAGATGTCCCCTTTTTAATCCCACTGATCCCCTCCACCCCACATCCATCCCACCCCCAGGCCCTCCCCACACCAATGTCCACGTCCATGGGCCATGCCCATAAACATACAAATTCCCTGATTAATCTCTCCCCACCCACAAACCCCTCCCCACCTTCCCTCTGTGATCCCTCAGTTTGTTCCAAGCTTCTATGTCTCTGGATCCCCCTTTCATCAGTTTATTTTGTTTATTATATTCCACATATAAGTGAGGTCATTTGGTACTTGTCTTTCTCTGACTGGCTTATTTCACTTAGCATAATACTCTCTAGTTCCCTCCATGCTGTGCCAAAGGCTAAAAGATCCTTCCTCTTTATAGCTATATAGTATCCCATGGTGTAAATGTCCCACAGCTTTTTTATCCACTCACTTACTGATGGGCACTTAGGCTGTTTCCAAATCTTAGCTATTGTGAATTGTGCTGTTATGAGCATAGGGGTGCATAAGTTCTTTGCAATTGGTGTTTGGGGTTTCTTAGGATATATTCCTAGAAGTGGGATCACTGGGTGAAATGGCAGGTCAATTTTTAATCTTTTGAGGAAACTCCATACTGCTTTCCATAGTGGCTGCCCCAGTCCGCATTCCCACCAGCAGTGTACTAGGGTGCCCTTTTCTCCACACCCTCCCCAGCACTTGTAGTTTGTTGACTTGTTGATGGCAGCCATTCTGACAACTGTGAGGTGATACCTCATTATGGTTTTAATTTGCATCTATCTGATGATTATCAACATTGAGCATTTTTTCATATGTCTCTTAGCCATCTGTATGTCCTCTTTGGAGAAGTGTCTATTTAGGTCCTTTGCCCATTTTTTAATTGGATTGTTTGTCTTCCTTTTGTTAGGTTGCATAAGTTCCTTATATATTTTAGATATTAACCCTTTATCTGGTGTGTCATTGGCAAATACGTTCTCCCATACAGTGGCCTCCCTTTTTGTTTTGTTGATGGTTTCTTTTGCTGTGCAGAAGCTTTTTATTTTGATGCAGTTCCATTTGTTTATTTTCTCCTTAAGTTTCTCTTGCCTTAGGAGGTGTATCAGCAAACATTTTGCTATGAGAGATGTCTGAGATTTTGCTGTCTATGTTTTCCTCTAGGATTTTTATGGTTTCATACTTTACATTTAAGTCTTTTATCCATTTTGAATTTACTTTGTGTATGGTGTAAGTTGGTGGTCCAGTTTCATTTTTTTGCATGTAGTTGTCTAATTTTTCCAACACCATTTATTGAAGAGACTGTCTTTACTCCATTGTATGTTCTTGCTTTCTTTATCAAATATTAATTGACCATAATGGCATGGGGTCAATTTCTGGGTTCTCTGTTCTGTTCCACTGATAAATATGTCTGTTCTTGTGCCATTACCAGGCTGTTTTGATTACAGTGGCTTTGTAGTATAACTTGATATCTGGTATTGTGATCCCTCCAACTTTGCTCTTCTTTCTCAGGATTGCCGTGGCTATTTGGGGTGTTTTTTGGTTCCAGATAAATTTTTGAAGAGTTTGTTCTATATTTATGAAGTATGCTGTTGGTATTTTAATAGAGATTGCATTGAATTTATAGATTGCTTTGGGTGATATGCATGTTTTAATGATGTTAATTCTTCCAGTCCATGAACATGGTATATTTTTCCATTTGTTTATATCTTCCTCTATTTCTTTCTTTAGTGTCCTGTAGTTTTCTGAATAAAGGTCTTTTACATCTTTGGTTAAGTTTATTCCCAGGTATCTTATTTTTTTAGTTGCATTGGTAAATGCAATTGTTTTTTTAGTTTCTGTTTCTGAGAGTTAATTATTGGTGTATAAAAATGCCATCAATTTCTGAAGTTAATTTTGTATCCTGCTACCTTGCTGAATTCATTTGTTAAATCTAGTAGTTTTTAGTGGAATCTTTAGGATTTTCTATGTACAATATCATGTCATCTGCAAATAATGAGTTTTATTTCCTCCTTTCCAATTTGGATGCCTTTTATGTTTTCTTCTTGTATAATCACTATGGCTAGGACTTCCAGTACTATGTTGAATAAGAGTGGTGAAAGTGGACAACCCTGTCTTGTTCCTGTTCTTAGGGGAAATGGTTTTAGTTTTTGAAACTAAATTTTTCATGAAAAATTTTAAAACAAACGTAGTTCCTTTTGCATCTACAAGTTTAATTATAATGTTTCATTTTTCCTCCTTTGGAATGAGAAACCTAACCTCTGCTATTTACTTGGCTTGATTTTGTTTCCTAATTTAATTCATTAATTTGAAGAATGCTTTTCTGAACTTCTTTGACAATATCAATATCTTGAAGGCTTTAAAATAAGCTTACTATTAATTGAAAAATTATGTTTTTCTTAGTTCAACAGTTAATTTTTACAAGTGTCTTATAAATAATTATTAACAGAATTATATACTTTCAAAGACTTTGCAGGAGTTCTAAATTACCTCAATTCATGAGTATTAATAGTAATAAACAGTTTTATATATTGTTACACTTCTGAATGTCTTTGTGTGTGGTTATGCCTAGTATCACACTGGGATACCTTATGATCAGGGTTTTTATGAAAATTCTTTCTTTAAAAGGATCCGAGCATGCTAAAAATTTGTCTAAAAATTAATTGCTTTCATATAAATCCTTAACAAATGTGAATATTTACCTCTGGAGAACTTTACAGACTATATTCACTATATTTTATTTTATTTCTAAAACATAACCCTAATCAAAAAGCTTCTTAAGGTACTATAAATGGTGTGCTACTTTTTGGAAGTGAACAAAGACCTGTTTTTTAGCTAGTTTACCTTAAGATATGTTCTAAAACTACACTTTATTTGAATGATTGATTACAGAACTTTAGTACATATATATGTAGTATGAATTTTAATATTATCTTTATTTTTTTTTCATACATTGGCATTATGTGTTGTTTGAAAGAAGCTGAGGTGTCTAACTATATGTATTGAAGCTAGGATTCCTTTTGGTAATGGAGTTTGATCACGTTCTATTAAAGTTTCATCTTTAATGTTATTTCAATAGGATTTTTTTAAAAGTCCTACCCTATCTCCCCAGAGAATAGCTTCTCCTGGAAAAAATCAAAATCAAAAAGCTACTGATATTAAAGCAAAAATGACATAAGGTTACAATTACATTCTATTATCATGATCTATTCTTTTATATCTGCTGATTAAATGTGCATTCTGATCACTTTAAAAAAATAGCAAGAAAACTATTTCATTATTTTTTCTGGATTTATAAATAATAAATGAACAAAATTCATTAATTATCTTATAGAATTTAAAGTAAGAATAAAAGCCCACATTTTCAGACATTTTCCAAACCTTTCCACAATTCTGTTCATTTTAATAACCATACTTTCTTCTATAAACCAACTCTCAGAAAGACATGATATCGATTCCATGTAAATTTTTTCCCCTTAGTGTCAAATCATTAATTCTTAATCATCTAAAAGGTTATATTCTATACTTTTTCTTTTTCTTTTTTATTTTAAGCCCTCAATACATTAATCCGTGTTTTCAAACCCACTAAGAAAAAATGCTCTTTTTAGTCTTCCTTCTGTCAAGGGATTAGTTTGTTTTTATGTGAATGGTCAATTCCTTCATCCTGCTAGTAAATGAAAATCCTGTTTAAATTCTGGCATACCATTAATCCTACTCTGGGCCATATTTATATCTTTATTTCTGGTACCTAAGTAAAGTTTAAAAAAATAAGTATACCACAGGAAGGGCTTCAAGCAAAATGCCATTTCAACTTAGAAGTTTAATTGATTTTTTGTTCTATGGTAAAATAATATTACTTATGTTTTAAGCTTTTTAAGCTATAATGAGTAGTAGCAATGTCACTTCAAACTTATGAAGCTTATGACAGGGACATTTTTAAAATAATTTATTTTCAATTGAGTTAAACTGCATTTTGTTTTTCATATTTTCACATCATTAGAAATCAAATATCTATAAAGAGCATCCTCATGCAACGTCATTCTATTTCTGGAAAATAGGTTATTTCATTTCTTAAAATCCCAAGATGAGATTTCACTCTCATGCCATCTGGCAAGATAATGAGAGAACATCTAAAATCAATACTTTAATATGATCCTGGCTAAAGACTAGTCTCAATAAGAATTAATGGCATATGGCTAAAGCTTAAGAAAATAAAAAAGGACTAATGTTACTTTTAAAAAATGTGCATAAAAAAAAAAAAAAAAAAAAAAGAAGTTGGGGGGTGGGTAAAGAAAGGAAAACAAAATATAGCCAGTTTGTGATTTTTTTTTTAACACATAGAAAAATTGCTGATTGCATACGATGAAAATATTTCTATAAAAACCTGTTCCAAATATATTTGATGTTTAGTTCACAAAGTTCCAATTTTTAAATCAAATAATAAAGTAACATTTTCATTGATAATAATTAAGTAAATGACAAAAAGCATGTGCAAAAAATCCATTCTTGGAACAAACAAAGTTATTAAAAAGAGTATTATAAAAAGAAAGAAAAAAACAAAGATCATAGAAATTACAATAAAAATTTTGTGCTTTATTTCTTTCCCACTTATTCATATATTTTAAAATGAAATTAGAGATTGAGCAAAAAAGAAAAGAAAGAGGGAAAAAACCCTCATGGACAGGAACAACAGTATGGTGACTGCAGAGGTGGAGGTGGAAGAGGGCATGGGGGGTAGATAGTGACCGGTGGAGATTTCACTTGCTGTTCATTCAAAGATTGCCATAGCAAGTGAATCAGCTATCAAACATTAGTTTGGCAAAGACTCAAAGGCAGGTAGAGAATGGGAAAACTCTATAGTGAGAAAAAGAGAAGACTTCAGGTATGTCCTGATTGGATGCTGCTGGCAGGGAGAAACTGCAGGCAAACTAAATAGAAGCAGGGCATTATCTGACCGATTAGGGGTGCTTAGTTGACTTTCTACAGATGATCCTATACTGGAAAAGGGAGCAAAAATTAGAGGAGCTGACAGTTATAAACCAAGACCCAGTTGTTTGGGGCCAAATTATATAGGGGTTATTGTTTAGCTTCTTGGATGGACAGGTTGCTAGGTCTGTCTTCCTGGGCTGGGTACTGCAGATTGTGGGTCAGAGATATAGAGATGACAGAAATAGAGAGAGAGAGAGAGAGAGATGATAGAGAGAGATATAGAGATCTAACTATGGTCCTTTTACATATTCAATCTTTCAGTATACTATAAAGATTAAATCTGAGTTGAGAGTGTTCTGATTTGTGCATCCAAAAATATTTCAAGGTACCTATATCTGATGTATCTTGCCCTGATCACATCTGGCATTTTGGGATGGTGTTTATGGTATTCATCAACTTTAAAAAATTTTTAACTTGTTGTGATGACTTTCTCACTGTAAACAAATACTATCTTTTACATCTAACTTTTATATTCATAATTTTGTATAATATTTCTGATAGAGCCCAACCCCCAAATATAATAGCCTCAGATCCAAGTTTTTGAGTTTATTTCTGTTCTGAGTCTGACTTGTATAACTGAACCATTAATACTATTTGTCTTTATGTAAATGACTGGGAGAGAAAGAAACTAGGACTCTGAATTCACAATTTTGATTTAAACACACTCACACTTATTGATACTTAATAAACACTAAAATGGAGATGCCTGGTAGTTTTGAACATTTGAGTCTGGATAGCTATTAAAACACATGGTCCTGAATTGGATCACATTAGGAAAGAGTACATAAAAGGACCAAGGTTTAAAGATAGTCAACATTTAGAAGTTTGGTTGATCACCCTGGCTAGGTGACTCAGTTGTGTGGAGCATCCTCCCATGCACCAAAACGTTGCAGGTTCGATTCCTGGTCAGGGCACATTCCTAGGTTGTGGGTTCATCCCCTGTTCAGGACTCTTACAGGAGGCAATTGATTTCTCTCTCACATCAATCTTTCTCATTCCTCCCTTGCTCTCTCTCTAAAATCAATAATAATAATAATAATAATAATAATAATAACAATAACATATCCTTGGGTGAGGATTTAAAAAGAAGTTTGGTTGAGGAAAATAATCGTTTAAAAAGAGAGGAAGGGTTGGTAAAAAAGCACTGTAACCTCTCTGTATTACTTGAATTCACCTTTGAAGTAAAGAGATCCCTTGTTTGAATCAAATATTTCAATGGGTCTTCTCTGTTCAAAGTTAAAATCAAGGTCCTATTCAAGAATGTTCAATAGGGTTCTAACTGCTCTGCATAATAATATAAAAAGATTTCTTTATTTTGTGCCTGGTAATAGGTAACATCTTTCAAATGTGATTGCCTTTAGGAGCTCTTTCCCCTTGATATAGATTTGTACTTCGCTGCCTGTGTAAATTGTTATTAGTAGCAATTGTATTCTCTCCAGGAGATTAGGAGCAGATCCACAGGAAATGGGGCTTATCTTGAACGCATATTATTGGGGCACACAGGAGTTGATCAGAATGGTAATGTCAAATCACTTTGGACCTTTTTTTACTGTATTCCGTATATGACATTACAGCTTGAATAACTCAGGCTTTGCAAAATGCACTATTGTTCTCATTCTCTTTCAGTGTGCAGTTCCCCCCACCCCACCCCAAGAGAAATGACCACTGCACCTGTTCAGTAAGACACAATTACAATTCGGCACCATGATGCTTTGATGGGAGAAGCATTGGCAATGAAGTGGTATATAAAAGGGAGTTGCAAACAGCTTGAGGAGTTGGAGGAAGGTTTCTCAGAGGAACTGACTTCAGACTAAGGGTTTAGTTTAACAGAAGAAAGAGTTGGGTAAACTGTACAGGCAGCATTCCTAGCCGGGGCAAAAATACATACAAAATTCCATGGGCAAGTGTGATTATAAGGCTGTGCAGATGAGGAAAGGGAAGAGCAGTAAATCCAGATCACAGAATCGGAAGAGATACTACCAAAAATGGCAGCTGTCAAGCCAAGCAGAGCTAATAGAATCTCTGTAGAGATGTGGCACACTAAGTTTGAGAATTTAAATTTCTCATAATTCTGTTTATTTTATTTTTGGTTATAATGTTTAAATTACCTTGATATATGAAATAACACTTCAGAGACTGATAATTGTGTTTGTCAAAATGTGTATTTGCTATGAAATAAAATTAAATTGGGACATAGTTAGGAAAGACTTTATTGGAAGAGATTATTGCAAGGGCAGGATGTGTGTGGGGGGCAGGGAGGGGTAATAAAATAGCAAGAATGCCCTCACCATGACATCTGCAAGAATTTCAAAGGTAGGGCAAAAAGGGTTTTGTTTTGTTTTTTAATAGGGAGGAGTGAATAAAGTTAGAGAGAAGTGTGGGGGAGTGGGATGAAAGGATGGCGCGATCAGACAGTTGATCAGGGGATGTTTTCCCCTGAGGTCAGTATACGTTCTGGAGGAGCTGTTAGGGAGGGGTTTGTTTGCTGGCTCCGGATGGGGGCAGGGGAGTCAAAGTTCAGGAACCTGGAGGAAGGAGAGAAAAGCTTAACTAAAGCTTTGTCAAGTCAGGGTAGCAGGTATTTTATGCAGATTAGTCAGCAGGTCCAAACAATTCAACTAATCATCTATAAGGCAAAGAATGGTAATTTGGAGGGTCTGTGGTTAGCCTATTTATAGGTAAACAAGAGAGTATTCTTGCATCTTGCCTAAGTCATATGGGCAAGAATGGTTCCTTGCTATAAACCATTTCTACAATACAAAGGGGGGGAGGGGATCTTTTTCATTATAATGTTTTCCAGGATCACAAGGCTTGGAGTAAAGTTCAACGTTGTCATTGTTATGTTGGAGAGGGCAGGGAAGAGACTAACGAATGTGAACAATGAAAATGAAGTCTTACAAGGGCCAAAAATGGAAACTCCGATGTTTAGTTGACAGACCAAGGCTATGAACTTCAGAGAAACAATAGACTAAATAGACTAAATAACTCAGCAGAACCAAAGAACAAATTTACTGGTGGCATGGGATGCTACAATACGAAAAGCATAATTCTACAAAATGAAAAGAAGTGTTTGGAAGTGTAACCCCTTCCAAACAATAAAGTTGTGTTTAACAGATGTAAACAAAGAGGAAGTTTAAGATTTTATAGGTAAAATATGGTTTATGAAAAAGAGCATGTAAGGCCATGAGAATGGTTTTCTGAATGAAGAGGAGTGTGTTGAATGAGTTATCTAATTAGGCATTGCATTTGTCAGGTGTGCCTGTCAGGATAGGCTAGGGATAAACTGGGGTAGCCCACAGCCCCAGTATCTCAGTGACTTAAAATAATAAAAGTTTATTTCCTGTTCCTTTTGTGTCTGTTGTGGTTTAGCAGGGAGGCTCAGTTCATATATCCACTTGGGTACACAGGCTAATGGAGCGGACATTAACCAAATTTTTGGTTAGTGGGTAAGAAAGGAATATTCCAGACAAATAGTGACAAGATTCACTTCACAGGTTTTCAAATCTCCCCACCCCATATAAGAGAACCAAAAAGACAATCCTACAAAGAAGAAAGAAAGATGGAGATATTTGGTGAAGAGATTTAATGTCTACTTGAGTGCACCTAATTTTCAGCTTACTTTCCTTCCTGCAGTCAGAAAATAAGCAGACACTTTCCAAGTAAGAAAAGATAGTTCTGTCTTAGTCAGGTCATCAAGCTCAAAGCCCAGTATCTCTATATAATATGATTGTGACAATTTCAGGAGGTGGTGTTCAGAAGTCTCTAACTTAAATTAGAGTGTGATTTCTTTTGATCCAAAGACATTTGCACCAAAATAACAAGTATTCTGCCACCATAAATATTAAGTCCTAGGAAAGAATTCAGAACTGGTAATCTCATATATAACTGGCCAATATATAAAATTATACAGTCATGATGAAAAAGAATGTGGTAGTTTCTTATAAAGTCAAACACACTTGCTATGCATCCCAGCCATCTCACACCTAGATATTTATCCAAGGTAAATTAAAGCTATGTTCACACAGATACCTGTATGAATATATATCCCTTCTGACAGTCTAGGTTTGAATTTATAATGAGAAAATCAGTTCAGCACTTTTTAGCAAAACTACACTGGTAAAAGTTAGGCAAGTCCTATCTAATTTACAGAAATATTATAAATGTAATGTATATTTTTTCAAAATAGAACACTTTCAAGCATGTTCTGATTTCAAGCCAATTATTCTTCAATTCATTGGATGCCTTTCAACAAAAAGTTTGACTAATTAGGAGTTTATTCAAATCACCAACAACTAGGAACAACCCAAAAGTCCCTCACCTGGAGAATGGATAAACAATTAGGGGGACATCCATAATGACATTCTGCTCAGCAATAGAAAGGAACAAGCTATTGATACACAAAATAAATTACCCATCATCATATATTGCAGGTGTTTTTCAGAAAAGGGAATAATCACCTTCGAATCTCATCATGGGGGTCAAGGATATTTTTAAGACAATAATCTGAAAATGGAATTGTGTAACTCCAATGAATAAACATAAAGCATCACGGTATACTTGACACTGTATAACTCTTTGGTGAAGTAATGATTCTTTTAATTTCGGATTTAAAAAAATAGATAATAAAATATTCTGAATTCTATAGAACAGAGAATGCCACTCTTTTACACAATGGACTACAGGTACTTAGAGGGAGCTAACTCAAACAGAAAATTCGTGTTAATTTAGAAAACTATATAAATCTAAGGTAAGGACATTTCTAAATTAAAGAATTAACTATTATTTCACTTTAAATCAGTCTCTTATTTATTTGGGTAGTGCAAGTGGGTTCCCCAGATATACTCTGTCTATAAAAGTATACATGCAAAGCAACCTACTCATGTTACACATCAGAAGTAACTGGTACTCCAATTATGACCCAGAATATAATCAGCAGCCGTAATAGTATACTATTCACCCCTAAAGGCCCTTAAATCTTTTCCCTCTTACACACTGACTTATTCACTTGTATCCTTATCAATAGAACAGGAGACAGAAATATCTAATGTTTTCCAGGTACCAGTATAAGAGAGATTGACACCATCTAATGAAATCTATAGCATTTTTATCATCAAATATACTCTCCATTTTAAAATGTAGAAGCTGAGGTTTATAGAGTTTTTCTTATCCAAAGTCACATAGCTAATACATGTTGGCGCTTAAAATCTATGTAGTATTTTTGTGCATATCTCAAAGACCATCTACTTCCAACTTGCAGACTCTGAAGAATATCTGCACAATGTCTCAGCCAATCGATTTTGTTAATTTCATGTAACACAGTGGGGGAAGAGAGCACAGTGGGATGATAGAACTTCTGACAGCCTAGGTATGAATTTATAATGAGAAAACCTGTTTAGCCCGTTTTAGCTAAAATGTACTTTTTTGGTAAAATTTCGCCACACCCTAACTAATCTACAAATATATATGTATCCTGACTTGTGTAGCTCAGTTGGTTGAGTGACATCTTGTGCACCTAAAGGTCAAAAGTTCGATTCCCGGTCAGTGCATATGCCCGGGTTGTGGGCACAAGATCCCCGGTAAAGGAGAGTGTGGGAGACAGCTGGTCGATGTTCCTCTCACATTGATGTTTCTCTCTCTCCCTCTCTCCCCCTTCCACTCTCTCTCAAACCAATAAACACATATTTTAAAAATTTATAAAATATATATGTGATATATATATTTTCAAAATAGTACACTTTCAAACACTTCCTAATTTCAAGCCAACTATTCTTCAATTCATTGGATGCATTTCAAAAAAAGTTTGAGTAATTAGGAGTAATTAACACTAAAACTAACTTACTTAATTTAGTGAGTATTCTATTTTTTAAATCTTCTCTCACCACATATTGCTGAGGTCTGTCTCTTTCACAGTGAAAGACTGAAATGGCTGCCAAGACAAAAAAGAAGAGATATTACAGAAAGGAAAAGAGTCTTTATAGTCTTATAAACAGCATTTATAAGCCTGAATTTAAACATTACAATGGAGTAATTACCTTTTGGGAATGGAATGGAGTAATAAAATATGTCAAGTGATAACTCTAAGCTATTAATTCTCCTTTTAAGAGTTTATATAGTCTGGTTTAGCTAGTTAAATTTTTTTATGTAACTGTTCACAATTGAGGGCTAAATCAGCCTCTACTTGCAGACTCAAGGCCATTTAAGAAGGCTGCTTGGAACTGAGGCACAGTAAGACATCTGCTGTCTCTAGGTTCACCACATAGTTGGGATATTTTCATTTACCATGCTTACATGTACCTCTTTTTTTTTTTTTTAACTAACAAAAGTGACAGATGAGATTTCAGCATAGATATGAATGATCCCCTTCCCATAAGGGTCACAACTTTTATATTAAAACAATATTTTTCGAGAATTATATACCAGGAACTGTAACAATTGTGCTAAATACATTATTTAATATTTACATAAACTTTATAGGTATATGTTTTTAAATAGGGATTGTGACTTATTGTTTATGACTTCAAACATTAAAACATTACAAAAAAATCAAGTTTTACAACAGGCATTTGAAAACTGGTTATTCCAAGTTTTTACTGATATGGTTGATATAATTTCTCATACCATATTTCTCATAATTTCTGTGATTTTTGCTGTAGGACCTGGGCTCCAAACATACAAACCAAGGAATGCAATCATGTGTATGTTTTTGTGCCTTTGTCCCAGTGTGCTAGGAAACAGGGTGGGGGTGTTTAAAATATTTCAGCAGTTTAAGTACTCTCCAGCAAATTGTGAACAGATAATATTTGCTTTATGGGGTTTCTTTGGACTATAAGAGGTAAATAGTGTTCTGTAGTAGTTCCTCCTAGCATTACTACACAGACTAGTTGATCTGAAAACTGGTCTTGATCATTCTCTTGATGTTCACTTATTTCTTCTTCCTCATGAGAGGTCATACCATTGGCAGTCAAATTCTTAGCGCCATCTGGGGTAGCTAGGTGGCACTGAATATATAGGATTTGAAAACTTGAACTGCGTGCTGGAAGGAAAAATACTTTATGAAAAATGTATGTCTTCTTGTATCTAAGTTAGACAGGACCCCAGCAATTTGTCTTATACTTCCATGTATTCGATATCATCTTTATCAAGACTTTTTCCAATGCAGCACTTCAACCAAAAGAACAAGTGGTGTGTGCAAGGCAGTTAATCAAGGAGGAGAAAAGTTAATTTGGAATGGCAGTTAAAATATTTTGAAGGAGCCTTGGCTGTGTGGCTCAGTTGGTTGGAGGGTTGTCTTGTACACCAAAAAGTTGTGGGTTTGATTTCTGGTCAGGGCACATAGCTAGGCTGTGGGTTCGATTCTTGGTCGGGGCAAGTATGGGAGGCAACCAGTTGATGTTTCTCTCTCACATCAATGTTTCTCTCCCTCCCTTCCTCTCTCTTTAAAAATCAATGAAAATACATCCTTCAGTGAGGATTACATATATATATATAGAGAGAGGGAATACAGTTATCAGGTTGCTGATAATGCTGGACATGCCCACAATGTCAGAATCTTCTATTTTAATTCCATTGATTATCTTCAGTAATCCCACAATGAAGTTTGCTAGGTGATCAAATTGTAGTCTTTCATGGGGAAAGACAAATACATTGAAGAGAAGCTAACTGGGCAAGGCAGTGAAGAGAATCTTGTGCCATATCTGAATCTTCCCTGATTTTTCCATGTACTGTAAGGAAGAGCTTCATAACTCTGCTGTTCAGAAGTGTCTCCCACCAGGTCCCTGTTGGCTTTAATGGCACATTTTGTGAAGATTCAAACACAGATATATAATGTCTGCCTAGATTTGGAGGAAGTTCCAGCCAAAGAGTTGATTGGCAAGTACAAAGAAATGCTGAAATACCAAAGACATCTGAGCATTGAGGTTTTCCCTCCTGGTGAACTCCTGCAGAACTTCAAAAATTAACATAAAAGATTTAATGAAGGCCTTCCTTCTGAAATATAATACTCTTTTGCAGTTACAAATGGAATTCCATGCTCACTCCAATGTTTCTAGTTTCTTTTGGACTTGAGTATGCACTCAGTGCAGCTACAAGAGAATAGGCCACAATTTCACAGTAGGATGGTCGATATGCACTTATCAACTGGCTGACTTTATGAAGAGCTTTCTTGCTAACGATCCTTGTTTTTAAATAACTACTACTAGGTACTGCTCATAGAACCTGTTCCTGAACATACTTTTGGAGGTTAGGCCTTTGTAAAACATGAGAGGTTAAAAGGAATGTTTGCAGTGATTTGATGCTACTTTTTTGCAAGAGAATCCCCTCTCGGAAAACTGCTTCCATTGTGGCCGTGGCAATTTGAAAGAGGCCATAGCGCACCTTACTTATTACTGTTTTTTGCTTGTTTGTTCGTTTTAGTTCAATGACCTTGTTCTTGCACTAACAGGGGTTAGCTCCTCTCAGAAGACACCTCAGGCAGGCGGCAGGTCATCACCGATGACAATTTTCTCAAACCTTCCTCACCTGTCTTCAACTGTTACTTCCAAAGCATGAAGTAAATGTAATGGCAAGCTGCAAAGGATTCTTATCTCCCCAATGACAAGAATACGTGTCGGCGTTGTTCGTTGCTGTCCACGGACGGCGGTCCCATATGCACTTGGCCCAGGCTCCCAGCTGAGCGATCACTTCCGGCCCGGCCTGCAGTCCTCAGGGTCTCCCTCCAATCACGTGTTGTGTCGTGCGCTGCATTATGGGAGCGGCGCCTCAGCCCACCAATCGGCTGCACCTGAAGGGGCCGCACGCGCTCGCGGGGCCGAGGCCGTCGCCTTACGTGCTGCGTGGGGGCCTCTGGGAGACTGTTCCCGCGCTGGGTTCCGGGCGCCCGCGAGGAGACCAGCGCCCGCGGCAGCCTCGCTGGGAGGCCGGAGGCTTTCAGGGCAGCGCCGGAGAGGCCGGGCGGTGGCCGAGATCACGGCCGGTAGGTACTAATTTAATCCTATATGGTTCCCAGGGGATTGAAACTGGGAAGATGGAGTCACACGCTTTGGGGCAGTTACAGGTTAGGACTTGAGTTCAAGCCCGGCGCGTGCTCGACTGCAGCGTCTGGGCTCCTTGACTCTGGTTTCTCAAATACAACCCACCTCACCTACGGACACTTTTTTTTTTCTTTCTCATTTTATTTATTTATTGTTTATTTATTTAAAGTGTATCTTTATTGTTGAAAGTGTTACAGATGCCCCCTTTTCCTTCCCCCCGCATTGACCCCCTCCACCCCGCATCCACCCCACCCCAGGCCTTCCCCATACCAGTGTCTGACCTACGGACACTTTTTAACGTAAGAGTTTGACAATTTCTGTCAAAGGTCTGTCTTCCGTTTAGCCGTGTTTTCCAAATGTGTAAGCCTCTCATTTCACGGACGCAGGGTGTTCTCAAGATTGGCGAACACTCAGCACATAATCCTGAAGTGGCTGAGTGAATCACTTGCAGTTCCATTATTTTACTGATGAGGCAACTCATAGCTATAGAGACGTTAAAATTATATTCCACGTTCACATAGTACATTATGGAAGCTAAATTCAGAACCTGTTTCTTTCCTCAACTGGCTCTATTCCAGTTAACTTCACTGAGGAACAACAACAACAAAAACATACCGGAAATAGAGTGAAATCATATGGTATTTGTCTTTCTCTTGACTGGCTTATTTCACTTAACATAATACTCCCCAGGTCCATCCATGCCGTTGAAAAAAAGTAAGATTTCCTTCTTTTTTATGGCCAAGTAATATTCCATAGTGTAAATCTACCACAGCTTTTTTATCCACTCATGTACTGATGGGCACTTGGGCTGCTTCCAGTTCTTGGTAATTGTAAATGACACTGCAGTGAGCATAGAGGTGCGTGTATTCTTTCCAATTAGTTTTTCAGGTTTCTTCAGATATACTCCTAGAAGTACAATCACTGATTTTTCAGCATTTAAAGTTTCTCTCAATGAGAGGATAATATTACAGGTATCCTCTGAAAAATTTAGCTGCTGGTATTTTTATAGAACATTTCAGAAGACACTTCATGATCTTTAAAAGCTTAGGTTTCTCAGAATATGAGCTTGATATAGTTAGCAAAGTATTTCATTCTTCTTTAAATAAAATTTTATGCTAAATAAAAAAGAACAGAAAATTATGCATGTTATATTAAATATGGATGGTTCTTAATAATGTTAGGGGTAAAACTAGCAATATTATGTCCAATGGGGAAAATGTTAACTTGATCAAGTTTTACATTGTTACATTATGCCACCTATTTCTATAAATACAAATATAAAATGTAATGCAAGTTATTCTAAATTTTTTTAGTATGTTTGGGGGAAAAGAGGCTGATGTTCCTGAATTGTCTCTTTATTTGAAATTATGTTTTGGTAACATATATCATTAAAAAAAGGACATTAAGTTTTTGTTACAAAGATGTTTTGGTTTTAAATGTCAGATGGTCAAAAAATATCTGTAGTCTCGTAATAAAGTATGATAAACATTTGGCATTTTCAGGGTATGGGCTGATAAAATTGCTTATTTGAATGAAAAAGTGATTTAAATTGGAAAAATTTGTCTTTAATTTAAAAATTAAAAATTATAAACAAGACAAAAAGCAGAAATAAGCAGAAATGGGGACATAAACTGTGCAGATGAGAAAATATTTAATTTGTAGATAATTGATTAAAGGAAATTCAATGATAGAAAACCATAAAAGGGATATTTTAAATAATTCTTAAATGGACTTAAGGGAAGTAAAGTTTAATGCAGTCATAAAATCTAGATTTGATTTGGGTTAAATAAAACCAAAATTGGAATTTTAAGTTTCAGCATTCTGGAAGCTAAGACAAAATATCAACTGAAATGTTTTGAAACATATTTCTAAGAGAAATGCTTAGTTAATGAACAGGAATTAAAGGTTCTAATTACTCTTTTGTAACAATTTATACAAATAAAGAAGCAATAGCCTTCCCTAAATATATTCCTTATATTCTTAATATATTTTAGAGCTTTATTAATATTAGGTATTATTCTAAAAAAGTGTGTGTAGTTCTGTATACTTGAATGTTATATTTTTTAGCATGCATACTTAACCAAAATTCTATATTTTACTTAGGTTTTTATTTGTAATAAATTATTTGGAAAATAAATTTAACGATAAAAGACAATTTAAAAACTAACGAGTCCTGACTGGCATGGCTCAGTTAAGAGGTCCCAGGTCTGATTCCAGGTCAGGGCGCATGCCCCGATTGCAGGCTCCATCCCCAGTAGGGGGTTGCAGGAGGCAGCCATCAAAATTTCTCAAGGATTTTCTCTCTCATCCATGCTTCTCTGTCTCCCTCTATCTTCCTCTCTCTCTCAAATCAATAAAAACATATTGGGGGGGAAAAAACCTAACTAGAGTGAAATATGTCAGTTACCTCACATATATTTTTTCAACATTTTAAAGACTATGTGCTGCTAAAATAACATTTAGGAAATTTGTATATTCAAATAAGAGAATATCATATAATAAGGAACATCACCTAAACTCTAATAGCATGCAAATGTTTTACTTATTTTCTTCCAATTAGTAGTCTATGTGTGTCTTTTGTGGAAATTTTGTTTGTTTATATCCAGTTGTGATCATCTTACATATACAGTTATGTGTCTTGTTTCTTTTAACGAGCACATCTCTTTACTAATTTATATTTCTTCCAAATATCATTGTAAAATTCTGCATACTAATATTGACATGTTAGAAATTTTTATGGGTTAGCAAACAAAACCCACATTTGATAAAGCCAATATGAAGAAAATTGTTACCTTATGACTTTCGTACATAAGTACAAGCAATATTTTCATTGTCCTATATGATGCCAGCCTCATTCACAGGTTCTCCGATTGACCCACCAACTTTTCACAGATGGCCTGTGACTAAAATGGATGCCTGAGTACCTAATATTAAAAAAATAACTCTAAACGATCATGGACTTAAATGTAAAACTAGAAAACATTTAGGAAAAAATATGAGAAACACTTAGGAACTTAAGGGTAGGTAAAAAATTTTTAGCCTTAATATTGAAAACATGACTTACAGAAGAAATAATTGGGATCATTGTACCTTATCAAAATTAAAACACTTATACTCTATGGAAATACCTGTTCAGAGCATAAAAACACAGGCTACACACTAAAGGAAAGTATTTGCAAACCACTTATTCAACAAAGGGCTAATATCAAGAATATATAGAACTCTCACCTCAAAAGTGGGTTGAGATTTTCCTTTTCCACTCTTGGTCAGGGCCACTCCTAAGAGAAAGTCAAAATTGTCTGTTTCTGAGTAGTGCTGACTTACGAAACGTATGTTATGTACCATGTTTGCAACATTTAATTCTTGGTTATATGGTTATTAGTAATCCCATATAGTTTGAGGTTGAGGTAGGGAAGCCCTCTAACAGTAGGTATGATAAACCTATTCCTATAACTCACTTGTACCTTCAGGGCCTTCTAGGGACTGTTTCATATGTACTATTGACACACAATGGTGTAGTACTTCTTGTCTCCCAAATTTATGGTTAGGCACATTAAAAAGCACTTGAGGACATGATACAAGCTTATATCCTTTGGTTACTTGATGTTCTAAGTGTACATATGCAATATTCTTTGAAAGGCAAGTGCACTTTTTACTTTTTTAAAAATAGAACATTCATTGTTAAAGAGATGCTTGTGTGTTTTTTTAAATCCAAGCCTCAGGAGTACCTGCTATGATACTCTTATCTGTGTGTTCCACATGATATTGATCTGCCTTCAACACTTGCAGCAGCATTAGATCTGTTAGATCATGAAAAGTGATAGTGCTGCTGACTTTTCAGTTTTGACCAGCTCGGTTGCTTTCTCTTTCTCAACTACAGTAAATGGTGAAAGATTTTCAAATAGCAGAGTATTAAGAGTAGGATAACTTTTTTTGATGGCAAGGTTTAAGGAATAACACATCCCTCACTTTAGAGGGAAAATCCAGACATGCTGTGATCAGCAGAATTCCCGCAAGTTGTGTTCTTGTCCTATATAATCCCTTTTATTGTTGATGGGAATTGTGAAAATGATAACTCATTACTATGCTATAGAAAAAGGCTGGGCCTGACCTAATGAGGAGAGCCACTTAAAAGTGGAGACTTTTTCCCAGCTAAATGCAGAGAAAGAAGTCTGAGGCATGCTCGCTGGTGACTTCTATGATCTAATAACAGTGACTGACATCTAGCAAGAAAACAGGGATATCAATCATTCAACTGCAAGGAGATGACATCTTTTGAAAACCATTGAGCTCCGAAGAGGACCCTGAGTCTCTAAGGAGAATCATGGCATTGTTCAGACACCTTATTTTCAGCCTGGTGAGATCTCTGAAGTTCTAGAAAAGCCATTCCCAGATTCCTGACCCATGGAAACTGTTAGATAATAAATTTGTGTTGTTTTAAGCTTCTAGGTTTGTAGTTATTTCTCACACAGCAACAGAAAACTAGCACATGCTTTTTGAACCACTGGGAGTACTTATATTTTCAAGAAAAATATTTTCCTTTTTCTCTATGTGAGTTTTTATTATGGCATGAAGGGAATTTGCTAATCCTTCCTGCACTATTAGTTATGCACAGTGAATAAGTATGCAGCTTGGCATCAACTGCCTGGAGCTAAAATCCCTCTCAGCTCCTTCTTAGCTGTTGCTGGGGGAAAGTTACTTAACAGTCCTGTGACTCTCCTCAATTATAAAATAAAGAATATAATATTAATTCTTTCATAAGATTTTTGCTGAGAACTAAATGAATATATTAACATATATAAACAATAAATATTGGCGTTGCTGATACTGTTATAGCTTTAGATTCTATCAACATGATATCAATAATATGTTGGACAAGTATGGCATCCTATAGGATTATGAATTAGATAAGATTCCTGAAAACTGCTTCATGGCACAAACCTAGAGGTATGATATATCCTAGAGGCAGAATATTCCAGAGGCAGTGAAAGCAAGCTACTCTTTTAATTTGTATTCCAATGAAACTCCTTGATCAATAAAAACATACTAATTGCCAAGGCATGTATTTGTGGGCTCTAATAAGCAGAGAACATCTGGGTAACAGGCACAGTTGGACTTACTAAATGATAAGTTTGAAGTAATTGAGTTTTTTCAAATGTTCTTAGAAGTTTTTTCTTTTTTTTTTGTTTTTGTTTTTTAATCCTCACTTGAGGATATTTTTTCCATTGCTTTTCAGAAAGAGTGGAAGAGGGAGAGAGAGAGAGAAATGTCGATGTGAGAGAGAGACACCGATTGGTTGCCCCCTCAGGGATCAAGCCTGAAACCAAGGTAGGAGCCCTTGGCCGGAATTGAGCCTGGGTCCCTTCAGTTGGAAGGCCGATGCTCTAACCACTGAGTGAACCGGCTAGGAACCAAGTGTTCTTAGAAGTTTTATTTGTAATAACAAAACACTGGAAACAGCCCAAATGTTTTCAATGGATTAGTAGTTGAACAAACTCTGATACATTTGTACAATGGAATACTTTTCAGCAATAAAAAGGAATGAACTACTGTTACATACAACAACCCGAATGGGCTTTAAGAATATTATGCTTAGTAAAAAAGTCAATTGCAAAAGGTAACATCCAAAGGTTATATGATTCCACTTATATAACATCAAAATGACAAAACTAGAAATGGAGAGCAGATTGGCAGTTGCCAGGTGATAGGGAGAAGGGTGAGGTTAGGTGGAAGGTGAGTGTGAATACAAAGAAGTAGCATAGAGGAGTTCCTTAGTAGTGATTAACGAATTATCTTGATTTCAGTCACTTTCAGCTTTGATTATTAAAGATTTAATAGTCTTTTACAGTAATCAGAGTAGTCAAGAGAGTAGAGATATGCTATGAATTTAGGGCTGGCATCTTTTGAAGTTTACAAAAATTTTCAACTCTCTCAGGGATGGAGAATGGCAAAAAATTTTGTTTTTATTATTATGAGTATTAACATGTCTATTCTATCATAAATTAACTAGACTCCAAATGTGAAGCAGCCACAGTTGGAGTGCTGCTATATGCCAAATGTCCCGTTCCATTTACACACTGAGGAATTGATAAAAATGTAACATTGGATTCAGAAACTCACTGCAATGAAATGTGAGGCATATTTTCTTAGTATTAAAATTATCACTGAAGGGAAGAGAAATGGGGGGATCTGTAATGCTGTCAACAATAAAATTATATATATATATATATATATTAGTACCAATCTCATAGGGTGGTTCTAATGACCAACTTACCAAAGTAAAGAACTTGAAACTGTGCCTCTAGCATATTAAATGCTCAATAAATGTTAACTTTTATCATAAAAAAACATATGGGATGGCATCCTTTTCCAAATGGTCGTTAATACTTACCTCAAATTTGCAGTGTAGATTGTATAACCAAATTTAAGAAGTGTTGTCCTATTACAAATTTGTGTTATTTAAAAATATATTTGTATGGTAGCCAAAAAAATAAAGTATTAAAAATATGAAAATCTCTTAAGAAGGAAGCACATGCATAAAGATGTAAACTAGACATTAAAGTAGAATTTAGTTATTATATTCTGATATAATAACTAAATTCTACTTTAGTAGAATTCTACTTTAGTAGAATTTAGTTATTATATTCTTTGTAAGAATTTAAAGAGAACCACTTAAGTGATTAAAACATATCTCCACATACAATCTGTAAGCATATGATATAGGGCAAGATTAGTATATGTACATTAAGAGAACTAATTGGGTTTAATTCTTTAATTACAATTGTAACTATGAATTAAAGTTAAAATTATTTAACTATTTTAATGTTTACTACCAAATATGTTATTCAAAACTATCACAATTGTTAGTCTTTTAAGGGACCCTGTACTAATTATCTATTGCCGAGAAGTAAATTATTCTAAAATTTAACAGCTTAACACAACAGGCATTTATTATCTTGCACTGTGTGTGGACAACAAATCTGGGTGCAGTTTAGCTGCGTTAGTCTAGATCAGGATCTGCCATGATGTTTCAGTCAAGCCGTTGGGCATGGCTTCAGCCATTGGAAAATTGACAATAGCTGAAGAATTTGCTTCCAAAGTCACTCACATGGTTGTTGGCTTGTGTCTGTTCCTTGCAGGCTTTTGGAATGTGGACCTTAGTTCTTGTTTATGCCACCTGGGTCTCTAGTTGGAAATGTACTTACAAAATGACAGCTTATTTCCCCTCGCATGCAAGATCCAAGAGATTTAGCAAATTCCCAGTACAGCAGCCACAGTCTTCCTTAGCCTATTCTTATTTATGATATAACATCATATCTGCCACTTTCTTTCACTAGAAGTGTGTCAGTTAGTTCTGTGGACACGCGATAGGAGGCAATTGCAGCAGAGCATGAATACCGGGGGCAACAATCATGGGGCCTTTTCAGAGAATGCCTATTGTAGACTATCATTTGTCTCCGTCTGTAGGATTTTCACCTGTTTTTTTTACAGGTTAAAAAAACTGCATATTTCCACCTTAAATATCTGAATATATAATTTAGTGGTCTTTAAACAATAAGAGAAATTTAGCTATAACATTTGGGTGACATCTGTTTCCTAATAAAAATCTTAAGATTATGTCTTTAATATTTCTCTGCACTCTGGGAGAGATTCTAAAATTTGTATTTTTTATCACTTTGTAAATTCTAATTATTATTGTCTCAGTATAGTTTTGATTTTTGCCACTCCCCCATTTCTTATAATCCTATGGCCTTTTGGCCTACTTTCACTATATTTTATGTGAAATAAAATTTGAAATGACAAAACCTCTTCTTATCCCTTTCTAGATTTAAAGTCATAGCCAGTTCTATAGAGCGAGAAATGGATAAATTCTTTATTTTAACTATAATTTTTGGCCTGCCAGTCTTATATTTAGTGAAAATACTTTCCAGATTCTGACATTAAATGCACTATCCAGGATAGTTTGTACTAATGTACTTTAATATGTTTTTTCCTGTTGTTTATAGGTAATTATTTTGGACTGCTATTTCAGACAATATTTTTAACAATAACTTTATTCTTTGTAAAAATTATCTTCTCCATGATAAAAGGAACGAAAGGTCAGTATTTTGTGTATATATGTACTTGTGTGCTGCAAAAATCAGGAAATTCTGAATCCATTCTCACCCCTTAAATTTCTCTGTTAATGTGATTTAACTATTCATATTTAATTTGTAAAAGTGTCAATATTATATGTTTAACCCCTAGTAAGTTATTAGCCTCTTAGTATTTTAATTAATAATAACACTAGTTCTGCTTTAATAAGTGCACAAAACCTACTTCATTTTACATAAAAAAGCACATATATTTTCTGATGAAATAAAACAAAAAGATACTACTGAAAAGAAAGCTGTATATATCTCTATACTTCATCTTAATTCATGGTGGTGTTTCTCTCTTCACCACTAGTGTCCAAACATTAAAGTGACATAACCATTGTTCCCTGACGTAACTGTGCAAGAGGCTGATCTCACATCAGGAGAGGCTAAAGCAGAAAGGTTTCAGATACATATCTAAGAATAATGTAATTTATTTTTGTACTAAGGGAAGATTTTAAAAAATGTTTATAAACATATGCATCTTAACATTATTTTTGCATTATGCTTTCTCATTATTTTTAGTTTGTTTCATTAAACCTGATACTAACATGTTAACCGTGAGGGTTCAGAATGCTCTTCCATTTTGAATAATTTTAAAAAAGAGACTTAATGACATTCTGGCTTGTTACCTGGCCTGAGAAGCACCAGCAATAAGTATATTGTGAGGAGAAACATCTGAAGTAGGGACACCACTGAGGTGCACACTCACTCCCATTAACCTCTCAGAGGGGAAGTAAACCTAACTCTGAAAAAATGATAGAATTGCCAAGATAATGCTGTATTAGCATAAATTTATGGAACTTATGCTACACTTATCTTTGTTGGGTAACTGGAAATATACAGAGGGATCGTACAAAAACCTAACCAACCATGTCAGAGTATTTTTATGTCACTCCAAAAATTTTACTCATGATATATTAAGATCCATGGGTAAAAAAAACTTCCCCACAATTTTATTATAGCAAATAAATAGAAAATTATATTTAAAGTGCTTTTTGTAAAAAAGTGTTTATAATATAAAAATGTTGAATATAAGTGTTAAATGTAATTTAAAAGTATTTTATAATATAATAAAATTATATTAAAATAAACTTTGTAAAAAAGTAATAAAAATATTTTAATAGTACACTTTTGCACCAAATACCATTCTTTTTCAATTCATGCCAGCACTTTATAATTGCTTAATGAATAAAATGGAGGAAAAAGAAATGATATTTTGTGACTTATCTACTTTGTGCCAGACACTAGGGGCAGGTGCCATTTCCTGATGACATCTGCATGAAAACTTTATTTCATTGCTATTTTACCTGCTTTCCAAAGAAGGAAATTGAGGCTCAAAAGAATATGCAAGCTGACAAGGAAGAAATATATAATCAGTGACTGGGCTAAAATTTTAATCTCCATTGTGATTGAATGAATATTATGGGGGTAATGGACTACTTTTATAAATGGAAGTTATGACCTGTTCTGTAGAGGTGGGCAAATAGTGGTATATAAACTTCCTATCAAATTGTTTATACATATCACAGGATTTTAAACACTGCCTTGAAATATCTGTTGTATATTATTCTGTGTTCTATAAGTGTCAATAAAAGTTCCCATTGCCCAACATATCATAATTGTTTAGTATATAGTAACTTCATTACTAGTACAAAGGATGAATATTGCAGTAAGTCACAGAAGCCAAGGTAGTTATAGGAAGTCACCCAAACATATACAGTGTTAAGCAATATCAGCAGCTACCCTCAAGGGTTATGTGAATTTGGAATAACAACAGACTAAAAGTATAGTAAATGCATGATATCTTTTACATTCTCAATGCTAACCCTATGTATAAATTGGTTCATAGTTACCATCATTTTCTTTTCTAGATATTTGTTCTAAAAGATCAAAATTACCTAAGTTTTAAATATAAGTGACATATCCATTCATAATAATGCTCAACATGTCACAAACCATGCCATATATTATTCTTTTTATATTTGGACCATAACATGTAGTATGACCTTTTTTCCTCCAGAAGATTCCAGTTGACTTTCTTTTTCTTTTTTTGAGTAAAGAAACATATGTATTCTTTGCCACATTATGAAGTTCTTCCAGAATGTGACTTCACAATATCTAGTCAATGGCAATTTATTTTATGTACGTTTAAAAAAATATAATTCTTTGTCCATTATATTACTATTCTAATTTAGATTAATTATTAAAAATTTTTTTTCCAAAACCTTCATCCTGGGATTTCTTTTCTTTGTATTCCTTGTTCAGGTCCTTTGTTTTTTGTATGCCACATATTCTGCTTTCCAGTTTTCTCTCTTTGTAAAAGTTGTCCTTTAGATGTGAGTTACTTGAACCTTACATGTCTAAAGGTACCTTGATTTGTTCTCACCTATTTGATGGCTATTTTGGCTGATTATTGACTTTTAAGTTCAATATAGTTTTCTTTGAGATCTTTAATTCATTGTTTTTCTAATATTCAGTTTATCTCACAACAGATCTGATGCCAGTCTGATGTATATGTGTATTTTCCCATATCTGAGAGATGTGTGTGAGAATTTTCTTAGTTGAGCATTTTCTGGAACTTCAGAACGATGTAGAAAATATTCATCTTATTTAATTCATCCTTCTTGATGCTAGTCTTTCCAAAGATTTAAGTATTTCTATAACTTAGAAAATATTCTTTTATTATTTGATGATTTTTTTTAACCTACACTTTTTAAGTTTTCTCTTCTGGAAATCCTTTTAAGAATATATCACATGATCTCACTTATATGTGGAATCTAAAGAACATAATAAACCAATGAACAAAGTAGATTCAGTGACATAGAAACATGGATCAAACTGAGGAATCTCAGAGGGAAGGTGAGGGTGGGTGGGTGGGTGGAAAGAGATTAACCAAAGAATCTATATGCATATTTGCGTAACCCATGGACACAGACAATAGTGTGGTGAAGGCCTGGGGTGGGGAGTGGGTGTAGGGTGGAGGGGTCAATGGGGAAAAAAGGGGACATATGTAATATTTTCAACAGTAAAGATACTTTTTTAAAAAGAGACTAAAGTAGGTACAGCTTTGTTTTTATTCCTTTTCTATTTTTTCTGTTGTGTATTTTCTTTGCTCAACCTTCTTGGAGACACAACCTCTCAGGCTTTGTCCTGTTATTTTTATTACTATATATACTTTTTAAGTTGTTAAATTTTTATGAAATCCTTTATGACTTATTTAACTGATAGAGAAGAGTCAAAATTATTGAAATAGCTTATTGAAAACAATAAAAAAGTTTTTTGAATCTAACTATAAAGGTGTTATGCAAATTTTAGACTAGATTTTACAGATGATCAGTGGTATAATCTATTCTTAAATGTTGAATATTTCAGAAATAACATATAGTAACATTTTCATAGCACACTACAAAGAATACTTATATGTAAGATTTGCCAATGAAAAAAGGATCTTGGACACAAGTTTTTCAGAAATACTACTGTATTTCCATTATAGATATTCACAATTGATATAAAAATATGAGATTTGGAAAGTATTTCAATAAAGAATCCATTTGTTGTGGTTAAATATTTTACAAAACTCGTTTGATACTGCATCATTTTTCAGTGCTTGTTAATATTCCTGATCTACTAGATAGAACAGTTTCAATAATGATTCCCCCCAAATAATAGTTGTAGAAAGTGAATACAAATTAAGTAAAATTGTGTAAATGTCATATTGTAAAAGGACATAATAAAAGAGAAGTATTCTAGAATTAAAGAATTCATTTTTTTTACTTAAGTTTTTTTATTATTAAAGGATTTTATTTTATATTTTCTTTTTTGACAATGGAATATATTTAACATACTTCAGAATAAACATGACCTTATTTGGCAGACAGATTAAATATTAAGTTTGTGTCACTTCATGTCACTGAAGACTTAATTGAAGAGAGAGCTCAGGTTAGTAGTCCTCAGACAGACCAGCATAGGCTTAATTTATGAGAGAGTTAAGGATGAAAGGAAGCCACCTCTTTTGAAAGAGTTGATTTTGTAAGTTAAAAAATATATTTAAGCAAGTAATCAGCAAGTATAGTGTGTCATATTTACTCTTCTTCATGAAAAAGAGCTCTGCAATCATTTACTATCAATAGGCAATAATCTGTTTAGAATCAAAGATAGGATCAAGCTTAGTCATGTGTGAGTTTTGAATAATGTAAACAAGTTACCTAATTGCCCCATAAATTCTTTCAGTGAACATGCTACAGAGTAATCAGAGCAATGCACATTTGCGTATTTGAAGACCATGTTTGCCTTTCAGAAAAATGTATGTTAGTATGTTGGATTGTACATTTTTACCTAATTTTTCTTGATGAGATTTGAATTTTATGCAAGTGCTTGCACCTGAACATTTTCTGAGCTAAATGGAGACAGTTTAGAAAGCTAAAGGGATGCAATTGTTTACTATTACTGTTAAATTTATAAATATTTGTTTATAAATCTGTGATTATATAACTGATATTAACTCAACAATTCAAATGATACTTATTCTACATATATGGTGAAGAAAAACAAAAATGAAATATTTTAATTATTTTTATCTTTTTTATTCACATTTTAATTAAAAGCATTAGTGTACAGAAGAAAAAAAGCGTCATAAGATATGAATATAACACTTGTGCCTGAGTTTTATATCCAGCTACCTACTTAATATAGTGTTTAATTTTTTTCAAACCACACTTCTCTCTCTTCCTCTCTCATAGCTCAGATTTTTAAAATTTGGGACGTGTACAGTTGATGAAATTTAGCAATTGCTCTTTTTCTGAGCAGTCATTATGAAATGGTTGACATGGCCTGTAAATATATGAAATTAATCATAATATTTTCATACTTTTTTGTTCAATTAATTTACATGCAGTTTTATAACAATTTTGAATTTAATTGCATTTCAACTGTCTTATAGAAGATGACACTGTGACTGGGCATTTAAACAAATGACTACAGGGTATACTTCAAAGGTATGGAAAAATCAGGATGTAATTTGGTAATTAGTAAAGAAAATGCATGCCAGTGGATAATAACTACAATTCCATATTTACTTGAAAAGCAACAATGTGGTTACAGAACTTAGGAAGGAAGATAACAAAAAGTAATTTAAATCATAGTAGCTTTTGTTACGGACGCACCTCTAGGAAGATTGGATAGAACATGCCAGGCAATAAAGCTGAAGGCAAGAATATTAATAAACTTAATAAATTTCCTGAAAATTTTGAAAAAATTTCTAAGCAACATCAGGCTGGTGTTAAACATTTTGAGAGAGAATAATTAAGACATTGTGTCATTGCTTAAGTGGCTGTGTGTGTGTGTGTGTGTGTGTGTGTGTGTGTGTGGTTCTACATGGGAGAGTTATGCATCTTCTAATTGAGGGTGTCTTAGATTTAATCAAGTATGGTAATCATTATACATTGCATTTCTAGGAGCATTTATTGCTTCCATCTTGTGAATATTTTTGGCATAATAAATTTGTAAATCCAACATTGAATCAACATTACCTCTTTAATTTCTATTTGACTTTGCCTATCCCCAAGTCATAAATTACTTTAAGTCAAATACTATGCCTAGTCATACTTTGTAAAGATAATAATTTTAACCACATGCATTGGCAGAAAATAAATTAGGGTATATATAAGAGAAATTTAAAATCTATTATTTTGACTTTAGTAAATTAACATATGTTAAGTAGAGCCTACGATGTCAGGTAGAGCCATATTAAACAAAAGGCCACAAAGGGATTGAAATAGATAATTTTATTACTCACAGGTCCTGGAATAAGTACACATCATGCCTCAAGGGGCCACCCATGGGGAAGTCGAGGCAGGGTACAGGTAGAACAACAGGACCTGGGAACATGCCTTTATTAGGGTCTGAGAGGGCAGTGCTTTGGGGTTCCTGGGCTAAGGTCAGATTCATCAATTCAAACCCCAAAGACCTGGGTTTTGGTAAGCTTTGGGGTTCTCTAGTATTATGCTAAGAGCTTGTTATAGTGAATAAAAGGAATACATACACAACCTTTGCCTTCACAGTACCTACCCTTTTAGATGATGGTAGTGGTTAAATGGGGGAGGGAGATGATATTAAAAGGCATCATGACAGGTTAACCTTAAAACATCAGGCCTGAAGCATGGCCAGAAGGGGAAGTGTGTGTGGGATGCTCTGAAATGAGAGCCAGTGTAGCTAGAGGAGAAGGAGGGAGAATGAGAGGCAGGTGGCTTCAGATATACTTAAAGGCTACCTTACGTAATTGAAATTTTTATCCATGGGACAGTGGAAAGCTAAGGAAGGATTTTAAGCAGAAGATTCCTATTGGGTAATTTGCTTTAAAAAAATTTCATGTGCTTTACTGATTTGAATGGGTTGCTACCAGTCTGGACTGGGTTTTTCCAATACAAAACAGAAGTTGAAAAAAGCTTTGGAGTCAGTAAGGGGCCACTGACTAGAACAACCATGTCAAATGAACATTAGCTTAATTTTAAGTGACAATGAGTATGTTCAATGGTCAAGAACAAGAAAAACAGTTGGAACTCCTTTCTTCCTCATTTTTATGTTGTGTATACAGTGTTACCTCGGTTTTCGAACATCTCTATTGACAAACATTTCGGGTTACGAACACAGTAAACCCGAGAGTAAACGCTTCGGTTCCCGAATCCGCCTCGGAAGTCGAACATGCCCCACGGTTTCCACTGAGGGCAAGATCCTGAGGCCCAGCTGTCGGCTGTGGATCCCTCGGTTTTCTAATGATTCAGAACTCAAACAGTCTTCCAGAACAGATTACATTCGGAAACCAAGGTACAACTGTATTTCTTCTTTTTCTCATTTTGTTAAATGTATTGGGGTGATATAGGTTAATAAGATTAAATAGGTTTCAAGTGTACAATTCTATGAAACCAACTGTATATTGCATTATGTGCCAACCACCCAACATTAAATCTGTCCCCGTGTATTTGGCCCACTTTAGCCTTTGGTACCCCTGTAGCACCTTCTCTCTGGTAACTACCGTAGACACCTTTGTCTGTGTCTATGAATTTTTGTTTGTTTGTTTTTCTTCTATCTTCATTTGTTGCTTTCGGTTTTATATCCCACATATTACTGAAATTATATGGTTCTTAACTTTTTCTGTAGACTTATTTCGCTTACCATGATATTCTCAAAGTCCATCTATGTTGTCACAAAAGGCAGTATTTCATCCTTTCTTATGGCTGAGTAGTTTCCATTATATCACAGAAATAAGTTTAAATTTTACTGCTTTTTAAGATGATTAAGTTAAAGGGTCATGTTAAAATATCTTAAAAATGTTTCAGACTGTGTGTTATGGGGTGATTTATAAAAGGCTCAGGGTTATCAGGCATTTGGGAGTATCCTGAAATGTTTATTTTTTTATTTTTTAAATATATCTTTATTGATTTCAGAGAGAGGAAGGGAGAGGGAGAGAGATAATAGAAACATCAATGATGAGAATCATTGATCGGCTGCCTCCTGCACGCCCCCCACTGGGGATCGAGCCCGCAACCCGGGTATGTGCCCTGACTGGGAATTGAACCTGATCTCCTGGATACTAGGTCGATGCTCATCTGCTGAGCCACACCAACCAGCCTGAAATGTTTATTGATAGCCTCATAAACTATGCTCATCCTGTTTTGCTTAAATACTTGGTGGCTGGAAAAAAAGACACTCAGTTTATTACCAGATGAGATCACAAAATATTTCATAAGCATATACCTTACTAATTTCTGATATAAAACTTTGAGTTTTTAAATTGTCAACAAGATTAATGTACAGAGAATTCAATAAAAGTCACTTGAGTTTGGTACTGAGAAGCCATTATTATTTTTATGTTCATAGGTTAAGATTATTGTTAA